>NC_090936.1:1195039626-1196266626 GCF_040938575.1 Ambystoma mexicanum | reverse complement strand
GAGCCTAAAGCCGCAGGGAGCACACAATTAAAAGGAAGGATGGCACGGGCGAGGCACGCAGAGCACAACAAGAGCCGGAAGCGGAAATGGGCAAAAGGGAAGGCAAGGGAAATGAGAGCAATACCTGGGCAGTACCGGGGTTCCACTGAACATATTAAGCGGTGTTTGGGTACAAGCAGAAGGAATGACAAACAGTGGGGTCTTCAATTTCCCTGATTGACAATAAGATTTGAAGTGTATTAGACTCAAAAATACAGTCATGGTTCGGGATTAGATTTAAGCTCATGTAGGCATTTTATTAGCTCTGTACAATTATTGGGGAAACCCGGAAAGCAAAAATAAAATCTGTGAAAAACGTTCTTTTTACCACTGAAATTTTTGTTATAAACAAATCGCTTAATTTTTCGGTTCATGTATTTATTTATTTCAATAGTTATAAAGCGCCACAGACCCGCAGGCCTCAGAGAGCTACCAAAAAAAAAAAACAACACAAAAGAGTCAAAGAAAGCCAGAGGAAAAATAAAGACAGTTACCCAAAATCAGACTACCAGTTTCAAATTGGATGAGCCAAACCTTTGCAGATGCTCTAAAAGAATGGCCAATTACTCCCGCCACATGACTGATCTGTATTAGCCACTAGGAGAAAACAAATATTATAGCTAGGTTTCTCTTTTTTTTTGTCTTAAAAGAACTTACTGATGTTTTTAGTGATAGCTCTATGTAAATCTTTGGCAATACTTGTAATGCGCGTCACATGTTAATAAAGCATCGTTGGTGATTCCAAGATGGCGGCCGGGAGGTGAGGACGTGAGTGCACAGAGCTCTGTCCCTAAAGAGCCCTACAATATCAGGCAGGGATTTGCAGCCCACATTTAGAGGCAATGCAGAGTTATCGGAGTTGCACAATGAACATCCGTCAATCAGCGGATGTCCTGGGTGTCGGCTGATCCCCCTATGAAATGGGGCAACGCATGGAGTGGGGCCACCACCGAAGGCCTGCTGGGTGCTGCAACAAGGTGACTCAGTGGGTCAGGAAGCATCCGTCAGAGCTGGGCAACAGCCCGGAGGAGGAAAAGCGGCAAACAGCATTTTGGCAGCGAGTGATACCCACCCCGGCGAAAGTACACATGTCGGCCAGAGAGCGCAGAAGTTGCCTGGATGCAGTGCAGGTCTGGGATAGGCCCGTTCGGCAGCGGGGGTGCTGTAAAAAAGACACATCCTGCCCGAGCCCACCAACCAGTGCAAACACAATTTATGGGCCACCACTCAGACAAAGCTGCTGCGCGGACAATGTGGCAGTTAGGGGTGGGCCCCGGAGTGATAGCTTGGCGTATTTTCGGCTCCCTAGATATGGAGGATCATGGCAAGAGCTCTGTACCTCCATCAAATGACAATCTGGAGCATTGAACTAATGCCAGGAGGCACGAAGTAAGCAGGTATCGCCTATTGGGCTGCACCATGGAAGACTGCAAGATCAGGCTGGTGCGCCAGTCATAGAGACGATGGAGAGGAGGCAGCTCTGACCCGGTGCCAGTGGGTACACCCAGCAAGCTGCTGCAACCTGCGGGGGTACGTGACAGCTCTATCCAGCGCTCCTGGGCCAGGAATCTGATCCCCAGAGTCAGCGTAACATCCTTCAGGAACCCCTTGGTAGACAGGACAAAGAGATAAGCAGCTCCTCCTCCACAATGGCCGCATCCATGGCAGATATCAAAACATGCTTTCAGGAGTTCCAAGGCAAGCTCACCACACCATGCCAGATACAATTTGCGGCGTTTGTGGGGGAAGTGAAGCAATCACTCTCTGACATGAAGAAGTTGCAGCCTCGGAGGAGCGAATGGACATGACAGAAAGGGCGCTCCAGGAAATAGTGGAAGAAAATCGCAAAGCTGACAAAGCCCTAGAAGATTTGACGAGGATCTCCCATAACGTTGAGCTACAATGCAAGGACTTAGAAAATAGATCTCGGAGAGCGAATATCCATAGTCGAAACCTGCCTGAATCAATATGTGATGCAGACTTGAAAGAAATGTTTCTACAAATGTTCACAGGTTCCTGGGGGACGCGAGGGCGGTGGATATCCCGTTTGACAGGATTCATAGAACGGCGCCCAAAAGGCAGGAACTGGACATGCGACCGAGAGATGTAATGGTTGTACTGGCGAGATAGCCCCAAAAGGAGTCCCTCCCACGTGCTGCCTGAGTAGCATAGCCAATCATGTATAAAGGTGCGGAAATAAAACTATACGAGGATCTGGTCCAGAAGAACCTTTTGGAAAGGGACCTCCTGAGCAAGCTTAATATGTCAATTCCTTTTTCAAAGGACGGCACAGTGTGCTCAACTCCAGGATTGTACCCATTAAGAGAAGCAGCATTGTATTGAAGTGACAGCGCAATAAGGGGGGTGCCGGTACATTCTGCATTATTCTTGTTTGGGGTAATGGTAGTGTTCAGTTTGGTACTTGGAATGAGAGATCGGACATGACGGATACCCCTAGAATTATTATTTCAGTCTGCCGAGTCACATGAGATAGCACCGGGGACTATCGTTACCATTCTTCTAGAAGCCATGGTTGTGAAGAAGGGCATGGTGGTTCTTTCAGGCACCAATGAGGAAGGAGGCAAATGGCGCACAGTGTTGTGTACTGATCTGACCTCATTGTTAAGAGACATGTCCGATGAGCAATTGTTCAAGGATGTGGAAGACGCAGGGGAGATGGTTGTTAAGATTGGGTGCCTTGTCAGGTGATGGTGGACCACAGACCATGCTCATCCTGAGAAAAAGATCATCATATTTGAAGGAGGATCTGGAGAAAGTGCCGGAACACTTATGGAGCAGCAATCCCATGATGTGGGGTTGTTGAAAAATGTAGGGTCAGTGCAAATAAAATTAAAACCAGGAGCAATTTTACCGAGGGTTAAGCAATACCCCATGTCTAAAGAGGCAGAGAAAGGGATTTTTGAGACCATTATCGCATTTTGAAGCAAGGCATTATTCAACCTCAAGACTGCGATCGGTAATGCTCCAGTTTTGGTGACTCCGGATTACCCACATTTTTTTCTTTTTTCGCATACAGATGGGAAGGTAATGACAGCGGTCATACACAGAAAACATTGGTAGGTCACAAACCATTGGCCTATTATAGTGGGTTGTTAGACTCAGTTATACATGGTCAATTTCCATGTGAGCAATCTCTTGCGCCACTAGCCTTTGCAATACAAAAAGTCCTGAGCCATTACTATGGGCTGCCCGGTGATACTGTACATGGAGCATGCAGTTTTTGCAACTTTGGAAAAATCTAAATCAATTTTGACTACTCAGTGAGTTTCAAGGTACAGGCCTATTTTGTCAAATGCTTCCGTGTGACCAGTGATGTGTCACGTAGTAAACCCAGTGACTTTTTTGGCTGACCCAGTGCAGCCTAATGATGATGTTCATGATTGTGTGACATATGAGGGAGATGCGGGTAAAATACAAGTGTTAAAGAAGATGCTTTGGAAACAGAAAGAACACTTTTTGTTGATGGATCATCAATAATTGACCAGGACACTGGTGAGAGACATACAAGAGCAGCAGTTTTAAGTCTTCTGGGTGGTGAGTACCGGATGGAGGTGGAGAAGAGATTGCTGTCACATTTCCCTGTGCAAGCAGACAAATTGGTGGCGCTTATTGAGGCGCTGAAAATGAATAAGGGGAAGGCAGTCAATATCTACTCCGACTCAGCATATGTCACCACAACAAAACATTCTGGGTTATCTAGATGGCAGATAGGAGGGTTTAGAAGATCAGATGAACCCTGTCCTGCATGCTGCACTGCTTTCATGATTAATCAACATGTT
Organism: Ambystoma mexicanum; assembly: GCF_040938575.1. Lineage (NCBI taxonomy): Eukaryota > Metazoa > Chordata > Amphibia > Caudata > Ambystomatidae > Ambystoma > Ambystoma mexicanum. Next base: position 1,196,262,787 of record NC_090936.1, on the reverse strand, counting down.
AAAATTGTCTGTGGAGGTAGGGGTTGTTAAATGCATTGTGCATAGTTATAAAACTGAATTCTTGGTAATTGGCATGCCACTTGCTCTGTTTACTGGCAATCCCCGATATTTGGAGATTGGCGTGCCACTTGCTCTGTTTTCTGGTGCTCCCTGATTTTTGGTAATTGGTGTAGCACATGCTCTGTTTACTGGCACTCTCTTATATTTGGAGATTGGTGAGTCAATTCATCTGTTTACTGGCACTGCATGATTGTTGATAATTGGCATGCCACTTGTGCTGTTTATTTGTGCTCCCTGATATTTGGAAATTGGCGTGCCACTTGCTCTGTTTACTGGTACGCCATTATGTTTGGTAATTGGCGTACCACTCTCTCTGTTTACTGGCACTTCCTGATATTTGGAAATTGGTGTGCCACTTGCTCTGTTTTCTGGTGCTCCCTGATATTTGGAGATCACACACCACTTGCTCTGTTTACTGGCACTCCATGTTTTTTGGTAATTGGTGTGCCACTTGCTCTGTTTACTGACATTTCTATATTTGGAGATTGGTGTGTCACTTTCTCTGTTTACTGGCACGCCATGATTTTTGGTAATTGGCATGCCACTTGCGCTGTTTATTGGTGCTCCCTGACATTTGGAGATTGGCGTGCCGCTTGTTGTATTTACTGGCACTCCATGATTTTTAGTAATTGGCGCGCCACTTGCTCTGTTTACTGGCACTTCCTGATATTTTGAAATCAGTGTGCCACTTGCTCTGTTTTCTGGTGGTCCCTGATAATTTGAGATTAGTGTGTGACTTGCTCTGTGTTCTCGTGCTCCCTGATTTTTGCTAATTGGCATGCCACTTGGCCGTTTACTGGTGCTCCCTGATATTTGGAGATTGGTGAGCCATTTGCTCTGTTTAATGCACTGCATGATTGATGGTAATTGGCATGCCACTTGTGCTGTTTATTGGTGCTCCCTGATATTGTGAAAATGGTGTGCCACTTGCTCTGTTTACTGGCACGCCATGATTTTTGTTCATTGGTGTGCCGCTTGCTCTGTTTACTGGCACTTCCTTATATTTGGAAATTGGTGTCCCACTTTCTCGGTTTTATGGTTCTCCCAGATTTTTGATAATTGGTGTGCCACTTGGTCTGTTTACTGGCACTCTCTGATATTTGGAAAATGGTTTGCCACTTTCTCTGTTTACTTGCACTCCATGATTTTTGGTAATTTGTGTGCCACTTGCTCGGTTTACTGGCACTTCCTGATATTTGGAAATTGGCAGGTCACTTGCCTTGTTTTCTGGCGCTCCCTGATATTTGGAGATTGGTGTGCCACTTGCTCTGTTTATTGGCACTCCATGATTTTTGATAATTGTCGCGCCACTTGGTCTGTTTACTGGCACATCCTGATATTTGGAAATTGGTGTGCGACTTGCTCTGTTTACTGGCACTCCATGATTTTTGATAATTGTCGCGCCACTTGGTCTGTTTACTGGCACTTCCTGATATTTTGAAATCAGTGTGCCACTTGCTCTGTTTTCTGGTGGTCCCTGATAATTTGAGATTAGTGTGTGACTTGCTCTGTGTTCTCGTGCTCCCTGATTTTTGGTAATTGGCATGCCACTTGGCCATTTACTGGTGCTCCCTGATATTTGGAGATTGGTGAGCCATTTGCTCTGTTTAATGCACTGCATGATTGATGGTAATTGGCATGCCACTTGTGCTGTTTATTGGTGGTCCCTGATATTGTGAAAATGGTGTGCCACTTGCTCTGTTTACTGGCACGCCATGATTTTTGTTCATTGGTGTGCCGCTTGCTCTGTTTACTGGCACTTCCTGATATTTGGAAATTGGTGTCCCACTTTCTCGGTTTTATGGTTCTCCCAGATTTTTGATAATTGGTGTGCCACTTGCTCTGTTTACTGGCACTCTCTGATATTTGGAAAATGGTTTGCCACTTTCTCTGTTTACTTGCACTCCATGATTTTTGGTAATTTGTGTGCCACTTGCTCGGTTTACTGGCACTTCCTGATATTTGGAAATTGGCAGGTCACTTGCTCTGTTTTCTGGCGCTCCCTGATATTTGGAGATTGGTGTGCCACTTGCTCTGTTTATTGGCACTCCATGATTTTTGATAATTGTCGCGCCACTTGGTCTGTTTACTGGCACATCCTGATATTTGGAAATTGGTGTGTGACTTGCTCTGTTTACTGGCACTCCATGATTTTTGATAATTGTCGCGCCACTTGGTCTGTTTACTGGCACTTCCTGATATTTTGAAATCAGTGTGCCACTTGCTCTGTTTTCTGGTGGTCCCTGATAATTTGAGATTAGTGTGTGACTTGCTCTGTGTTCTCGTGCTCCCTGATTTTTGGTAATTGGCATGCCACTTGGCAGTTTACTGGTGCTCCCTGATATTTGGAGATTGGTGAGCCATTTGCTCTGTTTGATGCACTGCATGATTGATGGTAATTGGCATGCCACTTGTGCTGTTTATTGGTGCTCCCTGATATTGTGAAAATGGTGTGCCACTTGCTCTGTTTACTAGCACGCCATGATTTTTGTTCATTGGTGTGCCGCTTGCTCTGTTTACTGGCACTTCCTGATATTTGGAAATTGGTGTCCCACTTTCTCGGTTTTATGGTTCTCCCAGATTTTTGATAATTGGTGTGCCACTTGCTCTGTTTACTGGCACTCTCTGATATTTGGAAAATGGTTTGCCACTTTCTCTGTTTACTTGCACTCCATGATTTTTGGTAATTTGTGTGCCACTTGCTCGGTTTACTGGCACTTCCTGATATTTGGAAATTGGTGTGCCACTTGCTCTGTTTTCTGGTGCTCCCTGATATTTGGAGATCACACACCACTTGCTCTGTTTACTGGCACTCCATGTTTTTTGGTAATTGGTGTGCCACTTGCTCTGTTTACTGACATTTCTATATTTGGAGATTGGTGTGTCACTTTCTCTGTTTACTGGCACGCCATGATTTTTGGTAATTGGCATGCCACTTGCGCTGTTTATTGGTGCTCCCTGACATTTGGAGATTGGCGTGCCACTTGTTCTGTTTACTGGCATTCCATGATTTTTAGTAATTGGCACGCCACTTGCTCTGTTTACTAGCACTTCCTGATATTTGGAAATCAGTGTGCCACTTGCTCTGTTTTCTGGTGCTCCCTGATAATTTGAGATTAGTGTGTGACTTGCTCTGTGTTCTCGTGCTCCCTGATTTTTGGTAATTGGCACGCCACTTGCTCTGTTTACTGGCACTTCCTGATATTTGGAAATTGGTGTACCATTTGCTCTGTTTAATGGCACTCTCTGATATTTGGAGATTGGTGTGCCACTTTCTCTGTTTACTGGCACTCCATCATTTTTGGTAATTGGCATGCCACTTAGCTGTCTACTGGTGCTCCCTGATATTTGCAGATTGGCATGCCACTTGCTCTGTGTTCTGGTGCTCCCTGATTTTTGTTAATTGGTGTGCCACATGCTCTGTTTTCCGACACTCTCTTATATTTGGAGATTGGTGAGCCACTTCATCTGTTTACTGGCACTGCATGATTTTTGGTAATTGGCATGCCACTTGTGCTGTTTATTTGTGCTCCCTGATATTTGGAAATTGGCGTGCCACTTGCTCTGTTTACTGGTACGCTTTGATGTTTGGTAATTGGCATGCCACTAGCTCTGTTTACTGGCACTTCCTGATATTTGAAAATTGGTGTGCCACTTGCTCTGTTTTCTGGTGCTCCCTGATATTTGGAGATTGGCACGCCACTTGCTCTGTTTACTGGCACTCCATGATTTTTGGTAATTGGTGTGCCACTTGCTCTGTTTACTGGCATTTCTATATTTGGAGATTGGTGTGCCACTTTCTCTGTTTACTGGCACGCCATGATTTTTGGTAATTGGCATGCCACTTGCGTTGTTTATTGGTGCTCCCTGACATTTGGAGATTGGCGTGCCGCTTGTTGTATTTACTGGCACTCCATGATTTTTAGTAATTGGCGCGCCACTTGCTCTGTTTACTGGCACTTCCTGATATTTTGAAATCAGTGTGCCACTTGCTCTGTTTTCTGGTGGTCCCTGATAATTTGAGATTAGTGTGTGACTTGCTCTGTGTTCTCGTGCTCCCTGATTTTTGGTAATTGGCATGCCACTTGGCCGTTTACTGGTGCTCCCTGATATTTGGAGATTGGTGAGCCATTTGCTCTGTTTAATGCACTGCATGATTGATGGTAATTGGCATGCCACTTGTGCTGTTTATTGGTGCTCCCTGATATTGTGAAAATGGTGTGCCACTTGCTCTGTTTACTGGCACGCCATGATTTTTGTTCATTGGTGTGCCGCTTGCTCTGTTTACTGGCACTTCCTTATATTTGGAAATTGGTGTCCCACTTTCTCGGTTTTATGGTTCTCCCAGATTTTTGATAATTGGTGTGCCACTTGGTCTGTTTACTGGCACTCTCTGATATTTGGAAAATGGTTTGCCACTTTCTCTGTTTACTTGCACTCCATGATTTTTGGTAATTTGTGTGCCACTTGCTCGGTTTACTGGCACTTCCTGATATTTGGAAATTGGCAGGTCACTTGCCTTGTTTTCTGGCGCTCCCTGATATTTGGAGATTGGTGTGCCACTTGCTCTGTTTATTGGCACTCCATGATTTTTGATAATTGTCGCGCCACTTGGTCTGTTTACTGGCACATCCTGATATTTGGAAATTGGTGTGCGACTTGCTCTGTTTACTGGCACTCCATGATTTTTGATAATTGTCGCACCACTTGGTCTGTTTACTGGCACTTCCTGATATTTTGAAATCAGTGTGCCACTTGCTCTGTTTTCTGGTGGTCCCTGATAATTTGAGATTAGTGTGTGACTTGCTCTGTGTTCTCGTGCTCCCTGATTTTTGGTAATTGGCATGCCACTTGGCCATTTACTGGTGCTCCCTGATATTTGGAGATTGGTGAGCCATTTGCTCTGTTTAATGCACTGCATGATTGATGGTAATTGGCATGCCACTTGTGCTGTTTATTGGTGGTCCCTGATATTGTGAAAATGGGGTGCCACTTGCTCTGTTTACTGGCACGCCATGATTTTTGTTCATTGGTGTGCCGCTTGCTCTGTTTACTGGCACTTCCTGATATTTGGAAATTGGTGTCCCACTTTCTCGGTTTTATGGTTCTCCCAGATTTTTGATAATTGGTGTGCCACTTGCTCTGTTTACTGGCACTCTCTGATATTTGGAAAATGGTTTGCCACTTTCTCTGTTTACTTGCACTCCATGATTTTTGGTAATTTGTGTGCCACTTGCTCGGTTTACTGGCACTTCCTGATATTTGGAAATTGGCAGGTCACTTGCTCTGTTTTCTGGCGCTCCCTGATATTTGGAGATTGGTGTGCCACTTGCTCTGTTTATTGGCACTCCATGATTTTTGATAATTGTCGCGCCACTTGGTCTGTTTACTGGCACATCCTGATATTTGGAAATTGGTGTGCGACTTGCTCTGTTTACTGGCACTCCATGATTTTTGATAATTGTCGCGCCACTTGGTCTGTTTACTGGCACTTCCTGATATTTTGAAATCAGTGTGCCACTTGCTCTGTTTTCTGGTGGTCCCTGATAATTTGAGATTAGTGTGTGACTTGCTCTGTGTTCTCGTGCTCCCTGATTTTTGGTAATTGGCATGCCACTTGGCCGTTTACTGGTGCTCCCTGATATTTGGAGATTGGTGAGCCATTTGCTCTGTTTGATGCACTGCATGATTGATGGTAATTGGCATGCCACTTGTGCTGTTTATTGGTGCTCCCTGATATTGTGAAAATGGTGTGCCACTTGCTCTGTTTACTAGCACGCCATGATTTTTGTTCATTGGTGTGCCACTTTCTCTGTTTACTGGCACTCCATCATTTTTGGTAATTGGCATGCCACTTAGCTGTCTACTGGTGCTCCCTGATATTTGCAGATTGGCATGCCACTTGCTCTGTGTTCTGGTGCTCCCTGATTTTTGTTAATTGGTGTGCCACATGCTCTGTTTTCCGACACTCTCTTATATTTGGAGATTGGTGAGCCACTTCATCTGTTTACTGGCACTGCATGATTTTTGGTAATTGGCATGCCACTTGTGCTGTTTATTTGTGCTCCCTGATATTTGGAAATTGGCGTGCCACTTGCTCTGTTTACTGGTACGCTGTGATGTTTGGTAATTGGCATGCCACTCGCTCTGTTTACTGGCACTTCCTGATATTTGAAAATTGGTGTGCCACTTGCTCTGTTTTCTGGTGCTCCCTGATATTTGGAGATTGGCACGCCACTTGCTCTGTTTACTGGCAATCCATGATTTTTGGTAATTGGTGTGCCACTTGCTCTGTTTACTGGCATTTCTATATTTGGAGATTGGTGTGCCACTTTCTCTGTTTACTGGCACGCCATGATTTTTGGTAATTGGCATGCCACTTGCGTTGTTTATTGGTGCTCCCTGACATTTGGAGATTGGCGTGCCGCTTGTTGTATTTACTGGCACTCCATGATTTTTAGTAATTGGCGCGCCACTTGCTCTGTTTACTGGCACTTCCTGATATTTTGAAATCAGTGTGCCACTTGCTCTGTTTTCTGGTGGTCCCTGATAATTTGAGATTAGTGTGTGACTTGCTCTGTGTTCTCGTGCTCCCTGATTTTTGGTAATTGGCATGCCACTTGGCCGTTTACTGGTGCTCCCTGATATTTGGAGATTGGTGAGCCATTTGCTCTGTTTAATGCACTGCATGATTGATGGTAATTGGCATGCCACTTGTGCTGTTTATTGGTGCTCCCTGATATTGTGAAAATGGTGTGCCACTTGCTCTGTTTACTGGCACGCCATGATTTTTGTTCATTGGTGTGCCGCTTGCTCTGTTTACTGGCACTTCCTTATATTTGGAAATTGGTGTCCCACTTTCTCGGTTTTATGGTTCTCCCAGATTTTTGATAATTGGTGTGCCACTTGCTCTGTTTACTGGCACTCTCTGATATTTGGAAAATGGTTTGCCACTTTCTCTGTTTACTTGCACTCCATGATTTTTGGTAATTTGTGTGCCACTTGCTCGGTTTACTGGCACTTCCTGATATTTGGAAATTGGCAGGTCACTTGCCTTGTTTTCTGGCGCTCCCTGATATTTGGAGATTGGTGTGCCACTTGCTCTGTTTATTGGCACTCCATGATTTTTGATAATTGTCGCGCCACTTGGTCTGTTTACTGGCACATCCTGATATTTGGAAATTGGTGTGCGACTTGCTCTGTTTACTGGCACTCCATGATTTTTGATAATTGTCGCACCACTTGGTCTGTTTACTGGCACTTCCTGATATTTTGAAATCAGTGTGCCACTTGCTCTGTTTTCTGGTGGTCCCTGATAATTTGAGATTAGTGTGTGACTTGCTCTGTGTTCTCGTGCTCCCTGATTTTTGGTAATTGGCATGCCACTTGGCCATTTACTGGTGCTCCCTGATATTTGGAGATTGGTGAGCCATTTGCTCTGTTTAATGCACTGCATGATTGATGGTAATTGGCATGCCACTTGTGCTGTTTATTGGTGCTCCCTGATATTGTGAAAATGGTGTGCCACTTGCTCTGTTTACTGGCACGCCATGATTTTTGTTCATTGGTGTGCCGCTTGCTCTGTTTACTGGCACTTCCTTATATTTGGAAATTGGTGTCCCACTTTCTCGGTTTTATGGTTCTCCCAGATTTTTGATAATTGGTGTGCCACTTGCTCTGTTTACTGGCACTCTCTGATATTTGGAAAATGGTTTGCCACTTTCTCTGTTTACTTGCACTCCATGATTTTTGGTAATTTGTGTGCCACTTGCTCGGTTTACTGGCACTTCCTGATATTTGGAAATTGGCAGGTCACTTGCCTTGTTTTCTGGCGCTCCCTGATATTTGGAGATTGGTGTGCCACTTGCTCTGTTTATTGGCACTCCATGATTTTTGATAATTGTCGCGCCACTTGGTCTGTTTACTGGCACATCCTGATATTTGGAAATTGGTGTGCGACTTGCTCTGTTTACTGGCACTCCATGATTTTTGATAATTGTCGCACCACTTGGTCTGTTTACTGGCACTTCCTGATATTTTGAAATCAGTGTGCCACTTGCTCTGTTTTCTGGTGGTCCCTGATAATTTGAGATTAGTGTGTGACTTGCTCTGTGTTCTCGTGCTCCCTGATTTTTGGTAATTGGCATGCCACTTGGCCATTTACTGGTGCTCCCTGATATTTGGAGATTGGTGAGCCATTTGCTCTGTTTAATGCACTGCATGATTGGTGGTAATTGACATGCCACTTGTGCTGTTTATTGGTGGTCCCTGATATTGTGAAAATGGTGTGCCACTTGCTCTGTTTACTGGCACGCCATGATTTTTGTTCATTGGTGTGCCGCTTGCTCTGTTTACTGGCACTTCCTGATATTTGGAAATTGGTGTCCCACTTTCTCGGTTTTATGGTTCTCCCAGATTTTTGATAATTGGTGTGCCGCTTGCTCTGTTTACTGGCACTTCCTGATATTTGGAAATTGGTGTCCCACTTTCTCGGTTTTATGGTTCTCCCAGATTTTTGATAATTGGTGTGCCACTTGCTCTGTTTACTGGCACTCTCTGATATTTGGAAAATGGTTTGCCACTTTCTCTGTTTACTTGCACTCCATGATTTTTGGTAATTTGTGTGCCACTTGCTCGGTTTACTGGCACTTCCTGATATTTGGAAATTGGCAGGTCACTTGCTCTGTTTTCTGGCGCTCCCTGATATTTGGAGATTGGTGTGCCACTTGCTCTGTTTATTGGCACTCCATGATTTTTGATAATTGTCGCGCCACTTGGTCTGTTTACTGGCACTTCCTGATATTTTGAAATCAGTGTGCCACTTGCTCTGTTTTCTGGTGGTCCCTGATAATTTGAGATTAGTGTGTGACTTGGTCTGTGTTCTCGTGCTCCCTGATTTTTGTTAATTGGCATGCCACTTGGCCGTTTACTGGTGCTCCCTGATATTTGGAGATTGGTGAGCCATTTGCTCTGTTTAATGCACTGCATGATTGATGGTAATTGGCATGCCACTTGTGCTGTTTATTGGTGCTCCCTGATATTGTGAAAATGGTGTGCCACTTGCTCTGTTTACTGGCACGCCATGATTTTTGTTCATTGGTGTGCCGCTTGCTCTGTTTACTGGCACTTCCTTATATTTGGAAATTGGTGTCCCACTTTCTCGGTTTTATGGTTCTCCCAGATTTTTGATAATTGGTGTGCCACTTGCTCTGTTTACTGGCACTCTCTGATATTTGGAAAATGGTTTGCCACTTTCTCTGTTTACTTGCACTCCATGATTTTTGGTAATTTGTGTGCCACTTGCTCGGTTTACTGGCACTTCCTGATATTTGGAAATTGGCAGGTCACTTGCCTTGTTTTCTGGCGCTCCCTGATATTTGGAGATTGGTGTGCCACTTGCTCTGTTTATTGGCACTCCATGATTTTTGATAATTGTCGCGCCACTTGGTCTGTTTACTGGCACATCCTGATATTTGGAAATTGGTGTGCGACTTGCTCTGTTTACTGGCACTCCATGATTTTTGATAATTGTCGCACCACTTGGTCTGTTTACTGGCACTTCCTGATATTTTGAAATCAGTGTGCCACTTGCTCTGTTTTCTGGTGGTCCCTGATAATTTGAGATTAGTGTGTGACTTGCTCTGTGTTCTCGTGCTCCCTGATTTTTGGTAATTGGCATGCCACTTGGCCATTTACTGGTGCTCCCTGATATTTGGAGATTGGTGAGCCATTTGCTCTGTTTAATGCACTGCATGATTGATGGTAATTGGCATGCCACTTGTGCTGTTTATTGGTGGTCCCTGATATTGTGAAAATGGTGTGCCACTTGCTCTGTTTACTGGCACGCCATGATTTTTGTTCATTGGTGTGCCGCTTGCTCTGTTTACTGGCACTTCCTGATATTTGGAAATTGGTGTTCCACTTTCTCGGTTTTATGGTTCTCCCAGATTTTTGATAATTGGTGTGCCACTTGCTCTGTTTACTGGCACTCTCCGATATTTGGAAAATGGTTTGCCACTTTCTCTGTTTACTTGCACTCCATGATTTTTGGTAATTTGTGTGCCACTTGCTCGGTTTACTGGCACTTCCTGATATTTGGAAATTGGCAGGTCACTTGCTCTGTTTTCTGGCGCTCCCTGATATTTGGAGATTGGTGTGCCACTTGCTCTGTTTATTGGCACTCCATGATTTTTGATAATTGTCGCGCCACTTGGTCTGTTTACTGGCACATCCTGATATTTGGAAATTGGTGTGCGACTTGCTCTGTTTACTGGCACTCCATGATTTTTGATAATTGTCGCGCCACTTGCTCTGTTTACTGGCACTCCATCATTTTTGGTAGTTGGTGCGCCACTAACTCTGTTTACTGGCACTTCCTGATATTTAGAAATTGGTGTGACACTGTTTTCTAGTGTTCCCTGATATTTGGAGATTGACGTGCCATTTGCTCTGTTTACTGGCGCTCCCTGAGTTTTGGTAACTTCCTCGCCAATAGATCTGTTTATTGGCGCTCCCTGATTTTTACTAATTGGCATGCCAATAACTCTGTTTATTGGCGCTGCCTGATTTTTTATCATTTGCATGCCACTTGCTCTGTTCATTGGCACTCCCTGATTTTTTCTAATTGGCATGCCGCTAACTCATGTTATTGGCGCTCCCTGATTTTTTAATATTTGTATGCCACTTGCTCTGTTCATTGGCACTCCCTGATTTTTTCTAATTGGCATGCCGCTAACTGTCTTTATTGCCGCTCTGTGATTTTTTATCATTTGCATGTCACTTGCTCTGTATATTGGCGCTGCCTGATTTTTGGTAATTGGCATGCCAGTAGCTCTGTTTATTGGCACTCCTTGGTTTTTGATCATTTACATGCCACTTGCTCTGTTTATTGCAGCTTGCTGATTTTTGGTAATTGCCGTGCTACGAGCTTTGTTTATTGGCACTACCTGATGTCTGATGATTGGCATGCCACTAGCTCTGTTTATTAGTGCTCCCTGATTTTTGGTAATTGGGGTGCCACTTGCTCTGTTTATTGATGCTCCCTGATTTTTGGTAATTGGGGTGCCACTTGCTCTGTTAATTGGCGCTCCCTGATTTCTAATAATTGGCATGCCTCTAGCTCATGTTATTGGCGCTCCCTGATTTTTTAATATTTGCATGCCACTTGCTCTGTTTATTGGTGCTCCCTTATTTTTTATCATTTGCATGCCACTAGCTCTGTTTATTTGCGCTCCCTGTTTCTTGGTAATTGACGTGCCACTTGCTCTGCTTATTGGTGCTCCCTGATTTTTTGATTATTTGCATGCCACTTGCTCTCTTTATTGGCGCTGCCTGATTTTTGATAATTGGCACATCACCAGCTCTGTTTATTGGTGCACCCCGATTTTTGATCATTTGCGTGCCACTTTCTCTGTGTATTGACGCTCCCTGATATTTGGAGATTGACGTGCCACTTGCTCTGTTTACTGGCACTCCCTGATTTTTGGTAATTGGCGCGCCACTAGCTCTGTTTATTGGCGGTCCCTGATTTTTGGTAATTGGCGCGCCACTTGCTCTGTTTATTGACGTTCCCTGATTTTTGGTAATTGCCGTGCCACTTGCTTTGTTTACTGGCACGCCCTGGTTTTGGTAATTGGCGCGCCACTTGCTCTGTTTATTGACAATCCCTGATTTTTGGTAATTGGGTTGCTACTTGCTCTGTTTATTGGCACGCCCTGATTTTTGGTAATTGGCGTGCCACTTGCTCTATTTTTTGACGTTCCCTGATTTTTATTAATTGGCGTGCCACTTGCTCTGTTTATTAACATTTCCTGATTTTTGGTAATTGGCGTGCCACTTGCTCTATTTACTGGCACTCCCTGATTTTTGGTAATTTGCATTCTACCAGCTCTGTTTAATGGTGCTCCCTGATTTTTGATCATGTGTATGCCACTTGCTCTATTCCCTTTCTCTTTACCTTAGTTAATTTGTTAATGCTTGAAAATGTCAATAATTCTGATTGTCTGCGTGCTCCTCCTGTGACTCCCTTACAGCTTATCTCACCTACATGGCGGGGCATATTACACAACCTTTAACTTCAAGCATTTTTACAAACAGTGCAATACTTACGTCAATCACTTCCGTTATTTTGTGGTGTGGGAATATGCCCATAAAAGGACTTGTCCTGCCTCATCCCACTCCTTTTTAGTTCTACGTGATGCTGTCCTAATGGCCGAATGGAAAACAAGGGTGTTCCCTTTGATGTGTTTGGTGGGCTGGCCTTGGAGAAGTAGCAGTGACTTCCAGAAAGTAGGACACAAGCAATGGGATGCCAATTAGCACCCCTGGACTTCAAAAGTGTATTTTGCCATCTACTCCCAGGGGACTGATAGCATTATAACTGGGGGCTGGGCTTTCATGGACTGTAACACTGAGTAAGACCATAAATGGCTACTAACAACGCCATAACTCCACTTGTAATTCAGCAGTAATTCCGCAGGACCAAGTGGTGGTAACGCTAATTCCATTTGGTGGTATTCTGGCAAATTGACCACCGGAATACCGCCAAACTTGTAATGAGACCCAATTAAATGTCCCACTACCCTTGACAAAGGTCAGGTGGGCCAAACACTTCGAATGTGCTCCTGTATTTGAAAACCCTGCAGGCTGTCAAGATTTTAAAAAGTTTGATTTAATAAAGATATATATTTGTAAACAATGTTTGGAACGCCCCTTTTCATGTGTCTGCACAACCCCGAAAAACGTTGGAGTGTCATTACAATAGCACCTCATATCAGTGTGTCATTCAACCGCCCCATGCAATACTGGAGCGGGGGAATTCATTTGTAGTTGACATTAGAAATTAGAAATACAATATGGAAAGTGGTGAACATGTTTTAAAATAAATGACAGTCCCAAATGGTGCACGTAACATGAAAGTATGTTTACACTCATTCTGTGTCTGCAAATGTGCAGGTTGCGCTTGATTAAACTAGTCTTCATGAAGCATCGAAGGCTACCATTATAGACAGACATTCAAACATGATATGGGTTTCTATAGGCGCAAAGACACAGAGGAGGGTGCTCACCTTGGAGCGTAGGTACCTAGGTTTTAATCACAGCCTCCAGAAAAGTTTCATTTTGGGCATGGGGAATACCCAAACCGCCTGCATGACCTGGTATCAGGGGGACTCCCCCACATTTACAAGAGGCTCCAGCTAAGGTAAAGCATCTTAGCTCAACTTGGATTAAGGTCCAACTTGCAGTTCTGCGGTCAGCTTAAAACTTTGCTATTCTAAAAGCTTGGGTTGGCTATCGTTTTTTTGTGTGTATTCTCGTGCCAAAATGCCTTTGGGTGGACGTGCGCGCTATAAATGCATATAACATAACATTACAGCTTTATAAAAATGCCTAAAAAAATACAATTTCTTTTAAAGTCTTTACAAAGGACAGCTGTTTTCTTTGAAGGGGTAGTGCTTTGTCTGACCACCATTGCATGCTCTGACATCCTCTACTTATTGAGAAGGCGGCCATTTTGAGATGAGTGTGGCGCTGTCTGCCCAGCCCACATCCCGACAAGTGTAAGTCGTTATCTCTTCCCCTGTGTCGTGTCCTTTTTCTGTGTGCTTTGGGACCTTTCTTTTCTTGAGTGCTAGTACTCAATTACAGCCTGCCAATCAGCTTTCATGTATCCCTCAACCAATGTCTTTGACATCAGAGCTCAAACTCTTCTGCTAATTGATGCAATCGGAAAATAATATTCCGAAAATGCAAGATAATCTGTCAAATTCAGCAGACAACAGAATTATTTGACATTTAACTAAAGGGATATATTTCGGCCCGGCATTGATTTTTGTTTCTATGACTCCATTAAGAGAATAAATACATGTCTTCGGTGATTTTGTATTGCTCTTGTAAAGGGATGCTTGCACAATTTAAACACACTTGTGTGGTTGCTGAGACGATGAAAGCAGTGGATATTTAGAAATGAAATCTAACTCTGCAAAATTGATAGAGCAGCAAAATTGATGGAGCGGCTCTGAGAAGCTACAACTCCAGTGAAACACATTCAAACACGGGCCTTATTATCGAATAATGACACTGGAGCAAAGGGGGGAAAGCCTTTGAGCACCCTGGATGCGCACCTAGTAGCTTGAGTCTGATTGGAGCAAATCTGCTGGCGGCTGGCGCGTCTCCAAGATGCCCTTGAGCAAATATTTCTAATCACATTTCCATGTGAGCATCTCAAGGATGCTGCGGGCGCGTCCAGATTCAGCTCAGCTTTAGGCTTTGGGAGCCAGGTATAAGGATTCTCTCTATTTTTATCTGTTTATATTATAAATTAGCAGGTGCAAATCCGAGATGGGCATATCTTCATTTGCTCCATTGCAAATCTTGGGAGAATCAGGTCATTAACCTGTATTCATATTGTCAGTTTCATGTGCACATTGATTGATACAAATTATGATATGATATGATATGGCATTTGTAACGCGCCTATGCACAAGTGTTTCAAGGCGCGACAAAGCAAGGGAGGGAACAGAGGGAAGACAGAGACAACAATCTTACTAGGCCAAGTGACATTGAGATCACGCAAGTGCAGGGGAGCGAGGAGGGGAAACGTGCCAGGGGAAAGGGGAGGGGGCAGTGCTGTACATGGGATCATAACAATAACAAGAAGTGCGACCAGCAGGTGGCAGGTGCATAGGTAAGTGCAGACAGCAGGTGTCCAAAAGTGCAGGTATGGGCACTGTAGGGTTACAGATACAGACCCGAGTGCAATGGTTTCTGGGAGGCAGTGCAGGTGTGCAGCTGGGAAAATGCCAGCTGCATTATATCATTTTAATGTCGCCAGAGCAGGAAAGAAATGAGTTAAAAATGATTTGCATGAGACTCCATACCTTAACATCCACTTCCTTTGCACTTTTGCATTTTCAGTTTTTTTTTGTATTTCTAAAAAAGGCGGTGGGCAGAGCCTCTGTACCCCTCCTAACTTTTCATTTTTAGTAACCCTATTACTAATTTTTACATTTCCTTTATTCTTGGTCCCTGAAAAATGAGCACAATAGATGTAAATGGCGTAGACGTGAAGACGTGTCGTCACTGAATGGTAACATGTAAGGGCGTGGGGCTAGGAGCTCTGGGGCAGGGAGTGGGCGCCCCCCACAGTCATGGATCAGTCCCGCCTGGTTTTGCAGAACACGGTTCTCATCTCCTCTCAAGCACAGTGGTAATAGACCAATTGCGCACTGAGACCCATGGACATGTGGCGTGTTATAAAAATTAAAATAAATTAATAAAACAAAATAAATCTGTTGCACTGTCGGTGGCTTTGAGCTCAGAACTGTAGGGATTTAAAAACACGGTGAACGGCACTGCTAAAATCAGTGCATTATGCTGATTATGTTCCCCGAAATTGGAACAATTTGGTGCCTCGGAAAGTGGGGTGTCATGTGCAGCAGGGGGGCAGGCTAATATACAGCAACAAGAATGGCATGGCAGTGGTCAGCATTAATTTGGCATCTGCAAATAATGGAAAAGGTGGCTAATGGGAAAAGAAAGAATAACAAGGCGAGGTGACCTTTGCAAAAAAAGCAAGAGCACTTGTTTGAAAGAGCTGATAAACAGAGACATGCATTGGGGGAGGGGATTGCTGGTTTATTTAAGGAGCCCGCCCACCATTGATATGAAAAGCTGCGTGCGTATTGTTCCACCTTTAGGGATTGGCTTCTCGTGGCACTTCTTTACTGCATCATGTCAGTGTGATTCATCCCTATGACAAGTATGGGGCTGATTGTGTTTTAAGTCCTACCTTTATTTTGCCAGCTTTTAAAATAAGAACTGGTCTGCTTTCATGCTTCATTAGTGCACTGAATGGCAACAATTGGAGTCATTACAAGGTGCCGGTAACAACGTGTACGGCACCTTTTCCAGACCAGCATACTCCGAGTCTGCCACTAGGGGCAGTGAAATACCGGCAGGTCTGACCTGCCGGATGTTCGGGCCCCTACCATCGGAGAATTCACTAAATCACTGGCACCATTAACAGCATTGCCGGTGCTTGAGTGGTTCCCATCCCATGGAGTCCTATGGGAAGGGGAATTTACCGTTACTCCAACACCGATAATGACCCCCAATCTCTATTTTTATACGTTTTATTTATATTTTAATTTATGGGTAGGGTGATACATGCCCGAAGGCCTCAGAGCTCAGCAAGAGAGAATAAGAACAAAGCAACAGAGTACAGAAAGATCAGACCTAGTGAAAGATGCCCTCAGCCAGTTGACTTTTCCCACAATTAATACAAAGCAGCAAACAATAAAACGAGAAGAAAAAGGTAGTATAACATAAAAATAATACAACCAAATTCCTACTCGTCATCAACAACATCAAACGCCCAGACATACAAACCTGGCTATTAACCATAAGCCCTGAGAGCTTCACACCCGAGCTCACCTCCTGTGCCAAGTCCCTCGTGTTTCACATCGACAAACACCTCCCCTTCAAGACACACGTTGCTAAAAAAAACTCAGACAGCTTCGTATCATCTCTCCCTCCTGCAGAAAGTCAAGCACTTCCTACCTCCTAACAGCTTTAGATCCACCGTTCAAGCACTGGTTCTATCCCATCTGGATGGGGAGCAGATCACTTCTCTAGTGCCTCCTGTCATCCTCCTTTGTGCCCCTGGAAAGTGTCCTACAAGCAGCTGCCTGCCTCATCAAGGGTCTACGCAGATACGACCAAATCACTCCAGGCCTCATCCACCTTCACTGGCTCCCACTGAACGCACAAATCACCTTCAAGTCTTGCTGCATCATCTATAAGGCAGTCGCCCAGCTACCTCGCAGAGAAACTCAGCATCTCCGGTGGACAGCACACCACCAGAAGCCAGGACATGTGCAGAGTTGAA
Organism: Ambystoma mexicanum; assembly: GCF_040938575.1. Classification (NCBI taxonomy): domain Eukaryota; kingdom Metazoa; phylum Chordata; class Amphibia; order Caudata; family Ambystomatidae; genus Ambystoma; species Ambystoma mexicanum. The sequence goes on along the minus strand of NC_090936.1, from coordinate 1,196,245,839 downwards.
ATTCCCCGCTGCAAAAAGGAAAGGATCAGAAAGCAAGTTTTCTCTGCCTACAGCCCAAGACTATGGAACCTCCTCCCTGTCAGCATCAGACTCGCTCCCACGCTCCAACAATTCAGAAAAGTACTCACCTCTTCAAGGAATCTCTCTGCCTTAACACCTAGGCCATCACATCACCCCTCGTGCCGCCTGACTCTCTAGACGCCGCCCTCCCCTCTCCGCCCCTCCTCCTGGTACAGCTGTAGCCCTCCTCAGTGCCCCTCTGTGTCCCACCCCCACTACATATTTGTTCTGTTGTTACCTCTGAAAAGCACTGCATTATGCCTCGGTACTGTTGTACACCTCTGTAAAGTGCTCTGTTCCTTCTTGAAGCTAGGTCTGCACTCAACAAATACTATAATAATAATGATAGTAAAACACAATTCATAAAATTAAAAAAAAAAATAACAAAAAACCTGCTTCTAATCTTTCCCCAATATTGTCCATGCCAAAACGGAAAGGACACATATCAGCACAAGGGGGGTGCATATCAAAGAGCAGGTTCCTGATGGAAGGGAGGACTAATGAAATGTCCTTGGCCATCTCCATCAGCACCAGAAGCCATGCCTGGGTGTCACACCGAGGATCAAGACTCAAGGAGCAGTTCTGCTTCTGAACATATGGAGTGTCCTAGGGAGCGTGGAGAAAGGCAGGAAAGCGTACAACATTCTGTCGTCCCATACCTGGAAAAAGGCATCTGTGGCTCCAGCTGACAACAGGGGGAATATGTGTGTTAAGACAGGATATTAAAAGACCCGCCTTTCCCCCCACTCTCCTGTTGATCAGAAAAGTCAACTTGTGAAGACTCAATTCACTCTTAACAATCCATAGACGTCCCTAAAATTCACTGCCAATCTGGAAAGGACTTTAACCTTCATTGGTTCTTGAACTTCCCAAAATGTGTAGCGTGGAATAATCTGCCCTTTGCCATTCCTGTGAGATCTCCCAAAGGACAAAGCCTACTCTGTTCATCAAGGTGGGGTTTGAGGCTGCCCATTCAATTGCAAGGCCCATTCCTTGAATGAGGACTACAACTTGTCAATCAGAAGCCTAGAGTAATTCTAAAACAGGTTTAAACGTCTCAACTTACTTCCAGCTTCCTTGGTAGGTGTTGTTTTGCGGTCATGTTAGATGTGGGCAGGACAGGGTCACAGATTGGTGGTTTTCAGATTTGTGGTTTTCATGGCATTTTGCAGTTTGTTTGTCAAGTTTAGGAATGGTCTGGAGAAGTGTGTCAGTTGTTACTTAAGCAATATGCCCCCAGCAGCGGGGCATTACTGACTCAGGTAATGTCCCGGGTCCATAGTTATATGTCCATGCGAAGGCCGCTTCTCAGCCGTGTGGAGGCTCGGAGCGGGGATAGCCCCGCTTCGAGCCTTCTCATCGGCTCAGGGGCTGCCACGCCCCCGCCAGGAACAATGGCCGTGGAATCCCGGCCGAGGGATTCCCTGCTGGATAATGCCCCCCCGGCGAGGGACAATCAGAATGCTTGTTTCATTCTGATTGAGCCCTCACCGAGTACTAATTAAGCAATATGACCCGAGCTGCGGGGGCATTACCGACTCAGGTAATGCCCTGGGGCCATAGTTAGGTAATGCCCCCGCCGCGAGGGTCATATTGCTATTAGTATCCCGGCCCGCAATATTTGCGTGTCCGGGGTACTAAAAGCAATTTTTTTCTGTCCCGAAATGCTGCGGTGTTTATAAGTGGGGATGGGAGGGGGAAAAAAAATAAAAAATAAAACAAAACGTACCTGCGTCCCCGGCGGGGGACGAGGAAAGCCCCAAGCCGTGTGGAGGCGCAGAGCGGGGATGGCCCCGCTCCGAGTCTCCACACGGCTGGAGACTTCCCTCGTCCCCCGCCGGGGACGCAAAAAAGGATCAAGAAAAAGGTAACTGGGGGTGGGTTGGGAAAAAAAAAAAACGTACCTGCGTCCCAGTGGGGGACGAGGAAAGCCCCCAGCCGTGTGGAGGTGCGGAGCGGGGATGGCCCCGCTCCGAGTCTCCACACAGCTGGAGACTTCCCTCGTCCCCCGCCGGGGATGCAGAAACAAGAGGGTAAGTTGGGGGGGCGGGTGGGAGGAAGGAAAGGGAAGGGAGAAAAAAAAATACTTAGCCGAGTCCCCGGCGGGGGGCGAACGCAGCCTCTCAGCTGCGGGGAGGTCCTGCTTCGAGCCTCCCCATAGGCTGAGGGGTTGCCACGCCTCCCGTCGGGGAAAAAGGCCATGGGATCCCGACGGAGAGATTCCCGGCCGGGTATGGACCTGGCGAGAGCCAATCAGAATGCTTGTTTCATTCTGATTGTCTCTCGCCGGGGTACTAATAGTGTTTAACTTCTTCTTTATCACTATTATATTTTTTTTGTCTATTTCTGCACACCTCTTTGCAGTGGGTTATTGGACTCTGAACTTTGTAGTATTGTTCCTTGTTTCCATATGGGCTTTTACACATCTCTTTAGAGCTAGTATGGCCTCTTGCAAAGGAAAACCCTCTGTACGTTCCTCATTCTCACACACATGCTGCTTAAAACCTTCCACCATGACTTTAAACCAGGAGTCGAGAACGGATATCAGGCGTTACTCCAGACTCCGCTTCATTCTAACAATGCGTAGATCCTGTCAGAAGGTGGGGAGAAGATTTCTAGCCAATTTACTTGCTCCTGCACCACAAGGCAATTCAGTTCTGAGTCCAAAGGGTGCTTTCAACAGGCTGTCCTTGCCGATTCCAGGCTGACAAGGCTGCATCCGCCAGGGTGGCCTATTGTCCTTTTCCCCCTTCTGCTCGCTTTTGGGGTCTCGCCCAAACCCCTCCTGCTGAATGATGGGCCTCTGCCTCCCTCAACCCTCTCCAGCCATTTACCGTTTGCATGCTCTGGCTGCCTACTTCTGACGGCCTGGACACTTATCCCAGGAAGTCCGACACACAGCACGTTGCGATTCTGCATGCAATTGTTTGTGTCACTGGCTTCCGTGGTCACAGTATCTAGACCACAAAGGAGCAATTTGTGTTCATGTAGTATGTTGCATAGTTATGATTCCACCATCAAAGACAGCAACTCAATTAGTAAAGTAGCACAAGGCTTGCCAGCAAGGTGGCCTCTTGAAAGGGCTGCAACAAGTAGAGAACATCCGGTTGATGGCTCTGGCTATTGCAGAAGTCGGTCACTGTGTTGCATTGGCATAGCAGAAGCTCCAGCATGTGAAGGGTTGACATCCACTAAATCAATGTTGAAGTTTTGAGGTGGGTGTAAGGAAGACGGTGTTACGACTGCATCTTTTCTAACATGATACAGGCACTGAAGGAGCATCTGAGGTGGGTGCCTAAGTTCTGGACCACACTTACTATCTATTGATGTGCACTGGCCTATGAAGCCGGTCAATATAAAATGGAGGACGTGGGAAAACCGGGGCATGTGCATTGTCCTATCTATCGTTAGATCCATAGTCAGCTGTCACAATGCACACTGTTTCCAGTCTGCCACAGCTTTCTTGACTTTTTCCTAGAGGCCCACACCCATGTGGAGCATGGTATCGAACCATTCCATGCACAGGTTTGTCTGCTGGTGAATGACATTTGACAGCTGCTATCCTGTGTTTTTCTGATGAGTGGTATGGGGTAAGGTAACCCTGTGTGCAGTGATGGCCATGCAACCTTTGCCTTAAGCTCTGGTCCACATGTCCACTGTTAGCTGAACTTTCTTACTGTGGTCCAGTGCCTTTCCCATCGGTTAAACAACATGGTCATAGAGGTATGGTACTTAAGTTCGAATAAAGTAGTACCAAAAGTACATTTACCAGCTGGATCAATGAGGCCAAGGAGCTGCCTGAATCCATGGGTTCCTTCAAAGGAACCAGACAATAAATCGAATGGCAACCTTTTATCAAGGTTGTCATTGAATAGATAGAACTTTTTGTGTCTCTTGTGATGTTTTGGGTCATGCTCACAAGCCTCAGCAACTCTGGGATTGTGCATTGTGAGGGAAATAAGGTGTCTGTCCTATGGGATCAGCTGGCAAAGACATTGTTCAGGCAGGTCTTGTGCAAATATGTCACTCAACAAAAAGGTCTGGTCTAGTGGTGATGGATGGTGGCGTAAATGTGCTAATTGTACTCAGTCGAGGCGTGAGTGGCTGACCGGTCTCCCTTTCCTTTTTGGACAAACATGCAGATGATGATGATGTTTCCTGTAGGGCTGCTGGTAAGAGGAAGAGGTGACCAAGGTGGTATCCAGCTTCCATTGCAATACACATTTCCTGCATGTATGTCAGGTGACAAGTGGATCTTGTTGTTTTATTGGTGCAAAATAACTCCTATTGGGAGGGCTGCAACAAGCCCCTAACTCTTTTCCTTCTTGGGGGGTCTGCTCGGTGTACTCTGCAGTGGATGATGTTGACCGAGGGCTGTTGCTGTTGATGGAACTGACTGAAAAGAGCCTGATTGTTTTCTTCCATAGAACTACAGTAAATATCACTAGGTGCTTGGTCCTTTCTGAAATAGAGTAGACATGTCAAGGTGAGTTTTCCCAAGACCTTTGGCATACTTCTGTGCTTTGATCTGCATGCCTGACTGACAAAGGTTTGAGGTGCTGGCAACATAAGCATTCCTGTAGATGCAAGGGTGCTGAAGCACCCCAATTCCTGTGGGTCTCTGTCCTTAAAATGGTGATCAGAACAGGATCCCATGGAGCTGACGGCTTTACATTCAAACCTTGAAAGAAGTCAGCCTTCTAATGAGCAGACTACATTTCGAAGGAGCAGAGCGAACATGGTCCCACTATTCCTGGATATGTAACTGCGTTTGGGGATGTAGGGAGCATGCTGGCTGTGCTAAGAGTATGCTGTGGGAGGTTCCTGACTTGAGGAGTTGAAGAGGAGACCTGGTTGGATAAAATAAATTAATATAGATCCAGTTCTTCCATGCCAGGTTAGGACTTCTTATACAGCCACCAGTAGCCCATGAGGTAGACTACTAAGGTGGATATGTCATCAACTGCAGTTGGGCTTGGCCCTTTAACCTGTGGGATACAAAGACACCCTATCAAAAGGGGAAGCTAGATCTATGGCATGTTATTGTAATGCAACTCCCACAAATTGCATCCAGCTCATTGCAAGCCAGCTCATCGAAGTAGATTTTTATGGTCATTTCAGCTCACCATTCCTGCACCATCCCTGCACAATGTAGGGTTTCTTGTCCTTTTTTAGCATTTTCTGTAGTTATTTTCCACACATCCTTATTGCAAAACCCCTATTGTTCCCTATGTCTCCCAATGACCTCATCCTGCCTCCCCTTTAAGAGTCTTTTCTGTTTCGATCATCTTGAGATCCTCATGTCTCCCTTTCTTAATATGTATGTTCACCTTCTTCTATTTATTATTTGCTGTGTTACAGTTTCTTTAAACATGTTGTATGTTTCTTCCACCTATCTATTTTCACCCAACTTCATTCAGTGTTTCATTGAAACCATTAGGTGCAATTTCGGTTATTCTGTCTGTCGTTGAGTTTGGTTTTCTTTGACATGTTATTTTCTGAAAAGACTTTCATTGGGTATTGGAGGCAAGATGCATACATCCTGGAGAAACTGGTAGAACAGGGCAGGTGGCATAACACAAATCCACTCCAGAGACAATGAAAGGGCTTGCACCCCTTTTCAAGGGGGGCAATATGAGAGCTTGCACCCTCATTAGGGCCATTTCATCCACCCTGATGAGATGGAAGACATGGATTTGTGATCCGACTGACTAGATCGTGACCATTAACCACTTTAGTGCCCCTGACTGTCCATTAGCCTCACGACTGGGGAAGCCTACAAAAGAGAGCCAAATAGAAAAGGACTGTCTTGACAGGCAAGCCAAAAGAAAAACATGGAAAATAATACCTGGCCAAAGTGAGCGGGATATGCAGCATAGGCCCAGGTGGCTAACACTCCATAGGTTTCTACACAGGTGCTACATCTTTGAGATACAGATATGGAAAATATTCTACACAGCAATCATACTGGGATTGTTTAGATATGAAAATTGTGGTAATTGGGCTTGATGCGACTTTGGTAAGAGGCAATTGGCACAAGGAGGAAACATGGTCATGGTGGCTGTACATAAGGTTGAGACATTGGAAAACAGGTTGCCAAACTGCATGCACAAATATAAGGCAGCCCAAGCAAGAGTGAACAGTATAAGGCTGGAGTAGAGGATAACAAAGAAAGTACATGCTGAAACAATATCTGGATCATAGGCATACCTGCTGCAACTGTGAGACATCTGAGAAAAGTCGCCAAGACCAGAAGGTATGTTGCATGATTAGCATGGATGTGAACTGAGGAGGAATCTAAAAGTACAGGATGTCACGCCGTGTAACGCTCACCTGATTCCCACGGAGGCGCTGGTCTAGGCAGGAAGGAGTCTGTGACTCGAAAAGTGATGTGCAGGACTCGATTGGCTTCTGGGGGCTGAGCCTCTTCGCACTGTGTGTCGAACTCGAAGGGTGAGATTTCTGCAGATGAAAGAATATATGGGGTTAAAGATCTGGACAATTGAGTGTCCTTCTCTCTCTCTCTCTCTCTCTCTCTCTCGTCTAGCTTCTCCGTAGAGCCCCCAGGTAAACGTGCTCACCTTAGATAGGTGAATGCTGGGCTCTCCATCTGCGTCTGGTGCAGGGTGCCGTTGCCAGTTCCTTCACTGGGTGAAATGTAGGCCTCTTAACATCAGAGGATCGCAACCGCCGTTAACAGCACGAGCGGTGAGTTTCCGGACACCTTTTAGTCCATATAATCTTTAGGTGCGTGGACACGTAAGTATTGAACAGGGCTCGGAATAATGCTTTGTTCTATTTGTTTTGCAGGGCTCTAGCGTTAGAAGATGGTATGAAGAGAGCCAAAGCTGGAGCCAGAGCCTTGGAAAGAAGCGCTTGGAAATGCGTGAGTATATGCAAGCGCTTTAACTGTCTCTTTCCTTCACAGCTGTGAGTTCGTGCTGAAGAGGTGATGAAAACGCCGGAGTAGTTGCAGGCGCTCTATTGTGGAGAGCGCGATGGGCGTAAGTAAATACCTGTCTAATGTCTCTTCTTTTGTCTTTCAGATGCTGGGTTGCAGTGTTGAAAACATCCGGAATTCGCGGATTGCCGGTGAGTAATAACTATGCTTTTGTCTCCACAGGCGGAGGTGCAGCGTGAAGAAATGGTCGCTGCCGATGGACCAGGTAAGGAATGCGTTGCATGTGAAGTCGTCGTGCTAACCTGTTGTTTCTTGTATTTTACAGGCGCTGCTGAAGACTGGATACTGGAATGGTAAGTATTGTTCTTGCAGGTACAGGATCGGAAGAAGAAAAGCTGGAACAGACTCGGTGAGCGTTCTGCTGCAGATGCAGAATAACGCGAAGCACGCTTCATCAATCGGGTGTATTTTAAATAGCCTAGGAGTGATGAGGCGTCTTCCTCCACGGCCCCGCCTAGGTAAGAAAAGAGTTCCTGTTCCAGAAGAGTTCCAGTGTTGTATCCAGGGCGTGGAGCTTGCCCAACCCAGGTAAGAAAATAGTTCCCGCTTACAGAGGATTCCTATGTAGCTGGTAAGTAAGCAGCATGGTCTGCTGCAGGTAAGTCCACCCAAGCATCTTCACATATAGTATGAGCCCGGCGCTTCCAGTGCCGGGACCGATGGCTTTGATGAGCCTGGTGCCACTGGCGCCAGGACAATGTCCAAAAGGTCCCAGTAGGGACCGGCTGGTGCCTAGGCTTAGGATTAGGGGCCTGCTTCCAAGGACGTTGGGCTGGTCCTGGCTCCTTGGAAGCAGTGATCATGACACGCAGCTGGAACTGTAAGTCTGCAGTCCCGTGGATTCCCATTGCAATGGGGACACGGAAGCACCGGTGCTTCTGTGAAAATAATGCCTGCAGGGGACGGTGCTTGCGACAGGTCAGACCTGCCGGGAGCACCGGCCCCTGTAGCTATTCCCATGGTCTGGTGGTCTGGAAAGGGTGCCAGTACGTTGCTATCAGCACCCTTTTTTCCAGACTGCCAGACTTATAATGAGGACCATATATGTCTGTTCGACCAATATGATGAAACCTCCAATCATATATGCAGACTATTGAATCTAAACTTCTTCCTGACAAAGAGACGTATACTACATTGCTGGATGCACCATTGAACTGGTGCTCCCAGCCCTTTAAGATGAGTAGCAATACCCTTGAGATGGATGGAGATGCAGATATTAATCAAACATCAATAATATAAATCAGATGACACAAATAGCTTGGCAAAATGTTTGTCTGTTTTAATGTTACTAAGTAAAACAGAGAGTACAATGAGCATCAGCAATCTGAAGTGGGAGAATGGAAAACCAGGCTCCCGTCCTTCACCTCTCGCGCTTGGCCTAGAGGGTCACGACCCAAACACCCGCCACGAGAAGAGTTTGCCCATTTACCAGACGACCAGGTACCCTGGTACAGGAACATACGGATGTGTCCATCTGCTTGCCCAGCAGCCCGCACTGGCCATGCCGACACCTGCGGCACGGATCAACTAGACTAAAATCTACACGTCGTTAGAGATGCCATGACGACCTAGACAACGGGAAGCACATCTGTACAAATATACACTGGACATTCCCACACCAACCTACACGAAGAATATACTCAGTGCTATGACGTAGGCGACAGGCATATTCACGGACGTGCATCTTTATTATTTTCATATAGGCTTTCAGAATGCAGAAACGCAAGACGCGTCATGAACTTTTATTTAGCTTGCTCACGCTTCTCTTTGAAACCAGGTACAACGATGAGAAATATGATAAAGACAATACCGATTATGGAATTACATGCTCCTATAACCTAAAGCACCTGTGCACCAAACGAACAACTTATGCACCGGGCCAAAGTAGGCCTCAAACAAGAGCTCCCGTGGACATCAACAAAACAAAAGTCAGTTGCTGATCCTACAGAATGAGCTTGGCAAAGCAACCAGCCAAGGTCGCAATGTTGCAAACCCACGTTCCAAGAGCAAATCATCAAAGGCACGATGTTGCAATCTCGCACTCCGCGCACCAACGTTAAAGTCACACCGACAAATTAAGGCAGACGCACAGTAGAAAAACAATATTAATTGTGCAGAATTATGCCTCTTTCACGGTCCCTTCCCACGTGATCAAGCCGAACCTGACGAGATGCCAAACCCTGGAGAACAGAGGCGTCTGGATCCCTCGCTACGAGACACTGGCAGATACACTTGAAAGGCTCAATGGACATTTGCAACGGTGGGAACGGTACCCCGTCTAGCTATGAATAAGTCCTCACATTGTCTGCATGTACCCATAGTGAAACATTGTTGCAACTTACAGGTACACCGAGAGCTGGGAACGACGGTGGTCCCAGGCTGGGGAGCTCACGGGTGCACCAATCAGAACTTGGGGCTCTTATCACTGACGCCAGCACATTTAGCCAATCCTCAGGAGCCTTCATGTAACAATTTTCATGTATCTTATTGTAGGGACAACCCAGATATACCACCTGACTACACCTTATCCACTAATATCTTTCTCTATATGTGTGCTATACTAATCCTACCACTCGAACATCCAATTAAGAGTGGCGATAGGTTTTTTGTTAACTTTCTGAAGTGACGCAAGTAGCGCGTCATAATACAGTAAAAAGGGCCTGCGAGCCCCACAATTGTGTGTGTGTCAGGACGAACGCGTGCGCTCCTTGACCCATCCCTGCCGTTTTGTCTAATAAACAGCAGAGTCACCTTGCTCCTTGTGTGCGTCTCATACTCTATCTCATCTTATCTGGGATACACACGGGAGGAGTTGGGGCCTCCCTGCCTGGAGGTCTGCGGACGGCCCGGCCGACCCCGGCAGAATTTCCCCCCGACAAGTTGGAGGCACTGCTGAGATCTGTTTAAGATCGACTTTTATTTTTACTTTTTCCAGGCACTCCCGTTGCGAGGAGGCCCGGCGGCGCGGCCCCCTCTGCCGTTGCCCCCTTCTGAGGACTACAGGACCATCGCGGAGCTGCGAGAAGACCGGACAGCGCAATCCGGATATTGGCCCTCGGGAGCCGGTTGAGAAGTATCCCGCCCACGGTTGGCAAGTGTCCAGACGTGGTCCAGACGAGGGGAGGTGGCGAGCCGCTTGGAGGGGTGCACGCAGTCGAGCGGCCCTGCATCGAGAGAACTTGGTGAGCATGGCACACACAACGAGCAATGCGAAATTGTGAGGGAGGGGGGAGGAATTAAATAAGGGAGGAGGGAGGTGTTGCACAGGTGCGCGGCGAAGGGTTGACAATATAGTGTTGGCAATGGAATGAAAGAGAGTGAAAAGAGTGCGAGAGCAGTGACGTGAAAGAGGGGGGCGGAGCACGAAAACATCACGTGTGGTCGCTCGTAGACACTGATTGGCCTAAATCGCGACTAACGTGTAGGGGTGGGCGTGTGTGGTTTCCTACGATTTGGCATTTATTGATCAATGAGTAGATGAGGTTCCCTATTGTTCGAGCAAGAAACTCGATAGGTAGATGAGGTTTCCTATTGGTCGAGCAAGAAACTCGATAGGTAGATGAGGTTTCCTATTGTTCGAGCAAGAAACTCGATAGGTAGATGACGTTTCCCTGTAGGGGGTAGCTAGTTGCATAGTTGCCAAATACGGAAGATAGTTGGCTGGTTAAGCCCTCCTGTTGAGGGGCGTATCACACGCGAGGCGACGCAGCGTGTGCAGTCCAATTATATTATTGATGAGATTACCTTGTTCCAGGAGAGACAGGAAGACAGCTGTAGGGTTAGTGGGGATAAATTGCAAGTGTATTTTGAAACTAATGATGAGATTGTACTAGTAGCGTAGAGACATCGGTGACGTCACCAGTAGGGATTTTATAGGATATCACAAGCACAAGGAAGATTGAGTTTTGAAGGCGGTGGGGAAGAGAAAAATGATGAGGGAGTGGATAAGAAGATAAACAAATAAACGAGTGGATTGGAAGAGGAGAAGGGGAGAGGGGCGTGGTTGAGCACGGAGAACGCCAGCCACGGCAAATGTAAAAGGGGGAGGAGAACGAGGAATAAGGACGACTGTATAAGATCGTCGTAAGGGGTACGCAGCCACAGGGGGCTGCGTGCGCTTCGGCCGCAGGGGGCCGTAGGGGAAGGAATATACAATACAAAATTATACATATATATATATATTTGTGTTTTATTATTTCTTGTTTTTTTTTATTATTATTATTTTTTTTTTACTATTATTGCATACTTTTTAAAGGATTGTCGTAAGTCCCCACACTTACGGGGCCAGGTAAACAATATAAGGTCGTAAATTGTAAACTGATAACGAAGGGAGGAGTAACAAGTAGGGCACAAGTATGTCATCTGGGAAAGGGCCAGGAGGGTGGGGGAACACCCTCACTACCCCACTACAACACATATGCACAACACTGCCACCCCATAGGGAGAAATTAATTAAGTACAGCATAGAGTGGACCCAGGGGACGGATAACAAGATGTTAACACCATGGCCGCCTAATGGTAGTTTCGATCCTTATGCCCAACATTCATTGCTAAACCATCTGCATAATACATACAAGGGGAAGAAGTTGGCGAGCCATATGGAGGTGTTTAACTTATGGAGGATGTTCCAGGGATCCCGACCAGGACCAAATGGAATGTTCTCTGTGGGAGAAACACCGGAAGTAAAGGAGATTATAAAGGAGGGAACGGATGGGGGAAAGGGGTGTGAAAGGAACAAGAACGAGGAAAACGAAGGAGAGGGAAGAGAAAAGATTGACACCTTAAAAGACATAAAAAAGGAACCGAGCAACGAGATACCCATAACACCGGGAGTGAAAACTGAGAGAGAAGGGTTGTACCCTTTAAGAGAACTAGGAGAAATGGAAGGACAGTTAAGGGCGGCTGAAGGATACTCGAACCCGGCTTACAGCCCTCCACCATATGTGGCTCACAGGAAGATAGTGGGGGAGGGGAGGATTGGAGAAGAACAGATTGTAGAGATAGGACATGATGAGTGGGTAGCTGCACAGATATTATTAAAATTACGGGGTTCACTAACGGGAGAAGAAAGGGAGGTTGTAAAGAGAACAGGCGAGGATAGTAGAAGGGAGAGTGAGATGAAGGGGGAGGAGCTACTAACACAAAGAGAAGAGATTTTGGAGGAAAAATTGGCAAAACTAAGGGATGAGCAGAATGAATTACTAACACAGCTTGAGAGGGGGGAAAAGGAGAGAGTGAGGAAAAGGAAAGAGGGTAAAAACGAATTGGACAAATTAAGGGAACAAAATGAGGAGCAAAGGATAGAAGATGGAAGGGTAAGAGCAGCAGCAGAAAGGGTGTCAAGAGTAGTATTGAGAGAAAAAAAGAAGGAAGAAGAGGAAAAGGAAAGGGAATTGGAATTATGGAGGAGGAGGGTAGTATCAGAAGCAGCTAAGAAATATGAAGAAGAGAAAGCAATAGAAAGAGAAAGGGTGAAATGGGAAAGAAAGAAAGAAGATGAAAGAATATTGGAACAGATGAGCAACGAAATGATGGAGGAATTAAAAAGGAAAAGGGAGGAAAATAGTAGGGAAATGGAGGAGAGGAGTGATGGGGAAAGAGGAGGGAGAAATAAGGAGAGTGAAAAATGGGGGGATGTATATAGAAGTAGAGAAGTAGCGACAACATCAACACCCGGGGGAACAGTTGATAACAAAGGAAGAGGAGAAATGGAGCGAATAGACTTAGAAACAGTAACAGTAACGGGGAAAAGGACAGAGTGGGGGATAACATCTATGAATGATTTTTGCAGTGAGGAGGAAGAAGGAGTAGAAAGGGTAGGAAGAAAGAGTGAAAGGGAAAGCTTAGATAAGCTGTACCTCACTAGAACCAATATAGACTCGCCATGGATCCGTAAGAGAAGGGAGGAGCTGGAACAAGGTGAGGAGAGGGTGCAAAAACTAGTGGAAAAACAAACCCATGAAACCACACCATCGCCATCTCCATCACGCCCTCCCCCATCGCACCCTACATGTTCAACGACCACACGCACGCTGCGCAAAATAAAGCTTGCGCCATTCATGGACGAAGTGACTCCTTATGCGTGCCGGCTTAGAGACCTCCCTAGCCGCAGGCAAGACAGACAGATAAGCATACCCATATTAAGCACAGAGGATGACGAAAAAAGGGGAAGGGAAGGAGAGGTAGGTAGGAGGAGGGGTAGCAAGGAAGAATCTGATGTGGTAAGGGAAATAGGGGAGGAGGAGGGGTGTGAAGATCCAATATTATGGAACATAAAGGGTGATATAGGACACAACTTAATGCCACTGTTAGAGAGAGGAGGGGTTAGACCGCAGTATGTACCATGGAAGCATACGGATAAGGAAAATATAAAATGTAGGCTCCCATCACTAAGTGGAGGTGCGGGTAAGTGGATATATGAAATGGAAAAACACACCGCAGGGCAGAAACTAGCAGTAGGAGATGTGAAAGGCCTGTTAATATCAATATTAGGAGATAGAGCAGACGACATTTGGAAGAGAGCGGGATTCCATGGGATAACAATAACAAACACATCGCATGATGGGGCGCCATTTGCAAACTGCAGACATGCGCTATGGCAGGCACTGAGAGTACAGTACCCAGACACATCAGATATAGGAGCAATCACTTCCCGTAAGATGCGTGAGAATGAAGATCCCGTTGATTATATACAGGATATTCAAGAAAAGTGGCGCATGGAAACGAGAGAACAATGGGATAAAACACCAGCCATATTTTATCATATACTAGTACAGGGGCTCCCAGAAGGAGTACAGAAACAACTAAAGAAAGTAGTGGGAATGGAAGTAAAACCATGGCCTGAAATACAGCTGACAATAGTACATCACTGCAGGATATGGCAAGGAAAAATGAAACAAAAGGAAGAGGACAGGAAAACAGAAGAGGCCAAACTAGTACAGAAAAAATTAACTAAATATACAATGGAAGGGGCACTAATAACTGCACCCACAACAGTGGCCCAAAGCCCCACGCAAATAGTGGCTGCACAAGACCCAGCTCTAATAGCACCTCGACAAAGTATAATACAGCAAATGCCGCCACTACAATTACAAGCACAAAACGTGGGAGGAGGGTACCAGATGCAAGGAGCTGGGTATTATGGGTATAACAGAGGGAGAGGTGGATTTATGAGAGGGAGAGGATACGGATATAATACCCAACAGCAGGTGGGGGGAGTTGGAAGTTCATACCCCACAGGGCAACAGGTATACCAGGACAACACAGGGAGCTTTCCATGGCAAAACAGAGAACCACCCGTGTGTTGGAGTTGTGGAATACTAGGACACATGTCACGCACGTGTAGGGTCAGGCCAGGGACACCAGCATGGAATGAGCAGGCACAACCTAGGCCATCGCAAGAACAGCAGGGCATGCAGCAACAGCAATTAACACAACAACAGCCACTGCAGCAACAGCAATTAACACAACAACAGCCACTGCAGCAACAGCAATTAACACAACAACAGCCACTGCCACAACAACAAATAGTGACAACTCAACAACCTCAAAATGAACAAACACAATTGGGTAGGGTGACAGTATTGGGACACAACCCTTACACAGGAAATGGCCAATCATTGTACCCCCAATAGGACAGCCCACAGACGGCCTTGGTGTGTCCCATCCTGTCAATAACACCTAATAGTGCGGAGGAGCCACGCATAGAGGTAACGATAGGTGACAAAAAATTATCTTTCCTTGTTGACACCGGGGCAACCCGGTCTTGCATAAGGGAAGGTAAATTTAAGATGTCAGGCGAAGCCATGAACACCCAAGGATTTTCTGGGGCTAAAGGATTGGTTCCTTTTACTGATAACGTTCCCTTATCTATCGGAGATTACGATCTGTCAGTTCCACTATTGTATTATAGTGCCTCACCAGTAAATATACTGGGGAGGGACATAATGAATAGGTTAAATATGACAATCTCCTTTACAGAGGATGGTATAATTTGCTCTACTCCTGGGATTAACATGCTAGCAGCGCGACAGATTATGCAAGCATACTGTGGGCAGACAGCGATTAGGGCGGAACCAATAGATGGCGCGATATTCCAGTATGGGACAGACATGGCAATTGCATGGATGCCAGGGATAGAAGGTAAAATATGGAGGAGGCCAGCAGCTTACCTGTTCCGACCAGAAACACCTGTTAATGAACAGGAAGGAAAAGTGTTTGCAATAGACATTGAAAGCATTATTACAACAGCTGAGTATATTGCTGTGCACGCCCAAGACAAAGAAGGAAGAGCATGGAGGGCAGTGATTGCACTAGCAGAAGGATGTAGGTTGACCCAGGTGTCAGATGAGGAACTGTTTTCAGAAGAAAAAGAGGAGGGGGAAATGGTGTTCATGATGAGTGTAGAAATATGGTTACGAGTGGCTCACAAACATATAGCGCAGAAAATTGCTATGGCACTTGAGGCACCTGCATGCACCCCAGTCCCCTTCTTTAAGGAGGATATGGCAAAAGTGCCCAAATCATTATGGACCATTAGCCCTTATGACGTAGGATGCATTAAAAGCATAGGGGGTGTACGGATAAAATTGAAAAAAGGTGCAATACTACCAAGAGTAAAACAGTACCCATTGTCAAAAGAGGCAGATGAGGGCATATGTGAAACTATAACGGCCCTTATAAACAATGGCATATTGGTCCCCTCAGAATCACCATGTAACACGGCTGTGTACCCAGTGCGCAAGGCTAAAGGGGGGTCTTGGCGCTTCATACAGGACCTAAGGCCCTTGAACAACATAGTGGAAGCAGAATATCCAGTAACAGCAAACCCGGCCACAATATTGTGTGGCATCCCAGCAGAGGCATCACGATTTACAGTAATAGATCTTAAGAATGCTTTTTTCTCAATACCACTACACCCCGACTCACAAGATCTAACAAGTTTCACTTACCGAAATACTAAATGGAAACATACCAGGTTACCACAAGGGTATTGTGAATCACCCTCAATTTTCAATAGAGTTATACAGATGGATTTGGGTAACGTTGAGGTGGAAAGCACAGTGTTACAATATGTGGATGACATAATAATTTGCAGTACAAATGAAAGTAAATGCAGAGAGGATTCTCTAAAAATGTTGACTATATTGGCTGAAAAAGGGTATAAAGTAGACATGGAAAAAATACAATACTGTCAGGAACAGGTACTGTACATTGGCCAACTGATATCCCAACATGGAAGAAATATTGCACCACAAAGAGCACAGGCCATATCAAGCACTCCCATACCACAGACTGTGAGAGAACTGCAGCAATTTTTGGGGCTATGTAATTACTGTAGAGCATGGGTGTTTGATTACAGCTCATACATAGGACCCCTGCTTGAGGGGTTGAAGGAAGCAAATAAAGGGGAGAAAAGGTTGGGGTGGACTATGGAAATGAGGGAGGCATTTGACGAATTAAAGGACGCGATATCAACAGCTCCAGTACTGGCAACCCCAGACTATGAGCGACGATTTTTTATATTTTCACATTGCGACTCAGCAGTAATGAAAGCAGTATTGGCCCAAAAAACAAGCATGGGCTATAAACCAGTAGCGTTTTATAGCGGTCACTTAGATCCCGTGATGTTAGGCCACTTCCCTTGCGAACAAGGCCTCGCTGCAGCTGCTTTTGCAGTAGAAAAGGCATCAGCAATAACCATGGGGTGTCCAACTACACTGTTTGTGGAACATGCATTATTTGCAATATTGAATAAACCCAAGTCCACACTAACGACACAAAGGGCTTCAGGTTATGAGATCATTTTGTCTAGGGCTGAACTAGCGATTGTTAGATGTAGCACTGTTAACCCTGCAAGATTTCTAGCAGAAATAATTGAGGAGGGAGATTACGCCCACGACTGCACCCAACTAAATGAAATGTATTCATGTACTAGAAAAGTTGAAGAGAATGCACTAGAGGGAGGTGAGCTTTTGTTTATTGATGGGTCATCAACTATTGATCAAGGAGATGGGATAAGGAGAACTGGGGCAGCAGTGGTAAAAATGATGGAGGCTCCGGTGTGTGTGGCTATGAAATGTGTACAGTTACCACAGCATTACTCTGCTCAAGCCGCTGAACTAGTTGCACTAATATTGGCATTGAAAGAAAGTTTTAACAAACGTGTAACAATATATTCCGACAGTGCATATGTTACATCCACTGTCCACTCAGGATTAACAAAATGGAGGAGAAGAGGGTTTAGGAGAGCTGACGGCACTCCAGTGCAACACGCCCTCTTGTTGGCTGAATTAATTGAAGTAATAAACGACCCCCAAGAGCTAGCCCTAGTAAAATGCACCGCACACACCAATGGTGAAGACCATGTCTCAAAAGGGAATGCAGCAGCAGACGCACATGCGAAATATGCTGCATACTTTGGTGAAATATGGGACCCCACAGACTCTCAGAGAGGGAGAGGGAGGGGAATGGCTAGGGAGATGTTAATAAGAGAAGGGTATACCCATCTCCCAGCCACACAGATTATGGAATTACAAGCAGCAGCACCAATGGCCGAAAAGGAAATATGGGTAAAAAGAGGATGTACAATGTCACCAACCGACGCACTATGGCGCCAGAGTGGTACTGGGAAAGTTGTAATACCATTGGCACTTTTAAATACCGCCCTGAGCCAATTACATCACCCAGCCCATACAGGCAAGGAAATAATTGCAGCACGAATTAGAGATGATTGGTTCTGTCCCGAGTTAAATTCTCATGTTTCAAATTTTATCAGCAATTGTCTCACATGCCAACAGTTTACGGCCGGTCACACCCTAAAAGTAATAAGAGGTACCATACCCCGGCCAGAAGGACCCTTTCGGCACCTCCACATTGACTATGTTGATATGATCAACATATGTCAAGGTAATAGATACATGATTGTAGTAGTATGCCCATTTTCTAGGTGGATTGAAGCAGGGCCCTGTTCACACCCAGATGCATTTAGAGCAGCCAAATTCATAGTAAGAGAGGTCTTCCCCAGGTGGGGAGTGTGCGAAGTATTAAGATCAGATAATGGCCCACATTTCGCAAACGAAATGTTCCAACATATCACAGCCCTGCTGAGCATAAAGCACAAATTTGCATGTGCATATCACCCACAGGCTAATGGCGTATGTGAACGCCTAAATGGCTTATTGAAGGAGGCAATTGCAAAAATACAACAAACAACAAAGAAAAGTTGGTTGTATTGTCTTCCGCTAGCATTGTTTGAGCTGAGGAACAGGCCAGGGTCCGACCACCACCTCACTCCACATGAGGTGGTTACTGGACGTCAAATGCGCCTTCCTCTAACGCCAACGTCAAGGGCATTCACTGACCACGAAAGTTCAGCGAATATACTAGGTGATGAAATGTATCAATATGTGTCATCTTTGATTACTAGTGTTGTGTTTGTGTCTCAACAGCTCGAGCGCACACGGGGCGGGTCCACCAGAGATAAAGAAGAAGGCGCCAGTACAGAATTGGAAAAAGAGAACTTGTGCAAAATTGCCAAAGGTGACCACGTGCTACTTCGTAATTTCAATAGAAGATGGAACGATAAAAGGTTCACCGGTCCACATCTGGTAGAAGACGTATCAACAAGAGCAGTAAAACTAAAGGATAAGCGTGCTTGGAACCACCTACACGATGTAAAGATATACAAACTGCAGACCCGCCCCAGCGCCAACGACAGGTCCATTGGAACAACAGCAACAACATCCCTGACAGCGGAAGGAAGTTCTACCACAGACAACGACCCAATTGTTCCCTTACCTTCCCACTACCCAGATACCCCAGAGACGATAACTGACGAAGAAAGGGGTGATCACTGCACTGCCCACCCCATGGTCACACGTTCAAAGAATAAAAATAATTACGCCATCCCCCCCCCAGGACAGTTGTAACATAAACTAAAAGAACTTGGTCGCACAAATACACATGTAAACACGTGAATGTTCTCTTTCTCTCTCGCACATACAGGAACTGCGTATTATTGTATTGTTAAGTAGAAAAATAACTAACAAAGTCCACTGTCCAGGCGTAGATGGTACTCCCAGACGATAACTACCCAGAAGAATTGTCACACCAATTTGTATACGAAATAAAAAGGCCAACATACCTAAAAAGAAGAAGGGTACGTGTTTACTACACAGCCTTCCTCCTGGCCATAGAATATTACATGCCCCACCTCCGCCCATACTTGCCGGTCTTAAGAGACCAATCACTTAGAGTAGCGTGGGAGCAGCTCTTCGCCTGGGCACTGAATGACTATTTGATAGGGAGAGCTTAAACAAAACAAAACTAACATTTAAAACGAGCATTTCTGAGAATTTTCAGGCGGGCAACTTTAACGTCGCAAGAAAAAGCTGCCAGGACCGCAGCAAGGTAAGAGCAAAATGCCGGTGAGATTAGCAATTGTAATAAAAATAATAGGGATTTTGATAATCACCGGATTTGTGGCTGCTTCTGTATGGCAGTATAGCTGTGCTATCAATTTTGTTGCTGCACCCAACCCTAATGTACCCCCGTTCCTTGCTGCAACAGGTGTTACGTCAGGTGGTAGTAGTAACATTACACCAAAGAAAAGTAGAGTTAAACGCAGCACATACTCAGACAATAAAGGTATTGATAATTATGTACAAGATTCAGCACACGTCACAAACAATATATGGTACCAACACATGACCCGCATTGGTAAGCAGACAACTGAGGATAGCTGCTATGTCTGCTCATTAATACCATACGCCATGAGTGCGTCACGAACATTTGTTGCTACAGAAATAAATGAGAAGGTAGCACAGTGCATAATATACTTGGCACTGTTCCAGACGAAAGGAAGATTTCAAGGAACTGTAGTGCACATGACATGGAAAACACGAGACTCATACCCATATGAAAACAACTTCCTCAAGACCTACCTGAGTTATCACAAGACCAGTTTACATGCTGAAGCATTCAAATATATAACAAGTGGCCCTGCAAAAGGAGAAACACAGAAAGTAACACTGAAGTATCTACCATGTGATTGGTACGCCACTGAAATTCCGGGTAAACAAGGATGCTGGGAGAGGCCGCTACTGACGATAACGGGAAAGGTGTATCTGGATAACAGCTGGGAGATAGGAGTGATTGGCAGCAACATGGTAACAAAAGAAACTATCTCAACCATCGAGACACACAATCACCGATGTTGGACGACGTGGATCAAGTATGTACCAATGCTCACATGGGTAGAAGAAGATGAAGACCCAATAGCGATACTACCGTTGACTGCGCCCAAGGTATGTTACCAACATAAAGGAGAGGTGGACGTAGGATATAACACCAATTGCGCAAGTGTGACGGAGTTACCTGAGGGGGGAGCAGGAACAGCAGTAATAATGGATCATTATTGGGCCTGTGGAGAAAAGGCATACCATACACTGCCTCCCCTGTGGAATGGTGTGTGCACAATGGTACACGTCAATGTACCATCACTAGTGGTACCTAAGAAGCACGTCGATGTGGCGAAATTTCCCAGAATGAATGAGGGGGATAAGAGAAGAAAGAGATCTGCACCACTCCAGGAGGAGCAAAGGAACAGGACCAACAGCAATGACACTGTCCTAAATAGAAAAAAAAGACAAGGAGAGCCGCTGACAGGAAATTACCTATGGGGAAGGTCGGAAACGGCACTAACATCAATACCGCCAGAACACAGACTATTCAGCAGAGCAGCAATGTTCTTCTCCTCAATAATACACCCGGGATTACAGGCTTACGCAAACGCAAAATGGCTCCAAATAACTAGATGGGAACTAATGATGACCATCAATTCTACAGTAAATGGGTTCAACGCAATAAAAGAAGAGCTGCGAGCTGTAAGGATGGTAGCACTACAAAACAGATATGTATTGGACCTTCTCACAGCAATGGAAGGAGGAGTTTGTGCAAAAATAGGACAATCATGCTGCACGTTCATACCTGCCAATGATGCTGACAATGGTACACTGACAGAAGCTGTTTCACAATTAGCCCAAATGCACTCTAAAATGACGGATGAAAGCAATGGTGTGAACAAGGATGAGAGCTGGTTTTCACTATTATGGTCATGGATGCCATCTTGGCTGTCAGATGGACTGAAAATAATAGTGGGCTGCACCATATTGGCTGGAGCTACCCTGATCATAATTAGATTTTGGAAGGCACGAAAGGCACGCAATACTGACGAATTGCTGGAAATGGTGGGAATGCACCCCTTGATGCCAGCAGATGACGGCCAGCATACAGGTGTAATTATACAGGAAAGGGAGAAGCTGCGCACCCAAATAATTACCCACCATCTAGACCCACCGTCAGTAAAGACCGAGAACCCAAGAAACCCCAGGAGCTACATAGGAAGATGGGTATATTGTACTCCTGGGGGTACCTGTGAATATATGTATTGGTCATTTGAAGATCATGTAAACCACTATGGACATCTCGGAGGAATAACCAAGATATGGCGAGTAAGAGGAGATAACGAGAAGGATATGTTTGTGGTCGACAAGTCGACCAGAGGGGGGACTGAAGTGGGAGAATGGAAAACCAGGCTCCCGTCCTTCACCTCTCGCGCTTGGCCTAGAGGGTCACGACCCAAACACCCGCCACGAGAAGAGTTTGCCCATTTACCAGACGACCAGGTACCCTGGTACAGGAACATACGGATGTGTCCATCTGCTTGCCCAGCAGCCCGCACTGGCCATGCCGACACCTGCGGCACGGATCAACTAGACTAAAATCTACACGTCGTTAGAGATGCCATGACGACCTAGACAACGGGAAGCACATCTGTACAAATATACACTGGACATTCCCACACCAACCTACACGAAGAATATACTCAGTGCTATGACGTAGGCGACAGGCATATTCACGGACGTGCATCTTTATTATTTTCATATAGGCTTTCAGAATGCAGAAACGCAAGACGCGTCATGAACTTTTATTTAGCTTGCTCACGCTTCTCTTTGAAACCAGGTACAACGATGAGAAATATGATAAAGACAATACCGATTATGGAATTACATGCTCCTATAACCTAAAGCACCTGTGCACCAAACGAACAACTTATGCACCGGGCCAAAGTAGGCCTCAAACAAGAGCTCCCGTGGACATCAACAAAACAAAAGTCAGTTGCTGATCCTACAGAATGAGCTTGGCAAAGCAACCAGCCAAGGTCGCAATGTTGCAAACCCACGTTCCAAGAGCAAATCATCAAAGGCACGATGTTGCAATCTCGCACTCCGCGCACCAACGTTAAAGTCACACCGACAAATTAAGGCAGACGCACAGTAGAAAAACAATATTAATTGTGCAGAATTATGCCTCTTTCACGGTCCCTTCCCACGTGATCAAGCCGAACCTGACGAGATGCCAAACCCTGGAGAACAGAGGCGTCTGGATCCCTCGCTACGAGACACTGGCAGATACACTTGAAAGGCTCAATGGACATTTGCAACGGTGGGAACGGTACCCCGTCTAGCTATGAATAAGTCCTCACATTGTCTGCATGTACCCATAGTGAAACATTGTTGCAACTTACAGGTACACCGAGAGCTGGGAACGACGGTGGTCCCAGGCTGGGGAGCTCACGGGTGCACCAATCAGAACTTGGGGCTCTTATCACTGACGCCAGCACATTTAGCCAATCCTCAGGAGCCTTCATGTAACAATTTTCATGTATCTTATTGTAGGGACAACCCAGATATACCACCTGACTACACCTTATCCACTAATATCTTTCTCTATATGTGTGCTATACTAATCCTACCACTCGAACATCCAATTAAGAGTGGCGATAGGTTTTTTGTTAACTTTCTGAAGTGACGCAAGTTGCGCGTCATAATACAGTAAAAAGGGCCTGCGAGCCCCACAATTGTGTGTGTGTCAGGACGAACGCGTGCGCTCCTTGACCCATCCCTGCCGTTTTGTCTAATAAACAGCAGAGTCACCTTGCTCCTTGTGTGCGTCTCATACTCTATCTCATCTTATCTGGGATACACACGGGAGGAGTTGGGGCCTCCCTGCCTGGAGGTCTGCGGACGGCCCGGCCGACCCCGGCAGAATTTCCCCCCGACAAATCGCTCGATAACCAACTCTCAACTCATTTAAGAAAAAACAATATTTTATAGACCAAATGTGTCACTACTGACGTGTAGACCTGCGTCATTACCAACATCATCCTGTGTGGCAAACTTCTAAAACCTATTGGGAAGCGGGATTGGCTCTAAGTGAACTACTAAGCATAGGTGTAATATCTGTATAGAGTAACAGAGATAAATAACTGGATAGTCAACAGAAAGTGGGACAACTAAGCCCTTCCTTCAAAATGGCCACTATGAACGTCACTAAATGTATGACGTCCCATTGGCTACATAAACTATAGGACCCCCAACTACGTGGCCCTCTACAATTGGTTGGCTTCTAACCCCCGTCAATAACTGTCCACCTACGTGAGCAGCATGCAGACTGAACAACCAGGTGTGGGTGAGCTTGTCTTGCTAACAGATTCCCACCAATTAAATTGGACACTCCATCATGACCTCAATGGTTCAGTGTCAATTAGTGTTTAAAGTTGGCCTTGAGTCTGTACTGATCTATGGGATTTTTTAAGGAGTATGGGTACTGTCTGGCTTCCATGCATAGGTGTGATCTCCTCATGTGTCCTACTTTCTTCCATCACGTGACTGACACCATGAATTGAGCCTTTACTTGTATTTGATTTAATTCCCCAATAGTCCTCTGACTTCTGTTTTTTCACTTGACCTTCTTGAACAGGAGCTTCTGTTCTTTCAGGTTAATTGTATCTAATGTCAGCCAATTTTAATTTTGATATTGACCGTGGGTATTTGGCTCATCGAACTCCTTTAGCTGAAATATACTCTTTTTAATTCAATTGCTTTTGTACCGACGACACTGAATTTGAGGCCTTCCTCATTTGTTCAAGACTGCTATATACTGTTGGTGCTTGCCGCAATCTATTTACTATATGCATGTGGCTAGCTTCATGATTGCTTTGCTGGTTGCGTTTCATGCATCTGTACACGTTTAACCTTACTAAGTATCTTCATCATGCTTATGGCATAAATCTCTTTATCTTGATCTCACAATGTCACTTATCCTTTGTACTTCTTCATTCTTCATAAATTGTCTGCCTCTCAGGTCTGATTATCTTCTATAAATGGAATCGATTCAGTTTTGTATTATGTCACCATTCATCCTGGTCATTCAGTCTCTTTATTTCATCAGGAATCGCATTCAAATGGCCATAATATTGTCTTGGATGTAGGTATGGTTTCCTTAACATCCCATATTCTCTTAGGTATAGGTATTCATATGTGTACTGCACAGAGTCGTTGCTCTTCTTCTTGCCTTATGTTTGGTGTAGTTTATGTCACATACTTTGGTTCATACTTCTCACGTAATGGAGATTTTGCTCCTCCTCTACACTCCTCCCTCTGGGCAATTTATCGACCACTCTCACATCGTCTTCCAAATCCAGACATTCAGGTCTGAAAAAGTGCTCATATCTTTATGACTCCCTTCAGGCATCCAGCTGTTTTCACATGCTCATCCTTCCTTGTCATGAGCATGCACTGTCCACTTGAACTGCAGTAGATCCATCTTCCCACATACTTGCTGTTGTCCTTTCGATACAGGAACTTTGTTCTCTCGGGTGCGTTTTTGCTAGACTTCACAAAGTCTCTGATCTCTTCATCAGTCAAGTCTTTATGCTTCCATCCTGGTTCAACATCAATCATGATCTTTATCCCTATGGATTTCTTTGCTGTCTTCTTGCACTGAAAGATTATTATCTTGATCACACAGAATCCAAGCATCACTAATAATAGCAACGCTCCAAGAAATTTGAACATATCTGCCATCCATTGTGGAACCCATTAGAAGAGACTTCCAAAACAGCTGTCATCAGCAATATCTTCTACTTCTTCTATACTCTGACCATGAAGTTTTGTCAGCATGTTTGTGGCCTCTGTCAAAGTTCCATTTTCGTCATTGTGAGAAAATGTATATGTGCAACATGATTCTCCAATTTTGGCACAAACACCTCCATCTATGACTGTAATCATATCCAGAACGTATCTGTTCTAGAAAGCCATTAGTCTTACAGCTCTCTGTTCTTCTCTGATTGCATTGAATCCTTTTATAGTTGTGTTAATTGTCTGCAGAAATTCCCATCTGATGATTTGAAACCACTTTGTATTTGCTCCAACCTAGATTCTTGGCATAAAGATCATTGTGAGGTCTGGCTGAACACATTGTGTTCATACAGAATGGCATCAAAGGCTTCTATTGATTTAGCAGAGAAGTAATTTTCTCTCTTAGTTCGACTTATTAGCTCCACAGATCTCCTCTTCCTTAAATGAGCATCTGCTTTTGGAAAACTGTCAATGTTCAGGTCACCTTCAGGAATCTCCAATGCAGGAACATGGACATTCACCAATGTGCAAATTCCACCCCAGTCTTTAGGCAGTCTGATGTAGGTTTTTGATCCACAAGATAATGATCCATGATTACTGCTGTTCCATGCATCATTCCTGGTGCATCGAATATTCATCCACACTTCTGATGTTCTCCCATTTTGCTTGTACCATTGTTCCTGAAGCACAACTTAGAACTTTCGAATGGTACTATCTGAAATGGTCCTCCCCTGTCTTCGACCCATGTCAGTAGTTTAGCAAGTCTTGGCCATAATAGCTTGTATAACATTTGTGCATTCTCAATTGTTTCTTTGTAGTATCCAATGATCATCCATGCTCTGCAGCTCACCACTCCTTTTTCCCATCCGTTTGGTGATAATACTGTTCCCCGAATCTGCATTTGTCCTCTGTTCTTCCATCTGCATGTGCTGTGGTTCTTCCCCGATGATTGTAGCTTCTTTGCGGTGGGGTGTAACCAGAGGTGTCTATCCGGCATAGATCTTTGTATCACCCAGGAAGATCCAAGATTGCCTACCCTGCACTTTGACAGCAGATGGCGTAAAGTCCTCGACAATGAAAAGACTGTGAAAGCAAGGCTTGTCCCACTTTTTCTTGTGTGATTACCTATCAAGATCTTGTCACCTGGATAAATTATTGGGCGTATAAATTTGGGAGCTTGGAGTGTTGAAGCATCTCCTTCTGTGTTCTGTACCGCTGTACACCCTCATCTCTGAAAATGTCCTGAAATCACAGAAAAACTAGATGTTAAACAGTTCAAGTAGTTTTGCAATTCAGGTCCTAACACTTCTGATGTTGGCTGAGCATCACGTCTAACTCGGGATGCAGGCATTAAAGGCGTTTTCATTCTCCTGCCCGTCAAAATCTTGTGCGGCGAAAGATGGTGGTCAGAACCTGGTTGGTTCCGTAATGCATACAATGCAGGGATAGGCAGTGCAACCACCCTTTTTCCAAAGTAAGCTTCAATTTAGCGATTCTTTCCTTTATCAGGCCATTGAGCTTTTCGCAGATATCATTTCCTGGTGGATGATAAGCCAAAGAAAACGTTTTTTTTATTCTGAGCAGCGAAGTGATCTTCTCAAAAACTGCATTAACAAAATGAGGTCCATCATCCGGTCTCATTACTTGACACACCCCCCATCTGGGAAACACTTCCCGCACCAAAAACTTGTGTGCACAGGTAGAGTCTGGTTGCGTGCATGGACCTGCCTCTATCCATCTGGAGAAAGGACATACTGCAACTACAAGGTATCTGTATCCATTACAAACTTGTATTATGTCGACATAGTCAATATGCAAGTGCTGAAAAGGGCTATTTTGTCTTGGGATCACCACCCCTCACTATGTATAGTGTATGCCCAGCCATAAACTACTGGCAAAAAATACAATTTACCATAAAAAATGCAACATGTTCCATTAGGTTTGGTACAAACCAATCCTCAGCAATGGTTAGAGCAAGATTCTCCCTAGTTGTATGTGTAGTTGTTCTAGCGCTTATCATTAATACGGGTACAGGCATTACTGGTTTACCAGTGCTGTCTTTTCACCACAATGCTTCAGAGGGGTTTATAGAACACCCTCTTCGCTACCACAACTTCTTTTCTTCTTGAAGTGCCTCCCCTTGGAGCTCTACTATTTGTGTTTTAGGCATGTGATTATATCTCTCGTCCATATTTAATAATACAGTCTTTTTTTCATCTACATCAATAGTTTGAACATTCATAATTTCTATATTCGTATTGGTTATGTGCTTGGCTTCATCATCTGTCCCTTTCGTGTGAGCTGAGCATTTAACGACTGCTATGCCCAATGGGAGTTGTAGTGCTCTAATTAGCCTATCCAATAAGGCTGCGTGCTGCACTGGCGTGCCGTCCGCTCGGAGGTAGCCCCTCCATTTCCTGCTTGTGACTCCTGCGTGTACCGTCGACATCAAATAGGTTGAGTCGCTGTACACTGTCACTTCCTGGTCTTAGTGATTCTCGACTGCGAGTATCAACGCCAATAATTCTGCAGCTTGCGCTGAATAATGAAATGGTAATTGAGTACTCACAAGCACTTGAAATTCTCCATTTGTCAAATGTTTCACTACCGTGGCGCCTGTATATCTTTGCCCATCATTTTGATAGATTCTTGAACAACCGTCAATGAAGACAATCTCTCCCCCTGCGAGTGCATTCTCCTTTACTCTGGGAAGCTCATCGCAAAACTCTTCATAGTTTGCACAATCGTGTATAGGCTCTCCGTCTGTGATTGGCTCCACTATAAACATTGCTGGATTCACTATTTTAGATCAGACTATTTTAATCACTGGAGTCAATATGATTACCTCATAGGCAGAAGCCCTTTGAGTAGTCAACATGCCTTTAGGCTTTTCTAAAATTGCGAATAATGCATGTTCAACAAATAATGTTATGGAACATCCCATCACTATGTTTGTTGCCTTCTCAATGGTAAACGCGGCCGATGCTAAACTTTGTTCGCATGGAAGGTGACCTCTCATTACTTGGTACAAAATTCCACTGTAGTATGCAAGGGATTTGTATACCAGTGTAGTTCTCTGTGTAAGTACTGCTCTCATAAAAGTACCATCTGTGTGCGAGAAGAAAAATAATTATTCTGCATAATTGGGAATCCCTAAAACTCGAGCCGTGCAAATGGCTTTTTTCAGTTTGTCAAACCCTTCTTCCACTGCCTCAGTCCACAATATTTTCTCTTTCGTAGCCTGTGCTTTCTTTAATGCCTGTAAAAGCGGCCCAGTGTATGAACTGTAGTCAAAGAACCATGCTCGGACATAACTGCATAATCCTAGAAAACTCTGCATTTATTTTATCGTGTGTGGCTTGGCTCTTTCAGGAGTAACTTTGTTTCCCTCATGTGAAATCAATTGGCCAACGTTACACTTCTTGTTGACAATATTGCAACTTTTCCTTATTGACCTTATATCCTTTGTCAGCAAGTATAATCATCAGCTGAACAGAATCGCGTCTGCACTCTTCCTCTGCGGTGCTGCAAACTAAAATGTCATCTACGTATTGCAGCACAACGCTTTCTAAAGCAATATTGCTCAAGTCCATTTGGAGGACTCTGTTAAAAATTGATGGTGACTCAAAGTACGCCTGGGGCAGCCTTGTGATTTTTAATCGTACTTGTCTAAAAGTGAACAATGTCTAATCTTATGAGTCTTTGTGCAATGGGATTAAGAAAAACGCATTTTTCAAGTCAAACACCGTGAAATATAGTGCATCAACAGGTATATTACATAGAATCGTGGACGAGTTAGGGACTAGAGGGAACTCGGCCTCTACAATCTTGTTTATTGGCCTTAAATATATATTTTGTAACGCACAACCATCCCTTTCCTTTTTTCACTGGGTAAATTGAAGTATTACATGGTAACTCTGACGTCACGTAGATACCTTGGTCCATCATGGCGGAAATCATCTTGAAAATTCCTGCCTCTCGAGACATGGGATATTGCCGTGCTTGAGGTAAAATTGCTCCCAGTTTCAATTTAATCTTCACTTCCCCAACTCCTTTCAGTAAGCCTATGTCATAGGTGCCTGTAATCCACAATGAGATTTCCACTTTTGCCATATCTTCATCAAAATATTCAGGACGCTTCTTTGCTAGCATCATTCTCTGCGGGACCTCTCTCTTAATCACTTTGACCCAACAAGTAATGCACATTTCAAATATCACAAAATCGTCATATTTGTCATCTCGAAACAAATCTTCATCAGTGACGCCCGTCACACTGAGGCCTTCCTCAATGGCAATTACTGTGAAGCATTGTCTACCTTTGTGATCAGTTGCATCAAGCGAAAGCTATATTTCCTCAGACTATAGCTGCTTCTATGTCTAAGGGGAAAATGTGCCTCTCTTCTTCATCCATGGGTATCTGTGGTCTAAATAGAAACTCATCTGGTATTCTCATGGTTCTGCCTACTAGACCAGGCAGCCATGTTAACAGAATGTGTATCCCATAATGGAATACTTTGGGTTCCAATGGTATCGCTCTATGCACCATTTGTCCTGTGTATGCCCTGATAATTTTTCACATGTTTAAATAATGCATTCCCGGTGTCGAGGATACTATTACATCATCTGTAAATGAAAAGTCATATTCATTTTTGTCATTAAATCTCACCTTAATATGTTGACAGGTGTTTGCCTTGAATAAAGCAGTGGCACCTTCATATCACACTCTCCTACAAAGACTGGTAATTCTTCTGTAAAAGGAACATGACTCGTAGCTCCTGTAAAGCACTGAGTATTCATTGCATCCCTAGACATTAAATATTTGCCCTCATGTATACACAAGTGTGTTGCACCCATGTCGACTAGGAAGGAATAAGCTTTGCCTCGTATAACTGCGTCTATCCTCGGCTCCTCACGAGGAGCCGAGGATAGACGCATCAGGTCCCCCAGTGAGCCGTCCTATTGCGGGAACAGCCTCACTCCATCACTTGTGAATGGATTTCCTCCATCAACAGTGACACCTCCTATTCTACGTGTCATAGGCTGCTCTGTGTTTGTGTTTTGCTGAAGTTGCATAGGAGATTGCTGCGATTGTCCTTGCAGTTGATTACCTGTCACTTGCTGTGGTTGCAAGCCTGGCTGCACTTTCGACATTTGCTGCTGCACTGTTTGATCCTGCGCAACTCCTTTTCCACTCTTCTGCGAATATGCAGGTGGATTTGGCATTCACTGTCTTGAAACCTGAGCATTCTGTACCATCCCATTGCTTCTACACATACGAGCTATGTGCCTGTCATTCCACACGTCCAACACACAAGCGATTGTCTACCCATCTGTCCATTTTGCATGTTTTGATTACCATTTTGAAAACTCTGAAACCCTTGTCAGATATTCTGAAAACTTCCTCGATTATTCTGCCAATACCCTTGATTACCTTGCCAACCTCTCCCTTTATATCCCCTTCCTGTTGGTGCATATCCATTATTTGTCTGATCAAATTGGTTATTACTTGTGGCATAGGTACTGCTTGCTGTGGGTTTGATCTTCCCACGTTAGTTAACATTGCCTCTTCAATGGCATAATTGGATAGTTTTTTCTGCACTAACTTTGCTTCTTCGCCTTTTCGTGCATCGTCCTTTTTGCGATTCTTATCCTGTAGGAGTCTGTAATAGTGTGCGATGGTCAACTGAATTTCCGACCATGGTTTTGCTTCTATCGCCACCAATTTCTTGAGCTGCTTCTGCACCTGCTCTGGCAGCCCTTGGCATAATATATGATAAAATACAGGTATAGACTTCCGCCAAACCTCACGTGTTTCAAGCGCCCACGCATCTTGAAAAGTTTGAATATAAAGCAAAGGATCCTCTCCTTCTTTCATTTTTCTTGTCATTATAGCTCCTATATCGGACTTGTCCGGATATAGCACTGGAAGTGCTTTCCAAATCGCTGCTCTACAGTTATTAAACAGCACTCCATCATGTGCAGTGTTGACTTTAGTCACACCAGGGTAACCTGCTTGCATCCATACGTCATCAGCTCTTTCACCAGGTATGGTGATTAGTATGGTGATTAGAAGACCTTTAATATCCCCTATAGCTAATGTATTCCCTCCCGTCATTTTTTCTAACTCATGTGTCCATATTCCAGCACCGGAAGTTAAAACTGGGAGTTTACACTTTAAGTTTTCCCTATCCATGTTGGGCCATGGTATATACTGTGGACTCGCTCCTCTTTTTTCTAATAAGGGGAACTGCGATGCTCCAAACTCATTCTCATCTCTCATCATTTGTCTATCTATTGCTGGAGTAATATTCCCACATCGCCGTCTACCTTAGCCTGCTTACATAGGGCGGAAACTCCACCCTCTGACGATGGGGTTGCCCCTTATTTCGGTCTGACTGTGTCAGTGGCTCTAATGCCTTAGACATAGGTAATTTTAAATCCGACCTTCTTACTTCTTTATCCAAAGGTGGTTGTTCTTCTAGCTCACATAAAAACTCCTAACTTCCCTCAAATAGGCTTCCCTTTCTTCGTTCTTCGACTGATGCTTCTTGTTCCCAACTTGTGCAACTCCTCTCATCGTTATCTCTATTCAATGTTAATCTGTCTAACAACAGCTCCTTCTGTCTCGTACTACAGGAGGCTTCCTCCATGTCATACAACTGCGTACTCTCAAGACGCTCATTTTTTCCTTTCCGTTATGCTTCTCTCTGGGCTTGCATTTCAATTGTTTCCCCAATGCTTTGCGAAACAAATTCTTCTTCCAGATTTATTCAAGATGTGCCTGGAAATGACTCAGACTCGGGAAAGAATTCCTATATGTCTTCCCAGTCTACCCGTGGATTGGGATCTCTTACTTCCCTTTCCAAATACTCAAGATCGCATGCTCTCTGTCTCCTTTTGCGTTCCATGTCATCATCGACTTCTCTGCGCTTTCTCGCCTCTTCTCTTATTTTATCTTCCTCTTTCTTTTTCATATCCCTTCATTCATTTGCCCTCTCCTCATCCCTTTCGCCTTTGTATTCATTTTTCTCTTATCCTTTCCTGTTCATTGGCTTCTATTCTTTTCTCTTTTAATCTTTCTTTTTCCTCAGCTGTTCTTCTATTATTATCATGCTTTCTTTGTTCTTCTGCTCTCTCTTGTTTCTTAAATTGCTCATTTTGATATAACTGTTCTCGTCTTTCTCTACCTTTTCTTTTCTTCTCACTCTTCCATCTCTCAATCGTTTCTCCCTTTCTTTGTCTTTTCTGGCTGGTTCGTCTTGATCTCCCCTTTGTCTTACATCTTTGATGCCTTTACTATCGAGTTAAAGTAAAATATGACCTCCCAACCGCTCGTTCTGTACGAGTGCTATCTCATCAGTTTTATCCTTATCTCCTGTCAATCTCTTTATTTCTCTCCTTTTGTCTAGAGATGTGCTTGCTTGATCACTTCTCTCCTTATCACGTCTCTCTTTGTCCCTCAGGACTTTGGAGGTTATAACTTTCTCTTTGTCTTTTTCTGGTCCCTCGTCACTACTTTGCGTAGGTGACTCATATGATGGATTGCTATATCCGGTCGCTGTTTTAAGTTCTCTTAATGGGTATAACCCTTCATCTTTCTTAGTTTTGTCTTTTATTAAAGATGGGGCGGGTGAAGCAGAAGGCTCTTGTCGGGGGGAAATTCTGCCGGGGTCTGCTGGCCGTCCGCGCACCCCCGGGCAGAGAGGCCCCAACTCCTCCCGCGTATCCCAAAAATGAGTATGAGGCACACGCAAGAAGCAAGGTGGTTCTGCTGTTTATTAAAAAAAAAAACGGCAGGGATGGGTCAAGGATCGTACGCGTCCGTCTTGACTCTCTCTCAAAATTTGTGGGGTTCGCAGGCCCTTTTTACCTCAGTATGACGCGCTACTCGCGTCACCTGGGAAAGTTAGCAAAAAACCTATCGCCACTCTGGATTGGTTCCCCGAGTG
Source organism: Ambystoma mexicanum (assembly GCF_040938575.1). Classification (NCBI taxonomy): domain Eukaryota; kingdom Metazoa; phylum Chordata; class Amphibia; order Caudata; family Ambystomatidae; genus Ambystoma; species Ambystoma mexicanum. The sequence goes on along the minus strand of NC_090936.1, from coordinate 1,196,212,885 downwards.
ATAGGGTTAGTATAGCATACGTATAGAGAACGCTTTTAGTGGTTGAGGGTCAGTCAGGTGGTATACTTGGGTTGTCCCTTCTATTAGATACATGAAAATTGTTACATGAAGACCCCTGAGGATTGGCTAATGTTAATGGCGTCAGTGATAAGTGCCCCATGTTCTGATTGGTCCACTCGCGAGCCCCCCAGCCTGGGACCATCGTTGTTCCCAGCTTGCGGTGCACCTGCCATTTGCAACAATGTGTAACTATGTGTTTGTGCAGACAATGCGTGGATTTATTCATATGCTTGAAGGCAGACTACTCCCACCGCCGTAGATGTCCATTGAGCCGCTTCATTGTTGCTGCCTGTGTCTCGAAACGTGGGACCCAGGCGCCTCCTCCCTCCTGGGTCTGGCACCCTGTCAGGTTCGGCTTGGTCACGTGAGGAGAGACCGTGGTTGAGGCAGAATTCTGCACATTTAATGTTGCATTTTCCACTGTGTGTCTGGCTTAGTTTGCAGGTGTGACCTTGGCTTCGGCTTGTGGCATGCGAGTTTGCAACATTGTGCCCTTGGCTGTCTGTTCTCGCCGGCTCATTCTGCAGGGTCAGCAATTGTACTCTGGCTCATTCAATGTTCGTGGAGGCTCTTGCTTGCGGCCTACTTGGGCCTGGTGCATAGGTGGGGATGTTTGATGCACGGCGCTTTAGGTTATGGTATCATATTGCTTTATCCCCAGTATCATGTCTTTGTTATATTTCTCATTGCAATGCATGGGTTAGGAGAAGCGTCAGCAAGCATTTTAGATGAGTTCGTTGTGCATCTTGCGTTTCTGCATTTTGAAAAACCTATGTGAAAAATAATAAAGATGCACGTCAGTGGGTGTGTCCGTCACCTACGTCATAGCACTGAATATGTTCTTCGTGTGGATTGGTGTGGGAGTGTCCAGTGTGCATGTTTGCACGGGTGTTCTGACCATTGGCTAGGTCGTCATGGCACCTCTAACGATGTGTTCATTTACTGTGGAATGGTTCAGTCGAGTTCATCCATGCCGCAGGAGTAGGTTTGGGCAGGGCAGGCTGGTGGGCACATCCGTATGTTCCTGTACCAGCGTATTTGGTCGTCTGGTAGATAGGCAAACTCCTCTCGTGGCGGGTGTCTGGGCCGCAATCCTCTAGGCCAGGGGCGTGAGGGGATTGGTGGGAGTCTTTTGTTCCATTCTCCCACTTCAGTCCCCCCTCTGGTCGACGTGTCGACCACAAACATATCTTGTTCCTTATCTCCTCTTACTCTCCATATTTTAGTTACTCCTCCCAAGTGTCCATAATGGTTGACATGGTCTTCAAATGACCAATACATATATACACAGGTTCCTCCAGGTGTGCAGTATACCCATTTCCCTATGTAGCTCCTTGGGTTTCTTGGGTTTTCGAGCTTCACAGATGGTGGGTCCAGGTGGTTGGTGATGATCTGTTTGCACAGTTTTTCTCTTTCTTTTATTATTGTGCCTGTGTGCTGGCCATCATCTGTCGGCATCAAGGGGTGCATACCAATCATTTCGATAATTTCGTCTGTAGTGCGTGCCTTCCGGGCCTTCCAAAATCTTATTATGATCAGTGCAGCTCCAGCCAGTATTATGCATCCAACTATAATCTTTAGTCCGTCTGACATCCAAGATGGCATCCATGACCATAACATTGAAAAACAGCTGTCATCCTTCTTCACTCCTTTACTTTCTTCCATCATTTTGGAGTGCATCTGGGCCAGTTGCGATACTGCTTCTGTCAGTGTACCATTGTCAGCATCGTTAGCAGGAATGAATGTGCAGCATGATTGTCCTATCTTTGCGCAAACTCCTCCTTCCATTGCTGTAAGGAGATCTAATACATATCTGTTCTTTAGTGCTACCATCCTCACTGCTCGCAGTTCCTCTTTTGTTGCGTTGAATCCATTTACTGTAGAATTAATTGTCATCATTAGCTCCCATCTAGTTATCTGGAGCCATTTTGCGTTTGCGTAAGCTTGTAGTCCCGGATGTATTATTGACGAGAAGAACATTGCTGCTCTGCTGAATAGTCTGTGTTCTGGTGGGATTGAAGTGAGTGCTGTTTCCGACCTTCCCCCTAGGTAATTTCCTGTCAGAGGTTCTCCTTGTCTCTTCTTTCTATTCAGGACATTGTTGTTGTTGTTGTTTTCGTTCTCTGACCCCTTCTGAGGTTTTACAGATCTCTTCTTCCTCTTGTTTCCTTCATCCATTTTAGCGAAGTTCGCCACGTTCACATGTTTCTGGGGCACCACTAGTGATGGTACATTAACGTGTACCATTGTGCATATACCATTCCACAGAGGGGGCAGTGTGTGGTATGCCTTGTTTCCGCAGGCCCAGTAATGGTCCATTAATACTGCTGTTCCTGCTCCCCCCTCAGGTAACTCTGTCACGCTTGCTCAGTTGGTGTTGTATCCCACGTCCACTTCTCCTCTGTGTTGGTAGCATACCTTAGGTGCAGACAGCGGCAGTCTGCTTATTGGGCCTTCATCCTTCTCCATCCACGTCAGCATGGGTACGTACTTGCCCCAAATCGTCCAACATCTGTTATTGTGTTCATCAATAGTTGTAATATTTTCTCTTGTTACCATGTTGCTGCCAATCACTCCTATGTCCCATTTGTTGTCCATGTACACCTTCCCTGTTATTGTTACCAGTGGTCTTTCCCAACATCCTTGTTTACCAGGAACTTCAGTGGTGTACCAGTCACATGGTAGGTATTGTAGTGTTACTTTCTTTGTTTCTCCCTTTTCAGGACCACTTGTCATGTATCTGAATGCTTCAGCATGCAAACTGCTCTTGTGGTAACTCAAATAAGTCTTGAGGAAGTTGTTTTCGTATGGATATGTGTCTCGCGTTTTCCACACCAGTTTCACCACCGTCCCTTGAAATCTCCCTTTCGTTTGGAACAGTGCCAGGTATATTATACATCGTGCTGTCTTTTCATCTATTTCCGTGGCAACAAATGTTCGAGAAGCGCTCATGGCGTATGGGATCAATGAGCAGACGTAGCAGCTGTCTTCTGTTGTCTGCTTACCTATTTGGGTCATGTGTTGGTACCACATGTTGTTCGAGACGTGTGCTGAATCTGTTATGTAATTATCAATACCTTTATTATCTGAGTATATGTTACGTTTAACTCTATTTCCCTTATGTGGAGGCTTGCTAGTACCACCTGACGTAACACCTGTTACAGCCGTGGGTGGGGGTACATTAGGTTTGGGTACAGCCAAAATATTGATAGCATAACTTTTCTGCCATTCAGAGGCAGCCAAAAACCCAGTGATCATCAAAATCCCTATCATTTTTATTACAGAAGCTAGTCTCACTGGCATTTTGCTCTTACCTTGCTGCAGTCCGGCAGCTTATTCTTGCAACGTTAAAGTTGCCCGCCTGAAAATTCTCAATATGCTTGTTATTAGTGTTAGTTGTTGTTTTCAAGCTCTCCCTATCAAGTAGTCTTTCAGTGCCCAGGCGAAGAGCTGTTCCCACGCCAATCTAAGCGATCTGTCTCTTAGGGCAGGCAAGTGTTGGTGAAGATGGGGCATTGATTGTTCTATGGCCAAGATAAATGCTGTGTAGTAGACACGTACCCTCCTTCTTTTTAGGTACTTTGGCCTTTTTAAGTGATAGACAAATTGGTGTGATAGGGCTTAAGGGTAGTTATCGTCTGAGGGTAGCATCTACTCCTGGGCAATGAACTTTGTTAGTTATCTGTTTTCTTAGCAATACAATAATACGCGGTACCTGCATGTGCGAGAAAGAAAAAGAGAACATTCAAGTGTTTACATGTGTATATGTGCAAGACAATGTCCTTCAATTGGGTGGTTACTGTAGTGGGTAGGAGGTCGATGGGCAGAGGGTTTGGGGTTCAACTGGCGGGAGTCTCTTTACTCTTTGATCGTGTGACCATGGGGTGGGCGGTATGGGAATTACCAGTTTTTATTTCAGTAGTTGTCTCTGGGGAATCTGGGGGGTGGCAGGGTATGGAGACACTTAGGTCGTCAGCTGTGGTAGAAGTCTCTTCCTCCGTGGGTGACGCTGTCGCTGTTCTTCCAATGGCCCTGTCAGTGACTCTAGGGCGGGTCTGGAGTTTGCAGATCTTTACGTCGTGTAGGTGATTCCAAGCACGCTTATCCTGCAACTTTACTGCTCTCGTAGATACCTCCTCTACAAGGTGGGGACCAGTGAAGCGTGGGCTGTTCCACTTTCTATTGAAATTGCGGAGTAGCAGTGGTCACCTTTAGCAATTTTGCACAGTTTTTCCTTTTCCGATCCTTGGTCCTCGTCTTCTTGTTGATAACTCTTAGACCCGCCCCTCGTGCGCTCGAGCTGTTGAGACACAAACACTACACTAGTAATCAAAGAAGGCACATATTGGTACATTTCATCACCAAGAACAGTTGCAGTGTTTTCATAGTCTGTGAATGCCCTTGATGTTGGCGTTAGAGGAAGGCGCATTTGACTTCCGGTCACCACCTCATCAGGAGTGAGGTGGTGGTCGGAGCCTGGTCTATTCCTCAGCTCAAATAGAGCTAGCGGAAGGCAATACAACCAACTCTTCTTTGTTGTTTGCTGTATCTTTGCAATTGCCTCCTTCAGTAGGCCATTCAGGTGTTCGCATATACCGTTGGCCCGTGGGTGATATGCACATGCAAATTTATGCTTGATGTTCAGTAAGGATGTGATGTGCTGGAACATTTCATTAGCGAAATGTGGGCCGTTATCCGACCGCAGTACCTCGCACACTCCCCACCTGGGGAAAACCTCCCTCACTAAAAATGTAGCTGCTCTAAATGCATCTGGATGTGAGCAGGGTCCTGCCTCAATCCACCTGGAGAATGGGCATACCACTACAATCATATACCTATTTCCTTGACATATGTTGATTATATCAATGTAGTCAATATGGATGTGCAGGAAGGGTCCCTCTGGCCGGGGTATGGTACCTTTTATCACTTTCAGCGTGTGACCGGCCGTAAACTGTTGACATGTGAGACAATTGCTGATAAAATTTGTCACATGGGAATTTAATTCGGGACAGAACCAATCTTTCCTAATTCGTGCTGCAATGACTTCCTTGCCTGTGTGGGCTGGGTGGTGGAGTTGGCTCAGGGCGGTGTTCAATAGTGCCAATGGCATTACCATCTTTCCAGTGTTACCCTGGCGCCATAGTGCGTCAGTTGGCGACATTGTACATCCTCTTTTTACCCATATTTCTTTTTCTGCCATTGGTGCAGCCGCTTGTAACTCCATTATCTGTGTGGCTGGGAGATGAGTGTACCCTTCTCTCATCAACATCTCTTTAGCTATCCACCTCCCTCTCCCTCTCTCTGACTCTGGGGGGTTCCATATCTCACCAAAATATGCAGCATACTTTGCATGTGCGTCTGCTGCTGCATTTCCTTTTGAGATATGATCTTCTCCATTAGTGTGTGCAGTACATTTGACCAAAGCTAATTTGTGGGGGTCATTTATTACTTCAATTAATTCGGCTAATAAGAGAGCATGTTGCACTGGGGTGCCGTCAGCTCTCCTAAACCCTCTTCTCCTCCATTTGGACAATCCTGAGTGGACAGTAGACGTGACATATGCGCTGTCAGAATATATAGTTACTCTTTTGTCAAAGCTTTCCTTCAACGCCAAGATCAGTGCAACCAATTCTGCTGCTTGAGCAGAGTAATGTTGTGGTAATTGTACGCATTTCACCGCCACATACACCAATTCCTCTGTCATTTTTACCACTGCTGCCCCAGTTCTCCTTATCCCATCACTTTGATCTATTATGGATGACCCATCAATGAACAAGAGCTCTCCTCCATTTAGCGCGTCCTCTTCAACTTTTCTAGTACATGAGTACATTTCAGTAGTCTGTGTACAATCATGTGCATAGTCGCCTTCCTCAATCACTTCCGCAATAAACCTTGCAGGATTAACTGTGCTGCATCTAACAATTGATAATTCTGGTCTAGATAAGATGATCTCATAACCTGACGCCCTCTGCGTGGTTAGTGTGGACTTAGGCTTGTTCAATATTGAAAATAGTGCATGTTCCACAAATAGTGTGGTTGGGCACCCCATTGTAATTGATGATGCTTTCTCTACCGCGAAGGCAGCTGCGGCGAGACCTTGTTCGCAAGGGAAATGTCCTAACATTACAGGATCCAAGTGACCGCTGTAAAATGCTACTGGTTTGTAACCCATGCTTGTTTTTTGAGCCAACACTGCTTTCATTACTGCTGAGTCGCAATGTGAAAATATAAAGAATAGTCGTTCATAATCTGGAGTGGCCAGTACCGGAGCAGTTGATATTGCATCTTTCAGTTCATCAAAGGCCTCTTTCATTTCCATTGTCCACCCCAATTTTTTCTCCCCTTTGTTAGCTTCTCTTAATGCCTCAAGTAGGGGTCATATGTACGAGCTGTAATCAAATACCCATGCTCTACAGTAGTTGCACAGTCCCAGGAACTGCTGCAGTTCCCTCACCGTTTGTGGCAACAGCGTTTTTGATATGGCCTGTGCTCTTTGTGGTGCAATATTTCTTCCGTATTGGGATATGAGCTGACCAATGTATAGTACCTGTTCCTGACAGTACTGTAACTTTTCTTTGTCTACCTTGTAACCCTTTTCAGCCAATATTGTCAGCATCTTCAATGAGTCCTCTCTGCATTTTTGTTTGCTTGTGCTGCAAATTATTATATCGTCTGTGCTTTCCAATTCAATGTTTCCCAAGTCCATCTGTATTACTCTGTTGAAAATTGAGGGTGACTCGCAGTACCCTTGTGGCAATCTGGTGTGTTTCCATTTTGTGTTTCTGTACGTGAAGCTTGTTAGATCTTGTGAGTCTGGTTGCAGGGGTATTGAGAAAAAGGCATTTTTGAGGTCAATCACTGTAAATCGTGATGCCTCTGCTGGAATGCCACACAATATTGTGGCCGGGTTTGCTGCTATGGGGTATTCTGCTTCCACTATGTTGTTCAAGGGCCTGAGGTCCTGGATGAAACGCCAAGACCCTCCTTTAGCTTTGCGCACTGGATATACGGCTGTGTTACATGGTGATTCTGATGGTACCAATATGCCATTATTTATAAGGGCCGTTATTGTTTCATATATGCCCTCATCTGCCTCTTTTGATAGTGGGTATTGCTTCACTCTAGGGAGTTTTGCACCTTTTTTCAATTTTATTCTTACTCCCCCTATACTCTTTATGCACCCCACGTCATAGGGACTAGTAGTCCATAATGATGTTGGGACTTTTGCCATATCCTCCTCAAAGAAGGGAACTGGGGTGGATGTGGGTGCTTCAAGTGCCATTGCAATTTTCTGTGCCACTTGTTTGTATGTCACTCTTAGCCATATTTCTACACTCATCATAAATACCATTTCACCTTCTTCCTTTTCTTCTGAAAAGAGCTCCTTGTCTGACACCTGGTTGAGCCTGCATCCCTCAGCTAGGGCTATCACTGCCCTCCATGCTCTTCCTTCCCTGTCTTGGGCATGTACTGCGATATAATCAGCAGTTGCTATAATGCTCTCCATGCTCACTGAAATCACCTTTCCTTCTGGTTCATTGGCTGGTGTTTCTGTTCTAAACAAATAGGCTGTTGGCCTCCTCCAGATCTTTCCTTCTATTCCTTGCATCCATCCGAATGCCATGTCTGTTCCGTACTGGAACAGTTCGCCATCTACTGGCTCAGCCCTAATCACTGTCTGTCCACAATATGCTTGCATGATTTGTCATGCAGTGAGCATGTTTATTCCAGGAGTGGAGCAAATTATGCCGTCCTCCGTAAAGGAGATCGTCATATTCAACCTTCTCATTATGTCTCTCCCGAGTATGTTTACTGGTGAGTCCCTGGAATATAGAAGCGGGACAGACATGTCATAATCCCCTATCGATAAGGGAATGCTATCAGTAAAGGGAACCAACCCCCTAGCCCCAGAGAATCCTTGGGTGTTCATGGCCTCACCTGACATCTGAAATTTACCATCCCTTATGCAAGACCGGGTCGCCCCGGTGTCAACAAGGAATGATAATTTTTTGTCGCCTATCGTTACCTCTATGCGTGGTTCCTCCGCACTATTAGGTGTTACCGACAGGATGGGGCACACCAAGGCCGTGTGTGGGCTGTCCTATTGAGGGTATAATGATTGACCACTTCCTGTGTAAGGGTTGTGTCCCAGGACCGTCGCCCTTCCCAGTTGTGTTTGCTGTAGTTGTGTATTGGTAGAGGTTATTTTATGGTCTTGAATTTGGGCAGGTTGCTGTACTTGCTGCACTTGATGTTGTTGTGTTATCGCTACCTGTTGTTGTGGTAGTGAATATGTCTGTGGCTGTTGTTGTGTTACTAGTTGTTGCTGCACATTTCCCGGTTTCAGTGCCTGCTGTTGTTGGGTGTCCTGCTGTTCCCTTGTAGGCCCTTGTTGTCCCTGTTCTCCCCATGATGGTGTGCCTGGTCTCATTCTACATGTGCGTGACATGTGCCCTAGTAATCCACAAATCCAACATACCGGTGGTTCCCTGTTCTGCCATGGAAAGCTCCCTGAATTGTCCTGGTATACTGGTTGCCCGGTGGGGTAGAAATTTCTGAATCCTCCCCCTTGCTGTTGTGTGTTATAGCCGTATCCCCTCCCCCTCATCATTCCTCCCCTTCCCCTGTTATAATTATAATATCCAGCTCCTGGCGTTGAGTATCCTCCTCCCATGTTAGTCGTGTATGGTTGGGGTGGTGGCAGCTGTTGTGCTACAATCTGTGATGGTTGTATTTGGGAGGGATCTTGTGCAGCCACTACTTGTGTGGGGTTTTGAGTCGTTGTTGCAGGTGTAGTTATTAGTGCACCTTCCATCGTGTATCTAGTAAGTTTTTTCTGTACCAATTTAGCCTCTTCCGCTTTTCTATCCTCTTCCTTTTGTTTCATCTTTTCTTGCCATGTCCTACAATGATGTACTATCGTCAGTTGTATTTCTGGCCATGCTTTTGCTTCCATCCCCACTACCTTCTTCAGTTGTTTCTGAAATGCTTCTGGGAGCCCTTGTATTAGTATATGATAGAATATTGCTGGTGTTTTGTCCCATTGTTCTCTAGTTTCCATACGCCACTTCTCTTGAATTTCCTGGATATAATCAACAGGATCTTCGTTCTCACGCATCTTGCGTGATGTAATTGCTCCTATGTCTGATGTGTCCGGGTACTGTACCCTCAGCGCCTGCCATAATGCATGTCTGCAGTTTGCGAATGGTGCCCCATCGTGCGATGTGTTTGTTATTGTGACCCCGGGGAAGCCTGCTCTCTTCCAGATGTCATCTGCTGCATCCCCCAATATTGATATTAGAAGGCCCTTTACATCCCCCACTGCCAGTTTCTGTCCTGCGGTGTGTTTTTCCATTTCATATATCCATTTTCCCGCACCTCCACTTAATGATGGGAGCCTGCACTTTATATTTTCCTTGTCTGCATGCTTCCAAGGGACGTATTGTGGTCTAACCCCTCCCCTCTCCAGAAGTGGCATTAGGTTCTGTCCTGTTTGACCCCCTGGGTTCCACAAAATCGAGTCCGTGTACCCCTCCTCTTCTTCCGTGTCTTCTACATCGTCAATTACGTCCATATTTCCCCTGCTCGTAACTGTTTCTCCTCCATCTCTTTCCCTTCTTTTATCATTTCCTTTATTTAATGTGGGCGTGTGTATTCGTTCTCCCTGCCTGCATCCAGGGAGGTCTCTAAGCCTTCCTGCGTAGGGTGTCAGTTTGTGGGGGGCGGGTGTAGGTGAGCATGTTGCACGTAATGAGTGTGGGGTGGTGGAGCATGTTGGACGGGATGATGAGGGTGTAGCTGCACGTGTCTTACTTCCCGCCATTCCTTGCTCTTCCCCCTCACTTCCCTCCAGGTCTTCCTTTCTCCTGCAGGCCCATGGTGATTCTCTATTTGTCCGGGTGATGTATAATTTATCTAGGCTTTCCCTTTCACTATTTCTTCCTTCCTTCTCCATTCCTTCTTCTTCCTCACTACAAAAGCCATCCAGGAATGGCAACCCTCAATCTGTCCTTTTCCCCCTAATCGTTACTGTTTTTAAGTCTATTAGATCCGTTCCTCCCGTTTCTTCTTTACCAATTGCTCCCCTTTGTGCTGATGTTGTTGCTACTTCTGTGTCTTTGTGTACATACCTCCTTACTTCACTCTCCCCTCTCCTATCTTCTCTTTCCCCTTCATTTTTCTCCGCTATTTCTCTACCAATTTCCTCTCTTTTCTTTTTCAATTCCTCCATTACTTCACTACTCATCTTTTCCAATATCCTTTCTTCTTCTCTCTTCCTTTCCCATCTCGCTCTTTCCCGTTCTAATATACTCTCTATCATTCTCCCTTCTTTGTATTTCCTTGTCGTTTCTGATAGTAATCTCCTCTTCCATATTTCCATTTCTTTTTCTTTCTCTTCTTCCTCTCTTTTCCTGTCACGCAGTGCTGCTCTGGATACCCTTTCTGCTACTGCCTTTACCCTTTCGGCTTCTCTCTTTTGCTCCTCAGTTCGTTCCCTCATTTTTTCCAACTCATTCTTACTTTCTTTCCTTTCCCGTGCTCTCTCTCTTTCCTCTCTCTCGAGCTGCTTGATCAGTGCATTCTGCTCATCCCTTAATTCTGCTAATCGTTCCTCCAAAATCTCTTCCTTTTGTCGTAACAGCTCTTCCTCTTTTCTTTTCCCCTCTTCCCCTTTCATTTCACTCTTTCTGGTATTTTCCTCGTCCATTTTCCTTACTACCTCCTTCTCTTCTCCTGTTAATGAACCTCGTAATTTTAATAGTACCTGCGCAGCTACCCACTCATCATGTCCTATTTCTGCGATCTGCTCTTCGCCAGTCCTCCCCTCCCCTGCGGGCCTCTTCCTATGAGCTGATCCTGTCGTACTAGTCCGCTCCCCTCCCGTGTGGCCACCTGTAGCTGTATATGGTGGCGGGCTGTATGCCGGGTTCGAGTACCCCTCAGCCGCCCTTAATTGTTCTCTTACTATTTCTCCTAGTTCTCTTAAAGGATATAACCCCCCTCCCTCTGTTTTCACTACCTTCGCTAGGGGCATATCGTCGCTCTGTTCCTTTTTTATTTCCTTTTCGTTTGAGTTCTAACTCTCTTCTCCTCCCTCTTGTCCGTTCCCCGTGTTCTGTGTGCCTTCACTCTCTTTTTCCCCATTCTCTCCTTCCTCCTTAATCTTCTTCGCCTCCGTTGTTTCCCCCATAGTGAACATTCCGTTTGGTCCTGGTCGGGACCCTTGGAACATCCTCCATAAGTTAAACACCTCCACGTGGTGTGTCAACTTCTTCCCCTTGTATGTGTTATGCAGATGGGTTAATAGTGAATGTTGGGTATATGGATCGAAACTGCCATTAGGCGGCCATGGTGTCGTCATTTTGTTGTCCGTCCCCTGTGTCCATTCTATGCTGTATTTGATCAGTTTCTCCCTATGGGGTGACAGTGTTTTACATATATGCTGTAGCGGGGTAGTGAGGGTGTTTCCCCACCCTCCCGATCCTGTCCCGTGTGACAAAGTAGCACTTCAATTGTTATCCTCCCTCTATATGGTAGCGGTTATCTTGCTAATAGTGTACGCTATACAATTTCAGATCTTTACCTGGCCCCGTAATTTTGGGGACTTGCGATTGTCCGCTAAAACAAAATAGTAAAATATAGCATTTGCATTTGTATATTCTTTTCTTTCTTTTCTTCCTTTACCGAACACCTTTACGGCCCCCTACGGCCGAGGCGCACGTAGCCCCCTGCGGCTGCGTGCCCTGTGTGACGTTCTTATACAGCCGTCCCACTTTGTTTTACCCCTCCTCCTCTTTCTTCACTTGTCGTGGCCGGCGTTCTCCGTACGCCGCCACGCCCCCCTTTTCACCTTGCCCCGATCTACTCATTACCGTTTATCTCCGTCTCCACTGCCTTACCATTATTCTCTTCCCCACCACTCTCCGAAAAATGCCTCGCGTTCGAGATATCCTATGAAAGCCCTACTGGTGACGTCACCGATCTCTTCCAAAACTACTAGTAAGTTCTTTACATGTTTTTAAAAGTTCAAAATACGCTTGCAATCTACCCCCGTTAACCCCACAGCTGTCCTCTTGTCTCGCCTGGAACAAGGTAATCAACAATATAATCAGACTGCGCACGCTGCGTCGCCTCGCGTGTGATACGCCCCTCGACAGGAGGGCTTAACCAGCCAATTATCTTCCGTATTAGGCAACCAGTTAGCTACCGCCTACAGGGAAACCTCATCTATCTATCGAGTTTTCTGCTCGATCAATAGGGATCCTCATCTATCATTGATCAATAATCACCAAATCGTAGGAAACCGCACACACACACACCCTTACAGGTGGTCGCGACCTAGGCCAATCAGTGTCTACGAGTGGCCGCACGTGATGTTTTCGTGCTCCGCCCCCTCCTCTTCCGTAACGTAGCGGACTGCTCTCGCACTTGTCCAGCTATTATTCACTTCACCCTCAACACTAATTTATCAAACCTTCTCCGCGCACCTGTGTAACACCTCCCACCTCCCGTATTCTATTCCTCCCCCCTCCCTCACAATTTCACATTGCTTGTTGGGCGTGGCATACTCACCAAGTTCTCTTGACGCGGGGCCGCTCGACTGCGTGCACCCCTCCAAGCGGCTCGCCACCTCCCCTCGTCTGGACCACGTCTGGACACTCGCCAACCGCGGGCGGGATACTTCTCAACCGGCTCCCGAAGGCCAATATCCGGATTGCGCTGTCCGGTCTTCTCGCAGTTCCGCGATGGTCCTGTAGTCCTCAAAAGGGGGCAGTGGCAGAGGGGGCGGCGCCGCCGGGCAGGGAGGCCCCAACTCCTCCCGCGTATCCCAAAAATGAGTATGAGGCACACGCAAGAAGCAAGGTGGTTCTGCTGTTTATTAAAAAAAAAACGGCAGGGATGGGTCAAGGATCGTACGCGTCCGTCCTGACTCTCTCTCAAAATTCGTGGGGGTCGCAGGCCCTTTTTACCTCAGTATGACGCGCTACTCGCGTCACCTGGGAAAGTTAGCAAAAAACCTATCGCCACTCTGGATTGGTTCCTCGAGTGATAGGGTTAGTATAGCATACGTATAGAGAACACTGTTAGTGGTTGAGGGTCAGTCAGGTGGTATACTTGGGTTGTCCCTTCTATTAGATACATGAAAATTATTACATGAAGACCCCTGAGGATTGGCTAATGTTAATGGCGTCAGTGATAAGTGCTCCATGTTCTGATTGGTCCACTCACGAGCCCCCCAGCCTGGGACCATCGTTGTTCCCAGCTCGCGGTGCACCTGCCATTTGCAACAATGTGTAACTATTTGTTTGTGCAGACAATGCGTGGATTTGTTCATATGCTTGAAGGCAGACTACTCCCACCGCCGTAGATGTCCATTGAGCCGCTTCATTGTTGCTGCCTGTGTCTCGAAACGTGGGACCCAGGCGCCTCCTCCCTCCTGTGTCTGGCACCCTGTCAGGTTCGGCTTGGTCACGTGTGGAGAGACCGTGGTTGAGGCAGAATTCTGCACATTTAATGTTGCATTTTCCACTGTGTGTCTGGCTTAGTTTGCAGGTGTGACCTTGGCTTCGGCTTGTGGCATGCGAGTTTGCAACATTGTGCCCTTGGCTGTCTGTTCTCGCTGGCTCATTCTGCAGGGTCAGCAATTGTACTCTGGCTCGTTCAATGTTTGTGGAGGCTCTTGCTTGCGGCCTACTTGGGCCTGGTGCATAGGTGGGGATGTTTGATGCACGGCGCTTTAGGTTATGGTATCATATTGCTTTATACCCAGTATCATGTCTTCGTTATATTTCTCATTGCAATGCATGGGTTAGGAGAAGCGTCAGCAAGCATTTTAGATGAGTTTGTTGTGCGTCTTGCGTTTCTGCATTTTGAAAAACCTATGTGAAAAATAATAAAGATGCGCGTCAGTGGGTGTGTCCGTCACCTACGTCATAGCACTGAATATGTTCTTCGTGTGGATTGGTGTGGGAGTGTCCAGTGTGCATGTATGCACGGGTGTTCTGACCGTTGGCTAGGTCGTCATGGCACCTCTAACGATGTGTTCATTTACTGTTGAATGGTTCAGTCGAGTTCATCCATGCCGCAAGAGTCGGCTTGGGCAGGGCAGGCTGGTGGGCACATCCGTATGTTCCTGTACCAGGGTATTTGGTCGTCTGGTAGATAGGCAAACTCCTCTCGTGGCGCGTGTCTGGGCCGCAATCCTCTAGGCCAGGGGCGTGAGGGGATTGGTGGGAGTCTTTTGTTCCATTCTCCCACTTCACTCTTCACCCCCCTCTTTGCATATATTAAATATCCAATCTAAAGGAGGCTCCTCCTCCTTCTCGTGTTCATACATTTCCCAAAGCTCTAGACTCGCTAGGCGCTTTTCTAACTTTTTCCCTCTGTATGCACAATGCAAATATGTCATCATATGCTGTAGAACTGTTCTCGGTAATGACCCGCCTTGGGGCCATGGCATAAACATTTTGTCCGCGGTCCCTTTAACCCATTCTGCACTATACTGTTTAAGTTTAAGCGTGTGCTTTGATAACTGTTTGAAAAGATGCACTATTGGCGTAACTTCTTACAGTTCTAACTTTTACTTCTCTTTTTATTACCACTTTCCTTATGCTCTTGTTACAGTTTTCAATTTTATATTTCAATCAACATACACTTATAAGCGAGCACCAATCGTTGCAAGCTCCAATCCCCTTATAATGCAATTTCTTTTTACTTCAATCTTGCTAAAAAACAACCATCAAAGTTTAATCTTAAAATAATCACTTTCCGCGTCTTATTTCCACATTTCTTTATCACTTAAAACATTTCTTTTTTTCTCAACAGTGATGTCACCACACTTTTCAACCACATAAAACAAAAAAGACAGACTTGACCGGTCACATGTACGTGCACCTCACAATCCTTTCCTTAGGACTCGCCTTACCCTCCATAATTCTTGTTCTGACTGGAACTTAAGCCAATTCCCTTAAGAAAGTCTTTAAACTTATCTCTTCTCCCATATGTCCCTTGTACAAATAGTGCTCTGAATTAAGGTGTCTGCTAGAAATTTTTTAAATCTAGGAACATGGTGTATCCTTATAGTGTGGCTACACCTCACAACTAATTTCCTCATATACTACTTGGCAACACTCAAGTCAATATCTTTCCCATGTACATATATTTTACTCTCTTGCATTATATTTTATCCCACCTCCCTCTGTTATTCTCAGTTATTTACTACGCATGCATCCCTTTGCCACACTCTTTGGTCTATTTATTCACCGTTCGCATGTTTTCGTCTTTAGACCCTCGGGATCACCGCCTTCGTTACCGCATTTTCTAACTGCTTTTCGATCCGCTTTGTGTAGATGTGGGAAGGGTTCCTATAGAAACTAGGGGTCCCGTAACACCCGACTTGCAAGATTTGGGATCTATTCTAACCACAATCTACATGGAGCTTCACGTCCTGTCACCCGAATGGCAAAGGTTGTGCGATTTTGCAGAGACCCTAAAGTTTACTTATGTTGCAGGCCGATGGTATCTTATCAAACAATCAGTATCTGCTACCAAGTGAACTGAGTACTCCCAGCCCTTTAAGATGAGTAGCAATACCCTTGAGATAGATGGGGATGCAGATTTTAATCAAACATCAATAATTCAGATGACACAAATAGCTTGGCAAAAAGTTTGTCTGTTTTAATGTAAATACAACAGGGAGTACAACGAACATCAGCAATCGCTCGATACTCAACTCTCAACTCATTTAAGAAAAAAATATATTTTTATAGACCAAATGTGTCACTACTGACGTGTGGACCTGCTTCATTACCAACATCATCCTACGGGGCAAACTTCTAAAACCTATTGGGAAGCGGAATTGGCTCTAAGTAAACTACTATGCATAGGTGTAAAATCTGTATAGAGTAACAGAGAGAAATAATTTGGATAGTCAACAACAGGTGGAACAACTAAACCCCCCTTCAAAATGGCCACTATGAACATCATTAAATGTACAACGTCCCATTGGGTACACAAACTATTGGACCCCCAACTACGTGGTCCTCTACAATTGGTTGGCTTCTAACCCCCGTCTATAACTTTCCACCTACGTGAGCAGCATGCAGACTGAACAACCAGGTGCGGGTGAGCTTGTCTTGCTACCAGATTCCCACCCATTAAAATGGATACTCCATCATTACCTCAACGGTTGAGTGTCAATTATTGTTTGAAGTTTGCCTTGAGTCTGTACTGTTCTCTGGGATTTTTTAAGGAGTATGGGTACTGTCTGGCTTCCGTGCGTAGGTTTGATCTCCTCATGCATCTAACTTTCTTCTTTCATGTGACTGGACACCATGAATTGAGCCTTTTCTTGTATTTGATTTTATTCCCCAATAGTCCTCTGAAGTCTGTTGTTTTCACTTGACCTTCTTGAACAGGAGCTCTGTTCTTTCACGTTAATTGCATCTGTTTGTGCCCACCCTGACAACACGTGTAAAAATGAATAAAACAGACACTCCCTGGGCAGGGAATAAGGCACAAAAGCACAGGCTGCGAGAGTTTTAAGGAACGTTTATCTAGATCTCGGAGAGCGCTCTGACCACATCAAGGTTACAACACATTTATATAGTACATCTACATTTTTAACATATGATGCTACATTGGACCAGGATCGGTCAGCCATGGTGGTGACTTAGGTGTGGGCATCATCTCTTCCTCCGGGTTGGTTGCTTGGTTGGTGGGTGGATTGACGTCAGACATTTGTGCTCCGGATGGGTGAAGGTCAGGTCGCTGTGAAACATGGTGGTCACTATCTAAGCTAAGAAAATACATTCTGAGTAATGCATGCCCTAAATAACAGTTGATCAAAAGACTCTCAGTAGTGTATCATGTTGTTATACAAATCATTCAAGGGATTATACCATCCACACATTTGAGTTACACAGGTCACAGGTTTAAGGGCCTTGACCACTATAATACTGTCATTGAACTATAGGGTTAGGCTCACAAGAATCTCAGGTATGTGGCACTTGTTAGTATTGGGCACGATATACTGCACAGGGGTCTAATGTTAGTTGGAGGGTCTGTTGGGTGGGCTTCATAGCGAGGTTGGCAGTCTGGCACATGAAAGGGATGCCTTGCAAGCACACAGGGTTAGAATGGCAATAAGTTTCAGCTGGCGAGGGTAAGAGGGCAAGGACACTTTTATGGAGATGGATGATCTATGTGCTTGGCTCATGTTGGTTCACATGCAGGACAGTGATCTCAGAGGAAAAGGGATGTGTTACATTTATTATTTGTTGCAAGCAGCTCCGGCCTCAGCGTGAGAATGTTGCCGCAGAGTTTGCCAGTTGGAGTGGGGACGAGGGTGGGGGCCATGTGCTCCAAGCTACAGCGGCCGGCAAAAGGGAGAGATGCATTTTGTACTATCGCAGTGAGGCCTAGTTACCAAGATGGAGTCGAAAGGGGGTACAGACAATGGATGCCCTGTGCCCTGCTCGGTGGTCTCATCTACGCGAATATAACCAAAAGTTAGTATCGCATAAGGGCGATGGGCGTACCCACCACAAGAGGCACTTGGTCCAAGTTTTGTACTGAGAAGTGATGGTAGAGAGGGGTCCATTGGCCCCTCGCTCCCACACATTCCCCCCTTTCGTTACATCTAAAGTAACGAATACTTCTACTTTGTATTCTTTTCATTCTCCCTTCGGTAGTACTCAACCTCTGCCACTGCATCGTCCCACGCGGGGGTACCTTTTATGGGCATCCAAGCTCTGCAAACGCTTCTAAGGCTGTTCCCTCTTCTGGCATATTCATCTGGGGTACACATTAAGTAAATACCTCCATCCCCATCTAGATCTACCCATACTTCTTGGTACCATTGCAACTCTCTTGGTTCCTTTATGGTCGTGTAATGCAAAGTATCCACTATATCCCATATTGCCTGTAAATTGCTGTCATTCTGTATTGTGGTGTGGTCTATTCCCCTGTTTGCATTTGTGCATCTATCATGGTAGCTACCGTTGTCGGTCGGCCCATTGTCACCATCATCATAGCCGAGGTTGGCATGCTTTTCTCACAACACCGTAGTCCCAGTTGGCACACACAAAAGAACAGAAGCACAAAAACGATAATGGGGATCAGTATTTTCATTGCCACATTTACCCATGATGGTATCCAGCTGAACAAATTGTCGAACCATGTATTTTCTTCTGCTCCTCCTTCTGCTCTCATTCTCTCCCCTAAATTGTGCACTGCGTTTATCACATGGGAGAGTGTCCCGTTATCAGCGTCTTCAGTTGACACGAATGTACAACACGCCCCCCCAATTATTCGGCAAACACCACTGTCCATCGCCGTGAGGAGATCGAGGACATATCTATTTTGCATTGTCATTAGGCGCAACGCGCGGAACTCTATCTTTATCACGTTGAACCCCTCTTCAGTGTCGTTAGCCAATTGAATGAGCTCCCAGCGCCTGATCTGCAACCATTTGGCATTTGCTCGCACTTGTAGTCCAAGGGCGAGAGGTGAGGCAAAGAATGTCTCTGCTGATGAAAAGAGCTTGTATTTCTGCGGGATCTCAGCAAGGAGTTTTGATGATTCGGATGAGATGTAATTGGAGGATCTTTTACTTCGTGTAAATCTTTTCTTTAGTTCATATTCTGACAATAGTTCATATGCTGGAGCTTCTGTTCGCATTAGTTGGGGCGCTGCCGATGGTTCAGCTGATTGACCTGCTGCCGATATGCCAGCCGATTGCTCTGCTGCCGATATGCCAGCTGATTGCCCTGCTGCCCCTTGGATGTGGCTCTCTGGTATTACCATCAGGGCTGTGTGGAGTGTCGCTAAAGCACAAGTTGCTTTCCACGATGCGGGGAGGTGTAGGTAAGCTTGTTTGCTGCAAACCCAATACCTGTCCATTAGTGCGGCTGTGCCTTTCTTTATGTTGGGAATTATTACCGTTTTGTTACATCTCCTTGCTTCCCCCATGTTCACTTTCCCTTCCCCATGGAAACACAGTTCATGTGGCACTTCTTTTTGTATTTTGATAGGTTTTTCTAATGCTGTGTCCCATGTTAGCTTTGCGACATGTTGCGACCAGATGGGGTCACATGCCCCTTTTATCCATTGGAAAGTATCATTTGGTAGGCCTCGAAGCGCTTCGGCTTTGAATTGTATTGTTTCTTCGTGCCATTTATTTTCTGCAAATCGTGTCCCCTTGATGACAAGAAATGGTTCCTCGAGGCAAATTACTCCTTGGCGCCAGCTTATGCGTGTTTTCTCATTCTCCAGCTTTTCCAATGTGACAGTGTGCGCCTGGAATGTGCTCTTTATTCTGCATAAAACCAGATGAATTAAACATTGGGCCTCCAACAAGGGCACTTCCTGTAGTACTAACATTTTCGGTGTTCCTGATGCGTGCGGGATGAGTGAACAGATGTAGCAGCTCTCATTTGTTGCTTGCTTCGCCGTGGCACTCATGTCAGAATACCATTTATTTGATTGATCAGGGTGGCGGGGATCTTCTATTTCATCTAACCCCAGGTCGTGATAGATGTCTTATCTTTTCCCTCCCGCCCCCCTTTTTCTCCTCCTCCTCCCTTCCTGATCATTGTTTGTCACCCTTTTGTAATGTATTGGAAACATCCCACCCCATGTTGTATCATTACTATACAATATGGCATATGTATCATCATCAGTAGAAGCAATATTGTGTGAGGTAGAGTGTATGGTTGTCTCTGCATTAGTACTAGTGTTAATTAAATCATTTGTCCAATAATAATCTCCATCATATTCGTTATGTCCATAAGCATTACTCATATTTACATCGAAATGTAACACTGACACACTTGTTGATCCCACAGTGATGTATTCTGAGAGTTGCATTCCATCTGTTTTGTTAACATTAATTTCATGTGACTCCTGCCATATAGTCTTCACCCCAGTCCATATCATTTGCGATCCTTCTCTTATCATGTTAGTCCCGCTCCCCCCCCTTTGCATGTCATCAACAAGAGATAAAAGGGTATAGTACCACGCTGCAAAAAACAACATTACTGACATAAAAATTGCAGCACATTTCAAAACGAATTCAACATCACTGAACTTTTTAGCCCTAATGGCGACCCTATTGCTATCTAACATTCATTCGCTCTCTCCGATCGTGGGTCGTTGGTCCATTGTTCACCGGGAGGGGCGATATAAATTTGTTAAGTCATCACAATATATATATATATTTACATTCTTGTTCATCTTCACGTTTAATCATTATTTTCAGTCAGGCTTGTTCTGTTACTCTATTGTTCATGTGTTTTTGCTGTAGAGACAACCATCAAAAAATGAAGGTGGGAGATAGAGGGGGAGATATAGGTGTGGTATATAGACAATATGCTGGCCAATTGAAGAGGAGAGGGGGGGAAGAGACAGAAAAGAAAGAAGGAGGATTTACGCTGTGCAGAACAAAATCCATATCATCATTTTTATTTCTGCATATTCTTTTCCTGACTCTTTTGTTATTTTCCTTCACCCTCATTTGTTGTCCCAGTAGCGCTGTCTTGCTCAACCTGGAGGATTGTACTACTGTGTGCCCTCCTCAACTCAGATAAGTGCACCCAATACTTCAATCCCTTACCCTTCACCGTGGTGGGTGTACTATAAATAACCTCGTAGGGGCCATGAAACCTGGGTGAATTCCACCTTCTCACAAAGCTGCGGATATACACATGTGCCCCCGGTATTAGTGGCCCGCTTGAACTATCTGTGGCCGGTGTAGTAGTATCAGTCATCACATTTTCAGTAAATGGCGGCTCTATTTGTCGCGCTATGCTGCATACTGCGCGTGATAACTGGGTTAGGTATTCCTTGAACTCTTCCCCCAGCACTGTGGCAGCCCTGTGTGCATCCGATGCTCTTCTAATTGGGGATACTGGCGTGTGTATTCTCCTCCCAGTTACAATTTCGTGGGTGCTCAAATGGTGGTCTTTACACGGTTGCGTCCTGAGTTGGAACAGTGCTAGGGGCAAGCAATAAACCCAGTTCTTTTTCAATGTGTTACACAATTTAGACAACTTACTCTTCAATAATCCGTCAATCTTTTCTACTACCCCATTCGCCATTGGGTGATTAATTGAGCATAATTTGTGCTTCACCCCCAAAAGTGATGTCACTTCCTTAAAGAGGTCATTCACAAAGTGCGTGCCATTATCAGATCTAATCACATCGCATATCCCCCATCGTGAAAACACCTCCCGCACGAGGATCTTGGCCGCACATTTAGCATCTGGGTGGGACATGGGCCTGCTTCCACCCACCTTGAAAAGGGGCACACCACCACAATCAAATATCTTGCTCCGTTACACTGCTCTCCCATATCAGCATAGTCTATGTGGAGCTCTCTAAATGGTCCTGTTGGTCGAGACAAGGTACCACGCAGTGTTCTTAATGTCATTCCAGAATTATATGTTTGGCATGTTATACATTCTACAATTAATTTTGACAGGTGCTCTTGTATATTGGGGACAAACCAGTGTTCCTGAATGTCTGCAGCAATGTGTTGCTTCGCTACATGGCCGGGGAAATGCAATTGTTGGAATGCTATTTCTAGTAACTCTATGGGCATTACAACCTTTCCTGTCATCTCTTGTCTCAAAATGAGATCTGTGGCTGATTGTGTACATCCCTGTTTGCTCCACAGTTCTTGCTCCTCTTGGGACGCTTGTTTTTGTAACTCTATTATCTGCGCTATTGGGGTATTATTGTATGCTTCCTATCGTGGGTCTGTGGTGGTTGCTTTTGTGATGCACTCAAGTGTTGGTGTCACATTGAAATACGAGGTCTCCTTCGTGGCCACGTCGGCTGCCTCGTTTCCCAATGAAATTGCGTCTGTATTGTTGGTATGGGCTTGACATTTCACCACTGCCGCTACCAATGTTACTGCTAATGCATCTATCAGTTCATTCAACAATGTGGCATGCTGTACTGGAGAACCGTCTGCCCTCCTGAATCCTCTTCTATGCCACCGAGACAGCCCTGAGTGCACCGTGGTAGTTGTACACGCTGAGTCTGAGTATATTGTCACTGCACAGCCTTTGGCTGTGTGCAGGGGTTCAATCAAGGCAGTTAATTCTGCTGCCTGTGCTGAATAATGGGATGGGAGGCGCATTTTCACAATTGTCTCATATTCATCTTCTTCCATGCGCACTACTGCCATTCCAACATGTTTTTCCCCTGTTTCGGGGTTTATTGATGCTGACCCATCTATGAAATATATTTCTCCCTCCTGTAAGGCGTTCTCACTTGCTTCAGGGATGTCATCATCTTCCCCCTCATATGAGGCACAATCGTGTTCTTGTATGTCCTCTGTCGTGCATGGCTCTGTAATAAATGTTGCTGGGTTCACTGTCTTCCACCTCACAATGTGTACGTTGGGGCTTGAAATTATTACTTCATATGCTGTTGCTCTTTGTGTCGTTAGTGTTGATTTTGAACGCTCAACGATGGAGAACAGGGAATGCCGGCCATATAGCGTTATCGAACATCCCATGACAATGGTGGCGCTTTTTTCAATCGCGAAGGCCGCAGCTGCGAAGGCCTGTTTGCACGCGAAATGACCTTGCATTTCTGGATCTAGTGTCCCACTGTAGTAAGCCAATGGTTTGTGACCTAGTGATGTCTTCTGTGTCAGTACTGCTGTCATCAGTGTCCCATTGCCGTGTGAAAACAAGAAAAATTCCCTCTCATAATCTGGGTTCGCGAGTACTGGGGCATCAGCGATGAGGTCTTTTAATTTCGAGTACTGTATTATCATTTCATGCGTCCATTTTATTGTCGCCCTATTCTTCTGTGCCTCTTTTAATGTTTGTAGTAGGGGGTGTGTATATGCCGCGTAATCAAGGATCCATGCTCGGCAATAATTACAAATGCCAAGAAATGTTTGCATGTCTTTTACAGTTTTTGGTATTATTATGTTGCGTATAGCAGCTGCTCTGTCTGGGAGCATTTGCTTCCCATCTTTTGAGATTAACTGTCCGAGGTATATTACCTCGGCAAGGCAGTATTGCAATGTCCCTTTGTCTACCTTGTATCCTTTGGCAGCTAGCACATTCAGTAGTGCTATCGAGTCTTCTCGACACTTTTCTTCTGTAACGCTACAGACGAGCAAATCGTCCACATATTGAATGATGGTGCTCTCTACATCTATGTTTCCAATGTCTTCCCGTAACACCCTTTAAAAATGCTGGGGCTTTCACAATACCCTTGCGGGAGTCGGCGGTGTTCATAGCTGTTGTTCCCTATTGTGAACGCTGTCCGGTACTGGGATCCTGGGTCGAGTGGTATGGAGAAGAAAGCATTCTTCAAGTCAATTACAGGAAAACATGTTGATTCTTTTGGCACACTGCACAATATTGATGCCGGGTTAGGCACTAATGGGAACTCTTTTTGAATGACGTCATTGAGTGGGCGGAGATCTTGCATCATCCTCCACGCCCCTCCCTTTGCTTTTTTGATCGGGAAAATCGCTGTATTACATGGGGCGGTTGATGGCACTATGATGCCTTGTTTCAGGAGTGCATTTATGGTCTCTCTAATTCCTCCTCTGCTTCTTTTGATATGGGATATTGTTTTACTCTCGGCAGCATTGCACCTGGTTTGAGTTTTATTTTTATTGGTGTCACCTCATGCAGCAGCCCTACATCATGGGGCCCGGTGGTCCAAATTTCAGGTGCTACTTTTGTCATGTCTTCCTCAAATATAGTCAGTGGGGCTTTAACGCTAGCCATCAATGGGTTATGTACCTCTCTGTACTGGACCATGATGTCGCATGGTATGCTTATTTCCATTATTATTTCTCCATCATCCTCACCATCAGTGAACGATTCCTCATCTGTTGTTTATCGTAGCATTATGTTTGGGTCTATGCATAACACAGTCCTCCACTCGCACCCCTGCGTGTCCAGTCCTATGACCACAATACGTTTGCTGGATACTTGAACTGCCTCAATGTCTATGGACATTATCGTGCCTGGTACAATGTCTGTGTGTGCAATCGGGCAGAATATGAAATATGATGGTGTTCTCCATTCTTTTCTCATTATCTCTGGCACCACTCGTGCTAACACCTTTATACCATATATGAACATGCTTATATCAATGGTTACCCCTCGCACCACAACTTCATTCATTACTGTGCTGATCATCAACATTGCTCGTACTGGGCATACTCCTGGTGTTGAGCACACTATTCCTCGTTCTGTAAAAGATATCGTCATATTCAATTTGCTCAACAAATCTCTACCCAGCAGGTTTATTGGCGCGTCTTCGTTGTACAGTAAGGGTCCGCGCAAGGTTTTTCCCCCCACCGTTATATCAAGATCTTTAGTGTAAGGAACTTTTAAAATAGCCCCAGAGAACCCCTGCGTCTCTAAATTCCTGCCTGAGAGTGGAAACCGCCCTTCCATAAGACATGATTTCTCTGCTCCAGAGTCTACCATAAAGATAAACTGCTTATTTCCTATCTCTGCCCCCACTAGTGGTTCCTCTTCTGCACATAGGGTGGTGGATAGGATTGGACACGCAAGTGTTCCCTGTGGGCTGTCCTGGTCTGAATGTCTTTCTTGCCCTGGCATGGAGAAGACATTATCTCCGACCACGGTCACACCACGGTACGGTGCGGGCGCACCGTTTGCAGATGTTGCATAACAATTATTGGTCGCACTTCCCACTGCATTTTGTCTTGCCATTGGTTGTGGTGGTGGTGGTTGCTATCCTAGCTGTACCTGAGGTTCGTTATAGCAGTAGTCTTTCTGTCTCCCACTTCCCATCGGTAGTCCGTAGGGGCTACCTGGGTGTGGACACCCCCACCATTGTTTGTTCTCCATGAGCTGTTGCCCCTGCAAATGCCCTTAAGGCCGCATTCTACAATCTCTAGAGTAGTGTCCCCATCTCCCACAATTCCAGCATGACCCGTGTGATCCGCCTCTCATTCCTTGGCCACCAAATCCCCTATTTCCCATAACTCCAAACCCCCCTCTCTGGCCATGGTACCCACCTCTTCCTCTTGCTGGTCTGTTTTACCACTGTTGTCCACCGTATTTCTCTTCTTCGTTCGACTGCCCTTGTCCTCCTGTGGCCCGCAGTGCTTCTATCGTTGCTGGTCTGTTTCCTACTCCTTCGTCCCTCTCGTTTTCTCGGTCTGTGGTTGCGCTGGCGTTGACGGCGGCGACCTTCACTAATTTGTTCTGTACCAGCTTCGCTTCGTCTGCCAGCCTTTTTTGAGCTATCTCCTTTTCTCTCTCTTTGATCCTCCTGCAGTGGTGCACAATTATACTCTGTATTTCAGGCCAGCCCTTGGCTTCTATCCCAGCTATTTTGTCCAAGGCCTTCTGCACCTCCTTCGGGAGCCCTTTTTAATGATAAGGTAAAACAAGGTGGTGAACTGGTTCCATGCCGTGCCAGTTTCGCTTCTCCATAAATCCTGCACCCGCAGTATGAATTGCGCAGTATCCTCATTCTCCTCCATTGTGCACTGCATCACTAAATGTAAATCTGGAATATCTGGAAACGTGCGCCTCAATGCATCCCACACTTGTGCGTGAACATTATTGAACGCTGATCCATTGTGGCGGTCACAACTCATCGTTACCCCGGGGAATCCGGCCTTTTCCCACACTGCGTCTGCCTGGTCACCGATACTGACACTAATAAGCTCTTCACATTCCCTATCGCTAGCGGCACTCCAGTTGTGTTTTTCTCAAAGGCGTGTGTCCATTTCCCAGCCCCACCCGACAGTGGGGGGAGGACCTCTAGCAAGTTGTTTTTATCCATTTGAGCCCACGGAATGTAATGTGGCCTACCTGCTCCTTTATGTATCAATGGCATTTGTAACTTGTGTTTCTTCCCTACCTTACTTACCGCACCTTTCTTTGTCTTACTTACCATCATATTTCCACCTCGCTGTCTTAGCCTACCCTGTCATAGTGGTGGCGATGGTGTGTCCGGGTACCGGCGGTTTGGCAATGGGGCCCCGTCTCGGCAGCTGCTTCTTCATATTCGTCTAAGTCACTCCACACTTCTTCTAGTTCTGATTCTTGCTCATTGTTTCCTTCACATCCTTCTCCTCTCTCACTGTCTGGGGTGGGTGGGCGTATAATTCTCACGGGTTTGTCATTTAGATGAAACAGGAACTCCCCCGACCGCCACTCTTTATCTTGTCCTTGTGATGATACTGACCGTGCTGGCTCTGAGATCGCTTGCGCCACTTCCCCTGCTGTGCTCAATGTTGGTGTTAGATCCGCTATGGATAATGGTGGCACCTCTCCTCCCCCTGGCAGCATTTGGCTTCTGTCACACAACGCTCGTAGCCGCGTTATCTCCATCTGTGTATGCGCTAGCTGGCGGTCTAATTCTCCAGTGATATGTGCTAAATTCACGGGGGATGCAATTGTTGGGCCATACAACCCTCCTGTAACATAGGGGGGTGGTGCTGTGGCAACTGCTCCTGTTGTAGGTGTAGGAGTTGGACATGTTGGTACGTACAGGGGCTCACTATATCCTACTGCTGGTCTGGACATTAGAGCGATATATTTTAGTTGTGTCGCCTTCAGCTGTAGTGGTTGTGTACTCGCCCTTTGGCGTTCCACTTACCTCTTCCTGTGTTTTCTGTGTTTCATTCACTTTCTCTTTACTTACCTGTGCTGCATGCGTAACTTCTTCAAACATTTGCCATAGGTCTAGTACTTCCCTTCTGTTTTGCAATTGTTTCCCCTTATACCTTGCTAACAAGTATGTAGATACTAGATCTAATACTCTTTTGTTGAATGACCCACCCTCTGGCCAGATTGGTGTCACACTGTCCCCTTTTATCTCCGACAACCATTGATCATGATATTTTTGTATTTTCTCACTGTATAACGGAAGGTGCTGACAAATATGTTCTAGTGGTGTTATTCCTCCCATGACGATGTGTTTCCTTCCCTCCCTCTGTCTGTACTTACCTTTTGACCTCGCTTTCCCCTTAATCGCTTCTTCACCAGTTGGATAATATAACCCGAGCTTTGTCAATTGCTTGTAATTTGTAGGCACATATATGTATCAAGATATATACATATATATCAACCCTCTTTTCAACGTTAATCTTTTAGTTATTGCATGTTCAAATTCAACAGTTCATTGTTGCATATTTTGCCACTTTAACCACAAATTAATCACAGTACTTGGATATCCTTGACAAAAAATGGACAGAACACAAAAGCACATATAGCACTTATCATGCACATGGACTACCTGCGCGCGTTTTCTCCACGTTGCTCTTTTTTCCCACTCTCTTCCCCGTTTCGCCTACTCTTCTCATTCACTCCCCACCTCTTACACCCTCTTACTCTTTTCCAACAATCCTTTCGTACCCAGAAAAAGAATGTTCTAAATAACTACTCTGAGTCTACTCAATATACGAGACTCCTACTATTTCTCTGTAACTTCACTTATTTATTCTGCAATGGACGAGACAATGCTACGCGGCACCGCCTTCTACCCCGTTCGGGCTAGGACACTACTTCTCTTTCTCTCTTCACTTCTTACCAAAACCTAATGGCCATATAAAGGATAGATCAGAAAAGCCTCATCATCACTCACACAGGCCCTACTCTTCCCTACTACCCGTACCCACCTGTCCACCCTATTTCCCCCTTACCTTTCCTACGAAACCTTCGCAACCGGCACTCACGTGTTCAGTCAGGTGACCCGAGGGTCGCCGCTCGCAGTCCGACCTCAGTCAGTCTTGCACCCCAACCAAGCCGTGGCCCGCCTCGGCGAGCAGCTTTTCAGTCGGGTATTCGTCAACCGGGAACCCTTGACCCTTCTTCGTAGTGCGCACAGGCTGGTCGGCCGTGGAGGCAATGGTTTTGCTGGGAGGCGTCCCGGATCTCGCCGCTCAGTGCCGGCCTCAAGGCACCTCTCCGATCACGTCGGGGTCACCAAATGTTTGTGCCCACCCTGACTAACACGTGTAAAAATGAATAAAACAGACACTCCCTGGGCAGGGAATAAGGCACAAAAGCGCAGGCTGCGAGAGTTTTAAGGAAAGTTTATCTAGATCTCTAAGAGTGCTCTGACCACATCAAGGTTACATCTAAGGTCAGACAATTTTAGTTCTGATGAGACCTTGGTTCTTTGGCTCATCCAACTCCTTTAGCTGAAATATATTCTGTTTAATTCAATTGCTTTTGTAACTACGGCACTGAATTTGAGGCCTTCTCCGTTTGTTCAAGACTGCTATATACGTAGTGGAAGCGTCATTCTTTATTCAATCCATATGTATCTATGAGGTATATATGTATATGTTTGCGCTTGCCGCAATCTATTTACTATATGCATTTGGCTAGCTTCATGATTGCTTTGCTGCTTGCGTTTCATGCATCTGTACAAGTTTAAACTAACTATCATCATCATACTTATGGCATAAATCTCTTTATCTTGATCTCAAAATGTCACTTATCCTTTGTACTTCTTCATTCTTCATAAATTGTCTGCCTCTCAGGTCTGATTATCTTCTATAAATGGAATCAATACAGTTTAGTATGACGTCACCATTCATCCTGGTCATTCAGTTTCTTTATTTCATCAGGAATCGCATTCAAATGGCCATCATATTGTCTTGGATGTAGGTATGGTTTCCTTAATGGATACTTTCCCATATTCTCTTACGTATAGGTATTCTTATGGGTACTGCACAGAGTCGTTGCTTTTCTTCTTTCTTTTTACTTTCTGATTGGTGTAGTATATGTCACATATTTGGTTCATAGGTGGAGTAGGGGTACTTGGCTCCTCCTCTACACCAAGGAGCTCCCAAGATGGGTCACTGGGAGAATTATTTTGTCTGGGCCAACAATATGGAGGAGAATTGGATGTCACGTCACCTGCCTAAGGACATATGGCCAGCCAACTTGCAAAGCATATCTCCTCACCAGGGCTGCAATGTCAGGATGAAAAATGGCACATTCGACATGTAGCTATCAGATATCAGTAGAGTGTTCACTTTATGTTATGCTATGTTCCCTTTTATTTTCTCTTCCTCTGTTCAGCCTTAACCAACGTTGTTGATTTGATACACATGATATTGCATATGAGCGGTATGTACAATGTCTGTTCACCTGCTTGCGCCTCAGATCGCAGGCCCTTTGGTAGGGTGCCTGAACTTTCTCCCACTGGATGGAGTTGTCCAGTGATGATGTCTCACTCAAGACAATGTCCAGTGCTGGCAGAGGTGTTCGTAGCAATAAAAAAAAGCAACATGCAGCATTTTATTATCAGGGACCCTCATACATTTATTTATTTAATTAATTTATAGTTTTTACAAAGTGCTACTCGTCCATGGGCCTCAAAGCGCACGAAAGACAAGACATACAGAAATAGGAAGACAATGACAGATGGTCTGGGACCTCCACAAATTATCAATCTTTTTTGGTGCCAACAGAGAATTAATCATAATGGAAGCAGATACCAGAGAGTATTGACCTCTGTCAATGCCAATCGAAAAAGGATGAGACACCAGTAATGGAAAGGGCTGCCATTGAAAACACACCAATATTGTAACCCCTTGGTGTATTCAAACTTTAGGGTACCAACAGAAAGGGAATGAGACACTCGTAACGGAAAGAGATGTAACGGACTACAGGAGAAAGTACTGTGCTCCCATTGAGTGTAAACCCCCCTCAATGGCCATAAAAAGGGAAAATGTAATAGTTTACAATAGGAGAATAGGCAGCGCAGCAATATTCAGGGGTCATTGAAGAGCAACCTCTTCACCAGATGGGCGTAATTTTAGGAGGAGACAAACAACTTTAGCAACACACCATTTTGTCCCCATTTATTTGGTAGGGGCACCTTTCCTTTAGATGTCATGCCCCCCCCCCCAACATTTTCAGCAAGGTTACTCCACTGCTTCACCGATTCTGCTCAGGGGGTCTTGATCTCACAGGGTCCCATTCTCCGTTTTTTTGGAGGTCTCGTCTCTTTAACAGCGGGCTCCATGTGACCCCAAGTTTATCACAAAGGAGAGATTTTTGTGGGGGGGCGACCCAGTTCTTGTTGTACAATCCTGCCTTGATTTAGAGATCAGACCTATCTTATTAGTGCTGTTTTAAGGATTGAAGCAGCATCAGCTCACCCTGAAGGAATTGATTCATGTGCCCCTGGGAGAGCTGGGAGAGCATGGCAGTCCCACTTTACCCTGTCCCCTGATAGCCCATAAAACTGCAGGTCTGGGCACTCTGCTCTCAGTCAAAAGTGAACGCCTGAGGGAGGGCAGCAAAAGGGGGGGAGGGGCAGATTCAGCTCAAAGATGATTTTGAAAAAAGGTGGTGTTGTGAGGGAAGGAAGTGTCTCATCAAAACATGCAGATACTTTTCGAACCACATTTGCAAGTTCAGGATTTGTGTAGTACATGTCATTTTGCCATTATGCCCCAGGCATCCTGGGACATGAAGTCCAAGATCTCTAATGCGAAAAGATTGCAGCTGTAGGATTGCAGGAGCACTGCCCCACAGCACATGATGCTAACTCCCTGAACGCCCTGTGATTAGCACTGACAACATGGCATCTGAACAAGACAACCTCTATCTCGTTTTTAAAGTTATTGTAAAATAACATAATATATAATCGACATTTGTAATATCGACCGACACACACTGCACCTGTTGTCACAATCGTACCCTATTGTTTCAGCAAGTGACGTCTTGTGACTTGATGGCATTTCTTTTTGTTTTGTGCCATCGATAGTGTAGTAATGACTTTACACAATACTGTTTCTCGTAAAAACAAGACATTATAAATACATTATTATCAACATATTTATGATGTATTTATTTATTCACATTTGTTAAGCGCACAGAAGCCCATAGGCATAGTGGAGCTTGTTACAGTGGGTTATCATAGCTTAGTTACATAAAAAAATACAGACAGGCATACTAGGTACTGTTAGTTTATGCAGTAGTGAAGCATGAGGATAGAGAGGTGGGAGAGTGTAAGCAGTTAGTTGAAGAGAGCAGTTTTAAGGTTTTTGCGGAAGGCATGGAGAGACGTTTCAGCTCTGAGTGCAGTTGGGAGCGCGTTCCATAGCTTAGGGGCAATGTATGGGAAACCTATCCCTCCTGCCTTTGCCCTGTTGATGCGTGGTACTGTGAGTAGCATAATCTAGTGGTCTGGCTGCGTGTGATCGGGATAGTGTCTAAGAGGTATGAAGGTGCTGAGTAGTTGTTGCATTTGTGTGTGGTTGTGAGAATTCTGAATGTAATGCGGTCTTTGACTGGGAGCCAGTGAACAGTCTTTCTTGCTTGTGTGATGTGGTCTATTTTAGGTATACTAAGAGCTGCTCTGAGTGAGTTATTTTGGGTAGTTTGGAGTCTGGTTAGGTTTTTTTTGGAGGTACTGGCTATGAGTGCATTGCATTAATCCAGCATGGCTCCTATAGTAGCTCTGGCAATGGAGAGGCAGTTGTCCTTGGTTAGGAACGGCTTTATAGCATTAATGATTTAGTGCTCAGGGCAGAGGCAGAGACAATATCGCTGACTTGTATATCCATGGAGAGTGTGAAATCAATGTGGACCTCTAGAGTTTTAACAGAGGATAAGACCGGGATGGCACAGTTGTCGATGAAGAAGTTAGAATAGATTAGTCAGGATTAGCTAAGGGCCATCCAGGCTTGGATGGTGAGTAAATTTGCCGTAGGGATGTAGCATCTTGATGATAAATTCCTGTAAGAGGAAGGAGCACCTGGGTATCATCAGCATAGTTTGTGTATGTGATCCCAAATGCATCCAGTTTATCAAAGAGGGGCTTTGTGAAAAGATTGTATAGAGTGGGGGCAGTACAGGATCCCTGGGAAACACCACAGTGAGTGATAGTGAGCTCTGCATTTGCTATATTGGAGAACACTTTCATAGCTCTGCCTTCTAGGAAGGAGGTGACATAGTTGGAGAAGTGTGCAGCATGCGTGAGATGATTGGTGAGGGTATTGTGATCAAGCAGATCAAACGCCACTGAGAGGTCTAAGAGGAGGAGGAAGGCAAGCTTGCCCTTGTCAAGGATATGGGTGATTTGTCTTTTAAGTCTAGTAAGGTGGTTTCAGTTCTGTGCCCTTTGCGAAAACCAGACAGTCTGTTTCCTAGGATAGAGTTTGTTTCAAGGTAAAGTTGGATTTGCCTGTCGGCAGCCTTATCTAATATTTTAAGAAGAAATGGGACGCTCGTTATGGGTCGGTAGTTATTAGGTTGAGAGGGGTCTAGAGTCTCGTTCAGGCTGTCAGGGACTATGCCTGTTTTGAATGAGGAGTTGATAAAGGCAGTAAGGAGAGGAGCAAGTGGCTCAGCATATTCCTTGATGACTTAGCGGGGCACACACTGCCCTTGCATTGCAATGGTTTAAGATGTTTAAGGATGTCTATGACTTCTGTTTCTAATATTTCCATAAATGAGAATTTGAGAAAGTTGCTATTTTTGGTATTGGGCAGAGTCTGAGTCGGTTGGTCCTGCATGAGCAATGCATTATAGTGGTCTGAAATTTTGTTTTGGAGGAGGTCTATTTTTTTTAGCATAGCAGATTGTATGCTGGTGCACCAAGCTTCATCTTTAACGATCTCGTCAGTGCAGATGGGAGGGTCTGTTAGTTCTTTAAAGATGGTAAGCATACACACTTTAAAAAAAAACTCGGAATAAATAAAAGCAATGCATTGAAAAGAAGAATGCATTCACCATCATCCCATAACTACTGCCACCACCAAAGAATACTGCCATTAGCTAAATACAAACCTGAAAGAAACAGTGGATAAACTAAAGCAAAAACAAAACAAAACAAAATTGATAATTGAGATGTTCAATGCACTGTTTACTGAATACTTTGAGAATGGCTTTGGTGGAACACGTCAACATCGATCACCCAGTTGGAATTGGGGTGGTTCAGTTGATGAAGGGATCACAAGGCTCGAACCGTGGTCTCCAATCTATTATGGGTAGACCAGGAAGGTGGTCAACTTTACCTCCAGTGAGGCTACAGTGAACCATGAAAGCATTTCTGCATCACACTCTCCTGGCAATGTATGTGTGGCCAGCGCCAAAGCATCGAGGTGCTGGGGCTTCAACCCGCATTGACTGACTAGAAGCCACGTAAGGGTAAAATAATGAACAACGTCAGGTGACGGCCATGTCCAGTGTGTATCGGACATAAGAGTGGTAAGATGCATCAGTAATTCAGCCAATTAAAAAGAACCTTATGATATATGATATGATATTTTATTTGTATCACGCTCATACACAAGTGTTTCAGAGCGCGACGAGGCTAGGGAGGGGCACAAGGGAAGACAAAAACAGCGATTTTACTAGGCCCAGTGACATTGAGAATGCGCAAGTGCAGGGGAAAGGGAAGGGGGAAAGTGAAAGGGAGACAACTGGTAGTGTGGCCAGCTAGGTAGCAAGTGCAAGGTTTACCGTACAGACAAGGGAAGTCTGATAAGTGCAGGTAAGCGGACTGTATGGTTACAGATACAGACCCAAGTGCAGGGGTTTCCAGGAGGCAGTGCGGGTGTGTTGCTGGGTGGGCAGGGACCTGGGCCCGAAATCAGGGGGTAACCAGGTGCATGGAGCTGAAGCAGACAGATCAGCAGGGGAGAGGAAGAGCGAAAGCAGAAGCAAAGAGGAAGGTTTTGAGGTGCTTCCGGAACTGGAGATGGTTCTCCTCAAGTTTCAGAGTGGCACTGAGGCTGTTCCAGAGGGAGGCCCCAGCTGCGGAAAAAGATCTACCCCCAACTCGTTGCTTGGAGAAGCGACTGACCCTGAGGGAGTTAGAGATGGAGGAGCAAAGGGCTCAAGTGGGAAGGTATTTACAGAGGAAGAGTTTAAGATATTTTGGCCTCTGGAAGCCTTGTGGACAATTCATGGGGGTCTTGAATTTGATCCTTGTAGCTACTGGGAGCCAATGAAGAGATTTCAGAGCTGGAGAGATAAGATCCCAGGGTTGAGGTCAAAGACAAGACTTGCAGTCCTGTTCTGGATGAGCTGCAGAGGGCGGAGAGTAGAAGCAGGCATATTTAGAAAGAGACTGTTGCAGTAGTCCAGCCTAGAGAGAACAAAAGCTCTAGTGACAGTAAGCTTCTGGGGGAAGGAGATTAAGGGAAGAATACCTCTGAGGAGGTGCAGTTGTTAGTTTAACTTCTTAGAGACGTCAGAGATGTTAGGAGAAAAGGGGAGTGTGGAGTTGAAGATGACCCTGAGGTTCTTAGCCTCACAGGTGAGTGCAGGAAGAGGGCCAAGGGAGGCCGGCCAGAGAGTGACAGGAAAGGAGGGTTCAGGTGTGCCGATGAGGAGAATCTCTTTCTTACTGGCATTAAGGCAGAGATCATTGGTGGCACACCACTCCTGGATAGCAGACAGACAGTCAGAGATGAGAGAAGGAGAAGAGGTGGCAGGGGTAAGCCTGAAAGCGAGCTGAGTTTTGTCCGCATAGCACTGAAAGTTGGAGCAGAGAGCGGCAATGTGGTGGGTAAGGGGTTCCAGGTATTGGTTGAACAACCAGGGAGAGAGGGCAGTCTCCTGGGGAACACCACAGGTAGAGAGTGATATAGAGGAAAGGAAGGACCCAAATTGGACCTGGGAGGGTCGATCAGAGAGGAAGGAGGTCAGCCAGGCCAGGGCCTGATCGGTGATACCCAGGTTATCACGGAGACGGTTGAGCAGGATGACATGGTTGACCATGTCAAAGACAGAAGAGAGATCGAGTAGGATGAGGACAGAGGGATGTTAGAGTCAAGGCTGTAGAGCAGGTCTGCACGGATATTCAGGAGAGCAGTTTCCGTGCTTCTGGCAGCTCTAAAGCCAGACTGATAGTCATGGAGACAACCAACAAAATCGATATGAAGATTAAACTGTGAAATGGCCAGCTTTTCCAGGAGTTTACCCAGGACAGGAGTGATGGAGATTGAGCGATAGTGAGCTGGGCATGAGGTGTCGACTGTGGGTTTTTTGAGAAGAGGATGCACAATAGAGGGCCTCATAGGGAAGAAGAAGGCTCCAGAGACGAAGGAGAGGTTGCAGAAGTCGGCCAGAGCAGGAGCAAGGGTGTCAATGTGGTCCTTGATGGTTTTAGACAAACAGGGACGAATATGTCCCTAGTCATTCTTTAGTAAAATACCATCTATGGGGCAGGCTAGTGACTACAAAGAAACATGGCTCCATTGTGGCCTCACTGGCCTGAGTGAGTGTATGATTTGGCAATGAGCAAAGATCAGCCAGCAGTCTTACTATCAATTTCTTGAGTTGTTGTGGCTTTTGATCCTTCTGTTCAGCTTTCCCATTGGTCATCAAGCAAAATAATAATTCAAATGCAGTTGGGAAGAACATGTTATTCAACAAAATATTGCTGGCAACGAGAATGTATTGTTTTTAAAGATTCTGCTTAATTAAAATGATCAGATTCTCTTATAATGCCGGATTTGTCCCTTTCTTACCACTGTGCGGGTGTTGTTATGAACAAGCACAATAGTGTACATTTCAATGATTTCAAACGATTATTTGCTAACAACCTCTGCTGGGAGCCGAAACTGCCTGCATCCTGTAGTCTGAACACATGTGTCTGAGGCGAGCGATTAACTCTCTGAGCTATCTGAGTATGACCTCAGCAACGCAAACTCAATGGAAATTCCACTTTAGATGATGCGCCTTTCAAATTAAGCCACCAGTGACATCAACAGCACTTTACATTTGGTCAGCTCTAACGTTGGCTTTGTGGAAACGATATAAAGAATTGGATTGGTGTAGCGCCATCCTCGGGGCGACAGAAAAGTAAATGTGCATTTACCACTCCAGGCAGAAAAGTAAATGTGTTTTTACCACTTCAGTCAGAAAAGTGAATGTGCATTTACCACTCCGGGCAGAAAAATAAATGTGCATTTACCACTCCATATGAAACAAAGGGGTGGCGTCCTGCCACCTATATTTCTAACAATGGTTCTTTACATTTCTATTTGTTGCAAAGATTTTCACATTTCACACGCTAAGTATTAGAGGAGCTGTGTACTCATAGTAGTTTAAAGGCAGGGATACGAGAAAAAATGTCACAGGTGACTATTGGCTTATTTATTCAGCTAATGTCACAAAAGATCTGGGTTTAGTTTCCCATAGTGTTTAGATAGTTTTTTTGGACAACACTTGCCTAACATTTGGCAAACATGTAGAAAAGAGAACAAATAAAGAGCAGACTGAAGCCACAATTCAAATTTCTCAAAACATGATCATACATTTGCTGAAACATGTACATAAAAGCAGGATAGTTTTGCAGCAATTATATACAGAAAAACACATCAAGCATGAAATTGTAGTTAGTGAACCGGAGTTTCGTCTTCATAAAAAGGCATCCTGATGGTTGTTCCAAATGATGTACTGGATGTCTTTTTAAGGGGAGATAACCAAAGACTTGGTTCCCCTTAAAAAGACATCCAGTACATCATTTACCACTACAGGCAGAAAAGTAAATGTGCATTTACCACTCCCACTCCAGGCAGAAATGTAAACGAGCATGTTTCACTCCAGCAGAAAAGTAAAGGCAGAAATTACCACATGCTTTATTAGTTGTATTGTTTGTGGCAGGAGTAGTTTTGTGATTTCCTAAATACCATCCGAGCAAACCTGGAATTGAGTTCAGGCATTGCATGGTGTGTGTTTCCCTCAGCAGGAGGTATACCTTAGACCAGACATAAGAATGAAACAGGAATAGGAAAAGCTCACAAGCGCAGATATTTCTATCATAGCCAGGGAAAGGATATATATGTGAGAATGAAATGTCAAAAAAAACGAATCCACTGGCCAGAGCTATACTACAAAGGTAACTGATCGATTACATACACCCGATAATAAATTACACAACTGGTAATCCCGTCTTGTCGCCCCTTCTTAAATCCATGGGGAGGTAAATGTTACTCTCGCACAAAGGCACGTTCCAGCCTCAACAAAAAAAGATCAATCAAGAGTCTTGAAAAATCCATTGACTGACTGCATGGGGTCAAGAGTGAAAGGCAACAGAAAATGGCTGTCAATTACAATGATTTACACCGCGCGCTGCCCGGCCTGACCGAGATAAATGGTGGCGTTGCACGTGTCAGTCTCGGGCAACACCGGGCCCGGCGTCACCAGAGCTGGTGAACGACTCACCAGAGCCGACGTGTGAGCGATCAATACCGGCTGACACGGCGCAGCCGGCACTGATGCTCCTGGCACGCCGATGATGAGGAAGACACAACTGGACACCAGTCAGGATTGGAGGCACCGAGTTCACAAACAGGGGAGCAAGACCCCCATTTTATGTCAACTACTTTCAGAAGGTGTTCATCCTTATCTCAACTTTATGTTTCATGTAGAGCTGCAAATGTGTTCTCTGAAAACAACAGCATTCTTCTCCATAGAACAGCACTAATTAGGTAAGTTCGACCTGTTTGTGTATGGTACACTAATAATGTCATTACACTACTGGCTGTATCAAGCATATCACACACTGATCTAACACTCTCTCCCCCTCCTTCCTCTCTCTCTCACACACTCTCTGTGGCTCTTTCTGCCTCACTCTCTTCTCTGTCTCTCTCTCTCTGGGTGAGAGTTGGGTTGTCAAGACTGTGTTTGATAGAGACACCCCAGTTGTTGCTGAGGGCAACATGACCAGAGAGAAAAAAACAGACATGCTCTCATACTTCTTCCCTCACCTTCCTCCCACCCACTATCTCTTCTCTCTCCTTGACCCCTCCCTTCTCTTCTTCCCCTTCCATAATGTAAATTGTTTTTTGTACTGCTTTCTGGTTTAATTCAATTGTTATGTAATGCTTGCTGTATATTGATGGTTCCTCGTTTAAAGCATTTTGGATTAAAATGCTATAAAAATTCAATAAAGTACAAAATACAAATGAAGGACAGGGTTTAGGGAGTGTTGTGTTATTTTGTACTTAAAAGTGGAATGAGGGGAGCGGTGACAGAGGCATCCTCCGACTTGGGGACAGGTATGATATTTGGAGACATACATTGTAAATGCGTGTGTCCTGCAAGAATGTCAGCAGCACAGTGAGAGCGCACAGACCATATGGGGGAGGTTCTAGAGGTGTACATATAAACTCTGCACGTGTTGCTT
Source organism: Ambystoma mexicanum (assembly GCF_040938575.1). NCBI lineage: Eukaryota > Metazoa > Chordata > Amphibia > Caudata > Ambystomatidae > Ambystoma > Ambystoma mexicanum. Next base: position 1,196,174,689 of record NC_090936.1, on the reverse strand, counting down.
GGATTGTGACAGAACTTGTAAGGGCCCAGAACACCAGGCTGCAGGGTCCTCAACTTTGTTCTCTATTTTCTTTTTTTCATAAGTGGTAGCGTTTTTGCATGCTGCAACAAATGTGTAGATTCAAAAGCACAATCACCCAATCAGATGCTAGCTTCAAAACGTAAACATCAAATTGTTGCCCACAGAAGTAACATCATTAGTTCTAATATGGTCATGACCTTTTCCAAGAAAAAGTCAGAGGCAAAATAGTGTGTATTCTCGACAAAATAAGCTTTTAAAAAGGACATTGTTCGATTTTACTAACATTGTTACCTATCTTCTGTAAACATTTTACAATGTTAATTTCTAATGATCGATCCAGTATACATATTAGACATGATAATAATGTTGCACTGGTCTTACTGAACAAAGCACTTTATCACAACCTACTGTAAATCATTTTCTGATAAACGGTTATCATTCCTGGAAGGACATTCTGGCACATGTTACTCTTTTAAAATACCACAATGAGAAAGGCAAACAAATAGTGCCAATGGGGGCTCCTGGCTGCTTTGCATACAATCGAAGAGCATTTTGAAACCAAACAAACAGCAAAGGATTTACATATTTGCCAAACGTGTCTGTGGCAAAGGGGTTGTATGCCTATATCATAAGACCATATTGCACGCTGGTTTTAGTGTTAATTTCATTGTTCAAAAATCTCTCCCTAATTTAAACTATATGCAGATAAGAACCAAATATACTCATTTAGACAGGACTAGGATTTGGATGTGAAAATAAAAGTCGGATACTATCACTCACTTCATTGGGGTCAAAGAGTTAGCCTGCTTGTCATTTCCAGAGCTATTATTTCCTTCCTTCGCTTGGAATATTAGAAGTGAGCGGACTGGGGCCACACTCATGTCCAGTCCCCAATGCACAGGTAACCTGTGGATCTTCTAATACTTTGAACTATGATTCCCATGATTCCTAACCATTGACTCTGCTGGCGGGGCGGATGCAAGTTGTAGTTCAATACATCAGGAGAGCGAAAAGGTGGCAGACTGCTGTAATAGTAGCACTATAAATGCTGCATTCCATATACTCGAAGTTTTGAAGCTGAAATATGACTATCAAACAATACTTTGAACTACATTTGTTCACATTCAACCATGACAATGATTGAATAAATGCATGTTTTAATCAATGGTGCATTTCCTTTGAGGTAGACAAGGTATTTGTAGAAACATCATATTTGCAAATGGCTATTTCAGATGCATATTATTCTTTCTAAATATATGTGTCAAAACGTTCTTGCTGGATTGCTCACAAACTGCACACCACTCTGCATACAACTGATTACTGATAACAATGTACTAGGATGGCGCACCTCCAGTTTCTTATATTGTTAATCACTAATGCCTCATCCTATTGTACAGGCGATAATTCACAGTACACTGTACAGCTTTGTCGCAATTTATTAGGCGGTCCCTCTCAACACACGGTGCCCCCCCCGCCCCACCCAAGCAAGGTGGTGTGCACCCAAAGTACTTATACAGATTCAACTTTAGTGAGGCCTCCAACCTATTTCACACCATCCTAGCAAATACCCTCTGTATCACCAATGAACTAGGAACCAGACTGGTGTATAGTAAGAATGTATATTTATTTAATGTTTGACAAATAATAATAGCAACCACAACATCAACCACCAACGCTGTGTCACAACATAATGTCACAATTTCTCATTATTTGCACCAATTGACTGATTTCTATTTCACAACATAATGTCACAATTTCTCATTATTTGCACCAATTGACTGATTTCTATTTCACAACATAATGTCACAATTTCTCATTATTTGCACCAATTGACTGATTTCTATTTCACAACATAATGTCACAATTTCTCATTATTTGCACCAAATGACTGATTTCTATTTCTAATGAACTTACAGATGCTACAACACACAGGTAAATGTAGAGACTGTACATCAAACACACACAGAGGATTTCTTGCACGTTATCAATTCTCAAATTTGAACAACCCCCAGTGAATGCTTGGTTTATCACAATGCTCTTGTCTCCCAGCTACCCCCACCCCCAGGCATCAGTTATATATGACCCCTTAATTTGAAGGCAAGGTACAGGGAGTGGGAATACAGTAGCAACATCATGTTGGCTTTTTTTTATTAAAAGGCAGGGGTTGACAAATACACAGAATGAAAAATAATCGTTTTGGGATTTTTATTTGAAGGGCTAAGTAAAGAAAAGAACACACGTTTCGAAAATCGTTTTGGGCTTTTTATTTGCATGAAATACAGGGCTTTGAGTAAATCTTTTTGGGATGCAAGTAAATAAATTGGAAATTTAGTTTTGCACACTTTACATGTATTTGAATGGCAGCGTTTTAGTTCTGTGTAGAAGACAGGGGCTTCAGAAAGGGAGAGTCACCTAAGTACTTTATTGGCTATACTGGCTCTAACACACTGGGCATTAACTGTGTTAATTTCAAACTCTAACAACACTCATCCCGTTATTTTCTATATGAGAATGCATTTACTTAACTTCATTTCAATGCGTTAAGGATCTACACAGCTTCCCCACCACAATTTAATGGCAGGCAGTTCCCAGCACAATCCCAAATTAAATGGATAGGGTGTTTTTCTATAGTGGAATTAATTTAAGTTGGATTTAATAAAATGTGCCAAGGGTCTCCCCCAGCACCAACCCCCTACCCGCTATGCAAGGTGGAGATTAAGGCTGGAAGATTCCCCCCCACACTTTTTTGGCATTTAGGTTAATCTACTTACCTGGGAGACCTTCATTATGGGGATCCGGGGGAACAGCAGGGATCCTCTGAGGACAGCACAGATCTGGTCAAGGGCTTCAGTTAAAGATTTTCTCCTGCACCCAGACTTCCTCTGGCTCCTCTGATAGGGGTCCCATCTAACTTCTAGATTTCACTGTCACTGTCTCCAATGCAAGGATTGAGTCCTCTCTGCTGGTTGTTCCTCGCAAGAGACCAGCAGTAGACCAATCTTGGGGTATGTATGGACTCCCCCCGGCAAAAGGGGTGGGTCCAATCAGGTAAGTTCTGCCCCAGAAAACCTCCCTCAAAACTTCCATCAGAACATCCCCTAGGATGGAAGAAATACTCCACCCCCCAAACTAGGTTTCATTCCCAGATACCCTTCAAACCCCAATTTCCAGAACAATCCTCGTCTCTCCCTGCTTTCAGGACAATAGATTCCCAAATCAGGGAGAAGGGAGACTGAGGATGGAGGGTTATCAGGGAAACTCTCAATACCCTAGCTACTCTGGGAGAAGGGACAGCTACCCTTTCCGGGAGCAGCAAAGGTATGAATCCAGACCCCCCTGCCAACCAGAAAGGATGTCCCTACTGGAACGCCAGGTCCAACAGTTAAAATACAACAAGACCTGGGTCGCATGTTGAGGGTTCAGCAGAGCCCTCAAATGGAAATTGCTGCCCAGAATAGCTCAACTCCCAGGTCTGGTGCTACGGGGTAATGACAGGAAGAAACCTCTGACAGCCAACAGGTTCCAGAGGAGGGGGCCTCTGGTGAAGGGAAATGCAAAGTCGTAGAGGAAGCTTCCTTTGTCACCAGAACAAAGCCCTAGGAAACCTCTGAATCCGAACACAAATCTTCTACCCCCGAAAAGCTGGAACCTAGGGAACTGAGGGTAAGTAGGAGAAATGAAGAGCAAAAGAGAACACACTTTCTGGAGGAAGTCAGCACCATCCTGTTTGGAGGGGAAGAATTCCTGAACGATTCAGGTAAGAACATCTTCTCTTTCAGGGATGGAGGGATCCCTCCCAAGGAAAAATGGGCCCCAAAATACCTTAACTTAGACTCGGTAAGTATGGAGACTGACCCAGAGCAACACATTCTTGAACCCCAACAATGTCACCACGATGACTCTGAAAGCACTGAGGGATCCACCCCAAACAGGTTCAGTTAAACGTCTTCAGGAAAAGGGGGACAGCAAAGAATCAGGGGAACAAGGGAATTCCCAATAACTGGGTGCAAAATCGTCTTTACAGATTCCCGGACTCCAACACAAAAAACTGTCCAAGATCACACAATGACAGAGTTAAGTATAAAAAGAAAATAACTGCCAAGCGGGCACAAAATGCACATTTTCTTTTGTCCCCTTGAAGAGAGAGAAGGAAGATTTTAAGGCTTTGTCAAGGTACAAGGTCAATGTGCATTATCAGCGCAGGTGGATACTGGATCCCAAGCCACACTTCTGTCCAAAAAAGCCTATTACCAACTAAATTCAGGAAGGGGAAAGAATCACCAAATCCCCTCACTCCTCTTCCTGGACAACTCCAAAACTTCGATGGGAATAACATTTTCGCCCAAGGGACTATGGATCTGGAGATCAAAATTGGGCGGCATAGGGTGAAACATGCGGTGGTAGTCGTTATGCCAGTGGGCACACCTTGTCTTCTGGGGAATGACCTCCTTTGGAGGTTATTGCCCCTGATTGACTGTGTGAACAAGGTGAGAACCACCCCATCCTGTTGTCTCGACTGGCCCAGATAAGGATATCCGGCCAGGTACTATCCTGGTTCACCTCCTTCCTGGCGGATTCTACCCAGACCCTCTCCATGCCACCTTTTCTATCTGCTCCCTGTCTTCTCACTTGGGGTGTCCCACAGGGCTCTTCCTTGTCTCTGATTCTATTTAACATCTACATTTGAGCAATTGTGTGTCTCATCCGCTCCTACGGCGGCAGATGTTACTCGTATGCTGACGACACCCAGATCCTGATCCAGTTAGATCTCAATCAAGCTGAGATTTCATCATGCCTACGAGGATGCCTGGCGGCTGTGGGCGAATGGATGAACCACAACTGGCTCAAACTAAACGGAGACAAGACAGAGGTCCTGGTGGTTGGGTGTCCCCCATATCCTACACTTTGGGTCTCTTCTTTTTGGCACTCCTCTCTTGGTGTTCTTCTGTCCCCAGTGAGCAAAGAAAAAAATCTGGGTGTAGTTCTTTCGGCTTCTCTTTCTATGGCTAATCAAGTCGCGACTGTATGTCAGGTGGGGCAGTTCCAGCTGAAAATTTTGATGAAGGTCCTTCCCTCGATTCTTGCACCCCTAGGCCCACCTGCGGTAGCGGCGTTGATACTATCCCTGCTGGACTACTGCAATTCTTTGTATTTGGCCCAACCCAAGGGTCTTATGCAAAGACTGCAATGCTTTCAAAATCTGGCGACTCGGTTGGCAAGTGACACCCCCTATGGAGCCCACATATCTCCGGTCTTGTGATCGTTACACTGGCTACCCATTTGCCAGCTCATAAGATTCAAGACTCTATGTATAGTGCACCGAGCCACTCATGATCTAGGCGTGGAATTCCTGCAGGCCAAATTCATGTGCTATTACCCCAATCGTCAACTTTGTTCGGCTTCAGCTGATCTACTCATCGTGCCCCCCACCGTCGCATGAGGATTGGAAGCAGAGCCTTCTTTATAGTCACTGCTAGACTATGAAACAAACTTCCAACTTTCATAAAGAAACTTTATAATCATTTGGCCTTTAGGAAAGCTATCAAGACACTTCTGTTTTAGTCAGCTGCTTCCTTTAGTGGTTTTCATAAGGATGGTCTACCTCACTCTCCAGCACCAAGATGCCTTTGGGTGACCGTTTGCACTTAAGAAATTTCAAAATCAATCAATGAAGGTACTCTAGACTCAGACTAATCAGCCAATCAAATTAAAGCAAAGTACAAATTATGTGAGTTTAAATGGCACATGCAACATCATTGAACAACGGTCCAACAAAAAAGAATTCCACTTTAGGAACCATCAAGTCCCAGACATCACTGTCATCTCTGTAGGAGAACAAAATGGTGATGGGAATGCTTTTCCATTTTTGAAAATCAACCTCCCTCCCAGTTTTAAGTGGCATTCCACACTGGAAGGATATGCTCTAAAATTGTATACAAATCCACAAACTGAAGAAAACCTAAATCCCATGATAAAAGATGATGAAAACCAGCTCAAAGTTTGACCGACATCCAGAGATACCCCTAGTTGATCATGAACATGACACCATTCCAATGAATATTGGTGGATAACAGCAACCCTAGAAGTATCACTTTGGGCGCAGACACCTTTATTGGAATTGCGGTTGACACCCAACATTATTCTATTGATTTAGGAAATTAGATCATTGGACCAATTCCCAATGACTGTTACAATTTTAATGACAATATCCCTCCGGAAAAGATTTTTACCCGGCAAGGGTGGAATTTCTTGGTGTACTCCTGTTAGGATCAGCCTTCCTTTTTATGGTTTCACCTTCTGAATGCTGTATGTATGTGGTGATGTCATTTGTGGAATGTATGAGGTATCTTGGAGTGTTTGTGTATGAAAGGGTTCTAACCCAGGCAGTTGATCTAAGGAAGCCTGGGTGGTGGGAGCCAGTGGGTTTCCCTCATGATTTCCTCCTATCTCCTTATGGACTTGATGAGACCTGATTTTGTACCTGTAACTGAAGAACCTGAATAAAGCAACCATTAAGCATACCTGCAACTGCATCCTGATTATATCACTATGACCCAGACCGGATCATAACAATTGGCGACGAGGACTGGTCTCCAACAGGACTGACAGGACTGGTTGGATGGACCCTGAAGGCTACAAGGCAACAGGTACCTGTGTGTGTGTGTGTGGTCCAGGATAAGGAGAAAGGAGACACTGCTGCGGGGGGTGCAGAGCAGGAGGGAAGCTCAAGTGAGAGACTGTACAAGGAGAGGGAACCCACTGCCCCCATGGTCCAGGAAGAGTCCCACCACCCAGGGCTGAAAAAGTGACAGTGCCTTGGTAGGCGTAAAGACAGGCGCCTCCAATCGGACTGCCACACCTGAGCACAAACGGCCACCTATACGGGCTGACACGAAGTCCGCTACACACCTACAAGGAACATGTCTAACCTACTACACCAGACCATAGACTCATGGCAACTAAAGAGACTGTATGTGACTAATGGTAGTCTAGTCAAGTGACTCAGAGGAGCCTTGATAGTGATTTGTGAGACTGGTGGTAGTCTAGTCAAGTGACTCAGAGGAGTCTTGATAGTGATTTGTGTGACTAGTGGTAGTCTAGTCAAGTGGCTCAGAGGAGTCTTGATAGTGATTTGTGTGACTAGTGGGACTCTGGTCAAGCGGCTCTGCGGAGTCATGATAGTGAATTGGGTGACCAGTGGTAGTCTGGTCAAGCGGCTCTGCGGAGTCATGTTAGTGATTTGGGTGACTAGTGGTAGTCTGGTCAAGCGGCTCTGCGGAGTCATGTTAGTAATTTGTGCAGCTCTGCGGAGTCATGATAGTAATTTGTGTGGCTTTGCGGGGTCATGATGGTAAATTGCGTGGCTCACAGGAATCAGGGTAGTGATTTGTGTGGCTCATAGGAGTCAGGATAGTGTTTTGTGCTGAGCCATGATGGTGAGTGATTGATTATTATTGTTTTTACTTGAAGTGTTGCTTCTGGAGTCATCCTGGATTTTGTTCTGGGTGGTTCTGGGAGCTTGGCAACAGAACATCTTGGTAGTGGGGTTACCTGGTTGTTTTTAGTAGCTATGAGGGCTCGAGGTGTCTGGCCAACACCTCAAGGAAGTATGGTGGTATGGTGGACTGGTTCTCCACTTGTTGCCTCTGTTCTCCGTGTTGCTATGAAGGTTGAGTGGTTGAGGATGAGTCAAGTGAGTGTGTTTTGGTTGATTGGAGGCGCCTGTCTCTTTAGTTGCCATGAGTCTATGGTCTGGTGTAGTAGGTTAGACATGTTCCTTGTAGGTGTGTAGCGGACTTCGTGCCAGCCCGTATAGGTGGGCGTTTGTGCTCAGGTGTGGCAGTCCTGAGGTCTACCAGTGGCAGTGGTGGACGGGAGGTGTTTTGTTTCCTCAGGTTGAGTATGGCATGCTGGTTAGTAGCCCAGAGGGGCAGGTCTGTGCTCCAGCGTGGCAGGCTGGTGACCCGTTGGTGGCGGCGACGGGTGGAAGGTGATGCGTGATTTTTTGAAGGACAGAAGTTGTTGTTGTTTAGATGGTGGGGTGCCGTTACCGGATTGTTAGTTACGCCTGGTGTCCAGCTGTTATATTCTTGGTCTTTTAGAGTGACTGGCAGAGTAGTTGTACTTGAGGCCTTTTGGTGGTTAGGTGTGATGACGGATTCAGGTCATGGTGTGTTTGAGGTGTGACACTGTACTGGTCGGGATTGTAGGGGAAGGAGGTGTTAGGAATAGCCTTCCCTTCTATGGTTTATAAGGGAAGGAGGTGTTAGGATCAGCCTTCCTTTTTATGGTTTCACCTTCTGAATGCTGTATGTATGTGGTGATGTCATTTGTGGAATGTATGAGGTATCTTGGAGTGTTTGTGTATGAAAGGGTTCTAACCCAGGCAGTTGATCCTCCTATCTCCTTATGGACTTGATGAGACCTGATTTTGTACCTGTAACTGAAGAACCTGAATAAAGCAACCATTAAGCATACCTGCAACTGCATCCTGATTATATCACTATGACCCAGACCGGATCATAACAACTGCTCAAGCCCTTATGGTGAAGAAGAGGTGACCTGTGACATCAGGGAGGATGAGGTGGTATTTCAAGTCAACAGTGACTGCCTCCCATCCTTGAAACCTCATGCCCATGCCAACACCATAACAAGGGATCTCTCCACCCAACTGGAGGATACCACTAAAACTGCCAAACCCAATGTTGTTCCAGGCTTTAAGCAGATGGCTGAAGAACTAATCAACCTTGCTAATGCCTGTGAGCCCGAGGAGCAAAAGCAGAAGCTGAAACATGTGTTTTGGGATTTTCAGGATATCTTTGCTGTGGATTTGTACGACTATGGATGCACAGAGATACATTCAACCTCTATACCTATGGACCCTGAGATGACTCCAGTGTTTGTGAAGCAATACTGGTTGCCTCCTGCATCTATGGAGTCACTCATGGAGATTATTAAAAACCTAGAATCCCGTTGTATAATTTGTCCAGTCCACAGGACCTTTAACAACCCGGTACTGGGATTACTCAAACCCAATGGCCAATGGAGACTTTGCGCAGACTTAGGGAGTTAAATAAATGGGCCCACATGTCAAGATGGCGCCTTCTCTACATTTATTTATTTATTTATTTATTTATTTATTTATATTTATATAGCGCGCAGACAGCCCAGGGGCATTGTGGCGCTGTTACTTGCAGGAATTTAGTTACAGGGGGTACAGGATTGGTAGCAGTCGTTGGCACATTATGATTGCTACAAACAGATTAGTCATTACAGCTCATGCATCTTTGGTTATTACATTACAGACAGTTTATTGGCAAACATGGTGCTGCGAAAGACCTTATGTGAAGAGGATGGTTTTCATAGCTTTCCGGAAGGCAATGAGGGAGGGCTCACCTCGGATTGTGGGAGGTAGGGCATTTCAGTGTGATGGTGCGAGATAAGGGAAGCTGGATCCTCCAGCTCTGGCTCTTTTTACTAGTGGCACACAGAGCACGTTGGTATCTGGTGAGCTGATTGGCCTTGTGGAGCAGACCGGGTGGATTCTTTGTGAGAGGTAGACCTCTCAGGTACATCAATCAGGGACTGGCCAGATCCAAGGGTCACAGGTGTATACCGCCATTGAACTGAGCAATGGTTACTCGACATTACCCGTGAGTAGGGAAGACCAGTACAAGTTAGCCTTTACTTTTGGGGGGCAGCAATACACATGGACCTGAACCCCCATTGGATACATAAACTCTGGCAACAAATGTAATATCTTCCTACATAAGGCCATGCCCGACTTGGGCAAAAGGGGAAACCTAGCCTATGCAGATGATGTCTTAATCAGGATCTCAACTGTGGAGGAACACATAGCCAAAATACGCTATGTTCTCACCCAGTTGCATAAAGCCGGAGCAAAACTGTCCTTTCAGAAGACACAGTGGTGTTGTAAAACCTGCATGAACTTCTTAGGGCATGAAATCACCCTGAGGGTCCCAGTCCCCAGGTGAAAATGGTGGAAGTATTACTGAAATTAAAAGGGAACTATGAAGCTGTCTTGGACTCACTAATTATAGTAGAAAGTTCATAGAGGACTATGCAGAGGTCACATGGACCATGGTCGATTTATGAAAGGATGGGGTCAAATGCGAGTGGGGTCCAGAACACTCAGAAGCAGTAAAACAACAAAAGAGAAGCCTTTCCCAAGCGTCATTTTTTGGCTTACCCAATAAATAACAAGGAATTGTTCTTGAAGACAGGGTTCTCAGACACTTCCTTAATGGCAGTATTATACGAAAGCACAACAATGTCAACAAAGTAATCTCGTACGCGAGCAAGACTTTATGTCTGTGGAGGAAAAAAATCAACGATTGTGAAAAGGCACTCCTGGCAACAGTTTGGGCATTGAAGAATTAGTGCCAATTCATCGAGGGGTAGCACATCATTGTCCAGACTCCTCACCAGACCTTGCAATATCTCCAAAGTGACCAAATCTGAACAGGAAACCTGAGTAATTCCAGAATTACTTCCTGTATTCTGTCCATGCAATTCTTTCCTTTGGAGGTCAGATATGGCCAAAAACAAGAGTCCTCTAGCAAAAGATTTGGCTGACTTGCATGACTGTGCTCAATGAAACTGTATCGAGGACGAAAGTCTAAAGACCAAAGACAATATGGAGGCATACCTTACTTCCCTGCACAAAGTCTATGAGGTAGACACGTGCCAGGGGATACCCACAGTTTATGTGGATGGGTATTCCGACCATGTTGATAATCACAGGGAAAAAGAACTAGTGGCTGGCATTGGGAATGCCTGGATGAATGATGCCCCAGAGCCCTCTGCTGGGTGCAAAATAGTTCCCCGAAATAGTCAAGAGGCATAGTTGATGCCAGTACATCAAGCTATCCTCCCTGCCATGCAACACCAACATAAAGAACTGGTCATACTCATTGATTCAGATTATGTCAGAAATGGGTTTGTGGAGCACCTGTGTGTGAACAAAAAACCGCTCAAGCACGGGAAATGAATCCAAGCAATTGATGATCTAGTCACCTCGAATGAAATGACCATCTACTGGAAAAAGATCAGAGGTCACTCCAAAAAAGAGGGACCAGACAAAACGGGAAATTACTTGGCTGACCCATTGGCCAAACCCGGATCCATCCACGGGGATCTTATGGAAACTGAATCCCTGTTGGGGGAAATCCAGGTCGCTGTTGTCTCCAGGTCCCAAACATATGCCGAAAATGAACTCTCAACTGCCCAGTGGAGTAAAGAATCCCCCAGATGGTGATTTGATTACGGCACAAAAACAGGATCCGATTATTGGGCCATTTCATCATATTGAAAACCCAGTAAGTTTTCCTCTGACAGAATCATATTATATCAGGAAAGAGGATCTCCAGGTGTTGATGAAGTTTTCCAAAATGTTCCAAATCCAAGACGGTTTCTTGGTACGGAGTTCCATATCTGGATGTGACCAGTGGGTGGTAACTACCTCATTGCGAAGCCTGATGTTAAGTCACACACATGACGCAGCCACTGCCAGTCATAGGGGGTTTCATACAGCCTTACAAATCGTGTGAGAGGTTGCAAACTGGCCACACATGGGTCAGGACCTCAACCTATACTTAAAAGGGTGTATTGTGTGTGCTAATTTTCAGCCAAGTTCTCCCACACACCATGCTCCCCTACAGAAAAGGGGAATGACACTGCCTTGGTCGGATATGCAAGTCAATTTCATCGGGCCAGTGATTCGCTCCTCTAGAGGAAACACATACATTTTGACCATGACATGCTTGTTTACCAAGTGGTTTGAATGTCTTCCGGCCCCAAATTGCAAGGTGGAACCAGCTGATGCCATAATGATCAATCAAATCTTCTCTCATTTCGGTCTTCCCAAAGGATTGAGTCGGACCGAGAAAGCCATTTTACCATTGATGTGATAGCAAAGATGTGGGTGATACTAGGGGGTAAAGAGAAAACTCCACATTGCCTACTGCCCAGCCTCAAGAGTTGAAGTTGAGAGGTACAATAAAACAATTGTGAGCATCTTGAAGAAGTTTGTGGTGGACTTTGGACCTAGTTGGTACATCCGATTACTGCTTGTCCTGATGGTCATCAGGTCTACACCATCTTCTGTTACAAAATGTTCTCCATTTGAGCTCATTACTTGACAGAAAATGGTGCTACCTCAGCATCTGCTCTACAGAACTCAAGAATAGACTTGATCAACGCGTCCACGACTCATGAGTACATTGAACATTTACAAAAACACCTTCAGCATGCTTTTGCTTACGCTCAGAGAAATTTAGAAAAGTCAACAGAGGGGATGAACACCCACTAAGACTTAAAGACCACCAAGAAAGAGTATGAAGTAGGAGACAGGGGCTACCTGTACAATTTCCAAAGGAACCAGACCAAAGAGCAGAAGTTCATCCCCACTTGGTGCAGTGCCTTTGAAATTGTTGTCAAAATCGCACATGTTGCTTTTAGAACTGCATCCCTAAAGGAGAACAGACGGAAGAGAAATGGGTTCATAGCAATAAGTTGAAAAGCTGTCATCCCAGACAGAACTTGCAACTGATTGAAGAGCCCAGTGAGTGTAGAGCCCAGGAATCATCTGAAGAATAAAAGAATAAAAGAATAAAGAATAAAAGGGAACCCGGATGGAGAAAATCACATATTTATAGGGAGTAAAATAACCAAAAGCAATGATCATGTCTGAATTGTATATGTCAAGTGAAAAATAATGTGTAACTCATTGTTATTTTGTCAATTTTCACATCGATCATACCGGGGAAATTAGTACTGTATAAAATACTTAACCTCTTTTTTATTCTCGGCAGATTAAATAACTCCTTGCCTCACAGGCCGGAGGTGGAGCTATTGGAAAGGGAGGGGTCCAGGACAAAATCTAAAATCCAAAAAGAGTGGAGTGCATACCAAATTGCCACTCCATCAGGATAGGGAAAAGAGCGGTCATGCTCTGATGGAGATTCCTTAGATGAACCAAGGCCACAAAGAAACAGAAACCCCACTCTCTCCTTGCTCTTCTCCCTGTTTCACTGGAATCAAAGACCAAGGAGGTGGGACCTGCGAGGTGAAATATAGCCCCTGACTGCCAGAAATAAAGAGGCCAAGGTGATTTGTGAAGTCCCATTGAAGTATAAGGCCAGCACATGAATGGTGATGTCTGTGGGATGTTTTTACCCATGCATCCAAGCCCTACCATAAAAGTGTGCATTACTGGCATTGAAAACATCATGATGGCCAGAACTCCCCAGAGAGTGCACAGGGAAAACATGAAGAATAGGCTGCCACCCATTTTTGCCTATGTTGTGAGCACAGGAGGGCACTGCCTAAAACCACCATTGGGCTACACACACAGTAGCCTGAAACCATTGGGAATGGCAATGCTGATTGCCAAAAGCAACCCAGAACTGTGGGGAATTCATTTTCTTAATGTCAAAAATGGATGCAATACTGGTGCTCACCACTATCAGAAAGCCGGCGTTTTAAAACCACCAGACTTTTGTGTAAGACTGAACAAATGAACCCAAACCAGGCCAAGGAAAGACTTGCTAAGAGGTGGATACAATGTAAAACTATATTCTGAAATGACTTGAAGGAAGTAATTATTTAATGTATATATAAAAAATAGCTGGGGATGTCAGCAGCTTAAGTGAATTTGGGTTTAAAGCCACTAAAATCGAAATGTTTAGGATATATGAGTGACCTACTTGTGAGTGTCACATAGGTTGCAATTGTTTAAATGTCATAGTTTTGAACTTAGAATCAGCATTCTAGCTGCATGTGCAAAAATTGTAAGTTCGATTTGAATGTAGAAAACTGGGAACTAAAGTGAAATTTAGCTGAATTCTGCCTGACAACTACCCCCGACAGGAGTTGAACTGGCTCAACAACTCTTCCCAGGCCTGGCTGCATTCTGCTGCCCCTGCCAAAAGGAGATGACACCTCTCTGATTGGATTAGGGGAGGAGCACCTAGGGACTGCAGGAAATTGAACAAAGCCCTGCCCTGGCTCAGGCAAATGTTATATGGGGGGGGTCGTAAAATGGCTTCCTCTTGGGGGAAACTGGGAGGGGCAGTGCCTGTGAGAACAGGCTGAGCTGGGGGGAAGTGGATAAACCAGAAATTCCACCATGTGCTTTGGAAAACCACACCCCTTTGGGGCCAAAGCATGATTTTAAAAAGATGCATAATTCATAGTGCGGACTTGTAAAAATTATATAAATAACATCATCATTTGTGTGATTTTTCTGTGCACATTTTAAGAGGTGTTAGGACCCTGTGGTATGTTCTTGGGGATAGTAGCGGAAACAAAGGGTGTTACTCCAAATGTATGCATGTTAAAAATCTGACACTTTATCATCTGAAACCCATAACCCTGGTGCACATGTGTGTAAAATCTGGAAAGGTTTAGAGCTCGTTATCTGGATGAAAAGGGGAGAATTCTGTCATCAGTGGACACGACATCGTACAAAGACAGGGATCGGATGGTTTGGTGCTACAGAAAATATGTTAACTGGACATATAATATTAGAAAAATGGTTCATAGATAAATATGTATTTGGGTCAGAAATAGATTTGTGTGCAATTTGACAAATGAGGTTCCTCTGACCATAAAACCTACAGCATCACTCTGACACTCCATTTCTTTGCCCCAATCAAGGGAGAGAGGAAAGCTTGGCCAATGATAAGTGAGAGGGGCAGGCTTAGCTAGGCCCAGGCACACACCCATTTTCAAAACACATGAAAGGAACATTGAAACCCAGGTAGAGACATTCACTTTCCACTTTCTTGCGGGACGCTTTGCCAGGAGACTTCAGACTTCACATCCAGAGATCCAGACTTCAAATCCGTCAATCTCCAGAGACCAGAAATTAACTCCAGAATTTGTAGCAGAGAGGCCTGAATCCACAAGCTGAATCCTCTTCAGCAGGCCTCAAAACCAACCAAACTATTCAACAGCCGGGTGAGCTGTTTGAATTCTTTGCCAAGAACTTTTGCAAGAACCTGTAGCAGTATCCAGAAAGCAGTGCTGTATCCGGAACCGCTAGCAGAACCGATAACAGAACCAGAGAACCAGAGACCAGATCGCTGTGAAGAACTGCTAGCAGTAGTCCAGCCAATCCTGACCTGATCGGTGACGAAGTCGCATTCCTGTCCAAAATCTAGTGTGGGTACCCAGCTAGCACTGTGCCAAAACCAATCTCTTAGTTTAAAATAATCTAATCCAAACTATTTTAGCCTATTAGAACTGCCTCCTAGAATCGTGTCATTCTGTCATCTTTAAAAATGAAAACTGTCATCTGTCATTCTGAGCTTTAAAATTTCAAATCCGAAAAACTACCTTTACTAAATCGACCGTATCTCCGGAACCGTTTGTGCTAGGAGTGAAGTGTAACTGTCATCTTAAAGCTAAGATTCTGAGCTTTCCATCGTGCCTAGAAACGACTTCCTACTCCTTATAGTTTCTCAGTAATTGCGCTCGACGCACGCAACTAATTTTGTTGCGATTTGGCATTTTGCTTAATTTCAGCCACGTGTAAAAATATTTGTCCTTGCTTTCTTGCTGGAATTCGTGTGCAACCTGACAATCATTCATAGAGCATTGTTAAAGTGATCCTGAATTAATTTAAAGTATCTCTCACTCACCCTGAACCTCCTATAGGGAATTAAAAGCAATTTGAGGATATTTTTCACTTCATTGCCACCACATTTAGAAAGATTTTGCCTGTGTTTAAACCTCCTACCTGTTTTCCTCTAAGCTTGCTAGGGGGGAACTGAAATATATTTGATTGCATTCCTGAGATCTGTGTGCTTTCCTCCCATCTCTTTACCTTGCATAGAGGTGGAGGGGGGTGAATTGTCAAAGAAAAGTGATTACATTGTCTTTTGTTGAAGTCATATCAATTTTATTTTCTGTACTGCATTTCATTCATCATTGCATTGTCCTTGAAGCCATAAAAGCCTTCTCAGCTACTTCATCCTCTCTATATCACTTCTAAGCCATCAAAAAGAGTATACCACTGTAACCTTATCTACTGTTGATCACTATCATCCTCACAAGTGTGCTATCAAATATTAATTTACTATAAAAGTGTGATAGATATATATTGTTTAATTTTCAAATAAACCTTTTAAATTTGCAAAACAAACCTAACTCTTGGCTCAGCGGGGTCGGGGGGATTCTGAGAGAGGGGTGTTATATAAGGGTTGTCATCCAGAGTAAATGAACTGGACATAAAAATACATCAATAAGGGCTTCCATCAGCATCCCAGACTAGGCATTGACTTAGCTGTAGTGTTGAATTGAAGTCGCTTACAAAGTGGGGGCTCGTAGCCGGGATGATCTGGATTAGATTTACCACTTGTGCAGCTTAATACAGTGTGTCAACTGACCGGATACACATATCCGGTTAGATCACCACGCTGTTTTACACTGTGAAAGCACCCCTCAAGGGAACGCTCTATGGAAACTGTCTGTTTTGCAAAATAAAATACAAACTTCTTTAAGTCAGGAAGGAACTCAAATTCCAGAATGACGACAATGGTAGACATCAAAATAGCCAGAGAGCACTTCTTACATAAGCTATTTGTGAGAGGTGAATGGATTGAGCAGGGCCAGGATGCGTGGTTGCAGGCAATCACGCAACAGGTCACTGCAACTGGGTTAAATATCTGGAGAGATCAGGGTCCCTTACATGTGGCCCTGAGCGTACTATACATGGCTCCTAAAGCTAAAGATGAACACGACAAGATGGTTAGGATAGCGGCATATTTGTATCTATATATGGGAGCCATACAGGACAAATGTGCTGAAGGCCAGGAACTGGCAAGTAGGCAACTGTTGGCATTAGAGAAGGCCCAATCTGACCTGGTCTCTTCTGAGAAGAGGATGCACAGAAGCCAGGAGTCAGAAAATGAGAGCAGACAGTATCTCATTAAAATCAAAGGGGACATGTGTATCCTTCAACAGGAAAAGTCTGACCAGGATACCAGATTTCTGGCCTTGCAAAGGAGTACCAAGAATGTTTGGACTCCCTACTGCAGAGCCAGAAAAAGCTGCAGCAACAATTAGATTTCAATAGGGCATGTGCTGAGCAGGTAGTCACCCTGCAAAGCCACCTAGATAGGGAAAAGGCAGAGAGCAATAAACTGATCCTGAAAGACCTGGATACCCAGGCAGAGTTTGATCAGGAGCGCCAGAAAGCTGGTGCCCTTCAAAGGCAAAGGGACGACCTGGCGGCACAGATGCAGACTCTTAGTCAGGAAAGGGACACCTTAGGCCAGGAAGTCTGCCTTTTGAAAAGAAAAACTGAAGAAAATCTCTTGGCCCTCCAGGGGCTGGGTGACCTCCAAAAAGAGCATCAGAACCTGTTAGAGCTCACTAGGAGGGTGGAAGAGGCTCTGGCAAGAAAGGAGCAGGCCAGTAGGGATGGGACTCAGGAGGTAACCCTCCTGCAGCAAAGACTGGCCCAGTACTCCAGGACCAATCAGGAGGCACAGAGAGAGAATGAGGCCCTCTGCCAGCTCGATGATAGGCTCCAGCAACAGGTAGCCATGCAGGAGAGACTGATAGAGTCTAGTAAGGCCTTAACTGAGGAACTGAAAGCACAGGCTCTTGCATTGCAACAGGGAGCAGGGGCTGATAGAGATGAGGTTCGCTGGGAAAGGGAAACGCCTGAGCATAACCTCAGGAGCCCTAGTACCAGAGGCCTTCATCTCTCCCAGTCCCTGGACTCTGCCACACCCATGTCCCCTGGGTCACATGAGCACAGGGCAATAGGGATGGCAGATTACTAACCAGCCAAAAGGATGGGGCTCATAGGCCAGTACCATCCAGGAATCAATGGGCGGGCATCCGGGTATCGGCACCTAAGTACAGTGCAATTTAGTGGGGAACCCCAGGAGAGTAGGCCCACTAAGGGCATCCTGAAAACCTCTGCCCAGTTAGGTCAGTGGGGGGGGTACCCATTAAATCCTGGTAGCAAGGAGGGATCTGAAGACTCCTCTGAGCGTCACAGGACACAGGAGACCAGGTCCCCACATTCTGCCAGCTATTCCCAGGCTCTCAGAATCCAGGAAAACCTGGAAGATCAGACGGGCACCACTGGGAGCAGTGCTTCTGAATCAGAGGATGAATGGACCAGGGTTACCCGAACCAAAAAGGCCAATAAGGTGAAAAGGGCCTTGCTTAAGGACCCCTTAAAACAGATTAAGGCAATCAGGAGTGTTATCACGCCTTATCATAAGAACGCCAAGTATTCTGTTTGGGAACACTTGGAGCTCTATGAGCAAATGATGGAGACTTTCCATTTGAAGGACAGCGGTAGCTGCATCCAGTACGTCAAATGGACATTCTCCCCTGAATACTCCAGTTTCTTTGCGGGGCTGGAGGACCAAAACCATTCAAGATGGTCACATATAGGGCGGCCATCTTGAAACATTTTTCTGTACATAGAAATCCCCAAGAGGCGCACAAGGCAGCCTACAATTTGCAATATGGGGAGGACCAGGCCCCACAAGAATTTGTGCAAGAATTGAAGTGTGCCTTTGCACAGACCACCAGACGGGTGTGCACGGACAGCAGAGAATTCATCAACACATTTTTCCACGCTCTTCCCAAGTACATAATGACCCAGCTCGTGAGAGATTTTCATGAGAAAAGATCTTTAGACTGGGTCATTGAGCAAGCCACCCGGATCTATGAGGTGCAGAAACCCATAGAAAATAAAAGTAATGCGCAGAAAAACCCCAAAACCAACAGCACCCCTGCTGCTGCCAAGGTGGCAGAGGTAAAGGTTGCCCCGGTTTTAGATTTGGAGATGGGGGGGCCTAAAAACCTGCCTGCACCAAATAATTCACAGCCCAGAAGGCCCTCGGGCCAGTCACAGACAGGGAGTCGAGGAGGTAGTCCCACAAATGGGGTCCCCCGCTCCCCTGACTATGTAAGTCCCCGCTACAAGGGAAACCGACCAGTCCTGGGTTATGTGTGGACTCCTCCAGCCCAAGGGGGAGGATCCAGACAAGCACCTGACCCAAGGAACTTCCATCCTAACTTCCCACAGGAGGGCCGAAATTCCCCAAACACTGGGCAGAACTTTTTTCCCAGGTATCCACAAGGTTTCCAGCCCCAAAACCATCCATCCTTCTTTCCCCAATTCCCTGAGCCCAGACAACCTAATCCAGGAGAGGGGAGGCCAAGGGTGGAGGGGTACCCAAATCTTCCCAACCCGGGGTATTACCAGAGAAGGGATAGCTACCCTTCCCGGGATCAGCCCAGGGGAGAAAACAGAACCCTGTATCAACCTGAGCGGGTTTCCCAACTTTAGCGCCAGGTCCAAAATATGGCACGGGATCTGGGTCACATACTGAGGGTTCAACAGAACCCTCAGATGAGCATGCCACCGCAGAATGCCCCAAACTCTGGACCTGGTGCTCCAGAACAATGACGGGGGCAGCACCCCGATAACACACCGGTTCCCAGGGAGGAGGCACAAGGGGAAGAGGGGTGTAAAGCCTTGGAGGAAGCTTCCTTTCCAACTTGTAAACAGCAACTGGAAAACCAGGAACCAGAAACAAAATCTCCTGCCCCTGAAAGCCTGCCTCCCAAGGAGCAGAGGGGGGGTAGGAGAAACAAAGGACCCAAACAGACCCACTTTTTGGAGGAGGTACAGGTCTTCCAATTTGAGGGAGAGGGATCCTCAGAGGATCCTGGGAAAAGGATCTTCTCCCTCAGAGATGGGGGAACTCCTCCCAAGGAAAAATAGGTCCCAAGAGATTCCAATCCAGACTGGGTGGATGTGGGGATTGAGCTGTCGCCACCCATCATCCTATCCCAGAACCAACAAAACCAAACCCCCCTGGTTCAAACCCATCCTGGTGACTGCCTCCAAAAAGGCAGGGGCGGCCCAGAACCAGAACCAGGGGAACCTAAAACCGAATCAACGGTCTGGGTAGATGTGGGAATTGATCTGTCGCCGCCCATCATTCTATCCCAGAACCAACAATACCAAAATCCCATGGGTCAAACCCATCCTGATGACTGTCTCCAAAAAGGGGGGGGCGGCCCAGAACCCGAAACCATTTCCAGTTGCCAACTTTTTCTTTCAGATTCCCCTGGCTCTCCACAGAATTCTGCCCAAATCTCTTCTCTCGCCATGTCCAAAACCAGAAAATTAGCCCACCAGTTGTCCAAAAATGTGCATTATCTCTGCCCCCATGAGGAGAAGGAGGGAAGATACTATGCCCCGGTACAAGTACAGGGGCAGGGTACAATTTTGGCGCTGGTGGACACTGGATCTCAAGCTACCCTTCTGTCCAGAAGGGCCTTTGATGAACTGAATTCAGATAGGGGGGAGAAGTACCAAATTCCCCTCACATCTCTTCCTGGACAACTGCAGTACTTTGACGGGAAGGAAATTCCCGTCGAGGGGACTGCAGATTTGGACATCAAAATTGGGCGACACAAGGTGAAACACCCGGTCATAGTAGTGACTCCAGAAGGCACCCCTTGTTTATTAGGGAATGACCTCCTGAGAAGGTTGTCACCCCTAATAGATTGCGTAAGACCCAGACTAGTCGACAAATAAAATTAAAACAGAGTGTCAACCATGTTAGTTTAAATGGCACCTGCTACATGGTTGAACAAAAATCTGACCAAGTCGAATTTCATTTCCAGAACAACCAAATTCTAGACATGACAGTAATAGCAGTAGGACAACAGACTGGTGATGGGGGGTCCTCTCTATTTCTGAAAATCAACCTTCCTTCCAGTTTAAGGTGCTATTCCACACTGGAAGGAAACACTCTGAAATTCTTTACCAATCCACATTCAGACACTCCCACTACTATAGTCCAGAAAGATGTGAAATCAGCTCAGAGCCTGGCTGATATTCAGCAAATTGGAGAGCAGTTGTTCATCCCTGTTCAGTTAAATGATGGGAAGGACTCTGTTCTCGCTCGAGTGTGTGTGAACAACGGTAAGAGCTTCATCAGTGAAGCCATGTTCCGCCAACTCCCAAAAGATCCAGCCATTCCCACATTCAAACTGATAGACAAATGGGAAATGGGACCTGGAAGCACCCAATTCCAAACATCTCCTGCCAAGCAGGCGTATGCTCAAAATCTCCATTGGCAACAAGAGCATAGTCCATAATTGTTGGGTCGTGCGAGACATCACTGCCGCCTTTTTACTTAGGCAGTGACATTCTCAATTGCTTCGCAATTAGTTTGGACCTAATAAACTTCAAAGCTTGGTCCCGATTAGCGGATAATCCCATGGGCTTTGATGATCAAGAAACATGATTTAGGTCAGCTCAATTGCTACCTTATGCAGTTGAAATTCAGATTAAAGAGGAAGTCACCATCCCAGAAAGGACCCGACAATTCTCCCTGGAAGTGAAAGTTAAAAGAGGACAAAAATTGAAAAACCCTGATGCTTATATTCATCTAAATGCTCCTCTGCAACAGCAAGGGTTAGGGGTAAACCCAACACCGTTAGTCAACATAGAACATGACACCATTCCAATAGAGGTGGATAACAGCAACTTAAAGAGTATTACTCTAGCCGCAGGCACCATTATGGGAATGGCGGTTGGTGACTGACATTTCTCCATTGATTTAGGAAATTAACTGTTAGGACCAATCCCCAAGGACTGTTTTGACAGTGACAGTGATGACAATACAACACCAGACAGGACTTTCACCCGGCATGGGGGGAACTTCCTGGTGTACACTTCTTGCCCTTATGGTAAGGAAGATGTGACTTGTGACTTCAGGAGGGACGAGGTGATTTTCCAGGTCCATGAGGGCTGCCTTTCCCACCTGAAGCCTCCAGTCCAAATCAGCACTCTGACAAGGGACTTCTCCACCCAGCTGGAAGAGGCCGCTGAGATAGCCAAACCAGAAGTCTTTCCAGGCTTCCGGCAGATGGTGGAAGAGAGAGTCAACCTAGCTGATGCCTGTGTGACTCTGGAACAGAAGCAAAAGATGAAACAAGTTTTCTTGGATTTCCAAGATCTCTTTGCGGTAGACTCATATGACTGTGGTCGCACCGACATCTACACAACAACAATTCCCACGGACCCTGGCATGACTCCAGTGTTTGTGAAGCAATATCGCTTGCCTCTCGCATCGATGGAGTCCCTTACTGAAATAATTAAGAACCTTGAGTCCCGGGGAATAATCCGCCCACTCCACAGCACTTTCAATAATCCGGTGCTGGGAATATTGAAGCCAAACGGCCAGTGGAGACTCTGCTCCGACCTTAGGGAGCTCAAAAAACGGGTCCATACTTCCCGATGGCCTCTGCCCTACATTTACCAAGGGCTGGCCCAGATCCAGGGGTCACAGGTATTCACTGCAATAGACCTGACCAATAGATACTGGACCGTGCCTGTCAGTAGGGAGGACCAATACAAACTGGCTTTTACCTTTGGGTGCCAGCAGTACACATGGACCCGCACTCCCTTCGGATACCTCAACTCCGGCAATGAATTAAACATTTTCCTACATAAGGCCATGCCCGATCTGGGCGCGAGGGGTAACCTGGCTTATGTAGATGATGTCCTCATCAAAAGTTCATCTGTGGAGGAACACATAGCGGAAATCCGTTATGTTCTGACACAGTTGAGGGCCGCCGGAGCAAAACTTTCCTTTCAGAAAGCACAGTGGTGTAGAACCTGTGTTAATTTCTTGGGGCATGAGATTACTCCTCAGGGTCTCTGTTCCCAAGAAAAGAAAGTGGAAGCACTCCAGAAACTGAAGGATCCCACAACTCTGCGGGAACTAAGGAGCCTCCTTGGACTGACTAATTACAGAAAAAAGTTCATTGAGGGCTAAGCAGAGACCCCTGATTCATCTCTTGAAGGGTGGGTCAAGTGGGAATGGGGTCCAGAACAATCCGATGCAGAAAGACAACTCAAAAGAAGCCTCTCACAAGCGCCTTGCCTAGCTTACCCTGTCAGAAACAAGGAGTTCTTCCTGGAGACAGGGTTCTCTAATACGTGCTTGACAGCAGTATTATACCAAAAGCATGTCAAGGTCAATAAAGTAATCTCCTATGCGAGCAAAACTTTATCCTCTGTGGAGGAAAAATTCAACGATTGTGAAAAGGCACTCCTGGCAACGGTGTGGGCATTGAAGAATTACCGCCCGTTCATCCAGGGGGAACACATCATAGTGGAGACTCCACACCAGCCTCTGCAATATCTCCAAAGTGACAGAATCCGGGCCGGAAATGTGAGTAATTCCCGAATTACTTCCTGGATTCTGTCAATGCAAGGCTTTCCTGTGGAGGTCAGATATGGCCAAAACAAGAAGAGTCCGCTCGCGCAAGGTCTGGCTGATTTGCATGATTGTGCCAGAGAAAACTGTCTCAAGGATGAAAGTCTAAAAATCAAAGACAACATGGAGGCATACGTTAATTCCCCACACAAACTCTTTGAAGAAGACAAGTGTGAGGGAATGCCCACTGTCTATGTGGATGGATGCTCTTACCATGTTGACAACAACGGGGAGAAAGAACTGGTGGCCGGCGTAGGGAATGCAAGGGTGAATGAGTCCCCAGAACCCTCCGCTGTATACAAAATTGGTCCCAGAAGTAGTCTGGTGGCAGAATTGATGGCTGTGCATCAGGCCTTCCTCACTGCTTTCCAACATCAACTCCACGAACTGGTCATAATCACAGGTTCGGATTATGTACGGAACGGGTTCGTGGAGCACCTGGTTAACTGGAAAACCAGAGGCATGTTATGTGCTAATAACAAACCCTTGAAACATGGGAAGTTAATCCAAAACATTGATGATCTGGTCACATCGAATGGGTTGACCATCTACTGGAAAAAGATCAAGGGTCATTCCAAAGTAGAGGGACCAGACAAAACTGGAAATTACTTTATTAGATCCCCTTGGATGGCCAAAACCGGGACCATCCAAGGAGATCTAATAGAGATTGAGTCCCTGTTGGGGGAAATCCAGGTCACTGCTATCACTAGGTCCCAGACAAATGCTCACAATGATCTTTCAACTGCACAATGGAGTAAGGAGACCCCTGATGCTGATTTGATTACAGCTCAGAAAGGGGATCCAATAATTGGTAAGTTTTACCAACACATTGAGGACCCTGAGAACTTTCCCCTGACGGATTCCGATTACATTGGGAAAGAGGACCTAAGAGTGTTGATGAAATGTCCAAAAAGGTTCTGAATCCAAGATGGTTTGTTGGTAAGAAATCCCAAGTTGGCCATGATCAGGGGGTGGTTCCTACCTCATTCCGAAGCCTGATGTTAAGTCACGCCCATGAAGCGGCCACCGCCGGTCGTAGGGGGTTTCACACCACACTGGAAATCTTAAGAGAGGTTGCATACTGGCCACACATGGGGCAGGACCTTGACCGATACTTGAAGGGGTATCTTGTGTGTGCACAATTTCAGCCATCATCCCTCACACACTGTGCACCTCTCCAAAAGAGGGGGGTGACATTGCCATGGTCGAATTGCAAATCAACTTGGAAGGCCCTGTAATTCGCTTGTCTAGAGGAAACAAGTACATGTTGACCGTCACATGCTTGTTTACGAAGTAGGTGGAATGTCTCCTGGCCCCAAACTGCAAGGCAGAAACAGCAGCTTCCTTGATGATTAACCACATCTTTTCCCGTTTTGGTCTACCTCAAAGGATTGAGTCAGACAGAGGCAGCCATTTCAACAGCGAGGTAATGACAAAGATGTGGGAGATACTGGGGGTTAAAAGGAAGCTACATATTGCTTACCGGCCAGCTTCTTCTGGAGCAGTAGAGTGATACAACCAAACCATTGTGAGCATATTAAAAAAGTTTGTGGCAGATTCTGGGCCAAGTTGGGATATCTGATTACCTCTGGTCCTAATGGCCATCAGATCTACCCCTTCATCTGCAACTAAAATGTCACCATTTGAGTTGATGACCGGATGCAAGATGGTGCTTCCCCACCATTTGCTCTACAGGACCCAATAGCAGACACTGATAAATGCCTCCACAACTCATGAGTATGTGGAGAATTTAAGGAAACACCTTCAGCATGGTTTTGCCTATGCTCAGCGGAATCTAGAAAGATCAGCTGATAACATGAAAACCCACCACGACCTGAAGACCACCAGGAAGGAATATACTTTGGGTGTAACGCTCACCTGATTCCCGTAGAGGCGCCGCTCTTGACTGGGCGAATACCGTATCTTCAAAGGTGATGTGTAACACACGGCTGGCTCTTTGGGCTGGACCTCTGTGCACTGTATGTCTGACTTGAAGGGTAAGATGTCTGCAGATAGAAAATATGGGATTAAGGAACTGGGTTATTGAATGTCTCTCTCTTCTTCCCTTTCTCTTCTCCTGTAGAACCCCAAAGGTTAACGCTCTCACCTTAGGTAAGTGAACGCCGTGCTCTCCATCTGCCTCGGGGCAGGGTGCTGTAACCAGTTTCTTCACTGGATAAGGGGAGCAGGCCTCTTGACTTCAGAGGACTGCTGTCCGTCGTTTACTGCACGAACGGTAAGTTTCGAGTAATTCTAATGTCTTTAAAGTCTTTAGTAATGATGTTTCTTGTTTTGCAGGGTTCCGGCGATGGCGGATGACGGGCTGAAGTGAGTTGAAGATGGAGCCCGTGTGATGAATAGAAGCGCCTGGAAGCACGTAAGTAAGCGCTTGTTGCCTGCTTCACGATGCGCTCTAACTGTCTTTTTATTTTGCAGGTACAAGTTCGGAGCGGCTGCAGGGTGCCGGAATACCCACTGGGTTAGATGTGGAAAGGAGTAATGGCACGTGAGTATTAAAGTTCCCCAATGTCTTTAAACGCACCTTGTTTTGTCTTTCAGATGCGGGATGCAGCGCTGAAGGCCTCCGGAGCGTGCAAAGAGTTGTTAAGCTTTTGTCTTTCAGATGCCGGAATGCAGTGTGAAGACCTCCGGAGCGCACGAAGAGTAGGTAAGCCTTTGTCTTTCAGATGCCGGAATGCAGCGCGAGGCGTTGGTGACAGCCGATGGACCAGGTAAGTGAAGAGCTGTCACTGAAGACCGTAATGCTAACCTGTTCTTTCTTGTCTTTATAGGTGTTGCTGAAGACTGGATTCAGGATGGTAAGCCTTTTTCCTTAGGCCCAGGATCAGATGCAGAAGACACGATGAGCGTTCTGCTGCAGAGGATGCAGAATAACGCAAAGCAAAATTCATCCATCGGGTGTGGTTTAAATAGCCTCCTGTAGTGCTTAGGTGTCTCCTTCCACAGCCACGCCTAGGTAAGAAAAGAGTTCCTGCTTTCCATAAGAGTTCCAGTGTTCTGAATCTAGGGAGTGGCTCCTGCCCCACCCAACAGGAAAAGTAGTTCCAAACAGAAGAGGATCAGAGGCTCAACTGGCAGGCAAGTAAGCAGCATGGTCTGCTGCAGGTAAGTCCACCCAAGCATTATGAGCCCGGCGCTTCCAGTGCTGGGACTGGGCATATTTATGAGCCTGGTGCCACTGGCGCCAGGACTGGGTCCAAAAGGTCCCAATTGGGACTGGTTGGCACTCGGAACCTGGGTTATGGATCTGCTTCCAAGGGAGTTGGGAAAACCCTGACCTTTTTTAAGCAGAGATCATGACAGTACCCCCCCTCAAGACCCCTCCCAAACCGGGCTTCTCCGGGGGTTTTGGCTTGTCAGGAAATGTTCGGTGAAATCTTTTGATTAGGCGAGGAGCGTGGACATATTCAGCAGGTTCCCAGGATCTCTCTTGGGTGCCGTAGCCTTTCCAGTCAATTAGGTAAAATAGTTTAGATTTGGAGATCTTGGAGTCCAGAATGCTTTTGACTTCAAACTCGAGTTCTCCATCAACTAAGATAGGTTTTGGAGATTTAGTTAGTCAGGTTTGAGGTTGCACGGGTTTTAATAGAGAGACGTGGAAGACTGGATGTATCTTCATGTGCGGGGGCAAGTCCAACTTGACCGCTACTGGGTTTACTATGGTAGTGATGGAATAGGGACCAAGGTATCTTGGGTTGAATGTGCGTGGCCCTTTTAGAGGTAGATATTTGGTGGATAACCAGACTTGATCCCCTACTTGATATTGAGGGGCTTCCTTCCGATGTTGATCTGCTCCTTTCTTGTATTGTTCTTTAGCCCTTTGAAGGTGAGAAACAGCTTCCTTAAAGGCTTGGGTGATTGTAGAATTCAGGTAGTCTACTGCTGGTGTTTCAAGATCTTGGAGGGGATCCAACTCCGAGGTTCGAGGGTGACTGCCGTACAAAAGAAAAAACGGGGTTTTCCCAGTTCCCGAATGGACAGAGTTATTGTAGGCATATTCGGCTATCCAAAGGATGTCTTTCCAAGTTTTTTCAGTTTGTTGCAGCATGCAGCGTAAATACTGTTCCAGAGTTTGATTGGTCCTCTCGGTTTGTCCGTCGGTCTGAGGGTGGTGACTGGTCAATAGTCTCACATCAATGTGAGCCGACCGACAGCAACTTCGCCAAAAATGAGAAATAAATTGACTACCTCGATCCGAAATTAGAACCGAAGGAAAACCGTGCAGTCGGACGATGTTTTCGAGAAATTCTCGGGCCAGAGTTGCTGCTGTTGGCAAGCCTTTGAGCGGAATGAAATGCGCCATCTTGGAGAATAAGTCCACGATTACTAGAATTGTATTGTATCCGGAGCATGGAGGTAGATCGGTGATGAAGTCCATAGAAAGCGTATGCCAAGGGCGAGGTGGGATGTCAATAGGGCGTAAGAGGCCTGCTGGTCTTTCCTTTTGACTCTTGTTTTGGGCGCATACTCCACAGGACATTATAAAGTCTCTGATATCTTTTTTCCAAGATGGCCACCAGAAGTAGCGTGTGATCTTTTCTGAGGTCTTGGCCATACCGGGATGTCCTTCCATTAAAGAATCGTGATAACAAGAGATTACTTTTTTCCGTAAATCTGTGCTGGGTAGGTATAATCGTTCTTGGAAATACAATAAGTTGTCCTTTACTGCAAAGTCCTTTCCCTGCAGATGCCAATTCTGTATGTCTGCTGGAGTTACAAGTTGCCTGGCTTTATCCTTAACTTCCTCTATGGATTCTGTGGCGATTACACCCAGAATCCTTTGTTCGGGAATGATTGGTACAGGTTTAGGGTTGATCAAGTGTTCTTCCACTCCCATCCGAGAAAGGGCATCAGCTTTACCGTTCTTTGTACCAGGTCGATAGGTAATTATGAAGTCAAACTCGGCAAAGAATAATGCCCAACGGAGTTGTCTAGAGGATTGGGCTTTTGCGGTTTTCAAATATTGCAGGTTTCGGTGATCCATAATCACAGTAACGGTGTGTCGGGCCCCCAGCAGATAATGCCGCCAAGCCTTAAAGGCAGACTTGATAGCCAGAAGTTCCTTGTCAGTAATCGTGTAATTGATTTCAGGAGGTGAGAATTTGCGGGACCAAAATGACACGGGATGCAACTGATTGGTTACCGGGTCCTTTTGTGATAGAACTGCCCCCATGGCAAGGCTTGAAGCATCAGTTTCCACGATGTAGGGGAGTTCGGGACGAGGGTGTTTTAAGATTGGTGCAGAGATAAATTTAGTCTTCAAATCCTGGAAAGCTTGTTCCGCCTCGGTAGACCATTCAAAACGGTTGTTTTTCTTTAACAAGGCAGTGATGGGCTGGACTATTCGAGAGAATTCGGGGATAAACCTGCGGTAAAAGTTAGCGAAGCCTAACATGCTTTGCACACCTTTTACGGAGGATGGTGATGGCCATTTGAGAACTGCATCGACCTTCTTTGAATCCATACGCACTCCGCCAGGTGATAATATGAATACCAAGAATTCAACTTCAGTCACGTTGAAAACACATTTTTCCAATTTAGCGAAAAGTTTGTGTTGACGCAATCTTTCGAGGACCATTTTCACGTGTTTCCGATGTTCAGATTCCGATGAAGAATAAACGAGGATGTCGTCAATGTAAACAACAACACACACATCTATGAGCTCTCTGAGGACATTGTTCATAAAATATTGAAAGGCGGCCGGGGCATTGCAAAGTCCGAAGGGCATGACCTGATATTCAAATAGCCCATACTTGGTGCGGAAGGCCGTCTTCCATTCATCGCCCTCTTTTACTCGTACCAAGTGGTAAGCTCCTCTAAGATCCAGCTTTGTATATATGCATGCTTTTCTGACTTGGTCCAGGAGTTCAGGGATCAAAGGTAACGGATATCTATTCTTAACGGTGATCTGGTTCAGGGAGCGATAATCTATACAAGTTCTAAGGTCTCCTTCCTTTTTTGGAACGAAGAACAAAGCTGAAGAAGCAGGGGACTTGGAAGGACGAATAAACCCATTTGCCAGGTATTGATCCAGGTATTGTCGAAGGTGAAGGTTCTCAGGCTCGGTGAGGGCATAAATTCTACTACAAGGAGGAGTAGATCCAGGTATCAGGTCTATCTGGCAGTCATAAGACCTATGAGGAGGTAGAGAGTTAGCCTGATCCTTCCGGAAAACATCTTGGTATTCTAGGTATTCGGGAGGTAACTGGGTAGTCTCTGAAGAAATTGCTGCCAGTGCAACACCAGGTGGAGGGTGACAAGTAGAGACACATTCTGGAAACTGGACCATTCTTGCTCGCCAATCGATCAGAGGATTGTGTTTCTCTAACCAAGGTATTCCTAGAATAATCTGAAACTGAGGGACCTTGATCACATCGAACATGATCTTCTCATGGTGTCCATCTTGACTTACTAGCGTCACCTCTTGAGTGGTATGCGTTACTGGCCCGGAGGCTATCTCCGTACCATCCCCCGTAGTAATGACGTCCTTTACAGCCTTGGGACAAAGAGTTAGATTCATCCTCAAAACCAATTCATGATCCACATAATTGCCGATGGCACCGCTGTCGACGTAAGCTTCAATTGCATGTAATCGATCCGGATTATCAGGGCTAATGAGGACCATAGGTATCACGAAATGCGAGGTCACGGAACTGGTTTTCACGCTCGGCAAGAGGACCTCTATTCTTGTCGGGCGAGGTCGTTTCCCTGCTCAGAGTTTGTAACTTTGGTAACTGCAGCTCCTACTGCCTTCTTGGCAGGTTTCACCGGACAGTCTCGAAGAAAGTGCCCTGAGTTTCCGCAATAGAGGCATAATTGCAACTGTTTTCTCCTTTCCCGCTCCTTTTGTGTTAGAGGACCTTTCAGACCCCCTATTTGCATGGGTTCCCCGGAGTCTACTCCTTTGGAAGGAGTTGGCCGTTTGGAAAATACTCAAGCATCAAACTTGGAACGATCGGCCTTCCTGTTCTGCAGTCTGTGATCTATTTGAACGACTAAGTCTATATAGTCCGAACAATCTTGTGGGGGATTCACTACTTGGGCTAACACATCTTTGAGCTCTCCACGTAGACCTCTATAAAACAGCGTAATCCTTTTGTCCTCAGGCCATTGAGTTTCCACTATCAGTCTGTTGAAAGACGCAATATAAGCCAAAAGGTCTTGATTACCTTGTCGCAACGAAAGAAGCTCATTGTCCACGGCCTGCCCCTGTGAATGTCTTGCGAACAGTTTTTCCATACTGAGCTGAAAAGCTTGAAAATCATGGAGGACCGGATCATCTTGATTTACTAGAGGGATCGACTAGTCTGCCGCATTGCCACTAAGGTACGAAAGCACGAAAGCTACTTTAGCTTGATCAGTTGGAAAGGCTGCTGGCCGGCATAAGAAATGCAACCGGCACTGATTGATAAATACTGCAAACCTCTTTGGGTCACCAGAAAATCGTTCGGGCGGAGCCAGAGGTACATTCCCAGGTAGGTTGATCTGCACTGGATTCATAGAGGATGTAGAAGGAAGATTTCCCCCAGATGCGGGTAACGGGGTCTGTCCGGCTTGTGACTGTAGCAATTGTCTAGCGAGATCATCTGTTCGCTCCTTGGAAATAATCAGTTCCCTTCTTAGAGCGTTCGTTTCCTGACGGGCTGCATGCACTTCTGCCCTTAGTTCCCCAAGTAACTGGGCTAGCTGGTCGGTATCCGAAGTTTCCATAGCGCCTGGACGGGAGTTTTGTGGTAGGCTTTGCGTTCTGTAACGCTCACCTGATTCCCGTAGAGGCGCCGGTCTTGACTGGGCGTATACCGTATCTTCAAAGGTGATGTGTAACACACGGCTGGCTCTTTGGGCTGGACCTCTGTGCACTGTATGTCTGACTTGAAGGGTAAGATGTCTGCAGATAGAAAATATGGGATTAAGGAACTGGGTTATTGAATGTCTCTCTCTTCTTCCCTTTCTCTTCTCCTGTAGAACCCCAAAGGTTAACGCTCTCACCTTAGGTAAGTGAACGCCGTGCTCTCCATCTGCCTCGGGGCAGGGTGCTGTAACCAGTTTCTTCACTGGATAAGGGAAGCAGGCCTCTTGACTTCAGAGGACTGCTGTCCGTCGTTTACTGCACGAACTGTAAGTTTCGAGTAATTCTAATGTCTTTAAAGTCTTTAGTAATGATGTTTCTTGTTTTGCAGGGTTCCGGCGATGGCGGATGACGGGCTGAAGTGAGTTGAAGATGGAGCCGTGTGATGAATAGAAGCGCCTGGAAGCACGTAAGTAAGCGCTTGTTGCCTGCTTCACAATGCGCTCTAACTGTCTTTTTATTTTGCAGGTACAAGTTCGGAGCGGCTGCAGGGTGCCGGAATACCCACTGGGTTAGATGTGGAAAGGAGTAATGGCATGTGAGTATTAAAGTTCCCCAATGTATTTAAACGCACCTTGTTTTGTCTTTCAGACGCGGGATGCAGCGCCGAAGGCCTCCGGAGCGTGCGAAGAGTTGGTAAGCTTTTGTCTTTCAGATGCTGGAATGCAGTGTGAAGACCTCCGGAGCGCACGAAGAGTAGGTAAGCCTTTGTCTTTCAGATGCCGGAATGCAGCGCGAGGCGTTGGTGACAGCCGATGGACCAGGTAAGTGAAGAGCTGTCACTGAAGACCGTAATGCTAACCTGTTCTTTCTTGTCTTTATAGGTGTTGCTGAAGACTGGATTCAGGATGGTAAGCCTTTTTCCTTAGGCCCAGGATCAGATGCAGAAGACACGATGAGCGTTCTGCTGCAGAGGATGCAGAATAACGCAAAGCAAGATTCATCCATCGGGTGTGGTTTAAATAGCCTCCTGTAGTGCTTAGGTGTCTCCTTCCATTGCCACGCCTAGGTAAGAAAAGAGTTCCTGTTCCAGTGTTCTGAATCTAGGGAGTGGCTCCTGCCCCACCCAAATGGAAAAGTAGTTCCAAACAGAAGAGGATCAGAGGCTCAACTGGCAGGCAAGTAAGCAGCATGGTCTGCTGCTGGTAAGTCCACCCAAGCATTATGAGCCCGGCGCTTCCAGCGCTGGGACTGGGCATATTTATGAGCCTGGTGCCACTGGCGCCAGGACTGGGTCCAAAAGGTCCCAATTGGGACTGGTTGGCACTCGGAACCTGGGTTATGGATCTGCTTCCAAGGGAGTTGGGAAAACCCTGACCTTTTGGAAGCAGAGATCATGACAGTGGGAGACCGGGTCTATCTATACAATTTCCAAAGGAACCAGGCCAAACAGCGAAAATTTTTGCCTACATGGAAGGGACCGTTTGAAATTATAGACAAAATCTCCCCTGTAGCTTACAAGACCCGCATCCCCAAAGGCAGTCTGGCGGAAGGGAAAGACAAGTGGGTCCATATAAATCAGTTAAAGTGTTGCCATCCAGGCACACTCTGCAACAACTGGAGGAATCCTCTGGAATCCCAGAGGGGACCGCTCCAGATTAATCCAGTTCCAACCTAAATTATCCCATGTAGATAGTCTCTAAAATATTATGATTCTTGTAAAAATATTTCCTGTTATATCTTGTTTTTAAAAAAAGCCAGAAAATGTAACCGGTTGTATAAAATGTATGTATTCGCCACACCATTAATAGTGGTGGAGAAATGTCTACGAATAGGTATTGCCGCTTTTGCTTTATCATCCTAGGAGAGCGAAAAACCACGGAGACTGACCCAGGAGAACGACCCGGAGACCGGGAGCAAAGATCCAATGGGCCCGGGGTACCGCCCAATATTCCCATCAGGACCGGCGAGGAGAACCGATCGATCCAACCGGAGGGAGGAAACGATGCTGAACTGTGCCATCTACGGAATTGGAAGAAGATGAGGCGAACATCCCAGATCTTGCGAGTTCCATCAGTGAAAGATCACAATGGCCATCGCAAGAGGGGGGGCTTGTGGGATGTTTTTACCCATGCATCCAAGCCCTACCATAAAAGTGTGCATTACTGGCATTGAAAACATCATGATGGCCAGAACTCCCCAGAAAGTGCACAGGGAAAACATGAAGAATAGGCTGCCAACCATTTTTGCCTATGTTGTGAGCACAGGAGGGCACTGCCTAAAACCACCATTGGGCTACACACACAGTAGCCTGAAACCATTGGGAATGGCAATGCTGATTGCCAAAAGCAACCCAGAAATGTGGGGAATTCATTTTCTTAATGTCAAAAATGGATGCAATACTGGTGCTCACCACTATCAGAAAGCCAGCGTTTTAAAAACACCAGACTTTTGTGTAAAACTGAACAAATGACCCAAACCAGGCCAAGGAAAGACTTGCTAAGAGGTGGATACAATGTAAAACTATATTCTGAAATGACTTGAAGGAAGTAATTATTTAATGCATATATAAAAAATAGCTTGGGATGTCAGCAGCTTAAGTGAATTTGGGTTTAAAGCCACTAAAATCGAAATGTTTAGGATAGATGAGTGACCTACTTGTGAGTGTCATATAGGTTGCAATTGTTTAAATGTCATAGTTTTGAACTTAGAATCAGCATTCTAGCTGCATGTGCAAAAATTGTAAGTTGGATTTGAATGTAGAAAACTGGGAACTAAAGTGTCATTTAGCTGAATTCTGCCTGACAACTACCCCCAACAGGAGTTGAACTGGCTCAACAACTCTTCCCAGGCCTGGCTGCA
Source organism: Ambystoma mexicanum (assembly GCF_040938575.1). NCBI lineage: Eukaryota > Metazoa > Chordata > Amphibia > Caudata > Ambystomatidae > Ambystoma > Ambystoma mexicanum. The sequence continues at coordinate 1,196,140,696 of NC_090936.1, read as the reverse complement.
TTCTGCTGCCCCTGCCAAAAGGAGATGACACCTCTCTGATTGGATTAGGGGAGGAGCACCTAGGGACTGCAGGAAATTGAACAAAGCCCTGCCCTTGCACAGGCAAATGTTATATTGGGAGGGTCGTAAAATGGCTTCCTCTTTGGAGAAACTGGGAGGGGCAGTGCCTGTGAGAACAAGCTGAGCTGGGGGGAAGTGGATTCCACCATGTGCTTTTGTAAAACCACACCCCTTTGGGGCCAGAGCATGATTTTAAAAAGATGGATAATTCATAGTGCGGACTTGTAAAAATTATATAAATAACATCATAATGCGTGTGATTTTTCTGTGCACATTTTAAGAGGTGTTAGGACCCTGTGGTATGTTCTTGGGGATAGTAGCGGAAAAAAAGGTTGTTACTCCAAATGTATGCATGTTAAAAATCTGGCACTTTATCATCTGAAACCCATATCCCTGGTGCACAGGTGTGTAAAATCTGGAAAAGTTTAGAGGTCGTTATCTGGTTGAAAAGGGGAGAATTCTGTCATCAGTGGACACGACATCGTGCAAAGACAGGGATCGGATGGTTTGGTGCTACAGAAAATATGTTTACTGGACATATAATATTAGAAAAATGGTGCATAGATAATTATGAATTTGGGTCATCAGAAATAGATTTGTGTGCAATTTGACAAGGGGAGGTTATTCTGACCATAAAACCTACAGCATCACTCTGACACTCCATTTCTTTCCCCCAATCAAGGGAGAGAGGAAAGCTTGGCCAATGATAAGTGAGAGGGGCAGGCTTAGCTAGGCCCAGGCACACACCCATTTTCAAAACACATAAAAGGAACATTGAAACCCAGGTAGAGACATTGGCCCTCATTACGACCCTGGCGGAAATTGACTGACCGGACCGCAACAGCGTAAATAGCGTTTCCGCCATAGCACGAAGGAGCAAAGTGCGGCCAATCACGACCCATCGGGCACGAGCATTACGCCATGGCGGAATCCGAAAGGCTGCGATGGCGGAAATGACCCCAAAACGGCCCTTACCGCCGCCGTACGCTGCACCAGGTGCAATACCGCCACCCATCTTAGCGGTCACCGTAATGAGCGGTCACCGTAACGAGCGTGCACCGCAAATTACGGCCACCGTAAATATACGGAAACGGAAGTAAAAGCATGTGGCCGGAACGGGAAACAGCACGCCGCACAACTATAAAATCCGAATCCCAACACAACCATAAAAAATCCGACCCTGACACACATCCCAACCCGTTAGCAACCCCAGTTAAAAAAATAAATATGGGAAAGGTAGCCAAGAAAGCGTGTGACCGCAAGCGGCAGGTACACTTCTCCCGAGAGGAACTGACCGTGCTCACCGAGACCCTACAGGAAAATTCCGCCGTCGTCTTCTCCAGTCAAATGACCAGGACGGCCCTTGCCAACAAGAAGGCCATATGGGTCCTGGTGGCACAGCGCGTAAGTGCGGTGGGGACAACACCCCGCACGCCACAGCAATGTCGCAAGCGGTGGGACGACCTGCGGATCCGCGTACGCAGCATACTTTCTGCGAACAGGAACATCGCCACAGCTACCGGGGGGGGTTCAGAGTCGCCCATCAAGTTGACCCCCTGGGAGGAAATCTGCGCCTCCACCATAGGAATGGAGAGCATAGAGGGAGTCGGAGGGATGGAGAAAGGAGTGCCGACATCCGGAGAATCAGGTAGGTTGGCCAAGAGAAACAATGCGAAATCCACAAACCACGAACATGTGCAGTACCATGTGACCCCATAGTGCAATACATACTTAGCCCTGACAGCGCCCTCTAAAAGTCAGAATGAACAAACAAATCAATCAAGAAGCCATAAACAACCCCTACATGTGCAGCATGCACCCCCTAACTGCAGGCAGCCAAATGAATGCATCCTCAATCCACACGAAAATGAGACCACCTCCAAGGCCCAGTCCCAAATCAGCCTCATGTACCACCCCAATGCATTTGATACGTTGCCATTCCGAATCCGACAGACCCATAACTAACGCTCGCCCCTCTTTACTCCACCACAGGGTCCGATACCAACGACGAGCTGCAGGACACCCCTACCAGCACGCCTGCAAAGAGGGCCAGGACCAACGTCCCAAGAGCCTCCACCTCAGGTGCAAGGATCAAGACACGGCAGCAGCAGGAATCAAGTGGCAGCACACTGGAGGGGACTGCAACAGGCACCCCAGCAGCCAGCAAGTCCACAACCCCAGCACCACAGGTCCCCCCAAAGAACGTATCTGATGGCACTGCCTCTGGTGGTAGCAGCACCATAGGTGACACAGCTGTCATGCCAGCATGCTCCGACACGGAAAACAGTGCTGGCGACGTAGGTACCATCCATGACCTTTCCCAATCCCCCTGCATGTTCCATCCCCTACACCATGACGAAACCACGCAGGGGCACCCTGAAGACGACGACTGGCCAACCCCCACAAGTCCTGTGCCAAGGCAACATGTGTTGAGCAGCCCCCCTGTCACACCACCGCAAATGTCCATGGCCCAGCAGAGGCAACAGTCCCTCGACCTGCTGATCGAGCAACAGCAGGAAGCGTCCACGCTACTCAAGGACCATGCAAATGAATGCGGGGGTTCCAGGGCAGCCATGGAAACATCCACCGAGACACTCAGGGCACAAATAGAGAAAAGTAGTGAGAGCCTCAGGGGAGAAATGGAGAGAAGCACCGAGAGCCTGAGAGCACAAATGGAGAAAAGCACCGAGAGCCTGAGGGGGGAACTGCATGCGACGTCCAAAGACGTCTGTGCTGAACTTGCTGCTGTGCGCCGTGTGCTCTCGGAGCTCTCACAAACCCTCAGAGACATGCATGGACGCGAGCAGGCAGAGACCTCATCCGTGGCAAGTTCCGTCCAGGGCAGCCCCCAACGCAGATCTGGCAGGAACCTGCGCTCCACGGGCAGGGGTGCCCCTGATACCCGTAGAGGGGGCTTGCAATAGCGTCTACCCACGGACAGCATGCATATTTGGACACTGGTGTTGGGGGGGGAGGTAGTAGGGTGGAGGGGGTGTGTTGGGCTTCACTGGGTGGCGGGTCCATAGGGTGTATAAATCAAATCACATCAACAATACAGCACCTCATTATCATCCAATGACATGTGTGGACATTGATATTTGCGTACGAGGCCTTCATAGGCGTACAGTCCACAATGTGCCTGTACTACACACACACAGTGCCACAGGTCCCCTTTCCGTGTAATAGGCACCATGCGTGGTTGCTAGAAGCATGCATCTATGATGCTCTGTCGGATTGCACGTGCATCCTGTGCCTCATGGACTCCTTGAGGTGCCTCCACATCCCCACCCTCATCATCATCATCATCTTCAGGTGCATGCAGTACAGCGTCAGGGGGCATGGGCACATTCCTACGTATGCACATGTTGTGCAGCATGACACATGCCATGACCATCTTAGAAACCTTCTCATGGCTGTATATGAGTGCCCCGCCAGACCTGCTGAGGCTGCGGAAACGAGCCTTCAGTAGGCCGAATGCCTGTTCAATGACCACACGGGTACGTGAGTGGGCATGGTTGTAGTCCTCCTCATGCTCGTTCTGTGGGTTCCGGATTGGTGTAAGGAGCCATCTCTTCAGTGGATACCCGGCATCACCTGTATGAGACGAATAAAGGGTGTCAGTGGAATGATAGTGCTAAGTAGCCCCCCCCCCCCCTGCAAGGTCATTGACGCATCAAATGGGCCACGATGTCATGCATGGAATGAGACTCACCGAGTAGCCAGGATCTGTGCCCTGCGTGTCGCTCCATGTAGCGTGGTATTCTTGTGTTCCTCAGGACCATAGAATCATGGGTAGATCCTGGAAATCTGGCACAACAATGCGTAAATATCTTGTTGGAGTCACACACCATTTGCACATTGATTGAATGAAATTGTTTCCGGTTGCGGTACTGGACCTCCATGGCATGTGGGACAACCAATTCAACATGGGTGCAGTCGATGGCACCAATGCAACCCGGGATGCCGCCAAGTGCATGGAATCCCACTTTAGCGTTGGTAATCTCCTGGTACGTGCGTGGTAGTGTGATGTGGTCGTCGGCGTGCTTCAGGAGGGCATCGTGCACTTGGAAGAGTGTCCGTGAGAACAGTGGCTGTGAAATGCCATGCAACTGTCCCACTGTGTGCTGGTAGGTGCCTGTGGCCAGGAAGTGGAGTGCAGACACCACCTTCAGTAGGGGTGGGATGGCGGTTGGGCTATCTATCATGCTCACGAGGTCAGCATGTGTCATGTCCACAATGGCGATTATGGTGTCCCGGTCCAAACGGTAGAGGGTGTGGATCTGCTCAGCAGTGAGGTTGAACGGATCGGCTCGGAGGCGTGGGATTGCGGGCCGCCTGCGTGGTGGTAGTGGCAGTGCTTGTGGGCCTTGCTGACCCTGCCTTGCCCTCCTCCTCCTCCTCCTCCTCCGTCTCCCCTGTGCGCCCGGTTGTTGTACCTGTTGTTGTTCGTCGTCTTCTTGTAGTTGTAGCACTTGCAGTGCTATCTGGTACCCCAGGCCCAACATCGCTAGTCCTGCCGGTAGCATTTTGGAGTGGGAGTGGTTGTGGGAGGGGTTTGGGTCTGCAATATATGTGCTGTCGGCCTGTATGGCCTCCACCTGTGCTGATTGAATGAATCTGTGGCAGATGCAATCCCTTCTGGTCGAGCACGGCCCGCACGTAAGGCTGCATTTGGCCGCATGGCATCTTGGGATTGGAATCATGTATCAAATCCCGATGGCAGTGTGATGTACTTTGACTGATTTTCATGCTATGCTCCCATTGTTACACATGCTATGATTGCAGCCGCTTACATACCTGTGAAGAGTCAGTGGTATGTAGGGCTCGATCGATGGCCGACCCTCATGCAGCACAGTAACGTACTTCACCGACGGGCGTGGCGTCCCATTTGTGATTGCAGCCAGTTAGCATCATGACACACAGCCGCACTACATTGATGTAATTGTGAATGCAAGCGTTCACAGAAGCCTTTTCGACGTAATGTTGCAAGTGAGGAATTCGAAGGCCAGCATTTTGGGTTTTGAAGTAGCGGCGAGGATACGCCCACAGGTCTGGCTGGAAATGTAACGTTCTATTGTAGAATGTCCTTGGGACATGGCCCATAACGAGCAGGCAATGAATGATATGAATTGAAGGGGATGCGCAATAGCGTAGTGGACGATGAGGCAGGACGTTCCCAAATCCATCTTGCTTCACAACACTACAGATCCGGCCAGGGGCACAGTGGTTTTTGCGGACTGCATTACGCACAGACGCGATGGAAGTTTCACATATTATGTGAGTGAATATTCATGCGTTTTCATTGCGGGATGAGGGAATGATGTGTGGATGCATGGACTGATGAATCCGTTTAGGGTCTGCCATGTACATGGGTTTTTTGGTTCACTCCCCTTGCCCTGCGTTATGTGATGCAAGGCTGCCATAGTGGGACATACGTCTCTCTGCCCTTGTCGGATCCTCCCTGTCTCGACGCGCCTTCATACACTTGTGTCTAGGCACGTTACTAATCCCATGTCATGGGTTCTATCTTGACGGACGCATGCACAGTAACCGACGTTGCCAATGGTGTATTTAGCTCGATTGGTTTCGTTGTGATTCGATACTGGATTAGGGGTGTGTATATTCCTTTGGAGTGGGCTAGCATGCATATGGGTGTGGATTTGGTGTGTTGAATGAAGATTGTAATGCATCATGAGTCCCGTAATGCAATCGGTTGATTTGTGTTTCTTTTGGGTGACAGGTATCTCCTGCCCTATTGCAGATGCCATCTCTACGCCACTCCTCCAGATGGTTTTTACTCTCGACTCCTGCAGCTTCGGGTGAATCAGTGGAGCACCATTTCGATCATATGGGACGATCGCCAATGGGCCACATGCCCTTACGCTGTACTGGTGGCTAGGTGCAACATTTCGGCCTTTCAGCTCGACTAGTGCCTGCCTCATGGGACGGACCTGCGGTTCTTGCCGCTTCCATGTTGCCTTTTGGAACGTTGATGTAAGCCCTGTGTGCCATGATGGTACAGGGCGTCACACAAGTGGAAGCCGGTCAATTATTGCAGATGCAGCCCTCGGTGATGATGGTTGTTTTGGTGGGATTTTGCAAATTGATGTGGGGCCTTTGTCATTTGGATGTGCATTTAAATTGTATTCCGATATTTGTCGTGTTGCGTTGTTCTTTGCAGGTGATGTGGCGATTTTCGCTTTGTGGCGGTATGTATTGCGTGTTGATCTGCTTTGTGTTCCGCCTTCTGAGTTGAGTTGTGTGGTACAGTACTGGCCGCGTTTGCCTACGTAGCACAGTATGGTCACGGATAGAGGCTGCCATTGTGTCTGTTTACATGATGTGCTGTTCAGGGGTGGGGGATTGGCTTTTGGCCGACTGGTGCCTGTCAGCCAGGTCGATTGGTGGAATGATGGGTTGTTCAGAATGTGGCTGGTCACAGGTGACTGTGTTTGCGTGCGTTTGTTGGAGGGGGACTGGGGTCATGTCCATTGGAATAGCTTCTGTATTGATGCCATCTGTGCCCTGCAGCTCCCATCGGCCCCTCTTGGGATGAGCCTGGCTGCTCAGTCACTCTGCCGACTTGTGTGGTACATGCTTCTGCTGATGGTTGGTTTGTTTACTGGCATGAGTACAGGGCTGGTGCAATCCCCCTCAGGATGCTGTTGTGGATGTTGCCTTGCGCTGGTGGCAAGCGATGGGGGACTACTGTTGTTTTGTGTCATGTGTTCTTGATTTTCATTTTGATGTGTTGTACCTTCACATGCCTGTGCTGCGTCAGTACGGCTATGGTGACATGCCGTACATGGATGCCCACTCACGGGGCGCTTTGAGCCCCTGCATGCTTTTCTACGTTGGCATGCATGGGTGAATCGTGGATTTCACTGGTTGCATAGTGTGAGTACATTGCGCCTGCCAGGAGTTGTGCAATGAGGCCAGGGAGTGGAGTACAGGCACTCAGTGGGCCATTTACGGTTGGTTCGCGTTGCCGTATTTCTCGCCATGGCGGAATGGTACTTTACGACGTGCTTGATGGCGTTCAGTACATGTCCGCTAGGGTCAGAATTCGCGTACCGTTGCGCCATGGCGGTGATTCCGGTTTTGCAAGGCGCGCGTGCGCGTACTTGGTGCAGTTAGCGTTGCCGTTCACTGCGGTGTCGCTAATGGCATCGTACTTTACGGTGACGGGTCATGATCGCAACGAGCGGTGTTCGATGGCGGTATTGCATTTCCGCCATCATTTTTCCATTTCCGCAAGGGTCGTAATGAGGCCCATTCACTTTCCACTTTCTTGCGGGACGCTTTGCCGGGAGACTTCAGACTTCACATCCAGAGATCCAGACTTCAAATCCATCAATCTCCAGAGACCAGAAATTAACTCCAGCATTTGTAGCAGAGAGGCTTGAATCCACAAGCTGAATCCTCTTCAGCAGGCCTCAAAACCAACCAAACTATTCAACAGCCGGGCGAGTTGTTTGAATTCTTTGCCAAGAACTTTTGTAAGAACCTGTAGCAGTATCCAGAAAGCAGTGCTGTATCTGGAACCAGAGAGAACCAGAGACCAGATCGCTGTGAAGAACTGATAGCAGAAGTCCAGCCAATCCTGACCCGATCGGTGACGAAGTCGCATTCCTGTCCAAAATCTAGTGTGAGTACCGAGCTAGCACTGTGCCAAAACCAATCTCTTAGTTTAAAATAATCTAATCCAAACTATTTTAGCCTATTAGAACTGCCTCCTAGAATCGTGTCATTCTGTCATCTTTAAAAATGAAAACTGTCATCTGTCATTCTGAGCTTTAAAATTTCAAATCCGAAAAACTACCTTTACTAAATCGGCCGTATCTCCGGAACCGTTTGTGCTAGGAGCGAGTTTTAACTGTCATCTTAAAGCTAAGATTCTGAATATTCCAACGAACCGACTTCCTACCGACTTCCTCCTCCTTATAGTGCCTCCGTAATTGTGCTCGAGGCACGCGACTAATTTTGCCGCGATTTGGCATTTTGCTTAATTTCAGCCACGTGTAAAAATATTTGTCCTTGCTTTCCTTGCTGAAATTCATGTGCAACCTGACAATCATTCATAGAGCATTGCTAAAGTGATCTTGAATTAATTTAAAGTATCTCTCACTCACCTTGAACCTCCTATAGGGAATTAAAAGCAATTTGAGTATATTTTTCACTTCATTGCCACCACATTTAGAAGGATTTTGCCTGTGTTTAATCCTCCTACCTGTTTTCTCTAAGCTTGCTAGGGGGGAACTGAATTATATTTGATTGCATTCCTGAGAACTGTGTGCTTTCCTCCCATCTCTTTACCTTGCATAGAGGGGGGGGGTGAATTGTCAAAGAAAAGAGATTACATTGTCTTTTGTTGAAGTCATATCAAGTTTATTTTCTGTACTGCATTTCATTCATCATTGCATTGTCATTGAAGCCATAAAAGCCTTCTCAGCTACTTCATCCTCTCTATATCACTTCGAAGCCATCAAAAAGAGTGTACCACTGTAACCTTATCCATTGTTGATCACTATCATCCTCACAAGTGTGCTATCAAATATTAATTTACCATAAAAGTGTGATAGATATATATTGTTTAATTTTCAAATAAACCTTTTAAATTTGCAAAACAAACCTAGTTCTTGGCTCAGCGGGGTCGGGGGGATTCTGAGAGAGGGGTGTTATATAAGGGTTGTCACCCAGAGTAAATGAACTGGACATAAAAATACATCAATAAGGGCTTCCATCAGCATCCCAGACCAGGCATCGACTTAGCTGTAGTGTTGAATTGAAGTCGCTTACATGTCATACATGAGGACTATTGAACTAAAGACAGGCACCTCAAATGAAGGAACATATGCTGGGAAGTTCAAAAGTGTGACGATATGAACAGTGCATTTCAGCAATGAAAAGAAAGACATGTGGTTGGCAGCACTGTTTTACTTAATCAATGGAACGCTACAATTGTTACTTAAATAGACATATAGCTGTGGGTACATCATCTTCAATGTAATACCAAATTGTCCTCCAGTAATCCCAAGTGAAACCAAGCTTATTGCAATTATAAGAAATAAAAGAGGGCCCTTTTTCCTCATCTAAATCCTTTTTCAGAGTTTGAACACAGTTTTCTCATAAAACTGCCCTATACATATGGACAATTCAGAAGTAATATTCATGTATTTTGCAACTGAGAGATTAAAGAAGTATGTTAGACATGGATATAAGGCCAGGTGCCTCATGACATGTAATGTAAAATGCATTGTGTGTGATTTTAAAATCCATTTCTTGCTGAATTTTGCATGCAGCCAGTCATTTCTCCTGAACATGAAACTTAACCTCCTAGATTTTTCCTCTGCTGGTCCTGGAGAGGAAGGTCTGATTGTCACAAATCAATCAGGTCCATTGCTTGAAAAATATATAAAGAAATACACTGTATAAATTTAAACCACGGTGGAAATAAATAAAGCCACGCCTGTTCTTTCAGCAAAAGTGACCTTGAGGTCAAAACTCCCATAAAATGTATATTAGAGATGCAGCCAGGGCCATTACAAGGACACGAAAGGACAGGCGAAGATCAACATGAGCCAGCCTCTGACTGATCAAATGCTTAAGGGGAAAGGAAACTTAAGGGAACAAAGGAAAGGCTGGAGTTTAGTTAATTGAAAAATACATATTATTGCATAAAAAGGGCAGTGTATATGCCACTGCAGTAATTCTAGACTTTTATTAAAGGTGACAGCAACCCACTTTAAACCATGCCAAAATGATGTATGTGTGATAAACATAACAGAATGTATTAATGAACATTTGATTGGGGCCTTCCCTTGATTCCAAGAGATTTGAAAGTAGGTGTGAAGAAGGACAAAATTAACATGGGAAGTGGCATATTTTTCACTGATATGGCCCCTGAGTAAACTAAGAAAAAATGTATCTCTCCATAGGAAGCGCGTGCTAATTTAAGATTGGCATCATCTGATTTGGCTTCAAATGTAGTTCTTAAAAATATATCCATACATGTAAAGATTTGAAAAATTAGGGTTCTTGCCATGTTGATTTTCTGAGTTTAAACATGCCAAGCCCACATTTCAGTTTGGGATGTCAAAGCTTTCTCCTCCCACAGCTTTCCTAACTCACACCCTCATCTCCTTGTCCTATTAGCACACAGGTGGGAGGTGGGTAGAGAAAACCAACCAATCCCTTTCGCGGGAATCGTGACAGGTTTGTGATGTCATTTGCCCTATCAGTAAACCAGTTTGCATCAGAACTGGGCTTTTTCCACTTATTCCGGGAGGAACCCTGCTGCTGAACTCTTGCGAGAAACACCCAAGCAGAGAGACCCCAAATCTTGCATTGAAGACAGGGACAAGGAGAAATAGAAGCTGACTGGGACCCCCTTGGAGGAGCCAGAGGGGACTAGCCTTAACTGGCACCCTTGCTGTCCCCGGGTTGCCATGCTGTTCCCTGATGCCCATTACAAGGCCTCTCCTGTAAGTAAAGCTATCCCCAAAGCCATAGATTGTGTAGGCCCTCCATTTTCAAGCATTGTTTTATTTATTTCCCCATAGCAAAATATCCTGTTTGCCTGTGTAGTTCCTAAAGTAAATCAATGAATTCCCTTATAGAAATCGCAGAATGTGTTTTATTAGCATTTAAAACTAACAAGCTCTTCCCAGTGTGTTTTGAGTTGCTATGATTTGCCAAAAGAATGCATCCCAAAACCTTGTTTCCAAGTGAGGGTGCAGGATGCAAAATTAAATTCTCCATTGATCCCCTTCATTTTAAATCAGAAGTGTGAAGTCTTGTATTCCCTTTGCATGTGTGGTGGGAAAATAAAATTGCCCCTTTGTTCCCATTGTGCTCTGACCCAACACACAAAGCATTGCCTGTTCTTTTTAGGTATGGTAAACACATTTTCCCATTTGCTTTCCTTTGCCTTATGTTGCATCTGTGGTAATAAGTTAAAAAAGATGTTTCACCTTGAATCCCCTTTCCAAAGAGTGCATTTCTATCAGAACCCAACATGATTTTCCAATTGTGTTTCCACTCTCTGCCACTGGCCTTCAATTCAGAGGATGAAGTCTAATTGATGTTTGGAGGGTGGGTGTTGCTGGGAGAGAAAACTATTATGCCCAAATCAGCAATCACTGTGTGTTTTGAATTGTTCTTTTTTCTGTATTGGTGGGTGATTTGACAAGAAAGCTGTTGGAAATTGTGACTGCATATCTCAGCATTATCTCTGTGTTGGCGCCATTACAGATGTTATTTTTGTTCTTGTGTTGCCACAGCATTGGTGGTTGATGTTAGTCTGTGTCATATTTGGTGTAAATAAATGAATAAATCTATATTCTTACTACACACCGGCCTGGTTCCTAGTCCATTGTGGCACTCGGTACTTGTTGGGATTGGGTGCGAGACAGGTTGGCGGCCTCACCAAAGTGAACCTTAACAAACTAATAGTGCTTTGTTGTGCGCCACCTTGATTGGAGGGAAAGGAACTCCCTGAGCTGAGTGTGACCGCATAATAATACCGCTACAATGGAAATGCTGTGGTGTACAATTGCTAACACACTAAGTGTTAATTCCTGTTGTACTACGTGGATGTAATCCAATAGTAATGCTGTTTAACATATTTTCTCCCAATCAGCAGTACTGTCACATATCACTTGTCTGAGTGACTTTCTTGGCTGAGCCACAGAGTGATCTCTTTGTGAGACAGAGATGGAAACAGACTCGCTCTGGCACTTTTTGTGTGGCATGTCCTTTCTGTAGCCAATCTTGGCTTCACGTACCCGCGTCTCTTTTCTGGTGTGGTCATCCAATCAATGCAGTGTTTGCATCTTGAAGGTCTAGGCCACTAGAGGAAATGGAGTGTCCGTGGTAGGAGATGCAGGCTATGCCGTAGATTCAGTGTAAAGATGGTGGCAGGGGCTTGAGTGTTAACCTCAAACCAACAATAAGGGCAACCTGCATTCTGTACCTTCCATAGCAGTTAGACACACCAGCTCTGTTGCCTTGGTTTTCTCCTGCCACCTGCATGGGTCCTTTAGTTTTGTAGTGCAGCCCCTCTACCGGGGACAGAGGACCAGTTGAATGACAGGTGAGCAGGCTTGAACTGTGGAGATCTGGTTGGATATGATGCATAGGTGCCATGATCACCATCTCATCCAATAGAGCAGGATGTGGTGGTTAGCAGTAAGGACCAACTCCTACATGTTTCTTGGCTTGAGTGGTGGGCTCTGTGCATGTTTTTGGGTCTGCTCCTCCTCTTGCAACCTTATCCCCTTGTACATTGCGGGAGGGGACGTTGGGCAGGGTTATTTCCCTGGATTAGTCATATAGCACTGTCGGGGCCACTTGTGGGGCGCACGATGTGACATTGTCAATACAATCCGAGCGTGATATTCTCTGTGTAGATGTTTTTTTCTGTCACGGTTAAAATATATTTTACAACCACACACTACATAGACCAGTTGCAGGTCATGCGTCTGCTGGCAGCTCCCTCAGACGAATTGTGGCACTGAGCAGAATCCGCCATCCCTCGGTTGCACGACTGTGGCCAGAAGTCGTTTTTTCAAGCGCCCACACCCCGCTTAGAGGAAATCGCTCTCATCTTTGAGTATGTTTCGTAATGGACCTAAATTATACTTCGAATTATTGATCCTAGCATTCTGAATCTTTTCTCCCTGTCACTATGCAGGTGTATCACTGACCCTGCTTGTTTTAGTTTGTTTATTTGGCATGGGAGTGTCTTTCTATGTAACACTGGCCACTTTGGAGGTGTAATGCTTTTTGGAGAGGCGGAGTTGAAAAGGCTGTTGGTTTGTTGGTGTTTTTTGTTTTTGGATTTTTTTGGTGGTGTAGCCACCATCACCAAAACAATTGGTACTCACACTGGACATACACCCAGCGCTGCGTTCGCCCACCCCTGCCAAGACTCCGCTTGAAGACCTCAAGGCCGACCCGGTGAGGGCCAGGGCTCCCTCCACGACCTTCTCGGTGTGTAGAGTATTAAAGGGGGTCAGGTGGCTTGTGCATGACCTCAGGGTTGTCAACGGCCACCGGCATTGATGGAGTAGGACACCCCATCTGCTCTCAGCTGGTGGGCTGCCTCTGTACTTGATCTGGGTTGAAGCCACTGTAGGGGAGATGACCTTATCTGTACATGGTAACTGTGCCCCTGTTATTATTGCTCCACCGCACTGCGGCCAGGCTCTGCACATCTGTTAGCATTGTCTTCCCATTCCACCCTTCACATGCCTCCCCTACCGCAACTGACTGCTCCTTCACATTGACAGGCTCGCCCGTACCCCCATCTCTGCTAAAGTTCTGCATCCGTCCTTTCTATCCGACCTGTCCCTCCCGGTCTGATGCGCATTCCCAGGGTTGAGGTCCCCTTGGATGGGTGGACTGGGAACCAAAAGAGGCCCTGGAAATAATTTTCAGAGTGGCCCCATATTACATAGTTTGAGTTAGCGCAATCCTTTTCCTATGAGGGAATGTGAATGTTAAAATAAAATACAAAAGAGGACCAGGGTGCAGAGGCCCACCGGGAAATCTCCAGAGTTCCCTGTAGGCCAGTCCAGCCCTGTCCCCTTGGCATAGATACCCTCCTCCTCTCCCTGGCTCTTGTTGCAGGACTACAGGCGGTGTCCAGACATTTGGTCGACGCAATTTGGTCGAAAACCAAATGGTCGATTTTCTTTTTTTTTTTTTTATATATATATATTTTTCGGGTTTTCGTTTTAAAAAAAAGGGGTTTTTAGAAAAAAATAAAAAGGGTGAAAATAAAAAAAAAAAATTCGACCATTTGGTTTTCGACCAAATTGGTTCGACCATTTGTCTGGTCGACCAATTTTTTTCAACCAAATGTCTGGTAACGCTACAGGCCACAGAAAGCAAGAAAAGGATGCCAGAATTGGAGGACACAGGGCATGTATGAAGTTGTTATTAAATGAAGCACTACTATCTGGGATCATATTTTATATCCTTCTCTTTCTCTTGCACAGCTGCACCTCTTATGCATTCCCCTTTGAAGTGTTGCACTCTCCTCCTTGCACCCTGGTGCCTATACATTCGGAACACAAATAACCTCAGTAAACAACAAAACTATTTGCATTGCCAATGCTCGTTTCATCTGTTTTAGACTAAGTTGATTTGAAAAATACATTAACTGATGGACACTTTTTGGTAATAAACAAAGAGCCAGGAGTTAATAACAGAACATAATTCGCCAGTGACCACAGCTGATGATAAGCAAGGCCTGATGTAACAGTCCAAAGATTCAATGTCTATTCTTGCAATCAAAGTAAACATGGTGTTAAGTATTTATTCTGCATGTATTAATTGCTGTCTGAAACATATGTTCTTTATTTTACATATGACAAAAAACCCCAATTATTGAAATTGAAACTTTGGATATAATCTAAGAGAATAAATATTCTTTGCAAATGGCAAAACAGGCCCTCCGAGCTATACATTTTTTCCCAGAGAAGAAAACAGATGCTGTTATTTCAGTCAGGCACTTCACGGATTCAGGATGGGAAGTCTGAATTCGTTTCTCTATTGAGAAGGTTAGCTGTATGTATGCTCTCCGTGTGTAAGAAGCAGGTTGTAAAACTCCTCTGAAACAAGCCAGTAAAAGTGAAAGCCTTACCAAATATATTGAGAAAATAGGGAGAAAACTAAAATGTCTTGTCACTCTAGAGCCAAGTTAGTAAAAGCTGTCTTCCTTTAGGTTGCCTGTATCCCAAGCAGACCATGTGTACCACCTGCCAAGCTTCAACAAAAACGAAATGTTCATATGTTCTCTTTTTGTGAGAAACAGAAAGCCATGTACTGTTTTTCTACACTCCCTTCCTAGAATCTGTGAAACCCACATTGTGGATATGCTCAAGTCTTAAAAGGAAGTTGTATTTGCTAAGGAGTGCATGGCCCTTACGCTCAAAGAAACAAGCTTGCGGCTGTGTTCAGGGTAACGCATTGAAATAAGAACATGTGAAAAGAATGGAATGAAACTACAGCAAATATGTCAAAAGCATTATTGCAAAGGGATGTGTCGCCGTGATTGCACCCTGCAAAGCTTCTCATTTATTTAAGCTACAGAACAAATAAAACATAACTGATCTGCAGACTATTTTAGTGATACCTAAATATTTTAGTATGTAAACATGTTTTAGATAACTGTACTTCAGCAGGCGTGTCCTAGCCATGTACACCAGGTCTAAGGAGACAGCTCTCTCTGAAAAGTCGGATACTGTTATTTTGGAGGAGTTGGAATTATTGTAACCAACATTGTAATATCCCTTTTATTTTTTTTATTTGTATTTGGATTAGACAATACACTTTACAAACATTTGACAATTATCTTAATAAGATTACAACATACAAATTAAAATCACCTTTATCAAGTCAGAATGGCTAAAATACAAGCACCCAATGATTTACATTCATAAAGAAAAATACAAATTAAATGTCCTTTTTATGTTTTTTGGTAAAATCACAACAATCGGCTTTAAAATGTATAGTCTATAATATACAAATTTATAAAATGTTCATATAAAGTGCAAAAGCTAAACTACAGCAACCAATGTATAACATATCTAATATAACAGAATATCCATTCCCACTTTGCCAACCATTAAAGTTGATAACATGCCATAAAGTGTTCTAATAAGGTTCAAGTTTTACCGTAATATCCCGTTTCTCATTTGGCCCTATTGTCCTCTTAATGATGCCATTTTGCAGAAATTTCAGGAATCGTCCCATCCCAAAAGATTCTCACGCTCCTACTCAATCAGGGTAAGGGAGTGTAATTTGGTGAGTTGTACCATTACGCCAGTGCCTGGAAACTGCGTACCTCGTGCCTACACACAAGTAAAAACTGCTGTAAATGTACTACTAATGTACTAAAAATGTCTCAACCAAGTGTGCCGTCACCCACTTTATGGGCCAGATTTATGGAATATTTGCCCGGTTCAAAGTGAATTTGCACTGCTGAAAAGTGGCTTTACACTGCCGACATGTTCTTTCAACGGAGGTCTGATTGAAAAGAACCTTTGACAAAGTCAAAAGTTATGGCTTTTTTGTGGGTATTAACCATTTACCAAGAACTGTTGTCATGCACAGGTAATCAAACATTTTCCAGCGGTTGCCATCAAATGGCTGGGTGGTAACCTAGAGGTATTTGGCCAATGCCTATCCCATGCTTACAAAGAAGCCAAAACTATAGGGTTTCCCAATGATTGTATTTTTAGTTCTGGTGCAAGTGGGCCACATTGCTATAAAAAAAAAATAAAGTAAAGTATTTTTATATTTATAGATCGAGTGGCTCGTGCTAAAAATAGAAAGCTTACTTTTCCAAAAGAGGATAAGGTCACAATCCTGAAAATCACTTTCTTCCATTGTCTAGCAATCTGGCCCACCTGCGTTACTGATAGAAAACACAGCTATTCACCAGGCTGGAGCTTGTCGGGTGCAGGGAACATGTGTCTGCAGGGAAAATGGAAGTGAGTGGGGAGTTCATAGGGGGGTCACAGACACATGATATGGGTTCAGGGGAGTCACGTGCTACGAGCGGTGTGTCTGTACCCCAAGGTCAGTTATGTTAATATATGAGATTTATAAAGTACAAACCAAGCTGGTAATCAAAAGCACGCTGTCAATAGGCACCCCCTACAGGGAGCTGCAAGTAGGGGCGTGGGGTACAAACAGAAGAATTGACTTCCAAAATCTCGAGTGTACCCCAGTAAATTTACAAATTATGTCCCAAAAGAGGAGCATAAATGATATGTGTGTATTTATTTATTTATTTTTATATTTGTAAAGCGCCAAAACCCTGAGGCACCAGGGCGCTGTCACACCCAGTTACATGAAACAAGCTTGACTGGTGAGATGTACATATTGGCATAGGTATACAAGAGAATGCTGTTGCAAGCAGTTACATGAAAAGTAATAAAAAAAAAAACTTAGTATATATACATATTGTTGAATTCCTGAATGCACAACAGCTCTGAGCACAGCAGACACTGGGACGAGTGCGATGCAATCCATGCCATGTCACTGGGATTTCCAGAACTGCTTTCTGCTTCTGAGGGCACGAGTACTGCCTTCAGAAAGTCGCATCTGCCGGTGCAAAGGGAAGAGTGAGTGAGCTCACAAAAGCCTAATTTCAAATGAAGTGCAGGGGGTCACTTTTGAACCAACCTCTCAGGCCCAGACATCCATCACTCTGCTTTATGGAACAGAACGTTCCGGTGGAGTGCTCCAATTTAGCAGCCAGAGAGGGTAATTTATTAGGTGTCAACATCTAGGTCTGGGACAAAGTACAAAGAGCGAACATAAACAGCCGGTCTATCCAACATCAGATAAATATTGCGGCGATGCAACGTCTCATTTGATGATATCTGAGGGAGACGAGACAAGAACGTGGCAGGAGTTAATGCACAGGACTGCAGGGCAGGCAGCCAGTCCTGGTATAATGAACTGGCCTAAAGACTGAGGTACTGTCTGCTTCGACTTCACGAATTGACTGCGTGCATGTCGCATGGCAAGTAAGTACCCCTGGCAGCTGGCAGGAGGGAGATGACTGGCGGGGAAGATAGAGGGGCATGTCCGGGAAACTGACACAATTAGAGCAGAAGGCTGAGCTAGCCTGGATACCCTCTTCAGTCCCTGCCACTGTGTGAGATTTTAATTGCTGCGGTGTCTATGCTGGGGCTGTGCGCGAGCTCCAATTTACAGCTCACTTCTCTCCTAAGAAGGTCAGGCCTGGCAGCGGAAAGAACTGGGAAGCAGCCTTGACTTGCATCCTTCTATGCTTCTTAAGGTAAACTCAGAAGGAAACAGCAAGACACATTGTATGGAGTGCCACGACAAAGTGACAATCAGTGGCATAGGACAGAGGCCAAACCCGCCGAGTGGCAGCGATTCCGTGCTAAGGGAATCAGCGCTTTATTCAAGTCTTCTGCTCCCAACAAGGAAGGCCTGCTGTTATATTGAAAAACAATTGTTGTTATGATGGACTTGTAACACCTGGCTGACAGCACTGGCAAGCATGGGTGGACTGGCCTATAGAGAACCTGGGCTTCTTTTGTGTGGTATTTCCAAACGTTCCCATAGGAACATTGTTGGGCTTGCTGAAAATGTGTAATATGGCACCACTTTGGAAATTACCTCAAGGGCCTCTTTTGGTTCCCAGTCCACCTCTACCGGCAAGTTCACCTGCACAGCGGGACTTCTTGACAAAGCCAAACACCTTGACCGCCGGCTCCATCATTAGTCACCTACACCAGACAGGCTCGGGCTCCAATGGGCCTTCACCGACTCCTTCTAAAAATCCATGACAAGCAGGATCAGAGGGATGCCACACACCCCCGTCGCTAGATGAGTGGAGTGGGGTCTAATATACGAAGGACAGGTCAACCTACCCTTATTTTCAAGATTATTCCATGAGGCAACTCGCCAACTGCACCACAGCAGCTTTGTGTGTACCGCCTTCACCAACTGCCTCTGCTAGAATCCCCACACACTCACCTCCTGCAGCACTGCACCATGCATAGCCACAGTGCCACACCTGTTCCGGGATCCGGAGAATCCTGGCATACATCGCCACAAGGTACCCAGACTGGGAGGAGCTAAATCTTGAAGTCAACCTGGTTAGAAGTCAGGAGCAAATGCTATGCATGTAAGAGGTATATCCATGGTTTTATGGTTAATTAAACATTCTCAGGGAAGTAGAAGTTATTGGCAGGCAGAGCAGGAGCACTGCATGAGATTAGTTTCTCTCCCTATGCGAGAGAGGGTATTCTCATAGATGGGTCCCTTGCCCTTAACCGCTGCGCCATAGAGAAGCAAGCTGCACCTCACTGAGGAGGCACAACAAGGCGGAACCATTTCTGCGGTTGCTGTGTTTCCATGCAGAGGGGACCTGGCCAAGCAGTTCGGGCAGGGCTGTTCTCATTGGTGGCAGTACCTGACTGATTTGCATATGACTGGACCCCTTTTGCAATGTCACAGATGGGCTAAAAAATGGTGTTGTGAAAGGTTGCCCAGTGCAGTGCCAGTGGTTCAGATTAGTTCAAAACCCTCCACCCATCACTTTTTTGGTTTTAGTATGTTTCCCTTTGTAAGAGAGGGTATGCTCAGATGTGCGTCCTGTGCTTGCTGCCCCATATGGAACTAAGCTGCACTCAGTGATGAGGCCCAACAAGGAGGCCACAGGAGACCTGAATGGGTTAAGTCTTTAAGCAGTTCTTTTTCCACATTGACACATCAATACCAACCCCCCGAAAAAGAGCCCAAAGGGGGCGAATGATGAAGCCACGCTTTAATGTGCAGATTTGGAAAACACGTCTCCTTTTAAATGTGTTCAGTGCTGATTGTCTAACGCTTGTCATTGCTGATGTCTGTCTGATGTTAAATGCATCCTGTTAACAAGTAAATTAATAAACACACCGAAAAATGTCCTCAGAAGTCTCTCTCTAAATTGTGCAGCGCTGCAAATATTTTATGTGCCAGACATCTGTAATCGAAAGCAATTAATGTAATTGGAAAAAAATAAAATAAAAAATAAAAAGGAACACGTTAGAAGCGGAATTCAACACATTAGTACTTGACAGATCTTCGCCTTATTCTTGGAAACCTGACTATCCTGTTATTTGAAATCAGCTTAAATGATAAGGTTTATGCAGTGCTTGCACCTAAGCGCTTTACATAGAACATATATGTATACAATATCACCCTACAGAATTCGGTGCTCGTTTATCCACCTTTGGAACGACGAACGGCTAAGTTAGCCTTGCTGGGATTCAAACCTGCGACCTACAAATCACTCACAAACCGCAGCAGCGAGCGCTCAACACACCGAGCTATCTTACCGGCTATACTGTAATCACACGGAGTGGTGGGGGGCAATTTCTACAGTTGTGAGCTGTACGCTCACTATACATTGCCCAATAACTCCCACATGGTTGGGCGGGGGGTGGGGGGGTACAAGCACCTCGTTTCGTGGGTTCACTATGTCATTTGCGGGAATGTCAATCAATTCGGCCTTTTGCATTAACACACGCTGTTTTCTGATTGGATAAACATGATGATAGTAATCCACGTGGTTTGCAAGAGTGCTTCCATCAATGCGAGTCTGTGCGGTGCCCCGAGAGACGTGTGCTTCGTAATTCAGGGTTGCACGCTTTGAGTTTTGCATATGTATTTATTTATTTATAGTTGAAATGGAAGGTGCCAGCGGTGATCAGTGTCGCTTCGTGGCAGCACAAGTAGAAAGTCTGGTATAAGGGGAGACATAAAAGAAGACAGAACCGAACAGAGCCATTCTAAGCCTTATACCTATCAGGTAATTTTACCATGAGAGCGCCAGGACACCACTAGGGTGGTGATAGTGCGTGGTATGAATATCCTTTAACATAACACGAAGGACAGTAACATGGGAAATTGATGAGACGGACGCTGCCGTGGTGAACCCATCTGCACTGAGAATGCTGCGTCTGGCAGACCATTGCCTGCACACACTTATTTCCGTTAATGAATGACTTCTTGTAATCAAGCTACCATCCAAAGACGCTTTGTTTCTTTCCCTTTTAAGGTCTGAAGTGTACTCATAAGAAGACAGAGCCGTCGTCAGCTGGCACCAGAATGCCAACACTGTTCAGTCAAGTACTGCATTCAGTGCGCAGACGAGGCGTTGAGTGTCTAATGTTTAATGCAACCACTTACACTGATCCTTTACTTAGTAGCACCCGTCACGACGCGGCCCGTTATCTGCACACACGAATATGTCACTAGGTGTAATAATATAAACACATGAGTACTAGTGCAAGGACGCTGCAGCCCAGGATGGCCAAGATGCCCGGATTCATGGAATTATTTACGTGTACAACGGGGATTTGCGTGCCATTCAGCTCCAAAATCCCTGTTTGACTAATGGAGATTTGCGGGGAGCGTATACAATGGATTCCCATGAAAAAGCCAGCGACTCCATCGAAAGCCTGCCAACTACATATGTACCAGGCAGCGTTTCCAATGGATTCCCATGAAAAAGCCAGCGACTCCATCGAAGCCTGCCAACTACACATGACAGGCAGCGTTTACAATGGATTCCCATGAAAAAGCCAGCAAATCCATCGAAGCCTGCCACCTACACATGTACCAGGCAAGGTTTACAATGGATTCCCATTAAAAAGCCAGTGACTCCATCAGAATCCTGCCACCTACACATGTACCAGGCATCGTTTACAATGGATTCCAATTAAAAAGCCAGCGACTCCATCGGAAGCTTGCCAACTACAGAAGGCTGGCAGCGCTTACAATGGATTCCCATGAAAAAGCCAGTGACTCCATCGGAAGCCTGCCACCAACACATGTACCAGGCAGCGTTTAAAATGGATTCCGGTGCAAAAGCCAGTGACTCCATCGGAAGCCTGCCAACTACACATTGCAGGCAGCGTTTACCATGGATTCCTGTGAAAAAGCCAGCCACTCCATCGGAAGCCTGCCACCAACACATGTACCAGGCAGCGTTTCCAATGGATTCCCATGAAAAAGCCAGCGACTCCATCGGAATCCTCAAAATGTGCAGTGACATGAAAATCCATGCTGGCGCAACTGCTGTATTATTTGCATGTCGGAGAGGAAGGGAGCGGCAGAACGATCCATTATCTTCCACCCCTCCTCCCCCGCCATGCAAATACATGAACATGAACCGGGACACAGATGAACGCTCATTGAAAATGAGGTCCTTAGCGCTCTGACCCTGAACTCACTAATAATAGGCATAAGCTAAGTACCCTCCTTTTGAATACAAGAGGTTAAATCATGACCCATGCTAGGTTGGATCATATGTGCATTCCAGTGTACATCCCAAAACATGGAGCAGATGATGCTTCATGCATTCGAATCCTATGATTCCTCAGACAACATGGGTTTTCGGGGGACATGTCTTCAAGGTTCAATATGAATACGAATGAAGTGGGTAGTAGTGTAATGTGCACAATGTATGGGAGAAAATAACTTGAGGACAGTATAAGAGAATTGAGGGACAGGCAATTCGGATGGGCTCAGTCTCCGGATTTACAAGCCTGCATCTCAGACAAGATGCCTCGCTATTGGTGAGCCATCTTTTACATGTGTACAGGTGTAGAATACATGCCTAGTTGCCACTCATATTTCCTTTGCCCACTGGTACAGACTTGTCATGGATAGCCACATCAGGAAATGCTGATGGCCACTTAGATAAGGAAGATTAAAAATGGAGGCTCTGAACAGTTTCTATAATAGGGATATTGTTGCCCATTGTCCACCCCGCCCCAGTCTCTCCCGAAAGAAGGACACTTGCTTTGTATTGTTGCTTGGATTAATTGATGAATATTTCAACAAATGCCTTATCTTCAGAAATCAGAAGGAAGCATTTTGCCAAAAGATGGAAGCTCCCCTGAGCTAAGAAATGGAACAAAGTTCCCAATACCATACAGATGGATAGGGAAAGTTAGAGGAAAACTCACCCATTGCTTAATGGAGGAAGGAAACCCCGAAAATAGAGAGAGCATTCTAACTACTTCGTCCTGACCTCTAACCTGTGCCATTAAAGACTTAAGATGTGCTTAGTCCATGAACATTGGCTCTTGCAATCTGTCCACATGCCACCACGCCATACTCGGACAGCACCAAGAGAGCAACCATAATAGCTCCCAGGGCTCGAGACAAGGGTACACGCTGGTGGACAGAGTCCCCCACTTTTTTAAGAGGGCACCTTGATATGCTAATTTCTGGTGACACCACGTTCAATTGGTATGTTAATGCGTCCTAGAAACTGAGTTTGGTGCTCAGCCCTAAGAAGATTATCTAACACCTATATTCAAAAAATCAAAGAAACTTGTTTTATAAGAACATCTGTATATATGCATGTACAGGCAGGCAAACAGAAGCTTATATTAGAAACACACGCGGACCATGCCATTGTATTGTGCACTAATTTTCAGGGATTGGCTTACCAGACAGGCCCATTATATATATCATACTAATGTCAATAGGTAATTCATCGTACATGAGTTGTGAGATTGTTAATGTCACAAGATATAGGAAAGATTTTTGCACATAAGTCCCACAAGAGATGATTTAATTTGACAAACCTGAAAGGATCCATAGTATTGTGAACTGGAAGCCCTGAGGAAGACCTTTTAAATATGGTCGAAACACGTGTCGACTGTTTGGCCCTTAAGAACAATAATTCAAATTGTATAATTTCCAACTAGTGTCTGATCTTTTGAACTTTAAAGGCAGTTGTGTACTGTGGATTGTGGCACAGGGGGGCCAGTTAGTTGTTTGGAATGTTAATGTGTCCTCCCAAATTTCGTTTTAGGTCTTGACCCGTTATAGTTCCAGGTGCCCAACCATGCCATCTGAGAATAAGTTTCAATATATGATAGTTGCAGATGCTCAACCATGTCATCTGAGCAGAAGTTTCAATGTAGGAAGCAGACAGCAAGCACAGTGGTAGAGAGTAAAGTCTAAAAAAAGCAAAGTCTTTCATCCTTGAAAGCAAATCATAGCTTTTGTTTAATGCATCTAAGTGTCTTTTAAACAAGATAGATATAACTTTTATAAGATTGTGTTATCAGCCTGACAAGATTTGCACTCATTTATAATACACAGCGATCTTCGCCAAGTAGCTCCGTACGCAAGCACAAATGCATGACTGGCCTTCACTATGCAGGGGTGCAGTACAAAAGTATAGGAGTAGCCGTGGCAGGTGGCAGATAACATTAACCACATACCTGAATATGTAGTAGACCACTCTGTGTGCCGTAGCCGAGAGGCAATGGGGCATTGAGATGGGACTAAACTGAAAAAATGTGATACAATGAACAAAGAACACTATGAGAGCAGAAAAGCTCAGAAGATAGAGAGCGAGAAAGTGCAAGCATCTTAATCATCTTAATTAATGCATCCCGCTGTGTTGGGGGAGCCGCAACACCAGCGAAAATTAAATTAAATGTTCATGGAGCTAATTGTGTTTTCAATATTTGATTTAGCGTAGTCTACGGTTGTTTAGCTGTAGACTGAGCTGTAAAGATGAAGACAAACTAGCAAAGATGCCAAAAATGCAGGGACTGTTCCAGACCATTGCCTGCATGTTGTTTTCATTAATCCAGTAAATAAAGACCCAATCAAGAACTTTTGGAATTATAAAGAATGTGCACACTGCACACCAAGCATTTGAAGAGAGTGGAAGCGTCACACATCGTCCTCATACATTTAAACCTTCATTACCTGGTCAGTGCACAGTGAATAGGAAATGATATCCTGTGACTGCTTAGACAGTGGGCACTCCTGCCTTGTTCCGCTAGTAATCAGCAGTTATGTGGTCCTTTGCCCATTCATGATCATGTGATTGTTTAAGGATCAATACCCCATTTGGACCTTCTTCTCGTATTCCAAGGGCTACTACATTTTTACTATGACCACCAAGATCTCTGTGACCTGCTGCTCTGCAGCTGTTTTGGACTATGACTTCCATGATCCCTCACCATTGGCTCTGCTGAATTGGGCTGATGGGCATTGTGGTTCAATACATCTGGAGAGACAAAGGCTGCAGACCCCTTAACCAGAAGAATACATGGCTAACCGTCAAAAGGAATTTCAGCACCTGCATAGGGCAAGAAAGAGAAAGCGGAAGGATAGAGAGTTGAGGGCAGTGGGGAAAAAGTGTTGAGAGAGGGAAAGGAAAAGAGAGGGAAGGGGCAGAGGAGTAGAGAGAGGGAGGTGGATGGATGAGAGAGAACCACGAAGAGAGCCTTAGGAAATGCATACTGTTGCTCATGCTCTAATAATGACACTGAAAGAGAGAGTTGAAAAAGAGACAGACTGAAATAAACTGTGGTGGATAAACAAAGGTACAGAGAGTGAATAGAGAGGGAGAAGGACAGACCCAGTGGGTTGCACTTAACATGAACATGCACAGAGGTATTTGATTGTCCTCCTGTAGTGGTGGTGTGTGCTTGAGATGATTCACCTACAGGCATCATTAATTTTTTTTTTATTGTCAAACCACGAGCCTAGGTCAAGAGCAGCAGAGCGCTGTACATGGTGTGGGTAGCCGGCATTTGAGCTGGCATCTTTTAACAGTAGCTCAGTACTGTGAGATGCAGTCTGTGTACCAGTACGTGTGTCCTTTGGGATTGGTCCTTGGTCATTTGCTGTTGAAAAAGCCTCGTTCTGAGAGATTTCTGAAACTAATATAGCAAAGACCTTGAGAGGGTTATTCTGATTGTTGAACGTCAGGACTGCTCAACATCCCTTACCCTCTACGTGCCACAAACCACGGCCTGGCACCACACCATAGGTATGCCCCCAGAGGCAGGCATTCTAAGGGACCACATCTGCAGCTCCAGACACCAGATGAGAGCGCCCGGCGGGTCTCGCTCCACAGAGGATCAGCAGGTGGGTGACCCCAGAAGCCTCGGTGGCAGACTACGGCATGTGTCCATTAGCAGTGCAAATCCACCCACTTCCCTAACAATCGGAATTTGGATCCCCTGTGTCGGTGGCCAGACGTTCTTGGGCATCTCCTCCCTGCAGCCGAACCACACCATTCTCCTCTGACCTTTATTTATCAGAAATAAGTGCCCTAGTGCCCCCACACATATCGATGTTGTTAAGCTGGGTAACTGTGGCGCTTTCATGATATCAGTACCATTTCCATAACATCACAACTTCTCTGAAATACCTAACTTCGGACATATGCATGGAAGAACATGTGAGCAATTATTCCATCCAAACACTGGTCAATAATGCTTCCACCACCCTTTCCCCATCTCTGTTAGATACAGCAAGGAATGTCTGACTTGCTAATTTGCCTGAAAAGGTGCCGGACTACACTTCACCAGTTTCAGCAGCTTAGTGACACCCTTGCCCTCTTCTGTTTTTCTTGCATTATTTCTACCTTGTTAACACGAGTTTCTCAGGGCCTCTCAATACCCTCCTCCCTTTCCAACTTTTACAGTCCTGGGCTGCTTCTCTCTTTCCACAATGTTTCAGCTCATGCCGAGTCCCTCCAACCAATGTACCAGTAGCTTTCCTTTCACCAAAGTTAGCAGACCACACAATTACATCCTGTGTGGCCTGGACAGTCATAAAACACACAGCACTCGAGTCCCTGTTAACCCTACTTAAGCACTGCTATCTCAAGCCAAGACCTGTTACGAATTCTTACAGCTCCATGCTGAGCACTATTTAGAATACCTTCAAGCCCATACTGAGCAAAATTTGGAATACGTGCAAGCCCATAATGAGCACCTGCAAGCCCACAATGTGCACTATTTAGAATACCTGCAAGACAATACTGTGCACTATATAAAAAAAAACTGCAAACCCATACTGAGAGCTATATGGAATACCCACAGGCCCATACTAAGTACTATTTAGAATGCATGCAGGCTCATACAGAGCAATGAATACCTGCAAGCATATACTGATCACTATATAAAATACCCGCAGGTCCATACTGAGCACTATTTAGAATACATTTAAGCCCATACTGAACAGTATTTAGAATACCTGCAAGCACATACTGAGCACTATTTAGAATACCTGCAAGCCGATACTGAGCACCTGCAAGCTGATGCTGTGCACTATTTAGAATACCTGCAAGCCGATATTGAGCACTATTTAGAATACCTGCAGGTCCATACAGAGTACTGAATACCTGCAAGCACATACGTCAGCACCTGCAAGCCCACAATGTGCACTATTTAGAATACCTGCAAGCCAATACTGTGCACTATATAAAAAACCTGGAAACCCATACTGAGAGCTATATGGAATACCCGCAGGCCCATACTGAGTACTAATTAGAATGCATGCAGGTCCATACAGAGCAATGAATACCTGCAAGCCTATACTGATCACTATATAAAATACCCGTAGGTCCATACTGAGCACTATTTAAAATACATTTAAGCCCATACAGACCAGTATTTAGAATACCTGCAAGTCCATACTGAGCACTATTTAGAATACCTGCAGGTCCATACAGAGTATTCAATACCTGCAAGCACATACTGGGCACTATTTAGAATACCTGCAAGCCCATACTGAGCACCTGCAAGCTGATGCTATGCACTATTTAGAATACCTGCAAGCCCATACTGAGCACCTGCAAGCTGATGCTGTGCACTATTTAGAATACCTGCAAGCCCATACTGAGCACCTGTAAGCTGATACTGAGCACTATTTAGAATACCTGCAAGCCGATACTGAGCACCTGCAAGCTGATGCTGTGCACTATTTAGAATACCTTCAAGTTCATACTGAGCACCTGCAAGCTGATACTGAGCACTATTTAGAATACCTGCAAGCAGATGGAGCACTATTTAGAATACCTGCAAGCCGATACTGAGCACCTGCAAGCTGATGCTGTGCACTATTTAGAATACCTGCAAGCCGATACTGAGCACCTGCAAGCTGATGCTGTGCACTATTTAGAATACCTGCAAGCCCATACTGAACAGTAGTTAGAATACCTTCAAGGCCATACTGAGCACCTGCAAGCCAATACTGTGCACTATTTAGAACACCTAGAATACCTTTAAGGCATACTTATAATTGTTCTTTTATAACACGCTTAATACCCATGAGTGGTTTATAAGCGCAGGATCGGGATTCAAACCTCTGTTGCACTGCGTTCATCCAAGACGAACGTGTTGCCCCTGAGGTATCCTTCCTCCCTACTGAGCACTATATAGAATAGTACCTGCAAGCCTATACTGAGTACTGGCAAGCCCATACAGTGCACTATTTAGAATACCTTCAAGCTCTTACTGAGCATTATTTAGAATACCTGCAAGCCCATACTGACCACCTGCAAGCCCATACTGACCACCTGCAAGCCCATACTGGGCCCTATTTAGAATACCTTCAAGCTCTTACTGAGCATTATTTAGAATACCTGCAAGCCCATACTGACCACCTGCAAGCCCATACTGGGCACTATTTTGTTCACTTTGGTCTGAATCCTGCTTTTCACTATAAGGAACATGTCCACTCCTATTTACTCTGAGAACATTTGTCTGAGGTCACCTCCAGAGACTTAATGCTCGCTGTGAGGACTGACACCTACTGAGTGAGGTCTTATCAAGTCAACCATGCCATTGGTGGTGCATGTCATTGGTGGTGCATGTGTAGGAATGAGGACATGCTCACCTCTGACAGGAAGGACAATATCCATGATTACATAGTCTACAAAGCAAAGTCCCTTCTAACATGTGTCAGGGCATGGCCACTCCCCCCACACCCCACTCCACAGCCTCTCCACAGTAGTGTGGAATGAAGTGTATCTTGCTACACAGTCTGTTTGTCAATCCTCCTCTCAGTTGCACTCAGTGCTGCCATTGTCTAGCACCCTGCCCGCACTGACCTCTCTAGGGTCAGCTATATTGTTGTTGGTCAAGGAACTGCGGCTATTCAGCTGCCCACACTCAGGCACCTTGGCAGACCTAGACTCTCTGAGCACACTATACACAGAGGGGTGCATAGCCACCTCATCAAGTTCGGGAACCAGTTCTCAAACATCCTGGAAGCAAAACCATTTCAAAGCACTGCTCTTCCAGAAGCTTTGATGTTAATCCAAAACCAATACACACTGAACCCATCAAGGTCCTACTACTCCCAATGACCATGAAACACCAAACCTTCTAATACCCTCTTCCCGACCCGGGTCACTCATCTCAAACTTTAGTCTCACACCCAGTGGGCACTTCCATGGTCTCATCCACAGTGAAAGGGCAGAGCATGGATCTATTCCAGACCCAAGCAAGTGACGCTGGACTAATGCTCTACCAGCGACCTGCGATCTAGATCTAATCCTGGAGCATCAACGTTTAAAGGGCAAACATATTACATTCCAATTGCAGGAATGTTACAACTGGAATTCATGGATGGTCTTACCAGTCCTAAACATGTCTTTGAGTTTACAATTTTCAACAATATTTATATTTCAGAAAGGAATTATTATAAACTATAGATTATTTAGCTGTAACAACACAGGGTAACTATTTGATTTATAATGCATTGCAGCCTTTATAAATCCCTGTAAATAATGTTCCTATTACAGTCTAGTTGTGACATCCCTGCTCACTTGTAATTTTCAAATAATCACCCGTTCCATGGGGTGGAATGAGTGGTAACGGTCTGGGCCTGAGTTAAAGGCCAGAGTGTACCCATAGAAAGGGTGTTTTTTGCTGTTAGCACCTGGGGGTTGCCAATCCGGAAACCTGGGGTGCTAAGAGCAAAGTATTTTGTTTGAATGAATGGGAAGCTGTGAGGTGGCATCCCGTTAATTCATACAAAATACTTGCTAAAGATGGCTGCCGTGGATGAGAAAGACAGAGCTCTGTATCTAACCCCTCTTCCATTTCCATGGCAGCCAGCAAGGACAATGGGAGGAGTCAGCAGTGGCAGGCACTGCTGCCACTGTAAACAGGTCAGTGGGGCGTGAGGGATTAAAAATAAGAAGTGAAGGGGATGGGGGGTGGAGGGAAGATGGCGGGGTGGGGAGAGCAGCCACCAGGTTGCTCAGAACGCAGGCCTGGATCGGTAGATTCAGCCTGCAATCCAAGCAATCTGGTTGGTTGCTCCCCCCACCATGGGTGCCAATAAGACAAGGACATCACTACAGTTCTGTAATTGTTTATTACCTTTCAATTTTGACATCACAATGCTGTACTGCGTGTGGCACTGTACAGCCATTCATTGAAAGGAACTGTTCATGGTAGTATGGTTATGTTTCAACTGCTGGAGCTTAACACATGAGAGCAAGAACCTACATGATAATGCTTATTTCAAAGCACAAAGCAAGAAGGTTTTTAGATGCATTTTATTAAACAGCATAATGCTTATTCAATCGTAATAGATTCTACATTGATTGTATGTATGAGAACCGGGAAAAGCAATTGCATTACATTAAGCAAGAGGACAGGTATTAAAGGAGATGACAGTGCACATCCATGCATTATAAAGAATTCAATATCACCTAACATACATAGAAATTATTTTGTAAGTCACCTCGATGATCTTATACGTGAACTCGCCCTCCAGCCTTGTTTCACTATTTGGTTACTGACATGGTTAGTAACGGTGCCGGTGATTCAGGCATTTATTTGCTGGTAGGTGCCTGAACTCCCGTAAGGTCAGGCCTGCCGGGAGATCTGTGGACCCCACTGGCAAACTCCAAGTGTGCCAGTCCTGAAAAATACCAGTGCTGGACCTTCTCAAGACCAGCTCTCTCATAATGAGTTCCAATGTCTCCTATGAATCTCTTAAAATGTTTACTTGAAATTTTCCTTAGGTTTTCACAGTCAATATGAAGGTGCTTATGGGTCTCCATTCTTTTCCTCACTGAGTGTTCCAGTATGGCCACGTCCTACCCGTATCCTCTAGTTTCTTTCCAGGATTCAGTAAACCTAATTTATATAAAATATTATGTAGAGGAGGTCCCAGATATGGCCTGCACCCCTGCCCCCCATTGCGAATTGCCAGTAAAATATTCGCCAAGGTATGTGACGTATGAGGAGCAACTGAACCAACAGAGAGCCGCATTGGGCCTCTGCCCTGTGTACATTAGAAGATCAGTACCTGTTGAAATGCCAATAAGCAGACAGCCCTGGGCAGCACGTTACCCAATCAGACAACCATACCAGCCGCTGATACGAAACGATGAGTATTTACAGACTGTTCATGAGGAGACACAAAGAGCCCTGATGGAAGACAAACGATGATGAGAAGAGGGCCTGGACAGACTAACGCATGAGAAAAGGCAATACGTGAACGCGTGTATCCACGAAAACAGGTGCAAGAGACGTGAAGGACAACACACTGATAAAACGTAAGAAACATCATAGCAAAAGAACCAAGATGAAAGAATCAAACCTGTTAAATGTGTGTAAATAGGCTTGAAACGCAAGATGCTAAGAAATTGATCCTGCTTGCAATGCTTAGTAGAAGATAGAGCGGCAAGCGCCAACCATATATCTACCTCAAGAAGGCACAATGTACACGTGCAACTCCATTTTGTAAAAGCAGAAGTACGCCCAGGCGGCCAAGGCCTAACTGGTTGGGTTTCATATCCAAGCCCAAGCCAGCGGAAAGAGCGGAATTGAAACTCAACAAAGGATGGCTCAGGCCGGGAAATCGAGGTCAACCCAAGAGAGGGAGGTGAGCTTAAGCTAAGGAGAATCGAAACTTCAGAGCATACCAGCCTGCCCTATGAAGGTCAAGATAAAGAGGCCCGGGCAGGTGGTGGAGCTACATGGAGAATTAAATACACGAAAATCTGGAAGATGAAACAGATTCACGGTGAACCAACACGTGACCAGCCAGGCGCGAAGATGTACCACCGTGTGATGTCACCCAGATCCAAGGAGTGCCATAACTTTTCCTGATAAGAGACTACAGTTTCGAGGCCTTCTTTAGCCAACTAATTGACACATCACCCTAAAACCTGATGGAAGGGAGGCAGGGTGAATCTTGGGACACTAGGCACCTGCGTTTCCAGCCTGCTTGCTGCCAATTAAAGTGGAGATTTATGGTTAGGGGTGCAACTTGCCCAATCACAATGGACCATGTAATTTAGGGTCCTATAGACACTGTAACCAATAAGACGTTGTACTTATAGTGACGTCCATCACGTGTGATGTAGAGGGATGGGCGTAGACGCCCACCAGATAAGAGTTAACCAATCCACATGCTCTGTTGTCATAAACAGATATAACACCTATACTTAAATTACCTTTCCCAACCAATTATATTGCGTGATGATTTTTTGTAGAATTAGACGTCAATGATGACGAGTTTAACCTATAACAACGGCTGTTGGACTAAAGTTCGAGGAAGTCGGAGCGAGACAGGTGTTCGCAATGCTGCTGATTTCGATATGCTGATGTATGTATCATTAAACTGACTTCCCTTTGCCAATTTACTGAGTCTTGATTTTTGAGATGTGCTGGAGTATGTGAATCCTGCACCCTGTCCTCACACGGTGAAGCTATCCAGTATTACAAGTTCTCGGGGGTTGAGTACTGACCAATGGGCCCGTCAGTCAATTCCTCTCATCATGAACACTTGGTAGCGTGAGGATGGTTTCGGCCATCGATTAAGATAACCGATTAATATAGTATAAGACACCCTTAAACCGACGGCACAAAGTAACTCTGGGCCTTCGGTTACATCACAAGTCCTTTTGCCATTCCAGATGAGTAGGCCGAGAAGCTCCCCGTGGACAATGATAGAGTAAAGAATTTCAAAAAATCTGCAGTGGGTCTGAAGGAACCCGCCTTTCCAAGCATAACCCTTCTCATTCCCACGGGCAGCGGATTGGACGAAAACGTTAAAAGCGGGAAGAGGAAGGGGCAGTGATCCTGAAGTTCCAGAGAGGAAAAGAGGCGATCGGTGAGTGAAAAAACAAAACTCGTTACCTTGGCAAACGTCTCATAGGCATTAGAGCAAGTAGGGGAATGTAACAGAGGGTGGCAGAGAAAAATAAAGTAGCTAGAGGTAGAGTAGACGGTATGTATTTAAAGGGTGAATGACTCGAGTATAAAAAGAAAAACGTAAAAGAATACCAGGGGGGCACCTGAGCTAAAACGTAAAAGAATACCAGGGGGGCACCTGAGCTAAAACGTAAAAGAATATCAGGGGGGCACCTGAGCTAAAACGTAAAAGAATACCAGGGGGGCACCTGAGCTAAAACATAAGAGAATACCAGGGCGGCACCAGAGCTAAAACGTAAAAAGAATACCGGGGGGGACACCCGAGAGAAAAGCAAGATTTCACCTTGTTCCTGCGCTTTAAAGAGTGGTCGACAATTTATGCTACGATTACGTTTAAAGATGGAATTAACGGGGTTCGTTCAAATCCCATGGTGGGGTATTAATTAGAAGGCAGGTACATGTATGACCAGCTGGTGTTTGTCTAGTCTGTCAAGTGTCCGTCATATGTGCCTTACTGCATGTTAAATGTACAACAGTTGTATTGGTGATTGATTGAAATGCATTTTGGCCTTACGCAATTCTGTAACTAAGAGGGAATCGCCAGTGAATTGATGGTTTCTTTTGAGTTAATTGATAGTATAAAATTTGGCAGGAAGAAGTGGATTGGAGCTTGCAGTTGTGGTGCTCGCTCATACTAGTGGGAAGATTAAAAGATTGTGTAAATATTGTTGGTGTCAAAGTTCAAAAATGGAAGAGGTTACCCCACTTGCGCACTTGTGCCAGCAACTGCCCAAGCATGCAATAATATTGAAGAAATATAGCCAGGAGTGGGTTAAGGGTACTGCCAATAAGATGTTTATGCCTTGGCCCCAGAATGGGTCCTTGTCTAAGGCTGTTTTACAGCACATGACAACCTTCCTACATGCCACATATACTGGCAAGAAGCTTGAGAAACGCCTTGCTGTTTTTGAACTTTGGAAGATGTTTGAGCAAACGAAGGAAGAAGAACCACCTGCAGACTGGATATTAAATGTATGTACGGAGGGGGGTGAGACGCTTACCGCGCCACCAGCCCCGCCAGAACCAGTCATTGAGGGAAGCAAATCAGAGCGTCTTTACCCGTTACGAGAACTCAAAGCAGCCACAGGGTACAGTAACCCCGCAAATGAGTCACCTACATGTAGTAGTGACAAAACTAAAGAACAGGATCAGGAAATTGATTTGGCCTCCACAGTCCTAAGGGACAAGGAGAGGCGCGGCGATAGTAGTAAGGATCGAGCACAGGCTAATGCAGCTCTCAATAAAGAGAGAGAGAGGGAAAGAAGCGGAAAGGAAGTGATGAGACAGCATTCGTGAAAGACGAATGGATGGGAGGACAGATACTAATAAAGCTAGATGGAAAGGGAAGTGATGATGTACGGACGAGAGGAAGGCACGATGAAGAGCAAAGAAAGGAGAAGGAAACAAGGGATGAAAGGACGAGAAAGAAGGATAGAATAAGGCGAGAACAACTATATCGCAAAGAGCAAGGAATACCGCTCAGTCGCACACAGTATGCAGCCTATTAAAAATACAGGCTGAACATGTTGAAGTTGGAGGAAGAAAGGAGAGTGCATTAAAGGAGGTGAAAAAGCAGGAAGACGAGGAGAGTAGAAGGGCAAAGGAACGTAGAAATGAACGAATGAGAGAAGTAGGTAAGGCTAGAGAAGAAGCGAAAAAGCGAAAGGAGATAGATGAGGAATTGGAACGAAAACACAGACAAAGGGCACGAGATCTTGAGTATTTGGAGCGGGTAGTCGTTAAACCCAAACCTACAGTAGAATGGGAAGACATAGAAGAATTCTTTCCTGCAAGCGATGCAGTACCAGGTACAAGCGGGATAAATATTGACGATGACTTTGATACCAGAAGCATCGGGGAAACGATTGATAAAATCTATGATGAAATGGGGCTGGAACTAATTTCCCAAGGGGAAAGGGAAGACGAGCGCTTAGAGAGCACTCAGCTCTATGACACTGAGGATGTCACTCGAAGTAGTGGGAGTAGGGGACTGACCCTAGATAGACTAGATTTGGACAGAACGGAGATGATGCAAGAAGTTGTGCAAACTGGGAATATTCAGAGTCTGACTCCGGTGGGGACACAGAGGACGAGGCACAGGAGGAAGAGAGGCAATGTGAAAAGCCGCTCTCTCGGGGCCAAGGGGTAGGATGGTCTGACGCCAGTGAGTCTGAACCTAGGACATCGAAGCCTACCAAGGTACATGGCAAACATGAGGGAACACCCCGCGATCAGAGGGGGGAGCCAGCATCCACCTATGCAGGCAGATTAAGGGCATTGCCGGGTAGATGGCAAGGTGGTAATACTGCCCCGCCAGTAGGCGGGAGGAGTGGGGGAAAAGAAAAGGAAGATCGTGCCTTTCAATTCCCACTGCTAGAAAAAGGGGGAGTGAGGCCACAATACATTCCATGGCCACCCATGGACCGAGAAAACTTAAAAAATAAGCTTCCAATGCTGACATCATGGGCTGGGAAATGGATACACAAGTTAGAAAAGATGACCGGAGGAGTCACCTTAGCTATAGGGGAAATCAAGGGCCTCCTGATCGCCATACTCGGTGAAAGGGCTGACGATGTATGGAAACGGCCTGGGTATCCAAGGGTAACGATAACTAACACTACCCATGACGGAGCACCGTTTAATAATTGTAGAGCAGCAGTGTGGAAAGCGCTGCGAACGCTATTCCCAGACACATCAGACATGGGAGCTATAATGACTCGGAAAATGAAAGAGTCAGAGGATCCGTTGATTTCTATCCCAAATTTTCAAGACGCGTGGGCACTCGAAATGCATGAGTCTTGGTCAAAGTCTATCCCTGTCTTCTACCACATACTGTGTCAAAGGTTGCCTGAACCACTGCAAAAACAGCTCAAGAAATTGGTAGGGATCGAAGTCAAACTGTGGGCTGAAATTCAATTGACAATTGCACACTACTGCAGATTGTTACAAGAAAAGAACCGAAAAAAGGAAGCAACCCCTAAGGGGGAAGAAGCGAAGCTGGTACAAAAGAAGCTCTCGAAGTATACTCGCAAGGGAGCCATGTTGACCAGCCCAGCCGAGCCCAGCATGCAGCAAGTAAATTACCAAGCGAATACGGAATATTACCCGAGGGGTAGAGGATTTAGAGGAAGAGGATGGCAAGGTGGCCAGGGAGGTTTCCATGGTAATCAGGGGGGTTTTCAAAATAACCAAGGCGGATTTCAGAATGAACAGATGAGCGGTCAAGCCATGCCGAATGGGCAGATGGTCCGACCACCGCCAGTATGCTGGCTGTGCAGAATGACAGGACATGTGGCACGCATGTGCAAAAACCAAGACATGTGGCAAAATGGCCAAGGAATGGGAGCAGGTATGGTGAATCAGCCAGCCGCCCCGCAACAAGGCAGTGCGCAGGGCCACATAGTGCAGCAGCAGGCAGCAAGCTTGCAGCAAGGTGCACAACAAGGGTTTCAACCCTGAAACATGGGGAACTTGCAACAGGGGCAGCCCCAACAGGCACCACCGCCGGTGCCACAAGGAATGAACAATGGAGAAGGAACCAACCCTGGGAATGGGGGTATTCCACAAACTTACAGTGGGCCAAACCTATACATAAAATAGACAGCTCACGGGAAACTCTGATGTGCTCTATCCTATCAGTGACACCAGACCCTAATAGGGAACCCAGGGTAAATGTCACCATGGGGGGTAAAGAATATTCCTTCTTAGTTGACACGGGTGCGAGGCGTTCGTGCATACGAGAAGGCAAGTTTTCCTTGTCCGGCGAGGCTATAGATACTCAGAGTTTCACTGGAGCTCATAGCAGAGTTCCCTTTAAAGACATACTCCCAGTCTCAGTGGGAGAGCGTGAAATGAATGTGCCCTTATTGTACTCACGTCAGTCGCGAGTAAACATCATGGGTCGAGATTTGATGTCAAAGTTGAATATGACAATCACGTTTACTGAGGATGGTATAGTGTGCTCCACGCCAGGAATGCACTATTCGAATGTGTGCGAAATGATCAGAGCATACTCTGGACGGGCAGCCATGAGAGCTATACCGCTGGAGCCAGAAGTTTTTGCATATGGCGTACGAGTGCTTATGGCAGGATTGCCAGGCCTCGCAGACAAACCTATGAGAACCCCTGACGAATTTCTCTTTAGACCAAAAATACCCATGCATGAGGAAGAGGGACACATATTTTCCTTGGAAATACAATCTGCCGCAGTAAAGGGGAAGGTGGACCTGGTGGAAGGATATGATGACGAAGGAATGCAATGGTGCGCTATTATCGCCATTGAAGAAGGGTATCGAGTGACTGATGTCACGGATGACGATCTGTTCGAAGAACACCCTGACTTAGAAGAGACAAGTGTGGAAGTAAGTCTCATATTTTGGGTCAAAACGATCAAACAAGAAGTGCCACAGAGAATGATATTGGCGATGGTACATCCAGAATACCTCGAGGAGGGCATGGCCCAGGTGCCTGTCGCAGTATGCACAACAGGGCCTTATGACGTAGGACTCCTGAAGGGGGCGGGAGAGGTGAAAATCAAACTAAAGCCTGGAGCGATCCTACCAAGAGTGCGACAGTATCCCATGTCCAGAGAAGCGGATGAAGGGATCGCAAAGACAATTTCCCCCATGATGGATCAGGGCATCCTAGTGACGTCAGAATCACACTGTAACACTGTGATCTATCCCGTCAAGAAATCGAAAGGCAGATCTTGGCGTTTAATCAAGGATTTAAGGGAATTAAATGATATTGTCGAAGCAGAGTTCCCTCTAGTCCCTAACCCGTCTACAATTTTGTGTAACATACCCACTGAGGCAAAATATTTCACGGTAATCGATTTGAAAAATGAATTTTTCTCAATTCCGTTGCACCGTGACTCGCAAGACTTGACATCGTTTACGTTCAGGCAAATGCGCCTAAAAAGCACGATGCTGCCACGGGGGTATTGTGTGTCCCCATCCATTTTTAACAGAGTCCTGCAAATGGACCTAAGCAATATTGCGGTAGATAGAGTTGTTTTTCAGTATGTAGATGACATTCTGATCTGCAGCACCACTGAGGAGCAATGCAGGGGTGACTCTTTCCAGCTACTAACGATACTAGCTGAGAAGGGGTACAAAGTTGATAAAGAAAAGTTGCAATACTGTCAGAAGGAAGTGCTGTACATAGGGCAACTAATCTCTCATGAAGGGAAAAAGATAACCTCAGAAAGGGCTGAAGCCATCATGAACACGGCCAAGCCACGCACGATCAAGCAAATGCAAAGCTTTTTAGGCCTGTGTAATTATGTCAGAGCCTGGGTCTTTGACTACAGCTCGTAAACCAAGCCCTTGCTTCAGGCCCTGAAGAAGGCCCAAGCGACAAAGGAAGATATCGAGTGGACTGAGGCAATGGAAAAAGGCTTACAGAACTCAAGGGGGCAATTTGTAAGGCCCCAGTTCTCGGGATCCCTAATTATGCAGAAGAATTCTATCTGTTCTCACATACCGATTGCAATTTTATGACGGCAGTACTTGCTCAACGAACATCGTTGGGGAGCAAACCTCTAGCGTATTACAGCGGGAGTCTGGATCCGGTTATGAGGTGCCACTTCCCATGTGAACAAAATCTGGCCGCCGCCGCGTTTGCCATCGAGAAGACATCTTCCATTGTGATGGGGTGCTCCATGACATTGTATGTCGAGCACTCACTGTTCGCCATATTGGAAAAGCCAAAGGCACATTGACATCACAGAGAGCATCCCCCTATGAGGTGATCATCTCTAATCCTTTGATCAAAATAGTTCGATGTAAAACGGTGAACCCTGCAACATTCATAATAGAACCAGTAACCGAGGGTGAACCAGTCCATGACTGTGCAAACTATGAAGAATTCTACAATGAAATCCCAAGGGTAAAGGAAAATGCCCTGTCAAGTGGGGAGGTCGTCTTCATTGACGCATCTTCTAGAATCGACCATGAAGACGGACAAAGGTATACAGGCATAGCTGTGGTGAAACACCAGGTGAATGGAGAGTTTCAGGTACTCGTCAGTGTGCGAATACCCTCTCACTATTCAGCCCAAGCTGCAGAACTGGTGGCACTGATACTCGCCATTGAAAATCATGCGGATCAGGAAGTGACAGTGTACAGTGATTCCGCCTATGTGACTTCCACCGTGCACACAGGCTTAGCACAATGGAAAAGGAGGGGTTACCTCCGAGCAGACGGCACACCAGTGCAAAATGCAGCCTTACTGGATAGGCTGATAAAAGCACTACAGCTCCCAGTGTGCATAGCGGTCGTGAAATGCGCCGCTCACACCAAGGAGAAAGATTTCGTGTCACTTGGAAACCATGAAGAGGACACGGAAGCCAAGCACATGTCATCCAAGAATGAAACAATCATGGACGTGGAGGTGGCACGTAACCATGAACGAATGATGGTAGCACGAACCACACCAGAAGCCTATAGCAATATGGTAAAAAGACTCAGTTAATGGAGCTCCAAGGGAAGCCACCTCAGGAGGAGAAAAATGTATGGAAGTGTCGAGGGTGTTCTTTAAAACCCTCTGACGAATTGTGGAGGCAAGACAGCACTGGTAAACCAGTAATGCCTGTCACCCTTCTAGAGGTACCGTTAGAACAGCTCCACTAACCCTTACACATGTCAAAAGAAAATCTTGCTGCAAAGCTTGCAGAAGACTGGTTCACACCGAATTTAGCGGAGCATGTTGCATTTCTTATGGCCAACTGCATAATTTGTCAGCAATTCACGTCCGGGCACATTAAAAGTAGTGAGAGGAATCACTCCCAGACCTAATGGACCGTTCCAGCACCTACATATCGATCATGTCAATATGATTCAGGTGTGTAATGGGTAAAGGTATTTAATTGTGGTGGTGTGTCCTTTCTCAAGATGGATAGAAGCAGGTCCCTGTACACACCCCGATGCAGCCTGTGCAGCAAAATATCTGGTGAGGGAAGTGTTCCCTAGGTGGGGGGTGTGCGAGTTAATGAGATCAGATAATGGGGCCCATTTTGTAAACACAGTGTTTGAGCAGATTAGCTTGTTGCTTGGTATAAAGCACAAGTTCTCATCGGCGTATCACCCAGAGGGAAATGGGATATGTGAGCGGCTCAACGGCCTGTTAAAAGAGAGAATAGCCAAGTTGAAGCTCACATTAAAGAAGGGATGGTTGCACTATCTACCACTGGCATTGTATGCTCTTCGGAACCAACCAGGCTCATACCATCATCTTACCCCGCACGAAATTGTTACTGGTAGAAGGATGAGGACCCCTCTTACCCCTCGAGACAGTGCTAGATGTGATGCCCAGCCTGCTAGGGAAGTTCTGGGAGCAGAGATGAAGGATTACCTTGACTGTCTCACATCCAGCACCACTGTCATTTCAGGCCAGCTGCAGCGACGGCGTAAAGGGGACAGCACAGCACAAACCACAACAGACAGTGCTGATGCAGGCGCAGCTCACAGCCTTCGTGCACCCCTTGTCTACCCTGCCGACAGCGTCCTCGTACAGAATTTTACAAGGAAAAATGGGACGAGCCAAAGTTTAATGGCCCTTTCATCGTAGAGGACTGCACCCCGTCCGCCGTCAAGCTCGAGGGCAGAAGAGCCTGGATCTTCCTAAACGACATCAAACCGTTTATAGGAGAGAGCACTCCTACTGCATCCACCTCCGAGGAATCTACAGACAACAGGGAAGGACCTCAGCACGTGCAGACAAGATCTATGGCGAGGAAGAAGGACGCATGAGCAGAGAAGAAAAGAAAAGAGCCCGTTTGTGAAAATCATGCCCACACTGAACTTTTCCTTTATGCACAGAAAGAGTCAAAACCAAGCAAACAAAGACTCTCTGCAGCCAAAAGTGCAGGGTAAAAAAGGAGAATCGTATATTCCGAAACCACAGTGACACTAGTAACTCGAACACGTTGAACCACATGAAGCATTGAACATGAACTCTAAGACTCTGATAAGTAGTAAAATAAGACATTTCTGAGAACCAAAAAACGTTATTCTAAAGCATCCAGTACCAAGACTTTGTGCACAGAACCTATGGAAATTAACAAGGGGGGTCCTGGGAGTCCCTCTGCCAGACATTAGTCCTGGTTGCGAGAGACTTACCCAGAGTCTTTAGCTCACTATCTTTCACAGAGAAGAAATATCCCAAACATATCAGTCTTTGTCCTGCCCTGGGGCAGTCCAGCACCGAAATGCTAGGCAATTCTCCTCTGAACAAGAGTACCAACAGCATCCCCAGACACGTGTTTCAGTCTGGTTGGACCTCATTAGTAGGGAGGAGCTGTGCCTCTCTAAGAGTAGTGAGCAAGGGGTCCACGTCTGGATTCCCCCAGTAATTTAGGATGAGACCCACAGTTACTTGAATATGCAAATTAACAAGGGGGGGTCCTGGGAGTCCCTCTGCCAGACATTAGTCCTGGTTATCCGGCAGAAGTCTCAAGTGGGATGTACTCACCTATTTTCAGCTCATGCTCCTAACATATCCAACACTCATAGGGAGAGGACCAAGTGTCACAGAATACATTCAAGATCCAGAAAATAAGAAGGTAATCAGGCAACTACTGACTGTCATCACAGAGGTCTTAGCCGAGTTGCCTGGGCACAGTGAACAAGAGACTAATGCTCCCACCTCAAGTGATCATTGATGAAATAACGTATACATTATTCTTCCGAATCATAGAGGAGTGCCCAGGACTTGTCGGGAGAACCACAGATACACTAACTTTCATCAGAGATCCCCGAAACAATGTCTTTTTGAACCAAGTGTGGTATAAACTGACCCATGTGGTAGCAATCTACACAGCAGGAAAGTGCAAAAACTGCTCACGACAAAAGAAAGACTTGTGATCGGGACCCAGCAAAACAAAGCAAATGTCCCTGTCCCCTGCAGATACGCAGCTAGCCCACAATGTCCTGATTAGATTAGTCATAGACGATCCAGAAATGGGGGGAAGGCCTGCTGCTGTTGATGTTGTCACTTTCCTCAGAGATCCGGTCAATTTCCTACACATGAAGACTCTTCTTCACGGGATCATGCTCCAAGTCCAGAGAGAATTCCTAAGGAGATTCCTGTGAGACTGTTCGCTGAGGGACAGATCGAGGGAAGTACAAAGACTGTTCATGGCACAAAAAGGGCCTGTGATTTAGAGGCCAGAAAGTAAGAGCGAATGTCGTTGACACCAGAAGACAGCAGATACGCATTCCGAGTCTTCTTCCACCTCATTGAGAACTTTCCAGAACTAGTGGGTAGACCCATTACTGTCGACATGCCCTCCTTCCTCAGTGACCCAGCAAAGAACGCGCAACTCAACAGGCTCCTGAGAGCTATCATGTTGCAGCTGAGAAGCAATTACAGACATCCATTGCTGAGGAGAGACTTAGGAGGGGAGACCCACGATAAAACTCTTCATCATCCTTCCGCCGAGGACAGAGTAAGAAAACAAGGACAAAGTTCTCCATTCTGCTAACATAGGACAGATTGAGAAGAGCGGAAACAAGGATAACCACATCGTGTTCGTATTTTATTTTTATTTTTGTTTTATTTTTGAATTTTTCTTCTATTTTTCACCATCTTTCTGCCGTGGCGCAGATGGAGGAGAGAGACACTACTCTTCAACGTGTCAACGAATGACCAATTAGAAGGAACGGACACAAGAATTTCACCATCGTGTTTTTCATTTTCAACATCTTCCTTATTTCTTCCTACCTTCTCATATGTTCACTTTTATTTTTATTTTATTTTTTCGACATTTTATTTTTGCGTGATTTGTACGAATCCATCTCTTCATGGTGTCATTGCGAACAGATTCCTACATGTCCTCAGGGGCATGGCGAATTGGGGGGGTGCCCTGGGACTGTGTTTATTGTAAAGATGCAAAATGAAAATTATATGATAAAGACGGTAGTCTAACCTTTCTCCACAGTCTAGCTAAATGGTACTGTGCCGCATATCTCGAGACTGCTGGTTACACCCATAAGGGGGACATTTGAATAATACTCGTCACTTTAGTATTTGCTGAACCTTTTGAGCAACGAGATCAAAGTAAGAAAGGAAATAAACTATTGACAATGGACTTGATTGGCATGGGGGCCCAGAACAGTAACCTAATTTTGCTACCTGCGCAGGGGGCCCCCGCTTCTCTCGAAGGAGATGCTGCAAGCTATCGTTTAAAGCCTTTATATGCTTATGCATAGTGATTATTATTGTGTTTTTGTCTCTAACTATCAGAACTGCATTTTTTATCGGTGCACGGAGTGTCCCATTGTCTGTGCATCCAACAGATAACGAATATCTGGGTCTCACAAAAGCACCCACACCATATATCGTCATCCCTGCTCCAAGAAAAGCTGGTGGTAAAGCAAATGAACTGAAACTGAATGTAATAAATAGTGACAGCTAAACGGTTGAGGTTATGAACAATGAGAAAAGCTGGAGACGGGGTCAGCTCGGAATGAATGATAACATAGCACTGTCCATGGCACGCACCCACACACTGAGTGCCCACGAACAAGTGCAAGTGTCAATGGCTATGGGGCCTCAGACCAAATCAACAGTAAAAGAAAAACTGCCTAAGGAACGACCAGCTCCAGAAAATAGTGGAAGTAAACAAGAGGAGCCAGGTGAGAACCCAAGCAGAGGGGGCATGACAAAATCCCTCAAAGAACCGGAAGAAGCCATGAAGGAACTTACTGAGAAAACACATGCGTTGGTTGAATATGTGTTCCCGCTCATACTTAGAGCAAAGAAGCTACATGAGGAGCTGAGCAAGAAAACCACAGAAACTGTAATAACGAGAACGCCTGCTCCGACGCCAGAAATAAGCATCAGGCCTACAATGCCGCCACGCGTTGGGAAGATGACGAGCCAAAGGTGGTGGGAGGAGGTCTACAAAATAATGCATGAGGGAAGGAAAAGAAATGCAAAACACCCCCCTATTACTGCAGGGCAGGAAATGAGACCTGCCCCACCAAGGATAATACCCAAAAGCCTACCCGAACGGAAGAACAGTACAGACGCATTCAGAGACATAGTGATAGCCAATTACAGAAAAACGTTGAGAATCAAGAGAAGCCCATATGAAACCGACAACGAACTAAACGATTACTTGGACAGCAGAGCCCATTTAGGAAACAACATTTGGTACCAACACATGAAGGAAGTCGGAAGGAGACAATCAGAAGGGGAATTTTTCGTCTGTGCACCTCTGCCATACAGCATTGGAAAGTCCAAAATCTTTGTGGCGATAGAAGTTGATGTCGCCACTGCACACTGCATGTCACACGTAGCAATGTGCAACACCAGAGGGCAGTTTATGGGGAGAGACGCCTCCCTGATATG
Organism: Ambystoma mexicanum; assembly: GCF_040938575.1. Lineage (NCBI taxonomy): Eukaryota > Metazoa > Chordata > Amphibia > Caudata > Ambystomatidae > Ambystoma > Ambystoma mexicanum. The sequence goes on along the minus strand of NC_090936.1, from coordinate 1,196,096,732 downwards.
GGCCAACGAAAAGGATTTCCCTGATGAAGACAGTTTTGTTCAGGACATCAAATCAAGAAACAGGGCGCAGACCAAGAATCATGTGATTAAAATACGAGAACCTGGACATCAAAGGATCAGGAATAAGATGGGAAATGAACCCGAGACTGAATGTCCAAGGGAAAACAGCTGAAGAAGCTCAAATCTGGAAGAACCAAGGCCAAATGCAGATCTGGGGGTCAGTAGTGTCCCCAAATGGATGGGAAGAAGGGGTTGTGATCTGCCGAGCGTGGATGGTCCTTGGAGCCTGCCAAGAAGCAATAGAAAATTCACAAAGACTATACAAACCATTGTGGCCAAGATTGGTAAAGCTACTAACATGGGTCGATGACAGAGGAGGACCCCTGCAAATAGTACCACTGGAAAGCCCGAAATTGTGCTTCAGAAGTAATGGCACAAGGAAAATGGGGGAGAATCAAAACTGCGGATGAATATATGAAGCCCCAGGGATGTTGCAAGGAACCGCAGTCCTGATGGATCAGTACTGGGCATGTGGATCCAAGGCATACATAAGGCTACCAAGGAACTGGGGAGGCATATGCACACTGGTGAATGTCCATGTTCCAGCATTGGTGATTCCAAAAAATGAACTGAATTTGGACAGCTTTCCAAAAGCAGATGCTCACCTGAGGAAAAGGAGGTCTGTGAAGTTAATGTTGAGGATGAAGAGAGACAATTACTTCTCCACCAAATCAGAGGACGCATTTCATGCCATTCCCTACGAACACAGGCTGTTTAGCCTAACCTCATCCATATTCACAACAATACTCTTGCCGCATATCCAAGTTAGTGCAAATACTAAATGGTTGCAGATAACTAGATGGGAATTAATGCAGACCATCAATACCACCATAAAAGGATTCAACACGGTTAAAGAAGAACTAGGATCAGTCCGCCTGATGACTCTCCAGAACAGATATGTGCTTGACAGGATCACAACTATGGATGGGAGGTGTTTGTACAAAGATTGGAGAATCGTGTTGCACATTTAAACCATCGCACAATGAGGAAAATGGAACCCTCACCGAGGCCATAGGCATGCTGACAAGCCTAAAGAACCAGATGACTGAGGAAACAGATGAAGTGGACGATGACAGCTGGTTTAGGAACTTATTCTCCTGGGTCCTGCAATGGATGGCTAACACATTCAAGTTTCTGGGAGCCTTACTAGCTATGGTGCTGCTAGGATTCTGTGTTATTAAGATAATCATCATACAGTGCCAGAAAACGGCAAAGAAGGCCATTGGGATGAAAATTATGGTCGATATCGAGCCAGGTTGGAAGCCCAGAGACCTGACAGACGAAGAGATAAAGGACTTTGTGAAGGCAAGTGAATTTGCACCAGAGGGAACAAAAATCACTTATCCCAAGAAACGAAGAAGGTATGAAGGAAAATGGATTTATTGCAGTCCAAATGGACAATGCCAGCTGATGACCTGGAACAAAGATGAGCATGTGAGAACAGCAGGAAGCTTGAAAGGGGTGATAAAGATATGGACACCAAAATTGCATGTATTCACGCCATCTTGTATAAACCCGGAAGACGATGAACAAGACATTGAAGAAACAAAGAAACTAAATATAAAGGAGGAAGCAGAAGTGGCCGATGAACCGACCAGAGGGGGGAGTGTCGAGGAGGTCCAAGATATGGCCTGCACCCCGGCCCCCCATTGCAAATTGCCAGTAAAATTCTCACCAAGGTATGTGACGTATGAGGAGCAACTGAACCAACAGAGAGCCGCATTGGGCCTCTGCCCTGTGTACATTAGAAGATCAGTACCTGTTGAAATGCCAATAAGCAGACAGCCCTGGGCAGCACGTTACCCAATCAGACAACCATACCAGCCGCTGATACGAAACGTTGAGTATTTACAGACTGTCCATGAGGAGACACAAAGAGCCCTGATGGAAGACAAACGATGATGAGAAGAGGGCCTGGACAGACTAACGCATGAGAAAAGGCAACACGCGAACGCGTGTATCCACAAAACAGGTGCAAGAGACACGAAGGACAACACAATGTTAAAACCAAAGAAACATCATAGCGAAAGAACCAAGATGAAAGAATTGAACCTGTTAAACGTGTGTAAATAGGCTTGAAACGCAAGATGGTAAGAAATCGATACTGCTTGCAATGCTTAGTAGAAGATAGAGCGGCAAGCGCCAACCATATATCTACCTCAAGAAGGCACAATGTACACATGCAACACCATTTTGTAAAAGCAGAAGTACGCTCAGGCGACCAAGGCCTAACTGGTCGGGTTTCATATCCAAGCCCCGTCAGGGGAAAGAGCGGAATCGAAACTCAACAAAGGATGGCTCAGGCCTGGGAAATCGAGGTCAACCCAAGAGAGGGAGGCAAGCTTCAGCTAAGGAGAATCGAAACTTCAGAGCACACCAGCCTGCCCTGTGAAGGTCAAGATAAGGAGGCCCGGGCAGGTGCTGGAGCTACATGGAGAATTAAATACACGAAAAGCTGGAAACTGAAGCAAATTCACCGTGAACCAATACGTGACCAGCCAGGCGCGAAGATGTACCACCGTCTGATGTCACCCAGATCCAAGGGGTGCCATAACTTTTCCTGATAAGAGACTAGAGTTTTGAGGCCTTCTTTAGCCAACTAATTGACACATTGTCCTAAAACCACTGATTGATGGAAGGGAGGCAGGGTGAATCTTGGGACACTAGGCACCTGCGTGTCCAGCCTGCTTGCTGCTAATTAAAGTGGAGATTTATGGTTAGGGGTGTAACTTGCCCAATCACAATGGACCATGTAATCTAGGGTTCTATAGACACTGAAACCAATAAGACATCGTACTTATAGTGACGTCCATCATGTGTGATGTAGAGGGATGGGCGTGGACACCCACCAGATAAGAGTTAACCAATACGCAGGCTCTATTGTCATATACAGATATAACACCTATACCTAAGTTACCTTTCCAAACCAATTATATTGCGTGATGATTTTTTGTAGAATTAGACGTCAATGATGATGAGTTTAACCTATAAAAACGGCTGTAGGACTAAAGTTCGAGGAAATCGGAGTGAGACAGGTGTTCGCAATGCTGCAGATTTCGATATGCTGCTGTATGTATCATTAAACGGACTTCCCTTTGCCAACTTACTGAGTCTTGATTTTTGAGATGTGCTGGAGTATGTGAATCCTGCACCCTGTCCTCACACGGTGAAGCTATCCAGTATTACAAGTTCTCGGGGGTTGAGTACTGACCAATGGGCCCGTCAGTAATTTCCTCTCCTCGTGAACACTTAAACTACATTTAAATTGCTTTACAAAATGGTGTGTTTCCCTCCTGAGAAGATGTCAAACATATACCAAAGTCTTCTGTTATGCAGGTTAGCCCTTTAGATCTCCCTGGGATCATTTTTGACTCCTGAGGGCCTTCAGGATCTCATTCCAGTTCCATATTTTTGACTTTGTTCTCATCTCGTGAATTACAGTGCCTGTATCTGCCAACTTATTTAAAGCCTTTTAAAGAACTGTTAACATGACTCCCAAATTAGTGGAGCCTGATTCATTGGTCGAGATCTCAGTTTCTAAAGGCTAATTGGAGAAGAACAAGGTTTGTAAAATTGGGCTACTACCTACGTTTGTCCCTGGTATGTTAACATAACTAGTAGCAGCGGGACATAATGACGTTTAGCTCTAAGCAAAGTTTAAGTAACGAACCGTGGTTGTTTATCTCCAGCGCTGCGCTTGTAAGATGGTTATTAAAAGCCACAGTAGGGGCGTTGATAGTAGCATGGAAAGGTCGTACCTGCATCGTTGACCCTTCTGCACGAGTCGCTACTTCTACTAGAACCAACTGCCACGTGAAATTCACCCACTGATGGTTCGCCAATTTACCCATTGCATCATAAAATCCCGTTATCTCGGTCAGCGGCACCGGAAACGGTTGTACTCTAGGCTGAGTTTCTTTTTTGTTCTTTTTTTTTTTGATTTGGAGCTCCTTTTGGAATTCGTTTATGGTTAGCTGGACTGCGTGGACCTTTACCAGCCTTGGCTGCTTCAATGCGCAGGCCGAGCCTTTTCCCAAATCTAAGGAAAGACTGTTTCCATGCCACCCAAGCCAACACAAGCACGAGAGGAAGAGGGGGAGAGGGCAGAGGGCGAAGGAGAGAAGTAGCACCGCCCACCAAGGGACCAAAGGAGCAAAGCGTTTTAATGGAAAGATATCCACTTTACGTTCCGTTCCACCGGCCCTAGATAGCGAGCTCAGTGAAACGCAACAAAATGCGCAAGTTTGCTTCTTTACCTGGACGTTTCCCAGTGTCCGTCCACTTAGAGTCTCCCCTCATTTCGCGCACTGATGCGTGGACAGCCAACAGCACTCGTTGGTGCACTCCTTGCGTAACGATAACCCAATGATAACATATGTCTCAGAGTGTGATGCCATGCTGTGTAAAGGGGTTTTGCATAGCACACCTCACTCCTTGATTTATGGCCTAATATGAGGTGTTTCTGAAAGAAAAAGAGGATGGGGCATTGGTTAGTTGCATGCTGTTATAACCGTACGTGCTGCGTGGACGTGATCGGTATATCTTTTGTCGAGAGGGGAAACCCCTGGATTAAGTACAGTAGAGGAGATAGGACAAAGGATGGAGCAGGCCATGTAGTTTGGTATGAGCAGCTTTGCCACAGTACATTTCTTGGCATGCAGCTTCTATCTGTCTGTGGGCGCATGCACAGTGTAAAGCTGGTTGTAGGTTGATGGGAGAGTTGATTAGTTGTGGAAGAGAGAGTAATCCGGGAGAGTTTCAGTCTGTCCCTGACCTGAGATCAGAGGGTGCATTGTGTTATGATCCAATGGGATGAGGTTCTCGCTTTTTGGGCTTCCAATGAAAGCTGATTTTTGGGTAGCAATGGTCTTGTAAGCATAATAAGGAAACAACTTGGGGGGCACTGAGCACTTGGCACTGTGCCACATCATAACCACACAAAATTCACTTAATGTATAATCTCCCCCATAACCAACCCCCAGTGGTTTGATTTACTCCTGAATGCCAACACATCAAGATGAGGTTTTGCATGCCATCTGCCTCCCAAAGTCATCATGGCATTAGAACCAGGCATTTCCCCCGTTTTCACTGATGACAAACTGCCAACCCCACAAGTCCTGTCCACATAGCAAAACACCTATATGCAGGGTGTAACCATGGCCACAAATCACCAAGGAGCCACAGCCCACCAGCATTATTTGCCACTGCAAGGGACAGTACATGTGAGCACATGGTGCAGGACCACATGCCGGTGTGCCGGGAAACCCTTCCCCATGGCCACACAAGGGAAAACACCCAGAAATAGTATGGCCTCGAATCTCACGACAGGACACACCGATAGGCCCACAAATGGCATGAGTGATAGGCACACTACCAACATACTCAGTCAATCCAGCAGCTACATATTGTCTGCTTGTCCACCAGCAGACCCGCGAACCGACAGTGGAGATGGGACCACTACCAGCACCTCCAGTTGGCACAGTGCTATGGGTAGCTTGATAACCACTACCGCCGCCACCACCCCCAAGGCCATGATTGCTGCCTGTATCACCTCAGTCGACCTCGCCTGCTCAGTTAAGTGATGAGCAATTGCAAATACATAGTAGGATGGCTGCTCATAAATCTGCAACAGGCCCCACAGCTCTAGCACAGCTGGAAACTGCACTGCAGGTGGTGCCTAACGAGATTATCCTGTTTCTGCAGTCAAGCAAGGAAGTCAGAGGAGTGCTGATGATCGAGAGTGTGCCTACGGCATGGAGTGATGTTTGCAATCCCCCGGCAAGGGGAGCAAGATAGACAGGAACATCACCCTTGCCGTCATCAGTATAACCTGTCACCCGGTACATATGGTGATTACCAGGTGATGAACCAAAACCTTTCCCATGTCCAACATAACCTGAGAACAGGGCATGAAGGTGTGTGTCCATGTGGGGCTGATGCCTACATGCTTGTCATGTCCAAGCTCCAGGAAATGGACATGCAGCATCTGGCTGTATGACAGGTAGAGGAGCTGTGCTGTGCTGTGCTGTGCTGAGCAGATGCTTGTGAGAATAGGGAAGATCACTGATAGCAACCATTGCAACCAGAAGGACACTTGCACTGCCGCAGGAATACCGATCTTGAGCGTTCCTCTCCAGACATTAGGACAACTCCAGGAGAGTATTCTCTACATGTCCTCTATCTCCATCACTGCCCAAGAGGCTCCTATAACTGGACAAAAAGGCCAGCTGTCTGAAAACAGCACTTACCCACCTATCCTTCATGTGCATAACTTAGAATATTATGGTGGACGAGTGTACTTAAGGGAACATGCTTAGGGGGAGTTGGGCTAGGGAGGGGGTATGAAGGGCCAGCAGGGGAGGGCACATAGTGGGAGGAAGGCCAGAGAGGAAGAAGGACGGGCCATTAAGAATGGGGCATGTGCATAGTGAAAGTGGATTAGAGAGGAGACAGGGTGAGCCAATGTGGTAGATGTACATGGTTTGGGGATATTGGGCTAGGGCAGGCTTAGGATGAGCCAGTAGGGAAGATGCTCATAGTTTAGGTATATTGGGGTAGGGCAGGCTTAGGCTGAGCCAGTAGGGAAGATGCTCATAGTTTAGGTATATTGGGCTAGGGCAGTCTTAGGATGTGCCAGTAGGGAAGATGCACATAGTTTGGGGATATTGGGCTAGGGCAGGCTTAGGATGAGCCAGTAGGGAAGATTCACATAGTTTGGGGATATTGGGCTAGGGCAGGCTTAGGATGAGCCAGTAGGGAAGATGCTCATAGTTTAGGTATATTGGGCTAGGGCAGGTTTAGGATGAGCCAGTAGGGAAGATGCTCATAGTTTGGGTATATTGGGCTAGGGCAGGCTTAGGATGAGGCAGTAGGGAAGATGCACATAGTTTGGGTATATTGGGCTAGGGCAGGCTTAGGCTGAGGCAGTAGGGAAGATGCTCATAGTTTGGGGATATTGGGCTAGGGCAGGCTTAGGATGAGCCAGTAGGGAAGATGCTCATAGTTTAGGTATATTGGGCTAGGGCAGGCTTAGGATGAGCCAGTAGGGAAGATGCTCATAGTTTAGGTATATTGGGCTAGGTCAGGCTTAGGATGAGCCAGTAGGGAAGATGCACATAGTTTGGGGATATTGGAATAGGGCAGGCTTAGGATGAGCCAGTAGGGAAGATGCTCATAGTTTGGGGATATTGGACTAGGGCAGGCTTAGGATGAGCCAGTAGGGAAGATGCTCATAGTTTAGGTATATTGGGCTAGGGCAGGCTTAGGATGAGCCAGAAGGGAAGATGCTCATAGTTTGGTGATATTGGGCTAGGGCAGGCTTAGGATGAGCCAGTAGGGAAGATGCTCATAGTTTAGGTATATTGGGCTAGGGCAGGCTTAGGATGAGCCAGTAGGGAAGATGCTCATAGTTTGTTGATATTGGGCTAGGGCAGGCTTAGGATGAGCCAGTAGGGAAGATGCTCATAGTTTGGGGATATTGGGCTAGGGCAGGGTTAGGATGAGCCAGTAGGGAAGATGCTCATAGTTTAGGTATATTGGGCTATGGCAGGCTTAGGATGAGCCAGAAGGGAAGATGCTCATAGTTTGGTGATATTGGGCTAGGGCAGGCTTAGGATGAGCCAGTAGGGAAGATGCTCATAATTTAGGTATATCGGGCTAGGGAAGGCTTAGGATGAGCCAGTAGGGAAGATGCACATAGTTTAGGTATATTGGGCTAGGGCAGGCTTAGGATGAGCCAGTAGGGAAGATGCTCATAGTTTAGGTATATTGGGCTAGAGCAGGCTTAGGATGAGCCAATAGGGAAGATGCTCATAGTTTGGGGATATTGGGCTAGGGTAGGCTTAGGATGAGCCAGTAGGGAAGATACACATAGTATAGGTATATTGGGCTAGAGCAGGCCTAGGATGAGCCAGTAGGGAAGATGCACATAGTTTGGGGATATTGGGCTAGGGCAGGCTTAGGATGAGTCAGAAGGGAAGATGCTCATAGTTTGGTGATATTGGGCTAGGGCAGGCTTAGGCTGAGCCAGTAGGGAAGATGCTCATAGTTTGGGGATATTGGGCTAGGGCAGGCTCAGGGTGAGCCAGTAGGGAAGATGCTCATAGTTTGGTGATATTGGGCTAGGGCAGGCTTAGGATGAGCCAGTAGGGAAGATTCACACAGTTTGGGGATATTGGGCTAGGGCAGGCTTAGGATGAGCCAGTAGGGAAGATGCTCATAGTTTGGGGATATTGGGCTAGGGCAGGCTTAGGATGAGCCAGTAGGGTAGAAGCACATAGTTTAGGTATATTGGGCTAGGGTAGGCTTAGGATGAACCAGTAGGGAAGATTCACATAGTTTGGGGATATTGGGCTAGGGCAGGCTTAGGATGAGCCAGTAGGGAAGATGCTCATAGTTTGGTGATAGTGGGCTAGGGCAGGCTTAGGATGAGCCAGTAGGGAAGATGCACATAGTTTGGGGATATTGGGCTAGGGCAGGCTTAGGATGAGCCAGTAGGGAAGATGCTCATAGTTTGGGGATATTGGGCTAGGGCAGGCTTAGGATGAGCCAGTAGGAAAGATACGCATAGTTTGGGGATATTGGGCTAGGGCCGGCTTAGGATGAGCCAGTAGGGAAGATGCGCATAGTTTGGGGATATTGGGCTAGGGCAGGCTTAGGATGAGCCAGTAGGGAAGATGCTCATAGTTTGGGGATATTGGGCTAGGGCAGGCTTAGCCTGAGCCAGTAGGGAAGATGCTCATAGTATGGGGATATTGGGCTAGGGCAGGCTTAGGATGAGCCAGTAGGGAAGATGCTCATAGTTTGTTGATATTGGGCTAGGACAGGCTTAGGATGAGCCAGTAGGGAAGATGCTCATAGTTTGGGTATATTGGGCTAGGGCAGGCTTAGGATGAGGCAGTAGGGAAGATGCACATAGTTTGGGTATATTGGGCTAGGGCAGGCTTAGGATGAGCCAGTAGGGAAGATGCTCATAGTTTAGGTATATTGGGCTAGGGCAGGTTTAGGATGAGCCAGTAGGGAAGATGCTCATAGTTTGGGTATATTGGGCTAGGGCAGGCTTAGGATGAGCCAGTAGGGAAGATTCACATAGTTTGGGGATATTGGGCTAGGGCAGGCTTAGTATGAGCCAGTATGGAAGATGCTCATAGTTTGGGGATATTGGGCTAGGGCAGGCTTAGGCTGAGCCAGTAGGGAAGATGCTCATAGTTTGGGGATATTGGGCTAGGGCAGGGTTAGGATGAGCCAGTAGGGAAGATGCTCATAGTTTAGGTATATTGGGCTAGGGCAGGCTTAGGATGAGCCAGAAGGGAAGATGCTCATAGTTTGGTGATATTGGGCTAGGGCAGGCTTAGGATGAGCCCGTAGGGAAGATGCTCATAATTTAGGTATATCGGGCTAGGGAAGGCTTAGGATGAGCCAGTAGGGAAGATGCACATAGTTTAGGTATATTGGGCTAGGGCAGGCTTAGGATGAGCCAGTAGGGAAGATGTTCATAGTTTAGGTATATTGGGCTAGGGCAGGCTTAGGATGAGGCAGTAGGGAAGATGCTCATAGTTTAGGTATATTGGGCTACGGCAGGCTTAGGATGAGCCAGTAGGGAAGATGCTCATAGTTTAGGTATATTGGGCTAGGGCAGGCTTAGGATGAGCCAGTAGGGAAGATGCTCATAGTTTAGGTATATTGGGCTAGGGCAGGCTTAGGATGAGCCAGTAGGGAAGATGCTCATAGTTTGGGTATATTGGGCTAGGGCAGGCTTAGGATGAGGCAGTAGGGAAGATGCACATAGTTTGGGTATATTGGGCTAGGGCAGGCTTAGGATGAGCCAGTAGGGAAGATGCTCATAGTTTAGGTATATTGGGCTAGGGCAGGTTTAGGATGAGCCAGTAGGGAAGATGCTCATAGTTTGGGTATATTGGGCTAGGGCAGGCTTAGGATGAGCCAGTAGGGAAGATTCACATAGTTTGGGGATATTGGGCTAGGGCAGGCTTAGTATGAGCCAGTATGGAAGATGCTCATAGTTTGGGGATATTGGGCTAGGGCAGGCTTAGGCTGAGCCAGTAGGGAAGATGCTCATAGTTTGGGGATATTGGGCTAGGGCAGGGTTAGGATGAGCCAGTAGGGAAGATGCTCATAGTTTAGGTATATTGGGCTAGGGCAGGCTTAGGATGAGCCAGAAGGGAAGATGCTCATAGTTTGGTGATATTGGGCTAGGGCAGGCTTAGGATGAGCCCGTAGGGAAGATGCTCATAATTTAGGTATATCGGGCTAGGGAAGGCTTAGGATGAGCCAGTAGGGAAGATGCACATAGTTTAGGTATATTGGGCTAGGGCAGGCTTAGGATGAGCCAGTAGGGAAGATGCTCATAGTTCAGGTATATTGGGCTAGAGAAGGCTTAGGATGAGCCAATAGGGAAGATGCTCATAATTTGGGGATATTGGGCTAGGGTAGGCTTAGGATGAGCCAGTAGGGAAGATACACATAGTATAGGTATATTGGGCTAGAGCAGGCCTAGGATGAGCCAGTAGGGAAGATGCACATAGTTTGGGGATATTGGGCTAGGGCAGGCTTAGGCTGAGCCAGTAGGGAAGATGCTCATAGTTTCGGGATATTGGGCTAGGGCAGGCTCAGGGTGAGCCAGTAGGGAAGATGCTCATAGTTTGGTGATATTGGGCTAGTACAGGCTTAGGATGAGCCAGTAGGGAAGATTCACACAGTTTGGGGATATTGGGCTAGGGCAGGCTTAGGATGAGCCAGTAGCGAAGATGCTCATAGTTTGGGGATATTGGGCTAGGGCAGGCTTAGGATGAGCCAGTAGGGTAGAAGCACATAGTTTAGGTATATTGGGCTAGGGTAGGCTTAGGATGAGCCAGTAGGGAAGATTCACATAGTTTGGGGATATTGGGCTAGGGCAGGCTTAGGATGAGCCAGTAGGGATGATGCTCATAGTTTGGTGATATTGGGCTCGGGCAGGCTTAGGATGAGCCAGTAGGGAAGATGCACATAGTTTGGGGATATTGGGCTAGGGCAGGCTTAGGATGAGCCAGTAGGGAAGATGCTCATAGTTTGGGGATATTGGGCTAGGGCAGGCTTAGGATGAGCCAGTAGGAAAGATACGCATAGTTTGGGGATATTGGGCTAGGGCCGGCTTAGGATGAGCCAGTAGGGAAGATGCGCATAGTTTGGGGATATTGGGCTAGGGCAGGCTTAGGATGAGCCAGTAGGGAAGATGCTCATAGTTTGGGGATATTGGGCTAGGGCAGGCTTAGCCTGAGCCAGTAGGGAAGATGCTCATAGTATGGGGATATTGGGCTAGGGCAGGCTTAGGATGAGCCAGTAGGGAAGATGCTCATAGTTTGTTGATATTGGGCTAGGACAGGCTTAGGATGAGCCAGTAGGGAAGATGCTCATTGTTTGGGTATATTGGGCTAGGGCAGGCTTAGGATGAGCCAGTAGGGAAGATGCTCATAGTTTGGGGATATTGGGCTAGGGCAGGCTTAGGATGAGCCAGTAGGGAAGATGCTCATAGTTTGGTGATATTGGGCTTGGGCAGGCTTAGGATGAGCCAGTAGGGAAGATGGTCATAGTTTAGGTATATTGGACTAGGGCAGGCTTAGGATGAGCCAGTAGGGAAGATGCACATAGTTTAGGTATATTGGGCTAGGGCAGGCTTAGGATGAGCCAGTAGGGAAGATGCTCATAGTTTAGGTATATTGGGCTAGGGCAGGCTTAGGATGAGCCAGTAGGGAAGATGCTCATAGTTTAGGTATATTGGGCTAGAGCATGCTTAGGATGAGCCAGTAGGGAAGATGCTCATAGTTTGGGGATATTGGGCTAGGGCAGGCTTAGGATGAGCCAGTAGGGAAGATGCTCATAGTTTGGGGATATTGGGCTAGGGCAGGCTTAGGATGAGCCAGTAGGGAAGATGCTCACAGTTTGGGGATATTGGGCTAGGGCAGGCTTAGGATGAGCCAGTAGGGAAGATGCTCATAGTTTGGTGATATTGGGCTTGGGCAGGCTTAAGGTGAGCCAGTAGGGAAGATGCTCATAGTTTGGGGATATTGGGCTAGGGCAGGCTTAGGATGAGCCAGTAGGAAAGATGCACATAGTTTAGGTATATTGGGCTAGGGCAGGCTTAGGATGAGCCAGTAGGGAAGATGCTCATAGTTTGGGGATATTGGGCTAGGGCAGGCTTAGGATGAGCCAGTAGGAAAGATACGCATAGTTTGGGGATATTGGGCTAGGGCCGGCTTAGGATGAGCCAGTAGGGAAGATGCGCATAGTTTGGGGATATTGGGCTAGGTCAGGCTTAGGATGAGCCAGTAGGGAAGATGCTCATAGTTTGGGGATATTGGGCTAGGGCAGGCTTAGCCTGAGCCAGTAGGGAAGATGCTCATAGTATGGGGATATTGGGCTAGGGCAGGCTTAGGATGAGCCAGTAGGGAAGATGCTCATAGTTTGTTGATATTGGGCTAGGACAGGCTTAGGATGAGCCAGTAGGGAAGATGCTCATTGTTTGGGTATATTGGGCTAGGGCAGGCTTAGGATGAGCCAGTAGGGAAGATGCTCATAGTTTGGGGATATTGGGCTAGGGCAGGCTTAGGATGAGCCAGTAGGGAAGATGCTCATAGTTTGGTGATATTGGGCTTGGGCAGGCTTAGGATGAGCCAGTAGGGAAGATGCTCATAATTTAGGTATATTGGACTAGGGCAGGCTTAGGATGAGCCAGTAGGGAAGATGCACATAGTTTAGGTATATTGGGCTAGGGCAGGCTTAGGATGAGCCAGTAGGGAAGATGCTCATAGTTTAGGTATATTGGGCTAGGGCAGGCTTAGGATGAGCCAGTAGGGAAGATGCTCATAGTTTAGGTATATTGGGCTAGAGCAGGCTTAGGATGAGCCAGTAGGGAAGATGCTCATAGTTTGGGGATATTGGGCTAGGGCAGGCTTAGGATGAGCCAGTAGGGAAGATGCTCACAGTTTGGGGATATTGGGCTAGGCCAGGCTTAGGATGAGCCAGTAGGGAAGATGCTCATAGTTTGGTGATATTGGGCTTGGGCAGGCTTAAGGTGAGCCAGTAGGGAAGATGCTCATAATTTAGGTATATTGGACTAGGGCAGGCTTAGGATGAGCCAGTAGGGAAGATGCACATAGTTTAGGTATATTGGGCTAGGGCAGGCTTAGGATGTGCCAGTAGGGAAGATGCTCATAGTTTAGGTATATTGGGCTAGGGCAGGCTTAGGATGAGCCAGTAGGGAAGATGCTCATAGTTTAGGTATATTGGGCCAGGGCAGGCTTAGGATGAGCCAGTAGGGACGATGCTCATAGTTTAGGTATATTGGGCTAGAGCAGGCTTAGGATGAGCCAGTAGGGGAGATGCTCATAGTTTGGGGATATTGGGCTAGGGCAGGCTTAGGGTGAGCCAGTAGGGAAGATGCACATAGTTTAGGTATATTGGGCTAGGGCAGGCTTAGGATGAGCCAGTAGGGAAGATGCTCATAGTTTAGGTATATTGGGCTAGGGCAGGCTTAGGATGAGCCAGTAGGGAAGATGCTCATAGTTTAGGTATATTGGGCTAGAGCAGGCTTAGGATGAGCCAGTAGGGAAGATGCTCATAGTTTGGGGATATTGGGCTAGGGCAGGCTTAGGATGAGCCAGTAGGAAAGATGCTCATAGTTTGGGGATATTGGGCTAGGGCAGGCTTAGGATGAGCCAGTAGGGAAGATGCTCATAGTTTGGGGATATTGGGCTAGGGCAGGCTTAGAATGAGCCAGTAGGGAAGATGCTCATAGTTTGGTGATATTGGGCTTGGGCAGGCTTAGGATGAGCCAGTAGGGAAGATGCTCATAGTATGGGGATATTGGGCTAGGGCAGGCTTTGGATGAGCCAGTAGGGAAGATGCTCATAGTTTGTTGATATTGGGCTAGGACAGGCTTAGGATGAGCCAGTAGGGAAGATGCTCATTGTTTGGGTATATTGGGCTAGGGCAGGCTTAGGATGAGCCAGTAGGGAAGATGCTCATAGTTTGGGGATATTGGGCTAGGGCAGGCTTAGGATGAGCCAGTAGGGAAGATGCTCATAGTTTAGGTATATTGGGCTAGGGCAGGCTTAGGCTGAGCCAGTAGGGAAGATGCTCATAGTTTAGGTATATTGGGCTAGGGCAGTCTTAGGATGTGCCAGTAGGGAAGATGCACATAGTTTGGGGATATTGGGCTAGGGCAGGCTTAGGATGAGCCAGTAGGGAAGATGCACATAGTTTGGGGATATTGGGCTAGGGCAGGCTTAGGATGAGCCAATAGGGAAGATGCACATAGTTTGGGGATATTGGGCTAGGGCAGGCTTAGGATGAGCCAGTAGGGAAGATGCACATAGTTTGGGGATATTGGGCTAGGGAAGGCTTAGGATGAGCCTGTAGCGAAGATGCACATACGTTGGGGTTATTGGCTAGGGCAGGCTTAGAATGAGCCAGTAGGGAGCATGCACATAGTTTGGGGATATTGGGCTTGGGCAGGTTCAGGGTGAGCAAATAGGGAAGATGCACACAGTTTGGGGATATTGGGCTAGGGCAGGTTTAGGATGAGCCAATAGGGAAGATGCACACAGTTTGGGGATATTGGGCTAGGGCAGGCTTAGGATGCACCATTAGGGAAGATGCACATAGTTTGTGGATTTTGGACTAGGGAAGGCTTAGGATGAGCCAGTAGGGAAAATGCTCATAGTTTGGGGATATTGGGCTAGGGCAGGCTTAGGATGAGCCAGTAGGGAAGATGCACATAGCTGGAGGATATTGGGCTAGGGCAGGTTTAGGATGAGCCAGTAGGGAAGATGCTCATAGTTTGGGGATATTGGGCTAGGGCAGGCTTAGGATGAGCCAGTAGGGAAGATGCTCATAGTTTGGGGATATTGGGCTAGGGCTGGCTTAGGGTGAGCCAATAGGGAAGATGCACATAGTTTGGAGATATTGGGCTAGGGCAGGTGTAGGATGAACCAGTAGGGAAGATGCTCATAGTTTGGGGATATTGGGTTAGGGCAGGTGTAGAATGAACCAGTACGGAAGATGCTCATAGTTTGGGGATATTGGGCTAGGGCAGGTGTAGGATGAACCAGTAGGGAAGATGCACATAGCTGGGGGATATTGGTTTAGGGCAGGCTTAGGCTGAGCCAGTGGGGAAAATGCAAATAGTTTGGGGCTATTGGGCTAGGGCAGGCTTAGGATGCACCAGTAGGGAAAATGTACATAGCTGGGGGATATTGGCTAAGGAAGGCTGAGGATGAGCCAGTAGCGAAGATACACATACTTTCGGTTTATTGGCAAGGGCAGGCTTAAGATGCACCAGTAGGGAATATGTACATAGCTGGGGGATATTGGATAGGGCAGGCTTAGGATGAGCCAGTAGGTAAGATGCACATAGTTTGGGTATATTGGCTAGGGCAGGCTTGGGATGCACCAGTAGGGAAAATGTACATAGCTGGGGGATATTGGCTAGGGCAGGCTTAGGATGAGCCAGTAGGGAAGATGCACATAGTTTGGGGATATTGGAATAGGGCAGGCTTAGGATGAGCCAGTAGGGAAGATGCTCATAGTTTGGTGATATCGGGCTAGGGCAGGTTTAGGATGAGCCAGTAGGGAAGATGCACATAGTTTAGGTATATTGGGCTAGGGCAGGCTTAGGATGAGCCAGTAGGGAAGATGCTCATAGTTTGGTGATATTGGGCTAGGGCAGGCTTAGGATGAGCCAGTAGGGAAGATGCACATAGTTTAGGTATATTGGGCTAGGGCAGGCTTAGGATGAGCCAGTAGGGAAGATGCTCATAGTTTGGGGATATTGGGCTATGGCAGGCTTAGGATGAGCCAGTAGGGAAGATGCTCATAGTTTAGGTATATTGGGCTAGGGCAGGCTTAGGCTGAGCCAGTAGGGAAGATGCTCATAGTTTGGGTATATTGGGCTAGGGCAGTCTTAGGATGAGCCAGTAGGGAAGATGCACATAGTTTGGGGATATTGGGCTAGGGCAGGCTTAGGATGAGCCAGTAGGGAAGATGCACATAGTTTGGGGATATTGGGCTAGGGCAGGCTTAGGATGAGCCAGTAGGGAAGATGCACATAGTTTGGGGATATTGGGCTAGGGCAGGCTTAGGATGGGACAGTAGGGAAGATGCACATAGTTTGGGGATATTGGGCTAGGGCAGGCTTAGGATGAGCCAGTAGGGAAGATGCTCATAGTTTGGGGATATTGGGCTAGGGCAGGCTTAGTATGAGCCAGTAGGGAAGATGCACATAGTTTAGGTATATTGGGCTAGGGCAGGCTTAGGATGAGCCAGTAGGGAAGATGCTCATAGTTTAGGTATATTGGGCTAGAGAAGGCTTAGGATGAGCCAATAGGGAAGATGCTCATAATTTGGGGATATTGGGCTAAGGTAGGCTTAGGATGAGCCAGTAGGGAAGATACACATAGTATAGGTATATTGGGCTAGAGCAGGCCTAGGATGAGCCAGTAGGGAAGATGCACATAGTTTGGGGATATTGGGCTAGGGCAGGCTTAGGCTGAGCCAGTAGGGAAGATGCTCATAGTTTCGGGATATTGGGCTAGGGCAGGCTCAGGGTGAGCCAGTAGGGAAGATGCTCATAGTTTGGTGATATTGGGCTAGTACAGGCTTAGGATGAGCCAGTAGGGAAGATTCACACAGTTTGGGGATATTGGGCTAGGGCAGGCTTAGGATGAGCCAGTAGGGAAGATGCTCATAGTTTGGGGATATTGGGCTAGGGCAGGCTTAGGATGAGCCAGTAGGGTAGAAGCACATAGTTTAGGTATATTGGGCTAGGGTAGGCTTAGGATGAGCCAGTAGGGAAGATTCACATAGTTTGGGGATATTGGGCTAGGGCAGGCTTAGGATGAGCCAGTAGGGATGTTGCTCATAGTTTGGTGATATTGGGCTCGGGCAGGCTTAGGATGAGCCAGTAGGGAAGATGCACATAGTTTGGGGATATTGGGCTAGGGCAGGCTTAGGATGAGCCAGTAGGGAAGATGCTCATAGTTTGGGGATATTGGGCTAGGGCAGGCTTAGGATGAGCCAGTAGGAAAGATACGCATAGTTTGGGGATATTGGGCTAGGGCCGGCTTAGGATGAGCCAGTAGGGAAGATGCGCATAGTTTGGGGATATTGGGCTAGGGCAGGCTTAGGATGAGCCAGTAGGGAAGATGCTCATAGTTTGGGGATATTGGGCTAGGGCAGGCTTAGCCTGAGCCAGTAGGGAAGATGCTCATAGTATGGGGATATTGGGCTAGGGCAGGCTTAGGATGAGCCAGTAGGGAAGATGCTCATAGTTTGTTGATATTGGGCTAGGACAGGCTTAGGATGAGCCAGTAGGGAAGATGCTCATTGTTTGGGTATATTGGGCTAGGGCAGGCTTAGGATGAGCCAGTAGGGAAGATGCTCATAGTTTGGGGATATTGGGCTAGGGCAGGCTTAGGATGAGCCAGTAGGGAAGATGCTCATAGTTTGGTGATATTGGGCTTGGGCAGGCTTAGGATGAGCCAGTAGGGAAGATGCTCATAGTTTAGGTATATTGGACTAGGGCAGGCTTAGGATGAGCCAGTAGGGAAGATGCACATAGTTTAGGTATATTGGGCTAGGGCAGGCTTAGGATGAGCCAGTAGGGAAGATGCTCATAGTTTAGGTATATTGGGCTAGGGCAGGCTTAGGATGAGCCAGTAGGGAAGATGCTCATAGTTTAGGTATATTGGGCTAGAGCAGGCTTAGGATGAGCCAGTAGGGAAGATGCTCATAGTTTGGGGATATTGGGCTAGGGCAGGCTTAGGATGAGCCAGTAGGGAAGATGCTCATAGTTTGGGGATATTGGGCTAGGGCAGGCTTAGGATGAGCCAGTAGGGAAGATGCTCACAGTTTGGGGATATTGGGCTAGGGCAGGCTTAGGATGAGCCATTAGGGAAGATGCTCATAGTTTGGTGATATTGGGCTTGGGCAGGCTTAAGGTGAGCCAGTAGGGAAGATGCTCATAATTTAGGTATATTGGACTAGGGCAGGCTTAGGATGAGCCAGTAGGGAAGATGCACATAGTTTAGGTATATTGGGCTAGGGCAGGCTTAGGATGAGCCAGTAGGGAAGATGCTCATAGTTTGGGGATATTGGGCTAGGGCAGGCTTAGGATGAGCCAGTAGGAAAGATACGCATAGTTTGGGGATATTGGGCTAGGGCCGGCTTAGGATGAGCCAGTAGGGAAGATGCGCATAGTTTGGGGATATTGGGCTAGGTCAGGCTTAGGATGAGCCAGTAGGGAAGATGCTCATAGTTTGGGGATATTGGGCTAGGGCAGGCTTAGCCTGAGCCAGTAGGGAAGATGCTCATAGTATGGGGATATTGGGCTAGGGCAGGCTTAGGATGAGCCAGTAGGGAAGATGCTCATAGTTTGTTGATATTGGGCTAGGACAGGCTTAGGATGAGCCAGTAGGGAAGATGCTCATTGTTTGGGTATATTGGGCTAGGGCAGGCTTAGGATGAGCCAGTAGGGAAGATGCTCATAGTTTGGGGATATTGGGCTAGGGCAGGCTTAGGATGAGCCAGTAGGGAAGATGCTAATAGTTTGGTGATATTGGGCTTGGGCAGGCTTAGGATGAGCCAGTAGGGAAGATGCTCATAGTTTAGGTATATTGGACTAGGGCAGGCTTAGGATGAGCCAGTAGGGAAGATGCACATAGTTTAGGTATATTGGGCTAGGGCAGGCTTAGGATGAGCCAGTAGGGAAGATGCTCATAGTTTAGGTATATTGGGCTAGAGCAGGCTTAGGATGAGCCAGTAGGGAAGATGCTCATAGTTTGGGGATATTGGGCTAGGGCAGGCTTAGGATGAGCCAGTAGGGAAGATGCTCATAGTTTGGGGATATTGGGATAGGGCAGGCTTAGGATGAGCCAGTAGGGAAGATGCTCACAGTTTGGGGATATTGGGCTAGGGCAGGCTTAGGATGAGCCAGTAGGGAAGATGCTCATAGTTTGGTGATATTGGGCTTGGGCAGGCTTAAGGTGAGCCAGTAGGGAAGATGCTCATAATTTAGGTATATTGGACTAGGGCAGGCTTAGGATGAGCCAGTAGGGAAGATGCACATAGTTTAGGTATATTGGGCTAGGGCAGGCTTAGGATGTGCCAGTAGGGAAGATGCTCATAGTTTAGGTATATTGGGCTAGGGCAGGCTTAGGATGAGCCAGTAGGGAAGATGCTCATAGTTTAGGTATATTGGGCCAGGGCAGGCTTAGGATGAGCCAGTAGGGAAGATGCTCATAGTTTAGGTATATTGGGCTAGAGCAGGCTTAGGATGAGCCAGTAGGGGAGATGCTCATAGTTTGGGGATATTGGGCTAGGGCAGGCTTAGGGTGAGCCAGTAGGGAAGATGCACATAGTTTAGGTATATTGGGCTAGGGCAGGCTTAGGATGAGCCAGTAGGGAAGATGCTCATAGTTTAGGTATATTGGGCTAGGGCAGGCTTAGGATGAGCCAGTAGGGAAGATGCTCATAGTTTAGGTATATTGGGCTAGAGCAGGCTTAGGATGAGCCAGTAGGGAAGATGCTCATAGTTTGGGGATATTGGGCTAGGGCAGGCTTAGGATGAGCCAGTAGGAAAGATGCTCATAGTTTGGGGATATTGGGCTAGGGCAGGCTTAGGATGAGCCAGTAGGGAAGATGCTCATAGTTTGGGGATATTGGGCTAGGGCAGGCTTAGGATGAGCCAGTAGGGAAGATGCTCATAGTTTGGTGATATTGGGCTTGGGCAGGCTTAGGATGAGCCAGTAGGGAAGATGCTCATAGTATGGGGATATTGGGCTAGGGCAGGCTTTGGATGAGCCAGTAGGGAAGATGCTCATAGTTTGTTGATATTGGGCTAGGACAGGCTTAGGATGAGCCAGTAGGGAAGATGCTCATTGTTTGGGTATATTGGGCTAGGGCAGGCTTAGGATGAGCCAGTAGGGAAGATGCTCATAGTTTGGGGATATTGGGCTAGGGCAGGCTTAGGATGAGCCAGTAGGGAAGATGCTCATAGTTTGGTGATATTGGGCTTGGGCAGGCTTAGGATGAGCCAGTAGGGAAGATGCTCATAGTTTAGGTATATTGGACTAGGGCAGGCTTAGGATGAGCCAGTAGGGAAGATGCACATAGTTTAGGTATATTGGGCTAGGGCAGGCTTAGGATGAGCCAGTAGGGAAGATGCTCATAGTTTAGGTATATTGGGCTAGGGCAGGCTTAGGATGAGCCAGTAGGGAAGATGCTCATAGTTTAGGTATATTGGGCTAGAGCCGGCTTAGGATGAGCCAGTAGGGAAGATGCTCATAGTTTGGGGATATTGGGCTAGGGCAGGCTTAGGATGAGCCAGTAGGGAAGATGCTCATAGTTTGGGGATATTGGGCTAGGGCAGGCTTAGGATGAGCCAGTAGGGAAGATGCTCATAGTTTGGGGATATTGGGCTAGGGCAGGCTTAGGATGAGCCAGTAGGGAAGATGCTCATAGTTTGGTGATATTGGGCTTGGGCAGGCTTAGGATGAGCCAGTAGGGAAGATGCTCATAATTTAGGTATATTGGACTAGGGCAGGCTTAGGATGAGCCAGTAGGGAAGATGCACATAGTTTAGGTATATTGGGCTAGGGCAGGCTTAGGATGAGCCAGTAGGGAAGATGCTCATAGTTTAGGTATATTGGGCTAGGGCAGGCTTAGGATGAGCCAGTAGGGAAGATGCTCATAGTTTAGGTATATTGGGCCAGGGCAGGCTTAGGATGAGCCAGTCGGGAAGATGCTCATAGTTTAGGTATATTGGGCCAGAGCAGGCTTAGGTTGAGCCAGTAGGGGAGATGCTCATAGTTTGGGGATATTGGGCTAGGGCAGGCTTAGGGTGAGCCAGTAGGGAAGATGCACATAGTTTGGGGAAATTGGTCTAGGGCAGGCTTAGGATGAGCCAGTAGGGAAGATGCTCATAGTTTAGGTATATTGGACTAGGGCAGGTTTAGGATGAGCCAGTAGGGAAGAAGTTCATAGTTTAGGTATATTGGGCTAGGGCAGGCTTAGGATGAGCCAGTAGGGAAGATGCTCATAGTTTAGGTATATTGGGCTAGGGCAGGCTTAGGATGAGCCAGTAGGGAAGATGCTCATAGTTTAGGTATATTGGGCTAGGGCAGGCTTAGGATGAGCCAGTAGGGAAGATGCTCATAGTTTAGGTATATTGGGCTAGGGCAGGCTTAGGATGAGCCAGTAGGGAAGATGCCCATAGTTTGGGGATATTGGGCTAGGGAAGGCTTAGGATGAGCCAGTAGGGAAGATGCACATAGTTTAGGTATATTGGGCTAGGGCAGGCTTAGGATGAGCCAGTAGGGAAGATGCTCATAGTTTAGGTATATTGGGCTAGGGCAGGCTTAGGATGAGCCAGTAGGGAAGATGCACATAGTTTGGGGATATTGGAATAGGGCAGGCTTAGGATGAGCCAGTAGGGAAGATGCTCATAGTTTAGGTATATTGGGCTAGGGCAGGCTTAGGATGAGCCAGAAGGGAAGATGCTCATAGTTTGCTGATATTGGGCTAGGGCAGGCTTAGGATGAGCCAGTAGGGAAGATGCTCATAGTTTAGGTATATTGGGCTAGGGCAGGCTTAGAATGAGCCAGTAGGGAAGATGCACATAGTTTAGGTATATTGGCCTAGGGCAGGCTTAGGATGAGCCAGTAGGGAAGATGCACATAGTTTAGGTATATTGGGCTAGGGCAGGCTTAGGATGAGCCAGTAGGGAAGATGCACATAGTTTAGGTATATTGGGCTAGGGCAGGCTTAGGATGAGCCAGTAGGGAAGATGCACATAGCTGGGGGATATTGGTTTAGGGCAGGCTTAGGCTGAGCCAGTGGGGAAAATTCAAATAGTTTGGGGCTATTGGGCTAGGGCAGGCTTAGGATGCACCAGTAGGGAAAATGTACATAGCTGGGGGATATTGGCTAAGGAAGGCTGAGGATGATCCAGTAGCGAAGATGCACATACTTTGGGTTTATTGGCAAGGGCAGGCTTAAGATGCACCAGTAGGGAAAATGTACATAGCTGGGGCATAATGGATAGGGCAGGCTTAGGATGAGCCAGTAGGTAAGATGCACATAGTTTGGGTATATTGGCTAGGGCAGGCTTGGGATGCACCAGTAGGGAAAATGTACATAGCTGGGGGATATTGGCTAGGGCAGGCTTAGGATGAGCCAGTAGGGAAGATGCACATAGTTTGGGGATATTGGAATAGGGCAGGCTTAGGATGAGCCAGTAGGGAAGATGCTCATAGTTTGGTGATATTGGGCTAGGGCAGGTTTAGGATGAGCCAGTAGGGAAGATGCACATAGTTTAGGTATATTGGGCTAGGGCAGGCTTAGGATGAGCCAGTAGGGAAGATGCTCATAGTTTGGTGATATTGGGCTAGGGCAGGCTTAGGATGAGCCAGTAGGGAAGATGCACATAGTTTAGGTATATTGGGCTAGGGCAGGCTTAGGATGAGCCAGTAGGGAAGATGCTCATAGTTTGGGGATATTGGGCTATGGCAGGCTTAGGATGAGCCAGTAGGGAAGATGCTCATAGTTTGGTGATATTGGGCTAGGGCAGGCTTAGGATGTGCCAGTAGGGAAGATGCACATAGTTTGGGGATATTGGGCTAGGGCAGGCTTAGGATGAGCCAGTAGGGAAGATGCACATAGTTTGGGGATATTGGGCTAGGGCAGGCTTAGGATGAGCCAGTAGGGAAGATGCACATAGTTTGGGGATATTGGGCTAGGGCAGGCTTAGGATGAGCCAGTAGGGAAGATGCACATAGTTTGGGGATATTGGGCTAGGGCAGGCTTAGGATGAGCCAGTAGGGAAGATGCACATAGTTTGGGGATATTGGGCTAGGGAAGGCTTAGGATGAGCCTGTAGGGAAAATGCTCATAGTTTGGGGATATTGGGCTAGGGCAGGTTTAGGATGAGCCAATAGGGAAGATGCACACAGTTTGGGGATATTGGGCTAGGGCAGGCTTAGGATGCACCATTAGGGAAGATGCACATAGTTTGTGGATTTTGGACTAGGGAAGGCTTAGGATGAGCCAGTAGGGAAAATGCTCATAGTTTGGGGATATTGGGCTAGGGCAGGCTTAGGATGAGCCAGTAGGGAAGATGCACATAGCTGGAGGATATTGGGCTAGGGCAGGTTTAGGATGAGCCAGTAGGGAAGATGCTCATAGTTTGGGGATATTGGGCTAGGGCAGGCTTAGGATGAGCCAGTAGGGAAGATGCTCATAGTTTGGGGATATTGGGCTAGGGCTGGCTTAGGGTGAGCCAATAGGGAAGATGCACATCGTTTGGAGATATTGGGCTAGGGCAGGTGTAGGATGAACCAGTAGGGAAGATGCTCATAGTTTGGGGATATTGGGTTAGGGCAGGTGTAGGATGAACCAGTACGGAAGATGCTCATAGTTTGGGGATATTGGGCTAGGGCAGGTGTAGGATGAACCAGTAGGGAAGATGCACATAGCTGGGGGATATTGGTTTAGGGCAGGCTTAGGCTGAGCCAGTGGGGAAAATGCAAATAGTTTGGGGCTATTGGGCTAGGGCAGGCTTAGGATGCACCAGTAGGGAAAATGTACATAGCTGGGGGATATTGGCTAAGGAAGGCTGAGGATGATCCAGTAGCGAAGATACACATACTTTCGGTTTATTGGCAAGGGCAGGCTTAAGATGCACCAGTAGGGAATATGTACATAGCTGGGGGATATTGGATAGGGCAGGCTTAGGATGAGCCAGTAGGTAAGATGCACATAGTTTGGGTATATTGGCTAGGGCAGGCTTGGGATGCACCAGTAGGGAAAATGTACATAGCTGGGGGATATTGGCTAGGGCAGGCTTAGGATGAGCCAGTAGGGAAGATGCACATAGTTTGGGGATATTGGAATAGGGCAGGCTTAGGATGAGCCAGTAGGGAAGATGCTCATAGTTTGGTGATATCGGGCTAGGGCAGGTTTAGGATGAGCCAGTAGGGAAGATGCACATAGTTTAGGTATATTGGGCTAGGGCAGGCTTAGGATGAGCCAGTAGGGAAGATGCTCATAGTTTGGTGATATTGGGCTAGGGCAGGCTTAGGATGAGCCAGTAGGGAAGATGCACATAGTTTAGGTATATTGGGCTAGGGCAGGCTTAGGATGAGCCAGTAGGGAAGATGCTCATAGTTTGGGGATATTGGGCTATGGCAGGCTTAGGATGAGCCAGTAGGGAAGATGCTCATAGTTTAGGTATATTGGGCTAGGGCAGGCTTAGGCTGAGCCAGTAGGGAAGATGCTCATAGTTTGGGTATATTGGGCTAGGGCAGTCTTAGGATGAGCCAGTAGGGAAGATGCACATAGTTTGGGGATATTGGGCTAGGGCAGGCTTAGGATGAGCCAGTAGGGAAGATGCACATAGTTTGGGGATATTGGGCTAGGGCAGGCTTAGGATGAGCCAGTAGGGAAGATGCACATAGTTTGGGGATATTGGGCTAGGGCAGGCTTAGGATGGGACAGTAGGGAAGATGCACATAGTTTGGGGATATTGGGCTAGGGAAGGCTTAGGATGAGCTTGTAGCGAAGATGCACATACGTTGGGGTTATTGGCTAGGGCAGGCTTAGAATGAGCCAGTAGGGAGCATGCACATAGTTTGGGGATATTGGGCTAGGGCAGGTTTAGGGTGAGCTAATAGGGAAGATGCACACAGTTTGGGGATATTGGGCTAGGGCAGGTTTAGGATGAGCCAATAGGGAAGATGCACACAGTTTGGGGATATTGGGCTAGGGCAGGCTTAGGATGCACCATTAGGGAAGATGCACATAGTTTGTGGATTTTGGACTAGGGAAGGCTTAGGATGAGCCAGTAGGGAAAATGCTCATAGTTTAGGGATATTGGGCTAGGGCAGGCTTAGGATGAGCCAGTAGGGAAGATGCACATAGCTGGGGGATATTGGGCTAGGGCAGGCTTAGGATGAGCCAGTAGGGAAGATGCTCATAGTTTGGTGATATTGGGCTAGGGCAGGCTTAGGATGAGCCAGTAGGGAAGATGCTCATAGTTTGGGGATATTGGGCTAGGGCAGGCTTAGGATGAGCCAGTAGGGAAGAAGCTCATAGTTTAGGTATATTGGGCTAGGGCAGGCTTAGGATGCACCAGTAGGGAAGAAGCACATAGATAGAGATTTTGGGGCTTAGAAGGGGTTATAAGAGCGGGTAGGACATGAACACATAGTTAGAGATTGTTGGGCCCAGAAGGGGTTAGCATGAGCCAGTAGGACAAGGGCAGAACGCTATCAGACGTTATTTTAGGGTTGGTCACTAAGGTCCTATGTCGAATGCAGGGAATTTTGATGTCCGTGCATATACTCCGGTCTGCGGTGCTTTCTGCGGTTGTATCTTATAGATGTGCAACCTATAGGTTTGAATTAATGTGAAAAGTGTATGTTGGATATTCATGTTGATGGCCCTAGAAAGATATTGCACATCAATTCCGGGTTGGTAATACACCCATCACAACCATCCTTCTAGATCAGTCCTTGATAGTCATCATCAAACTCACCATCCTCACTGTAAAGCAGTAAGTGTTGCTATATGACTACTAATGTGTATGGTGTGTGCATGCAGCAGAATTCCATGACTCCCCCGCGCCCCCATTATTAGGACTGCACTAAAAGCTCCCCTTTGACGAAGACACCTGAACAGTGCCTTGAGGAGGGCAAAGGAATTCTTTGTGGGTTCCAACATGCGACTCATGGTGTTGATGAACCCGCATGGGTGTCAGCGGCCAGGACACCAGTGGGAATCCTGAGACACTTGTCAAGAAAATGAGTCATTTGGTCAGGATAGTCCCAGACATGTGTGGCTCCACTAGCATTTCATTCAGTGCTTAGTGTGAAAGCGTTGCACACCAAAGCCAGCCCAAGAACACTTCATTCATGCCAGAGAAGGCACAGGGGTGGTGGTGTGATGGGGAGTGGAGTTGATGTGGATAGAGAGAATGAGTGCATACATGAAGAAAGCCTGTGTAGGCAGGTGACAGGGAGGGGAGTATATGAATACTGTTTACGTGATGTGATGGAGAGAGACTTACCTAGTCGTCACCTCCATTATCCAGTGTGTGTGCATCCCACAAGTGCCAACATAATCCATTCCATTCTGGAGATGCTAGTTAGTCAAATCCTGGTTTGAGCTTTGCATTCTGGGACATGCAGTTCTAGATGGTCCCATTTTGAATTTAGGACTAAAAGTCCCAGAATGCAAAGTTAAACTGGAATGGATAATGTTGGCATGTATGGTATCCATGAGTCTTGGAAGGGTGCTCTTATCCTCAGGTAACAGGCCTCAGCAGTGGGCGATGCTCATTCTTGTGTCACATCTCATAGGCATATTGCTTCTCTCTGATTTAGGTTTTAGTATGAAGACCAGTGGCATGTCTGTGCATTCCAGGGCACTGATCCACTTTGGGAAACCTGCATAATTATAAGGTCGTGCCATAGATGATATTGTGGATGCTGGTGAGGAAAGGTGCTCCTAGGAATGTTGCAGATGTGGGTTGAGCTGCTCCTGCAGAATTATACAGAAGAAAGGCTTGGACATTGAATGCAACGTACAAGCAGTGTGTTGAAAGAGCCTGCTTTCAAACAGTGCAGGACGGACACTGACTTCATGCCTGTGGCAGCTCCACCCACCTCTGAAAAAAAGGAAAGTGTGTGCTCTTGTGGAGGCTGCCAAATATGTGGAGCAATGTTTGTGAAGCACAACGACCCTGACATATGTTGTGCATTTTCTGGTGGTTGAAGAAACAAAAAATACATGGATTGATCATTCTGAAACAGACAGGTTTGAGCTGTGAAATGACTACTGCACAATGAACACGTCGTTGCAAAATGACATCTCTCCATAGCGCAAGGTGGCTTAATAAGAGCTCGCAAGATGAATGTATTGATTTTAAAAATGGGGTTGTAGGGACATGCTGCTAGAGCGGCAGGGGAAAGGGAGGTGTGTACAAAAGCGTGGATCAGTGGGGAGACAGGTAAGAGCTTCTGAGAACCTGCAACAGGCTGAATTGGCCACAAATCGCTGCCTATTTTGAGAAAAGAGGCACCATTCCTTTTCGCATTTCCACAATGCCCTTGATTGATCTGTGTTGAAGTGGAACTGCATATATTTATGTTTCTGCTATGTTTACAAAATTGTGCATGCTTTTTTTCTTTCCACAGTCGTGTCAGCAACACATAAACTGGGAATACTGAGTGCTTCCGGATGAAACAATACTTCATATTTCACTAACAATATAAGTTTAAATGGTGGCGAGTGGAAGTCATGGGGCCAATCGGAGCACACATTCGTTTTATGGGTTATATGTGATTTTACCAACCACAATTACAGAGTGGTCAATTTCATTGCGGGCAAACTCAGAAAAACACTGATTATTTTTATTTGGGGATCCCCCACCAATTCTTCCACCCTTATAACGCCAGCCCAACCCCGTCCCAACCCATTTCATCCCCTTGCCCACTACCCTTTATATGTTTCTTAATCTTTTCTGTGTTTTCCGGTGTTATTGTCTGCTCTGTTATGTACCACTCTGTAATGTTTGCGATAAAATGACTGGATACCGTTTTATGTTATTTCATTTTCAGCTTTTTTTTTATAGCACTCAGTGCCAGCGGTTGGGCGATCCAGACTGCTATGGAACATATTCGGAAGAGGAAGGTGGAAGGAAAATGGAGGTCATGAGTTGAGATATTAAGGTGTGAATTATCTATGCATAAAAGGAGCAGGGGGGCCTCCAATGCTCTTATGAAAATTCTTCTACAGATATTAACTAATATTTATTGGTATGTTTCACTAAGAGAGCACCCCTGATTTAATGCACCCTGACATACAACCCCACCCCACAATACTGGGGACAAGTAACAAGCTAATTTAGAAATCAATATTTTGTTTAATGAAAACAAATTCAATGCAAAGGTGGTGCCCACGCCTTATTCACCACAATATCACACAACCAGCCTGTTTACAAAAATGAAAATGACCAGCCTGCATAGATTTCACTGTTTCTTGGACACAAGCATCCATTTACATAATCAAATCTCTAAGTTTTATTCTGAATAGTAATAGGCATTCCAGACATAATTCTGCCACTTCTCGGTCACTGTATCAAAACACCCTTGACTTCAAAATGTTGCTTTCCCGAATAACACCAAAAAGTGCTGGAATCAGAGAACTGTTGCAGATATCATTTCCCTTGTAAATATGGTGCTGTGGGTTGCTAGTATGTGTGTGCAATGACAGAGTTCATAGGTTTTGGGTTAGGGAAGCAATGTTATCAATTCAGAATACACATTGTTTTGGTTCACCAACCCAACCATGGTGAATTGTTTGAGAATATTTGTTTACGTGTATGACCATCTCTATCATTTTATGTCATAGATGGAGCCCCACTGGCATGAGATTCTCTTTCTCTAATATTTAAAGTCAAGAGTAAGTCAAGAGTAAGTGGTTACATGGGATTTACTGTGGAATCATTTTGTATGGGAATAGAAAGGACACAATTTAACTTGTTCTCAATCCAGAATTTAGTTAATATGTTCGGCCTTCACAGATTACACATTATCAAACAAATCTTCATTAGGCTTTGATATGGAGGTCTTTGAATCAAAGCTCAATGTTACCTATATCGTGAAAATGCTTTGGGTACAATGTAATGAGATTATTATTTACAAAGAACTGTGGGCCGGCTGCATAAAAAAGGTATCTGCATCACACTGCGCAAATAACTAAGACATATATTTTTGTGTTGGATTGAAATGGCATCTCACTCGATATTACATGCAGTGAGAATAGACTTTTTGTTTCCCATTACAAAATCAATATATTTTAGTAGCACCCTTTTCAAAGCACCCCCTTACACTTAGCAAACACATTGTTCTAGAGAGCACATATAATTTTGTACCTTGTATGGACCGTCGTTCGGATATGCTTCCATGGAGTTAGAACTGCCTGCGGTTCCGATCTCTGCAGGTTCCCTGTGGGCAGGAATCCTCCATTCTGCAGCCCTTAAATTGGTCTCTCTGATTAATTCATCCATAACGTGTGACTGCCATTTCAAAACATATCATTTGGCATGCATTCTACTTATTTCCCTGCAAACCCATAAACCACCAGCTCTCAATGTAACCCTCCATGTAACCAGACCTTTGTGGTCGTCAAAAAACAAGCCTTTGTGCTCACAGGAAAATTGTGCTTTGTATCTAAGAACCCAATCCCGCCTTAAAAATGTAGCAAATGACTTTCCATTCATCTCTCGCATTCAGCCCTTTACAATGTTATCATAGCTGCCCATATGCAGTTCACTTTCTACCCCCTTCCAGCTCTCCAAACCAGGCAACAAAAAAAAACAGTCCTGCAAATTCAGGAACTCTATGGCCTATTTAAACTCCAAGAAAATAAAACCTTCTGCAATGTCTCAATGTAAACACAATACAACCCATATTTCCCAATGCCCTAAATGTGTCTGCAATCCAAACCATGGTTACATTCCCACATTTTAGTTTCCCCTTCAATTAACTCCTCTATCGCATGCATAAATCTCCCCACTACAAACTTATCAGTGCTACAAATTGTACAGTGCACAATACATTCTATCCATGACACTGCTACTCATGTTGCTGCATACTGTGACTCTAAAAATGAATCCAACTAAAAATAAGTAACAATCTTTTCAATTCGTATAACTACATTGAACACATATTTAGTTGCAATATTGAATCTAATCCAGCCACACAATGGCCTAGTGCAATCTGCACAGTGTGGACCTCTCCTCCCTGTCAGGACCCAAAACATCCACCCCAACATTACTCCCTTTAGTTAATTTTTTAACCAAATTAATTTATTGTTCCTTGACAGAATCACCTCTGGGGACCCAAACCTTACAGACATCCTGCATGCTCTTTTCACTTTGAGCCTTTTACTCTGGTGTAAAAGACAAAAGCAACCAACAATTTAATAGCAGCTGTTTGAGGTAACTTGACCGAACAACATCTTAAAAGTAGTTGGTAGGAACAGAACAGAACAAGCAGAAAACCAAAAAGTGGCATCAATAACTTCTAGTCAGACTCATGCCATGAAGCCATGATGGAACAGTGGCAAAGAACGAATCGACCCAAGTGTCAACTTTGATTCCAGCCTCTCTCTCCATGGCCTCACACATTAAATGTAGTATCTGAATGATTAGCCAATTGAATGAGTTCATACTGGGTGACCTGGAACCATTTAGCATCGACAATGGCTTGTACACCCGGATCAAGGTCAGAGCTGAGGACCATTTCCATCATACAAAAAAATCTGAAGTGCGCAGGTACCTCCTTTCACAAATCTGAAGAAGTCGATGAGAGGTAATTGCTGCAGGTAGAACATCTCAAACGTTCAACCATTTTAAGTCCTTCAACAATTTCAAGCCCAGGTGCACTCAACGAGGGAGGAGACACAGTGGACACTAAAGTAGCCTGAGGCAACACATTAGAAACTACCAGATATGTTTTGGGGACAACCAGGACTGGAGAGTGCAAGATAGCAATGCTGCACACTTCCTTCCAGGCCGGTGGGAGTTGATAATGGATGGCAGCGGTATCACCGGCCAAATCCGCAACATGCAAAGTTTGGATACTATTGATAATAGTCCCAACTGGTTTGGTGCCATTGCCCCTAAAACACAAGGAAAAATGTGTAAGTAACTGGATTTTAAAAGGTCACCATTGTGACTTTAGCCACATCAAAAATCAGATGTTCTCAACTTGTTGTTCAGTAAACTTTCTAATTCCTCCCACTTTACAGCTCTTCTCAATCTGCTCCGATCCGTTGCATAAAAAAATCGAAACCATTTAATTTCAACTGTGATTGCAGGCTTCACCTTATATCTGTGCACTCCTTTTTCTCTATTTCCACACATTCATGTTCATCATTTGGTACGATAGTAGCCTGAATTGCTTGTCATTGAAATAAGCCCCTGACACTGCATAAAGATAGGTGCACCACATATTGAACTATCTGGGGTGACAACTCATCAGAAATAAATACCCTTGGAATGCCAGAAGCATGGGGGGGTGAGCAGACATAAAAAGAGTCTGCTGCCTTTTCTCTCCCCACCCTGTTCATGTGCCTATAGCATACATTAACAGGAGCAAAGCCATACACATTCACCATTCTATCCATACCCACTCCTTCATATTCCCATTTCATTTGGGTCAATATCCATTTTTATTTGGGTTTTAACATTTCATGAGATCCTATAACACTAACAAATACATAATACATGTGTACATGTCTATCCTCTCCAAATGCCACAATTCTCATTAGCCCTAAACAAAAACATACACAAAAGAGACAAAAAGGAAAACAACAGACACATATACAACGCAACTTTCATTTTCCTGTGAACTGCTTCTTGGGCGACTGAAGAAAATATAACTGTCCATTTGTCCGTACGGATGCCCTACTCTATAAAATTCATCTTTTTGATCTTGGGGTTGGTTTCCACTGGAGTCTTGTTCTTCCGGGTTACGATTAGTGCTGGTATCTCGTTCATTATCTAAGTGATGGTCCCAACACGCCAGGAAAAAGAAAGGTTGAAGATATTGCAGAGACGCTGAGTTGTTGATTACTGATGCTGTGGCAGATGTGGTGGAACTGTCATGAGATAAACTTGATATATTTCATTAGATCAATAAAATGTCCCTAGAACTCCTCCCTTAATATTTGAGCTGAATTGCGCAGCTGAGATTCTGTGTGCATGTATTAGAGATATTTGCATGTGTCTGGATAACACTAATTACTACAATGTACAGTAATTATCTGTCCCTTGCTAATACAAAAAGTGCACAAATGAATGACCTTCAGTAATGTACAATATAAAAACAACATATACTCATAATGTGATAACAAAATTACTGTACCTGTTATTCATAAGTCTCCCTCCATGTTCTTAAACCACGACCGAAAGAAATACTTCTAGTATATATATTTTTAAAAGTACTATACCTGTAATACTTCTTCAATGTCTTCCTTCACTCACGTATGTGTGCTGAGAGATGTAATTGACCTAATGCTACCCTACATAAAATTCTAGGAGAAAGTACTGTACCTGCGCTTCCCCTTTCTTTTTGCTTTGACAAAGAAAAACTCATAGGTGACATTACGTACTGGCTTAAAGCCCTGAATACACTGTGTGTGTATTATATGCAAGAGCTTTATTTACCAACCCACGTGTTTTACGTGTGAAATGCCACTGTGTTCCCCTGTCCTCATAGCAACTTAATGGTCTGCTGTATGCCCCATCTTTTTCCTTTGACTGGTGGTACTACCTGGCTTCATATATAATCACGCCTGGCTTCCATTTAATCTTCACTTGTTTTAAAAAGTCCTGCGTTATGCAGATTATTTATCGTCAAGTGCGGTGATACTGCCCCGAGTCCTACCTGTTGTTGCTTTTTAATTGTTTATGATAGAAACTACAGTATGAGGAGTACTGCCTGATGATCTGAAACTCCATTCATTCGCACTGTTTGTAATACTGCTGTGAGCAAGCAGAGACATTCTTAATCTATCGGTTACATCACTTGACACCTGACCCTTTGCCCAACAGTGATGTCACACCCTGTCCATCGAGTATAGAAAACATTAATCCTATCTCTCCTGCTCAATTTATTGAGATTGTTTATTCTGCTATGTATCATCTATAAAAATCATGTGCTCATTCCTGAAGATCAACACATACAAAAGGAGGTCACTGTTTTTCAGAGAAAGGGCCGAGTCTAAATAAAACACCACACAACTGTATTGAGCCATCTCAAGTGCCCTACCATAATGTGGATCGACAACACACTGTATGCAGTGTAATGACAGATATCTGATGTCAAGTTACTGTCCTACATCCCACATGAATATATCCAAAACGCAAAACATGCTTAGGTGAGAAACACAATGGAAGGGAACCATGTATATACGTTTCATATATACTGCGAGTTTAACAACAAAACAATGTTAACATATTAGAATTCCGCTTTGATTGCTGCAACATTAATACATTCGGCTAATATCGAGAACATGTTTAACTTGCTATTCCAGGACAAGAGAGGCGCCATATGTCTTGCAGTTCACCTAGATAACCAGAAATACTAACAACAACCAACATGTTCAGAGTGTAGACATACCGAGAAATACTTTACACTAAAGCATTTACAGCACCCTCAAAGAAGAAAGGGCCAGTAAACTGTTGGTACTTTGATGAATCCCAAGGTGTCATCATCTCTCTGCCTGTGGTGGCCTCTCACCATGTGGCCAGGGGACGACAACCACTACCTGATCCTGGGGATGGCTATATGAGGGAGGATCAAATGAGGGGAGGCGCCACTTGGGGTGGGGGTGGTTATGGCATCATCGGACGAGATATGGTATCCCCCTTTCTTGTTTGAGGATATCCCTGCCGTTCCCCATGCCCTAATGGCATATTGTCATCCCTGCCCTTACCGACCAGAGAAACGGCACTGAAAACATCTGCCACGTTCTGCACGTAAAATATCAAGGTCTGACTTGCCCTTCAAGATTACTAAAAACACTGTACCAAATTCCACATCCAAATGATCAGAAACAGACTTCTATTTTAATGGGGAATATGGAAACATCTGCACCATTAATAACAGTGCCAGTGCTTCTGTTACGGCTTGCTTACCGTGGCCGCTGTGTGGCTCCAGCAAACAAACCTGTAGTGTGCCGGTCCGGAAACAATGGTTCTGGTAAGCCTACCGGCCCCATTGTTTCCGGACCGGCACACATGTAATGAAGCCCATAGGCTTGTGCAGCCATGGACTGTTGTTATGCATGGGTCTGTATGTTCCCTGACACTGGATACTGAATCTGCTGTGTGTATAGTGGTTGTATGGGGTTAGGGCACATGCTTATGGGGATCCTGTGTCATCCTAAATTACTGAGTGCTGCATGTGTGAGTGACAGGGCAATTGAAACACTGGACCACTGAGATTGTTATAAAGAAAAACATTGAAAAGGCGACCTTTCTCCTGCCTGCATGCTCTCAGTCTTCCCTTAACCCACTTGCGATGATATTCCAGGGTTAGCCAATATATACACTACATGGCAAACTCTTCTCTTTAACTCAACCTTCAACCTATCTCTGCTTACTTTCTATTCCCTCAATACAATCTTGTCTCCTTTGTCTAAAACATACAGATATACTCGCTACAACACTCTAATTTTACACAACGGCTCTTCTAATAAAAACATATTCTCCATATGCCCCAAAAACCACTGATGCAACGCCCAGCATGTTTGCATAAGTGTGCTGCTATGAATATATCTGTGTGAATGTGTGTATATGTGTGTGTGTATGTTTGTTTAATCTTATGCCCCTCTTGTATACCTACGCATAGATGAGTGACCATTTGGAGCAATGGGCTTATCTTCATACCAGCCTTTCTTCTGTCATTTAAGTGTACTTATACAAATCATTTAAAAATAATTGCTTGAAAATAATCACTGAAATATGACCCATATTTTCTAATTCCTTCCCCTTATATTTTGTCATCAAAATAGGTGTACTTGTTCTCCAAATCACCCCTGTCGTGCATGCCATCTTCGGCCCATGGTTAAAACATCCTGCCTGGTAGTTCCCTATACTATTCTCTGTATTTATTTATTTTAATGCTTATATCAAGGCACCACACACCCAGAGTCCTCATGGTGTGCACTTCATAATATTTTCCTTATCTCTCTGAAGTGACTGCTCCATATGCTCAAACAATGTTCCCAGACTCCTGTGCACTCTATTTTATCAAAAATATAACGTTCACAAAAGCTGATCTTGTGGCACACCAAAAAAACTAAAATTCCCCCACAAAGCCAATAGTTCCCTGACTTTTAAAACTCTTCAACAATCACCTGCTTTGTTCTTACTCACACCACATTCGCAACAATCAACCTATTATTAATCCACATTAATCATTCTTACACAAAAGACAGCATAATAACAATACATCACAATAACCATGGTTCCTCCGCAGTATACCCCTTCACTGGAGTACAAAGGAGTGCAATATTTTTCACAACAACACCAATTTCTCTCTCTTCTCCTCACTATTACAGCATTTCCGACTACAATTCTGTCTTTTCCTGACTACAGGAAGATGCCCTTGACCTTGACTCCCAAAGGAAACAATCCCACCCCCTCTCTAACTCCACACCCCCTTGTAAAAACCCTGAAATAAAAATAATGGCTTTTTTTTTACCTCTTCCCCTTGTTGTTCTGGCCAGAATGCGTTCACGTAAAAAATAGATGTTCTCCAAAGTGACACGCCGCAATGCCTTTTCAAAACCTACCCGACTGGACTTGCAACACTCCCTGCAGCCAAGCTAGTAAACAGGCAGGCAGGTGCTAGCCCGTTCTTTGGAGTGGAACATTAACCTTATACTCTGTGAATGACAACAATGTTACAGTTTATTTACCCAGTCAGACAATTTACATAATCACAAATATTGTGTTACAAAGTCATCCCGCAACCCTCCATTGACTGACTCTAATAGAAAGGAATTGAATCCCCCTATCTCTGAAATCCAATTGGATACATTCACAAAGTACAACCCGTTTGACGTGTGATCTTCTTCCCTCATCAGTTATGACATACTCCACATAATACATTTATCAGTTATTCAGCCTATGTGACAAAATCTACTTAACCCAAAAGGTGATTGTTCAAGGCTTTCCATAAACACTTTAAGGCTTGGGGAGGGACAGATATAAATAAACATGCCTTTGAAGCAGCAGTAAAAATCATTGTCCTCCCAGATACTCCAGGCATCCCATATAATTTTTCCTGCATTCCTGCACATTCTATTTGTGTCTGCCATTTCAAGTCATAGGGCCGGATCACGAGTTGGGTGGTATCCAAAATGGGATACCGCCCAACTTTATTAGCGTTAGCGCCCACCCATACGGCGGTATCTTCTGCTGAATCAAGGGTTGGGCGCTAACAGTACGTCCTCATTCCCCATTGAGTTGATGGGACTCAATGGGGAATTTCCGGCACAATTACTGCACAGTAATACCACTGGCAGTAATTGCGCCGAAGATTGGCATTTTCTCTGTGTGTTTACCCCGATGTCTGAGCTGGTGGAAAACACGCCAGACTCATGATAGGGCCAGCCCTTAAATGCAGTGGTAACAGTGCTTCCGCCGCATTTAAGGGCTAACGCCCAACTCGTGATCGGGCCCATAGCAGTTGGCATATATTTTACTTATTTCCCTGCAAGCACATAAACCATCAGCTCTCAATTTAACCCTACATGTAACCAGAAGTTTATGGTCATCAAAAAACAAACCTTCGTGATTCAAGGGAAATTAAACTTTGCATCTAAGAACCCAATATGGCCATAAAACCCAAACAAATGAATTCCCATTCAGTTCTCACATTTAGTCTTTGCGATGTTATCACAACTGCCCATATGTGGTTCACTGTCTACCCCCTTCCATGACCTAGGTCATCCAGTTTTCCGAACCAGGAAAAACCCCATTCCTGCGAATCCAGAAACTCGTTGTCCTATTAAAACTCCAAGTAGATAAAACCGGTTCCATATGATAACAACGAAAACAGGAATAATGAAAACTGTTTTCACAACCTTAAAATAAGGAAAAATACAGATTATTTTTTATTTGGGCCCCCCACCCCCAAGCCTCCATTTCCCTAGGTCCATAACCCCGCCCCAACCCCCTCATGACCTGTTTTATTCCCTTAGCCCACCCCATATACATTTTAAATAAAAGATTCTGTATTTTATGTTATTTTAGGGTTGTTTTAAAAGTTGTTCATCATTCCAAATTCGTTATTACCTTGTACACTGATAAAACCTCCTGCAATGCCTCCCTGTATCCACAATAAACCCCATGTTCCCAATGCCCTACATGTGTCTGCAATTTAAACCATTGTTGATTCCCAGATGTTAGTTACCCCATCAATGAACTCCTCTATCGCATGCATAATGATCCCCACTACATACTTCTCAGCGCTACAAATTGTACATTGAAACATACATTGTATCTATGCCACAGCTACTCATGTTGCTGCCTACTGTGACTCTAAACATGTATCCAACTAAAAAACAAAGTAGTACTGATTTCAATTCTTCTAACTACATTTAACACAGATTTAGTTTCAACATTGCATTTAACCCAGCCACACCATGACTTAGTACAATTAACATAGTGTGAACCTCTCCTCCCTATCGGGATTCAAAATGTGTACCCCAGTAGGTGCTATTTTATAATGAGCAAGACAGTAGCCCATGTCAAAAGAATCTGGCGAGCTATCTTACACCATTGCTGCTTTAGTGCAACAGGGAATATTAGAATCTTCAGAATACCCA
This sequence comes from Ambystoma mexicanum, assembly GCF_040938575.1. Lineage (NCBI taxonomy): Eukaryota > Metazoa > Chordata > Amphibia > Caudata > Ambystomatidae > Ambystoma > Ambystoma mexicanum. Next base: position 1,196,059,217 of record NC_090936.1, on the reverse strand, counting down.
TACAACATAGCGGTGTACCCGGTTAAAAAGCCAAAGGGGGTTGTGGAGATATATTCATGATTTACACCCACTCAACAACAGTGTGGAGGCACAATACACATAAGTGCCAAATCCAGCCATTGCGCGACATCCCACCCAAAGCTAAATATTTCACCATAATTCATGTAAAGAATGCTTTCTTTTCATTCTCCATTCATGAAGAGTCTTACAGGGTAATTCATAGAATTTCGCAGAAAAGTGTCGCAAGCGGCTGGCGCAGAGTGTCCGCGTGCGATTGTCTGCGCCAGGCACGTGCGCTAAAACCGATTTCCGCGCACAGCGTATTCATGGATTTTAGGCTCCCAAACCAGCCGTGGCGCAGAGAATCGCAGCGACCCTGCAGCAGCGCCAGTAACGCCTCCAAGAACGCCCTCGCGCAAGGAAAAGCCATCAAAATTGCTAAATCATCGCAAAGGGCTGCGCTAACCCTGGACCAGTTCACCGGGCTGGCAAACAGCAAACGCCAAGCAGGGAACGTGTATTTCAGGGGTGCGCGGGAAGTTCCACACGCGATTGGCCCCGTGCAAGCAGGGTACGTGTATTTCAGGGGTGCGCGGGAAGTTCCACACGCGACTTCATCAGGGTACGTGTATTTCAGGGGTGCGCGGGAAGTTCCACACGCGATTGTCCCAGTGCGAGCAGGGTACGTGTATTCCATGGGTGCGCGGGAAGTTCCACACGCGATTTCATCAGGGTACGTGTATTTCAGGGGTGCGCGGGAAGTTCCACACGCGAATGGGCCAGTGCGAGCAGGGTACGTGTATTCCATGGGTGCGCGGGAAGTTCCACACGCGATTTCATCAGGGTACGTGTATTCCAGGGGTGCGCGGGAAGTTCCACACACGAATGGGCCAGTGCGAGCAGGGTACGTGTATTCCATGGGTGCGCGGTAAGTTCCACACGCGATTTCAGCAGGGTACGTGTATTTCAGGGGTGCGCGGGAAGTTCCACACGCGAATGGGCCAGTGCGAGCAGGGTACGTGTATTTCAGGGGTGCGCGGGAAGTTCCATACGCGATTGGCCCCGTGCAAGCAGGGTACGTGTATGTCAGGGGTGCGCGGGAAGTTCCACACGCGATTACAGCAGGGTACGTGTATTCCAGGGGTGCACGGGAAGTTCCACATGCAATTTCAGCAGGGTACGTGTATTCCAGGGGTGCGCGGGAAGTTCCACACGCGATTTCAGCAGGGTACAAGTATTTCAGGGGTGCGCGGGAAGTTCCACACACGATTTCAGCAGGGTATGTGTATTTCAGGGGTTCTGGGGAGTACTACACGTGAATTGGCCATGTGGGCCGTCCCAGGTGTATGCTCCACAACCTCCACGGCCCCTGCAGGCAGCCCAGTCCACGGGGGACCACCCTGCACCCCTGCTCATGTCCCGCAGGCAGCCCATCCACCATGGGCATGCCCCCCAGCCAACCCACATGTCACCTTGCACTACTGATCAACAATGCATGTCTCCCACCACCCCCACCCCCCAGCAGTGCAGGGGCATCCTCCACCAGGCCCCACCCATGTCTCCCACCCACCCCCACCCCCCAGCCACCATGGGCAGCCCCCACCAGGCCCCCACTCATGTCTCCAACTACCCCCACCCCCCAGCCACCATGGGCAGCCTCCACCAGGCCTCCACTCATGTCTCCCACCCACCCCCACCCCCCAGCCACCATGGGCATCCCCCACCAGGCCCCCACTCATGTCTCCCACCCCCCCACCCCCCAGCATCCAGGGACAGCCTCCACCAGGCCCCCACCCATGTCTCCCACCCACCCCCACCCCCCAGCCACCATGGGCAGCCCCCACCAGGCCCCCACTCATGTCTCCCACCACCCCCACCCCCCAGCCACCATGGGCAGCCTCCACCAGGCCTCCACTCATGTCTCCCACCCACCCCCACCCCCCAGCCACCATGGGCAGCCCCCACCAGGCCCCCACTCATGTCTCCCACCCCCCCACCCCCCAGCATCCAGGGGCAGCCTCCACCAGGCCCCCACTCATGTCTCCCACCCACCCCCACCCCCCAGAAGTGCAGGGGCAGCCTCCACCAGGCCCCCACTCATGTCTCCCACCACCCCCACCCCCCAGCAGTGCAGGGGCACCCTCCACCAGGCCCCCACTCATGTCTCCCACCACCCCCACCCCCCAGCAGTGCAGGGGCACCCTCCACCAGGCCCCCACTCATGTCTCCCACCCACCCCCACCCCCCAGCAGTGCAGGGGCAGCCTCCACCAGGCCCCCACTCATGTCTCCCACCCACCCCCACCCCCCAGCCACCATGGGCACCCTCCACCAGGCCCCCGCTCATGTCTCCCACCCCCCCACCCCCCAGCATCCAGGGGCAGCCTCCACCAGGCCCCCACTCATGTCTCCCACCCACCCCCACCCCCCAGCCACCATGGGCACACTCCACCAGGCCCCCGCTCAAGTCTCCCACCCCCCACCCCCTAGCATCCAGGGGCATCCCCCACCAGGCCCCCACTCATGTCTCCCACCCCCCCCCACCCCCCAGCATCCAGGGACAGCCTCCACCAGGCCCCCACTCATGTCCCCCTGCACCCCCACCCCCCAGCAGTGCAGGGGCAGCACCACCAGGCCCCCACTCATGTCCCCCTGCACCCCCACCCCCCAGCCACCATGGGCACCCTCCACCAGGCCCCCACTCATGTCTCCCACCACCCCCACCCCCCAGCAGTGCAGGGGCACCCTCCACGAGGCCCCCACCCATGTCTCCCACCCACCCCCACCCCCCAGCCACCATGGGCAGCCCCCACCAGGCCCCCACTCATGTCTCCCACCACCCCCACCCCCCAGCCACCATGGGCAGCCTCCACCAGGCCTCCACTCATGTCTCCCACCCACCCCCACCCCCCAGCCACCATGGGCAGCCCCCACCAGGCCCCCACTCATGTCTCCCACCCCCCCACCCCCCAGCATCCAGGGGCAGCCTCCACCAGGCCCCCACTCATGTCTCCCACCCACCCCCACCCCCCAGAAGTGCAGGGGCAGCCTCCACCAGGCCCCCACTCATGTCTCCCACCACCCCCACCCCCCAGCAGTGCAGGGGCACCCTCCACCAGGCCCCCACTCATGTCTCCCACCACCCCCACCCCCCAGCAGTGCAGGGGCACCCTCCACCAGGCCCCCACTCATGTCTCCCACCCACCCCCACCCCCCAGCAGTGCAGGGGCAGCCTCCACCAGGCCCCCACTCATGTCTCCCACCCACCCCCACCCCCCAGCCACCATGGGCACCCTCCACCAGGCCCCCGCTCATGTCTCCCACCCCCCCACCCCCCAGCATTCAGGGGCAGCCTCCACCAGGCCCCCACTCATGTCTCCCACCCACCCCCACCCCCCAGCCACCATGGGCACCCTCCACCAGGCCTCCACTCATGTCTCCCACCACCCCCAGCGCACCCAGCAGTGCAGGGGCACCCTCCACCAGGCCCCCACTCATGTCTCCCACCCACCCCCACCCACCCCCACCTCCCAGCCACCATGGGCACCGTCCACAGGCCCCCACTCATGTCTCCCACCCACCCCCACCACCCAGCCACCATGGGCACCCTCCACCAGGCCCCCACTTATGTCTCCCACCCACCCCCACCCCCCAGCCACCATGGGCACCGTCCACAGGCCCCCACTCATGTCTCCCACCCACCCCCACCCCCCAGACACCATGGGCACCCTCCACCAGGCCCCCAATCATGTCTCCCACCACCCCCACCCCCCAGCAGTGCAGGGGCAGCACCACCAGGCCCCCACTCATGTCCCCCTGCACCCCCACCCCCCAGCTACCATGGGCAGCCTCCACCAGGCCTCCACTCATGTCTGCCACCCACCCCCACCCCCCAGCAGTGCAGGGGCAGCACCACCAGGCCCCACTCATGTCCCCCTGCACCCCCACCCCCCAGCCACCATGGGCACCCTCCACCAGGCCCCCACCCATGTCTCCCACCACCCCCACCCCCCAGCAGTGCAGGGGCACCCTCCACCAGGCCCCCACTCATGTCTCCCACCCACCCCCACCCCCCAGCAGTGCAGGGGCAGCACCACCAGGCCCCCACTCATGTCCTCCACCACCCCCACCCCCCAGCAGTGCAGGGGCACCCTCCACCAGGCCCCCACTCATGTCTCCCACCACCCCCACCCCCCAGCAGTGCAGGGGCAGCACCACCAGGCCCCCACTCATGTCCCCCTGCACCCCCACCCCCCAGCCACCATGGACAGCCTCCACCAGGCCCCCACTCATGTCTCCCACCCACCCCCACCCCCCAGCAGTGCAGGGGCAGCACCACCAGGCCCCCACTCATGTCCCCCTGCACCCCCACCCCCCAGCCACCATGGGCACCCTCCACCAGGCCCCCACCCATGTCTCCCACCACCCCCACCCCCAGCAGTGCAGGGGCAGCCTCCACCAGGCCTCCACTCATGTCTCCCACCCACCCCCACTCCCCAGCAGTGCCGGGGCACCCTCCACCAGGCTCCCACTCATGTCTCCCACCACCCCCACCCCCCAGCAGTGCAGGGGCAGCACCACCAGGCCCCCACTCATGTCCCCCTGCACCCCCACCCCCAGCCACCATGGGCAGCCGCCACCAGGCCTCCACTCATGTCTCCCACCCACCCCCACCCCCCAGCAGTGCAGGGGCAGCACCACCAGGCCCCCACTCATGTCCCCCTGCACCCCCACCCCCCAGCCACCATGGGCACCCTCCACCAGGCCCCCACCCATGTCTTCCACCACCCCCACCCCCCAGCAGTGCAGGGGCACCCTCCACCAGGCCCCCACTCATGTCTCCCACCCACCCCCACCCCCAGCAGTGCAGGGGCAGCACCACCAGGCCCCCACTCATGTCCCCCTGCACCCCCACCCCCCAGCCACCATGGGCACCCTCCACCAGGCCCCCACTCATGTCTCCCACCACCCCCACCCCCCAGCCGTGCAGGGGCACCCTCCACCAGGCCCACACTCATGTCTCCCACCCACCCCCACCCCCCAGCAGTGCAGGGGCAGCACCACCAGGCCCCCACTCATGTCCCCCTGCACCCCCACGCCCCAGCCACCATGGGCACCCTCCACCAGGCCCCCACCCATGTCTCCCACCACCCCCAGCCCCCAGCAGTGCAGGGGCAGCCTCCACCAGGCCTCCACTCATGCCTACCACCCACCCCCACACCCCAGCCACCATGGGCACCCTCCACCAGGCCCCCACTCATGTCTCCCACCCCCCCACCCCCCCAGCATCCAGGGGCAGCCTCCACCAGGCCCCCACTCATGTCTCCCACCACCCGCACCCCCCAGCCACCATGGGCAGCCTCCACCAGGCCTCCACTCATGTCTCCCACCCCCCCAACCCCTAGCAGTGCAGGGGCAGCCTCCATCAGGCCCCCACCCATGTCTCCCACCACCCCCACCCCCCAGCAGTGCAGGGGCGGCCTACACCAGGCCTCCACTCATGTCTCCCACCCACCCCCACCCCCCAGCAGTGCAGGGGCAGCACCACCAGGCCCCCACTCATATCCCCCTGCACCCCCACCCCCCAGCCACCATGGGCACCCTCCACCAGGCCCCCACTCATGTCTCCCACCCACCCCCAACCCCCAGCAGTGCTGGGGCAGCCTCCACCAGGCCCACACTCATGTCTCCCACCCACCCCCACCCTCCAGCAGTGCAGGGGCAGCACCACCAGGCCCCCACTCATGTCCCCCTGCACCCCCACGCCCCAGCCACCATGGGCACCCTCCACCAGGCCCCCACCCATGTCTCCCACCACCCCCAGCCCCCAGCAGTGCAGGGGCAGCCTCCACCAGGCCTCCACTCATGTCTACCACCCACCCCCACCCCCCAGCCACCATGGGCACCCTCCACCAGGCCCCCACTCATGTCTCCCACCCCCCCACCCCCCAGCATCCAGGGGCAGCCTCCACCAGGCCCCCACTCATGTCTCCCACCCAACCCCACCCACCAGCCACCATGGGCACCCTCCACCAGGCCCCCACTCATGTCTCCCACCACCCCCACGCCCCAGCAGTGCAGGGGCACCCTCCACCAGGCCCCCACTCATGTCTCCCACCACCCCCACCCCCCAGCCACCATGGGCAGCCTCCACCAGGCCTCCACTCATGTCTCCCACCCCCCCACCCCCCAGCAGTGCAGGGGCAGCCTCCATCAGGCCCCCACCCATGTCTCCCACCACCCCCACCCCCCAGCAGTGCAGGGGCAGCCTCCACCAGGCCTCCACTCATGTCTCCCACCCACCCCCACCCCCCAGAAGTGCAGGGGCAGCACCACCAGGCCCCCACTCATATCCCCCTGCACCCCTACCCCCCAGCCACCATGGGCACCCTCCACCAGGCCCCCACTCATGTCTCCCACCCGCCCCCAACCCCCAGCAGTGCAGGGGCAGCCTCCACCAGGCCCCCACTCATGTCTCCCACCCACCCCCACCCCCCAGCCACCTTGGGCACCCTCCACCAGGCCCCCACTCATGTCTCCCACCCCCCCCACCCCCCAGCATCCAGGGGCAGCCTCCACCAGGCCCCCACTCATGTCTCCCACCCACCCCCACCCCCCAGCCACCATGGGCACCCTCCACCAGGCCCCCACTCATGTCTCCCACCACCCCCACCCCCCAGCAGTGCAGGGGCACCCTCCACCAGGCCCCCACTCATGTCTCCCACCCACCCCCACCCCCCAGCAGTGCAGGGGCAGCACCACCAGGCCCCCACTCATGTCCCCCTGCACCCTCACCCCCCAGCCACCATGGGCACCCTCCACCAGGCCCCCACTCATGTCTCCCACCCACCCCCACCCCCCAGCCACCATGGACACCCTCCACCAGGCCCCCACTCATGTCTCCCACCACCCCCACCCCCCAGCAGTGCAGGGGCACCCTCCACCAGGCCCCCACTCATGTCTCCCACCCACCCCCACCCCCCAGCAGTGCAGGGGCAGCACCACCAGGCCCCCACTCATGCCCCCCTGCACCCCCACCCCCCAGCCACCATGGGCACCCTCCACCAGGCCCCCACCCATGTCTCCCACCACCCCCACCCCCCAGCAGTGCAGGGGCAGCCTCCACCAGGCCTCCACTCATGTCTCCCACCCACCCCCACCCCCCAGCCACCATGGGCACCCTCCACCAGGCCCCCAGTCATGTCTCCCACCCACCCCCACCCCCCAGCCACCATGGGCACCCTCCACCAGGCCCCCACTCATGTCTCCCACCCCCCCCACCCCCCAGCATCCAGGGGCATCCTCCACCAGGCCCCCACTCATGTCTCCCACCCACCCCCACCCCCCAGCCACCATGGGCACCCTCCACCAGGCCCCCACTCATGTCTCCCACCACCCCCACCCCCCAGCCACCATTGGCAGCCTCCACCAGGCCTCCACTCATGTCTCCCACCCCCCCACTCCCCAGCAGTGCAGGGGCAGCCTCCATCAGGCCCCCACCCATGTCTCCCACCACCCCCACCCCCCAGCAGTGCAGGGGCAGCCTCCACCAGGCCTCCACTCATGTCTCCCACCCACCCCCACCCCCCAGAAGTGCAGGGGCAGCACCACCAGGCCCCCACTCATATCCCCCTGCACCCCTACCCCCCAGCCACCATGGGCACCCTCCACCAGGCCCCCACTCATGTCTCCCACCCACCCCCAACCCCCAGCAGTGCAGGGGCAGCCTCCACCAGGCCCCCACTCATGTCTCCCACCCACCCCCACCCCCCAGCCACCTTGGGCACCCTCCACCAGGCCCCCACTCATGTCTCCCACCCCCCCCCCACCCCCCAGCATCCAGGGGCAGCCTCCACCAGGCCCCCACTCATGTCTCCCACCTACCCCCACCCCCCAGCCACCATGGGCACCCTCCACCAGGCCCCCACTCATGTCTCCCACCACCCCCACCCCCCAGCAGTGCAGGGGCACCCTCCACCAGGCCCCCACTCATGTCTCCCACCCACCCCCACACCCCAGCAGTGCAGGGGCAGCACCACCAGGCCCCCACTCATGTCCCCCTGCACCCTCACCCCCCAGCCACCATGGGCACCCTCCACCAGGCCCCCACTCATGTCTCCCACCCACCCCCACCCCCCAGCCACCATGGACACCCTCCACCAGGCCCCCACTCATGTCTCCCACCACCCCCACCCCCCAGCAGTGCAGGGGCACCCTCCACCAGGCCCCCACTCATGTCTCCCACCCACCCCCACCCCCCAGCAGTGCAGGGGCAGCACCACCAGGCCCCCACTCATGCCCCCCTGCACCCCCACCCCCCAGCCACCATGGGCACCCTCCACCAGGCCCCCACCCATGTCTCCCACCACCCCCACCCCCCAGCAGTGCAGGGGCAGCCTCCACCAGGCCTCCACTCATGTCTCCCACCCACCCCCACCCCCCAGCCACCATGGGCACCCTCCACCAGGCCCCCACTCATGTCTCCCACCCACCCCCACCCCCCAGCCACCATGGGCACCCTCCACCAGGCCCCCACTCATGTCTCCCACCCCCCCACCCCCCAGCATCCAGGGGCATCCTCCACCAGGCCCCCACTCATTTCTCCCACCCACCCCCACCCCCCAGCCACCATGGGCACCCTCCACCAGGCCCCCACTCATGTCTCCCACCACCCCCACCCCCCAGCAGTGCAGGGGCACCCTCCACCAGGCCCCCACCCATGTCTCCCACCCACCCCCACCCCCAGCCACCATGGGCAGCCCCCACCAGGCCCCCACTCATGTCTCCCACCCACCCCCACCCCCCAGCCACCATGGCACCCTCCACCAGGCCCCCACTCATGTCTCCCACCCACCCCCACCCCCAGCCACCATGGGCACCCTCCACCAGGTCCCCACTCATGTCTCCCACCACCCCCACCCCCCAGCAGTGCAGGGGCACCATCCACCAGGCCCCCACTCATGTCTCCCACCCACCCCCAACCCCCAGCCACCATGGGCAGCCACCACCAGGCCCCCACTCATGTATCCCACCCACCCCCACCCCCCAGCAGTGCAGGGGCAGCCTCCACCAGGCCCCCACTCATGTCTCCCACCCACCCCCACCCCCCAGCCACCATGGGCACCCTCCACCAGGCCCCCACTCATGTCTCCCACCCACCCCCACCCCCCAGCCACCATGGGCACCCTCCACCAGGTCCCCACTCATGTCTCCCACCACCCCCACCCCCCAGCAGTGCAGGGGCACCCTCCACCAGGCCCCCACTCATGTCTCCCACCCACCCCCACCCCCCAGCCACCATGGGCAGCCCCCACCAGGCCCCCACTCATGTCTCCCACCCCCCCACCCCCCAGCATCCAGGGGCAGCCTCCACCAGGCCCCCACTCATGTCTCCCACCCACCCCCACCCCCCAGCCACCATGGGCACCCTCCACCAGGCCCCCACTCATGTCTCCCACCACCCCCACCCCCCAGCAGTGCAGGGGCACCCTCCACCAGGCCCCCACTCATGTCTCCCACCCACCCCCACCCCCCAGCAGTGCAGGGGCAGCACCACCAGGCCCCCACTCATGTCCCCCTGCACCCTCACCCCCCAGCCACCATGGGCACCCTCCACCAGGCCCCCACTCATGTCTCCCACCCACCCCCACCCCCCAGCCACCATGGACACCCTCCACCAGGCCCCCACTCATGTCTCCCACCTACCCCCACCCCCCAGCCACCATGGGCACCCTCCACCAGGCCCCCACTCATGTCTCCCACCACCCCCACCCCCCAGCAGTGCAGGGGCACCCTCCACCAGGCCCCCACTCATGTCTCCCACCCACCCCCACCCCCCAGCAGTGCAGGGGCAGCACCACCAGGCCCCCACTCATGCCCCCCTGCACCCCCACCCCCCAGCCACCATGGGCACCCTCCACCAGGCCCCCACCCATGTCTCCCACCACCCCCACCCCCCAGCAGTGCAGGGGCAGCCTCCACCAGGCCTCCACTCATGTCTCCCACCCACCCCCACCCCCCAGCCACCATGGGCACCCTCCACCAGGCCCCCACTCATGTCTCCCACCCACCCCCACCCCCCAGCCACCATGGGCACCCTCCACCAGGCCCCCACTCATGTCTCCCACCCCCCCACCCCCCAGCATCCAGGGGCATCCTCCACCAGGCCCCCACTCATGTCTCCCACCCACCCCCACCCCCCAGCCACCATGGGCACTCTCCACCAGGCCCCCACTCATGTCTCCCACCACCCCCACCCCCCAGCAGTGCAGGGGCACCCTCCACCAGGCCCCCACCCATGTCTCCCACCCACCCCCACCCCCCAGCCACCATGGGCAGCCCCCACCAGGCCCCCACTCATGTCTCCCACCCACCCCCACCCCCCAGCCACCATGGCACCCTCCACCAGGCCCCCACTCATGTCTCCCACCCACCCCCACCCCCAGCCACCATGGGCACCCTCCACCAGGTCCCCACTCATGTCACCCACCCCCCCCACCCCCCAGCAGTGCAGGGGCACCATCCACCAGGCCCCCACTCATGTCTCCCACCCACCCCCAACCCCAAGCCACCATGGGCAGCCACCACCAGGCCCCCACTCATGTATCCCACCCACCCCCACCCCCCAGCAGTGCAGGGGCAGCCTCCACCAGGCCCCCACTCATGTCTCCCACCCACCCCCACCCCCCAGCCACCATGGGCACCCTCCACCAGGCCCCCACTCATGTCTCCCACCCACCCCCACCCCCCAGCCACCATGGGCACCCTCCACCAGGTCCCCACTCATGTCTCCCACCACCCCCACCCCCCAGCAGTGCAGGGGCACCCTCCACCAGGCCCCCACTCATGTCTCCCACCCACCCCCAACCCCCAGCCACCATGGGCAGCCCCCACCAGGCCCCCACTCATGTATCCCACCCACCCCCACCACCCAGCAGTGCAGGGGCAGCCTCCACCAGGCCCCCACTCATGTCTCCCACCCACCCCCACCCCCCATCCACCATTGGCACCCTCCACCAGGCCCCCACTCATGTCTCCCAACCCCCACCCCCCAGCATCCAGGGGCAGCCTCCACCAGGCCCCCACTCATGTCTCCCACCCACCTCCACCCCCCAGCCACCATGGGCACCCTCCACCAAGCCCCACATCATGTCTCCCACCACCCCCACCCCCCAGCAGTGCAGGGGCACCCTCCACCAGGCCCCCACTCATGTCTCCGACCCACCCCCACCCCCCAGCCACCATGGGCACCCTCCACCAGGCCCCCACTCATGTCTCCCACCACCCCCACCCCCCAGCAGTGCAGGGGCACCCTCCACCAGGCCCCCACTCATGTCTCCCACCACCCCCACCCCCCAGCAGTGCAGGGCCAGCACCACCAGGCCCCCACCCATGTCTCCCACCCACCCCCACCCCCCAGCCACCATGGGCAGCCCCCACCAGGCCCCCACTCATGTCTCCCACCACCCCCACCCCCCAGCCACCATGGGCAGCCCCCACCAGGTCCTCACAATCCCCAATCATGTGCGTTATGGTCAGCCTCCACAGCCAAAAAGCCCTACCAAGTAACCCATTCACCCACATGGAAATGGAAATTACATGTTACACCCCCAATGTTCATAAAGCTAATGAACCCATGTCCGTCACACACAATGGTTGCAATTGAATGGGAAAACACCCAACATGACATGCATGAAACCAATGAGATGATACCACACAGTGAAGTATGAAAACAAAAATGTATTTTAAAAAAAAAGAATGCAAAAGAAATGAAACAAACTACAATGGGAATGAAAAAAGATAAGCTGCATGTCCGTCTCAACAAATAAAACTACCAAATCCTAATCCAAAAAAATGTTGTCCAAAGTCAAATGAAAAATAAAATCAATCACATGAAGAACTATGTACAAAACATCCAAGGGTCCATGAGCCCAACTGAACAAAGGAAACCTACAAAAAACCCTAACTAAAATGCAACTATATACAAAAAGTGGAGCAGTGTCCGTCGACTCCAAATCATAAGAACAAACAAAGGAAACCTAAAACTAAAGAACTATATACAAAGGCGGCAGGCAAGTCCAGCGGCTCACTCCGTGGTGTTCCGGGCCAGGGCATCATCGAACTCCTGTTCGATGTCCCGGAGGCGGTCCAGTTCCATGGCCCCGAGGGTCCAACCCCCTGCGGATTGCCTCGAGGCACTCGGCCCGCCTCAGGGCCCTCCGCATGGAGTTCTCCGCCCTGACCATTGTGAGCCGCGCCTCTTCCGCCCGCCGCCGCTCCGCACCTATGGCGTGGCCCAACCGCTGCCACACGGAAGACACTCTCTGTCCTGGGTCCTCCTGCCCTCCGGCCGATGCCTGCCCCTCCAATGTCGAAGGCCCCGAGCCTTCATGGCTCCCACCATGTTGCTGCTGCTGCTCTGCCTCTGCCCGTGCACTGCCTCCTGCTGCCTGCACATCCTCCGCCGGCTGGGGTGCAGTCGTAGATGTGGCCACCCCTGCTGGACGTCCGACTCCCGACTGTGGCAGGGATGCCTCCTCCACCAGCCTGGCCGCACCGTCAGAGGCAGCTCCACAGGGCACCCAGGTGACTGATGGGTGGGAAGATGGCACAGAGGACGACTGGCGCGTAGGGGGTCCAGTTGAGGAGGGGGTCGGAGCAAGCCCCATCAGACGGAGGAATCCGGCCTGGGTGACCTGTCCCAGCAGGCTGACGTGATCAACGACCCATTCGAGATGACGTGCAGTCTCTCCATGAAAAGACTGCAGGTCACCTCGCATGGCCCGTTGACGCAACACCACACCAGCCAGGACAGGCTCAACCCGGACCTGGATGGCCATGTCCGCAGGCAGAGGAAGGCCAGTTGACGTCAGCTCATCCCCTGCCTGAAAACGGGTCTGGACGTAGGCATCCCTGCTGGTGCAAGACGATGCAGGGACAGGATCGGGGACAGGATTGCACACAGGCACCTCCGCAGCGGCCTGTGCTGTCTCCTGTCCCTGGTCCTGCACTGCACCACTAGCACCAGTGGGATCCCCACCTCCAGACCCCGTCTCTGGTGCTTGCACGGCCTCCTCCTCCACCAAACCCCCCACCAACCTGGATGACTCCGTGCCATCTTCCCCTGTTGGGCCCTGTGGGGTCCCAGCTGCCCCTTCTGCTGCCGAGGAGTCCAACTCCAACCTCCGCCTCTTGGACCTCCCCCCGGCAGCTGCGGCCTGGGACACGGCACCGGACTCCTCACTCCCCGACGAGATGACAACACGGGAGGGGAGCCGGGCCTTGCGTCTCCGGCTGGCGGTGGGATCCCCGCCGCTGTGCTCCACAGCACCTTCTCCGCCCTCTTCATCAGTTGACGCTGCAGACAGGGAGAAACAAAACACAGGCATCAGGGCACTCTACAATGGACACATACACACATGACAGTTGCACATGAGTGGCATTGGCAAACCTCAGACATGTCATCACAATCCCCAACACACATGTCATTACAACTCGCACACATGAGCCATACCACAGCCATATCGCAACTGCCACCACCATCCCTACACATACAACTGCATGAGCAGCCAAAGGGTAGCCAGACATCACATGCAACACAGGAAGTGCACCACACATGTACATACACCACCACACTTGCATGCATGTGTACAACTCTGCCAAGTGTCACAGTGTTCAGACGGGCATCCATGTCACATCTGCCAATCAGGCTTCCACATACCGCTGTCACATGCATCCATGTTGCATCACTGTTGCACCCTTGTCAAATACACACACATGCACATGTACACAGTGCTCATACATGCAGCCGAAAACAACATACATGTGTGACATCACAGACATGTCTACTTACATACACATTCATCCAAACATGTGTGCACACACAACTGCATTTGGTATGCAAGCCTACACACACAAGCACCGCCATGTCTCACACATTAAAGCCCTCGCATGTGTCAGCCCCACGGCCCTGTACACCCCCACCCAAACTCGACCCCATACAAACAGATGTGCAACCTGCACACTACCGAATAATCACCACACGCACTGCTCACAATCAGGATGCATGTACACTCACCGCTCGACGCCAGACGGGTCTGCTTCTCTAGGACCTGGACATGGAGCGCTGGGGATATGCGTTCCAGGACCCTCATCTGTTCTTCCGACAAGTGGCCCCGGCGCCCCTTGGCATCCGCTGCCTTCAAGAGGCGCCGGGCCTTGTTCAGGGTCCTGGACCTGTAGTCCTCCCAGCGCTTCCTGACATGTTGTAAGTCCCGGACTGCCACCCCCTCTGCGTTGATGGCAGTCACGATGTCAGTCCAGATTCGAGTCCGTCCTTCCTTGTCGGCGCGGGAACTTCCAAAGAGGGCATCATACTGCCCCAGGACTTGCTCCACCAGGACACCAACTTCGGTGGCACTGAAGCTGGAGCCCCTCTGCCTCTCTGGCCGGGGGTTGTCAGTGGTCACAGATGGTGTTTGCCCCGACATGACAACCCCAGAGGCAGGAGTGGATGGGCAACTGGGTCCTGGGGCTGGGCTGTGGAGCGATGGAATCCCAGTCGGGAGTCTTCAGTTCCAGCAGGGGTGGTCACAGCAACAGCACCCCTGGCTGATGTGCAGGCAGCAAATGGCAGTGCACGTGGGCAGCAGGCAGTCAGGCAGCAGCAGATGGCAGGTTGGAGCGTGCTCGGGGCTCTGGGTGGCAGTAGTTCGGCCTTCTGGGCAGGAGTGTGGTCTTCCGTGTGCTTACGCGTGGCCAGCTTGATACGGAGTGATTTGGCACGTGAAAATCCTGCACGTCAGCGTGAAAATCGAGGAATGGCCCTTAGCGCGTAAGCGCGTCAGCACGCATACGCGATTCTATTGGACCAAAGGCACTCAGCGCGTAAGCGCGTCAGCACGCATACGCGATTCTATTGGACCAAAGGCACTCAGCGCATAAACGCGTCGGCAGCATATGCGCGTCTATGAAGTCACGTGCACGTTGAATTGGGCACACGTTTGAAAATGTTGCGTGTGAAAAAAATGAAAGACATGTCCGAGTGTCAAAGCATGTAATTGGTGGGAATGGGCCTAGCGCGTACACGCGGCAGTGACAAAGCATGTAATTGGTGGAAATGGCCCTACACGCGGCAGTGACAAAGCGTGTAATCGGTGGAAATGGCCCTACACGCAGAAGTGACAAAGCGTGTAATTGGTGGAAATGGCCCTACACGCAGAAGTGACAAAGCGTGTAATTGGTGGAAATGGCCCTGGCGCGTACACGCCGCGTAAGTGACGCTGGACGTGTGGGCCTGTATAAAAGGTACGTGTAGAACACCATTTCCTTGTACGTGCTTTTCGTGGAGAGCGAGTGGGTGAATTCTGTACTTCTTGTCGTTTCACACGCGATTTACTTCACGGCGTTTCAAGTTCGTATTCCCTGTTACCTCTGACAGCTTTTTCTCTTTTTTCTCTTTTACTGGTTTACCTGGGCCTGTTCCCTCAAACAGTGTTCCCTTCTACTGTTGTCCTGTCTCCTCAGACAGCGTACAAATCTTCTTTTGGCGGGGGTGTTGCCAACCAAACGCTCTCCTTTTTCACGCTCTTTTACCTGGCAGACGGTGAGTCACGCATGTATCTAACATCTGTGCTTGCCCCGTGTGTAGCCTACCCCTTCAGAGGTCATTCTAGGCTTCATGTGACATGCATACGTTCATTCTTGTGTTACTGGGTGCCACAGCGTAGTGCAGGTTTTTCTTTCTGCACACGTGGTCTAGGAGGGGTTGCGTGCACGTCATCTCCCTTTTTTGGGGCTCCTGTGCGTAGCGTGACCCGTCATCTTTCCCCAGGGGGTACATTCAGCCTTGCTAGAGCACTAGGGTACAATTACCATCTGGTACCCAACCCCTTTGACCCCCAATTGCCTTGGACAATAGTTTACAGCCACTCCCATACGCACATTAACATCAGTGCCATGGTTGGGAGGCGAGGATTCCATAAGGGTGGCAAAGGTGGAAGAGCCACAAGTGGTGGCCGTGGTGGATCCGGTAGGGGACGTGGTCGTTACTTGCAGGGTGAGCCTGTCCCCCCATGTGTGGAGGACCAGTCAAGGGCACCCATAATCCCCCCCCCTCCCGTTGAGGCTGATGTGGCTGACACCATCCATGCTCAGCCCTTGTTGGACCAGCCCATTGTGGCACCAGATCTGGCTGACTCCATGGCTGACTTCCAGGTCAGCAGGCCTATGACACGTGCGCTGGTGCACGTTGATGTCATCATGCCACGTGCATCTGGGGCAAAACAAAAGAGTTGATGGCTGGAAGGTTTAGAATAAATCTTGACCTCTGGCATTGCTCTGGGCAACCCTCCAGACCATCGTTCTTCGCCTGCCAAGCCATTACAAAAGGGGAAAAACCATATGCAAATCAGGCTTGGTCCCACCCCCAAAGGGGTAGTCCAGCCCGAACTGCTAGGTCACATCCCTTTTGCACGAGACCACAAGCATCCCCAGACATGTTTCAGCCTTGTTGGGCGTCATCAGTGAGGAGTAGCTTGGGTCTCTAGGCCCAGCAGGCAAGGGACCCACGTCTGGGCATACCCTTCCCACTCGGGGTGACAATAGCAAAACAAAAGAGTTGATGGCTGGAAGGTTTAGAATAAATCTTGACCTCTGGCATTGCTCTGGGCAACCCTCCAGACCATCGTTCTTCGCCTGCCAAGCCATTACAAAAGGGGAAAAACCATATGCAAATCAGGCTTGGTCCCACCCCCAAAGGGGTAGTCCAGCCCGAACTGCTAGGTCACATCCCTTTTGCACGAGACCACAAGCATCCCCAGACATGTTTCAGCCTTGTTGGGCGTCATCAGTGAGGAGTGCATCTGGGGCAGCAAGGTCATCTGCTGCCCCAAGTAGGCAGGGCGGAGAGGCTGCAGGGGCAGCTGCGGCTCCATCCACCCCAGCCCTCACACACCCAGCCAGGACAGTGTCGGTCCTAGTCCATCCTGCTGACATTCCCCCTGACACCATTACACTTGAGCCAATGCCTGCACCAACTCCCATGCTGAGTGTGCAATCCCACACTCCTGATACAGAGTCCACCAGGGCTCCTGCCCCTAGTGTCCAGAGCGGCGCAGGACACTCAGGATCACCACCACCTTCCAAGCGGAAGAGGAAGAGTGCTCGTCCGGCACAGGCTGATGCCCCAGACACGGCTACACAGTCCGGCCCGTCCAGGAAGCCCAGCTTCACGGATGACGAACTGAATGCACTTGTCGAGTATGTGTCCGTACATGATAACGAGATGGTCATTGTTGCAGGATCCAAGACCACACCTGCACAACGCCAGGCACACTGGCAGACCGTTGCGGACATCGTAAGTGCCCTTGGAATCGTGAGGCACACAGCCAATGATTGCTATAAGCGCTGGAATGACCTAAAGCGCAGGGCAAAGAGTAAGCTGGCCTCAAGTCATGCCGCAACTCTAGTGACTGGAGGTGGGTCTCCAGTAGTAGACATGGAACTCACTCCACATGAGTCAGTCACTGGGACCTACGTCACGGAGGAACAGATCCAAGGCGTGGGAGATCTGCCTGATTACGAGGCATTGTCCGGTGAGTGCACATGCATGTGTGTGTCATCCATGTGCCTGGTGTGTGTGTGAGGGCTTCTGTTTGTGTGCCAGGTGAGAGTGTGTGCGCCTGAGTCGTATGGGTCAGCCATGTGCTTCATGCAATACATCCTGCGCAGCTGCATTAGGCCATAGCAGTATCCCTTCTGCCAACAGTAGACATCTAGCCCAACTGCACGCCAGTTGCCCTTGAAGTGTCACCTTGCCACAACATTGTTGCTTATTTTTCACTGTTCATTCAGGCAGATTGTTTGCATTCCACCACTTTTACTAGGCATTTCGCAGTCCTCTAATCACATGTCTGACATGGCTATGGTAAAGTGGAGTGACTTTGTTACCTGGATATCATTTGTTCACACATGTCCCTGTGCAATTGGACCATTTTGGACTGGCAGTTCCAGGTGAAAAAGCTGACCGGTTTGAATTAGAAAAACTATTACATGCGGGAACTGGACTGAATGAATAGGTGCTGCCCTCCTCTCCATCTTCACTCAATAGCAATGGTACATGCCATCTGTGTGATGACATGTGTGTTTCACCTGCCAATCACAGGCCAATGTGTGATGCCACTGCCAGGCAGCATGCAGAAAATGTGTTCATCTTCCATCTTGGTGTCATCAGTGTGTGCCATTTGCCTGCCCTTCATATGCAGTGAGGGTGCATGCATGGGAGGGTTTTAGTCATGTGGGACATGTGTCAATCAAGTACTGGTTCTCTTGCTTCTCAGCCCTCATTGTGTGCCATGGTGCTAATGCCTGTTTCCATTTCTTTGTTTTTATGTCTTTGCAGGGGAAGACGCACCTGATACTGCTGGGGTTGTGGAGATGGTGCAGACCCAGGAGGGGTCCGAGGGCCGACCAACCACTTGTGAGGAACGTGGTGTGGTGGTGGGTGAGAACCCACAACTGCTGCAGGTCGTGCTCTCAAGGGGTGTCTCTGGCTGCACCTCCCCCGAGCTGTACTCAGGTGTTGATTCGGATGATGAGACCTACGTGCCGTCGCAGGTGAGTGTTCCAGGGAGGGATTCTGTTCTGTCCCACCCACCTGCACCAGGGTCAGAACCCTCAGTGGGGATGTCAGTGTTGGCAGCTACGCCTTTGGTGGTTACGGATGCAGGGTCACACTCCGTGACATCTGATCCTGTTCCTGGGCCAGCAGATCAGAGGGGGAATGCAGTCCTGCAGCCTCAGGCAGTGCCGGCACAGCAAGGCGCACTTAGCCTTGCCCCAGACAGGTGTGGTGCCCGCCGACGTGGTGGCCGTACGCCACCTGGCAATACTGCATGGGAGCAATCCATTTACGGTATGGCAACCCAACAGGCAGCATCATCCGAGATGATGGCTCAGGCCATGGATAGGGTGGCCACTTCCATTGTCCCCCCTGAAAGGCTGATGGAGCGACTACAGCAGGCAACCGACTCCATCTGCCAGTCACACAGGGAGGACATGTTAGCGTCCAACAGGGACAGGCGGGTGGCACTGGCGACTCTGCAGGAGGCCATCTCCATAGAGTCCCAGGGCCACAGGGAAGCCCTGAGGCAGGAGCTCCTTCACCTCAGGACAACTCTTGTTGAGCTTGAGGCTTCAACACACCAAAGGACAGAACAGCAGCTGGAGCGTCTCACCCGTACGCTCTCAGCTGAGATGCAGGCAACGAGGGCGGAGGTCCGGGCATCCCGTGAGTTGTTGCATGTGGACCTCCGCACACTCATCCTCCAGAACCAGACCTACCACACCCGCATGCTTGCAGCCATGGAGGAGCAGACTAGGGCCTTGCGTGGGCTGCCTCCATAGTGCAACCACCTCCGGATGCAGCTGCACAGGGTGATAATAGCGACAGCAGTGATACTCCCACAATAGGGTAGCCGTGTGGGCCATGAGCCCATTGAGGTGTTTTTTTTTTCCCAGGATCCACACAGGTGGGTGTTGGTGTGCACCCTGTCCTCGGACCTCCTGGGTGGCCTCCCAAACCCCCCCGGGCCCATCAATGGCCATTTTTGATTTTTATTTTGATTTTTATTTTGATTTTTATTTTTATTTTTATTTTTATTTTTATTTTTAAATTTATTTTTCCCAATTTTTTTGGGACAATTTGTTGCCTTCCGTGGTTCCTGTGGGCATACGCTGCATTGTGGCTGGGCACATGCAGGCTTGTCATGTATTTGGTTCAGATGCTTGGGTTTGAGTCACACACACCCCTCCTGCTTCCCGTTTCCATGGGCTTGCAAAGGGTGTGCCCAAGTGACATTGACGTACATGGTGACATTGGACTCCCACTACATGTGTGGGTAGTCTAGTCAATACTGTGTATACATTCCTAGTGCATATTGCTGTTGTGTTGTACACTGCATGTTGCATTGATGTGTAACTCATCATCTGTGTCTACCTCCCAATTTGCAGGTCCCTTCCTCATGTCTACACAAGGCCCTCTAGTTTGGAGATGGGGTCCATGTTGGCAGCAGTGTACCTACTACTCTACATGGCGCCAACACTGCACAGTTGGTAGTGGTGGGAGTGCAGGCATTTCCAGGTGGTGAGACTACTAATTTATTACATTTGTGATGTCATGTTAATGGTAGTACCTGCTCAAGTTTGTTGTTGGTCCTGCATTACTGTGAGCATTTCAGGTGTTGCAAGTTTAAATTAGGGACACTGTACATTGTGACACTAGTGTCATGTTGTGGGGATTACTTTGTTTACCTGCAAATGGCATGACATGGCACGGTGTGTCGTGTGGCGGTGCTGGGGATGGGTTGGCTGACATGGCACTGTCCTCTTGTTGCATTTTGCAAGTGGGTATTCATTTTAGCTGCTTGGATGTGTTTCTTCACAAAACTGCATTGGTGGTGTCTGTGTGGGTAGGGATGCACACATTGTAACACTTCCAGGTGAACAATCTCAGGCTGATATGGTTTTCACGGTTGATTCTCCAGACATTCTGGATCAGTGTCAGGTTGAGTCATCATTGATTGTCAGATGGAATGTGCCAGGGCAGTGTGCACTCCACAGGGGTGTGATTACTATGTGAAGTAATTAGCCACTAGCTGTGTACGGGCTGCCTCCCCCCGTGCCCTTTCCCCTCCCATGGGCAGCGGCTGTGCATGTGGTTGGGGATGTGGGGCCACCACCATGTCCACGGCCAGGCCCCGGCGTGTTGCAACGTTGTGCAGGACACATGCTGCCACTATGATCCTGCACACTACTGGGGGAGCGTACAACAGCTGCCCGCCTGAACGGTCAAGGGAGCGAAAGCGTGACTTTAGCACTCTGAATGTGCGCTCCACTGTGCCCCGGGTTGTAATGTGGGCTGTGTTATATCTTACCTGGGGTGGCGTGGTGGGGTTCCGAATTGGCGTCATCATGTGGGGGCTAAGAGGGTAGGCACTGTCCCCTGTGGAGGTGGTGATTGGTATCATTGGTGGGGTTGTGACCTTGCTCAGTATCTGACATGCATGCATGTGCAGTGGCATTCATACTCACCAAGCAGCCATGTATCGCCATGCCGCCCAGCTTCTAGGTCCCGGCTTAGGGTGGACATTCGGTAAATGAAGCTGTCGTGGGTGGACCCGGGATAGTTGGCATATACTGAGGTGATGATTCCCTTGGCATTACATACTACCTGCACGTTGATGGAATGCCAGTGCTTGCGGTTCCTATAGATGTGCTCTGATGCCCTGGGGGGACGTAGAGCCACATGGGTGCAGTCGATGGCACCTAGCACTTTGGGGAATCGTGCCACACCGTAAAAATCCAGGGCTGCAGCATGCCTTTCTGCAGGTGTTCTGGGCAGGTATATGTGCCTGCGGACTGATGGGCGTGCAGTGATGATGTTCAAGACCTGGTGTAGGCAGCGTGACTGGGTGGCCTGTGATACCCCGCCCACTATGGCACTTGTCCGCTGAAATGATCCAGTGGCTAAGAAGTGCAGTACATTGAGGACCTTCTCCAGGGGGCTGAGTGCTTGGGAGCACAGGGTGGGTGATGAGAGGTCATCCTCCCACTCACTCACCAGGTCCAGTATTATGTGTGGTGGAAACCTGTACCTCCCATACACCTGGTCATCAGGCATCCCGAAAAGGCTGGTTCTGGGTGTGAATATTCTGGCCCTGACTATCCTCCTCCTCCTCCTTTGGTAGCTCATGCCCACTGCTGCTAGGAACGGTATGTTCATCCTTGGTCTGAGCTTGTTATTTTGTTAGTTCGCAAATTTATGCGTTGCGCGTGTTGTAGGCGAGCGTGTGACCCGCGCACCCCTGTAATCCAGTACCCAGTCCAATAGCGTGTGGAAATTCCCGCGCACCCCGGGATACAGGTGCGCTGACGTACTTGCGTGTGTAAGTGCCCACGCACTCCTGATATACACGTACATAGGCCAATCGCGTGTACGCGCACTTTTGAACAATTACACGCGATGACACTCTGACGTGCTGTCCAATTACACGCGATGACACTCTGACGTGCTCTCCAATTACACGCGATGACACTCTGACGTGCAGTCTTTCCACGTGTGCTCTGTCATCACGTGCTGTGTGGGAAACACCCGTGCGGGTCACGTCACAGACGCGCTTACGCGCTGAGTGCCTTTGGTCCAATAAAATCGCGTATGCGTGTTGACGCGCTTACGCGCTTAGTGCCTTTCGTCCAATAGAATCGCTTATGCGTGCTGACGTGCTTACGCGCTAAGGGCCTTTCCTCGATTTTCACGCTGACGTGCAGGATTTTCACGTGCCAAATCACTCCGTATCAAGCTGGCCACGCGTAAGCACACGGAAGACCACGCTCCTGCCCAGAAGGCCGAACTACTGCCCCCCAGAGCACCGAGCACGCTCCCACCTGCCATCTGCTGCTGCCTGACTGCCTGCTGCCCATGTGCACTGCCATTTGCTGCCTGCACATCAGCCAGGCGTGCTGTTGCTGTGACCACCCCTGCTGGAACTGAAGACTCCCGACTGGGATTCCATCGCTCCACAGCCCAGCCCCAGGACCAAGTTGCCCACCCACTCCTGCCTCTGGGGTTGTCATGTCGGGGCAAACACCATCTGTGACCACTGACAGCCCCCGGCCAGAGAGGCAGAGGGGCACCAGCTTCAGTGCCACCGAAGTTGGTGTCCTGGTGGAGCAAGTCCTGGGGCAGTATGATGCCCTCTTTGGAAGTTCCCGTGCCGACAAGGAAGGATGGACTCGGATCTGGACTGACATCGTGACTGCCATCCACGCGGAGGGGGTGGCAGTCCGGGATTTACAACATGTCAGGAAGCGCTGGGAGGACTACAGGTCCAGGACCCTGAACAAGGCCCGGCGCCTCTTGAAGGCAGCGGATGCCAAGGGGCGCCGGGGCCACTGGTCGGAAGAACAGATGAGGGTCCTGGAACGCATATCCCCAGCGCTCCACGTCCAGGTCCTAGAGAAGCAGACCCCTCTGGAGTCGAGCGGTGAGTGTACATGCATCCTGATTGTGAGCAGTGCGTGTGGTGATTATTCGGTAGTGTGCAGGTTGCACATCTGTTCGTATGGGGTCGAGTATGGGTGGGGGTGTACAGGGCCGTGGGGCTGACACATGCGAGGGCTGTAATGTGTGAGACATGGATGGTGCTTGTGTGTGTAGGCTTGCATGCCAAATGCAGTTGTGTGTGCACACATGTTTGGATGAATGTGTATGTAAGTAGACATGTCCGTGATGTCACGCATGTATGTTGTTTTCGGCTGCATGTATGAGCACTGTGTACATGTGCATGTGTGTGTATTTGACAAGGGTGCAACAGTGATGCAACATGGATGCATGTGACAGCGGTATGTGGAAGCCTGATTGGCAGATGTGACATGGATGCCCGTCTGAACACTGCGACACTTGGCAGAGGTGTACAAATGCATGCAAGTGTGGTGGTGTATGTACATGTGTGGTGCACTTCCTGTGTTGCATGTGATGTCTGGCTCCCCTTTGGCTGCTCATGCAGTTGTATGTGTAGGGATGGTGGTGGCAGTTGCGATATGGCTGTGGTATGGCTCATGTGTGCGAGTTGTAATGACATGTGTGTTGGGGATTGTGATGACATGTCTGAGGTTTGCCAACGCCACTCATGTGCAACTGTCATGTGTGTATGTGTCCATTGTACAGTGCCCTGATGCATGTGTTTTGTTTCTCCCTGTCTGCAGCGTCTACTGATGAAGAGGTCGGAGAAGGTGCTGTGGAGCACAGCGGCGGGGATCCCACCGCCAGCCGGAGACGCAAGGCCCGGCTCCCCTCCCGTGTTGTCATCTCGTCGGGGAGTGAGGAGTCCGGTGCCGCGTCCCAGGCCGCAGCTGCCGTGGGGAGGTCCAAGAGGCGGAGGTTGGAGTTGGACTCCTTGGCAGCAGAAGGGGCAGCTGGGACCCCACAGGGCCCAACAGGGGAAGATGGCACGGAGTCATCCAGGTTGGTGGGGGGTTTGGTGGAGGAGGAGGCCGTGCAAGCACAATAGACGGGGTCTGGAGGTGGGGATCCCACTGGTGCTAGTGGTGCAGTGCAGGACCAGGGACAGGAGGCAGCACAGGCCGCCGCGGAGGTGCCTGTGTGCAATCCTGTCCCCGATCCTGTCCCTGCATCATCTTGCACCAGCAGGGATGCTTACGTCCAGACCCGTTTTCAGGCAGGGGATGAGCTGACGTCAACTGGCCTTCCTCTGCCTGCGGACGTGGCCATCCAGGTCCGGGTTGAGCCTGTCCTGGCTGGTGTGGCGTTGCGTCAACGGGCCATGCGAGGTGACCTGCAGTCTTTTCATGGAGAGACTGCACGTCATCTCGAATGGCTCGTTGACCACGTCAGCCTGCTGGGACAGGTCACCCAGGCCGGATTCCTCCGTATGATGGGGCTTGCTCCGACCCCCTCCTCAACTGGACCCCCTACGCGCCAGTCGTCCTCTGTGCCATCTTCCCACCTATCAGTCACCTGGGTGCCCTGTGGAGCTGCCTCTGACGGTGCGGCCAGGCTGGTGGAGGAGGCATCCCGGCCACAGTCGGGAGTCGGACGTCCAGCAGGGGTGGCCACATCTACGACTGCACCCCAGCCGGCGGAGGATGTGCAGGCAGCAGGAGGCAGTGCACGGGCAGAGGCAGAGCAGCAGCAGCAACATGGTGGGAGCCATGAAGGCTCGGGGCCTTCGACATCGGAGGGGCAGGCATCGGCCGGAGGGCAGGAGGACCCAGGACAGAGAGTGTCTTCCGTGTGGCAGCGGTTGGGCCACGCCATAGGTGCGGAGCGGCGGCGGGCGGAAGAGGCGCAGCTCACAATGGTCAGGGCGGAGAACTCCATGCGGAGGGCCCTGAGGCGGGCCGAGTGCCTCGAGGCAATCCGCAGGGGGTTGGAGGAGGACACGGTGTCGTCCCTGCGGCCCCTCGGGGCCATGGAACTGGACCGCCTCCGGGACATCGAACAGGAGTTCGATGATGCCCTGGCCCGGAACACCACGGAGTGAGCCGCTGGACTTGCCCGCCGCCTTTGTATATAGTTCTTTAGTTTTAGGTTTCCTTTGTTTGTTCTTATGATTTGGAGTCGACGGACACTGCTCCACTTTTTGTATATAGTTGCATTTTAGTTAGGGTTTTTTGTAGGTTTCCTCTGTTCAGTTGGGCTCATGGACCCTTGGATGTTTTGTACATAGTTCTTCATGTGATTGATTTTATTTTTCATTTGACTTTGGACAACATTTTTTTGGATTAGGTTTTGGTGGTTTTATTTGTTGAGACGGACATGCAGCTTATCTTTTTTTCATTCCCATTGTAGTTTGTTTCATTTCTTTTGCATTCTTTTTTTTAAAATACATTTTTGTTTTCATACTTCACTGTGTGGTATCATCTCATTGGTTTCATGCATGTCATGTTGGGTGTTTTCCCATTCAATTGCAACCATTGTGTGTGACGGACATGGGTCCATTAGCTTTATGAACATTGGGGGTGTAACATGTAATTTCCATTTCCATGTGGGTGAATGGGTTACTTGGTAGGGCTTTTTGGCTGTGGAGGCTGACCATAACGCACATGATTGGGGATTGTGAGGACCTGGTGGGGGCTGCCCATGGTGGCTGGGGGGTGAGGGTGGTGGGAGACATGAGTGGGGGCCTGGTGGGGGCTGCCCATGGTGGCTGGGGGGTGGGGGTGGGTGGGAGACATGGGTGGGGGCCTGGTGGTGCTGGCCCTGCACTGCTGGGGGGTGGGGGTGGTGGGAGACATGAGTGGGGTCCTGGTGGAGGGTGCCCCTGCACTGCTGGGGGGTGGGGGTGGTGGGAGACATGAGTGGGGGCCTGGTGGAGGGTGCCCATGGTGGCTGGGGGGTGGGGGTGGGTGGGAGACATGAGTGGGGGCCTGGTGGGGGCTGCCCATGGTGGCTGGGGGGTGGGGGTGGGTGGGAGACATGGGTGGGGGCCTGGTGGAGGGTGCCCCTGCACTGCCGGGGGGTGGGGGTGGGGGGAGACATGAGTGGGGGCCTGGTGGGGGCTGCCCATGGTGGCTGGGGGGTGGGCGTGGGTGGGAGACATGGGTGGGGGCCTGGTGGAGGGTGCCCCTGCACTGCTGGGGGGTGGGGGTGGTGGGAGACATGAGTGGGGGCCTGGTGGGGGCTGCCCATGGTGGCGGGGGGGTGGGGGTGCAGGGGGACATGAGTGGGGGCCTGGTGGAGGGTGCCCCTGGATGCTGGGGGGTGGGGGGTGGGAGACATGAGTGGGGGCCTGGTGGAGGGTGCCCATGGTGGCTGGGGGGTGGGGGTGGGTGGGAGACATGAGTGGGGGCCTGGTGGAGGGTGCCCATGGTGGCTGGGGGGTGGGGGTGCAGGGGGACATGAGTGGGGGCCTGGTGGTGCTGCCCCTGCACTGCTGGGGCGTGGGGGTGGGTGGGAGACATGAGTGGAGGCATGGTGGAGGCTGCCCCTGCACTGCTGGGGGGTGAGGGTGGTGGGAGACATGGGTGGGGGCCTGCTGGAGGCTGCCCCTGCACTGCTGGGGGGTGGGGGTGGGTGGGAGACATGAGTGGAGGCCTGGTGGAGGCTGCCCATGGTGGCTGGTGGGTGGGGGTGGTGGGAGACATGAGTGGGGGCCTGGTGGAGGGTGCCCCTGCACTGCTGGGGGGTGGGGGTGGTGGGAGACATGAGTGGGGGCCTGGTGGAGGGTGCCCATGGTGGCTGGGGGGTGGGGGTGGGTGGGAGACATGAGTGGGGGCCTGGTGGAGGCTGCCCCTGCACTGCTGGGGGGTGGGGGTGGGTGGGAGACATGAGTGGGGGCCTGGTGGAGGCTGCCCCTGCACTGCTGGGGGGTGGGGGTGGTGGGAGACATGAGTCGGGGCCTGGTGGAGGCTGCCCCTGCACTGCTGGGGGGTGGTGGTGATAGGGGACATGGGTGGGGGCCTGGTGGAGGCTGCCCCTGCACTGCTGGGGGGTGGGGGTGGTGGGAGACATGAGTGGGGGCCTGGTGGAGGGTGCCCCTGCTGGCTGGGGCGTGGGGGTGGTGGGAGACATGAGTGGGGGCGGTGGGAGACATGAGTGGGGGCCTGGTGGAGGGTGCCCCTGCACTGCTGGGGGGTGGTGGTGATAGGGGACATGGGTGGGGGCCTGGTGGAGGCTGGCCCTGCACTGCTGGGGGTGGGGGTGGTGGGAGACATGAGTGGGGGCCTGGTGGAGGGTGCCCCTGCACTGCTGGGGGGTGGGGGTGGTGGGAGACATGAGTGGGGGCCTGGTGGAGGCTGCCCCTGCACTGCTGGGGGGTGGGAGGGGGGTGGGAGACATGGGTGGGGGCCTGGTGGTGGGTGCCCCTGGTGGCTGGGGGGTGGGGGTGGTGGCTGACATGAGTGGTGGCCTGGTGGAGGCTGCCCCTGGTGGCTGGGGGGTGGGGGTGCTGGGTGACATGAGCAGGTGTGCAGGGTAGTCCCCTGTGGTGTGTGCTGCCTGCAGGGGCCGTGGAGGGTGTACAGGGAATACCTGGGAGCACACAGCCAAATCGCGTGTAGATTTTCCCGCGTACCCCTGTCATACACGTGCCCAGCCAAATCGCGTGTGGAACTTCCCGCGCACCCCTGAAATCCACGTACCCGGCCAAATCGCGTGTGGAACTTCCCGCGCACCCCTGTAATCCACGTACACGGCCAAATCGCGCGTGGAACTTCCCACGCACCCCTATAATCCACGTACCCGGCCAAATCGCGTGTGGAACTTCCCGCGCACCCCTGAAATCCACGTACCCTGACAAATCGTGTGTGGAACTTCCCGCGCACCCCTGTGATCCACGTACACGGCCAAATCGCGTGTGGAACTTCCCGCGCACCCCTGTACTCCACGTACACGGCCAAATAGCGTGTGGAATTTCCCGCGCACCCCTGTAATCCGCGTACCCTGACAAATCGCGTGTGGAACTTCCCGCAAACCCCTGGAATTCACGTACCCTGACAAATCACGTGTGGAACTTCCCGCGCACCCCTGAAATCCACGTACACGCCCAGATCGCGTGTGGAACTTCCCGCGCACCCCTGAAATCCACGTACCCGGCCAAATCGCGTGTGGTACTTCCTGCTCACCCCTGAAATCCACGTACCCGGCCAAATCGCGTGTGGAAATTCCCGCGCACCCCTGAAATCCATGTACACGGCCAAATCGCGTGTGAGACTTCCCACGCACCCCGGTATACACGCACACGTATTTTTTGTCAGCGGGCGTCCGTGTTTGTGGGTACCCCTTTGCAAGTCATTTGTCCTGGAGGGCCACAGTATAGGACATTCATCATGGCAGTATATAGGTGCTATTTGTTGGCGCACCTTTTGGCGCACATTTCTTACAGGCGCAGAGACGCTACTGCCTGCTTTCTTGTGGCGGTCGTGTTTGTGCCTGTGCGCTGGTTTGAGCGTGCGCTTTTTTGCCCTATTCTATTTCATGAATACGTGTTGTAGGCGAGCGTGTGGGCGTTCCGCGCACTTGTGCCCTGTACTTCCACCGTGACGCCCACATTTTGGCAAGTTGTTCCCCATTCCGAGTGTTACGCCCCGTGTTCCGCCTACTTTTGTTGCGTGCGCCGCGCTATGTGCGATTTTCGCTGTGGCCTGTGCGATTTTCGCTGTGACCTGGCGCACGCAGTTAGATGGCCTGTGCGCCAACGTGCGCCGCGCACTTTTTTATCGCACATCCGAAGGTTTTCTCGCGCACGGCCTTCCATGAATCGATGTGCGCTGCTTTTCGTGTGATTTTCGCACTTGCACTGCGATTTTCGCACTTGCACTGCGATTTTCGCTATTCCACTGCGTTTTGCACGTTTTTGGCCACTTGCGCCGCGCTAATTATTCCATGAATCGGCTCCATAGTATTTGACTGTGTTCACTTACCGCAGAATTAAGTTGAAACATACTTGTTTACCCAGGGATACAGTGAATCATCCTCGATCTTCAACCAAGTTCTGCAGATGGACTTAGGGAATGTACAGCTGGATAGTGAAGTCACCCAATATGCGAACGATATATTGATTTGTGGCACCACGTAAGAAGAGTGCAGGAGAGACTCAGTGAAACTAAAGACAGTATTGACACAGGTGAGGCATAAAGAAGACAAAGAGAAATGCAATACTGCCAAGGAGAGGTGCTATACATGGGTCGGCTGGGAAGGAAGGAAGGAAGGAAGGAAGGAAGGAAGGAAGGAAGGAAGGAAGGAAGGAAGGAAGGAAGGAAGGAAGGAAGGAAGGAAGGAAGGAAGGAAGGAAGGAAGGAAGGAAGGAAGTCGACTCCTGAGAGAGCAGAAGACATAATGAAGGCATGCAGACCAGAGACATTGAAGGAATTACAGAAATGTCTAGGCACTTGCAATTATTGTAGGGCATGGGTCTTTGATTACAGCACATATGTTAGGCTACTTTTATAAGGACTAAAGGGAGCATAGAAGGAGAACAGTGATATAGCCTTGGCAGGTGAAATATCAGATGCCTTTGATGAGCTGAAGTTACCCATTATCACAGCTCCAGTATTAGGGATCCATGATTACAATGAAGAATACTTTTTATTTTCACATTTCCATGGGATAGTGATGACCACTGTCCTTGCACAGAAAGCTACCATGGGACACAAACCATTAGCATGTTACAGGTGAATATTAGATCCAGTAATTAGAGGCCATACCCATGTGAGTAGCATTGGCAGCAGTCTTTGCAGCCTTTGCAATTGCGATGTCAGCCTGCAGAACAATTAACACTCACATTATACACTGAGCATGTTTTGTTTGACATCCTTTTCAAGCCAAAAGGACATGAACTACCCAGAGAGCATCAGGCTTCGAAGTAATTATATCAAATACATTGATCAAAATAGTTAGGTGTCGACTTGTAAACCCAGTCAGACTAATTGTAAAACCAGTGAAGGAGGGAGATTACGTGGAAGATTTCAACAACTAAACTGAAAACCATGATGAAATATCCCATGTCAAAGAAAATGTCATAGCAGCAGGATAATTCTCTTCATTGATGGGTCATCGTCAATAGGTCAGTGCACGGGTGAGAGGCATAGTGACACCACAGCAGTGAAGGCAGGAGAGAATGACAGCTTTGAGAAAGGGACAAGTGTGAGATTGCCAGCACATTTCTCAGCACAAGTGGTTCAATTGGTAGCATTGATATTGGTGCTTGTAATGCATGAAGATGAGGTGGGTACAGTGTATTCAGACTCCACCTACATTATGTCAACAGTACATTCAGGACTGCCACATTGGAAAAGTAGGAGCTTCCCTCACAAAGACGGCACACGTGTGCAGCCTTCTCCATTATTAGACAGGCTCATAGAAACACGTTAGCGTCCATCGGCCATTGCTGTGGTGAAGTGCACATACACACCCGAGGTACAAATTGGATTTCGCGCAGCAATGAGGCTGCAGAACTAGAAGCAGAAATAGAAGAGGGTTCAGGAACTACAGAAAATAAGGGGGTGCAGGAACTATGGAAAAGAAGGGGGTGCTCATTGTTCCCCACAGATGCAATGTGGTGGCAGGAGAGCACCTGGAAACCTGTTATGTCCCTAGGGCTGCTTACAGTAGCATTAGAGCAGCTGCGCTACCCGGCACACACATCCAGAGAATGGGCCTCATTCCGAGTACGGCGCTAACCAATGGCGCTATTAACGCCTTGGTTCACGCCGTACCCAGACCGGCAGCGCCTTGGTGGATGGCGGAATTACCGCCCCATTCTAAGGTTGGCGGGCGGTAATTCCCCATTCACCAAGGCTCTTCCCCATTCCCAAATGAGCCCCCATAGGGCTCAATGGGAATGGGGAAGATGCAAATAACGGTGACCGTTCATTACGGTCACCGTTATTGGCTTGGAGGCCCCTTTGCGCCCTCGACTTTAACACCTGCTCAAAGCAGGCGTTAAGGGCGAGGGCGCAAAGGGAACTCGGAGTATGGCGGTAAGGGATCACCGCCACCGGTCTCGTTACCGGTGGCCGCTATCCCTTAACGCCATACTCGGAATGAGGCCCAATGTCTTGCAGTACTGATTTTGGAGGACTAGTTTGTCCGTAACTTGACAGAGCACATTGCTAATTTTGTTATCAATTGTTTGATATGTCAGAAATACACAGCAGGGCATACGATAGGAAAAGTGAGAGGAGCACTACAGGACCTTTTCAGCATTTGGATATTGACTATGCTGATATGCTCCAAATTAATAACAGAGACAGGTACATGCTAGTGGTTATATGTCCCTTTTCTGATTGGATGGAAACCAGTCCATGCATACACTCAGATGCCAGATGTGCTGCAAAGTTCCTTGGATGTGAGGTATTTACAAGGTGGGGAGTGTACCATTTGCTACTTTCTGACAGCAGACCACACTTTGTAATGAGGTATTTGAGCACATCACTATCCTTTTGGGAGTAAAGCATATGTTCTCATCAGCTTACAACCTACAAGCAAACAGGATTTGTGAGTGTCTCAATGCCCTCCTAAAAGAAAAGAATAGCCAAGCTAAAAAAGACTTTCAAAAGGGGTTGGCTACATTGTATCCCTTTAGCCCTGTTTGGTTTACGTAATAAGCCAGTCCGATACCATCACCTGACTCCACATGAGCTGGTGACGGGGTACTAAATGCATATTGTTATATTGTATATAGGTTACACTATACAAAGTTACCTTTCATTCATCATCAGCCATGTCACAGAACTCCCTCTTGGAATTTAGCATTTGTGTCATCATACAACTGTTGGGCAGTTAGTGGCTGACCAAGGAATGGAGCGGCTGCTCTTTGTGATGATCTTAAATAAAAGTGATATCATCTCATACCTTATGAGACTCTCACCTGTTATATAATACTGGCGACGAAGATGGGATGGGTTGATTTTGTGAAATTGAAGAGAAATGCTGTGCCATTTGTGGCCAAGGTCAGGCCAGTACCACTTGCTTGTAAAACAAGAATTGGGATTGGAGTTGGGGAGAATGCTTAAAGGCGGTGTGATTGAGAGGTCGGAAGCTTCTGAATGTATTGAGCCTATAATCATTGTAAAAAAATAAAAGCCAATGGAACAATACGGATATGCATTGTTCTAAGAGAGGTCAACAATTATGTCATTACAGAAAGGTCCCCATTGCTGAAAATAGATGAGATGATTACTGACATAAGTGGTTCAAAAGTATATTCCTTGTTAGATCACGAGATCATAATGGATCCAGCATCTCAGGACATATTAACTTTCATAACACATGTAAGACTTTTTAAGTGTGTCCGGATGCTTTTTGGTCACATATCGGCAGTGAGTGTGTTTCAACACGTAATACATGGCATATTATGGGGAATGACAGGAGTTAAGTTTTATCAAGATGACATACTGTTATGGGCGAAAGAGCTCAAAGAGCATGATGAAAAGTTGAAGGAGCTGTTGAGGAGATTGGAAGCGGCAGGTTTGACGTTGACACTGGAAAAGTGTAAGTTCAGGAAGAAAGAAGTAGATGATCTTGGGTACAGCATTTTAGCTGAAGGAGTGAGGCCAAAAAGACGAACAATTGAAGCTATTACAGAAATGTCTTCACTTATTAACAAGGCTGTGGTGTCTTCGTTTCTTGGGATGATCGAGTATTATTCTAAATTTGTGACAGGATTAGCGAGCAAGACAGTGAATATGAGGAGATTAACAAAGGAAAGGAGTGAAGTTTGATGGGAGTGAGGAGTGTGAAGGGGAATTTGTTTTAATAAAGAATGAGATCACGAAAGCTCCAGTTTGCAAGGGTTCAGAGAAGGTGTGCACACAATTGTATTTACTGATGCCTCTTATTGTGTGCTTGGAGGAGTGTTGATGCAGCAGGATGGTACTGGGAAACATACCATAGCTTTTGCCTTGAGAGCACTGAAGGAATTCAAAGGGCGGTACTCAGTTATTGAACAGGAGGTGTTGGCCATATTATGAGCAGTCATGAAGCTCAGAGTTTAATTATATGGTAGGAAGTTTATAGTTTTCACTGATCACCATATTTAATTAAAAAAAAGGCTTAGATGGAGTTTCCGGGTGCATTTCTAAATCGTTCATGAGGCTACAAGGTTTGACGTTTGTGGTGGAACATGTTAATGGGAGAGACAATGTTGTAGTAGATATTTTGTCCAGGAAGCCTTAAAGGCAACATGATGGTGTGGATGGCAAGGAAATGAGTGCATTAAACAAGTGTTTGTAGTCGAGGAGTCTCTTCAAGAGGAAGATCGGCTGGAAGCTTGTTATGAGGAGAAAGTATATCAAGAGGCCATCAGGTTTCTGCAGTTGAGGTGGATTTTTAATACGGATGATGGTGTTGGGGAACGAATCAAAGAGTATACAAGGATTAAAAATTAGTTATGTGTAACTGATGGAATATTGTGTAGTGGGCAGCGACTAGTGGTTCCAGAGAGTATGTGTGAAAAAGTAGTAGATCTAGGACAAAGTCTCACAAGGGAATTTATAGGATGTATGTAATCATTTTCATGGATTTTTGGTGGCCAAGAATGGACAGGTTTATTGAAGGGAAAATTAGAGATTGCAAGCGATCCAAAGCAGTGATAAGATTTTGAAAACAAGGACACCACCCATAGTTGTACCCGAGAGTCCCAAGATGGTGTGGGATACTGTTCCTATGGATCTTTTGGGTCCATTGAATTTCCATGGTGCGGAAGATTATTATGTTGTGGTAGTGATGGATTTGATCATGAGATGGCCAGAGATTGGTATTGTCTTCATCATTCTGGTAAGTCAGAATATACCACAGTTGGCCTGGGCACACTAATCTTGCTAAAAATAACTGTCTTCCTGCACCGGCCTTTTAATGCACTTGCTGCTAGTGTAGCTGTCTCCAGCTCAAAATGTTCACGACGATGTATCCAAGACGGGTAACGTCAATCACCGGATATGCTTCTTCCCTGAGCGTCGGTAGGATAAAAAAAAGACTCTGCACTGGAATCTGCACATAAATATAATACGTGCAAGTGATCACTGTCTAATACGGTCCATTACCACAATTTCACTATGACATAGTTAATGTAAAATGTTTATGCAGGAGCCTCCAAATAAGTGAAGCCATGTTATTTACACGTGAGCCCAACAATACTGTGTAACCACAATGGGCCATAGTGTCAGTGAGGAAACACTGTGGCAAAGCCATGGTCACATCACAAACACACACAGTTCCAAGTAGTGAAGGCAAGTGTTCTGCTTAAACCCTAAAATATCAAGTAGGCTACACACACACACACACCATACAGGTGAAACACATGACCAAATTCAGCAGAAAAAATACTCAGAGAGAGACTAAGTGGAAGTTGCAGAGAGCAGAACCAATGTGAAACAATGTAAGCAAAACACGAACACATAGGTTTATATAAAAAGGATTAAGGAAATTCAATTGCCAAAAGGAACCAGCCTCGAGTTACCAGAACAAGAAGAGTCTCTGGAGATTCAAGAGAGCTGACAAAGCTGAGATCCCAGGAGAGCTACTTTTTTCCAAAATAGCTGAGTTGTGCAAGAGTGCTTAGAAGCTTACGAGAACAGAGAGGTGTGAGAGACCTGAGAGCGCTTAGTGGTCCAAAAGCACAGAACACTGAATTTCCTGGACCCCATAGAGCTAAGTAAAACGAGTGAGATAAAGGACCCAAGAGAGATGAGCAGAGCAGCATGAGTAGCCTAGAAGGTTCAGAGGCCTGGGAGGGCTTAGATGTATGAACGAGATAATCAGAATAGATTAGGAATACTGAGGAAGTAGGAAGACTTGGTGCAAGAGAATCAAAGAAACTGGGAGGCCCTTAATACCTG
Source organism: Ambystoma mexicanum (assembly GCF_040938575.1). Lineage (NCBI taxonomy): Eukaryota > Metazoa > Chordata > Amphibia > Caudata > Ambystomatidae > Ambystoma > Ambystoma mexicanum. Next base: position 1,196,024,361 of record NC_090936.1, on the reverse strand, counting down.
GGAGAGTTGACCCTGCAGAACAATGAACCAATCAAAGGGTAAGACAATTGGGTGTTCCTGGCAAGTGTGAATACCACTATGAACAAAGTGTGTTGGGAGTATATGCCTGGGAGCTTATAAGGAAGTGTGCTGAGCATTATATTACTGTGAGTATAGAGCAGGGAAGCATGATTGACTCTAAAACGCTGAGACTATTTTAGAGAGTAAGGAAGGAGGCTGGCACTGTGTCCTTCAGACTTTGTTTAAGTGTCAATAAGTGAGCTAGATACTATCTTCATGTCAAGAAACACGCTGGGAAGTTTAACCCTCACACTGTGTTTTGAGAAGGGACCAGTGTCACGTACAGATGGGAAAACCCTAATGCACTACAGTTTAGACCTTCCCTACATATTTGGTGTAGAGTGTACTGAGAGAAACACATAATTTACCTTTATAGTGAAACCTCTGGGATCTGCAGGCATGCATCCCTTTCTGGCAAGAATAACATATTTAAAATGTAACACCAATTGTGTGTTTTGCAGCTCTCTCACATATAGCATTAGAGGAGCATTCAACAGAACCTGACAGAACCTTACTCAATGGTAAACACAGTCCAAACCTATCTCAGAAGAGACGTCTCATGAAGATCATCAGAATATCCCACAGAGGTTCCTTAGCTACCTGGGCTACATACAAAGCAGGAGGTTATGATTCATGCAGTTCTGGGAATTGCACAGTACCACCTAGGAAAAGGAGCATAAGCAAGACAGAACCAAGAAGCACTGACCTGCTGAGAATATGTGGGAGAATATTGAATCGAGGTATCATCGGGGGTGCTTTACAAAGGAAATATGGGTAATATAAAGATCATACTCTTGAATTCGGGCAACATTCCATACCAGGTTAGAATGTGACAACCCATTGCTCAATTGATCTGTTAAAACTCTTGCTGTATATATAGATGCCAACCTCACTATGCACAAACAAATAGCAACCCTTTCCTCGTCCACAGGCTACACAGCAAAACTTTTTTCACTCAGCCGCCAATTTCTTACCCCCACAAATTGCATTACATTAGCCAGAGCGCTGATTCTAACGAAATTGGATTACTGTAACATCCTATTCCTAGGAACCTCCAAAACCAACTTAAATAAAATCCAACTATTACAAAACAAAGCCCTCAGAGCGGCTCTAGGTATAAAGAAATCTGAACATATATCTAGCATCAGAAGAGAAAACCACTGGCTGCCTATTGAAGCAAGAATCATTTTCAAAACTCTCAGCACCGTCTATAAATGCATCACCAATAAAGCGCCCACCTACCTCAACAACACTATCAAGAAAAAAATCTCCTGTAGAACACTGAGATCCAATAAACTGGCCCCCCTGGAAGTTCCTCAATATAAATACAGTAGAGCAGGAGGAAGCAGCTTCAAAGTCTTAGACCCATCGCACTGGAACACACTAGCTACTAGTATCAAAAATGAGGACTCCCTACTAAAATTCAAAAAATCACTGAAAACTTGGTTATTTAACAAATACTAACCTCAACTAGTCCTATTCCACCTTAGTACTAGAAGGCCTCTGGCTTACCGCCTTTGTTTAACCTAAACAGGAAATGTATTCACCATGGCTCGCATGTACCTCTAGATTTGCAACTAATGTTTTAAACAAAATGTGACCTGCCACCGTGACCATTTGTAACTTTGTATAAGAAAGATGATCACATGATCTATTTGTAATTCAGTATATATTATGTCCTATGTATTGGTAACTGTAACCCTGTATAAAAATGCTACAATTTATTGAAATGTTCGCCATGATACCCGCGGGTCTGGGCGAGTAACAAATGTAATAAATAAAATAAATAAATAAAATAAAAGATCAAAACGTCTGAGATATGAGAGGTGGTAAAAAAAGGTCTACAGAGAGAGGAGGAAGAAAGGTGTTGGAACCTTGTTGCCCCAGGAAAAACAAATTCATGGGTCTACCATGGCTGAATCCTCTTCTTTCACTCAAATTTGCTGCAGCTGAAGAAATTACACACATTTTCAAAGTGCTTTTGAAAATGCCAAAATGAAAGAGGAAGGCATCAGATGTCAGGTTCCCTTCTTAGTTGGAAGATGTGTCCTGCTATATGGGGTTGCGCAGAATTTCAAAGGAGACAACACATTGAGGAACTAGGTATTGGTACTCCAGCCCTTTCAATGTGTTGTTATTACATTACCCAATCTTGTCCAATGGCAGCACATCTTGATGTTGGTCAAGGCAGAGTATTGCATAACCTGTCCTATGTGCCTGAAGTTCTTCTTCCTTTTTATTGATATACTATTTGTGTTGAGTAACCATGGGCATCATCGGGCCAGTAGAACCTACAAGAGGTGGAAACCAGTTTACCATGCTGATCCTAGAGTGTGCCACCCAATTTCCAGAGGTTTAGTGTCAACACCATTCAGAACATCAAGACTTTGAGGACTTTACTGTATCATCCGCACACTAAGAACCCAGTGGAAAGGTTTAATAAGACTTTGAACATATATTCTGAGAAGGTTAGTAGATTGGGATGGGAAAACTTTTTCCCTGTATCCACTCACTGTTGGCTCCACCATGCCCTCTCCCACCTAATGGACGCTTTGTCAGAGCCTTGAAGCCATAACCCCCCCTGGTATTTCTTCTGTGTGATTAGAAGTGGCATGCTTACAGTGCTGCATGTAGGTGAACTTTAAACTCATCATAATACCATGGTGTTAAAGAAGGGCTGACACCCAGAGCTGACCTTTGCAGATGACGATATGACATCAAGGGACACCACTGAACGTAAGGTGGATGTGAAACTCTAAAAAGGGGATTCAGTGTCTAACTTGGTACTTAGAATCGGGATATAATAAGCATATTTTGCACAGACCCTGCCGAAGGACCCAAAAGAAACTTACAATATAAAGAATTACCTGGTTAAAATAGGGCAGCTAATGCAACGTTTGTCTGGTACAACTATGGGCACCATCTGGTTGTAATTGTAATTGGTTACTTATAACATGCTAAATAGCCAGAGGTTTTTAAGCGTGGACCCGGGGATCAAACCTGTGTTACTCTGTGTCGTTTATCTTCCAAGGCGAGCGTGTTGCCCCTTAGGCATCCTCCCGAATGCTATAGCATTTGCAAAAAGGCTCAAGTACATCAGGGACTGGAGAGAGGACACCAGCCAAAACATATACCCTTATTGTGAAGCAGGTCTTTGGGGTCTTAACTGGATTCCACAGTGAAGACATCATAAAATCATAGCACCAGCCGTCACATAGAAGACCTCAGGAAAAGACGCCATATGTGGGGGGACCCATGGCTGCTGTATAGGTCATGCACGAGGCACAGCGTCCAGGCATTGTTGGAGCAACCAGGAACAAAGCCTTGTTCCCACCGTGGGCCCATTTAGGTGCTTGTTTTCTTGTATGGTTGTTCCTCAATGGGCCTTAACATTATGTGGTTCTGCTTGCTCCCTCTTTGCTTCTCTGTTCTCTGTCTCCCATCCTGTGGAGTTCCCTGTTTATGCCTCTTGCTCTTTATGTTCCTTGTTGTTCTGCTCTTTTGTTGGTTCCCTTACCTTTTTTTACTGGCCTTGCCTGCAGTCTATCTGGTCCCTTTTCTGCCTGCACTACCATTCCCTTCCCGCTGGCCTGGCCCCTACGCTCACCGCTGTCAGCTGTAGCCAGGCTGAGTACTGCTGCCCTGGTTCAGTGCCCCACACTGCCCATGCACCTTTTTTTTTTTTTATTGTTTAAAGTGCTTTTGGTTAATTAAAACCTTATACACTACAAAATTTTAACATTGACCATACATAGTTACATATTGCACATAGAAAATCATTAATAAACACATTTTTAAAATTAATTCTTGTTTACAAACTAAATTCTAAAAAACACATTTACAAAATACCTCCCATTACACACTTCCAAATATAAAAGGCTGCCCCAATAAAAACCTTAATTTCTCCGTCATAAATAACTGACCAGAATTGGTCTGATTCAATTCTTTGCATGTCCCCTACTAAATTTGAGTACCCTTTAGTGTAGTATTCTTTTAAGTTTGGGCAAAGAGTTAGAATATGTCTTACTGTCTCCACCTCGATATTACAGTATCTACACAATCTTTCTGCACGAGGAATTTTTGTTCTTACCCCGATAATTTCATTACACAGGAGAATGTTCAACCGTAATTGTAATATGAATCTTCTCATAGCTTTATTTCCCGTGTTAAGCAGATACTGTCTTGGTGTAGCAGGCTTAAGGCCTTGGAGAGCATAAGAGGAATATCTAGACTTTTTGTATAAATAGGACTGATTGTCGCATAAATCCCAGATAAAAGCCTTATCTTTGAGGCTTTTCTTAATGTACATAATGTTATCTTTTCCCATATGTACATTATATCCTAGGACTTCTAGAAATGTTAATACTATTTTTTGTAGATTTAAAAAATAGGGATTCTTAAATCTGCCTTCACTTTTATTTTTACCTATAAGGTTGAGCATGTTACCTTCATCCCCATCCCCCAAAATTATTCTTAAATAAAGTTTGCAACATTCTATTTTCCATAGGGTCGAGAGGGATATTAGCCCCAATTCGCATCTTATCGCTTGTATTGGTACCGAATTTGGGAGTCCTAAGGCTGGTCTCCAAATCTTCCCTTCAAGTAGATGCAGTTTGCCCAAATATTTGCTTTCTACAGTTTCCAGTGCATACATAATTCCAGGAATAATACAACTTTTATATATCTCGAGTAGACCCTCGACAGAGTGACCTCCTTTACTGGTGATATATTTTCTTATAACTTTCCATTTCTTTACTATTTTAGAACTCACCGCCTCTTGGAAAAATTGTATGCAGGGATTGCTCAGAATAGGCATCCCCAAATAAGGGTAGGCCTCCACTACCTCCAGTTTAATCAAGTTTATCTGCCACCTAGAAATAAGCCTTTTCTTTTCAAGCCTGGTGGCTCCAAATACCATAACCTTAGTTTTGTTTATATTGATACTTAGGTTATTCTTTTCGGAGTACAATAATAGTCCATTCAACATTCTTTGCAACCCTACTGGAGTTTTATCCAAGAGGACGGTATCATCCGCATACATCAGGCCACAAATGGGTTTTCCCGCTACTATTGGTGGAAAGTTATTTATAGTGGAAAAACTTTCCCACATATCTGAGACATACAAATTCTATAATATGGGAGATGTCACACATCCCTGCTTTAGACCGGTGTTAGTGGCGATCTCTGGAGATATCATCCCTCCTTTGCCCAAACAGATGGAAACCGTGGTTTCCCTATACATTTCCCTCAGAAAGTGGAAAATTTTGGGACAGATATTTTTCTCGCTTAGTTTCTTCCACAACAACCCCCTATTGACACTATCAAAAGCTTTCGAATAATCTACAAAGCGCACATACAGTTTTTCCCCCTTATCCTTTGACCCTGCTATAATGTAATTCAGCATTGTTAGGTTATCAATGGTACTGTACCCTTTCCGAAAGCCAGTTTGAAGAGTAGATAGAAGTCCCTTTTCTTCTATCCAAATGTTTAACCTCTCCACTAAAAGGGAGCAGAAGATCTTACAACTGCTGTCTGCCATAGCCAGCAATCTATAATTATCAGGCAGTTTTCTATCTCCCTTTTTAAAAATAGGGACCACTATGGCTTTCCTCCAGCTATCCGGTATGCGGCCTGTCTCCCATATACCAGTAAACAGCTGGAGCAAAATCACTGCCCATTTCTTAGGATTTTGTTTTATGACAGCATTTGCAAGCCCATCCGGGCCTGGGGCACGTGAGGATTTCATTTTAGAGATCACTTTCAAAATATCTAGGATACCAAAGGGGATAATGTCTTGGTCATATGAGTTTATCCCACTGAGATTAGCAGACATGTCACTTGTCTTGAAATAGAGGTCAGTAATATATTGCTTCCATGCATCTTGGCTCACATTAGTATTTTCCCTACTATCCTCATCCATCAGATACTGTCTATATAGGTACCAATTTTTTTTTGAATCATGGGTTTTACATATCGTGTATAAACACCTCCAATTGGCATTGCTGGTGTTATACTTGTAATCCTTGATCCAATTTTTGTAGTGAGTCTTTATGTTTTTAATTCTCTTACTTCTCTCTTCTTCATCCAAGTTACATGTCTGCTTAAGTTTACAAATCTCACCCAACATTTCTTTTTTTCTATCATAGATCATTTGATCATATTTATGGGAGTGATTTTTGCCCCTTATATTTTTCACAATAACCTTGCTGTTTAACCTCCGAATTATACCCAACAGATTAGTTATTGGATTAAGACCATTCAATGCAATATCCTGCCCCTCAATGGGCAGCCGATCAAACAGCTCATTAAAGATGATTACATTTTTATCCGACCATGTGATCCTATTTCCGGATGCTGAGAATTGTATGTCCATCTCATTGCTCACTTCCCAACATTTACTTTCCGGGCCCTTACTAAATATGCCCCTAATGGGTGTATGGTCACTCAGAGTGGTAGCAATATGTTCAAAGGAGATAGTGGATAGGCTTAATTGTTTACTTACAAACATATAGTCTAACCTATAGCCTACCTTCCCATTAGTCCAAGTTGCCCCCACACCTGGACCCAGGTGAGGTTCTAGATATTCTAAGTCCCAGCTGGTCATAAGGTTCATCCACCGACAACCCTGCCTAATCTGTGTATTTAAACCCGCCATCAGGTTATCCTCTTGAGTTTCCAATGATGCGATAATGGCCGTTTCATCCCACAATTCTTTGCATCTATTCATCTCCTTTACGGCGGAGTCACAGTGGGCATTGAAATCTCCCACTATACAAATATCAGACTCAGGGAAATCCCGGGTCCAGCTTTCAATAGTGTGGTTTATATATTCCCCAATCTCTTGTATATCTTCCCGCCCTGGTTGAGAATATATATTAATGAGAAGGAAACTCCCTAATTGGTTTCCCCTGTCTATACTTGCGCACATAACATTAGGTAAATTCCCATGCATCTCATACTGTTTAAATGATATATGATTTTTTACTCCAATACATAATCCTCCATAAGGCCTGCCTTTTTCACCTTTGTGGGCAGCTTTATTCCAAATACTATATCCGTCTAATAAAATTTCCCCAGTTACCCAAGTTTCTTGTAAGGCAAAGATGTCACTCTCCATCAACATTTGTATGCCTTCCTTGTGTAGTAGAGATTTGAAACCTCTACTATTCCAAGATAGGAGGTTGAATGTATTATTATATGCCTTATCTCAATTCTGGATTATAGTGTTTGCCTCCTGGGAGTTAGCTTGTACGTTTTTATTTCTTAGTTCCATATTAATAGGAGTAACTCCCACCCCTTCCGTGTGTCTGTCATTCCAATCGTTATGAATAGCAGAGTGGCATATCACAATTTCATATTTATTGCCCCATATTCCATCAGAGTATTCTCTTATGAGGTCCACAAAAACCGCAGATCTAAATTGGACAATAACCCAATTTTCCCAGCTTCCATATTCAGGTAGGATAATAGTTTCAATATCCCCTGAATTAATATTTTGAAGCTGCGAAATGTGTGATAGTTTATTCAGTAGCCAGGCCCGGTTAAGAAAAGGGCTTTCATCTGTCGAGGATTTTTCTATGATTTTAATACTTTTTCCCCACTATAAGTAGGGATTCTTCATTTGTTCCCACAATATTTACCCTACTTGTTTTTTGCTTACTGTGCATGGCCAGTCGTTCCATCTCTTTGGAATACATTTCCTTCTCCCTTTTAGTAAGGAGCCCAATATTACTATTATATGGGATTTCAACATATTTAAAGTTATTTTCAATGGGTACCGTATCCTCTAGTTCACTTTCCTCAATAATATCGTCCTTCCCCTTTAGCCAATTTTCTAGGCCCGTACTTTTAATTGCCACTTTTTTCCTTTCATCCAACTTCTTTTGATGTTCCATGATTTCATAGTGGTTCCCTACTTCTACACATTCCGAGTCTAATGGGGCGGTGTTAGCAAGAGACATGGAGTTTCTTTTCATAATTTTATTCACTTTAGTCTTGGCCATCACCATCCTTTTACGAGGTGCTTTCTTATTTTTCCTATTTCGCCTAGTGCGCCTCTTAGAGCCTTGGGCTACCCTTATTTCTATCTCACTCACACTATTATTAATCTCTTCAACCAGGTTTTCCCTAAGGTTGAGTTGTTCCATATGGGAAATATTAGTCGGTGTCATAATATTCTCAATTTCTTTTTCAGCCGCCATAACCAACTCACTCAGATCTCCTATAACCTGATTTGGCTCCATGGTATGTCTTTTCTCCTTGTTAAAGTCATTACCACAGTATTCCTCTATCATAATCCCAAGTGATCTAGTATTATCAATATTCTGTAATACCATTGATTTTATATCACTATGTTCATTAAGCAATTTGGTGCAGATGGTCAAGAGGACATCCATCGTAGTAGTTAGGGCGTCTAATTTGTCACCTAATATAAGTGAGTTTTCACACCCCCTACTTCTATTGCTTTTATCATCACTTTCAAAGTGGTTTCCCCTAGAGTTAAATGATTCATCACACGAATGTGAGTCCTCTTCTCCTTGAGCAAATTTATTCAAGTCTGGGGAAGCTGACAAGTTGGACCCAATTTTGTTATTCATATCTGTATCTTCAACCACAGAAATTTCCAAATTAGTACCTGTTCCCATAGATTGTCGCCTAAAGTTATGTACTAATGTCAATAGTGAATTATTATCTATCATAGAGCTATTAGTGGGAGGTGGGAGAGATTGTATTTTATCAGATACCATTACTTTTTCCTTAATGGTTAAAAAACTGAGTATTTTTGGTTGGTCTAATACACCTTTACCATCACCAGTAGTTTCATTCTTACCACCCTTCTTAGATTTTCCCCCATTACCAGGCTTCTGAGTGGCTAGTTTGGTATTTGGTGCAGGTATGTTATTCTTCCCCTTTTTAGATCGTGTACTTGGGGCCATATTAGTATAGCACCAAGTAATAGGTATGTACAGGTGTAGTATAAAAAGAACTAGCAGAAGTTAATAATAATATTATATATTATTTATCCTTAAAGAGTCACGTCACCATAAAAACCAACAAGTAAAATATTAAATCAATCCTACTATAGCAAAGGCTTAAGTATACCTATACCCAAAGTGTACTGCGTCTGTTTATAATAAATAGAGCTGGGGAGAGGAAAAATCCTTCGCAATACTGGACAGCCGGTACCATCAATTGATAGGTAAACAATTAAAAAGTAAGTGTTAACAATTAAGTACAACTTTTAGGTTATAAGTTAAGATCACATAGCATATTAGAAAATGTCCAAAACGTTGGATGAGAAATAATAAATTCAATCCAAGTCAATATGATGTCAAACTGTTGGTGAAAAGAACCCACCCGGAAAGGGAACGCCCGACAGCTTGAGGAGCGGCCTTAGTCCGACTCTCCCCCCCACCAGGTAATGAAAGAGTATTTGCCTGTAGAGGTGTGGTTAGCTTACTTCGGTTCCTGGGTGTTAATAGTTTATTTTTCACACTCCACACTCCACAGCACGTCCAACAGCCGTATAACAGCCGACGCCCTTTACCCCTAACAGGCTTAACGCCGCGAGGGTGGATGGCAAAGGGTTTAAAGGCTGAGGTGGATCACGTGATGGATCACGTGGCAGGCCCTAGCCCCGCCTCCTCAGCACAGCGTTTTTAGTGCCAGCACCTGCAAGAGCCCCCTCACAGCTCGCAGTGCAGGTTAGTTCCACAAATTAAAAACGAACGTTTTTTTTTTTTCCTTTTCCCAATCTCCAAAGCACTTTTCACAGTCAGCAAGCACCAGTTTAATCTGGGCACCATTCTGTGGCATAGGGAAGTTGGTCCAGTTACCCATGCCTGTGTTACCATTCTGGGGTGGGTGCTCTATGTAACATTCCTGCTCCACCCTCCACCTATGATGGCATTGTGGCTATCAAGTTCAAGGAGCATGTGTTGTCACAGGCTGGCCATTTATTTTATTATTTGCTTGTTAGGCGTTTATACAATAAGAAAATACTATTTCAAAGCGCCCCAGGGCAAAGGAGGCAGCAGGAGTGGGAAATACATTCAAATGCATAGAAAACACAATATTTATGAGCAGTGGGGGAGGAGGGTAGGAAAAGAAGACAACCCTATTATGCCTTGTGAGTATTCCGAACATGCAAGTGCAGCAAGGAAGAGGGCAGAGGGGTAAGTTCTGGGGAGTATGAGCTCCTGGGTGAGCCACAGATGAAATGCTAGGAATGTTGAGTGCTACATGGCTTGGAGCCGCGAGGGGTGTAAGTGCAAGCCTCCAGGGAGAAGGGTGTAAAGGAAAGTGCAGAGAATAGACAGGAGCTGGGCCGAATGGATGTGGGAGGCCAGGTCCCAGAGGATGCATAAGGGCCCAGGACACCAATCGCAGCAACTGTGGGATTAGCAGGGGAGAGAAGAAGGGAAGGAGGCGGTAAAGAGGAGAGTCTTAAGGAGCTTCTGGAATTTAAGAAGATCCTGCTCAAGGCACAGATGGAACGGGAGGCTGTTCCATAGGAGTAAAGTGAACAACCACCTGCCCTCTGTTTAGCAAAACACTTTACACACAGAGAGTTGGAGCCAGAGGAACATAGGGGCTGAGAGGGAGAGTATTTAGTAAGATAAAGTTGAATATAGCATGGTCCCTTGTGGATGATGCAGAGGGATTCAAATTTAATCCGTGCAGCAACCGGGAGCCAGTGAAAACATTTTAGAACAGGAGAGATGCCGTCCCTGGGTTTAAGGCCAAGGATAAGTCTTGCTGTCCTATTCTGGATTAGCTGGATGGGTCGCAGAGTGGAAGATGGTAGATTCAGGAGGAGGGTATTGCAATAGTCAAGCCTAGACAGAACCAGGGCTTGGGTCACATTGAGCATCTGGGGGAAAGTGAGAAACAGGAGAATTCCTTTGAGAAGGAAGAGCTGAAAGTGGGACTTCTTTGCAAAGTCCTGTATGTGAGGGAGGAAGGAGAGAGAGGAGTCGAATATGTCTCCAAAGTTTCTGGCTTCAGAAGAGGGCACAGGGGAGAATCCAAAGAGGAACCTAGGGTGAAGGGAAGAAGGAGGGAGCAGGGGTCTCGATGAGAAGGATGTCAGTTTTACAGCTTTGAGGCAGAGATGGTTGGCTGTGCACCAGGACTGGATGGCAGATAGGCAGTCGGGGATGATGGAGGGTGTAAGAGAGTCAGCAGGGAGTTTGAAAAAGAGCTGTGTGTCATCTGTGTAACACTGGAATTTGGAAGAGAAGGGGGAGATGAGGCATGCAAGCAGAGCCAGATAGTTCTGAAAGAGGGAGGGGGAGAGGATAGATCCCTGGGGGACACTACAGGTGGAGAGGGAAGGAGGAGAGGAAAATGTGCCCAGGATGACTAGGGAAGAGCGGTCAGTAAGGAAGGATGTTAGCCAGTCCAGTGCCTGTTCTGAGATACCAAAGGTATTGTGGAGCCTTTGTATGACAATAGAATGATTGACTGTGTCAAAGGCAGAGGAGAGATCGAGAAGGATGAGGACAGCTGGGGAGTTGGAGTCCACAGATGTAGTAGTTCTTCCTGGGTTTCCAGAAATGTAGTTTCCTTGCCTCTGGATGCTCAGAATCCAGATTGATGGTTGTGGGGAACAGTGTGTGAGTTGAGTTGGGGCAAAACCAACTTCTCCAGCAGTTTCCCCAGGAAGGGGGTGATGGAAATAGGGTGGTAGTTGGCAGAGCAGGTAGGATCTGAAGACGGTTTTTTAGGAGTGGATACACAAGGAGGTGCTTAAGGGAGGAGGGAAAAGATCCTGTGAAAAAAGAGTGATTGCAGAAATCGGTCGAGAGCAGGGGCAAGAGAGTCAATATTATCCTTGATGGTCCTGGATGAGCGGGGGAAACCTGCTTTGAAGAGGCTTTTATGGAGCGGCAACTCTGGTAACCTCTTCAGGTGTGACGGGGTGAAGGAGGAGAATGAGGATGGAGGAGAGATGGGGGTGGAGGTGAGGGGGTGTGGGACAGGTTGTGAGGGTGTGTAAGAAGGGTGGTAAGGATGTCCTGGGTTTTGGAGGCAAAGTGTGAGGCCAGTGCATTGCAGAGAGTCTGGGAGGGAGAAGGGGAGGATGAGACTGAGGAGTTGACTATTTCCCTGCAGATCTTGAAAAGTTCATCTGTGCTATTGGATGTACCTGAAAACCGTGCCTGAATGTGGGTTCTTTTCTTGCCATGAATGGAGTGTCTGTATTCGTTTGGAGCAGGCAGCAGACCAGTTTGTCAGAGGATGAGCCTGAGGTTTACCACTTCTGTTCTGCTGCTCTGCACTTACGTTTCAGAGTCGCAAGTTCGGTGTTGTACCATGTGTTATGCTTAGAGGCAGGTTTCAAGAGGATCCTCACGACTGGGGCAAGCATGTCAAGAGTATTGGTGATGGAAATGTAGAGGTTGCTGAGGGCACAGTCAGAGGAATAGTTAGAGGTGGTGAGTGAGGGGGGGTGAACGTGGAAGTGAAGCCAGCCACAGACACTCATTTCATTGGGCAGATGTTAGCGAATGAGGTTGGTGGGACCTTCAGTGGAGGGTCAAGGGGCCAAGTTTTCACAAGTGGGAGAAGAGGAGAGAATGGTAAAAACCAGGACAGAGGGGTAACTAGTGGGGAGGAGAGAGAGGTCAGAGTGTATGAGGGCTTCCAGAGTGTGTCCAGCTGAGTGAGTTGGCCCAGAAGGGAGAATGAAGAGGGAAAGTGAGGTGCACAAGTCAATGAAGAGAAAGGATGCAGAGCCTGGGTAGTCCAATTGGATGGGTTTGGATGTGGATGAAAGTAAGGAAGATCAGAAGTCATCCCATTAAGAGAGGAACTGTGTGGTGGCGCCTGGAGGTCGGTAAACGGTGGCAATGATCAAGGTGGAGATGGGAGAGATTACCAACTTTTAAAGCAGGCTTTCAAAGGAGGAATGGAGCTGGATAGATAAAATGGAAGCAGACACCCACTCAGGGAAGATTAAGGAAACCCCCACACAAGTTCAGGGAGGTCGAGACTTGGGGATGATCTTGAAGCCATCAGGGAGGAGGGAGTCAAAAGCAGTGACTGAGTTGGCATTGAACCATGTCTCAGTAAGTGCTTGGATGTCGAGGTCAATATGTTCAAGAAGGAGACAGATGTCAGTGGAGTGTTTGTTGGCTGAGCAGGTGTTAAGAGTTGCCAGTTGGACGTGGTGTGTGCCTTTGACGGTTTTATGAGGTGGGCTACAGGGGCTTGGTACATCAGTCAGAGAAGGGGGAGAGAGAGTAGAAGGCGAAGATGCAGGAGAAGGAAGGAAGTTAATGGAAGAAGGCAGGATCAGGTCAAAGAGAAGGAGGTTGGTTTGTGGACCCTGAACCAGGATAGTGCCAGTGTGATAGACATTAATGAAACAACATGAGTATGAGAAGACGGCCAAGAGGTCTTCCCACTTGGTGCCACTGTTAATGATAGAGGAAGTGGAAGGAGAGAGAGTGGAGACGAACTGGGGGGGTGCATAGATCTGGAGAGGGGACAGAGAAAAAGATATCAGCCAAAACCTCTCTAGAGGAGGCAATGACATAGGTGTCTACGATGGGAAGTTCAGGGTTTACACTCAAGATGTATTTTTTGTGCTTTTTTTCTACCAGACTTTGTGAGAGAGGGGGGATAGGTGATAGTGTACACAGTTAGATAATATGGGAGAAATGGAGAGAGCCACATGTAGGCAGGGGTTTGGACAAGCAAAGAAAGAGGAGTGGCTGCATAGTACAGTTCTAGTTAAAATCACCAGGATGCCTAGTAGGAGAAGTCAAAATGGATGCACAAAACAATGTAATGCAGGAGGTTCACAGGTGAAATATAAACACATCTAAATCCGATTTTAAAAATGGAGGCACAAAACAGTGAAATGGAAGAGGTTCACAGATGGGATATAAACACACCTAAATCCGATGTGGCTAGGAGTCACAAGTGCACTGATGGAAGATGAGTGTAGATTGCAGCGATAAAAGAGGAAGTGAAAGGCACAGTGGAAGTTAGAATAGATAGTGGTGTAGGGCAGACAATCTCACTTTTATGTCTGCATGCAGCGTAGATAGTCTGTGATCCCATGACATCGGGAGAAGTAATTAGTCAGGGAGACGGAGCATAGTTTGAACAGGGGTAAGGCCCTCCAGGGCCTCCTCAGCCCGGGCAGGCACAGACAGGGCCTTAGATGAGGGGTTTTGGTGAATGGGCCAGCTTCCGCCTGCCGCCAGCCCTGATTGCTTTTAGGTAGCAGGGGCAGCCAATCACATTGGAGGCAGCTTGCAGGAATCAAAGGCTCTTTGGGAGAAAGTTAGGGGTATCCATCTTAGATTGTTGCAGTACCATTGATAAATACTGGTGGATCAGAGGGAGCAACACAACATGAACATGCAGCCCATTACCCAGGCTGTGAGAAAGAGGTATTTATATTTATTTTTGAAAGGGCTTCTTCAGAAGAAATTAAAACATGTTGCACACCTGATAGCAGTGTTTTCTAAAAGAAATAGCTTTAAGTCGTACCCAGGCATAGACAAAGCTACCAGCATACCTTCAGAAGAAGAAACAAAGCAGCGCTGCTCCAGCAGCAACAGAGGTGAGAATGGTGGTCGAAGCATGAGGGGTGTTCCTGCTGCCTCTTCTCCGGTGGAATCTCCAGTCATCTCCGGAGGAATCGCTTGCCATCTTCCTTGATCTGCCAGGTTGCCTAGTGTTGCACCCATGTCCATGTGACCGGCATCATTTGGGTTTGATGGGTCCAAAATCTTGCCCTTCACTCTATTTGGAGGATCAATCCTCCATTGTAGTAGATATTTTATTTCAGGGTCACAAGTATTGTGCCTCTGTACATTGCACTGCTGGTTGACCAACGGACTAGAAAGGTTCACCACATCTGCCATCTGGGCTTGAAACTTGAGCCAGCTTCTCATAGAGGTGCACTCACAGGATAGGGCGGTGTAGGTGTTCTTGTCCCTTGATGATAGAAGGAAGCCTATTCCTAGATCTAAATTTAAAGACTAACCAATGAAGCTCACCAGCGTCAGGAATGATTTTTTTGATTCACCAAGAAGCCCAACTTGCCAAAAAGTTGGAAAACCCTCTGGTGAATTGTTCCTGCCCCTTCAATCGTGCCCTCCTTCTGGCAAAGGTCTATGGCAGGCATCTGTTGCCATGTAAATAGGTTCATATACATGCAGACAGCTACCTGATGTCCTTTGGTATGTCCTTCACTCCATCTGAGCTTTACTTGGAGGCTTTTCTGCATCTTTCTCACCACTCAGGAGCATCACTGAAAATAGCTTAAGATGTGTTAAATGAAACACACAAAGGACAAATGTAGATGTCTTTAGGTTGTGTGAGTCCTAACATTCTAAGTATGAAAGCAGAACCCATTCTACACTCGTGTTTGACTCCCGCAAAATGCTCATGTGGTCGTGGGTGTCCTATGTGAATCTTTATGCAGAGGGTATTGTGGGAGACAATACATGTATAAGTGTAGGAGTGGGTGGGGCTTAGAATGATTTCCTATGCAATTTATGATGTGAATATTTGCCCTTGGCACTTAAGGGTTTATTATTTTATCTGTGTGCTCTGCAGTCTACAAAGGACAAGAAAAGTGGGGTTAGGTGGAATAAGGGGCATTATCCCCGGTAATGGCCTTGGTTTCCTTCATCTTGCTGGAAGCTACCCAGTGAATGCCGATACACAGATACTACATTGGCACTTTCACTTTATTGTCCAAACAAATTGAATTTTCTTTCACATAGCCACTCTCCTCTCTCAGAACATAGAAAAAATACCATCTCACTGGAATGGGCTCCTTCTGACAAAAACAGCCTAAGGCTTTTAAAATACAATGAGCTCTTAACAGATATAGGTAAAGGGTTCTGCAGCAAACATGGTAAAAGGAATAAGTGCAACACACCTCATTGCAGTGAGTAGCTAGACAAATGTTCTGTAAGCACAGTGCAGCAAACAGTAGCAAAGTGCTAGTTAATGTCATAGCGAATTTTGCATGATTATTTTACTCAGATATCTCTCTTTGTCCACATTGGAAGTCAGTCATTATGGCCACCCTGGTTTGTCTCCACTGATGTCTTTTATTCATATCTTCACACACGTGACAGTCTTTCTTCATGCCACTTAGTAGTTCAACTGTAGTCTCTGAGGTTTCTGGCTTGTTCTCCTTGCTAGTAATCCTTAATGTTGTGCCACATTCTTTGGGGCAAACATGACAGCCCTCACTATTTAGAAGACAGTCACTCTACTTATTCAGACAAGAATGTTGTTATTTTTTATAGATGTATAAAATATCACTCACCCCTGAAGGGGAAAATATGAAGTAAGATTGGGACTCGTGAAATCATAGACACAAAGCTGAAACTGTGAGTTGGTGTGTTTAGCTATGGTTTACCTTTTCGCCAACCATGAAGAGGAAGTGTGGCACTGACAAATAACGTACTTTGCCGAACTCAACAAACAAGAAATATGCAGCCTGCGAAATGCTGAACATGTTTGTCTTTAGACAATATATAACACTATTCCCTACAAATAGTGCACAACAAAAGCTGAGAAAGCACAAGGATTTGTGCCTGTTTCTACAAATGATCTCATAAATCCTATCAAGCAAAGAAAAAAAACAAAGATATATCTATTTTCAAACTAAACAAGCCAAGCAAATTACACTTTATTTCATAAGCCGTCATGCCATGTGTTTTGAAATGGTGCCCAGCTTGTAATTACACATGAAGAAAATGATTGATATTCCAAAATTGACTAGGTTTTTTTCTAATTCTTTATGGATTTCATTCAAAGCATATCTTAAAGTTATCTAATGTCCATAATTATATGTTATACAATTCTCAATTATATAGGATGATATAGTGCTGTTCACTTTGCATTGACATTAGCTTCACTTGCACTTAATTTGAGCTTGTTTTTCAAGTAGATCCATGACTCAAGGTAAACTTCAGCTCAAACGCGTAGGTGGATAACAGGTTTACAAAGGTGCAGTTTTAGAGGTGGTCACAATTTAAGGCCATCTGTAAAAAAAAAAAGAGACTTCTTTTCTGCAATCAACAGAATGCATTAGACCCACCCCAACAAGATCAACACATGCTTAGGCCTTACAAGAAAACATATACTGCATTCCAAACAAATTCAAATAGTGGTATCCTGGCCTGATAAAATCAAGGGATAATAACAGATTGCATAGTTATCCAGAACCACAGATTCAAAGGCAGCTAGCACAACAAAAATGTCAAACACTTGTGTACGAGCGCGATACAAATAAAATATCATATCATATCATAACTATTGACTTTATCTAGGCAATGAACTCACCATCTTTTGCTGCTAAAGGAAGTGCAAACAAAACGACCTACCTATCAGACCCACTTGTTAATCACTAGCTTAACAAATGGCCTCTGAGAGATGCTCTCGTAATTCATTATGTTAAAGAGGTTTTGTTTCCATGTGAACAGTTCAATAGGAATATAATTGGCCATTTACGGGAGGATAGCTCAGGAGCAATGCACTCACCTTGGAAGCAAGATGACGTGAAGCAACACAGGTTTGATCCCCAGGTCCGCGCTTAGAAACTGTTGGGTATTAAACACGTTATAAATACCCCATAATAATAATAATTTCAAATTAGCATCATTTGGTGCATTCAAAAATTATTTTGGCATTATCTTTACAATGCAGAGTTTCAGAATCAAAAGATATGTGTTCTAAGGAGACCAACAATGATATATTTAAATCTTTTAATAATCAATCACTTATATAAATATTAATAGGTAAGTCAAAATCCATTCCATAAATGCATGTCTGTTGTTCCCGATATTGGCTTGATCATGAACATCCCAAATCCATGTTTTAATGGTGGAAAAAGTGCTATCATAAAATATGGAAGAAAATATGAATCTGAGCGCAGTGTCCACCTCCACCCTTTCACATGTGCAAAAAAAATAATCAACCTATGAAATGATGGGGTTTATTCTTTGGGAGTGTCAGCCTGCTAAGCAAGCCAATTGAAACGTTTGACCAATCATGAATTGTGATGTTAATGTGACATAGTGTGGGAAATGAGAAGGTAATTCTTTTTAACACTATATGAAGAAAAAAAGGAGCTCTCGGAATTTGAAGACTGCAGAAAGAGAAATCTCTGTTCAACTGGTTCAACTGGCTGATTGCTGAACTGTGATAATATCTGGAGATAAGAGTGACTATTGGCCTTATACAAGAGGAACCCAGAAGTAGATTTAACATTTAGGCAGACCTGTTTTCCAAGAGGCTGGTGAAACAGGGACCTGAGGGGCTTAGCTGACTGAGAGAAGACCTGAAAGCTTTGAGGGATACTGCTGGCTGTGTGCTTTAGAATACTTATCCAGAAGGGAGTAAAAACATTCTGTGGGATATCTTAACCCACTTTTGTCCTGCCATGCGGCATCACTGTGTTCTGATGCCGCATGGCAGGACAAAAACATCAAAATGGCTGCAATACCCTTGTGCGCACCAAAACCTCTGAAATCACGCTTTGCAAAGCACAAAAAGATGGCTGTCCAATCTGCCATGCTTGTTGTCAGTGTTGGAACAGAGATCTCACTCCTGAAACATGTCACTGGTCTCCACAATATGTGAAGATGGAGTACAGAAGGGAAAGCAGTGCTTTGCTAAAGGAAACCCTAAAATCGTGCTTTAAATCCTTTTTTATTTGTTGCTGAAACTGCAGAATGCCTGTGCAAAACACCCTCAAACATTCAAAATTCGTGCTACAATTCACTTAGCATAAGAAATCATTGTGAGCTTACAATGTCCTGAAAAGCTGAAACCATTAATGGATTTCCACAACAAAAGTGGCCTATCTGTGGATCTGTCAAAATCTGGGCACAGTACCCTCGGCCACCTGAATGACAGCTGTCAGGGGCCTGCAGGATTAAACTTTAAACATGTATAAACTGAAATCAAAGGCTTGCAATCTAAGAGACCTGTTATTGAGAGTAACCCATCTTGTAATTGTTTTGATTCCATGGTTTAAAATCTTGAATAAGTATTTAGCTGTGATGTGATCCCACAAGTTTGGTGTATGTTAAGGGAAAATTCAACAGCATTAACAGTTAAAATAAAGCTTGGCTAAAGCTACCAATCCTGAATAACAGCTTTCCTCACAGAGACAAGGCCTCTCCCTCCAGCTCCCTCCACCAGGAAATCACACCAAAGTGATAATTATAGGGTGGGGAAAGGAAACAATGAACAGCTGCAAAGCAGGAAAGGCTAGGTGTGAGGACTGTCGTAAATGGACTCTGCCAAGAGCCAACAGAAGGAGATGCTTCTGGACTGAAGGGAGAAAAAAAGAGACGGACCCGAACAGCCATCTGTGGCTGAACATTCACAAAGAACATTTTGTTTAAATACATATAACTTGCCACCTAAAATTGTCAAAAACACAAAAGTAACAGAATTGTAAATCTAAATTTTGGCTGCACATTTCAAGAGACGGCAAAATCGTGTGACATATTTTGGAAGGAAACAGCAGAAAATGTGATTTTACACCAAAGGTATTTCTGCTAGAAGCATGAAACTTTAGACACTTATGCCCATGTTATATGCACACACTTGTAGAAATTTTCTGATGAATTGGACATTGTGTTCGGGACGAAAAGGGCAACATTCTGTGAAAAGCAGACACAAGATCCCAAAGCTACAGGGTTTGGAGGAGTAGCTGCTGTACAAAATATGTAAACTGTATATGTGGTTGTTATAGAGGTTGCACATGTGTAAATATGTATTGTGTCAAAAGTTGATTTTGTGTTCAAGAGGCTAGGGGTGGACTCTAAGCCCCATAAACCCATACCATAAAGGTGACATCCTGTTTATCTCCTCCTATCAAGGCAGAGAGGAGACTCTGAACCAATCCCTGTCAAAGGGGTGAGCTTGGGATGAACCAGCACACACACCCCCTTTATCATAGCATAAATAAAGACAGACAGATTCACCCACTACCCGAATGCTGGCGGAGCACCCTGCTGCAGAACTTTCCATCTTCCTTGCTCCAGACTCCAGAAACTTGGCAAAGCAGAACCCATTGCATAGCTGAACCATTTTAGCTAGGCCTCAATTTCCAGAACCAGAACCAATCCCATAAACCTAAGGGGAAGCATCATACTAAAGCCGGGCTGCGCTGTACTGCTTGCCTGCTAAAAGAATTTTCATCAGAACCAAAAAGGGCAGATCTGATCCTGTCCTGTGCCGTGCTGTGACCAGAGTGCATTGCAGATCCAGTTATGTGCCATGCTGTGACCAGAGCGCCTTGTAGATCAAATCTGGTGTGCCCAGCTGTCTGTCCCAGAACCAGATTTCCTTCCCTGACCAGAATCTTGATGGACCAGAATCCTGACGGTTCCTTTTAAAAACATATCTAGTGAGTAACTATAGATAGAACTGTGTCACTAGCATATGTACCTTGTCTAGTCAATCCCTATCTTAAATCCATCCTATCTTGTCTTCAGAATCTGCATTTGTAGGAGTACTTTTGAATTGTCTAAACTCTCTATCCTATCCCTCCTATCTTCCTCCTGTGCTAGAATTGCTAAAACTATCTTTGCGCTGATCTTTTCTCATCTGAAGACGGCGGGACCACTGCAGGCAGTCATTCTGACTGTGTTCTTGTGTGGTATTCATTTTGTTCATAGTCATCCTCTAGTGTAAGAAATATTTGTTGTCATTTTAAAAGCACATTCCTGTTTTTCATTCTTGCACCTATCTCGAAATAATGACCTCTACTAAAACGTCCTTAACTTCCTCCGTTTTTGTGCTAGAAAAACAATTTCAACGTCTACTTGTAGCTAACATCTACAGATTTAAATCACATCTAAAACCGCATCCCAAATCCTTACGGTTGTCCCGTTAAGTTTGCTGCAAAGTCCGTTTCTGGGAAATTCTGACACATGTAAAACATCTTTTGATTGCTTCCGACATTAATTTTAAGATTTCAAATTGTTTCTTGGTATTAAATCATTGCTAGTGTTTGTGGGCAACCATCCAAAGTGCCTCCCATAAGAATTGATAGCAATTTCAGAAATTTTGACCATATTAGTGTTGTTGCCCAATCCATTCTCAAGATAACTTTAAAAGCCATTCTGACAGCTTGACAGTCAATTCCGTTTTTCTCTTGTGTTTGCTGGGGGGGAAAGTGGGATTGTTATGTTGTTTGAATTCTGCCATTCCTGAATACCTGCTCTCTCCTCCTATCTCTTTACATTGCCTTACATTGCCACACACACACAAAAGTATTATTTCTGTGCTGAATTGTTTTGCTCATTATTACTCCTTGTGTATTAAAGAGATTATTCACTATAACATCACCCGATTGGTGATTATTGTGTACCCATAAAAACATAGTGTGATTAAATTGTAAATACATAAATAAATATTTTAACTTTGCAAACCAGCCTGATTCGTGGTTCAGTGTGGCCGGGGGGCGGGGGTTCCAGGAGAGGGGCGTGATATGAGTGGTACATCGTTCAGAATAAAAAAACTTTTAGACAAAAATAAATAAGGATTTCATTTGTGCATTACACACTAGGCATTGACTTGGGTGTGTGCCGGATTGAAATCACTTACAATTCTCCAATTCAAATGATATATGTCTTCTAGAATCAATTCTCTGCTAGGTCTATGGAATAGAAGAAACTTGTAGGGATTACTCTATGGGGGTTGATTCCAAATAGAATGCTTTTTTTAGTGGGAAATGCACCTTGCCTTTTTACTGTACTTATAATAAAGCAACCTTTCTTTAGATGAGAACAGATAGCATTATCCTGCACAGAAAGCACAGTATTTGGAAGATCACAGCCGAGTAAAGTAAATCTTGGGCACTTTCAGGACTGTAGTCTGACACTGGATTTGTGGACTGGTGCAAGACATATCCAAAATTCCTGAATAGATTAATAAACTGTGACCTGTGAAAGCCATGGATATTTAAAAAGCCACATTGGGATGAAAGGGAGCTCATTGGGCCACTTACATTTACCTAGAAAAATATGCAACTCTAAATGAACTTTCAAGCCACACTTATGACATATCATAGAAATGAGATGACCCTGTACTAGATAAACCCAATCGGCAAGTAAAGTGGGAGGGTACTTGCTATACTTTCAGGCAATCACAAAACCATAATCCTAGGTCATCTGTATAAATGAATATTCTCTGCGTACTAAATTGATAGCACAGCTTCCCTAAACTCAACCAAGCCCATGCCTGTAGATTTTGATGGAACACATCATAGCTTCCATGTATAGACATGCCATGAACCCACATCTCCACAGATACGTTTTTGTGACAAAATTATTTCAAATGTATTTCATATTAATGCCATTTTCTAGCCAGCCTTTCTCTGACACTGATACTTAATTCTAGACCTGACCCCGAATGGTTCTGCAATGTTTGGTGCTGTTTTGCCAAGAGTGACAAAAGGTAGAAGGGGGGTTGAAAAATATTTGAAATGCTTATAGATTTGATGCCATTTGACGAATCTGCACAATGACTTAAGATCCAGAATTTAATGAATTTGCAAAGTTTGATGAGATTTTGACAAAAGGGAGCAAAATTATAGGGAGGTCTCAAAATGGGGGAACCCAGACTTTGACTCCCTGCTCACTGTGCTCAGAGGCATAGCTCCACCGCACTGATGAGGCCCAACAAGGCTGAAACACGTGTATGGGGTTGCTGTTGGTACTCTTGTTCAGAAAGGAATTGACAAAGCATTTCAGTGTTGGACTGCCCATGTGGGCGGGACAAAGACCAATATGCACATGTATATTTCCCATCTGTGAAAGGTACAATAAGGAAATAGCGATGGCTGCAAATTCTCAAAGTGGGAAAAAAACACAGAACAGGTTATCATGCCATGTTCTTTCTGGAGAGGGGTGCCTTCTACCTGTTTCTTTTTTTTTCTTAAGAATTGTTGTAGTTGACAAGCAACTTTTTCAATTATAGATATGACATTGATCTTCAACAAATGCATTAATGTAACAATCATAAACATAAAACATAGAAAAACTTAAAAAATATCTATTGTAAACTCTTAGGTTCACAGTCAGTTATTATTAATAATAGATTAAGACTAAATGAAATAATGTTCTGGTAAGATTGGTAAGTAGCTTAGTTATTTCTTACATGTTATAGGTTCAGTTTTGCAATGAAATTCACTGTGTCAATAATTAAACTGGTGTTAGATGCATTAAACATGTCAATCCACATCTGTGCCTTAATTAGCATAATTTTATGTTTAAAAGGCTTAAAGAAATGACTTTTCCTTAGTTCGATTAGAGCTTCACATTCAGTAATTAAATGAACAGTGGTCTCAGGTTTAGAAGCTACATATGATGCCAATTTTGTTTTAGTAGGTAACAGATTAAGCCTAAAACGTAAGAAAGTGTCAACATAGGATCGATCAGGAAAGGTCTGAAGGTACCTTGGTATCTCATTTAATAACTTCTCTGGAAAAGCTCCTACTTTGAAGGCTTGATAATCCATGCATCTTTTCCTTGTATCAATCCAATATTTCCTATACAACTGGAGCTTTGCTTTCTCTGGGGAATCTAAAAGAAGGTCTACGTATATAGAAGCATCCAATAGAGTATCTTGACATTGATTTTTCCATTTAGTTATAGGATTTAAAGATGTACCTATTAAGAGCATTTTTACTACAGGGAATAGGTGTTTAGATAATGTCCGTGGATAAGTACACTTCTCTTTATAGAGCTAGCATTTACCATTTAACAGCAATTTGCAATGAAATAAGACCAAACTCATGTTGAATAAGCGCTATTGGAATGCTCTGAGGAACTGGTAAAATTGCTTTCCAGAAGATTCCCTCAAGTATGTCCCATCTAACCTCCTTGTCCATGTGTTTTGTCTGTCCACCGTAAATTATGACAGGGATTCCTTTTTGTAATAAAACATCAGGACTGGGGTTAAAGAGAATCTTCCATATTTTTGTTGTAAGGCATTAGTTTGATTGGTTAGCATTCTCATTCTTAAAATTAGCTCTTCTTTATATGTTTTTTCTTGAGGGTGCATATTCATGTTGACTCCTAGGTATTTATAGGAATACATTTTCAGAAGATGTTTTTTTAACTAATGTCCAATTGAATCCATATTTGCCTTTTTTGTTAACGTGATTGAATACCAAGATATTATACTTTTTGGTGTTTACCCCTAAATTATTGTCTTCAGCAATAGTAGTCAAGGCTGTAAGTTTTCTCAGGAGACCAATCAGAGTCCTGTCGAAAAGGACTAGATCGTCTGCATATAACAAATATGGAATATGTTGGTTACCGAGTCGAGGTGAAAAGGAATGTACAATCTTCAATGCTTTATAGAAGTCGCTAATGTAAAAATTAAATAAAATCGAAGCCAAAGGGTGGCCCTGTTTCAGGCCCATGTTTGTTTGAATAGATTCCGAGAGAAGGCCATTAGTTGATAATTTTATTTTAGTTGTTGTGCTGACATAAAATTGTTGTATTAAATAGAAAATGTAAGGTGGGCATTTGGCTTTTATTAATTTGTCCATAAAATGTGTCTAGAGACCGATTCAAAAGCTTGTTTGAAGTCTACTAGGGCAACAAATACTGGATATTTGTTCTTAATTGCATCAGCTTCGATAGCAGATATAATCAAGAGGTTTAGTGCTATTCCAATTCCAGGGACAATTCCAGATTGGTGTATGTCCATTAGATCTTGTTGAATAAGCCATTTGCTGAGGTCACGGATTACGAGTCTTGCTAGGATCTTGCCTGGGGCATCTAATAGCGCTATGGGGCGATAGTTGAAACGGTCCGTTCTGTCACCTTGCTTAAAAATTGGAATTATAATGGCTGATTGCCATGATGAAGGGATGGTCTTGGATTTGATTATATTTTGGAATACTATGTTCAACAGTTCAGACCATGCTTCCGGGTTTGACTTGAGAATAGCATTGGAGAGCATATCAGGGGCCGGGGCTCTGGAAGAACTACGTTTTTGATTATAATTAAAATGTCAATGGCATCAAACTTTAATTCTGTTAGATCAGGGACATCAGAGTAAGAAGCATAAGGAGTGGTCATCTCTTTGAGGAGTACGTTTTGATAATGTATTCTCCAAGTTGCCTCATCAATACCATTAAATTGAGTGGATCGATGGGCATTTCCAGAAGTCAAGTTTATTGTTCGCCATATCTCACTTGCCGATTTGGATAATAGAGCATTGAGCATTAATTCTGAATCATTTTGTTTTTGAATGAGGGTGACCTGCTTGACTTGGTTTCTATATCTAGTCTTAAAAGCAGCTTTAAGTGAGTTGTTTGCATTTCTGTGTAAGGCCCTTATAGCCCTTTGTAGGTCTCTTTTAAGATTACAGATTACTGGGCCGACTTGTATTTGTAAAAGTGTTTTGGTTTATTATCATCTTTGATTGATTCAGCCATAATCAGTATGTGATCGTTGTAGAATTTCAGAGGGCTCGTCGAATCAATTTCAGATACAGCCTTGACTTTACCCTGTAAAAGTGCAATGGTTTTCAAGTTCCATTTACTTAGTTTTTTTGCCAGGTTTATCTCGAATTCACCCTCGAAGTGAGTAAGAAGGGTAAGGTGCCCAGTGGACTTCGAGCATGTTATGATAGCTGGCGTCAGTCGGAATTACTTCAAATTCCTGAACAAGTCTGTTGGCATCGCTCTTGATAAAAACATAGTCAAGGACAGAATGAGAAGCACCTCTGGACGAGGTCGCTTGAGGCGGGGAATCTAACTTGGAGTTACCATTTAGAACGGAAAAATATCTTAGTTCCATCAAAGTAAGCCATTTGTTAGATCTGGAATTAAGGCCTCCATTAGTAGGTGTAACTAAATTGATATTGAAGTCGCCAGCAATGATCGTCATTGTATTGTTAGAGTTTAACAGGATGTTATCCAGAATCTCTTCAATTTTGTTAAGAAAATGTGGTTCAGTTGATGTCAACGGATTCCAATAATGTTTAGTATCGTCATCATTGGGAAGAAAGGATGGTTTTTATTTTTAGTCCTTATAATCACAGATTGTATGCCACGATCAGGTGATGACAAGGCTTCTATGTGTAGTTGCGAGTCAAGTCGCACAGCAATTAAGAGACCAGCTGCAGGTCTTCCCCTTACTGCTTTGGAGGCCAGAACTATCTTAACCTGATGGTCAGGCCACACAGGAGCTGACATCATCCAGGTTTCTTGGAGTAGGACTAGATCGTATTTATTCAGTAATTTGCTTTTTGATGTCAATAAATGCGAGAACCCTCGTGTGTTCCAAGATACCATTGTGCACTCACGGAGCGCTGGTCTCGCAGTGAGCTTGGGTTTATTAACTTCTTTAGTGGCGGCGGCAGCGAGCCAAGTCCATTTTGAAATTGCGGACTGGTTAGAATTTGAGGGAGCCTGGTTGCAATTGCAGCAAATAGGAGAGCCAGTTACATGTTGCTACTGGATTTTTGGCCCACCCCTGTTTGTAAGTGAGCTGGTTCAAAGTAGATTGAATTGGCTTAGCGGGAGCCACTATTTCCAAAGCTAGGCCTTTTTCGCGTAAGAGATGCCTCTGTTGCCAGATGTAATTCTTGATTATTAATGAAGAGATATCAATGTCAACAATATCCTGATAGGCAGGTTTTGGATAGGATACTCGCTGGATGTCATTGGAGTTAATGTGTCACAATGCCGGAATGCAGTGAAAGACTGCCATCAGCGTAACTCTGTTTGTGAAAGGATAAGAATTAATTCTGTCTATCATGGTGATTCTTAAAATGTCCTCTTGTAAGTTGTCAGTCAGGCATTGATTATCATATGTGGGGGCGAATATATGCTCCTGATCAGGTTCAGTTGGAACTATTAAAACTGATTGGGCAGCTATTGAACACCTCTTATTATCTTCAACAGTTGAAGTAGAAGGAGACTTTGTGAAGGGGGTTTGTTTAATTAAACCATTTCGTTTTTGTTCAAGTGTTCTGACAGCGGCACCGTCATAGTTTAGGTTTACACAAAACTTGGGGCTTTCAGCCACCTCAGCTGCGTTAGATTCATGCAGACATTGATGTATAACATCTACAATTGCCTCTTTATTGTGTGAGTATACAGAAAAATTCATCATTTCTTCTTGAGAGATTGAATTCACTGTGGTACAGCATTTCACTACCGGAACATTAGCAACAATGGGAATGCAAGGAGGAGCTTCCACTGTCTTACCTTCGAGGCAGGCCAGCCCAGGCGATGGGGGAAGTGCAGCAGCTGGGATGACGCTTTCGAACTTATCCAAATCTGAAGGAGGACAGCCATTGTCGTTAGGACCCAATGCTGATAAAGTAGCTACAAAAGCTTTGGTTTTGGATTTCTTGTTTTTTTTCGGGATAGACATATTTTTCGTCTTTTTCCTTTTCAGAGGGTCGGTTGAGGAATTTAAATCAACACCCCAGTCATCTGTCCATTTTTGGTTTGACCTTTTCTTTCTATGCATATTTTGTGAAGAACGACGAAAGAAATCATAAAGCGATCGTTCTAGACCAATTTGTTGGGGGGATTCAACAGGTATTCATTGGTCATTAACAAGGGGTATTTTGTCATTAGTTAACATTTGAGGAGGGGATGCCATTACTCCCGCAGTGGGAGGGGAGATCCCTTCCATAGATGACACTGGGAGCTCTGATAGATGTGCATCACAACAAAAGGTAGGATTTGCATTTTATAATGCATTTGGAAGATTGCATACCAACCAATCTAGCTTACTAGTAAGGATTGACAGTGAGCTTTCATGCAAAATGGCTCTACTTTCTAATGTTTCAAATATTTTGGTGAATGCATGAATAGAAGTATTGATGGCCATTAAGGCCGTCTCCAGAGCTAGATTGGAAACCGACGGAAAACCAAAAGATGTGTGTGGTATTGGTTTAGCAAAAGAAAGGGCAATAGATGGAGTTGACTCACGTGAAGAAATAATAACATTAGGACCGTCCGTGGGGTAGAGCTCAAGTGATATGGATAGTCTCGGATCTGTAGGCTCAGTGGTGGAATCAACACTGATAATTGGAGCGGGAGTGTTAGGGACCTGAGTTGAGTGTGCTACAGGCCGAAGCTGATTGGAGGTAAGTTTAGGGAATTGCTGATCCAAAGGGTCCCCTGGTTCAATCGGTTCGGCTTGTGCAGAAATACCTCTTAGTACATGCAAATAAAGGGACTGTGGAGTGTGGGAGATCATGGATTGGGATAATATAGTGTGAACCTTATTTGCGTGCACCATGACATTGGTTGATGGAACAGGGTAAGGTTCATCAGGAATAGGGGCCTGGTCAGTTGCATAAGCATCCATGGTGTGGTCAGAGAGAAAATTTACTAGAGGAGGCACATTGGGCGTCAGAATTTCAGTCTCTCCTTGAGTATGTGTTACTGGATATCTAGGAATGGAGGGCCTAACAGGGCCAGACCCCATAGAGGAGAGATGAAAACCCAGCTGTATGTTTAGCAGGATGCAATGGTAGCAAAAGGGAGGCGGAGGCATGCCAGCAGTGAGTCTCACCATGAAAGAGACGATTGGGTTAAGTTTAAAATTATAAGTTAGATTTTTTTTTTATATAGTTAACAGTCATTTACACTTGTTATATTAATGTTTTTGAGATAGTTTCTCAATTATTGAATGTTACAATTTGATTTGCCTATAAAGAGGGAGAACTCGCAAATTCACTCCTGCTTGCCAGATAGAGGCTCACACGTATATCAAAGCGTCTGTAAAAACACTCTTAATACGTGAAGTGCCGATTCGTCAGAATCAAGTCTTGAGTTGATGATAGAGAGAGCCAAGAGGTAAAGTAAATGGAGCTCAATTAGATTACAAACGTCACACGCACGAAAACACAATGTGCGCGTGGCAGACCGTTGGGAATGATTTATCTTTCTCACTACAACGGGTCATAGATTGTGAGAGCTAGTCATTTGAAATCGACGCTATAAATGCGGTCAGCAAGACCAGCTCCAGTATGGTTGAAATAGTGGCTGAGAGTTAACTCGCCAATGGCGAGTTGGAAGATCAAATAAATAGAAAAGGCAGAAAAGTTATGGCTGTTTATATAGTAATACAGCTCGTGGATAGCAGATGGAATCGATTTTTTATTTTTTATTTTTTAGATTTTTTTTTTGCTCAAGACAATCTTACGCCTGTTACCAAGTGGATAAAAAGAGACAGTAGCTTTAAATGGGTGAGATCCAAAAATCGCGGCAGAGCGGAGCAGACAGTACTCATCTGTACTCGCTTCTGGTGCGCGTAGACGCTGAATTTGTAGCTGGTCACTGGAAGGGCGTGGCTAAAGAAAACAAACATAAAAGGTTGAATTAGAGCTTGTAAATAAGTTTCTTATAAGTTTATTATAGTCCATATAGTCCTCTGTAAGAATCTCAAGATGTTCAGGGCTGTAATAGAAGTCAGTATACCCAAAAACGCTTTCCAGGGAGAATAGATCCAATCAGAGGCAATCCAGATAGCGTGGCTTGCAGGTAAGCAAACAGTACTTGCCTGTACTCGCTTCTGGTGTGTGCGGACGCTGAATTTGTAGCTGGTCACAGGGAAGGGGCGTGGGCAAAAACGCTTTCCAGGGAGAATAGATCCAATCAGAGGCAATCCAGAAAGCGTGGCTTGCAGGTAAGCAGACAGTACTCGTCTGTACTCACTTCTGGTGGCTTATAACTTTGTTGCCATTTGACAAATGTGCACACAAGTTTCCAGAAATATTAGACACAGAAGCTTGAACGTCTGTGCAAAGTCTGAATGGATGTCAAGTGGGGGCTAAGTTATAAGACTATTTTATGTACGTACATTGTGATACTTTTCAAAAACTAAAACATGGACCGATTTGCAGCAAACTCATACAAGGACCATTGTCAAGGACCTGAATGCAAGGTTTTGCACATGTGTCTGTGTTTTATTTTTTTAAAAGTATCATAATGTAGTTACAAAAAATTATGATATACCTTTGGTGACTGAGGTATAGCCTGTAGCCATGCACAGGGGCCATATTGTCCTGGCCATGACCACAAGGGACCGGCAATGGGGTTAAAGTTGGCATTGCCACCAGGGACAGGCTATGTGGTAAAGTTTTTCAAAATCAGTATAGGTTTGAATGGGAAAAAAATTCTGCTCATGGCTACAGTGCTGGACAGGTTTGCAGCAATCATTTGCGAGGAGCATCAGAAAGGACCTCAAAGCATGGTTTTGCATATCTGTCTTATTTTATATTTTTTTATAAAGGGTCAAAATGTAAGTACAAACAATTGTGATATAAAGGGGCCGATTCATGGAACAAATGTGCGCCAAAAATCCATGCGCAAGCAGGCGCAAGGGAGCGCAAGCGTGAGAAACGCAGCGATTCAAGGAAGACGCTGCGCGTGTTTCCCGCTGTCCGTGATCCCAATCCAGCCATGGCGCACGCAGGCATACACGGCGTGCGCTACGCTCACAGCAAAAGCGCACATAGCGCGGTGCACACAACCAAAGTGGGCGTAACAGTGGTCGTAACACGCGGAATGGGGAACAACGCGTGAAAAAGAAGGCGTAACTGGGGAAGTACTGCAGGGAACTACACAGAACGCCCACACGCATGCGAACAACCCGTATTCATGGATCCGAATACGGGAAACCCGCGCACGGCAAAAGACGCGCACAGGCGTCAACGCGTCCGCCACACGAAGGCAGGCGGAAGCGTCCCCGCGCACAGCATAAAAATGCGCGCAAACAACAAACGCGTATATACAGCTACGATGAATGCCCCATTTGTCGCAGCACTGATCGTGGGACACCGCAGGAGGAGGAGAATAGCCAGGGCACGCATTTTCGCACCACGGACAAGCCTTTTTGGGATGCCTGACGACCAGGTCTATGGCAGGTATAGCTTTCCACCCCATATCATCCTAGACCTGGTCAGGGAGTGGGAAGATGACCTTACATCCCCCACCCTTTGCTCCCAAGCATTGAGCCCCTTGGAGAAGCTGCTCAATGTCCTGCATTTTTTGGCCACTGGGTCATTTCAGCGGCCCACTGCCATAGTGGGGGGGGTCTCACAGGCCACGCAGTCACGCTGCCTACACCAGGTACTGGCAATCATGACAGCGCGCCCCTCAGTCCGCAGGCACATATACATGCCCAGAACACCCGCAGAAAGGCAGGCCGTTGTCCTGGATTTTTTCAGGGTGGCACACTTCCCCAAAGTGCTCGGTGCCATAGATTGCACCCATGTGGCCCTACGTCCACCTAGGGCCACTGAGCACATCTACCGAAACCGCAAGCACTGGCATTCCATCAATGTACAGGTGGTATGCGATGCAAAGGGAATCATCACCTCTGTCTATGCAAACTACCCTGGCTCCACCCATGACAGTTTCATATACAGAATGTCTGCCCTGAGCCGGGCCCTGGAAGCTGGGCAGCATGGCGACACATGGCTCCTAGGTCAGTACAAATGCCCTTGCACATGCATGCAAGTCACACACAGACAAATATCCAAACCCTAATAATCTCAACTATTATCACCTCCCCAGGGGACAGTGCCTACCCTCTGAGCAACCACATGATGACACCAATCCGGAACCCCACCACACCACCCCAGGTAAGATACAACGCCGCCCATATTGCAACCAGGGGCATAGTGGAGCGCACATTCGGAGTGCTCAAGTCATGTTTCCGCTCCCTTGACCGCTCTGGTGGGCAACTACTCTATGCACCACCAGTAGTGTGCAGGATCATTGTGGCAGCATGTGTCCTGCACAATGTTGCAACACGGCAGGGCGTCCCGGTGGACATGGTGGTGCCCCCACATCCCCAACCACAGGCGCTGCCCATGGGAGGGGACAGGGCACGTGGCGAGGAAGCCCGGACCCAGCTTGTGGCCACATTTTTCACCTAAACTCCCACCCCTGCGGAGTGCACACAGGCCTGGCACATACCAGGTGACAATCGATGATGACAAAGAGACAGTCAACTGTCACAACCCTACCACCCTGAGATAGTTGCCATGGAA
This sequence comes from Ambystoma mexicanum, assembly GCF_040938575.1. NCBI lineage: Eukaryota > Metazoa > Chordata > Amphibia > Caudata > Ambystomatidae > Ambystoma > Ambystoma mexicanum. The sequence goes on along the minus strand of NC_090936.1, from coordinate 1,195,992,255 downwards.
GTGCCACATCGTCTGCATCCCTAGCTACTTAAACACAAGCTATCCCGTGTGACCAAAAGGCACACATATGACATATGACATGATATGGCCTATACACAAGTATTTCAAGGTGCGATGAGGCAGGGAGGGGGGAACAAGGGAAGACAGACAACGGTACTACTAGGCCAGGTGTCATTGAGATTGTGCAAGTGCAGGGGTAGGGGAAAGGGAAAAGTGCAAGGGGAAGGGGGGGTGAGTGCAGTACAGGGGAAGTAGACCAAAAAAAAAAAACATAGATCGGCTGGTGGCAACTGCAAAGGTAAGTGCAGACAAGTGCTGGGAAGGGTGGGCAGTAGGGATAGAGAGACAGTACCGCAGTGCAGGGGTTGCCAGGGAGGCAGTGCAAGTGGAGAGTGGCTGGGCCAGGGTCCGAGGTCGGTGAGAGTGGCCCAGTTGCAGCTCCAGTGCAGTTCCAGTGAAGAATTCTGCAAGGGAGAGGCAGAGAGAAAGCAGAAGCAAAGAGGAAGGTCTTGAGGTGCTTCCAGAACTGGAGATGGTTCCCCTCAAGTTCAAGTGAGGCAGGAAGGCTGTTCCAGAGGGAGGGCCCTGCCGCGGAGAGAGATCTACCCCCAGCTAGTTGCTCTGAGAAGCGGATGACCCTGACATGCAAGGTGTGCATCACACACACCTGCAAAACAGGCCATGGCCATCACTGTCATGTCACTCAAACCCTCCCAAACCACAACATGACATAACAAGCAATACCCATACACCAACACAGTAACGATAAGGTACACATTGCCATGTCCTAATTGTACAGTGGCATCAGGCAATGATGCCTGACCTGGAATCAGATGAAATGACAGACCAACAAAATCTCCCACCAAAAATAAGTCATTTCCAAATGCATTACAAGAGTCGTAGACGTAACATAACAATGAATGCTTGTCTACATGCACATTGTGCATTGCAAAATCAACACTGCAGCTCATGTGTGCTGTGTCCTACTCCTGCAACACACTGCTCAGCGCACAGCACAGTGAACAGCCATTGTGTGTGATGCACACCCTGAGCATCACATCTAAGTGACAGACCACATCAAACAGCAAATCAGGCATGTACAGGATCCATAATCGGTCACAGAACATGTGCTGCAGGGACACAGTGGGCACCAGAAGGCAAACAGTGTACACGTGGATATGCAAGGGTGGGAGTACATGTAGTGCATCAGAGTGCAAGTTTGTGGTTCTGCAAGGACATGCACTCCACATATGCATGTGCACTCAAGTGACCATTAGTGTTCTCTACACATCACATGTCAACATTCACCATGTGTACACCCCAGCATGTCAAACCACAACTATCCCCTCGCACCTGAAAGGAAAACACAACACATGAACAGGCATTGATCAGCAGAACACAACATGTACATAGGATACCACCATTACAATGTCAGAGTTCCCATCACACTGCGGGGCAAGGCAACTATCAACAACAACCCCCCCCTCCCTCACAAATGACCATGACCCACTGAACAACTGCACCTGGGTCATGGAGCATTCAAACCTCAATTCCACCTGGCCACAGGATCACCTTTACCCTTCGTCACCATCTCCCACCCTGTGTGTAAAAAGGTGCCTGCACCCTCATAATCCACACTCATGTCCAAAATCACAAAATCCAAGCCAGAAAAACGAACCAGAACACCCTCCAGTAGATGACTTGATGTAGCAGTACCTCACAAAGGCCAAGTACTACCACAATGATGCAACAACCAAGGTAGCACAGTAAAACAATGTCACGACAGGATGTGAAACATGTGTGGTACATGACATAGGATGATGCACCATGAACGGATGTGTACTGTCACAGGTCCCCTGTACAGGCGCGGGAGTGTCACAAAACAACCACCCCCACCATGTCCCGGGTGCCTGCAAGGTCAAACTCACACAGGCCCCTGAGACCCTGGTGGGGAAAGAGGTTCAGGGATATGCAGTCGGGACAGTTGTTGACACACTGGATGACTGGAATGAGTGGCAGGAGAAGGGAGGAGGAATGACACATGAAACTAGGGAATGCACGAAAATGTACTACCTGCATGAACACATACACAATCCAAACAAACTTGGACATCATTGTCATGGCCTTCTGTAGTCCAGGCTCAGGAGTGGTACGAACCAACCACTCCCTCTAGGGTTTTGGCGCCTGCAAGTTCGGGGCTTACACAGGCATCCACAACCCCAGCGGGGAAAGAGGGTCAGGGAACATTGCTTGGATAGGTACGGGAAGCAGGAACACCGGGTGGAGGGTACAGGGTTCAAAATTGCATAGGAGTACGGGTGATTAGGGAGAAAAAACATACCAAATTGAACCACACATACATCCATGCATAAGTACACTCCCGAGCAAGCCTATGCAGAGCAGTTCGAAAGAAAAACAACAAGACACTTAGCTCTGGTTTTGAGTGCTGGCCTCCTGCCTGCACACTCTCAGGTCCGGTTACAGGAGCACTGCAATGCTGCAAAGAGAGCCACAGTCAACAACCTGTATGTGCCAATTACACAAAAACACAACACCAAACATGCCCCATAGCAACAAACTACTCTACAAACAGACAATCTGGTGTAGATGCTTCGTACCCATATATAACATCACCCCTGTGACGGGTCATACACAGTCAATGCAGTAAATCAGCCGCCGGTGGGTGCGTGCCAAATGGAACACCAATGTGTCACAATTCACACAACATGCAATGTTCCCTGGGTAAGCAGACAGACCCATATAGCAAGCCATGACTTCTGAGCAAGTTGCGTACCACCATGGCCGAAACAAAGTTGGCAGGGCATTTATCATAAAGTACATGGAAAAGACATGCACTGCACCCGAGTATGTCCCTTGCTGTATGTCCCTGTGAGCTGCCCTGTTCCTGTCTCGGAAGGCTACATGTTTGATACAAGTGCCTCAATGGACCTTGGTGTACCCGAGGGTATGTGTCACTGCCCCTGCATGTGTCCCATACAACCCTACTATCAACTGCTATCAGTCCACCAACACATCTGAGCTGCATTGTGTGCTTCAACACCAATATTCGTCTAAGCTCACCCTCAGTGCTGTGACTAAGCCTGCATGTGCAACTCGCCTGGTGCAAGCTTTGCTGTGTCGTGGCCCCCCTGTGCTGCTCACCTTGCCTGGAGTTCCTTGGAAGATGTCAGCAGTTCTAGGATGTGGGTCTGCAATCCCTGTGCCTCTGCTTGTGCACACATGTGCATGTGGGCACCAACAAACGTGTCCAAAATTCCGTCATCCAATGGGCCATGTCTGCTGGCAAAGGTGCTCTGGAGGCTCATCCCCCTGCAGAAAGGGCATGAAACACATGATTAATGCTTCAAAGTCATCTGTGTGTGTCTCATCAGGCATCTCATTACTTGACCATGTCAGAGAGTCACATCACAAATCACACCATCAGTCCGTCTTTCACATCCAAAGTGTGGAACACTATCTACAGCATGAATTGCAACAAGCACGTGTACAGTAAAGATATGAAACATACTACACAATGCATAGCAATTAATGTACACATTAATCATGACACATCCCATCTAGCAAAAGCTGAACAGTGGACAATAACACTAAAATCATCCCCACTAGGGGTGTCAACACAAGTCACACAGCACCAGACATGCCACAGATATGACAGTCCAAAGCCCTTGTGTAAAATTCTGTAACACCGAACCATCCTTGCGAGCCCATGGATAAGGGAGGCAGGAGTGGCATATGTGAGTCAAGGACCCCAAGCAGCAAACACATACACAAGACAAGCCTGAAGGGCCCAGCTGGAACAGACAGTGGATGCCTTCAAAAGCCACAAAGCACCGCACCGTCACATGAAAGCACAATAGACTAGCATTTTAAACTAAATCAACTATTAACTAATTACACTAACAATGGAAAACCTACATTACCTAATTAAACTAACTATCAAACAGAAACTTAACTAACTAAACTAAAAGAAAAATCAAAAATGGCCACATACGACCTGGGGGGGAGGGGAGGCACCCAGGAGGGGGGGAGGTACAGGTGCTGCTCAACATCCACATGCGATGATGCTGAGCCAAAAAAAAAACCTCCATTGGCTCAACGCCTGCACAGCCCGACCTATGTGGGAGATAGATGGTCGTCCGAGTCTGGCTCATCCTGGAAAGGAGGACGTGGCACAGTAGCCTGGCCACTCCTAGCTGCAGCTTGCCCCTCATCAGCAGCAAGTCTGCTGGACGGGTGAGCCTGGTTCTGTGTGGCGATGTGACGTAGGTCTGCATGCAGAACCTCACGTGATACACGTGCTTCCTCTTGCAAGGTAGCACGTGTAACACAGAGTTCCTCCAGCAAGGCCTGGCTGGACAACCGCTGCACCTCCCGGCAAGCCTGTAGCTCAGCCGAGATGGTACGCTCAAGCTGTGCAAACCTCTCCTCTGCCTGCTGCCTCTGGGACATCATAAGGACACCCAGAGTGGATCTGAGGGAAGCATACTCCTCCCTCAGGGCATCCATGTGCGCCTCTGCGTGAGCAGCAATTGCTTGACGCAGAGACGACATTTCAGCCTGGCGTGCCCTGTCTGAGGCCGCTTTGCCCAGCCTGAGCGAACGGGCCGTGGACCGTGCCGCCTGCTGCTGGAGAAGCACCTGCCTAGCAGGGGGGAGCACAGATCGGGCCACACGCTCCATGCTCTCAGCGATGTTCTCCATTGCTGCCCCCTGCCGTTCGGAATTGGCAATCATGTCTTGCTCCCACTCAGTATACAGCGGTTGCGCACGGCGACCGCGTTGCCGGGCTTGACCCCTGCGGGACCCAAGGACCGGGGGTCCTCGCTGTGTTGGCACCGCCCGCGGCTGCACGACTACATGCCCCCGTCGACGTGATGTCCCAGACACATCAGTGACTGGTGTGGAGGGTGACCCTGCGTCCCGATCCACCACGGGCGGAGGAACCAAGACTGTCTGATCCCTCAGTGCAGGGGTCGCAGACAGAGGAGTGTCCACATCAGAATCACTCACCCCTGACACATGGACTTGATGCTCATCCAACTCAACATGGACGTCAGAGTCGTCATCAAGGCTGGACTCATAGGCAGCCAGAGACAAGATGGACTGCAGCACTTGGGGGTTTTCGTGGCCTACCACCCCACGACCCCCACTAGTGCTGGGTTGATGTGGTGTTACCAACCCTGTGTCTGGCATGACAACACCATCCTCCGCCTCCATTGCGTCATCACCTGAAAAATAGAGAGAAAAAAGGTCACTACACATGTCAGAAGCACACAACTCACACACACTCCGACAGCAAACGCATCCGGCAGACATGTGACACACAACATATAAGCTGGCATGCATGCTGGGTCAACTTTGAATAGCTTCTGTGATCAGACCTGTTGAAAGGTGGCAGTTTCCATGGAAGTGGGTCTATGCAGTGCAGAAAATGTGTACGCCACTCACTACCTACATGTACAAGGACTCCATGGTGTGTGCCAGGAAATGTGAAGGCAGTGCAATGTCAAATTCAGACATCACGTGCATTGTGCATTCAATGGGTACCATATCTAGAAGCCAAGCACCCCTCCACCCCAGTACCAAAGCAGGTATGCCTAGCATGGTATCAAAAGGCTGACCATACACCTGTGTATTGACAGGCAGTGTTGACTGGCATCAACAGCTTAATGTGATTCAAGTGACAACACTGCAAATGATGCTGGGACAGTAGGCAGGACACATGATGAAAACTCTGGAGGCCGCCCACGTGTGAAGAAGACACAACAAGAGTTGGACAGAGTCATTGGCCATTGAACAGGCTGAGCCCTGTGAGCCAGACAGATTGTCAGAGCCTAAACATGTGTGCAACGCAGGACTGAGCCACAGTTGACATGGGAAGGCTGATGAGATGGCAGGCAATGTATGTAACCAAGGACTTGTATTACAGTGATCATCCAGTCAAGGACACATAGGGGCATGCGTGCAATGCAAATGGAGCATGAATGGGCACTCATGTCCCTGCGGGACATCTGACCTATGCACAGTACAAGTGAGATACCCTGCATCAAGTACTAAGGCTGTACCACACGGCATATGTTTGGCAGATTCCACGCTGGAAGTTAGCATCTACACAGGACGCATGAACAAGAAAGTACACATTGGCAAGATTGAAGAACACCAGTGCAAAGGTGGAACTGGGGTGCAGAGTGGCGGAGGAGGGGCAAGGGAGCATGCCTACATGGAGTCCCCGCATGCAGGCAGAGGAGACATGCATGACGTAAGCATTGCATTACTTACACATCAGAACCATGTACACGTCACATGTAGTGGCAATCATGCACAACACATCCCACAAGTGAAACACACACGTCCTCAACAAACACGCATCAACACTCACTGGACTGCGCATCAAAGTCCAGCATCTCTCCCACTCCTTCGACCAATTCAGGTGGTATGAACTCTGCAACGAGAGCCTCTTGCGGAGTGAGCTCTTCCTCCTCTGGTGCAGGCCCACAGCCAGTCACCAGAGTCAAGTTGTAATTAGAGGCACGCTTAGCCTTAGTGCTGCGCTTGATGTAATTCCAACGCTTTTTGCACTCTTGCGCCGTGCACATCTCATGGCCGAATGAACTGACATGTTCCGCAACATGCTTCCAGTGGGTGTCATGTTGGGCAGCCGTAATCTGACTATTGGCACCCACTAGCATGTCACGGCTGTGGCCTCGCACGTAGTCCACGAGGAAGTCCAGTTCCTGCTTACAGAAAGGCTTCTTCCTCGACATGCAGGAGGTCGTGGCTGTGTGTGGGGTCCCAGCCTGTGCTGCAGGTGCAACCTTCATCCTATTGGATTGTGGCGCAGACCCTGGCTGGCTAATGCCACCCTGACCAGTATGGCCAGTGAGATCGGTGGATTGAGCCAACGGAGTGGCAGGTGGAGGGATGACCAAAGGCCTGACTTGTGTCAGTGGCAGCTGGGTGCCCACTAATGGACCCTGCGCAGCAACATCAGCTGTGGCAGGGTCATTGACCGCAACGGTCCTGGTTGGCAGACTCACAACCGGGGTGCTGTTGGGTGCATCTGCCCCTGCACTTTCCAACACCCGGCTGTTCGGGGCAGCAGATGACATGACTGCCCCAGGGACACGTGTCTTGGTCTGAGCAGCCCGGCGTGCCCCTATGGGTTCCCACCTGGCCTGTTGGAGATCTACAAGGGCTCTTCAAGTGCCAACGCAGCCTGCGCTGGCAGACCCTGAGCCTGGGTGGCGGTGTCCACAGCTGCACCTGCAGCTACCACTACCCTTGGGCCTGTGGCAGTCGATGGAACGGACTGCCGGGTCAAACGGGTGCCAGTGCCAGATGCAGGAGCTGCATCCCCCGGAACCACAGGGGGTGGTGGCATGACTGCACCTACACATGGCACAACATTGTGCTCAAGTGGCGCACCCCTGCCTCTTCCCCCTCTGTGGCCGCCCTGGACACCCTGGTGTCCCCCTACTCCCTGGTCACCACGGCCACGTCCCCGACCACGCCCGCCACGAGGAGGACGCCCAGCTGAGGCGCCCCTCACCTTTGGTGTCCTCTTAACCATGGCACAGATGTAGTAGTGCCGGCACAGATGGAGTAGTGCCAATGGGAGGTGTACACCACAAATGACCTGGGCAATTGGGGTGAAGGGGGTGGGAAGCAAGATGTTAATGGCCCCCCTGCACCTGGCAGGCTGTATGTGACCCCGGTGATGTAGTGACGGGTCACGCAACGCTCAGGCACCCCAAAACTGCAGTAAAACCGTGCACGCAACCCTGCAGCCTAAGTGCGTGGATTCAACCTCCCGCAGTACGCGGTGGCACCCAGTAACACGAATAACGCGTACGCGTGGGACACGCAGGCTACTATGACATTTCCACAGTGGGAAAAAGAGCATGAGCAACTCACCGTCTGACTAGCGCGATGCAGAAAAACACGCGTAGCCAATGCCCCCGCCAAAAGAAGAGATACGTCCTTGATAGCTGTGAAGTTGTGATGGCGCGCGAAACAACACGAAGCAGCAACACACGTCGGCCTCTACGAAAGGCACGTACAGCGAACTGCTGGGCCCGCTCACCTTTAACCCGTGCTGAGGGAAACGCACGCGCGCGTCACGTCACTTACGCGCATGGGCCCTTTCCTCGTATTACACGCGGACGTGCAGTTTTTCACGCGCGCTGAAATGCCCATGCACGCCTGTACGCGTCACATCATAGGGGCGCTTGTGCTTGAGAGGCCTTCTGTCCAATGAAATTGCGTATGCGTGCAGACGCGCTTACGCGCTAAGAGCCTTTCCTCGAATTACACGCTGACGTGCCGAATTTTCACGTGCCAAATCACTCCGTATCAAACTGGCCACGCGTAAGCACACGGAAGACCACGCTCCTGCCCAGAAGGCCAAACTACTGCCCCCCAGAGCCCCGAGCACCCTCCCACCGGCCATCTGCTGCTGCCTGACTGCCTGCTGCCCACGTGCCCTGCCATTTGCTGCCTGCACATCAGCCAGGGGTGCTGTTGCTGTGACCACCCCTGCTGGAACCGAAGACTCCCGACTGGGATTCCATCGCTCCACAGCCCAGCCCCAGGACCCAGTTGCCCACCCACTCCTGCCTCTGGGGTTGTCATGTTGGGGCAAACACCATCTGAGACCACTGACAACCCCCGGGCAGAGAGGCAGAGGGGCATCAGCTTCAGTGCCACCTAAGTTGGTGTCCTGGTGGCGCAAGTCCTGGGGCAGTATGATGCCCTCTTCGGAAGTTCCCGCGCCGACAAGGAAGGACGGACTCGGATCTGGACTGACATTGTGACTGCCATCAAAGCAGAGGGGGTGGCAGTCCGCGACTTCCAACATGTCAAGAAGCGCTGGGAGGACTTCAGGTCCAGGACCCTGAACAAGGTCCGGCGCCTCTTGAAGGCAGCGGATGCCAAGGGGCGCCGGGGCCACTTGTCGGAAGAACAGATGAAGGTCATGGAACGCATATCCCCAGCGCTCCACGTCCAGGTCCTTGAGAGGCAGACCCGTCTGGAGTCGAGCGGTAAGTGTACATGCATCCTGATTGTGAACTGTGCGTGTGGTGATTTTTCAGTAGTGTTCAGGTTGCACATCTGTTTGTATGGGGTCGAGTATGGGTGGGGGTGTACAGGGCCGTGGGGCTAACACATGCAAGGGCTGGAATGTGTGAGACATGGATGGTGCTTGTGTGTGTAGGCTTGCATGCCAAATGCAGTTGTGTGGGCACACATGTTTGGATGAATGTGTATGTAAGTAGACATGTCCGTGATGTCACGCATGTATGTTGTTTTCAGCTGCATGTATCAGCACTGTGTACATGTGCATCTGTGTGTATTTGAAAAGGGTGCAACAGTGATGCAACATGGATGCATGTGACAGCGGTATGTGGAAGCCTGATCGGCAGATGTGACATGGATGCCCATCTGAACACTGCGACACTTGGCAGAGGTGTACACATGCATGCAAGTGTGGTGGTGTGTGTACATGTGTTTTGCACTTCCTGTGTTGCATGTGATGTCTGGCTCACCTTTGCCTGCTCATGCTGTTGTATGTGTATGGATGGTGCTGGCAGTTGCGATATGGCTGTGGTATGGCTCATGTGTGCGAGTTGAAATGACATGTGTGTTGGGGATTGTGAGGACATGTCTGAGGTTTGCCAATGCCACTCATGTACAACTGTCATGTGTGTATGTGTCCATTGTACAGTGCCCTGATGCCTGTGTTTTATTTCTCCCTGTCTGCAGCGTCAACTGATGAAGAGGGCGGAGAAGGTGCTGTGTTGCACAGCGGCGGGGATCCCACCGCCAGCCGGAGACGCAAGGCCCGGCTCCCCTCCCATGTTGTCATCTCGTCGGGGAGTGAGGAGTCCGGTGCCGCGTCCCAGGCCGCAGCTGCCGGGGGGAGGTCCAAGAGGCAGAGGTTGGAGTTGGACTCCTCGGCAGCAGAAGGGGCAGCTGGGACCCCACAGGGCTCAACGGGGGAAGATGGCACGGAGTCATCCAGGTTGGTGGGGGGTTTGGTGGAGGAGGAGGCTGTGCAAGCAACAGAGACAGGGTCTGGAGGTGGGGATCCCACTGGTGCTAGTGTGCAATCCTGTCCCTGATCCTGTCCCTGCATCATCTTGCACCAGCAGGGATGACTACGTCCAGACCCGTTTTCAGGCAGGGGATGAGCTCACGACAACTGGTCTTCCTCTGCCTGCGGACGTGGCTATCCGGGTCCGGGTTGAGCCTGTTCTGAGTGGTGTGGCGTTGCGTCAACGGGCCATGCGAGGTGTCCTGCAGTCTTTTCATGAGGAGACTGCACCTCATCTCGAATGGCTTGTTGACCACGTCAGCCTGCTGGGACAGGTCACCCAGGCCAGATCCCTCCGTATGATGGGGCTTGCTACGACCCCCTCCTCAACTGAACCCCCTACGCGCCAGTCATCCTCCGTGCCATCTTCCCACCCATCAGTCACCTGGGTGCCCTGTGGAGCTGCCTCTGACGGTGCGGCCAGGCTGGTGGAGGAGGCATCCCTGCCACAGTCGGGAGTCGGACGTCCAGCAGGGGTGGCCACATCAACGACGGCACCCCAGCCGGCGGAGGATGTGCAGGCAGCAGGAGGCAGTGCACGGGCAGAGGCACAGCAGCAGCAGCAACGTGGTGGGAGCCATGAAGGCTCGGGGCCTTCAACATCAGAGGGGCAGGCATCGTCCGGAGGGCAGGAGGACCCAGGACAGAGAGTGTCTTCCGTGTGGCAGCGGTTGGGCCACGCCATAGATGCGGAGCGGCAGTGGGTGGAAGAGGCACGGCTCACAATGGTCAGGGCGGAGAACTCCATGCGGAGGGCCCTGAGGCGGGCTGAGCGCCTCGAGGCAATCCGCAGGGGTTTGGAGGAGGACACGTCGATGGCCCTGCGGACCCTCGGGGCCATGGAGGAGGACCACCTCTGGGACATTGAGCAGGAGTTCGATGATGCCCTGGCCCGGGACATCCAAAAGTGAGCCGTCAGACTAGCCCGCTGCCCTTGTACATAGTTATGTAGGTAGTGTTAGGTTTCCTTTTTTTTAAATTTATTTTGGACCTTTGGACATTGGCCACATTTTTGTATATAGTTTATTTTATTAGTTAGTGTAGTTAGATAGGTTTCATTTCTTTTGTTGGGATAATGGACCCTGGCTTGTTCGTATGTACATAGTTCACTGTTGGATTGTATTTTTCTTTCACATTTTAACCATGGAGCAATGGCTTTCAATTTTATTTCCCATTGGATTTTGTTTTGTGGACAGTGACTTTGGACACCATTACTTTGGATTATGATTTTTGCTTTTGCTTTTTTTCACGGACATGCTTCTTTTCATTTTTGTACATTCCCATTTCTGTTTCTTTATTTTTGATTCTATTTATGTTTCCTTTAATACATATTTTTTTAGTGAACTTCAATGTGTAGTATCTCATTGGTTTCATGCATATCATGATATGGGTTTTGAGTTCACTGACACCCATTGGGTGTATGTGAGGGAAATGTGTTTGTTTCAGAACTTGCAAACGGTGTTCTGTCATGTAATTACCAATTATGAGTGGGTGGATGCAATACTCGGGTGGGTGTTTTGCATTTGGAGGCTGACCATAGGGACCAGGGATCTAGATTGTGATGACATGTTGGCTGGGGAACATGTGTTGGACATGGGTGGGGGCCTGCTGGCAGGTGCCCCACAGTGCTGGGGGGTGGGGGGGTGGGAGACATGGGTGGGGGCCTGGTGGAGGGTGACCCTGCACTGCTGGGGGGTTGGGGCCAGCCGCGAGCGCAACTTGTGCGCTGTATTCTATGAATGACCCCAAAAGTTGGCACCTGTGCAATGGGCCTGGCCCTGAGCAAGGCCCTAGGTTTGAATGGGAAAACAAATCTGCTTGCGACTGCAGCCCGGTATGCTGGACAGGATTGTAACAAAGTTGTGCGAGGAGCATGAGCAAGGCCCTGAAAGGATGCTTTTTGAAATCTGTCCTGTGTTTTACTTTTTTGAAATTTTCGAAATGTAAGTACAACAAATAGTGAAATGGGAGACATGGGTGGGGGCCTGGTGGAGGGTGACCCTGCACTGCTGGGGGGTGGGGGTGGTGGGAGACATGGGTGGGGGCCTGCTGGCAGTGCCCCACAGTGCTGAGGGGTGGGGGGGGTGTGAGACATGGGTGGGGGCCTGCTGGCAGGTGCCCCACAGTGCTGGGGGGTGGGGGGGTGGGAGACATGGGTGGGGGCCTGTTGGAGGGTGACCCTGCACTGCTGGGGGGTGGGGGTGGTGGGAGACATGGGTGGGGGCCTGGTGGAGGGTGACCCTGCACTTCTGGGGGGTGGGGGTGGTGGGAGACATGGGTGGGGGCCTGGTGGAGGGTGACCCTGCACTGCTGGGGGGTGGGGGGGGTGGGAGACATGGGTGGGGGCCTGCTGGCAGGTTCCCCACAGTGCTGGGGGGTGGGGGGAGTGGGAGACATGGTGGGGGCCTGCTGGCAGTTTCCCCACAGTGCTGGGGGGTGGGGGGGTGGGAGACATGGTTGGGGGCCTGCTAGCAGGTGCCCCACAGTGCTGGGGGTGGAGGGGGGTGGGAGACATGGGTGGGGGCCTGGTGGAGGGTGCCCCTGGTGGCTGGGGGTGCAGGGGGACATGCGTTGGTGGGCAGTAGTGCAAGTTGACATGTGGGTTGGCTGGGGGGCATGGCCATGGTGGATCGGGTGCCTGCAGGACATGTGCAGGGTAGGCCCCTGTGGTGTGAGCCACCTGCAGGGGCCGTGGAGGGTGTAGAGGGAACACCTGGGCGGACCCACACGTACAATTCACGTGTGGTGCTCCCCGCGCACCCCTGTAATACACGTACCCTGATGGAATCGCGTGTGGAACTTCCCGCGCACCCCTGTAATACACGTACCCTGCTGATGTCGCGTGTGATACTTCCCCCGCACCCCGAAATACACGTACCCTGATGAGATCGCGTGTGGAACTTCCCGTGCACCCCTGTAATACACGTACCCTGACGGATTTGCGTGTGGAACTTCCCGCGCACTCCTGGAATACACGTACCCTGCTGATGTTGCGTGTGACACTTCCCCCGCACCCCGAAATACACGTACCCTGATGAAATCGCATGTGTACTTCCCGCGCACCCCTGAAATACACGTACCCTGGTGGAATCGCGTGTGGAACTTCCCGTGCACCCCTGAAATACACGTACCCTGCGGAAATCGCGTGTGGAACTTCCCGCGCTCCCCTGAAATACGCGTACCCTGCTCGCACGGGGCCAATCGCGTGTGGAACTTCCTGCGCACCCCTGAAATACACGTACCCTGCTGAAATCGCATGTGGAACATCCCGCGCACCCCTGAAATACACGTACCCTGCGGAAATCGCATGTGGAACTTCCCGCGCACCCCTGAAATACACGTACCCTGCGGAAATCGTGTGTGGAACTTCCCGCACACCCCTGAAATACGCGTACCCTGCTCGCACGGGGCCAATCGCGTGTGGAACTTCCCGCGCACCCCTGAAATACACGTACCCTGCTGAAATCGCGTGTGGAACTTCCCGCGCACCCCTGAAATACACGTACCCTGCGGAAATCGTGTGTGGAACTTCCCGCGCACCCCTGAAATACGCGTACCCTGCTCGCACAGGGCCAATCGCGTGAGGAACTTCCCGCGCACCCCAGTGATACACGTAGCCCGCTTGCCGTGCTGGTACAGGGTTAGCGCAGCCCTTTGCGCTGGATTGGGGATTTTGATGGCTTTTCCCTGCGCGAGAGGCGTTCTTGGGGGCGTAACTGGCGCTGCTGCAGGGTCGCTGCGCCACTGTGCACCACGGCTGGTTTTGGTGGCTGGAATCCATGAATACGCTGTGCGCAGAAATGGATTTTAGCGCACGCGGCTGGCGCAGGGATTCGCACGCGCACACTGTGCGCCAGCCGCGAGCGCCACTTGTGCGCTGTATTCTATGAATGACCCCAAAAGTTGGCACCTGTGCAATGGGCCTGGCCCTGAGCAAGGCCCTAGGTTTGAATGGGAAAACAAATCCGCTTGCGACTGCAGCCCGGTATGCTGGACAGGATTGTAACAAAGTTGTGCGAGGAGCATGAGCAAGGCCCTGAAAGGATGCTTTTTGAAATCTGTCCTGTGTTTTACTTTTTTGAAATTTTCGAAATGTAAGTACAACAAATAGTGAAATAACCTTCCTGACATGGGCAAAGGGCCTGGCCTTCGGCAAGGACAAATGTCTACTCTGATTTACCAATTGGGATATGCACTTCTGATAACGACTCACATAAGTATGCATTGCAAAAAATATGTTTGTTAAAGGATGTTCATAGTTCTTTCATATGTGTTAAAAGAGGAATTATGAATAACTCATATACAGTGATGTAACATTATGAAACATTTTCACTTATAAAAACCTATTCAATTGACAGAAAAAAGGGATGTTACGGTTAAGATGTACCCCATACTTGGACTCCACTGCCCCATCAGTTAGCTAGTGGCCTCCCATGAGCACTTGTCCATCCACAATGCCCCTTTTATTTATGCACGTCTGTCACTGCACAATGCATATGTGCATTTATAGAAGAACTATGTACAATTTGTTGGTCGAAGTATGGGAAATGTTGATGCAAAATATTTGTAGGACATTGTTAAGTGGTAGTTGGTGGGTGGAAATGTAATATGTTGATAGGCTATATGTAAAGTGTTTTAACTGATTGGTGGATATATGTGTGGATGGTTTAAAACAGGGAATGAGGGAGTGTTACAAACATAACAGTAAAAAGAGTAGACGGGCTGATGTGTGTGATGGTGTGTATGTGCAATCTGGGTTTTCTAGTAAGGCATGGGCTAGACAGGGGAATGCAGAGACTGTGGATAGTTGTAAACGGCAAAGGATTATGGTGTTTATTGTATGCTAGAGAGAAGAATTTCAGACAGAAATGTTTTTCTGTTTCTTTTCTTTTTTTTCTAGTATACAATTGTCATTTTCTTCCATTAGCATAGTAGAAAATGCTATTGGGAATGTTGGAGAATCTTATTGAGTCTAACTACTTTACTGAAAAATGGAAAGTAGAGTCTGCACGTTTATTTTTTAGTTCTCTTTATTAACAGTGAAAGGTGGTTCCTAAAGGGACCTTTTTTATGTTTTTTTATTTCTTTATGCAGGACAGGCCAGGAAGTAAGATGGGGATGGAAATGAGGGACGGGGCACCAACCACACATATGGAGTCGCAGGTGGGCAGGGGAAGATGTTGCACGAGTGTTAAATCCAAGGTAGAGGGCAGTGTTTTTCATGCTCCTTGATTACAGCTTCCAAAGCATTTTGAAGTGTACCCCGCTGCAGAGTGGTGTGTTGCTGTATATACAGAGTACTTGTCATGATCTCTGCTTCCAAAGGGTCAGGACTTACCCAACTCCCTTGGAAGCAGACCCATAACCCCGGTTCCGGGTGCCGGCCAGTCCCAATTGGGACCTTTTGGACCCTGTCCTGGCGCCAGTGGCACCAGGCTCATAAATATGCCCAGTCCCAGCGCTGGAAGCGCCGGGCTCATAATGCTTGGGTGGACTTACCTGCAGCAGACCATGCTGCTTACTTACCTGCCAGTTGAGCCCCTGATCCTCTTCTGTTTGGGACTACTTTCCCTGTTGGGTGGGGCAGGAGCCACTCCCTAGGTTCAGAACACTGGAACTCTTCTGGAAAGCAGGAACTCTTTTCTTACCTAGGCGAGGCCGTAGAAGGAGACACCTAAGCACTACAGGAGGCTATTTAAACCACACCCAATGGATGAATCTTGCTTTGCGTTATTCTGCATTCTCTGCAGCAGAACGCTCACCGTGTCTTCTGATCCTGTGCCTAAGGGAACAAAGGCTTACCATCCTGGAATCCAGTCTTCAGCAGCACCTATAAAGACAAAGAAAGAACAGGTTAGCACTACGGTCTTCAGTGGCAGCGCATCTCTTACCTGGTCCAGCGGCTGTCACCAACGCCTCGCGCTGCATACCTGCATCTGAAAGACAAAAGCTTACCGGCTCTTCGCACGCTCCGGAGGCCTTCAACGCTGCATCCCGCATCTGAAAGGCAAAAGAAGATGCGTTTAGAGACATTGGGCAACTTTACTACTCACGCCGAAATCAGCGGGTATCCCAGCACCCTTCAGCTTCTCTAAAGCTCCGAACTTGTACCTGCAAGGTAAAAGAGACAGTTAGTGCGCATCGTGAAGCAGGCAACAAGCGCTCACTTACGTGCTTCCAAGCGCTTCTATTCCTCACGCGGGTTCGATCCTCAACTCTCTCCAGCCCGCCATCCGCCATCGCCGGAACCCTGCAAAACAAGAGGTGTCATTACAAAAGAACTTTACATAAGTCAAAAGCCATACTCACGTGCTCCTCGGCACCGCTCCACAGCAGCTACGCCTTATGCACTTAAAGACTTTTAAGACATTTGAAGTGCCCAGAACTTACCGTTCGTGCAGTAAACGACGGACAGCAGTCCTCTGGGGTCAAGAGGCCTGCACCCTTATCCAGTGAAGAAACTGGTTACAGCACCCTGCCCCCGAGGCAGATGGAGAGCTCGGCATTCACCTACCTAAGGTGAGATCGTTAACCTTTGGGGTCCTACAGGAGAAGAGAAAGGGAAGAGGAGAGAGACACCCAATAACCCCAGTTCATTAATCCCATATTTTCTATCTGCAGACATCTTACTCTCCGAGTCAGACACACAGTGCACAGAGGTCCAGCCCGAGGAACCAACCGTGTGTTACACATCACCTTTGAAGACACGGCATTCACCCAGTCAAGACCGGCGCCTCTGCGGGAATCAGGTGAGCGTTACAGTACTGTTATTTTCGAAAGATATGGATCAACAGCCTCTTTTATTGCTTTCAAGGTAGCTGGTGGGATTTTGTGTTCCACAGAAGTAGGATGTGTGGTTACAGGTAGAGCAAGACAGACTACTACTTCCTCAGAAAATAACAGCCTTTCTGTTAGCATTGTGGTGGTTGGATTTGGCCTGGCTCTGCATGGAGGTGGTCCCGTACAAGTACTGCCCAGGTTTCCACGACTGACTACAATGTTGCACTCAGTGCATTTCACTTTGGTAGCTTTAGGCTTTGGTACATTTCCAACAGTGGTAAAGAACTGCCACAACCATGATTCTCTCTGGGTGCTAGAGGTAGGCACTTCCTCTACCTCATCTTCCTGGTCTTCTTGATTGTCTTTTGAAGTATTGTGCTTCTTTCGTTATGTAGGTCTTCCAGCTGGTGGTGCTGGTGGCTCTTGGTAGGAGGGATGGCAATAGCTGATGTCATTTTTAAGATAAATAGCTGTTTTCCTAATATTCCGACAAGTATGTGCTCTGTGCTAGATTGTTAATGTATAATGAGTAAGAATAGGTGTATGAGCTGTGCAAGAGTTCATTTTGAGCTTCAAATTTCCTAGATATGATATGATATAAGTCATTTATAACGCACCTGTACACAAGTGTTTCTAGGTGCGACAAGGCAAGGAAGTGGAAACAGAAGGAGAAACAACAATCTTACCAGGCCTTGTGTCATTCAGATCGCACAAGTGTGGGGAAGAGCGGAGGGGAGCAGTGCCAAAGGAGGTGGGGGTGAGGAGAAGCGCAGGTGACTCAATAAGTGCTGCCAGAGGGTGGCACTTAAGTGTAAATAGAAGGGACTGTGGGGTTCCAGAAACAGACCTTTAAGAGCCGAGGGAGCTTGGATGCAGTGCGAGGGCAACTGGACATGCAGGAGCCTGACTTGAGCTCAGGGGTGGCCAGGTGACCAGTGTGTGGAGCAATCAGGTACATCAGCAGGGGAGAGGAAGAGAGAAAGCAGAATCAAAAAGGAAGGTCTTCAGTTGCTTCCGGAACTGGAGGTGGTTCTGCTCAAGTGTGATACAGGCAGGGAGGCTGTTCCAGAGGGAGGCACCAGCCGAGGAAAGAGATCTGCCCCCCATTCTCTGCTTGGACAAGCATCTGACCCTCAGAGAATTGGAGGTGGATGAGCAGAGAGCTCGAGAAGGAAGCGGTTTAGGAAGAGAAAGTTTGAGGTAGTGCGATCCCAGGCCCCAGAAAGCCTTGTAGATGATGCAAAGGGTCTTGAATGTGATCCTTGCAGCCACAGGGAGCCAGTGGAGAGATATCAGAGCTGAAGAGATATGATCCCTGGGCTTGAGGCCAAGGACAAGGCACTCAGTCCTGTTCTGGATGAGTTGGAAAGGTTCAACAGTAGAGACATTCAGATTTAGAAAGAGGCTGTTGTAATAGTCCAGCCGGGAGAGGACCAGGGATCTAGAGACAGTGAGATTCTGGGGCAAAGTGGAAAAGGCAGAATACCTCTGAGGAGGTTCAACTGAAAGTGTGACTTCTTAGAGATATTGTGGATGTGTAGAGAGAAGGGAGGGTGAAGTCAAAGATGACACCAAGGTTCTTGGCCTCACAGGAAGGAGCAGGAAGAGGGCCCAAGGTTGTTCGGCCAGAGAGAGAGAGGAGCAGGTGTCCCGATGAGGAGGATCTCAGTTTTACTGGCATTAAGGCAGCGATCATTGGTAACACATCAATCCTGAATTGTGGCCAAACAGTCTGGTATGAGAGAAGGAACAGAGGTTCCTGAGGGGAGCCTGAAGGTGGGTGTCATCCGCATAACACGGGAGCCTGAAGGTGGGTGTCATCCGCATAACACTGATAGTTAGACAAGAATGTATCGATGCTGTGGGCCTGAGGTGCCAGGTAGTGGTAGAATAGCCAGGGAGAAAGTTTAGACCCCTGAGGAATGCCACAAGTAGAGAGAGAGAGATAGAAGAGACGTTCGCAAACATTGACAAACAGAAGAACAGTGGGAAAAGTGGATAGAAGTGTTAAAACTCGTGCTAGAAGCTGAGGAATGGCAGAGTTTTAAGGTGAAACTTTCTAAATTGGAGAAAAATCTTGCTATATTGGGGTAAGTATGATAGTAAGTTGTTGCAAATTAGGGTGAACTGGTAAAACACATTAAATTCACTGACATTTTTTTGTTAAGGGACGTTATGGTTTAAATGCACTGACAAAAACCCATGAAATTCAATTAAAAAAACTTTGTTAAAGGGATGTTATGGTAACAAGTAAAACCAAAAAAGACCCAAAAATTCACCAGTTATGGTAAGCTAAGCAAACATAACTTGTGCCACCACTGTGCACAGCTAAAACAAACACCCAGTACATGAAAGATGACATCACAAATGTCATTGATGACATTTTATTAGTGCAATTTCACATAATGTCCTCTTCGCTCCCCCCACACCTCTAGACTAATGCCATGGATTGTTTTTCTACCTCAACATGTCACTTTTCTGCCTTTTCGTTTCCAGGTAGTTGTGGCTATAGCTGCGGCTGTCTCTCGCAACAAAACAAAACAAAATGGCGGCTTTGGAATGTCTGAAAAGGTTCTCTGCAAGCAAAGCACCATGGGAGATAGCACTATGATTCTGGGAGGAGACACCCCATTCTCCGTCAAATATTTTAAAAATTATTGGACTCAATAGCACCAGACCCCGCCCTCGCCACCCTGAAAATCGAATCAACGTTTCGTGCCCAAGTTATTTCCTACCTGATCCAATTTCGTTTAGGCTGTGCGCTTGAGCACACATTTCACTTTTTTCCCCTTTTTCTTCTATGGGAAAATGAATGGGGTCTAACCCTGTCATGAACCCCAGAAAGAGGCAGACAACACCCTCAAACAATAACAAGGGAGGCCTGAGTAGCACAGGGAGAGTTTGGACACTGACGTAGCTGGCTAGCCTAGACACCTGTTTACAAGCACTGGCAGCCTCCACCAAGATGGCCGCCGAGTTGAGACTTCATGTAGAACCCGAGATGGCCCCCAGATGGCCCATGCTTCTAGTATTCCTGGTGGTGTAGTGATGCAGGGTGCAACTCAGGGCTATAAAACCATGTCCTGGACCACACTCTGTGATTAGCATTTCTTCTGCTGACCTGAAAGCAGTGTAATGCTTACCGCTCTGCCCGGTTGGCCCCACGTGCAAGAGGAATCCTGTTTCTACATTCCAGCATGTCCTTAGAATCTCTGCTTACCTGATTTGAGCTCCAGAACATCTGCTTACCTGATTCCCAGCTCCAGAGGACCTGCACGATTGCGTGACCTCCGGACTTCCCTCCAGTTCCAATACTTACCCGGATCAGCCTGAGGGACACGTTCCCCTCAACTCCGGCATCGCAGCATTGCTCCTTAACTGCAAATAAAGAAGCACACAGTAAGCAATCATTTCTGAACTTTTCACCCTGCGCTGCCGCAACCGCTCATACACGCGCCTACCTGTGGCTGAGGATCCGCGTACTACAGTCCTTGACTCACTAGCACTCCAGCGCTTCAGTAACTCCAGCATTTTGGCTCCAGCAGCATCCGGCTCCCCCGCACCTGCAAAGGAAGTCAAGACAGAAACATGAACATTATGTGAATTGCGATTTGTCAAGGGTTTTGACCCATGTTGAATCAATAGACTGGGTAGATGTGGGGATGAGCTGTCGCTGCCCATTATTCTATCCCAGAACAAACTAAATCAATAGACTGGGTAGATGTGGGGATGAGCTGCCGCCGCTCACATTTGCGCCAGAATACTGGAAAACCGCGCAGTTTGTGCGCACACCAAAATGGTTGCCTAACCTGCCATCCACCAGTGCAAGCATGATGGGCCAGGAGTGCCATGAGTGAAATGTGTGCCAAAGGAAAAACAGCAGTGCTGGTAGGCTGCAAAAGCGCTTTAAAATCACCTTTGTTTCCCTGAATGCAAGCTCAAAATGCCTATTTCAAACATTGCAGGATATTCAAAAATCTTACTGAACACCAGCAGACATCTGGCAGAATGACGTTTTGTGTGCATACAAAATCTGGAAAGAGAAAGAGCCCAAAACAATGTTTATAACAAAACTGGCTGAGCTGTGGATGTCAGCAGCTTAACTGAAATTGGATTTAAAACCACTAAAATCGAAATATTTTAATTAAATGAGTGACCTACTTTTGAGTGTCACATAGTTTGCAACTGTTAAATTTCATAGTTTTGAACTCAGAATCAGCATTCTAGCTGCATGTGTAAAAATTGTGCGTTTGATTTGAATGAAGAAAAACTGGGAACAAAAGTGACATTTAGCTGAAGCCTGGCTTAATGAAATTGGATTCTGCCTGACAACTACCCCCGACAGGAGAGGGAATTCAGCAGCTGTGTTCCCATGCCTGGCTGCATCCTGCTGCCCCTGCCAAAAGGAGATGACACCTCTCTGATTGAATTAGGGGATTGGTACCTGCAGACTGCAGGAAATTGAACAAAGCCCTGTCCTGGACTCAGGCAAATGTTATAATGAGGGGGTCATAAAATGGCTTCCTCTTGGGAGAAACTAGGAGGGGCACTGCATCTGTGAGCAAGCTGAGCTTGGGGGAAGTGGATAAACCAGAAATTCCACCGTGTGCTTTGGAAAACCACACCCCTTTGGGGCCAGAGCATAATTTTAAAAAGATGGATAATTCATAGTGCGGACTTGTAAAAATTATATAAATAACATGATCATTCTTGTGATTTTTCTGTGCACCTTTTAAGAGGTGTTAGGACCCTGTGGTATGTTCTTGGGGATAGTAGCGGAAAAAAAGGTTGTTACTCCAAATGTATGCATGTTAAAAATCTGACACTTTATCATCTGAAACCCATATCTCTGGTGCACATTCGTGTAAAATCTGGAAAGGTTTAGAGGTTGTGATCTGGATGAAAAGGACAGAATTCTGTCATAAGTGGACACAACATCTTACAAAGACAGGAATCGGATGGTTTGGTGCTACAGAAAATATGTTAACTGGACGTATAATATTAAAAAAATGGTACATAGATAAATATGTATTTGGATCAGAAATAGATTTGTGTGCAATTTGACAAGGGGAGGATCCTCTGACCATAATCCTACCTCATCACTCTGACCCAGTTCACCCAATCAAGGAAGAGAGGAGGAACTGGCCAATGATAAGTTGAGAGGGTTGGGCATGCAGAATTAGCCGACCCACCCACTTTCTAAACACATAAAAAGAGCCACTGGAAGCCAGATAGGACTTTATTTTTCACTTTTCTGCGGAGCATTTTGACTTCAGATTTCATATCCAGAGATCAAGACTTCAAATCCATCAATCTCCAGAATTTGTAGCAGAGAGGCCTGAATCCACAAGCTGAATACTTTTTCAGCAGGCCTCCAAATCATTTGCAAACTATTCAACAGCTGGGCGAGCTGTTTGAATTTTTGCCAATAACTTTTGTCAGAACCAGGCCGAGACCGTCCGTGGAGAGGGAACCGCAGTCCAATCCTGACCCGATCCGTGGCAAAGTCACATTCCTGTCCAAAATATAGTGTGAGTACCGCCAGAACTGTACAAAACCCAATCTCTTAGCTTAAAATAATCTACTCCAAACTATTTTAACCTATTTAGAACTGCCTCCTAGAATCGTGTCATTCTGTCATCTTCAAACCTGAAAACTGTCATCTGTCTTTCTGAGCTTTCAAATTTCAAATCCGAAAAACTACCTTTACTAAATCAGCCATGTTGCGGGAACCGTTTTTGATAGCTTTCCAACAAGCTCTAAACCGACTTGCTACTCCTCATACCGTTATTGCGCTCGACGCACGCAACTAAATTTGCCGCGATTTGACATTTTGCTTAATTTCAGCCACGTGTAAAAAGATTTGTCCTTGCTTTCCTATGCTGAAATTCGTTTGCAACCTGACAATCATTCATAGAGCATTGCTAAATTGATCCTGAACTAATACAAAGTAGCTGTCACCCACCCTGAACCTCTAGAGGGAATTAAAATCATTTTAGCATATTTTTCACTTCTTTGCATACCACATCAAAGTATATTGCCTGTGTTTAAAACTCCTACCTGTTTTCCTCTAAGCTTGCTAGGGGGGAAACGAATTTTATTTGATTGCATTCCTGAGAACTGTGTGATTTCCTTCCATCTCTTTACCTTGCATAAGGGGGGGGGGGTGAATTGTCAAAGAAAAGTGATTACATTGTCTTTTGTTGAAGTCATATCAAGTTTATTTTCTGTACTGCATTTTCATTCATCATTGCATGTCCTTGATGCCATAAAAGCATTCTCAGCTACTTTATCCTCTCCATATCACTTCTAAGCCATCAAAAAGAGTGTACCACTGTAACATTATCCATTGTTGATCACTATCATCCTCACAAGTGTGCTATCAAATATTAATTCACTATAAAAGTGTGATAGATATATATTGTTTAATTTTCAAATAAACCTTTTAAATTTGCAAAACAAACCTACTTCTTGGCTCAGCGGGGTCAGGGGGATTCTGAGAGAGGGGTGTTATATAAGGATTGTCATCCAGAGTAAACAAACTGGACATAAAAATACATCAATAAGGGCATTCATCAGCATCCCAGACTAGGCATTGACTTAGCTGTAGCGTTGAATTGAAGTCGCTTACAGATTGTGTCTTGCACCGCAGCAGTCCCTGATCAAAGAAGTACATTTACAGGACTATGGAGACATTACCTGTGCATTTCGTGTACCGCAGCTGGACTGGGCCACCAAACACTAGTGGAAAAACTATACCAGAGGCACATCCAGCACCTGGGTGCTCAACCATAATATTTAGGGTGAGCCAGACTGCTTGTCGAGCCAGCCAGCAAACCTTGGAGACACAGGAGGGAGGTGGGGGGAAACCGGTGGAGAGGCACTGATATTCTTCACTTGTTTGCCCATAGGTTGTACTCCGAGCTGTCCAACACCTATCCAGGCAGTCTTTGCAACCCACCAAACTACTCCCAACCGCACTGAACACTGGACATTAGCCATTCAGTGGAACAGTGGTGTCGGGGGGAAATTCTGCCGGGGTCTGCCGGGCCGTCCGCAGACCTCCGGGCAGGGAGACCCCAACTCCTCCTGTATATCCCAAAAGAGATAGAGTATGAGACACACGCAAGAAGCAAGGTGACTCTGCTGTTTATTAGACAAAACGGCAGGGATGGGTCAAGGAGCGTATGCCTCCGATCTGACACACACACAATCGTGGGGCTCGCAGGCCCTTTTTACCTTAGTATGACGTGCTAGTTGCGTCACTTGGAAAGTTTAGCAAAAAACCTATCTCCACTCTGGATTGGTTACTCAAGTGGTAGGGTTAGTATAGCATACATATAGAGAACGGTATTAGTGGTTGAGGGTTAGTCAGGTGGTATGCCTGGGCTGTCCCTTCAATTTGATACATGAAAATTGTTACATGAAGACCTCTGAGGATTGGTCAATGTTAATGGCGTCAGTGATAGGAGCCCCATGTTCTGATTGGTCCGCTCGCGAGCCTCCCAGTCTGGGACTATCGCTGTTCCCAGCTCGCGGTGCACCTGTAATTTGCAACAATGTTTTAATATGGGTAGGTGTAAACAATGTGAGGATTTATTCATATGTTGGGAGGTCGACTACTCCCACTGCTGCAGATGTCCAATGAGTCTTTTAATTGTATCTGCCTGTGTCTTGAAACGTGGGATTCAGGCGACTCCTTCCTCCTGGGCTTGGCATCTTGTCAGGTTTGGCTTTGTCACGTGAGGTGGGACTGTGTTTGAGGCAAAATTCAACACAATTAATATTGTTTTTCCTACTGTGTGCCTGGTTTATCTTGCAGGTGCGACCTTGGCGTTGGCTTGCAGCGTGCGAAATTGCAACATCGTGCCCTTGGCGGTGTGCTTTCGCCGGGCTCATTCTGCAGGGTCAGCAACCCAGTTCTTGCTCATTCAATGTTCATGGAAGCTTTTGCTTGCGGCCTACTTGGGCCTGGTGCATAGGTGGAACCGTTTGATGCAGAGCGCTTTAGGTTACGGTATCATATTGCTCTATCCTCAGTATCGTGTCTCCGTTATATTCTTCATTATGGTACATGGTTCTTAGAAGAAGCGTGAGCAAGCCTTTTTAGATAAGTTCATGATGCGTCTTGCGTTTCTGCATTTTGAGAGCCTATGTGGAAAATAATAAAGATGCACGTCCGTGAGTATGTCTGTCGCCTACGTCATAGCACTGAATATATTCTTCGTGTCGATTGGTGTGGGAGTGTCCGGTGTGCATGTTCGCACAGGTGTGCTGACCGTTGGCTAGGTCGTCATGGCATCTCTAACGACGTGTAGGTTTAGTCGAGTTGATCCGTGCCGCAGGTGTCGGCATGGACAGGGCGGGCTGCTGGGCAGGTAGATGGCACATCCGTATGTTACTGTACCAGGGTATTTGGTCGTCTGGTAGATAGGCAAACTCCTCTCGTGGTGGATGTCTAGGCCGTGATCCTCTAGGCCAGGCGTGAGAGGGGAAGGGCGGGAGCCTGTTCTTCCATTCTCCCACTTCAGTCCCCCCTCTGGTCGACTTGTCGACCACAAACATATCCTTTTCTTTATCTCCTCTTACTCTCCATATTTTAGTTATTCCTCCCAAATGTCCATAGTGGTTAACATGGTCTTCAAATGACCAATACATATATTCACAGGTTCCTCCAGGAGTGCAGTATACCCATTTCCCTATGTAGCTGCTTGGGTTTCTTGGGTTTTCGAGCTTCACAGATGGTGGGTCAAGGTGGTTGGTAATGATCTGGTTGTGCAACTTCTCTCTCTCTTTTATGATTGTGCCTGTGTGTTGGCCGTCATCTGTTGGCATCAAGAGGTGTATACCAACCATTTCGATCATCTCGTCTGTGGTGCGTGCCTTCCGGGCCTTCCAAAATCTTATTATGATCAGTGCAGCTCCAGCCAAAATAGTACATCCAACTATAATCTTCAGTCCATCTGACAGCCAAGATGGCATCCATGACCATAATATTGAAAACCAGCTCTCATCCTTTTTCACACCTTTACTTTCATCCATCATTTTTGAGTGCATCTGGGCCAATTGTGACACAGCTTCCGTGAGTGTACCATTGTCAGCATCGTTAGCAGGAATGAATGTGCAGCATGATTGTCCTATCTTTGCGCAAACTCCTCCTTCCATTGCTGTGAGGAGGTCCAGTACATATCTGTTCTGTAGTGCAACCATTCTTACTGCTCGCAATTCCTCTTTTATTGCGTTGAATCCATTTACTGTAGAGTTAATTGTCATCATTAGTTCCCACCTAGTTATCTGGAGCCATTTCGCGTTTGCGTAGGCCTGCAGTCCAGGATGTATTATTGAGGAGAAGAACATAGCTGCTCTGCTGAATAGTCTGTGTTCCGGCGGAATTGAGGTGAGTGCTGTTTCCGACCTTCCCCACAGGTAATTTCCTGTCAGAGGTTCTCCTTGTCTTTTCCTTCTGTTGAGGACAGTGTTGTTGCGTCGGTACTCTGGCCCTTTCCGAGGCTGTGCAGATCTCCTCTTCCTTTTGTTCCCTTCATCCATCTTGGGGAAATTCGCCATATTCACATGCTTCTGGGGTACCACTAGTGATGGTACATTAA
Source organism: Ambystoma mexicanum (assembly GCF_040938575.1). NCBI lineage: Eukaryota > Metazoa > Chordata > Amphibia > Caudata > Ambystomatidae > Ambystoma > Ambystoma mexicanum. The sequence continues at coordinate 1,195,965,753 of NC_090936.1, read as the reverse complement.
CGTGTACTATAGTGCATACACCATTCCACAAAGGGGGCAGTGTGTGGTACGCCTTGTCTCCACAGGCCCAGTAATGGTCCATTACTACTGCTGTTCCTGCTCCCCCCTCAGGTAACTCCATCACGCTTTCACAGTTGGTGTTGTATCCTACATCCACCTCTCCTTTATGTTGGTAGCATACCTTAGGCGCAGTTAGCGGCAGTATTGTTATTGGGTCTTCATCCTTCTCCATCCACGTGAGCATGGGTACGTACTTGATCCAAGTCATCCAACATCTATGGTTATGTCCTTCAATAGTTGAAATATTTTCTCTTGTTACCATGTTGCTGCCAACCACTCCTATGTCCCATTTGTTGTCCATGTACACCTTCCCTGTTATTATCATCAGTGGTCTTTCCCAACATCCGTTTTTACCAGGGACTTCAGTAGCGTACCAATCACATGGTAGGTATTGCAGTGTTACTTTCTTTGTTTCTCCTTTTTCAGGACCACTTGTTATGTATTTGAATCCTTCAGCATGTAAACTGCTCTTGTGGTAACTCAAATAAGTCTTAAGGAAGTTGTTTTCATATGGATATGTATCTCGTGTTTTCCACACCAGATGCACCACTGTCCCTTGAAATCTTCCTTTCGTCTGGAATAGTGCCAGGTATATTATACATCGTGCTATTTTTCCATCTATCTCCGTGGCAACAAATGTTCGAGAAGCGCTCATGGCGTATGGGATCAATGAGCAAACGTAGCAGCTGTCTTCTGTTTTTTGTTTGCCTATTTGGGTCATGTGTTGGTACCATATGTTGTTTGAGATGTGTGCTGAATCTTGTACATAGTTGTCAATGCCTTTATTATCTGAGTATGTGCTGCGTTTAACTCTATTTTCCTTGTGTGGGATTTTACTAGTACCACCTGACATAACACCTGTTGCAGCTGGGGGTGGGGGTATATTAGGTTTGGGTACAGCAATAATATCAATAGCATAGCTGTACTGCCACACAGAGGCAGCCAAGAACCCGGTGATCATTAAAATCCCTATCAATTTTATTACAAATGCTAATTTCACCGGCATTTTGCTCTTACCTTGCTGCAGTCCGGCAGCTTATTCTTGCGACGTTACAGTTGCCCGCCTGAAAATTCTTAATATGCTCCTTATTAAGGTTAGTTATTGTTATTAAGCTCTCCCTATCAAGTAGTCATTCAGTGCCCAAGCGAAGAGCTGTTCCCACACCAATCTAAGCGATCTATCTCTTAGGGCAGGCAAGTATGGTTGGAGGTGGGGCATTGAATGTTCTATGGCCAAGAGGAATGCTGTGTAGTAGACACGTACCCTCCTTCTTTTCAGGTACGTTGGCCGTTTTATTTCATATACAAATTGGTGTGACAATTCTCCTAGGTAATTATCGTCTGAGGGTACCATCTACTCCTGGGCAGTGAATTGGTTAGTTATCTACTTTCTTAACAGTACAATAATACGCTTTACCTGCATGTGCGAGAGAAAAGAAAGAGAACATTCAGGTGTTTACATGTGTATATGTGCAAAACAATGTCCTTCAGTTCCGTTATTGCTACAGTGGGTAGGGGGTCAATGGGCAGAGGGTTTGGGGCTCAACTGGCGGGTATGGGGACACTTAGGCCGTTAGTTGCGGTAGAAGTCGCTTCCTTCGTTGGTGACGCTGCTGTTGTTCTTTCAGTGGCCCTGTCGGTGGCGCTGGGGCGGGTCTGGAGTTTGTAGATCTTTACGTCATGTAGGTGGTTCCAGGCACGTTTGTCCTGTAGTTTTACTGCTCTCGTTGATACCTCCTCTACCAGATGGGGGCCAGTGAATCGTGGACTGTTCCACTTTCTGTTGAAATTGCGAAGTAGTACGTGGTCACCTTTAGCAACTTTGCACAGTCTTTCCTTTTCCAATTCTTTATCCACGTCCTCTTGTTGATCGCTGTTAGACCCGCCCCGCGTGCGCTCGAGCTGTTGAGACACAAACGCTACACTAGTAATCAAAGAAGACACATATTGGTACATTTCATCACCAAGGACATCTGCAGTACTCTCGTGGTCAGTAAATGCTCTTGATGTTGGCGTTAGGGGAAGGCGCATTTGACGTCCGGTAACCACCTCGTGAGGGGTGAGGTGGTGGTCGGAACCTGGTCTATTCCTTAGTTCAAATAGGGCTAGCGGAAGGCAATACAACCAACTCTTCTTTGTTGTTTGCTGTATTTTTGCAATTGCCTCCTTTAATAGGCCATTCAGGCGTTCACATACACCGTTGGCCTGTGGGTGGTATGCACATGCAAATTTATGCTTGATGTTCAGTAAAGATGTGATGTGCTGGAACATTTCGTTTGCGAAATGTGGGCCATTGTCTGACCTCAGTACCTCGCACACTCCCCACCTGGGGAAGACCTCCCTCACTAGGAATTTAGCTGCTCTAAATGCATCTGGGTGTGAACAGAGCCCTGCTTCAATCCACCTCGAGAATGGGCATACTACTACAATCATATACCTATTTCCTTGACATACGTTGATCATATCAACATAGTCAATATGGAGATGTCGGAAGGGTCCCTCTGGCCGGGGTATAGTACCTCTTATCACCTTCAGAGTGTGACCGGCCGTAAACTGTTGACATGTGAGACAATTACTGATAAAATTTGACACATGCGAATTTAACTCGGGGCAGAACCAGTCTTCCCTAATTCGTGCTGCAATTACTTCCTTGCCTGTGTGGGCTGGGTGATGTAGTTGGCTCAGGGTGGTGTTCAATAGTGCCAGTGGTATTACAATATTTCCAGTGTCACCCTGGCGCCATAGTGGGTCGGTTGGTGACATTGTGCATCCTCTTTTTACCCATATTTCCTTTTCGGCCATTGGTGCAACCGCTTGTAGCTCCATAATCTGTGTGGCTGGGAGATGGGTGTACCCTACTCTTATCAACATCTCCTTAGCCATTCCCCTCCCTCTCGCTCTCTGTGACTCTGGGGGGTTCCATTTCTCACCAAAGTATGCAGCATACTTCGCATGTGCGTCTGCTGCTGCATTCCCTTTTGAGATGTGGTCTTCACCATTGGTGTGTGCGGTACATTTGACCAAAGCTAATTCTTGGTGGTCATTTATTGCTTCAATTAGTTCAGCCAATAGGAGGGCGTGTTGCACTGGAGTGCCATCAGCTCTCCTAAACCCTCTTCTTCTCCATTTCGACAGCCCTGAGTGGACAGTGGACGTAACATATGCGCTGTCGGAATATATGGTCACTCGTTTGTCAAAGCTTTCCTTCAACGCCAAAATCATTGCAACTAATTCTGCTGCTTGAGCGGAGTAATGCTGTGGTAATTGTACACATTTCATTGCCACACACACCGGTACCTCCATCATTTTTACCACTGCTGCCCCAGTCCTCCTTATACCATCCCTTTGGTCGATAGTTGATGACCCATCAATGAACAGGAGCTCACCTCCCTCTAGTGCGTTTTCTTCAACCTTTCTAGTACGTGAGTACATTTCAGTTATTTGCGTACAGTCGTGGGCATAATCTCCCTCCTCAATTACTTCTGCTAGGAACCTTGCAGGGTTGACCGTGCTACATCTAACAATTGATAGTTCAGCTCTGGATAGGATGATCTCATAACCTGATGCCCTTTGCGTGGTTAGGGTGGACTTAGGTTTATTCAATATTGCAAATAGTGCATGTTCCACAAACAGTGTAGTTGGGCACCCCATGGTTATTGCTGATGCTTTTTCTACCGCAAAAGCAGCTGCGGCGAGACCTTGTTCGCAAGAGAAATGACCTAACATCACAGGGTCTAAGTGGCCACTGTAAAATGCTACTGGTTTGTAGCCCATGCTTGTTTTTTGAGCCAACACTGCTTTCATTACTGCTGAGTCGCAATGTGAAAATGAATTGTCGCTTATAGTCTGGGGTTGCCAGTACCGGAGCAGTTGATATCGCATCTTTCAGTTCATCAAAAGCCTCTCTCGTTTCCATTGTCCACCCCAACTTTTTCTCCCCTTTATTAGCTTCCTTTAACCCCTCAAGCAGGGGTCCTATGTATGAGCTGTAATCAAATACCCATGCTCTACAGTAGTTGCACAGACCCAGGAACTGCTGCAGTTCCCTCACTGTTTGTGGCACTGGTGTGTTTGAAATGGCCTGTGCCCTTTGTGGTGCAATCTTTCTTCCATGTTGGGATATGAGCTGACCAATGTAAAGTACCTGTTCTTGACAGTACTGTAACTTTTCCATATCTACATTGTAACCTTTTTCAGCCAATATTGTCAGCATCTTTAATGAGTCCTCTCTGCATGTTCTTTCGTTTGTACTGCAAATTATTATGTCGTCGACATACTGCAACACTGTGCTTTCCACCTCAATGTTACCCAAATCCATCTGTATTACTCTGTTGAATATTGAGGGTGATTCGCAGTACCCTTGTGGTAATCTGGTGGTTTCCACTTTGTGTTTCTGTAAGTGAAGCTTGTCAGATCTTGTGAGTCTGGGTGCAATGGTATTGAGAAAAAAGCATTTTTAAGGTCGATCACCGTAAATCGTGATGCTTCCGCTGGAATGCCACACAGTATTGTGGCCGGGTTTGCGGCTATGGGGTATTCTGCTTCTACTATGTTGTTCAAGGGCCTGAGATCCTGTATGAAGCGCCAAGACCCCCCTTTAGCCTTGTGCAGTGGGTATACAGCCGTGTTACATGGTGACTCTGAGGGGACCAATATGCCATTATCTATAAGGGCCATTATGGTTTCATATATGCCCTCATCTGCCTCTTTTGATAGTGGGTACTGTTTCACTCTGGTGAGTATTGCACCTTTTTTCAATTTTATCCTTACTCCCCCTATACTTTTTATGCACCCCACGTCATAGGGGCTAGTAGTCCACAATGATGTGGGTACCTTTGTCATATCCTCCTTAAAGAAGGGAACTGGGGTGGATGTGGGTGCCTCAAGTGCCATTGCAATTTTCTGTGCTACTTGTTTGTACGCCACTCTTAGCCATATTTCCACACTCATCATAAACACCATTTCACCTTCCTCCTTTTCTTCTGAGAACAGCTCCTCATCTGACACCTGGGTGAGCCTACATCCTTCTGCTAGTGCTATCACTGCCCTCCATGCTCTTCCTTCTCTGTCTTGGGCATGTACAGCAATGTAATCAGCTGTTGCTATAATGCTCTCAATGTCCACTGGAACCACCTTTCCTTCTGGTTCATTGACTGGTGTTTCTGGTCTGAACAAATAGGCTGCTGGCCTCCTCCAGATCTTTCCCTCTATCCCTGGCATCCATGCAAATGCCATGTCTGTCCCGTACTGGAAGAGTTCGCCATCTGCTGGCTCCGCCCTAATCGCTGTCTGTCCGCAGTATGCTTGCATAATCTGTCGTGCTGTGAGCATGTTAATCCCTGGAATAGAGCAAATTATGCCGTCCTCAGTAAAGGAGATCGTCATATTCAACCTGTTCATTATGTCTCTCCCCAGTATATTTACTGGTGAGGCACTATGATATAAAAGTGGAACTGACATGTCATAACCTCCTATAGATAAGGGAATGTTATCAGTAAAAGGAACCAACCCTCTAGCCCCAGAGAATCCTTGGGTGTTCATGGCTTCGCCTGACATCTTAAATTTACCTTCCCTTATGCAAGACCGGGTCGCCCCGGTGTCAACAAGGAATGATAATTTTTTGTCACCTATCGTTACCTCTATGCGTGGTTCCTCCGCACTATTAGGTGTTACTGACAGGATGGGACACACCAAGGCCGTCTGTGGGCTGTCCTATTGAGGGTACAACGATTGACCATTTCCTGTGTAAGGGTTGTGTCCCAGGACCGTCACCCTACCCAGTTGTGTTTGTTGTGCTTGGGGTTGTTGTGTTATCGCTACCTGTTGTTGTGGCAGTGAATATGTCTGTGGCTGTTGTTGTGTTATTAGTTGTTGCTGTTCATTTCCCTGTTGCAACGTCTGCTGTTGCTGTATGCCCTGCTGTTCCTGTGTGGCCCTCGGTTGTCCCTGTTCACTCCATGATGGTGTTCCTGGTCTTACTCTACATGTGCGTGACATGTGCCCTAATAATCCACAACTCCAAAACACCGGTGGTTCCCTACTCTGCCATGGAAAGCTCCCTGTGTTGTCCTGGTATACTGGTTGCCCTGTGGGGTAGGAATTTCTAAGTCCTCCCACCTGCTGTTGTGTGTTATATCCGTATCCTCTCCCTCTCATAATTCCTCCTCTTCCCCTGTTGTAATTATAATACCCAGCTCCTGGCATTGAGTATCCTCCTCCCATGTTGGTCGTTTATGGTTGGAGTGCCGGCACCTGTTGTGTTATAGTCTGTGAGGGTGGTATTTGGGAGGGATCTTGTGCGGCCACTACTTGTGTGGGGCTTTGGGTCATTGTTGTAGGCGTAGTTATTAGTGCCCCTTCCATTGTGTATTTAGTAAGTTTTTTCTGTACTAGTTTAGCCTCTTCCGTTTTCCTGTCCTCTTCCTTTTGTTTCATTTTTCCTTGCCATGTCCTGCAATGGTGCACTATTGTCAGTTGTATTTCTGGCCATGCTTTTGATTCCATTCCCACTACTTTCTTTAGTTGTTTCTGAACTCCTTCTGGGAGCCCTTGTACTAGTATATGATAAAATATTGCTGGTGTTTTGTCCCATTGTTCTCTAGTTTCCATGCGCCACTTCTCTTGGATTTCCTGGATATAATCAACAGGATCTTCGTTTTCACGCATCTTGCGTGAGGTAATTGCTCCTATGTCTGATGTGTCTGGGTACTGTACCCTCAGTGCCTGCCACAGTGCATGTCTGCAGTTTGCGAATGGTGCCCCATCGTGCGATGTGTTTACTATTGTTACCCCAGAGAATCCCGCTCTCTTCCAAATGTCATCCGCTGCATCCCCTAATATCGATATTAGAAGGCCCTTTACATCTCCCACTGCCAGTTTCTGTCCTGCGGTGTGTTTTTCCATTTCATATATCCATTTACCCACACCTCCACTTAGTGATGGGAGCCTGCACTTTATATTCTCTTTGTCTGTATGCTTCCAAGGGACGTACTGTGGTCTAACTCCTCCCCTCTCCAGAAGTGGCATTAAGTTATGTCTCGTTTTACCCTTTGTGTTCCATAAAATCGAGTCCTCACACCCTTCCTCTTCTTCCCTCTCTTCTACATCGTCAATTTTGTCTGTATTTCCCCTGCTCGTAACTCTTTCTTCTCCATCCTGTCCCCTTCTTCCATCATTTCCTTTATTTAATGTGGACGTGTGTAGTCGTCCTTCCTGCCTGCTTCTAGGGAGGTCTCTAAGCCTATATGCATAGGGTGTCAGTTCGTCTGTGAAGGGTGCAAGTTTTATTGTACGTAATGAGCGTGAGGTGGTTGAGCATGTAGGGTGGGGTGGGAGAGGGCGTGATGTGGACGGTGAGGCCTCATGTGTCTCTCTTTCCGCTATTCCTTGCTCTTCCTCCTCACTTCTCTCCAGTTCATCCTTTCTCCTACGGATCCATGGTGAGTCTGTGTTGGTCCGGGTGATGTATAGTTTATCTAGGCTTTCCCTTTCACTGTTTCTTCTTTCCTTCTCCACTTCTTCTTCTTCCTCACTACAAAAGTCACTCATAAAAGGCAGCCCCCACTCTGTCTTTTTTCCCTTGATTGTTACTGTTTTTAAGTCTATCAGGTCCGGTTCTCCCTTTTCTCCTTTACCAACCGCTCCCCTTTGCGCTGATGTTGTTGCTACTTCTGTGTCTCTATATACATCCCCCCTTACTTCACTCTCCCTTCTCCTATCTTCTCTTTCTCCTTCATTTCTCTCCTTCATCTCCCTACCATTTTCCTCCCTTTTCCTTTTTAATTCCTCCATTACTTCACTACTCACCTTTTCCAATATCCTTTCATCCTCTTTCTTCCTTTCCCATCTCACCCTCTCCCTTTCTAATATACTCTCTATCACCCTCCCTTCTTCGTATTTCTTAGTTGTTTCTGATAGTAATCTCTTCTTCCACATTGCCATTTCTCTTTCTTTCTCTTCTTCTTCCCTTTTCCTCTCTCGCAGCACTGCTCTTGATACCCTTTCTGCTGCTGCTTTTACCCTTTCAGCTTCTCTCCTTTGCTCCTCAGTTCGTTCCCTTATTTTTTCCAATTCGTTCTTACCTTCTTTCCTTTCCCTCGCTCTCCCTCTTTACTCCCTCTCGAGCTGTTTGATCAGTTCATTCTGCTCATCCCTTAACTCTGCTAGTCGTTCCTCCAAAATCTCTTCCTTTTGTCGTAACAGCTCTTCCCCTTTCATTCCACTCTCCCTGGTATTATCCTCGTCTGTTTTCCTTACTACCTCCTTCTCTTCTCCTGTTAATGAACCTCGTAATTTTAATAGTATCTGTGCAGCTACCCACTCATCATGTCCTATTTCCACAGTTTGTTCTTCTCCAGTCCTCCCATCCCCTGCTGGCATCTTCCTATGAGCCACATATGGTGGAGGGCTGTATGCCGGGTTCGAGTACCCATCAGCCGCCCTTAACTGTCCTCTTCCTATTTCTCCTAATTCTCTTAAAGGGTACAACCCCTCTCCCTCTGTTTTCACTACCTTTACGGAGGTATATCGTTGCTCGGTTCCTTTTTTATTTCATTTGATTTATTATTCTTTTCTCCTCCCTCTTGTCCATTCCCCGTGTTCTTTGGGTCTTCACTCCCCTTTTTCCCATCCTCTCCTTCCTCCTTGATCTCTTTTTCTTCCGGTATTTCCCCCACAGTGAACATTCCATTTGGTCCTGGTCGGGACCCTTGGAACATCCTCCATAAGTTAAACACCTCCACATGGTTTGTCAACTTCTTCCCTTTGTATGTATTATGCAAATGGTTTAATAGTGAATGTTGGGTATATGGATCGAAGCTACCATTAGGCGGCCATGTTGTTATCATTTTGTTGTCCGTCCCCTGTGTCCATTCTATGCTATACTTGATCAGTTTCTCCCTATGGGGTGACAGTGTGGTACATATGTGTTGTAGTGGGGTAGTGAGGGTGTTCCCCCACCCTCCCGATCCTGTCCCGTGTGACATAGTAGCGCTCCACTTGTTACCCTTCCCCTATTTGGTAGCTGTTATCTCACTAGCAGTTTACAATATACAGCCTTATATCGTTACCTATATCGTTAGCTAAGGAGAATTATAAAAATATAGTATTTACATTTGTATATTTTCTTCTGTCTTTCTTCCTTTACACGACACCCTTACGGCCCCCTGCGGCCGAGGCGCACGTAGCCCCCTGCGGCTGCGTACCCCTTATGACGTTCTTATACAGTCGTCCTATTTTCACTTGCTCCTCCTCCTTCTTCTACACTTGCCGTGGCCGGCGTTCTCCGTGCGCAGCCATGTCCCCCGTTTCGCCTTTCCTCGATCAATTCATTACCGTTTACCTGTGTTTCCACTCCCTTACCACAGTTCTCTTCCCCACCACTCTCAGAAAGAAATATGCCTTGTGCTCGGGATATCCTATGAAAGCCCTACTGGTGACGTCACCGATCTCTTCGAGCTACTGGTAAGTTCTTCATATATTCTTTAAGTTCAAAATACACTTGCAATCTACCCCCGTTAACCTCACAGCTGTCTTCCTGTCACTCCTGGAACAAGGTAATCAATAATATAATCGGACTGCGCACGCTGCATCGCCTCGCGTGTGATACGCCCCTCGACAGGAGGGCTTAACCAGCCAATTATCTTCTGTATTGGGCAACTAACTAGCTACCGCCTACAGGGAAACGTCATCTACCTATCGAGTTTCTTGCTCGAACAATAGGGATCCTCATCTACTCATTGATCAATAAATGCCAAATCGTAGGAAACCACACACGCACACACCCTTACACGTAGTCGCGACCTAGGCCAATCAATGTCTACGAGCGGCCGCACGTGATGTTTTCGTGCTCCACCCCCCACTCTCGCGCAACGCAGCCGACTGCTCTCGCACTCGTTCGGCTACCATTCATTTCATTGCCAATACTAAATTGTCAAACCTTCGCCGCGCACCTGTGCAACACCTCCCACCTCTCGTATTTAATTCCTCCCCCCTCCCTCACAATTTCACATTGCTTGTTATGTGTGGCATGCTCACCAAGTTCTCTTGATGCGGGGCCGCTCGACTGCGTGCACCCCTCCAAGCGGCTCGCCACCTCCCCTCGTCTGGACCACGTCTGGACACTCGCCAACCGCGGGCGGGATACTTCTCAACCGGCTCCCGAAGGCCAATATCCGGATTGAGCTGTCCGGTCTTCTCGCAGTTCTGCGATGGTCCTGTAGTCCTCAGAAGGGTGCAACGGCAGACGGGGCTGGCCGCCGGGCCTCCTCGCAACGGGAGTACCTGGAAAAAAATAAAAAATAAAAAAAGCAGATCTTAAACAGATCTCAGCAGTGCCTCCAACTTGTCGGGGGGAAATTCTGCCAGGGTCGGCCGGGCCGTCCCCAGACCTCCGGGCAGGGAGACCCCAACTCCTCCCGTATATCCCAAAAGAGATAGAGTATGAGACACATGCAAGAAGCAAGGTGACTCTGCTGTTTATTAGACAAAACGGCAGGGATGGGTCAAGGAGCGTACGCGTCCGTCCTGACACACACACAATCGTGGGGCTCGCAGGCCCTTTTAACCTTAGTATGACGCGCTACTTGCGTCACTTGGAAAGTTTAGCAAAAAACCTATCTCCACTCCGGATTGGTTACTCAAGTGGTAGGGTTAGTATAGCATACATATAGAGAACGGTATTAGTGGTTGAGGGTTAGTCAGGTGGTATACCTGGGCTGTCTCTTCAATTTGATACATGAAAATTGTTACATGAAGACCTCTGAGGATTGGTCAATGTTAATGGCGTCAGTGATAGGAGCCCCATGTTCTGGGACTATCGCTGTTCCCAGCTCGCGGTGCACCTGTAATTTGCAACAATGTTTTAATATGGGTAGGTGTAAACAATGTGAGGATTTATTCATATGTTGGGAGTTTGACTACTCCCACTGCTGCAGATGTCCAATGAGTCTTTTAATTGTATCTGCCTGTGTCTTGAAATGTGGGATTCAGGCGTCTCCTTCCTCCTGGGCTTGGCATCTTGTCAGGTTTGGCTTTGTCACCTGAGGTGGGAACGTGTTTGAGGCAAAATTCAACACAATTAATATTGTTTTTCCTACTGTGTGCCTGGTTTATCTTGCAGGTGCGACCTTGGCGTTGGCTTGCAGCGTGCGAGATTGCAACATCGTGCCCTTGGCGGTGTGCTTTCGCCGGGCTCATTCTGCAGGGTCAGCAACCCAGTTCTTGCTCATTCAATGTTCATGGAAGCTTTTGCTTGCGGCCTACTTGGGCCTGGTGCATAGGTGGAACCGTTTGATGCAGAGCGCTTTAGGTTACGGTATCATATTGCTCTATCCTCAGTATCGTGTCTCCGTTATATTCTTCATTATGGTACATGGTTCTTAGAAGAAGCGTGAGCAAGCCTTTTTAGATAAGTTCATGATGCGTCTTGCGTTTCTGCATTTTGAGAGCCTATGTGGAAAATAATAAAGATGCACGTCCGTGAGTATGTCTGTCGCCTACGTCATAGCACTGAATATATTCTTCGTGTGGATTGGTGTGGGAGTGTCCGGTGTGCATGTTCGCACAGGTGTGCTGACCGTTGGCTAGGTCGTCATGGCATCTCTAACGACGTGTAGGTTTAGTCGAGTTAATCCGTGCCGCAGGTGTCGGCATGGACAGGGCGGGCTGCTGGGCAGGTAGATGGGCACATCCGTATGTTCCTGTACCAGGGTATTTGGTCGTCTGGTAGATAGGCAAACTTCTCTCGTGGCGGGTGTCTAGGCCGTGATCCTCTAGGCCAGGCGCGAGAGGGGAAGGGCGGGAGCCTGTTCTTCCATTCTCCCACTTCAGTGGGAAGGGAGTGGCTTGGACCACACATTCCACCACAGAGGGGCTTTTTTTGCCGATTCAGACCAGGCACTCCTGCAGGGCCCCAGAGGTTAGCGTTACAAAGCCAAAACTGTGTTTCTTTGTTTCCTTAAAAACTTTATTAGCAATTAATTTTTGGGATTTCACGTGGTTCTTGATACTCAACATAACTATACTATATTATTTGATTCAATATCAGTGTGATTTATGAAGCCGTGTTATTTTTCTTCTGTTGACAAGCTGCCTGTAAATGGATTTACTTGCCTTGGGAATTTCCTAGCATAAAGTTAGGAGACGAACTTGGGATGCAATTGTTCAATTAAATAAAATAAAGTTTTAATTCCAAATACAGCCTGTTTCTTGTCCCAGTATTGTGGGGTGGGATTGTGTACAGGGGCTGTTAAATCAGAGCTTACCACTTATTGAAAAGTAAAAATAATGATAACATGTCAATATATCATGACAGGTGCTTGGGCAAATTCAGTTCTCCCCAATGTCCTATATCTTCTCCTGTTGTTGTTGATCTAATTTAGTGAATGTGTGCTTGCCAAATCCCTCTATCCTTCCCTCTATCCTGTTCAAGGAAAAGTTGAGGATAAGTGCAAACTTTCAATTAAGTCGGTGGATATCTTGATGCAGAATAACCAAATGTCCTCGTTCTATTCCTAGTTCAATGAACTGTGCTCCAGCCCAATAACTAATGCAGGGTCAAATGGAGAAAACAGAAACATATCCAGTGGCTGGAAACCTATAACACTAAGACCACAGAGCTAAGTGCTAGGCCCAGTGTCCCAGGTCACCATCTAGGCATGAACCCCTGATGATGCCGCATTGACAACAGTGCCCCACCGCTTCCATGAAGCCTGGCATAGCCCTGCCTGCCATGCACATCCCTACACCTCAGGTCACTCCACTGGTACTGATGAGGGTGTAGCCATGACAAGCTAGTAGTGAAGGTTTACCCGTTGGATTTGAACAGGGAGGAAAGATAGCTCAGGGGCAACGTGTTGGAAGCAAGACAACACAACACGGGTTCAAATCCCAATCCCGCACTTAGAAACCATTCGATCCCCCACCCACACGTCATAAAAGAACAATTAAGAATGTTTAAGAATAAGAACTTGTTTGTTATTTACTCATTTATCTACTCCTTATTTATTTTTTCATTTATTCATATATCCATATATTTATTTATTTATCCATTTTGTTCATTTATTCATTTAAACATCTATTTGCTTTATGCAATTTATTGATTCATCTGTATATGTATCCATTATCCATTTTGTAAAAAGTTCATTTTGAACTGAAGCCAAGATGATTTAATTATTGTTATTATTATTATTATTATTATTATTATTATTATTATTATTATTATTATTATTATCATTATTATTATAAAAGAACAATTGTAATTGACTCATCTCCAGCATGTGGCTGCAGCAATGAGGGGAGCTCAAGATGGCAACTAATGATAAACATATGGACCTGCAGTTACTCAATAGTGCTACGATTGAGTCTGTGCAATGTCTACAGGTGATTGTACATGGTTATTCCATTATGCAGCCATTTTGAAAGTTGCACTGTGCTATTCAAAATTGATGTCCCAAACCCCCAGTTCCTCAGCCCACCACTCCCCTCTCTTCATTAGCTGATCTGTGGACTGCCCCCCCCCCGCCCCACCTCATTCCACTCACAAAGCTGTTTGGTCCCCACCCCGAGCCACCCCTCTCACCTCCCCACGTACTACTTACTCCTCTCCAGCCCACTTTCGTTGTCTTCCATGCGTAATGGATGTTTTGCACACTTAGCGTGTGGAAAGTCCACTGCCCAAAGCATCTGTTGGTCCTCAAGACTCTTTGGTTTTGCACACACCTGTGTGTGACGTATGTGCTCACGGTGGGCCTGGTCCAATGCAGAGGATCTCGCTTTTCTTTCCAGCGTGTGTGCTAAGCGTCACCCCATGGATAATGTGTGAAATATTGGCTGTTTTTCTGCAGCTTGAAGCCAGTGGCAGCAAAATTGCATTCAAAACTAAAGCCACAGCAATAAACAATGTTTCACATGAGTCACTGAATGCCTTGGCTCTTTCCTGTTTACTTCTCATTGTTTATTAGCTGTCTGCTTCAAATGCACGAGGGAGGGGACAGGCACACAGCAGCCGAACGGCAGCCATTGGTGGAGCCGCCTGTGTCAGGCGCAGAGAGTCCTCTCAGAGAGCACGAGCTGTCACTCCCACTGAAAGCGGGGTTCATTCTGCTGCCAGAAAAAGAGAACCGAGCCACACTAATGAAATATTCAGAACCATGGGAGGGAAAAGAGGCACTTTGAAAACACAACTTTCAAACTACCGTCCGCCATCGCCTAAGGACTGCGGCAATTAAACCAGTAAAATAAAAAAACAAGAGATGAGGAGTGATGCTTTTTTGAGGAACTATATCCCTGTACAAATGTCCCAGTATGATTGGTTCGGCTTTAAGCAGTCTCTGATATATGTCCTTAATTTGCAACACTGCGGACGTCCAACTTGTGTCTGAACGTGCCAGGGTGTGCCAACCGTCTTGGTGGCCTTGAATCCACTTTGCCATCAAGAACATTCGATGCACCTTGTAATATCTAGAACTGGTGTCTGCAACCTTTGGCTCTCCATTTGTTTTTGACTACAACTCCCATCAGCCCTAGCCAGCATCATCAATGGTGAGGGATCATGGGATTCAAAGTCCAAAGCTTCTGGGGAGCTGAAGGTTGCAGTCAAGAATATTCTAAAAAAACAGGAAGCCACAAGGGTCAATTGCAATCAAACGACGTCCACAGCCAGCCTCTCTGGCCATTCACCTGACATGTAGTCCCAGTTTCATATTTCTAGCAAGCCTTTGTCATATTTTGCAAGACTCCATCATTTGTAGACAGCATCCATTTATCGTAAGGCCAGGTATCCATACAAGGTCTGCGCAAAAGAGCAACACTAAGTACATTGCTGGTTCTCTACATAATGGATCATCGATAACCACCTGGCAGATTCAGATTTGTGGATTTTATGTTCTTTTCTAATTATTCTTTCTGAAACAAAGTTTTGTCATCATATCAATAATCTATTTACTGGGGTCACAATTCTCTTTTTAAACAATTCAAACAATTCCAAGAAAGACTTAGTGCCTCATTACGAGTATGGAGGTAGCCACACCGCTTTTAGCAGCATGGCTAGCCCCATACCGGGTACTGGGTCCGGGTTCCTGGAATGGGGAAATACCGGGCCATTCTGACCTTGTAGGGCCCAGTAAACCCCTTTCGCGGGACCCAGACCCGGTGCATCCCCATTCCCATTTGCCCCAATAGGGCTCAATGGAAATGGGGAGGATGCTAACAACGGGCCCCTTAATGAAGGGCACGTTGTTAGCATCCTGGACTGCTAGCAAGTCCCGCTAAGGACGCCTGGTCTGACCAGGTGTTCCGGAGTGGGACCCGCTGCAGTCCTCGTAATAGGGCGGCCCGTAATGTACGGTGCCGGTCTCTTACCGGCACTGTTCATTACGTGGCCGACAGGGTCGTAATGAGGCCCTTCGTTTTTAAGAATTCAATTTGGTTTTGTAATAACACGTTTGATTTTAATGACAAATCAAATTACAGTCACCCATCACTTTCAAAGAATTGTTGAGATTATTGAATAATATCTTATTTTTTAGAGCACTTGAATTAGCTTTTTGTGATAGATCAGCATTTAGTGCTGCCCCTTTGCCAGGGTGGGCATTTCCTCAGGGGCAATAGCCTTGACCTCGCCTCCTCTGCCTCTGCGTGGAATACAGGCTCCCCATGAGTGAGCTTGCCTATCGACTGCTTGCCCAGCCTGTCTGCTTCGGTGCATTGTGAGAGCTCTGAGTTTGACTTGGTATTGCATGTGTATACAAATACATATTGCAAGTGTGGCCAGAGAAGTACTGTGATAGCACTGTATTGGCTGACCCGTACATGATATGCGCGTGGTCAGTGGTTCATTGTGACAGCCCTAAGATTTTGTCAGTAAGTGTACACTATTAAATGCTGGAACTGTGGATAGTAATGCATTGTAACAGGTTCAGGAGTTTGGCAGCACTGTATTTGCATTGCCGTTCTGCCCCTGGATGCTATACCTTAGGGGACATTGTCCAGGCGCTAGTGTGCTAATCACAACTATATGAGAGGTGGTGGCATAGCTCTGGTGCACGTAGACTTCTTCATAGTCTCACCACCCTCCGTTGACATCATTCTAGATTGTCAATCACTCGCTCTGACCTGCTTCATTTCTCCCACAGTTGCACCAAGGGTCCTCTTAATCTACATAACTCCCTCCTCCAGCCCGTGCTTTGCTGACAAACCTGCTGCCACCACCATCATGGCCATGTATCGCCAAACTACTAACTATACATGGAGTTTTCAACGTCTGGCTGAAAAGAGCATTGACATGACCAGCCCGTTGAAAGAAATACACACCCACACTCTACTGGAAAGACTAGAGAAATGGAGTCGACTGTCCCTGTAGAATGACCAACAACCAGACTGGATGCAAAACTCCACAACATTCACAACTGGATTATGTCCGTGTTGGACTGTATTGCCCCTAATAAACCTTACGGAAACTCTCAAAAAAATAAAAAAGCTAAATGGTGCACCCCCAGCTAAGCTACTAAAAAAGAAAAGAAAATCAGAAACTGGAAAAATATGGAGGAAAAGCTATTTACACACTAGCAAAGTTACTTACCATCAACAGTTATGTCTTTATGGAACTGAAGTACTCATAGCAATGTAAGAACATTACACCAAACACATTGATTCAGTGCATCGCAGAGAAAAGGATATTTATAAGATCATCAGAGATCCTCCAACAGAACCCCTACCCTTACACAAGAGATTTGGGGTCAGCTTGCTGACATCCAAAAGATCCGCAACATCCAGGATCACCTACACAATAAAAGGCCCTCCCACCCGCACAGTACCGAGATCCCACCAATACCTCCCACAACCTCCTCTCGATTGCCTTTCCACTTTCTGTCTTCAGAGGATCTACAAGTTACTTTTGACTCATACAACGCATCAAGATCTCATGTGGATCAATTTCCCCTGAATCTTTACAAATTCATCATGAAATCCCAATGCTTAACACCCATCTTCCTATACCTCCTCGATGACTCCATCGGTACTGGAAGAGTCCTAGCTCAGTTGAAATCTGCATACATCAGACATTTGTCCAAGGACCCAGAGCTGAATCATATGACCCAGACAGCTATCATCCTATCTCAAACATCGCTTTCATCAAGAAACTTCTGGAAAAATGAATAGATGGTCAACTTCGGGATTTCATCCAAACAGACCACCTCCTTAAAATTACTTCCTGAAAGAGACACAGCATGGAGTTGGGCCTTCTATGAGTACAAAATCATCTATGTGCTTTAAACAATGCCGATGAAAACTCAGAGAGTGCACTCATTCTGCTAGATATCTCAGCCACTTTTGACTCCATCGGTCACAAGATCCTCCGAAAAACACTGCAAGGTCTTGGCATTAAAGCAACAGCTCTACATTGTATCACCTCTTTACGCACGGTTAGAACAGAAAACACAATCTTAGGCTTCTACAATCCCTGGCCTCTTCCACTTACCAGTAGAGTACCAAAGGATCCACACCCTCACCTCTACTTTTCAACATTTACATGACACACCTCCTAGACATCACCAAAAGATCAGGTCTCTCCTGCTACAACGACATGGATGACACTCAAATACTCCACATCTGCGTGAACGACCGCTCACCAATATGCTCAGACATTAAAAACTGCCTTGCACAGGTCGACTCATTGATGACAGCAACCAGGATAAAACTCCACTTGGCCTGAGGAGATGGACCCTTGTCCAATCCTGTCGATCACACTAAGTAATCTTGGAACCGCAAAGGACAACAACCTTGCTTTCGGTCTGCAAATCATAGTCAGAAACTGTTTCTCCCAGCCGTGCATGCTACACCACTTCTTAATTTAGTTAACATATACCCACAGGGCCATGGCCATAAATTCTCTAATGCTATCCAAACTAGACTATGCAAACAGCCTCGATCTCGGACTCCCAGATTGCTTAATGAGGAAACTTCAAAGAGCTCAAAATGCAACAGAAAGACTGTTCGAAAAAAAGCAAATTGAACATGTCACGTCAGCATTAAGTAATCTCCACTGGTTAACGTCATAAGAAGAATTGATTTCAAAACCTTGAGCATCACCCATCGTTCATACCATGGAGGGGGTCCTTCCTCCTTTCGAATTAAGTTTCAACACTACACTACCTTCAGAACACTTAGGCCCAGCAATGCGGTTTTAGGACCAGCCCCCAACTTGAACAAGAAATGGCAAGAAGGATCCTATATTTCAGGTCTGGCACAAAACTGTGGAACACCCTATCCAAACCTCTCCACCTGATGCAGAACCACCTGACTTTCAGGAAACAGCCCAAGACTTGGCTTTCCGACTGGTCACTTTAAAAGAAATGAAAAATAATAGCAACCAACTAAAAACTCTGTACCAGAAACTTGTGCAACTTTACAATGACAAATTCTGAAACTCTTTACACTACCATCTGCTGGAAAACAATTTATTACATGGATACTTTGCTGCGTAACACTGCCCTGCACCCGGATTCCAGTGAAATTTAAATTTAAAACCAAGGGCCAAGAAGCAACACTCTAATTTCTCTCCCTATCCACACCCTCACATCCCTCAACACACTCCTCACTACAAAAGCTTTCATCATTGCACTACCCACACTCCTTCAGATGGCTGACCAGGTCTAGTGCACTTAACAGACTCTGACCCTATCCATCTCCTATCAGCAACTATTATGTCAATTTCTGCATGCCACAATTCAGGTGCTGCACATCCAGGTAACCTGCCTGTTCGATACCATACACAAACAACTTAGAGTTTTCCATATCAGCTAACTGGTCAGAGGTACTTCCGACCAGCATCCATCAACACCATAGGTTAATGCATCTACCGTTGCACTAGATTAGGCAGGGTAGACTAAAGAAGCTATTACAAGCAGCATTATGCAACCATAGACCCAGTTTACACAGTAGTGCCCGCGTTTATAAAATAAATAAAAATATTTAAAAAATACAAAATGACTGATCCTAGCCCCACAGATGCTGTTTTACTCAATTGTTAAGGTGTCACAATTTCTTTCCTTGTATTGCACATCCTCTATTTAATGTTCTCAGCTGGCTTAGCACAAGACCAAAGCAGGGCAATGTGGCATTGCTTTTGTAGACAAATATGACACACGGCAGATGCACAGTTTAGCAGTGAGGGTGGGTTACATGTGCTGTATTCTCTGACATTTTTCAGAGACATCTTGCCAACTCCCCCTTCCGTTCTCTCTGTTTTCGGATGGGCCCTCCCTCTGGAACAGCCTCCCATCCACCTTGAAACTTGAGGAGAACCATCTCCGGTTCCGGAAGCACCTCAAGACCTTCCTCTTCAATGTTGCTTTTGCCCTCTTCTCCTCTGCTGATACATTTTTCTCTCCTGGCTCCATGCACCTGGCCACCCTATGCCATTCTGGCTCAGGTACCTGCTCACCCTGCCACCCTCCTGCACTGCCTCCGGGCCACCCCTTGCACTGGATCTGTATCTGTACCCTTAAAGTACCTCTCCCACTTTCTTTTGCACTTATCAGATATACTCCATCTGACTAATCTATCACCTGCCACTTGCTAGTTCCACTACCACTGTTTGATGCCTTTATTTATTTATTTTATTTAGTATTTATTCTGTTCTCTCCGCTGTTATGAACTTTCCACTTCCCCCCCTCCCATGCACTTTCTCCCCTTTTCCCTTTTTCATGCACTTGTGCGTTCTTAATGTCACTGGGCCTAGTAAAATCGCAGTTTTTTTTGTTCTCCCTTGTTCCCCTCCCTTTGCCTGGCTGCTCTCTGAAACACTTTTGTACGAGCGCGATATAAATAAAATATCATTTCATTTCCTTTCTTCTGTAGTGTAATATCTGTTAATGGATACCTCCCCAGATTCCAAGAGACCCCTTGTCGGGAAAAGCGCACACCTTGTGTACATGCTAATCCGTGACAGTCACGACCTTCTCTTGGAAAGACAGCCCTTAAAATCTGAGTGAATAAAGCAGGGCTGCTTAGAAAAGAGTTAAAGTGTGTGTGTGCATTTGGCCAAGATTAGGAATTAAGTGGACTAGCGAGGCTCCAGTAAGCAACCCAAGAGATCAGGCTTGTGGACGGGTGCTGAGGGAGGTCACGACAGAGTGCTAGTGCAAGAGACTCAAGATGTGACCAGCTGGACCGAAATTTGTCATAGGTTGTCGCTGTAATGGCTTTAATGCAGAGGTGTTGTGGCAAGTCTGGTGAGGCCGTTATGTGTCCAGCTGGACTGAATTTGTCATAGTTGGAACTGCATTTGAAAGTGTGTTGGGTGGATAGCCTAGCCTGCGACAGATGCCCACAAAAGTGATGCGTTTATACATACCATACGCCCAGATAGAGCTTATCTTCGATGTTGTACATCATCCGATCTTCTGTGAGGAAAAGAAACCAGATACCATCATAGACTCTCATAAGCACTATGGACAGGCTACCCTCAAGTAAACTGACTGTCCTGGAACATTTTCAAGGCGAGACAGACAGGCTACCATCGGATTTAGGATTGATGGGCAACAAAGTTCCAGAAAGCCATTGAGGACAGCACCTGAGCATGCCGGGGTTAGGTTTGGGGCACCTCTCATCCTGCCAACCAACAAACTAATAAAGGGCAAATGGGCGCCTGAGGCCCTCAAATGTCAAGCAGCCCTTCCTCTGAACTGCAGGAAGTAACCCTTGGCAAGTAGCTTATGGTAACTGAGGTGAGTTTCCAGACTCTCCTGTTTCCCTGTCTCACCTGATAACTTGCAGATACTTGCTCTAGTTTCTATGGGATACAATGCATCTACTCACAACAGAGACACAGAAAGTAAGAGAGGAGATTGACAGGTGGCATGTTGAGCTTAGGAATTGGGACTTGTCTGCAAATGTCTAGTGGTAGGAGAGCAGGGTTGCAGGTTGTTTTGCCTTGTTAGGCGGACTGCCTCCCCCTCGACCTACTGACTCACTGGTAAGACCTCCTGGTACCTTACCCTACACACACAAGCCCCCTAAAGATTGCCGCCACAGGCTTAGCCATTAGCACATCAACACCAATTCGAACCACAACTAAGATCCCCACTTTAGCCCTATTACACTCCCACACGCACACGGCAGCAGCGATTCGGACCCAAAGTGCTGTAGTTCATTGGCGTCTGGGATTTTCCCTATACATGACGTACTCCCACGTTTCTCAGCCAAACCCATAGAAAGCAGATTTGCACTCAGAAACCAAATAGCTTCAACCTGAATCCATCAACACCACAGGTTTGGCTTCTGCCTCTTCCGCTGTCCCAGTACTGACTTCCGCCACCTTTTTCTTAAAGAGCCACATGCAGCGAGGCCACCAGTAGTGGGCAGAAGGGCACTGTACAAGACCACTTAGATTACATTAAATTTACTGTCGCTCCTTTCTCAGGGTGAACCTTTTAGGTAATTTACCAGTGTAGTTAATTTTGTGTCAGAATTCTTCAAATTTGCTTTAGGGTGAATCCAATGTCCCGTGCCTTAGACTAGCACAAACACATGGAATGCCACAGACCCTTGCTTATCTGCGTACTTGGATGTTTGATTTGAGATCAGACATTCTATAAAGTGATTCGAATTAATTGAATAAACAGTTTATTGTCAAAGCCTTCTCTAGTTGCAGGAGGACAATATTGCTCGCTTTACACTCACTACTCCCAGTGCGGAGGTCCTGGAATTGACTGAACCTCATGGGCTATAGTAAGGTAACTCCCCAGACCAAAAGGGAACGGCAGAACTGGTGTTCTCCTAAAGTTAGTTGAATACTTAATGCCTGCAATATAACAGAGAGGCTACTCAATGGGTGGGGAGGATACGCGATACAGTCAGACAGAAAGGTGTAGCAGGAAGTAGGGTAGCAGGAGTGTAACTTATGGAAGCAGTTGTACTAAGACATGCTTAGATATCATTATGGTGGGGAGCTAGTTATGCAAACATCATTGCTGAGTCTTCAGAACTTCAGCCGGCCATCTTCTGATCTTAGAGATGTATGGTGGAAGGTCAACGGGGCTTGAAACCTGAGTTTTCTACCACCAACATGTTTGTACTTGGGCTGGTTGGTGACAAGCTGGTTTTGTGGAGTCGCCTGCATGCGTCTGGTAGAGTGTTCGTGCTTTGGCGAATTATTGTGGTTGTGGTCTTGGTACATTTCTTGATTTTGAGCACCTTGTATTTACATTCAGTTGCAGTAGTCAAATCAAAAGAGGACAGCATCGATGATGAGTGTGGTGCTGTGGGTAGTCTGGTGGCAGCTATCTCGTTTGGGTCCAGAGGACAAGGAAAGTGCTTCAAGGAGCTTCAAGGAGCTGCAATGTCCTCCACAGAAGTCCCACTGCCCAGGCTAATGCAGTGTCCACACGTTTCTATTAAGGAGAGGACAGTATGACGAGTGATACGCTCTGGCCTGTGTAAGTTATGCCACTTAGACAAACAAGCATAACATGTAAACTTGAGTAGAAAATGTAAACATTCGAATCAGCAGATAATGTAAACATCCCAATCAGCAGAAAATGTAAACATCCCAATCAGCAGAAAATGTAAACATTCCAATCAGAAGGAAATGTAAACATTCCAATGAGTCTGCAAAAAACCTAAAACTGAGCACCAAACGAAAGTCGTATGCATGGCCACCAGTGGGTCGGGCGGATCAGCAGCTCCCTGGTGAAGATTCGGCAGGAGCCCGGGAGTAAATGGAGGCGAGGGCTGCATGCTAATGGTCCCTCATTGTCCCTATCTGAAATGCATCAAAAGGTTCTGTCAGGCACTCAGCAGCATAGCCTTATTTACAGGCAGCTCAGCCAGCCCTGGCTGTGTATGTCAGAGTGCATCAGAGTGCCTGGGAGAGTAATTTATTGTGGCAGCACAGATCCCTTGTTATGTGCACAGCTTACAGTAGTTCAGGCTGCTGCCTGAATGAGAGACAGGACGGGCCCTTGTCACTAGCATTGCTTATCTAGGCTCCCACTCTGTGTATTTATAGCAGCACTTCCAAGCTTCTAAAGGCATCTCTTTACTCAGAGACAGAGCGCCACATTCAGCAAGATGCAAAGGCAGAAGGGCTGATGAAAGGCAGGTACTCTGGGAGCTGTGGCAGCTGACTCCTCTGGCTTTTGTTGGGATTACTTGTGCCTCACACACCTGTGCCAGAGGCTGCTACCAGCCTTTGGTCAAACTTAGGCTCTCTGGACACCGTTGTTTTAACCTCGCACATTTCTACGTGATGTACATAGGGACTCCTTGCTGGCATGGTGGTGGGGTAAAAAAGTGGTGGTAACAGAACTTCCCACCACTTTTACCACACGCTATTTTCTGGGGGATGAAGGAAATAGCAAACTAGCCTAATCTTAAACAATTCTTTGGTGTTGAGATTAAACATAAATAAAGCCGAGAGAACTGTTTAAAAATTATGAACATGAATTAACTAAAGTTGTGGATGAGAAAACCGAAAAATGATTCGACATTAAGCTAACAGTCCTACACTAGCCCCACGTAAGTCCATCATGGATTTCAACATCTAGTCAACTTCACATTTAATATTGAAACCAAGCACATGATGCTTAGAACATGTCGCTGACACAATGTGCCACCATCATGGGCACGATTTGCCTTTGGAATGTAGCATCATCGGAGCGACATGAGATGATGTGATAGGTTATTCATAACACGCTTAATACCCAGAGCTTTCTAAGTGCTGACCCGGGGATCGAACCTGTCTTGCTCTGTGTCGTCTTGCTTCCAAGGTGAGCACGTTGTCTCTGAGCTATCCTCCCGAGACTCTTACACAGCTACACGGCAAGAGGTAAGCAACCCCTTGGTTTACAGTACCTTTGGTTAGAAGAAAGTGGTTCCATCTGGCTTCTGTTCCTGTGTAGGTCTTCAGATCCTGGTGCTCCTGGGCCTCAGTCATGGGGACAAGAGGGAGGACGTGGGGGGGGGCTCCTGCACTACGAATGGAAGGTCAGCGGCAGCAATGGGCAAACTTCAGATCAGTGGCACTTATCTATGTCTTAGCTCTTGCACTATCTGAAATGTCGTCAGTTTGAGTACGATAGTTAATTTCACATCCTTACTGTTCATGGCCTGTAAGAATGTCATTGTATTTTCCATTGTTCCCTCCCTTGCCTTGAAGCGCTTTGAAACACATTGTGTATAGGCGCTATATAAATAAACTATCATATCAAACTATCATATCAAAGAGCCACCCATAAATTTAAGTGTGCACCCTTTCACCATAGAGGTACACACACCCAGGCACCCACCCATACATTTACGTGTGCACCCTTTCACCGTACACGCACACACACACCCAGCCAGCCATACATTTGTGTGCACCCTTTCACCATACTCTCACACAGGCAGCCACCTACATATTTAAGTGTACAGCCTTTCAAAATACACTCACACACGCACACGTCATGAGGTTGAGGGGAGCTCCATTACTTAAAAAAGAAATTGGGCCTCATACCGAGTCCGGCGGTAACCCTGCCAGTGCTACCAGCAGGTTGCTGCCGGACTGGGAATGATTTACCGGCCCCTGACATCCCGGTGCCCTGCTGGCCTGGAAAGTCAGGTGCTGCTAAATTGTTGTTCCCTGTATCCATAGAATCCCATAGGACTCTCTGTGAATGGGGAACACGGAAGCAATGGCACCGTTGTTAACAGTGCCGGTGCTTCTGTGACGGTCTGCCTACCGTGGCCGCTGTGCCCAGCAGCGTCCCATCTGTCAGACAAAGCAGCTCCGGCAGGCAGACCTGTAGTATGCCGGTCTGGAAACAATGGTGCCTGTAAGCATACCAGCACGATTGTTTCCGGACCGCCATACTAATAATGAAGGCCAATTTTTCTTTTTGAAGTCACTCTGACTTCATAATGAAATTATTTCCATTAAGGACCAAACCATAACAGAAAAAGTTACTTTATGAAGGCACAGTGACTTCAAAAATAAACTATTTTTTTAAATCATAGGGCTTCCCAATACCTTGACATGGGGGCCTCCAGCCTGGGGTCTTCCACGTCATGGGGTTGGTGGAGCCCTAAGACTCCAAAAAGATAGTTTCTTTTTTAATTCATTCTGCCGTCATAGAGAAATAATTTCTGTTACAGAAATAATTTCTTTATGAAGGCAGAGTGAATTAAAAAATATATATTTTTTTTTAATTAGAAAATGAATACATTTTTCATTTTTTTGTACAACGTGGGGCCCCCTCCTGCACATGCGCTAGCGGGGGCTCCCGCACCGCAGGGGCTCTGTTGGCCCCCATTACGCCAGTGTAAGGATTGTCACAAGACCAATATAACCGTTCCTTTTTTTGTTATTTTCATGATTTCCTATGTCCCCCTCTCGTATTGTGGTGCTTGGAAACACCTGTGTATATGCGGTATACAAATGTTCAATAATATAAATTATTGAAGGAAAGGTGACTCTAAAGAAGAGATGGCTACACCGCCCACCGCTGGCTATACAGGCCTTAAGTAACTAGCCTGGCTCAGATCACCATCTAATTCCTCATGAGTTGGTGATGGGACGCCACATGAGACCTCCCCTTGCTCCTCAGTGTAGCGAGGGTATTAAGAGACGAGATGCATGATTACCTACCAACAATGACTGCAAATGTTTCTTTCATGTCTCAACAGCTCATAAACTGAAGGAAGGGGTCAAAGAGAAGCGACAAAGACATTCAATCCATTGAAGCGTAAGATTTGTTAAAACAACCCAGCCCGTACCCAGGGGACCAGGTGCTGGTAAGAATGTTTGTACGCACTTGGAGCACGCCCGCTTTGAAGGACCAAATGAGGTGGAAGAAGTTACCCCTTAAGCTGCCAAGTAAGAAGGAAGAAGGGCCTGGCTACATTTGCACGGGGGAGAAGCCCCGACCCCTCATCTAGCTACCAACTGTGAATCAAGAGAAGAAGTTCCACGCATGCAGGCTTCAATGGCCAAAAACAAAGACAAGGAAAAAGTAGAGCACAGTAGCACTTTAAATTAGAGACAAATAATTGTCATCATTGGATACGTAATAAATACAATTGCAGTTATCCTAGAACTTTTTATATAGGCTTAAGGATCACTGTTTTAACGTACCGGAGCTGAAAGAAGAGAAGCAGACTTCATCTTATGTTACACATTATAATATCAATACACACATTCTTGTGTGCTATCTGTACTTACGTATTACAGTCTTAACCTGCTTTACTAAGTAGACACATTAATACAGTGTTGATTTTTGGTAGTCCAAACAGCAATCCTATTATTTTAAGGATATTTAGAGATAACAGCTGTTCTTGATCTAAAAGTGTGACCCATCAAGAATTGCAGATATACCTCTATATATATATATAGACGTAAACATTGAAAGGGTCCACTTGCATCGTTATTGTTTTATTCTTGGCTGTTTAAATCTCCAAGTTAGAGAAAACCCGCAATCCAATTTACACATTGGACATATGACATTGGATGTATGATAACCAACCATAATCAACTCAAGGAAAATACTTTAACATATTGGATCCAGCGCTCACACATGCCAAAGCCGTGCAACACATCTGCTTATAACCATGAGTTCCCAGGCCAGCAGAGAGGCATTAAAAAAGGAACAGGCAAATTTACTTTTTTAATGAGACACTTACCATTGGCAAAAATAAAAACAATGTGACAGCAACAAGAGGAAAGGATAAACTCTACTAAAAGAATTAGAAAAGTTAAAGAAAAGAGAAATGATCAAGTGGTGGGAGGACCACCCTCTACAGAATTATTTTGACATAGGGAGGATTCCCTGAGGCCTTAGAATCCTCACCACGCTGTCGTTTGGAGAACAGGACCCCAAATTGTTACGTGAATTGGAGGACGCTAATGAGCGCTGTTCAAATACCTTTCTTAAGCTGCTTATAAAATATGCCGGAAGTGATCGGGAAA
Source organism: Ambystoma mexicanum (assembly GCF_040938575.1). Classification (NCBI taxonomy): domain Eukaryota; kingdom Metazoa; phylum Chordata; class Amphibia; order Caudata; family Ambystomatidae; genus Ambystoma; species Ambystoma mexicanum. Next base: position 1,195,938,752 of record NC_090936.1, on the reverse strand, counting down.
AGATTTTGTAAGAAATTAGTGAAATAAAATACAAAGTCAAACCGGTGAATGAAAGCAAGGAGGGGAAGAAAATGAAAATGAAAAACAATATGGACATCATCCTAAAGACCTATGAGGAAAAAATCAAGCTAAGAAAATGACACACATTTCTGTGTGACAAACAAGACTACTAAAATGGGTGTGTCGACACATTTACGCGCATGTTCAAATACCTGAGACAAAAAGCCAAGCCAGTGGCTAACATATCTGTATGCAACAATGAGAACACACTTGATATAACTCTGTCCACTTCAGAATCGGTCATCAAAGAAAGTGAAAATGAAGAACCATGTGTACGTCTACATTTTTTAGAAGAGATGAGGTTACTCTGCCAAGTTTGCAGAGCAAACAAAAAGGCATGAGGAGGAAATTACAACTCAAGGGGACAGGGGAGAGGGGAAAGAAAAAAACAAGGAGGGGGCAGATGGGCAGGAAACTCAACTAACAGCCTCCCTGGGAGAGGTTTGCACTCTGGGAAGTAGACAACATCACTATGGAAGAATCAAGTAAATGGAAAGTCATCACCTGTCAGATCATATTCTTACAGGTGACCAAATTAGAGTATTAAACTTGGGATTGAACTTCTGCTCCACAGCCAGGTACAATTATGCACAGACATGAATAGACCTGGACAGGTTTATGCACAAGATCAGCCTCATAAATGTGTTTGCCACCAATACATATCCAAAAACCCCAAAACCTGCACTAGAAGGTCAAACTGAAATTACAATAGGAGAACTAAGTACTCTCTCCACATTAATACATTTGGAGAAAGAAGGCCAAGTGGGTGCTAATGAGGAACCAGTGAACTTTAAGGAACTGGGCATAAATGTAGAATGGCATTCAAAAAGCAAACTGAAATGTAAGCCTATGTTCAACCCTACAAGCACATCAGGCAGTCCTTTTGAAGCCTTTCAGAACCTAGTCATAGACAACCTGAAGAGCATAAGGAAAGGTAGCAAATGACAATATAAAGAAAATCTGTCTAAAAAGAATAAAAGAGTGATTATCGAGCTCAGCCAGTTGCCTAACTGCATCATCAAGCCTGCAGACAAAGGTAGTAATATTGTGGTAATGAATAGAAGTGACTACATTAAGGTGTGAAAACAAAAAGGAGATATCGAGGCTGAGTACCCCAAAAGGAAATACACCAAACGCGGGTTACAAAAGAAAATACAAAGATCTTTATTTTATACTGAACTGTTTCAAAGGACAAAGCAACAGATAGCTAGCGGCCCTCAGTACAACACAATGAACTCCAGCTTCGTTCGGTGTGCTCAGTGAGTGGGACTGTACATAAGAATAGTCGTGCCTTTTATGCAGTCCAAAACATGATGTTCAACCCACCTACAAGTTAATACAAGTTAATACATCACGGATCTAGGGTTCGTGCCGAGTTCATGCATCTATACATTTAGGGTTTGCCTTTAATACATTCACTAACAAATCACAATGGCAAAAGTATATTTTTGGATTTCTCGACATTTCTGTACAATACAGTTAAACAAGTGTTCACATTTCAGTATTTGAATATATTGGGCCTCATTCCGAGTATGGCGGTAAGGGATAGCGGCCACTGGTAACAAGACCGGTGGCGGTATTCCCTTACCGCCATACTCCGAGTTCCCTCTGCGCCCTCGCCCTTAACGCCTGCTTTGAGCAGGTGTTAAAGTCGAGGGCGCAAAGGGGCCTCCAAGCCAATAACGGTGACCGTAATGAACGGTCACCGTTATTTGCATCTTCCCCATTCCCATTGAGCCCTATGGGGGCTCATTTGGGAATGGGGAAGAGCCTTGGTGAATGGGGAATTACCGCCCGCCAACTTTGGAATGGGGCGGTGATTCCGCCATCCACCAAGGTGCTGCCGTTCCGGGTACGGCATCAACCAAGACGTTAATAGCGCCATTGGTTAGCGCCGTACTCGGAATGAGGCCCATTGTGTTTAACATGTGTTCGCGGATTAGCTTCATTGGCGCAGGTAATCCTCTATACACAGGTCAACGAAGGACAAGGTCTCAGTTCATGACCCCAACATGTGGCCTGCAGGCAAGTTACATATTAGTTTGTACACAGAGGTCAAGACGGCCATGTTACATTCGGAATGACACTGTCCACCATCTTAGATCACAGGTTGACTTTAGAGGGAGAATCTAAAATGGCAGATAGACCTAAAATGGCGGCTTACACAGATCTAAGGTCAAGACCTTGCAATGCGGTTTTCCTCACAAGTGGCTTATAAGCAGCTTGGCGTAGCCCAATATACATATATTCATACAGTATTGTAGACACAATATGATTTTCCATTCGACAAACCCTCCTTTTGGCCTATGCCAAGAACTAAAACTATTTCTGGTCACTTTACGAACAACTCCACGTCTCAATGTCTATACACCCTGAATCACTATCGGAAATATCTATTGCCATTAGATCGGTTATCAGAAATTCCTTCAACACATATTCTTTGGCGCTCTTGTCTGGGACATATACCTTGTGTCCTAATGTACCTATCGACTGTGTTCAACATCCCCCTAGCATCGAACATATACTAGGCAAACACTGTATACTGCAACAAAGAAACAACAAAATTCCCAAATTGATCAGCAAGACCGAAAGCACCTTCCAACCTCAAGATCGCAAGAATTCCCAGAACCAAGCGCTAAGATCCCTGTTTCCTTCGGGAACATGCACTTCTGAACTAAGGACGTGCAGGTTCTGTATTGCCTTGAAGATAGTTGGGGAGGAATCTGGCACTAAAACACAGCAAGCGGACCCCACTAATTTACACAGTCCGCCACGTTCAGCCAGAATGACATCTAATGCCATCCGGTTCTGAAGTGCTACTAATCTTATTGCTTTCTGTTCTAATGTCATATTATAGAGTATGTCAGTGGTCCGGTTGATGGTTCTCTCCAGTACTCTCGCTAGTCTTCTGATGTCTTCGGAGTTCGCTATTTGTCACCAAAATGGCACGAATGATTTCGCTACGTCTCCTAGAACCTGTGCTGGAGTGTCACCATTCTCGTCCCGCTGTGGACGAGCCTTTGAAACCTCTACAGTACTGGCTATGAATACCCCGGGTAACAGGATTCCTAAAAAACAAGTTCCCTGCCAATCCCTGGGTAACCATGGAAATGCTACATTACCGCAAACAAAGTAGACAGGTTTGCCTACATACAAAGGTCTGTCTTCCCCAGTCAGATTCGCAACGTTGGCACAACCTCTAAAATTTCCCATTGACTGAGTGCCATTCCTCTGTATGTAGAAAGAAGAAACTGAATCGGGGCTATGGTTAACAGTGTAAGAAGGAGGCTTGGCATCCTTATTGCCTATAGGAGCCATCTTGAAAGAGATCAAAGATTGAAAAGGACGAGACAGTCTGTCAGAAGGCCTAATAGTTAGCAACGTTGAGCTTGCTCCTATTCGCGAAAAGAGAGCATCCCAGGAGCGTAAGAACACGTTTCTCAAAACAATTCAAATTAGTACCATCAAAGTTCCCAGAGATGCTATCGTTTCATCGGCCAAAGAACAGTGCTCTAAGAGAGGCAAAATAGGCAGTTGTCAAAGGTAAAGGATGAATATACCAACCTAGCCCCTTATCCCCGTGTTGCGGTAAATGCGAACAGCCCCAACAGTTGGACTTATTAAAAATGGCAAATGTATCATTCATGATAAGTAACAATGTATTATTGTAGTATCTCTGTCTATGCTGAGAGTCGCTAGGAGATAAAGTATGCAGATGCACGAAAGGTGTAGAAACAGTGGGTACATTTTCAGTCGGTAACAGGGTTTCGAATTGATGCACTTCTTCCAGGTACCAAAAGCCTAAAACAATGACTATTATTAAACCAATTGACATTATAAAAAGACAGCAGTACGTTTGTGGGGCCCAAACAGTTTGTCCATTCTCATAGCTGGTCACACAATCATTTATCAGTCCTGTACGAGCAGTAGCGGTTGCAGGCATTGCAGTCTTCAAACGAAAAACCACAGTCTTTTTGGCTGGAGACCTCCTGGCCGAGCAACTTCTTAGTCCTTCCACAACCCTAGCCAACATAATCCCCTTTTTCGAACAATTACTTGGGCAAAAAGCAAGCCCTTAATGATTTTTCCTCCTTCTTCGAATGCACAGCCGAACCGTTCTGTAAGTCTATTTCCTTGGATGCAAATTGTACCTCGTTGTCCCTGGTACTGATTGATCCAAGAAAAACATGTCGTCACTTCCCGTTGGAAGCGACGTATCAAGAGCAAGTGAAGATGCAAGATCCGGACAATAGTTTCCGGAAGCAAAACTTTTGGAGAGTGTGGAGACAAAGTGGCTGTTTCCGCAGGCTTCGCGGGCATAGAGAGAGACTCTGATGCACTCTCGTTGCTGTTTACTGCTTCGGGATCGTTGGTTGAGTACTGGTGAGGGGTTCTGTTTCTACCGTATCGTATGGCACTGGGTGTGGAAGCCTCTTGACATGTGTCGTGTGGATCCAGTTTTTCCTGTCTGCGACCCGCACCGCAGTTTGTGTGACCAGCAGGACCTGGAAAGGGCCCCACCACCGAGGTGCAGGGCAAAAGGATCGCTCAAATGCCTCCGTCAACACCCAGTCACCAGGCCGAATACTATGACCTGGGCCCTCGTATCGTACAGGTAAAGCCTCTCACACCTGGTGATAAATCAAATACAGGTTTTTAGTCAACTGGCTACAGTAATCTGAAAGAAGTACATTTTCGACATTTTTCAAAGACCGACATTTCGGAAGATTCCAGATGTTAGCAGGTCTCCCCCTTATCACCTCAAATGGAGAGAGCCCAGTCTTAGTTTGAGGGGTTGTACGCTTGGCTAGTAACACGATCGGTAAGGCACACGCCCATTTTAGTTTAGTGCCGGCACACGTCTTAGCAAGCTTGTTCTTGATGATGCCGTTGTGTCTTTCTACTAGTCCGGCACTCTGAGCGTGTCTGGCTGAATGGAACCGTTTGTCGATTTGTAATGCTGCTCATATCTGCAGGATTACAGCAGCGACAAAATGTGGACCATTGTCCGACCAGATGACTCTTGGTAGCCCGAACCTAGGGAAGTACTCCTTTAACATAGTTTTTGCAGTAGTCATGGCTGTAGCGTCTTTAACAGGAAAAGCCTCAACCCATTTGCTGAAAGCACAAATGACAACTAACACATATTTCAAAGTATTGCACTGCTCCATTTCAATAAAATCAAAGTGGATGACTTCAAAGGGGACAGAAGGTGGGCCAAAACTTCCCCTGGGAGTTGATGTTCCCTTTCCCACATTGTGCTGTAAACAGATCATGCAGTTCTGAACATATCGCTCAGCTATTTTAGAGATTTCGTCATTTGCCCAAACTTTCTCCAACATTTTTGTAAGCTTCCGGGCACATATATGTGTAGGGCCATGAGCCATAGTGACCATTATCATTATGTATGCGTCAGGAAGTAACCATTTCCCTTCAACTATGTCCACCCAACACCCATCATCATCCAGTTTCCCCAAGCCTTCAGCCCATCTCTTGGACTCTTCTAGTGTTGCATCGGGTGTTGCATCGGCTTGGATGTCCTTTACAAAGTCAACACCCTCATCCATTACATAGGCATTTACGGTCTCCCTTGAAATATATATATATATATCTGCAGAGAGGTTGGTGGCAGTCTGTTTAGCTATCTGATCAGCAAAAGCGTTCCCTTTTCCAATATCATCTACAATCTTTTGATGTGCTGCACATTTTACAACAGCTAACTGAGTGGGAAGTGCAAGCGCTGAGAGCAGTTGTACTATTAGGGAGCCATGCTGGATCTTTGTACCATGTGAAGTTAAGAACCCTCTTTCTGACCAGTCTACCAAAGTTGTGAACCACCCCAAAGGCATACTGACTGTCAGTATATATGTTCACTGTAAGCCCTTCGGAAAGTTCACAAGCTCGGGTCAATGCTATAATCTCTGTGGCCTGCGCGGAGTTATGCATGATTCTCTTGGTTTCCATGACCGTGCTTAATGTGGTGATTGCATAAGCAGCTGTGGATGTACCATCCGGAAGTTTGAAGCAGGAGCCATCGCAAAACAGCTCCCCTTGTGGATTATTCAAAGGAGTGTCTTTTAGATCAATTCTACCCTTTGTCTCTTGTTCGGTAGTGTATAGACAGTGATGTGACTCTTCGTCACTGCAACCAGTACCTTGCGGGAAAGGTAGGAGTTCAGCCGGATTAAGAACACAACACCTCTTAATTTGTATGTGAGGAGCAAACAAGATCAATTCATATCTCGTCAACCGTGCGGAAGTGAGGTGTTGCGTTTGAGTTCTGTTTAATAGAACATCTACAGAGTGAGGCACCATCAGGGTTAGAGGATGACCTAGGACAATTCCCTCACTCTGTTTTACAGACGCAGCAGCAGCGACAGCTCGCAAACATCTTGGCAAAGCGCATGCTACAGGATCAAGGACGGAAGAAAAGTAACTGCATGGCCTATTCTTCCCTCCATGTTCCTGCGTTAATACAGCCAAAGCACATCCATCACATTCATGTACAAACAACACAAAGGCCTTTTCATAGTTTGGTGTGCCCAAAACCGGTGCCGAGCACAATGCAGTCTTGAGCAGATCAAATGCTTGCTGGTGCTCCATGTTCCACGGCAATGGCGAAGAAATGCCCTTCTTCGTCAAAGCCAACATCGGCTTAATCACTAGTGAGAACCTGGGAATCCGCTGCCTACAGTAAGAAGCCATACCAATCAAGGCTCTAACTTCCTTCTGTGTATTTGGGACAGACGTGCCAGAAATGAGTTTTATCATTTCAGGTGTCAATCTTCTTCCCTCCTTTGACAGGGTATAGCCTAGATAGGCGACCTCCTGACAACAATATTGATTTTTTTAAAGCAAAGCTTTGTGTCCATGTTTAGCCAGATGTATAAGAAATAACACAGTGCCCTCCTTACAAGCGCTCTCAGAGTCAGCAGCCAAAAATAAGTCATCAACATACTGAAGCAGTGTACAAGTAGAGGGCAATTCAAGGGTATCAAGCTGTTCTTTCAAAGCCCTACTATAGATGCTAGGACTTTCCGTGTAACCTTGAGGTGCACAGGTAAAGGTAAATGAGCGTCCCCCTAAGGTGAACGCGAACAAATATCTACTGTCCTTGTGTATAGGAATACTAAAGAAAGCATTCTTCAGATCCACAACACTAAAGTGAGTAGCTAAGCCGGGAATCATGGTTTATATTGTCGTCACATCAGGCACAATTGGAAATTGCAGAGTGACAACCTTATTGATGGCACGTAGATCAATTATGAAACTTAATGGCATTGCATTATCGCCTTTTTGTACACGGGCAAAATTGGACTATTGCGCAAACTACCTGGAATTTCCTCAATCACTGCTCGATGCACAAAATCGGAGATGATACATTTCAAAGCTTGCTCACCCTCGACTGAAATCTTATATTGTGGAATACGTGGCAGCTTCACTCCATGTTTCAAGACTATTTTAACAGGCTCAATCTGCAAAACACTGACATCATTGTCGTCAATTGCCCATAAACCCACTGTTACATCACTGAATTCTGGCAGCAAAGGTCTGGTTAAGAATTGTGAGACAGAAAGTTGCTGTGGTGAAATCGTCAAATGCACTCCATCAGAAGAACAATAAATTACCGCATTTAATTCCTTCAACAGATTCAACCCCAGCAAATTCTCTCCACAATTCAAAGCCAAAAGGAATGGACAGTGATCCATAAAGGGACCCAAAGAAATAGGTACCGGCGAAGAAACTGGGCAAACAACTGGTGTGCCAGAAAACCCTACAGAAACATTAGTTTGCCCCGACAGTGGAATGCTTGGAACCCGAGAATGATCAATGGAACACTTCTGTGCCCCTGTATCTATCAAGAATAGATGTTTCCTATTTCCCACTACCATCTCAACATAGGGACCTTTCTGATTAACGGGAATAGGCGTTGGTTCCAAACCCTGCTTCGGGCAATCCTAACGAAACAGAATGTCGTCGATAGGAAGCTCTTCAGAGAGGTAAGCAGCAGAAGGATGATCAAATATGTTCCTAGTATCCACATTTGGTACCTGATTATCCTGTGAAAAAGGTTGCTGTGGATCCTGTGCAAACTGACCTCTACCAGGGCCCCCCACACCCGGGTGACCTCTGGATCATCTACACATATTTCCAAATGTGTTCTTTGACCTTTGTCGAAGGACCGGGCATTGTGCATGCCAATGACCCTCTTGCCTACAATAGGCACACTGGTTAATCTTTACAGGACCCAAGGGCACATTTCCTTGTGGAACATACTGACCTCTAATCTGAAAACTACCCCCTCTAGGGCCTCTAACAATTTGCTGCAATAAATCTTTTGTCTTCATTTCACCTTTCCTCTTTTCGACTCTTTCCTTTTCATTATTGACGTGATTCTCATAGTACTGAGCCATGTGCAGTACTTCTGATTGAGACTTTGCTTGCCGAGCACTCTCAGAAGACATAATTTGCGACTTGATGTCAGGCAACAATCCACGCACAAATTTGGCCACGAATAATCTTTTTCCAGACTCTGTGCCTAAGTCTTGTCCACTGAAATCCGAGAATATCTGTTCAAAATGATTAAAGAACTTGGTAGCACCCTCCGACTTCCCTTGGACACAGGCCGTAAGGTTGTCCCAAATAATTCTCTTTTCGGGAATTATGGTTTTCAATCTCGCAATGATTCTGTCAGGTAAAGTTAGTATTACCTGAGGCGGTCTCTCGCCAGCTGGCCTTTCTCCATTGAGTCTAATTATGTTAGCCCATGTATCTCCCAACCCCGGAACATCGTCTATAGTCCTAACCTGTTTCCACAAATCTCCGGGCAGGAGTACAGGAAACAATAGATCAATATCACCTAAGGTGAATACTGAGGATTGCAAGACAGACTCTATTTCTTTATAGAATCCTGTCAGATATTTCCTAATGTCGGGAATAGATTGTCTAATGGTGTTCACTTCCTGTCTTGAGAACGGGACATGAACAAACTGCGACACATAATGTGCAGGAATATCCACAGCAGCTGCACCCGTTACAGCATTAGCCGCAATCTCAACTTTCGGGAAAAAAGTCGGAGGAACCTCTCTCATAGGCAACTGAGAAGTAGGGAACTCCGAACGCTTACTAAGCAACAGAACTAAATTGAGCGCTAAAGCAGTCGAAAAAGTATCAAGTGAAAAATCTCTCTTATAAATACTCAATAACTCTGTGTGAAAACAAATGTTCCTTTTTACATATTCATCCTGCAGATACTCTACCATTATCTGTATCACTTTCCTCTGCATTTCTGGCGTATACTGACTATAAGTATCATATACTTCAACTGGAGTTATCAACATATCTGTGATCCATCTAATCGCATCCTTTGTGCAAATTCGTATTTCCTCAGATATCGATTTACGACACGGAAGGAACCGTTTCTGTACATACATACTATCCTCATCGTCATCCTCATTCTGCAACCTTTCCAACTCCTTTCTATATTCAAATATCCTCTCAACATGCTCTTGTACTTTCTCCACAGGGTCTCTAGAAAGCGCTAAGGTGTTCAGATTCCTCAACCCTTGTGGGAGATCTGTATTGTTTAGTCTGTCCCACATTATACAAAAGTGAATCCCTAATCCTTCAATAAAAACTTTTTACTCAGGAAAATTGTCCATATTAGAAAGTATGGCGAAAACATTAGCTCGATCATCTCTCTCCATACAATGTTTAGCCCACGCAATCAAGTCACGTTTCTGCTCTGGAGGTACAGTATTGCGAGTGACAAACCTTGATCCCACTCCCTGATCGACTACAAGCGGTGCAAGAACACTTGAGGAAGAGCAGGCAAGTTCAGCGGAAGTACTATTACTGTTGCAATAGGAAGAGGTGGAGGAGCAGGTGGAGGAGCAGGTGGAGGAGCAGCAACAAAAGGAGGAACAACAACTGGAGGAAGAGGAACAGCAGGAGGAGCAGGAACAACAGGCGGAGCAGGAGGAGCAGGAAAAACAACAGGAAGAGGCAAAGCAGCAGGAAGACGAACATATGGAGGTGGCGCAGTGGCATCAGGCCTTGGTCATTTAACAATTTATCAATAAATTTGTCGGAAACATGGAAGTCTTTAGAAGGATAGATTTTCTGAATGCCAAGTGAGAAAGCCCTATCCATATTCCTAGCCGACTCAGACTGTTTATCTTGGTCATATAACAACGACTTTTCGGCGTTCGTCTTATGACGGCGCGCATGTTTTTCTCTACTCTTAAGCTGTGACAAAGCTTCTTTCTTCCAAGTCTGTAGAACATCGAATGCTGCAGGTCTAGCCTTTTTCTTTAATAGAATGGATTCTAAGTACTCAATACGAGGGATTTCAAAACTACCATTGATTGGCCACTGAAGTTCGGAAGCATGTCCAGTTTGTCTGTGCCAAATATCATTAAACACTATACTACCAATGCCATGCTTACAGTACATAGTACAAGCCGGCGAGCCCTCCTGTGGTGCCGGACGGCTAAATTCCAAAGATTGCCGATTGCTGGGGAATAACGCCCTGAAGCAGGTAGACAATCTCCCAGGCATATCAAAATATTGGTCTTACCTGGTCAATAATTATATTTGCAGATACAATGCGCCAAAACAAATTATCAGGATACTTAAGAATCGGGTCACGACTCAACTGATCAATCCTAAGGAAGTCCGATAGGATTTCAAAATTCTTTTCTAACAGATTTTTTTTGCCTTGTGTTTGGTGATTTCGGCAAATCTGCCCGCTTCGATAAGTGGACCCTCGGCAAGATGCTGACTCGGACTGTGAACTCATCGTCCAGGGATCGGGCCGTGCAGCGCTGTTCAGGTGTCTCGTCTCTTTCTGAAAGGGGCCCCTTTTTGTTACACCGTCTGATCCCGGTCCGATAGCGTGCGTCAACCTTCAACGAGCTGGCATCAATCTTGAGGGTCCCTATTTGGGCGCCATCTGTGAAAACAAAAAGGAGATATCGAGGCTGAGTACCCCAAAAGGAAATACACCAAATGCGGGTTACAAAGGAAAATACAAAGATCTTTATTTTATACTGAACAGTTTCAAAGGACAAAGCAACAGATAGCTATCGGTCCTCAGTACAACACAACAAACTCCAGCTTGGTTCGGTGTGCTCAGTGAGTGGGACTGTACATTAGAATAGTTGTGCCTTTCATGCAGTCCAAAACATGATGTTCAACCCACCTACAAGTTAATACAAGTTAATACATCACGGATCTAGGGTTTCGTGCCGAGTTCATGCATCTATGCATTTAGGGTTTACCTGTAATACATTCACTAACAAATCACAATGGCAACAGTATATCTTTGGATTTCTCGATGAGGCTTCTCATACATTTCTGTACAATACAGTTAAACAAGTGTTCACATTTCAGTATTTGAATATATTGTGTTTAACATGTGTTTGTGGATTAGCTTTGTTGGCGCAGGTAATCCTCTATACACAGGTCAACGAAGGACAAGGTCTCAGTTCATGTCCCCAACATGTGGCCTGCAGGCAAGTTACATATTAGTTTGTACACAGAGGTCAAGACGACCATGTTACATTTAGAATGACACTGTCCACCATTTTAGATCACAGGGTGACTTTAGAGGGAGAATCTAAAATGGCGGATAGACCTAAATTGGCGGCTTACACTGAGCTAAGATCAAGACCTTGCTACGCGGTTTTCCTCGCAAGTGGCTTATAAGCAGCTTGGTGTAGGCCAATATACATATATTCATACAGTATTGGAGGCACAATATGATTTTCCGTTTGACAAAGGAGGCTTATAGACAACTCCATGATACTAAATGGTATGATATACTAGCCATACATCCAATCAGTGAACTAGAAATGAAGGTACAGACCGTTCTCTATGAATGGGAGCAGAAAGGTATTCTAGATGAAGATAATGTCAAGTTCCTCTACATAAAACACTTTTACATAAAACACTTTATCATACATACAATATACTTTCTTCCAAAAATTCATAAAAGTCGACATTTGTATCCTCATTACCATCATACTTGAGGGATACCACAGATTTTCTTTCCAGAATGGATGAACTTCCATGCTAATCAACAGTCATCTTGGCAACTATGGACGTGGAATCTCTCTATACATCAATACAGCGCAAGTTTGGAAAGAAAGCATGCAAATATGTTCTCAACACCACAACACACCAAAATGATTCTCTGCATGATTGACCTTTGCCTCAATAACAACGCATTTCTTTTCAACAATGAGTTTTCAACCAAATACAAGGGACAGCCATGGGCACCGCATTTGACCCGCCTATGCTAATCTAACCATGGGATACTGGGACGGTCTGAAAAAAACAAGGCACATACAGAAAATATAGTGTTGTGGCTACGCTATATTGACAACCTTTTTGTCATCTGGAAAGGGAGTGAAAAAGGATGGGCATACTTTGAGAAAGTACCAAACAAAAATGATTGGAATCTTAAGTTCATGGGAACTCATAGCTTCAACTCCATAGTCTTTCTGGATGTTACAGTGAACATATTTGACCAACAATCAATCTGTGAACTTTACAGAAAACCAACAGGTTCTAATGCTCCACTCAACGCAACTAGTGGTCACCCTAAAAACCTCATATGGAGCATACCCTATGGAGAGTTCTTCAGGCTATGAAGAAACTGTACTACCCTTGAAGACTTTTAGATAGTCAGCAAAACAACTGCATGGGGCTTAAAAAAACAAGAGTATCCCAAGAGGATTATAGGACGGGCCTACATAAAAGCATGATCATTGAACAGACATACCTTACTAATAGTACAATCAGCGAATATCATCAGGAAGACTAATGAAGGCCTCATGAGACTCATCTTGATAGTTGGCACCCATGCCAAATCTATTTGTTATATCTTCGAAAAAATATTGGAAGGTATTGCGAGCAGAGAAAGATCTATGGTGAATACTAAATGAATATCCAGATCTCACTTTTTGTAAAAGTCATTCCTTAAAAGACACTCTGGTCAGCAGCTTCATGAAAGTGGACAATATTAACAAAGCTGGCAAATGGTTAAAAACCTGTGGAGAAGGCTTTTTCAAGTGCGCACGCTGCAAAATCTGTAAATATGCCTCGAACAAATGGTATGTGGGAAGCACAAAATGCAAACTTAAGACTCACATCTTGCAACATGAAAGAGCAATTCAAAATAATGATTCTGCTTATCCCATGGACAAACATTTTTTACGAACTAAATGGAGCTAACCCTGCAGGACTCAGCTTTTCTGGGTTACATAGTATTGAAACAGGACCAAGAGGAGGGGACAAAGAACGTCTACTCCAACAGGAAGAAACACGATTCATCATAGACTTTGAGAGCAAAAACCCTGGAGGACATAATCTTGATGAGGAATTGTATACTTTGCTGGGCACAAAATGACTCTAATGTGTAACCTATAATTGTCATGAGTAGCAACACATTTGGACACCCACACACAGTTACCTAATACTCCATGTAAGTAAGAATGCTATGGTGCTTGGCCTGTAGCAATCATAAGAAGCCATGAACAACTGTGTATTTAGCCACTTACATCTACCTGTTAACTCTCACCAGCAAAACATATTTCCTCCTGTACACCGGTGACATGTTGTTTCACTTGTTTGCGTATGTACATCTTTATATATACCAACAAGTTTTGGCTTTATGTAGGTGGTTTCCCACTTGGGATAGTTATGAATTCTATGTTTTTATTTCAGCCAGTTACTATTTTACACCCTATTCTCCATGGATTAATTGTCGACCTATAAGGCTTTACATGCCATAAAAGTCGGAATTAATGGAGATCTTATTGTATGATTTGATGGATTGGTGTTGTATACTTTAGCCATTCTCAAACATTGGGTATTAACAAGCAGTGAATGTTGGATCAGAAATTGGATTTGAAGTGCTGATACCACACCCATGGCCACAGGGATCCTTAGGAGGATTGTTTTCAAACACGAACAACAGTAAGCACCTTATCTATCATTACCTATATATGTGTCATAACTATGACAACCCTGATAGATACATGGCAATCTGGACATGTTAACAGTCCATGTTAGCTTTTTATGCACTAGACATTCTATCCAGCAATGTTTACACTGATGCCAAGAACAATGATACTTCATTTTGTTTATTGATGCACTAGACACTTTATCTAGGAATGATTACATTTGTGCCACTGACATGAATTCCACCAGTGGTTACTAGCATTGTTTAGAATATTGAATTCCAATTTGAGTGGTACCATTTCTGCTTATATATGTAACTGTGGCACAAGGTGCACTGGTGACTGAACTCTATCGTAAACCCACAAGTTCCAACATACCCTTACATGCAAAAAGTAACCACCCCACAACCCTTAAGTGGAATATTCCCTATGGCGAATTTATTCGAATAAGGCGCAACTGCTCACAACTTGAGACTTTTTATAAGGAATGTAGGAGCATGGCCCTAAAGTTCCTACAAAGAGGTTACCCTAAGAGAGTGTTGGAACAAGCGTATAACAAAGCACGAGAGAAGGATCGCTCTACTTTACTGATGTCTAAAGTGATGACCGAGACAGCCGGATGTAAAAGAACCAGACTCATCTTGACATACAGCAAAGCTTCGAACAACATACGACATATAATGTGTAAACATTGGCACATATTAAAACAAGATGAACATCTGATAGCATTCTGGGAGGCAGCATCAATATCACCTTCAGACACTCCACCTCTCTTAAGGATAATCTAGTATCTAGCTATATGAGCCCCAAGATTGCCCAAGTAGGTCAAGGTTGGCTTAGTACTAGAGAAGACGGCTTTCAGAAGTGCATGAAATGTAAGGCGTGTAAATTTGGCAAAAATATTAAAGATTACCTCCATCCCGTACTACACAAAAATGTGAATATAAAATCAAAAATCACATGCGAAACTGAGTATGTTGTGTATGTACTCACCTGCCTGTGCGACAAATGGTATGTGGGTAGTACCATTGGCAAACTTAAACTCAGGATACTCCAACACATAAAAGCCATCAAAAACATTGACCACATATACCCCATGGCCTTACATTTCCAAGAAAAACACAGAGGGAAACTAGAAGGCTTTGCTTACTTTGGTACACACACCGTCCGAAAGCACCAAGAGGAGGTAATCGAGAGCTACTGCTCAGGCAATCTGAGACCAAGTATATCCTTGACCTGGAAACCAAAAAACCTAAGGGCCACAATCTGGTCAAGGAACTATATACCTTTTTGGGCACCTAAGTACATATAACGATATTTGGAGCTAATTATTTATGTACTCAATATAAGTCCTATGATATGATTGCTTCACATGCAGAGACTACTTTGTAAACTTTTTCCTTCATCTTTTTTAACTAATGCATTGTTTTATCTGGAAATGCTGTTCTTAATAACCAAACATGAAAGTCATTCACCTCACATAAGGGAGTTTTGGTTTTGGAGGCTGGAATGTTTTTTCACGAACACTTTGGATTGAGTAACTATTAATTCTATATTTTACTTACAAAAGAGAAATCAAATGGTTTGTAGACTCTTTCCCTTTTTGTTATCCATTTTTAACTTCTTTCTTCTTAGTGGGTGGGCAATGTTTTTGCCTTTACATTTGAAAATATAAGGACAACTGGCAGAATAACAACACTGTGCACATTTCCCGTCTCGACTTGTATATATATATATTTTTTTAAAGGGTCAGATGATATTTATGTTGTTCCATTGTGTGTATAGATTTTTTAGCAGTGTTTTCGTCCTCAATGTATGGCATGTATTACCATTTTGTACAAAGGGCAACTGCATTCAAGGCTATCCAATGTCCTGAGTTAACATGCACTTAGCACTCTATGTATTCCCATACAGGGAACACAATTATTTAGCTGATATATGCACTTTGCACTTTATTAAAACAGGATAATCTTTTGCTAATTTGCACAGTTATTATCAACAGGCATTTGCACTTTAATGACAGCACCACTGTATCCAGTACACATTGGAACTTATGTATGGTATTTTTGTTAATTAACAGACCTGTCTGCCCAAACAGCATAACATATATACAATGCATTCTTGCATTGTACCTAAGGCAAACAAACTCACACCTGGTATAGATCTGTCCATGCAATGGCATGCTCCTCAGACACAATGTGGGATATATGAGAGATACAGAGTGAGTGCACTAGCATGGTCCACATATCCATTATAATAATTTTAAACTCAGGGTGTAGCACGGCAGAGGCTCCTCTTCCATGTGTTACTTGGTATCTTTTACCACTACGGTGACCCAGCAGTACACACGGATAAATGAGATGAGCATACCCAATTAAGGTGTTGCTGTCCCGACGCCCATATAATGATTATAATTATTTTTCTCATTTTGCCACTTCGAGTTTTAATTCAATTTTACTGCTGTATTGCCTTAAAGATTGTCGAGACATGTGGAATGTTGCATATTTTCTCTTAATACTGAACTGAAAGTACGAACATGTATTTGGAATGTTTTAACCCGATACACCAAATGTTCAAAGATGGCGTATTTTATCTGCAGGCAGCTCACAGATGCACACGACTCTACATGCTGTAACCATAGAGAGTACGCCAGTGCAAAAGTTGTTCTTCTCTGTTCACACCCCAAACATGATCAAGCGGTGTGTTTACTGCGAAACGTGTTGTTTTCGTGTGCTTTCTTTGTCTGTCTATGACATTTAATTAAATAAAGGCGTATTTTATTGCCTGGAAACTACTGTCTTCGTCTGGCTCAATGTCAAGCGTGGATTCCCCTCAGTGAACTGCTTTCTGGAGTGCACTCTGCTCACTTTGTAACAAGGTATAAAGTTTCTCTCTCATATATATATATATATATATATATATATATATATAATATATATATATATATATATATATATATATATATATATATATATATATATATATATATATATATATATATATATTCAGTGACAAAACTTTGTCAAAGGGACGTTATGGTTCCAAGTAAAACCGAAAAACCCTTGAAATTCGCCAGTTATGGTAAGCTAAGCAACCATAACTCGCGCCACCACTGTGCACTGCTAAAACTAACACCCAGGACATCAAAGATGACATCACAAATACACAGACATAGCTATCTGTTGTTCTCTCAGCAAAAACAGTATATGAGAAACTCTCTTCTGGCACAACACACCCACTAAACTTTCCTGACCAATCCTTTTTAGTACTCATTCTCATTTGCATGACTTCTGAACCCAAAAATCCCCGGATGTAACTCCCGATGTCCGTGAACTACCGCCATGTCTGCGGACATATCGTAACATGAACAGCCCTTCTACCATTTCTACTTCACTCTCTGTGCCATTCCCTCATTGGATGTAGCTAAGAAATCTCATGACCATGCACCAATCACATTCAAGACCTCTACATCTAACTGCATCATCATAGATCAGCACTGCAAATGTACTGTGAATCTCTCTGAGTACAAGTGTCATATCATTGGCAAGCACCATCTACCAGAAATACTGTACAAGTCTCCAAGATTTCTACTTGCAGCTCCATGCATATCCATGTGCATGAACACAAACTTCAGGTATGCATATTTTCTGTACAGTAGAAGAACACATTTTCAAACTGACTTTTAGCTTGTGTAATCTGAAAAATGAATTTACTGTATTTTTTTCAATATCCTAAAATCAACTATCACTTATAAACCTTTATACTATTTACTTTCTTTATACACATACACTGAAATCATGTTAAACTAACATTTTTTAAAATGAAATATATAGACTACATATATTCAAACAAAATTGCATGCAAGCACAATCTATGTTTAAATCTTTAAAAAAAATACTTATCCAATTTCATATTTTTTTGTTTTTATTTATTTATTTACTTAATTACTTTAATTTAGACATGACATTGAGGCGCTATTACCTAGAACAGCTTAGTTACAGAAATAGTATTCACTGGTATATTATAAATTTCACAAGACATAGTAAAGATATTTTTTTTGCTATAGTTAGTCATTCAATACAATTTGTTCATTAAGAACATATCATATGTACTGAACTGATGCAATGTATCTTATGTAAATAAATTAGTTTAATGGTTTTAAAGAAGGAACTGAGGATTTCAATTAAAAAAATCAATATCTAAATTAAAAACAGCGCTATATACAAACAAAGTTACTAATTTGAAGCTTTTACAATTGCAGTGAAGACCAGTCTCCTGAAAATAAGCAGCCGAATTCGAAGAACAAAGAAGAACTAAGAAGTTACCTGTTAATTTAAGAAAAAAAGTAAGTAGAATATCACCATAATATTTGTATTATTACTCAAACATAGTATAACGTTAATACAAGCTATTTCGGTGCCTAAAAATAGAGATTGTGTACCATTTTGTCCAAAAATCTCCATGTCTTAAACAGCGATTTACAGCCAGAATGCCCCACAAATTGCTATTTTTGGACACACAAATTGCCCAACTGAACCGCTACAATTTTCATATTATAGAACAAACAACTGTTTTAATTATATACATTAGATTTACTAATTGTACTTTTCCACACCACTAGCTTACTTTTTTTTTGTCATCTGAACCCCAGTTTAGTAACACATAAATTCAAGAATACCTATTCCTACTAGTTGTAGTTCTCAATGCACAATCACACACCATTACATATATCTTTATCATCTTACTCAAACACTCATGCACACAGCACACATACATTCCAGAACACCCCAACCGATACCTTCTTTATTTTTTTCAACAGACCCTAAAGAATGCCTACCAAAAGTCAAGTCCGTAGAAAGCAACACAAAAGTAGAGCAAATGAAAATAAAAGTGTCCAACATAAGCATCCATCTCTAGCAGAATTTGTAAAAAAAAAGGTGAAACAAAACAGCTAATACAGTCATTTAGTGAAACACAAGAAGTTTCAAGTACAAAAACTTTGCCTCCTCTATCAAAATGTAAAACAAACCAAAAAACAATTAACAGAAAATCAGCTATCACTACAGATAAAACTACTTCTTCAAATTTTAATATAGTGCAAAGTAAGCATACCAAGAAAAGTATTTTAGCCAAAATGTACCGTCACAAAGTCCTTCAAAATCTTATAAAAACAGGAGAGAAATCAGGTTCAATGCTTAAAACCTATCGTAGGAAATTAATCTTAGAAGCGTTGATGGACAGTGCAATTCTTCTCAAAAGAAAGTTATTTATTTTACAGTTAAACAAAATGAAACCACTAACAAAACTAATAACTAAATTACAAAAAAGACTTCTCAATAAGCGAAATGTCAACAGAAAGAACTTCTTAAGTATCTGCGGAGGTGAATGGAATCACACTACGAGCACAGAACCATATTTTAATGAATAAGCGTACAAACAAAAGCAAACAAATACAATTGCCATACATAGCAGTGGTCGAGGTTATGAAAAAGTGAATAATACCATAATGGAACAAGAAGTACTCCTTACAAAAATATGCCCTGAAAACTTACAATTACCCCTCCATTCAACTGAATCAGAACGTCTAGTGTACAAATGGCCATGCACGTCAATGTGTAACATTCCCAAACAATGTTTCAAATCTTTACGCCAATTCCTCAATAAATATGTAAAAAGCAAAGACAAAATCAAAATTAAATTACTGCAAAATATGGATACCTGTCCAGTGCGCAAGTACACAGGACTACAAGGACATTCATTGGCCTGCATTACAGGACCTACTTGTAAAACCACTTTCCATGATATCAAAAGGATATCAACACATCATTCAACTATAAGAAATCTAGTCTATAAACTGTACTATGCTAAAAGTCCTGCTTTAGCACTAGCAAAGTTAAATAACATCCTTCTACATGGTACAGCAAAAGACCTACTTGAAGAAATTCACTATATCCAGAAAAAATATTTTGGAAGTGAAATCCATTTACAGAATGAAATAGCTTCAAACCAATTAAACAACAATTCTACACATGGCAACCTTTTGCTAAACACATACAAAAAAGAAATACTATAATTTAAAAGTACATCAGCTGAAGTACCAAACCATGTATGTGTATGTTGCCGTAGAACTTTTTTATAAAAGTAACACAAAAACTGTAGACCTATCATACAAAATAGAAGACAATGAAGATTCTAAATGGTTTGAATTAGCTCTCTACCTTGTAGCAGAAAACAATACTTTGCAGTTACTGCACTACAAACATTGACAACAACCAAACTTCTTCACGTGCTATCACAAATAGTTTGGAATTATACCCAGTACCAAAACCCCTACAACAACTTAATTTATATGAGAGCATCATAATTCAAACAGTACACCCATTTCAAGCAATAATACGCCTTCAACCAAAAACAGCAAAATTACCCCCCTCTGAATTGGTAAAAGGCATTCGTGGAAAAGTAGTTTATTTACTATTAGATCTAAAAGAAAATGTGCATACTCTAGGAGTGCAACGTCCAATGCAGCAATCTTTAATTATCTTAGTAAATGGAGTACCTACAAAAGACAAAAAAATATGGCAACAGCTGGTAGATTTATATAAAGTTAGACAAGCCTTCCAATATCTTAAAGTGAATAATGAATATTACAAAGAAATTAATATTGAAGAAAACTTGAAAGATACAACTGAAATAATTCAAGAAACACAAGAAGCTGGTCAATTTGAGCTACTAGATCCTGCTAAAATATCAAATACTTTAGACCATTATACAATTCATCCTTTGCACTGTAATGACACAGTAGAAGATGTACTGGAAACGTACCAAATGCGTCAAACAAAAGGATCGCCAATCAGCATATGGGAAAAAAGTATAGAAGCACGTGCTTTTCCTCTACTCTTTCCTACTGGCAAAGGAGGAAAGTATGATGATAGACCTATTCAAATATCAGCTTCAGAATACCGCTCATTACGGATGTATTCTGAAGATCTCAGATTTAGACAAAATGTGGAATACATATTCCACCTACTCTTTGAAAGCGAACTAGCAACTTTATGTTACGGAGTTGCACACATATTAAAATCAGGATCACACTTTCAAAATATGACAGCTACACAATTATTAGAAAAAGTGCAACAAAAGGATGAGGTTTTACAATCAAATATTACAAATCTATTAGCAAACATGCGTGGTACTAAAGAGTACTGGTTTCGACGTCATGGAGATGTACGTTGTATGATCAGAAACCTTGGCCCACCCACTTGGTTTGTTACATTAAGTTGTGCAGAATATGCATGGAAAGATTTACATGATTTCCTACGCATATCAAATAAAAACAAAACAAACATAGATATACTAACACCTGGAGAACTTTGTTCTTTGGATCCTGTTAATGTTTCAAGATATTTTCACCATCGCTTCATTGCTATGCTACATTTTATTTGTAATAAAACTGTTCCTCCCCTTGGAGAAGTGCAACACTTCTTTTGGAGAAAAGAATACCAAGCCAGAGGAGCACCACATATCCACATGGTTTTATGGATTAAAGATGCTCCTAAATTTGGTCAAGACAGTGATGCCACTGTTTTACAGTTTATTGAAAAATATGTCACTTGTGAAATTCCATCAGAAGCCACAAATAGTGATCTTCATGCACAAATTTTACAATTTCAAAGACACAAATGTGGAAAATATTGTTGTCGCAAATACAAAAACAAAGGGAAATACTACACCAAATGCCGATTTGGTTTCACTAGACCAGTTACAAATACAGGTCAAGTGAACAACCTCATGTCTTCAGTTAGACATAGTGTTAAATGTAAGTCACCTAAAAATACATATTACATAAAAAGAAAAGAAGAAGAAAAATATATCAATGATTATAATGCAAACATTGCCCACTTATGGAATGCAAACATAGATGTGCAGTACATTGCAGACAATTCTACTGCAGTTGCACGATATGTCACAGCATACTTAACTAAAGCAGAAAAGACAGAGCTCCAAGACCTCTGGAATGACCTGTCATCAGATAAAACAGTGTCTCAGAAATTATACAGCTTGTGCATAAAAATGCTCACCCATAGAGAATGTGGATCATATAAAGCAGCTGATTGTTTAACTGGTTCTGCATTGTATGGTAAATCTGAAAATATAGTATGGCTAAGTCTTGGTCCAGCTAAATCTAGAAAAAGAGTTCTAAAATCATATGAAGATATAGAAACAATAGCCAAACATGATTCCAACAGCCAAGACATTTTAAAAAACAATTTATTGGACACATACTACCCAAACAGAAGTAATACTTTGGAAAACATGTGTCTATATCACATAGCCCAAAACTACACATACAAAAATAATATGAAACCTGATGAAAAAAAAAGGTAAATATAGAGTGACAAATTGTGAAGGCAGCTTAGTTAAACTCACTAAACCAAATTTAATTAATCATATCAAATTGTCATTAAAGACTCCTCAACATAAAGAAGTATATCACATGTCCCTGCTACAACTCTTCAAACCATGGAGAAAAGAAGAACAATTACTAGATAACTATGACTCATATGAGGATGCTTTCAAAGCAAATGAAAGCACTATAACTGATGTAAACTTTACACAGTACAAAACAATGTTGCACAATGAACAGCAACACAAAGAAGAACTCCAAGCCCAACTAGATAAGGACACTCCTCCTGGCAGTAGTCAACCTTCTGTAACAGGAAGCCAAGAACCCCCCACCTAAACACATATTCCGTTCCACAAAAAGTAAAACGTTTTAAAAGAAAAATAAATCAAACAGAAATGCAACAGGATGTCACTGCAAATCCTCCAAAGAGAGTAAAAGAAACTAATACTTCATCAAGTACCACAAGCAAAAAAGAATCAATTAGGGAAAGTAAACCAGGTACTTCTTTAAAGAAGGAAGACAAACTCCAAAAAAGCAGTTAGATACAGAACTACCTGGACCATTTGAATTCTCAAATAAAGTTGGTGTAAGTTGCTACGCAAATGTAGCAATGAATATTCTATTTGAATTACCACCAATTGTTGACAACATTTACTTACACAGTACAGACCCATTGTGTTTGCAAATGTTAGTACTTCACAGAAATGCAGCAAACAATCCTGACAACACATTTAGGGGGTAATTCATAGAATTTAGTGCACAAGTGGTGCACGCGGCTGGCACACAGTGTGCACGTGCGAATCCCTGCGCCAGCCGCGTGCGCTAAAATCCATTTCCGCGCACAGCGTATTCATGGATTCCAGCTACCAAAACCAGCCGTGGCGCACAGTGGCGCAGCGACCCTGCAGCAGCGCCAGTTACGCCCCCAAGAACGCCTCTCGCAAGCCATCAAAATACCAGCACGGCAAGCGGGCTACGTGTTTCACTGGGGTGCATGGGAAGTACCTCACGTGATTTCAGCTGGGTACGTGTATTTCAGAGGTGCGCTGGAAGTTCCACACGCGATTCCATCAGGGTACGTGTACATCAGGGGTGCGCGGGAAGTTTCAAACGTGAATTCAGCAGGGTACGTGTATATCAGGGGTGCGCAGGAAGGTACACACGCGAATGTCCTGGCTACGTGTATTTCGGGGTGCGCAGGAAGTTTCACACGCGATATCAGCAGGGTACGTGTATTGCAGGGGTGCGCTGGAAGTTCCACACGTGAATATCCTGGCTACGTGTATCTTGGGGTGCGTGGGAAGTTCCACACGCGAATGTCCTGGCTACGTGTATTTCGGGGTGCGCGGGAAGTTTCACACGCGATATCAGCAGGGGACGTGTATTCCAGGGGTGCGCTGGAAGTTCCACACGCGAATGTCCTGGCTATGTGTATCTTGGGGTGCGCAGGAAGTTTCACACGCGATATCAGCAGGGTACGTGTATATCAGGGGTGCGCGGGAAGTTCCACATGCGAATGTCCTGGCTATGTGTATTTCAGGGTGCGCGGGAAGTTTCACACGCGACATCAGCAGGGTACGTGTATTACAGAGGTGCGTGGGAAGTATCACACGCGATTCCATCAGGGTACGTGTATTTCGTGGTGCATGGGAAGTTTCACACGCGACATCAGCAGGGTACGTGTATTCCAGGGGTGCGCGGGAAGTATAACACGCGATTCCATCAGGGTACGTGTATTACAGGGGGGCGCGGGGAGCACCACACGTGAATTGCACGTGTGGGTCCTCCCAGGTGGTCCCTCTACACCCTCCACGGCCCCTGCAGGTGGCCCACAGCACAGGGGCCTACCCTGCACACGTCCTGCAGGCACCCCATCCACCATGGCCATGCCCCCCAGCCAACCCACATGTCACCTTGCACTACTGCCCACCAACGCATGTCCCCCTGCACCCCAGCAACCAGGGGCAGCCTCCACCAGGCCCCCAATCATGTCCCCTGTCACCCCCACCCCCCAGCCACCAGGGGCACCCTCCAGCAGGCCCCCACCCATGTCTCCCACCACCCCCACCCCCAGCCACCAGGGGCACCCTCCACCAGGCCCCCGACCATGTCTCCCCCACACCCACCCCCCAGCCACCAGGGGCAGCCTCCACCAGGCCCCACCCATGTCTACCACCACCCCCACCCCCAGCAGTGCAGGGGCACCCTCCAGCAGGCCCCCACCCATGTCTCCCACCACCCCCACCCCCCAGCCACCAGGGGCAGCCTCCAGCAGGCCCCCACCCATGTCTCCCACCACCCCCACCCCCCAGCAGTGCAGGGGCAGCCTCCAGCTGGCCCCCACCCATGTCTCCCACCACCCCCACCCCCCAGCAGTGCAGGGGCAGCCTCCAGCAGGCCCCCACCCATGTCTTCCACCACCCCCACCCCCCAGCCACTAGGGGCACCCTCCACCAGGCCCCCACCCATGTCTACCACCACCCCCACCCCCCAGCAGTGCAGGGGCAGCCTCCACCAGGCCCCCACTCATGTCTCCCATCACCCCCACCCCCCAGCCACCAAGGGCACCCTCCACCAGGCCCCCACACATGTCTCCCACCACCCCCACCCCACAGCAGTGCAGGGGCAGCCTCCAGCAGGCCCCCACCCATGTCTCCTACCACCCCCACCCCCCAGCAGTGCAGGGGCAGCCTCCAGCAGGCCCCCACCCATGTCTCCCACCACCCCCAGCCCCCAGCCACTAGGGGCACCCTCCACCAGGCCCCCACCCATGTCTACCACCACCCCCACCTCTCAGCAGTGCAGGGGCAGCCTCCACCAGGCCCCCACTCATGTCTCCCATCACCGCCACCCCCCAGCCACCAAGGGCACCCTCCACCAGGCCCCCAAACATGTCCCCTATCACCCCCACCCCCCAGCAGTGCTGGGGCAGCCTCCAGCAGGCCCCCACCCATGTCTCCCATCACCACCACCCCCCAGCCACCAGGGGCACCCTCCACCAGGCCCAGGCCCCCACTCATGTCCCCTATCACCCCAACGCCCCAGCAGTGCAGGGGCAGCCTCCACCAGGCCCCCACTCATGTCTCCCATCACCCCCACCCCCCAGCCACCAGGGGCACCCTCCACCAGGCCCCCACCCATGTCTCCCACCACCCCCACCCCCCAGCAGTGCAGGGGCACCCTCCAGCAGGCCCCCACCCATGTCACCCACCACCCCCACCCCCCAGCCACCAGGGGCACCCTCCACCAGGCCCCCACTCATGTCCCCTATCACCCCCATCCCCAGCAGTGCAGGGGCAGCCTCCACCAGGCCCCTACTCATGTCTCCCATCACCCCCAACCCCCAGCCACCAGGGGCACCCTCCACCAGGCCCCCACCCATGTCCCCTATCACCCCCACCCCCCAGCAGTGCAGGGGCACCCTCCACCAGGCCCCCACTCATGTCCAACTCATGTCTCCCTGCACCCCCACCCCCCCAGCACTGTGGGGCACCCTCCACTGGGCCCCCACTCATGTCTCCCTGCACCCCACCCCCCAGCAGTCAGGGGCACCCTCCACCAGGCCCCCACTCATGTCTCCCATCACCCCACGCCCCAGCCACCAGGGGCACCCTCCACCAGGCCCCCACTCATGTCCCCTATCACCCCCACCCCCCAGCAGTGCAGGGGCAGCCTCCACCAGGCCCCCACTCATGTCTCCCATCACCCCCACCCCCCAGCAGTGCAGGGGCACCCTCCAGCAGGCCCCCACCCATGTCCCCTATCACCCCCACCCCCCAGCAGTGCAGGGGCACCCTCCACCAGGCCCCCACTCATGTCCCCTATCACCCCCACCCCCCAGCAGTGCAGGGGCAGCCTCCAGCAGGCCCCCACCCATGTCTCCCACCACCCCACCCCCCAGCCACCAGGGGCACCCTCCAGCAGGTCCCCACTCATGTCCCCTATCACCCCCACCCCCCAGCAGTGCAGGGGCAGCCTCCAGCAGGCCCCCACCCATGTCTCCCACACCCCCACCCCCAGCCACCAGGCACCCTCCACCAGGCCCCCACCCATGTCTACCACCACCCCCACCCCCCAGCAGTGCAGGGGCAGCCTCCACCAGGCCCCCACTCATGTCTCCCATCACCCCCACCCCCCAGCCACCAGGGGCACCCTCCACCAGGCCCCCACTCATGCCCAACTCATGTTCCCCTGCACCCCCACCCCCCAGCACTGTGGGGCACCTGCCAGCAGGCCCCCACTCATGTCCACCTCATGTTCCCCCGCACCCCCACCTCCCAGCACTGTGGGGCAGCCTCCACCAGGCCCCCACTCATGTCTCCCATCACCCCCACCCCCCAGCCACCAGGGGCACCCTCCATCAGGCCCCCACCCATGTCTCCCATCACCCCCACCCCCCAGCCACCGGGGGCACCCTCCACCAGGCCCCCACTCATGTCCCCTATTACCCCCACCCCCCAGCAGTGCAGGGGCAGCCTCCACCAGGCCCCCACTCATGTCTCCCATCACCCCCACCCCCCAGCAGTGCAGGGGCACCCTCCAGCAGGCCCCACCCATGTCCCCTATCACCCCCACCCCCCAGCAGTGCAGGGGCACCCTCCACCAGGCCCCCACTCATGTCCCCTATCACCCCCACCCCCAGCAGTGCAGGGGCAGCCTCCAGCAGGCCCCCACCCATGTCTCCCACCACCCCACCCCCCAGCCACCAGGGGCACCCTCCAGCAGGCCCCCACTCATGTCCCCTATCGCCCCCACCCCCCAGCAGTGCAGGGGCAGCCTCCAGCAGGCTCCTACCCATGTCTCCCACACCCCCACCCCCCAGCCACCAGGCACCCTCCACCAGGCCCCCACCCATGTCCACCACCACCCCCACCCCCAGCAGTGCAGGGGCAGCCTCCACCAGGCCCCCACTCATGTCTCCCATCACCCCCACCCCCCAGCCACCAGGGGCACCCTCCACCAGGCCCCCAGTCATGTCCAACTCATGTTCCCCTGCACCCCCACCCCCCAGCACTGTGGGGCACCTGCCAGCAGGCCCCCACTCATGTCCAACTCATGTTCCCCTGCACCCCCACCCCCCAGCACTGTGGGGCACCTGCCATCAGGCCCCCACTCATGTCCAACTCATGTTCCCCTGCACCCCCACCCCCCAGCACTGTGGGGCACCTGCCAGCAAGGCCCCCACTCATGTCCAACTCATGTTCCCTGCACCCCCACCCCCCAGCACTGTGGGGCACCTGCCAGCAGGCCCCCACTCATGTCCAACTCATGTTCCCCAGCACCCCCACCCCCAGCACTGTGAGGCACCTGCCAGCAGGCCCCCAGTAATGTCCAACTCATGTTCCCCTGCACCCCCACCCCCCAGCACTGTGGGGCACCTGCCAGCAGGCCCCCACTCATGTCCAACTCATGTTCCCCTGCACCCCCTCCCCCCAGCACTGTGGGGCACCTGCCAGCAGGCCCCCACTCATGTCCAACTCATGTTCCCCTGCACCACCACTCCCCAGCACTGTGGGGCACCTGCCAGCAGGCCCCAACTCATGTTCCCCAGCCAACATGTCATCACAATCTAGATCCCTGGTCCCTATGGTCAGCCTCCAAATGCAAAACACCCACCCGAGTATTGCATCCACCCAATAACATGGCAATACATGATAGAACACCAATTGCAAGTTTGGAAACAAACACATGACCCTCACATACACCCTCATACACCCACATACACCCTCACATACACCCAATGGGTGTCAGTGAATCTCAAAACGCATATCATGATATGCATGAAACCAATGAGATGATACTACACATTGAAGTTTGATCAAAAAATATGTATTAAAGGAAACATAAATTGAATCAAAAATAAACAAACAGAAATGGGAATGTAAAAAAATGAAAAGAAGCATGTCCGTGAAAAAAAGCAAAACCAAACATCATAATCCAAAGTAATGGTGTCCAAAGTCACAGTCCACAAAAGAAAATCCAATGGAAAATTATAATTGAAAGCCATTGCTCCATGGGTAAATTGTAAAAGAAAAAGAAAATCCAACAGTGAACTATGTACAGATGAACAAGCCAGGGTCCATTATCCCAACAAAAGAAATGAAACCTATCTAACAACACTAACTAATAAAAAAAAACTATATACAAAAATGTGGCCCATTGTCCAAAAGGTCAAAAAAAAATTCGGGCTAGTCCGACGGCTCACTTTTGGATGTCCCGGGCATCATCAAACTCCTGCTCAATGTCCCGGAGGCGGTCCTCCTCCATGGCCCCGAGGGTCCGCAGGGCCGTCGACGTGTCCACCTCCAACCCCCTGTGGATTGCCTCAAGGCACTCAGCCCGCCTCAGTGCCCTCCGCGTGGAGTTCTCCGCCCTGACCATCGTGAGCCGTGCCTCTTCCGCCCGCTGCCGCTCCGCATCTATGGCATGGCCCAACCGCTGCCACACGGAAGACACTTTCTGCCCTGGGTCCTCCTGCCCTCCGGCCGATGCCTGCCCCTCCGATGTTGAAGGCCCCGAGCCTTCATGGCTCCCACCACGTTGCTGCTGTGCCTCTGCCCATGCACTGCTTCCTGCTGCCTGCACATACTCCGCTGGCTGGGGTGCAGTCGTTGATGTGGCCACCCCTGCTGGACGTCCGACTCCCGACTGGCAGGGATGCCTCCTCCACCAGCCTGGCCACACCGTCAGAGGCAGCTCCACAGGGCACCCAGGTGACTGATGGGTGGGAAGATGGCACGGACGACGACTGGCACATAGGGGGTTCAGTTGAGGAGGGGGTCGCAGCAAGCCCCATCAAACTGAGGAATCCGGCCTGGGAAACCTGTCCCAGTAGGCCGACGCGGTCAACGAGCCATTCGAGATTACGTGCAGTCTCCTCATTAAAAGACTGCAGGTCACCTCGCATGGCCCGTTGACGCAACGCCACACCAGTCAGGACAGGCTCAACCCGGATCCGGATAGCCACATCCGCAGGCAGAGGAAGGCCAGTTGTCGTGAGCTCATCCCCTGCCTGAAAACGGGTCTGGACATAGGCATCCCTGCTGGTGCAAGATGATGCAGGGACAGGATCAGGGACAGGATTGCACACAGGCACCTCCGCGGCGGCCTGTGCTGCCTCCTGTCCCTGGTCCTGCACTGCACCACTAGTACCAGTGGGATCCCCACCTCCAGACCCCGTCTCTATTGCTTGCACCGCCTCCTCCTCCACCAAAACCTCCACCAACCTGGATGACTCTGTGCCGTCTTCCCCCGTTGGGCCCTGTGGGGTCCCAGCAGCCCCTTCTGCTGCCGAGGAGTCCAACTCCAACCTCCGCCTCTTGGACCTCCCCCCGGCAGCTGCGGCCTGGGACGCGGCACCGGACTCCTCACTCCCCGACGAGATCACAACATGGGAGGGGAGCCGGGCCTTGCGTCTCCGGCTGGCGGTGGGATCCCCGCCGCTGTGCTCCACAGCACCTTCTCCGCCCTCTTCATCAGTTGACGCTGCAGACAGGGAGAAATAAAACACAGGCATCAGGGCACTGTACAATGGACACATACACACATGACAGTTGTACATGAGTGGCATTGGCAAACCTCAGACATGCCATCACAATCCCCAACACACATGTTATTTCAACTCGCACACATGAGCCATACCACAGCCATATCGCAACTGCCAGCACCATTCACACATATACAACAGCATGAGCAGGCAAAGCTGAGCCAGACATCACATGCAACACAGGAAGTGAACTACACATGTACACACACCACCACACTTGCATGCATGTGTACACCTCTGCCAAGTGTCGCAGTGTTCAGATGGGCATCCATGTCACATCTGCCAATCAGGCTTCCACATCCCGCTGTTACATGCATCCATGTTGCATCACTGTTGCACCCTTGTCAAATACACACAAATGCACATGTACACAGTGCTGATACATGCAGCTGAAAACAACATACATGCGTGACATCACGAACATGTCTACGTACATACACATTCATCCAAACATGTGTGCCCACACAACTGCATTTGGCATGCAAGCCTACACACACAAGCATCATCCATGTCTCACACATTACAGCCCTCACATGTGTTAGCCTCACGGCCCTGTACACCCCCACCCATACTCGACCCCATACAAACAGATGTGCAACCTGCCCACTACTGAAACATCACCACACGCACAGCTCACAATCATGATGCATGTACACTTACCGCTCGACTCCAGACGGGTCTGCCTCTCAAGGACCTGGACGTGGAGCACTGGGGATATGCGTTCCAGGACCCTCATCTGATCTTCCGACAAGTGGCCCCGGCGCCCCTCAGCATCCGCTGCCTTCAAGAGGCACCGGGCCTTGTTCAGGGTCCTGGACATGAAGTCCTCCCAGCGCTTCTTGACATGTTATAAGTCGCGGACTGCCACCCCCTCTGGGTTGATGGCAGTCACGATGTCAGTCCAGATCCGAGTCCGTCCTTCCTTGTCGGCTCGGGAACTTCCGAAGAGGGCATCATACTGCCCCAGGACTTGCGCCACCAGGACACCAACTTCCCTGGCACTGAAGCTGGTGCCCCTCTGCCTCTCTGGCCGGAGGTTGTCAGTGGTGCCAGATGTTGCAGTGCCCGACATGAAAACCCCAGAGGCAGGAGTGGGTGGGCAACTGGGTCCTGGGGCTGGGCTGTGGAGCGATGGAATCCCAGTCGGGAGTCTTCGGGTCCAGCAGGGGTGGTCACAGCAACAGCACCCCTGGCTGATGTGCAGGCAGAAAATGGCAGGGCACGTGGGCAGCAGGCAGTCGGGCAGCAGCAGATGGCAGGTTGGAGCGTGCTCGGGGCTCTGGGGGGCAGTAATTCGGCCTTCTGGGCAGGAGCGTGGTCTTCCATGTGCTTACACGTGGCCAGCTTGATACGGAGTGATTTGGCACGTGAAAATTCTGCACGTCAGCATGTAATTCGAGGAAAGGCCCTTAGCGCGTAAGCGCGTCTGCACGCATACGCAATTTCATTGGACAGAAGGCCCCTCAAGCGCAAGTGCCCCTGTGACGTGACGCGCACAGGCGTGCATGGGCATTTCAGCGCGCGTGAAAAACTGTACGTCCGCGTGTAATCCGAGGAAAGGGCCCATGCGCGTAAGTGACGTGACGCGCGCTGGCGTTTCCCTCAGCACGGGTTAAAGGTGAGCGGGCCCAGCAGTTCGCTGTACGTGCCTTTCATGGAGACCGACGTGTGTTGCTGCTTCCTGTTGTTTCGCGCGCCATCACAACTTCACAGCTATCAAGGAGGTATCTCTTCTTTTGGCGGGGGTATTGGCTACGCGTGTTTTTCTGCATCGCGCTAGTCAGACGGTGAGTCGCACACGCTCTTTTTCCCACTGCGGGTGCCCCTGTGTATAGCACCCATTTTCGATGTCATAGTAGCCTGCGTGTCCCACGCGTACGCGTTATTCGTGTTACTGGGTGCCACCGTGTACTGCGGGAGGTTGAATCCACGCACGTAGGCTGCAGGGTTGCGTGCACGGTTTTACTGCAGTTTTGGGGTGCCTGAGCGTTGCGTGACCGTCACTACATCACCGGGGTCACATACAGCCTTGCAGGTGCAGGGGGGCTGTTAACATCTTGCTTCCCACCCCCTTCACCCCAATTGCCCAGGTCATTTGTGGTGTACACCTCCCATTGGCACTACTCCATCTGTGCCGGCACTACTACATCTGTGCCATAGTTGGGAGGACACCAAAGGTGAGGGGCGCCTCAGCTGGGCGTCCTCCTTGTGGCGGGCGTGGTCGGGGATGTGGCCGTGGTGACAAGGGAGTAGGGGGACTCCAGGGTGTCCAGGGCGGCCACAGAGGGGGAAGAGGCAGGGGTGCGCCACTTGAGCACAATGTTGTGCCATGTGCCGGTGCAGTCATGCCACCACCCCCTGTGGTTCCGGGGGATGCAGCTCCTGCATCTGGCACTGGCACCCGTTTGACCCGGCAGTCCGTTCCATCGACTGCCACGGGCCCAAGGGTAGTGGTAGCTGCAGGTGCAGCTGTGGACACCGCCACCCAGGCTCAGGGTCTGCCAGCGCAGGCTGCGTTGGCACTTGAAGAGCCCTTGTAGATCTCCAACAGGCCAGGGGGGAAACCATAGGGGCACGCCGGCCTGCTCAGACCAAGATACATGTCCCTGGGGCAGTCATGTCATCTGCTGCCCCGAACAGCCGGGTGTTGGCAAGTGCAGGGGCAGATGCACCCAACAGCACCCGGTTGTGAGTCTGCCAACCAGGACCGTTGCGGTCAATGACCCTGCCACAGCTGATGTTGCTGCGCAGGGTCCATTATTGGGCACCCAGCTGCCACTGACACAAGTCAGGCCTTTGGTCATCCCTCCACCTGCCACTCCCTTGGCTCAATCCACCGAACCCACTGGCCATACTGGTCAGGGCGGCATTAGCCAGCCAGGGTCTGCGCCACAGTTTAAGAGGAGGAAGGTTGCACCTGCAGCACAGGCTGGGACCCCACACACAGCCACGACCTCCTGCACGTCAAGGAAGAAGCCTTTCTGCAAGCAGGAACTGGACTTCCTCGTGGACTACGTGCGGGGCCACAGCCGTGAAATGCTAGTGGGTGCCAATAGTCAGACTACGGCTGCCCAACGTGACACCCACTGGAAGCATGTTGCGGAACATGTCAGTTCATTCGGCCATGAGGTGCGCACGGCGCAAGAGTGCAAAAAGCGTTGGAATGACATCAAACGCAGCACTAAGGCTAAGCGTGCCTCTAATTACAACTTGACTCTGGTGACTGGCGGTGGGCCTACATAAGAGGAGGAAGAGCTCACTCTGCATGAGGCACTCGTTGCGGAGTTCATACCACCTGAATTGGTTGAAGGAGTGGGAGAGATGCTGGACTTTGATGCCCAGTCCAGTGAGTGTTGATGCATGTTTGTTGAGGACGTGTGTGTTTCACTTGTGGGATGTGTTGTGCATGATTGCCACTACATGTGACGTGTACATGGTTCTGATGTGTAAGTAATGCAATGCTTCCATCATGCATGTCTCCTCTGCCTGCATGCAGGGACTCCATGTAGGCATGCTCCCTTGCCCCTCCTCCGCCACTCTGCACCCCAGTTCCACCTTTGCACTGGTGTTCTTCAATCTTGCCAATGTGTACTTTCTTGTTCATGCGTCCTGTGTAGATGCTAACTTCCAGCGTGGAATCTGCCAAACATATGCCGTGTGGTACAGCCTTAGTACTTGATGCAGGGTATCTCACTTGTACTGTGCATAGGTCAGATGTCCCGCAGGGACATGAGTGCCCATTCATGCTCTATGTGCATTGCACGCATGCCCCTATGTGTCCTTGACTGGATGATCACTGTAATACAAGTCCTTGGTTACATACATTGCCTGCCATCTCATCAGCCTTCCCATGTCAACTGTGGCTCAGTCCTGCGTTGCACACATGTTTAGGGTCTGACAATCTGTGTGGCTCACAGGCCTCAGCCTGTTCAATGGCCAATGACTCTGTCCAACTGTTGTTGTGTCTTCTTCACACATGGGCGGAATCCAGAGTTTTCATCATGTGTCCTGCTTACTGTCCCAGCATCATTTGCAGTGTTGTCACTTGAATCACATTAAGCTGTTGATGCCAGTAAACACTGCCTGTCAATACACAGGTGTATGGTCAGCCTTTTGATACCATGCTAGGCATCCCTGCTTTGGTACTGGGGTGGAGGGGTGCTTGGCTTCTAGATATGGTACACATTTAATGCTCAATGCACGTGATGTCTGAATTTGACATTGCACTGCCTTCACATTTCCTGGCACACACCATGGAGTCCTTGTACATGTAGGTAGTGAGTGGCGTACACATTTTATGCACTGCATAGACCCACTTCCATGGAAACTGCCACCTTTCAACAGGTCCGATCACAGAAGCAATTCAAAGTTGACCCAGCGTGCATGCCAGGTTATATGTTGTGTGTCACATGTCTGCCTGATGCATTTGCTGTTGGTGTGTGTGTGTGTTGTGTGCTTCTGACATGTGTAGTGACCTTTTTTCTCTCTATTTTTTAGGTGATGACGCAATGGAGGCGGAGGATGGTGTTGTCATGTCAGACACAGGGTTGTTACCACTACATCAACCCGGCACTAGTGGGGGTCGTGGGGTGGTAGGCCACGAAAACCCCCAAGTGCTACAGTCCATCTTGTCTCTGGCTGCCTATGAGTCCAGCCTTGATGACGACTCTGACGTCCATGTTGAGTTGGATGAGCATCAAGTCCATGTGTCAGGGGTGAGTGATTCTGATATGGACACTCCTCTGTCTGCGACACCTGCACTGAGGGATCAGACAGTCTTGGTTCCTCCGCCCGTGGTGCATCGAGACGCAGGGTCACCCTCCACACCAGTCACTGATGTGCCTGGGACATCACGTCGACGGGGGCATGTAGTCGTGCAGCCGCGGGCGGTGCCAACACAGCGAGGACCCCCGGTCCTTGGGTCCCGCAGGGGTCAAGCCCGGCAACGCGGTCGCCGCGCGCAACCGCAGTGTACTGAGTGGGAGCAAGACATGACTGCCAATTCAGAACGGCAGGGGGCAGCAATGGAGAACATCGCTGAGAGCATGGAGCGTGTGACCCGATCTGTGCTCCCCCCTGCTAGGCAGGTGCTTCTCCAGCAGCAGGCGGCACGGTCCACAGCCCGCTCGCTCAGGCTGGGCATGGCGGCCTCAGACAGGGCACGCCAGGCTGAAATGTCGTCTCTGCGTCAAGCAATTGCTGCTCACGCAGAGGCGCACATGGATGCCCTGAGGGAGGAGTATGCTTTCCTCAGATCCACTCTGGGTGTCCTTATGATGTCCCAGAAGCAGCAGGCAGAGGAGAGGTTTGCACAGCTTGAGCGTACCATCTCGGCTGAGCTACAGGCTTGCCGAGAGGTGCAGCGTTTGTACAGCCAGGCCTTGCAGGAGGAACTCCGTGTTACACGTGCTACCTTGCAAGAGGAAGCACGTGTATCACATGAGGTTCTGCATGCAGACCTACGTCACATCGCCACACAGAACCAGGCTCACCCGTCCGGCAGACTTGCTGCCGACGAGGGGCAAGCTGCGGCTAGGCGTGGCCAGGCTACTGTGCCACGTCCTCCTTTACAGGATGAGCCAGACTCGGACGACCATCTATCTCCCACATAGGTCGGGCTGTGCAGGCGTTGAGCCCATGGAGGTTTTTTTTTTGGCTCAGCATCATCGCATGTGGATGTTGAGCAGCACCCTGTACCTCCCCCCTCTTGGGTGCCTCCCCTCCCCCCCCGGGTCGTATGTGGCCATTTTTGATTTTTCTTTTAGTTTAGTTAGTTAAGTTTCTGTTTGATAGTTAGTTTAATTAGGTAATGTAGGCTTTCTATAGTTAGTGTAATTAGTTAATATAGTTTCAAATTGCTTGTCTATTGTGCTTTCATGTGACGGTGCGGTGCTTTGTGGCTTTTGAAGGCATCCACTGTCTGTTCCAGCTGGGCCCTTCAGGCTTGTCTTGTGTATGTGTTTGCTGCTTGGGGTCCTTGACTCACATATGTCACTCCTGCCTCCCTTATCCATGGGCTCGCAAGGATGGTTCGGTGTCACAACTTTTTACACAAGGGCTTTGGACTGTCATATCTGTGGCATGTCCGGTGCTGTGTGACTTGTGTTTACACCCCTAGTGGGGATGATTTTGGTGTTATTGTCCACTGTTCAGCTTTTGCTAGATGGGGTGTTTCATGATTAATGTGTACATTCATTGCTATGCATTGTGTAGTATGTTTCTTATCTTTACTGTACACATGCTTGTTGCAATTCATGCTGTAGATAGTGTTCCACACTTTGGATGTGAAAGACGGACTGATGGTGTGATTTATGATGTGACTCTCTGACATGGTCAAGTAATGAGATGCCTGAAGAGACACACACAGATGACTTTGAAGCATTAATCATGTGTTTCATGCCCTTTCTGCAGGGGGATAAGCCTCCAGAGCACCTTTGCCAACAGACATGGCCCATTGGACGACGGAATTCTGGACACGTTTGTTGGTGCCCACATGCACATGTGTGCACAAGCAGAGACACAGGGATTGCAGACCTACATCCTAGAACTGCTGACGTGTTCCAAGGAACACCAGGCAAGGTGAGCAGCACAGGGGGGCCACAACACAGCAAAGCTTGCACCAGGCGAGTTGCACATGCAGGCTTAGTCACAGCACTGAGGGTGAGCTTGGACGAATATTGGTGTTGAAGCACACAGTGCAGCTCAGATGTGTTGGTGGACTGATGGCTGTTGATTGTAAGGTTGTCTGGGACACCTGCAGGGGCAGTGGCACATACCCTCCGGTACACCAAGGTCCATCGAGGCACTTGTATCAACCATGTAGCCTTCCGAGACATGGAAAGGGGCAGCTCACAGGGACATACAGCAAGGGACATACTCGGGTGCAGTGCATTTCATTTCCATGTACATTATGATAAATGCACTGCCAACTTTGTTTCGGTCATGGTGGTACACAACTTGCTCTGAAGTCATGGCTTGCTATATGGGTATGTCTGCTTACCCAGGGAACATTGCATGTTGTGTGAATTGTGACACATTGGTGTTCCATTTGCCACGCACCCACCGGCGGCTGACTTACTGCATTGACTGTGTCTGACCCATCAAAGGGGTAATGTTATATATGGGTACGTAGCAGCTACACCAGATTGTCTGTTTGTAGAGTAGTTTGTTGCTATGGGGCATGTTTGGTGGTGTGTTTTTGTGTGATTGGCACGTACAGGTTGTTGACTGTGGCTCTCTTTGCAGCATTGCAGTGCTCCTGTAACCGGACCTGAGAGTGCGCAGGGAGGAGGCCAGCACTCAAAACCAGAGCTAAGTGTCTTGTTGTTTTTCCTTGAAACTGCTCTGCATAGGCTAGCTGGGGCGTGCACTAATGCATGGATGTATGTGTAATTCAATTTTGTATGTTTTCTTCCCCCTAATCACCCGGAATCCTATGCAATTTTGAACCCTGTACCCTCTACCCGGTGTTCCTGCTTCCCGTACCTATCCAAGCAATGTTCCCTAACCCTCTTTCCCCGCTGGGGTTGCGGATGCCTTTGTAAGCCCCAAACTTGCAGGCGCCAAAACCCTAGAGGGGGTGGTTGGTTCGTGCCACTCCTAAGCCTGGACTACAGAAGGCCATGACAATGATGTCCAAGTTTGTTTGGATTGTGTATGTGTTCATGCAGGTAGTACATTTTCGTGCATTCCCTACTTTCATGTGTCATTCCTCCTCCCCTCTCCTGCCACTCATTCCAGTTATCCAGTGTGCCAACACCTGTCCCGACTGCATATCCCTGAACCTCCTTCCCCACCAGGGTCTCAGGGGCCTGTGTGAGTTTGACCTTGCAGGCACCCGGGACACGGTGGGGGTGGTTGTTTCGTGACACTCCCGCGCCTGTACACGGGACCTGTGACAGTACACATCCGTTCATGGTGCATCATTCTATGTTATGTAGCACACATGGTTCACATCCTGTTGTGACATTGTTTTACTGTGCTACCTTGGTTGTTGCATCATTGTGGTAGTACTTGGCCTTTGTGAGGTACTGCTACGTCAAGTCATCTACTGATGGGTGTTCTGGTTCATTTTTATGCCTTGGATTTTGTGATTTTGGAAATGAGTGTGGATTCTGAGGGTGCAGGCACCTTTTTACACACAAGATGGGAGATGGTGACGAAGGGTAAAGGTGATCCTGTGGCCAGGTGGAATTGAGGGTTGAAGGCTCCATGACCCAGGTGCAGTTGTTCAGTGGGTCATGGTCATTTGTGAGGGAAGGGGGGGGAGGTTGTTGTTGATAGTTGCCTTGCCCTGCAGTGTGATGGGAACCCAGACATTGTAATGGTGGTATCCTATGTACATGTTGTGTTCTGCTGATCAATGCCTGTTCATGTGTTGTGTTTACCTTTCAGGTGCGAGGGGATAGTTGTGGTTTGACATGCTGGGGTGTACACATGGTGAATGTTCACATGTGATGTGTAGAGAACACTGATGGTCACTTGATTGCACATGCATAATTTGCTTTTTGATGTGGTCTATCGCTTAGATGTGATGTTCAGGGTGTGCATCACACACAATGGCTGTTCACTGTGCTGTGCGCTGAGCAGTGTGTTGCAGGATTAGGACACAGCACACAGAAGCAGCAGTGTTGATTTTGCAATGCACAATGTGCATGTAGACAGGCATTCATTGTTATGTTACGTCTACAACTCTTGTAAAGCATTTGGAAATGACTTATTTTGGGTGGGAGGTTGTTGGTCAGTCATTTCATCTGATTCCAGGTCAGGCATCATTGTCTGATGCCACTGTACATTTTGGACATGGCAATGTGTACCTTATTGTTACTGTGTTGGTGTATGGGTATTGCTTGCCATATCATGGTGTGGTTTGGGAGGGTTTGAGTGACATAACAGTGATGGCCATGGCCTGTTTTGCAGGTGTGTGTGATTCACACCTTGCATGTAAGGGTCATCCGCTTCTCAAAGCAACTAGCTGGGGGTAGATCTCTCTCCGTGGCAGGGCCCTCCCTCTGGAACAGCCTTCCTGCCTCACTGGAACTTGAGGAGAACCATCTTTGGTTCGGGAAGCACCTCAAGACCTTCCTCTTTGCTTCTGCTTTCTCTCTGCCTCTCCCTTGCAAAATTCTTCACTGGAACTGCATTGGATCTGCAACTGGGCCACTCACACCGACCTCGGTCCCTGGCCCAGCCACTCTCCACTTGCACTGCCTCCCTGGCAACCCCTGCACTGCGGTACTGTCTCTCTATCCCTACAGCCCCCCCTTCCCAGCACTTGTCTGCACTTACCTTTGCAGTTGCCACCAGCTGGCCTATGTATTTGTTTTTGGGTCTACTTACCCTGTACTGCACTCCCCCCTCCTTCCCCTTGCACTTTTCCCTTCCCCCTACCCCTGCACTTGCACAATCTAAATGACACCTGGCCTAGTAGTACCGTTGTCTGTCTTCCCTTGTTCCCCCCTCCCTGCCTCATCGCACCTTGAAATACTTGTGTATAGGCCATATCATGTCATGTCATATGTGTGCCTTTTGGTCACACAGGATAGCTTGTGTTTAAGTAGCTAGGGATGCAGACAATGTGGCACTTCCATGGCAACTATCTCAGGGTGGTAGGGTTGTGACAATTGACTGTCTCTTTGTCATCATCGATTGTCACCTGGTATGTGCCAGGCCTGTGTGCTCTCCGCAGGTGTGGGAGTTTAGGTGAAAAATGTGGCCAGAAGCTGGGTCTGGGCTTCCTCGCCACGTGCCCTGTCCCCTCCCATGGGCAGCGCCTGTGCCTGTGGTTGGGGATGTGGGGGCACCACCATGTCCACCGGGACGCCCTGCCGTGTTGCAACATTGTGCAGGACACATGCTGCCACAATGATCCTGCACACTACTGGTGGTGCATAGAGTAGCTGCCCGCCAGAGCGGTCAAGGGAGCGGAAATGTGACTTGAGCACTCCGAATATGCGCTCCACTATGGCCCTGGTTGCAATATGGGCGGCGTTGTATCTTACCTGGGGCGGTGTGGTGGGGTTCCGGATTGGCGTCATCATGTGGTTGCTCAGAGGGTAGGCACTGTCCCCTGGGGAGGTGTAAATGGTTGGGATTATTGGGGTTTGTTTATTTGTGTGTGTGTGTGTGTGTGACATGCATGCATGTGCAAGGGCATTTGTACTCACCTAGGAGCCATGTGTCGCCATGCTGCCCATCTTCCAGGGCCCGGCTCAGGGCGGACATTCTGTATATGAAACTGTCATGGGTGGAGCCAGGGTAGTTTGCATAGACAGAGGTGATGATTCCCTTTGCATCGCATACCACCTCTACATTGATGGAATGCCAGTGCTTGCGGTTTCGGTAGGTGTGCTCAGTGGCCCTAGGTGGATGTAGGGCCACATGGGTGCAATCTATGGCACCAAGCACTTTGGGGAAGTGTGCCACCCTGAAAAAATCCAGGACAACGGCCTGCCTTTCTGCGGGTGTTCTGGGCATGTATATGTGCCTGCGGACTGAGGGGCGCGCTGTCATGATTGCCAGTACCTGGTGCAGGCAGCGTGACTGCGTGGCCTGTGAGACCCCCCCCACTATGGCAGTAGTTGAATGTAATGATAGTACCATTACTCTAAAGCAGAGATTACCAGGAAATCTTACAAACGCTTATTTGATGTTCTTAAAACCAAAATTTGATAACTAAACTGTATTTAAACCCTAAGTAAACTTGTGTTAAATAAATATAAACTGTTAGAATACTCCAAAAGCTATCTAACTGCTCAAAGATTCTACAACAACTAATCAGATAAATGAATACCACTAAATTAGACCAAAAAATACACAGTTACAATACGCCAATTGGTATCTAACTGTCCCAAAATTTTACAATATCCAAATAGATAAATCAATACCACTAAAATATATCAAAAATAGACAGTTAGAATACGCCAATTGGTATCTAACTGCTCCAAAATTTTATAATATCCAAACAAATAAATAATATGTTACTGCTCCAAAAAAATGCAACAAGCCAAAGTATAAAGCATTAGCCAGAAACAACAAGTGAACACTGAAAACAAACAAACAAATAAACTGTAGCATAACAGAAAAAGTTTTTTTTTAATCCAACATGGATTTCTTTTTCTACCACAGACCCAATGATTTTAGCAACAAATACAGAAACTGAGCAAATTGCACAGTACTCTGATTTGTAATCTACTAAATATGAGGGTCCAAATTTGTTGATTGTACAATGTAGTCATTACAAAATACTAATACTAATATGCTATTTTCTTTCATCACAGAAATTAACAAGAAATACATGTACTCCGGTTACTAGACCAAACAGTAAGTATACAATAATAAGGAGAACCATAGCAGCATATCACATCCATAGTATCGAAATACCTTTGTTCCTTATACATTTGTTTTTCACCCAAAGTTATAAGCAAATATGAATGTGATATGCTGCGGTGGTTGTTGCCAGGGCATAGAGTCTTGGGTGCATGGCCAAATGGCCATCCACCCAAGACTCTATGCCCTGGCAACAACCACCGCAGCATATCACATCCATAGAGTCAAACATTTCAACTATGGTCTATGGAAACTTTTAATGTCCGCGGACATTATGAGTGTTCTTAGAACACTTTCAACTTGCCAGCGAACAATACGGACAGCGTTTTCAGGACACCCCCTACGAACATTTCAGAACAACGCAATAGTTCTTAGAACACTTTCAACTTGACAACAAACAATACGGACAATGTCCTCAGAACACCCCCATTTTGTTTATTTGCGAACATTTCAGGACACCATGAGTGTTCTAAGAACACATTCAACTTGCCAGCGAACAATACAGACTACGCCTTCAGGACACCCCCTACGAACATTCCAGGACACCGCGAGTGTTCTTAGAAACGTCTTCAGAACACCCCCATTTTGTTTATTTGCAAACATTTCAGGACACTGCAAGTGTTCTTAGAACACATTCAACTTGACAGAGAACAATACAGACAGCGTCCTCAGGACACCCCCATTTTGTTTATTTGCGAACATTTCAGGACACCGCAAGTGTTCTTAGAACACATTCAACTTGCCAACCACAACCCCCATTCATATTTGCAAACATTTCAGGACACAGCGAGTGTTCGACAACGTTCTCAGAACACCCCCATTTTGTGTATTTGTGAACATTTCAGGACACTGCGAGTGTTCTTAGAACACAGTCAACTTGACAGAGAACAATACGGACAGCGTCCTCAGGACACCCCTATTTTGTTTATTTGCGAACATTTCAGGACACCGCGAGTGTTCTTAGAACACATTCAACTTGCCAGCCACAACCCCCATTCATATTTGCGAACATTTCTGGACACAGCGAGTGTTCGACAACGTCTTCAGAACACCCCCATTTTGTGTATTTGCGAACATTTCAGGACACCGCGAGTGTTCTTAGAACACATTCAACTTGACAGAGAACAATACGGACAGCGTCCTCAGGACATCCCCTACGAACATTCCCCGGACACCGCAAGTGTTCTTAGAAACGTCTTCAGAACACCCCCATTTTGTTTATTTGCGAACATTTCAGTACACCGCGAGAGTTCTTAGAACACATTCAACTTGCCAGCCACAACCCCCATTCATATTTGCGAACATTTCAGGACACAGCGAGTGTTCGACAATGTCTTCAGAACACCCCCATTTTGTGTATTTGCGAACATTTCAGTACACGGCGAGCGTTCTTAGAACACATTCAACTTGACAGAGAACAATACGGACAGTGTCCTCAGGACACCCCCTACGAACATTCCCCGAACAACGCGAGTGTTCTTAGAAGCGTCTTCAGAATACCACCATCTTGTTTATTTGCAAGCATTTCAGGACACCGCGAGTGTTCTTAGAACACATTCAACTTGACAGAGAACAATACGGACAGCGTCCTCAGGACACCCACATTATGTTTATTTGCGAACATTTCAGGACACCGCGAGTGTTCTTAGAACACATTCAATTTGCCAGCCACAACCCCCCATTCATATTTGCGAACATTTCAGGACACAGCGAGTGTTCGACAACGTCTTCAGAACACTCCCATTTTGTGTATTTGCGAACATTTCAGGACACCGCAAGTGTTCTTAGAACACATTTAACTTGACAACGAACAATACGGACAGCGTCCTCAGGACACCCCCATTTTGTTTTTTTGCGAACATTTCAGGACACCGCGAGTGTTCTTAGAACAGTTTCAGTTTGCTTGCGAACAAAACGGACACATATTGAGTCCTCAGAACAGCCCCCATTCAGTTTATTTAGAACATTTCAGAACACTGTGCTGTCCGCAGACAAATCGAAACACAAAAAGAACATCTAACACATAAAAAAACACAACTTTCATCCTATCTCATACACCCCCACCCTCCCCAAACACTCCTACACACCAACACACTCTACTAAATACAAATTTTGAACAAAGTTTCACCGCGCTGTCCACGGATGGCCGCGAATCCAAGATGGCGGGTGCTACCGAAAATCTGACACGCTTCACGCTCCACGCCGTCCAATCAGCGAACACGTTGCATGTCCGCTGACATCACGCAAGCCGATTGGCCAACCAGGACACTGTCCGCGGAGCGAACAGGGAAGTGTGTCCGCGGACCAAACACAGATATCACTAATTTTTTTTAATCTACTTTTTGGTCATTTTAAAAAAAAACTACTGGACGGATTTTCACCAAATTTGCAAAAGCACGCTTTCGGGACCAAGCTGCTGCTCCTGGTCCAAATTTGGTGAAAATCCATCCAGCGAATTGGGCTGTAGACACAAACAAAAGAAAAATTCCCATTCAGTCTATGGGAAAAAAAAAGTTTTGGGACCCCCCTATAACTTTGCCCCCCCTGGACGAATTCTCACCAAACTTTGCAAAGTTTGGTGAGGATTCGTCCAGGGAGAGCGAAGTTATAAGCTGCCCAAAAAGTGCTCTTCCTATGGAAACACCAACTTAACCATAACTACATGGCCGCTACCTTATATATATATATGTGTGCTAGAATAATGTCAGCACAGACAGATACATGATAACTAAACCTTTTTACAGGTTTCCAACTCATGTTATCTATCCATGCACTAGACACTTTAGCCAGTGATGTTCTGTTTTAGTCAAAGATATTACCAATTCCTGTCATCATTCGAGGCACTAGACACTTTATCAGTAACGTTGATAATTGTGCTACTGATATGAAAGTGTTAAAAGATAAAGTTCCTCCTTTCATTTGCCAGTGTCAGAATGGGGTACTGGACACTATAG
Organism: Ambystoma mexicanum; assembly: GCF_040938575.1. NCBI lineage: Eukaryota > Metazoa > Chordata > Amphibia > Caudata > Ambystomatidae > Ambystoma > Ambystoma mexicanum. Next base: position 1,195,894,493 of record NC_090936.1, on the reverse strand, counting down.
CGAGATCCCATTGCATTCTTTTGAAGAATTCTGATGATTATGTTATGCACTTAACACTTTCAACAAAAGCACTAGACACTTCAATTATCAACATTTACATTGTTGCTAGACTTGCCATAATTTTGTCGACTCTAGGGTATATTATTAATTGTTACCAGTGCTTGTCATAATCACCTTGATGGTTTTACCATCTGATATAACATTGTACTTGAAGATTATTTTATGCACTAGGCACTTTCAACCAAAGCTGTAGACACTTTATCTATCTGTATTTACATTGCCGCTAGATATGCCATAACTATCGATTATACAGCATATTATCTATTCATTGTTGCCAGTGCTTGTCATAAGCATTTGGACAGTCTTAGCACTCAATATAGCATTGCTTTTGTTCATGCTTCATTCAAGAATATTACTTGTATGTGACACTTTCTTCATCATGGCGCATATTATTTCCACATGCAATGCTGTGGCAGGTATTATTTGCACTATTTTTTAGCGTACATAAATAAGCCACAATAGAAAAAATTCCAATATTTAATTTTACATTTTGCCACAGTATGTACCGCTGATTTAAGAGTAGCACATCTTAAATGCCAAAGACAATACAGTAAATTCTGAAAATGAATTAGACACTGCACTTGGCACTTTATAAAACAATCGCTGATATTACACGTGTGGTACACTAGCAGTTGAAATTTGAAAAAAAGGTTAGATATCCGGCTAATGACCAAATTACATCCTCCAAACAACCCAAGGCAAAATGGTTGACAAGTTTGTGATTTGTGTAAACCTCTTTCTCTTTCCATCATTACATCACTAGATATGAGTGCGATTCACATGTCGGTGGTAATTGTGAACAAGCCACGGGATCGTGGCGAAACGCGTCAAGTTGCCATTGTCTTCTGGCAAATATAATTTGGGACAGTGAAGAAAGATTTTTAAAACATTTTGTTTTCTTTCAATAAAGGTTTGGATTTTTAAATCTTTTTCGGACTGGCGGTGAATCCCTGGATCTATTATGGGAGTGCTACTCTCAAAACGGAACAGCACTGAAAGGGTGGATATATATATTTTCAGAATTAAAACAAGATAAGGAGGCTTCAGAATATAAGAAGCTCATTGCCATCAAGAAAATCGATTAGCTTTCATGGGATAATAATTCTGACATCATTCTGTGTTATGTTTTTCTCTTGATTATTACGGCATTTAGACATGTTATAAGAAACAACACAGAAATGGAAGGAACAATGAAACAGTTACAATTGCCACTGATGAAAGCACACACAGTATCCTTTATAATCTTATGAGGCATCTATTTAGATATAAAAAGGGATGTTGGGGAAGACCATTAATATATAAATACATATCTTTACAATTAGGCTCATTTAACAAATAACCTATGGTATCAGCACATGAAGGAGGAGAGAGAGCGAACGTAAGATGAAAGCTGCAATGTCGGTTCATTAATTCCATATGCCATGAATGCAGCAAGGACATTTATTGCCAAAGCGCTGCCTGCACATGTTGCAATATGTCTCAGTCATCTAGCAGCGTGTACAACCAGAGGACAATTCAAAGGAAAATGGGCGACTTTATGATGCCAATCAAGATGTACATTTCCATATGAAAAAGAAAAAGGATGGAAAGTGGGATGGGATGGACAAGAAAAGAAACTATGTATCCATCCCAGATTGGAGAACAAATAAAAATTGTCGAGATGAAGACGATGGATTGCTCAGATATGACTGAAAGATCAGGAGAGCCAGGATGCTGGGAGAAACCTCAGCTATTGGTATATGGGTGTGTAGCCACCAGTACCAGATGGGAAGGCATACTATTCTAAACCCCTGCACACTTACTGAAGAAAGAACCAGTAAATATCGTGCAAATAGTGAATGATAGATGCTTAGACTCATGGGCCAAGTATTCTAAGTTACTAACATGGGTTGAAAATGAAGCAGGACCAGTATCCATAATACTATTAAAGAATGCAACAACATGCTTCAAGAATGGAGGCTTGGTTCTGTTTGGAGAGAACAAAGGATGTGGACAGACAATCGACGTCCCAGGAATGGATGGAGAAACTGCTGACTGATGAACTGATATTGGGCCTGTACATCCCAAGCTTACATGCAGTTGCCTTAAAATTGAGGAGGAGTATGTACACATATATACAGGCACGTTATAAATACCATATCATAACATATATCATATCATATTGTATTAATACATGTTCCAGCATTAGTGATTCCTCAAAGTGATCTCAATATCGATGAATTTTCAAAAATAAATGAACATCAGAGAAGGAAGAGGTTGCTTATTCTTCACCACCTGAAAAGTGAGAACTGCTTTTCCTCTAAATCAATAAAGGCCTATGAAGACATTCCAGATGAACATAAACCGCTCAGCAAGACAGCAATGATAATGACATCTCTAGTCATGCCAGGACTCCAGACTGCAGTAAACAGCAAGAGGCTGAAGATTACCAGATGGGAGCTGTTACAGGCGATGGATGCAACAATACAATTATTTAATGCAATCAGAGTAGAAGCGAGAACTATCAGGCTGATGACTCTCCAGAACAGGAATGTCCTGGACTTAATTATAGCAATGGAAGGAGGAGTGTGTGCCAAGGTTGGGTCTTATTGCTGTACATTCCACCCATCCCATGATGAAGAAAATGTAACACTGACAGAAGCATTAACTATACTGACAACTCTGCATACAAAGATGGAAAATAAAGCTGATGAGACAGCAGGAGATGACTGGTTATGATCAATATTGTCAAGGATGCCAACCTGGTTGACCAATGCTTCCAAAATACTCAGAGCAATGCTCGTGCTGGTATGAAGATAATGATTGATATAGACACTGGAACCAATGAGCAGATGCAAAATGAAGAAAGTACCCATTAGAATATGAAGAAAATCACCCTTGCATCTCCAGGAACAAAGTTCTACTATCCAAAGGATCATAAAAAATATGTAGAACGCTGCTTCTCCTTCCTTTCTACTGCAACGCTGTGTTCTACAAGCAGCTGGAGCGACGTGTGCAGAGCCACGCCTCCTTTGTGCATTCCCTTTAAAAATGGACGTGCGCGCGCACCTGCGCGCACACACCAAGCAAGTACCACAAGTACCTCTTTGCCTCGGTACTTTGGACGCGGATTGCAAGCGAACACTGCTTCTCCTTCCTTTCTACTGCAACGCTGTGTTCTACAAGCAGCTGGAGCGACGGTAATCGCCACATTTGCAAGAAGATTAAGAGACGTTCATTCTTAAGAGACGTTTAAGTAAAACGCTCTTTTTTATTTTATTTTCTCCCTTGTATAGTGTGCAGAGCCACGCCTTCTTTGTGCATTCCCTTTAAAAACGGACGTGCGCGCGCACCTGCGTGCACGCACCAAGCAAGTACCACAAGTACCTCTTTGCCTCTTCGCCTCGTCGTCGAGACTTGAGGCAGGTCTTGTGGTACGTTAACAATACTTGCTTGTATAGACAGGTAATAGTAACGTGGCCCTACACATTTTGATTGTTTGTACCAGTTAGTAACGATGAGAAGTTTCGGCCTCAAAACTGGAATGCTGCCGTCCCTTATCACCTGTATGAACTCTGGATCTGCTGCTCTTCAACAAGTAAGCACACATTTGAATTCTACACCTAGCAGGACTAAAGGATTCAAAGGGGAGTTGCCTAACATGGACATACGGCAATTCTGTAGTGGTTCTTTGTCAGCACAAAGAAACAAACAGCCAATTGTTCATAAAGAGAATTATGTCACTATGCCCGCTGAATCTGTACTATCCAAAGATCTATGTAATGAGCAGTCAGCGAATGCCTTATCCTGCCAGTCTATAACAGATACCATATTGCTTGAAAATATACCTGCGACTGCGCAGCACACAGCAAAGATTCAATCAATTTCTTACTCTAAAGATGTAGCTGTAACTGATTTAGACCCTAATGATTCTGCATTTTCAAACAAATTAATGTCTGAAAACCTATCTAATTCACCAATAATGTTCTCTGACGTGTCATCTACCACGAAAGAATCTAACTCCTCCATTTCAATATCAGAAATAAGTGTCATTCACACCAAAACACAGGGATTGAACACTTCATTTTCTTATGAAACACCGGATTCATCTTTAAACATCACGTTACAAGCCATGAATCTAGCTATTCAGGCACTAGGCCATATATATCAAACAATAGATGCACGGCTGGTGACACAAGAGGCCTGCATGCAAAAAATGTTAGTATCACATGTAACGTTAAGGAGCGAGATTCTGTTGAACAATGCTCAGAGATCCGTTAGCCCAATGCTGAGCACAACCACTAGAACCATAGCTTCCCAAACTGGTCATGACTATGAGTCCAAAAATCACAGTTCCATCCTCCCTGTGAATAGATCAAGTAAAGGAATTACCTGTGTTCTTCCCCATATAGCTACCATCATATATGATCCCTGGGGGAGCACCAAGAGCTCATCTCAAACAGAAAATGTTATTCCGTCGGGGAAATCGAATGTGCCTCCAAAAGGGGCTCTGTTTCCGATTTTCACATCGGCAACATCAAGTGCAAGCAAGCAAACCAATAAGAACAATCCTGATGCAATAGTTGCATGTGGAGAGACCCCACAACAATCGATGGGTAAAGCATCTCAAAAACCTAAGACAGGGAATATGAAATTACCTAAAAATGAGCACTCCATGAAGCACAAGGGAAGTGCTGCGACAAAACGTTTCATAAAAGCAATCACACTCCCGAAAAAAAATCAAATACTTATTTCTCAGGCAATTAAGAAAAAATATGTGCAACAAATGCGTAATAGGAGTAATGAGGATGCATTCTCTACTCATTCTGCTCACATTTCGGATTATTCCCCCTTGAATGAACTCATACAGGCGTTATGCCCTCAAAATGCAACTCGTCCTCTGCCAGCTTGCAATTCGACAGATATTACCAACTTTAAGTCAAATGCGAGCAAAAATGTTGGTGATAATAATATACAAAATAGCCATTGTGATAGATCAGATATCAGGAATGCAGTTGACGCCTATATGTCAAATTGTCAACAAGTCCAAATAGAAATACCCAGGAGAGCTTGTGAATGTATCCAAAAGAAAGATCAACAAGATCAGACTAACTCAAGTTCGACACTGAGACAGGAGCTGGTAGCACAACCCAACCAAACAAACACACCCATGAACACCCAAAAAAGAGATCAAGAGGAGCCTTGAAAAAGTAAAAGCTGCTTTAAAGAATCAGCTATAGCAGATACATGTGCACAGGATAGCGTTTTAACGAGTGACCTGTCGGATGCTATTAAGCGTATGATTGAAAATGCTCTGGGAAATTCACATTCCACTCCCACATTAATGAGGGAGTCGGCCCGGACTAAGAAACCCGGGAACAAGATCGAGACAGGGAAAAATATCTCTATCAAAGCAAATCCAGCTCCTCACTCATTGATTCTAGCATGTAAACCTCCGCCATTCACCCAATACGACCTAAATCGTAGGCTGTTATGGCGATATTCTCAGATATCCAACAGCTTGAAGACGTTGTGTCAGGTGATTTGGCTCAGGTGGAGTTTGTGGAACGCAAAAATGTGAATATGGTGAGACTCTGGATACAGTCGAGGGAGGTGAAAAATCTAATTTGGCAATCAAAGGATGCTTTAAACTCATTGGGTTTCGACCTTAGTATTGACGGTATCATCCAAGATGCAACCAAAAATCAACAATTACATGTGGACCAGTCAAAATCTATAACACATGCAAAAACACAAAATCATGTCTCATTTAATCTGCCCTGTTCTTGCGTACATAATAATGAGTGTAAATAGCTAAGCCAAAAAGTCATACAACCCCTCACTTTAGTCAGCTGGAATACCAGAGGTCATAAACATCTTGCCAACAATGATTTACATCTTTTGAATAGTTATGACCTAATACTTCTGCAAGAAACTTGGCTGATTAATCCCCCAATTTGGGACAGTTATGAAGTACATTTGAATCCTGATATTAAGACACAAATGGGTAGGCCAATGTCGGGTCTCCACACAGCAGTCAGGAAAAGATGTGGTCTTCTGTCACAATTATGGGCAATACCGAATGATTTCATGATGTTGGTCAAGGTTTCCATTTCCATTGATGTTGCTTATGCTGTGCTGAACTTGTACTGGAATTCACTCGCAATTACTGATGACTGCTTCTTCAGAGATCTAAACAGTCTACTAGATATGGTAGTTAGTGACCGACACACAAGCCCACTCATACTCGCCGGCGATTTAAATTTGAGGTGTCTGGAGAATATTAATGAGCCGGTCAATCAAAGACACAGACGTTGGCTAGCCCTAGTTCAGCACAGAGGGTTGCATGTTTTGAATGGAGCTTTCTTAGCAGACATACCACCGGCTGCAGCTTGGGACAGAGGTCCCAAGTCATCTATTATAGATTACATCTATGTAAACACGGTTTTATGACCGGCTGTCCGTAATTTTGCTGTTATAGCTTCAGAAGCTAGTGACCATAACATGCTGACTGCTGTATTAGGAGACCAAATGCAAAATTAAATTGCCCCAAAGGGGTCAACGGAGGGCTGCTTGGTTGTAAACTCAGGAGGGTGTCGTCTATGATGGTCGGAGGATGCTGTAATACATTTTAGTGATCTCCTTATAGATTAAAGAGTCAAGCCTTAGCAATAAGAATACAGTAGATAATTCAGGAATTGCATATAGCAATATGCTGCAAATATTTTGGCAGACAAAAAATGTTACAAGTAAACAACAAAATGAAAAACATCTGCACATATTTGACAACTTGGTAAGCGCAAGGAGAACAGCGTTTCATGCAGAATTGAGAAAACTTGTAAAGCATCCCCCTACCATTCGATTACACCTCGCTGGGAAGTTACGTAATGAATATAAAAACTGGATTAGGTGTCATTGAAGTGCGCTCTATCAGAAAGATGGAGCGGAGATGTTAAAAACACTCGCTAGTAAAAATATTTCAAACATGTGGGCAGAAATGAATCAATCTGTTGGTCTACGTCAAGTCTGTGTTCAGTCATCCGCTGTGGATACACAAACTTGGGTCTCGCATTTCAGTAAACTTTATGCTCCCCCCCCTGGTAACCTCAACAGTATTATCCCATTTAACCTGTTGTTTAACAAGGCCGGGATATATCAATTGATAACAACTGCCAGTAAATGCAAAGCAGTGGGGCCAAATGGACTGTCTAACTTCACTATGCAAAAGCATCCTGAAATATGGGCAACTATTCTGCATTGCATTTTTACTGCAGTTAATTTTCATCAGAAACTTCCTCCAACATGGTCTCAGGCCATCACAGTTCCAATCTATAAAAAGGGCAATCGTCAGTCTCCAGACAGTTACCGCCCGATATCACTACTAGATGCCCCAGGCAAAATTTTCTGTAGGATTATATTGAATGAACTTAATGATTGGGTTGAAAAGAAATGGTTACTAGACCCTTTCCAGTCGGGATTTGTTAGGGGACTAGGAACAATCCCCAATATATTTGGCCTCGCTATGATACAGGCTCAGCAGCTGAAGCGGGGTTTACCATTGTACCTTGGATTTATAGACTTTAGAGCCGTTTTCGACTCAATTGATCGGGAGCGACTCTATAGTAAACTCAAAAAGCATAATTGTCCGAGCACTTTGCTATCCTTGATAATTTTGCTTCACTCGAACACATCCATGCAAGTACGTATAACCCTTAACGGCCTGTTATCGCCGAGGATTATAACACAGAGGGGTCTAAAACAAGGATGTGCCATGGCATCCTTCTTGTTCAATTTCTATATACTTGAAATGGGTGGTTTTCTGAACAACTGTGTAGGGGACCCACCGAGAATAGGACTACAGCGAGTTCCATATTATTATACGCAGATGACCTGGTCCTCCTGTCACAGACTCCAGGGGGATTGCAAAACATGCTAAATCAATTAGGTGAATATGCTCAGGACAACAATTTAAATATCAATGTACATAAATCCCAGATAGTTGTATGTAATTCGAAGAGACACTCAAGAGTGAGCAACTTTAAATGGCACCTGCAGCAAACTAAAATGGATATTGTTAATCAGTATAGATACTTAGGCGTTATGGTGCAACACAAAAAGACACTGGAGCAATACAAGTGCGAGATAAAGATCAAGCTACAATCTCTGGTGTCTCAATCCCGAATACTCCTACGAAAATTCGGGAAGTTTTCAGTGATGCACATCATCACGTTTTATAAGATGAAAGTTACACCCATTTTACTTTATGGAGTCGAAGCCTGCTCACACAAGAAACGCATATTCTGGGATAGAATAGAATCCTCCTATTGGAAACAAGTATTGCGTCTTCCGGATTGTGCACCGATGGCATTAATTCGCTTTGAACTAGGACTCACATCGCTTTACTCACAAGTAGTGTGGCAACAATGTGCATTTCTACGAAAAGCATTAATAGGCATGGAGAAACCAACTATTCTGAAGGTTGTAGCTCATAATCTACTCACATCAAATTGCACCTTCCCTCGAAAATGGCGCAATCATACGTTAGACGCACTTAGTGATGCGGCAATAACCATTGATTTATTGATATCAAATCCTGATCGGGCCAAGGTAAAAATATTTCGATATGATTGGTCTGAAAATATCATCAAATGTTCAACCTATAAGGATTTCAACATTGCCCTTTTTGGGTTGAAAAAGCATGGCACAATCGCATCCTATCTTGTAAAACATCCAAGCCCTCACTTTAGGAGAAAGTATATGAGGTTTAGGTTGAACCTATATAGCACTCGTGATATACTGCACAGAAGAAAGATTATTACAAGTGAGCAAAACTATTGCAGACATTGGAGGTCATTACAATCTTGGTGCTAAGTGCACCAACTTTACCACCATGGTGTAAACTATGTTTACACCATGGTGGATGGCGGATGTACCGCCCCATTCCAAGGTGAGTGGGCCGGTAAATCCCCATTTCCCATTTTCCCTTCCCCATTCCCATTTTTGCCCCATAGGGCATAATGGGAGTGGGGAAGGCGATAATTACGCCGCCGTAAATTACGGCGGCGTAATTAGCACCATGGCGGGTTAGCGCCATGGACTTTAACGCCTGCCAAAAGCAGGCGTTAAAGTGGGAATCCGGCGTTAAGGGTTAAAGCCGTTGTTAACCCTTAACGCCGGGGTTGTAATGACCTCCATTGTAAGAACAGAGAACAGATTGAAACTATACAACATCTGTTAGTAGATTGTGAAGCAGTAACAGAGGCAAGAAATAGGTGTTTTAAGAATAAACTGACATTTCAGAATCATGTAACTCAATTTCAAAAATGGCAAATGCTTTTCTCTAGTCCAAGAATTTCAATTCAAATAGCGATTATGCAATTTTTGGACTTAATTCTACTACATGATCGTTCAAACGAGGTTGAAAATTCTGATACTCATAAAGTGTGATCTATCTATGCTGTATTTGATCCAATGGAAAAGCATTACATGTTGTAGACAAAGAAGATGCGTCGAGGAGAGTTGTGTTAAGAGTTTAAACTAATTCTATTCTGCTTTATTTTATGTTTTTTAATGGCAAAATTGATGAAATAATGCTGATTCGTATCATGTAATTGATTTGAAAAGTTGTTTTACGACTAAACAAATTATTAAAAAAAAAAAAAAATATGTAGGATGTTGGATAGTCTGTTCACCATCAGGAGAAAGCTGTCACCTGACCAGGAGAGTGGATAAACATTTTCAGGCCGATTCATGGAATAAATGTGCGCCGAAAATCCCGGCGCAGAGGGGCCAATACGTGCGCTGCGCCGAAAATCAGCGCAAAGCGCAGGGAAACCAGCGCACGTCGATTCATGGAAGTCCGTGCGCAAGAAAAGCAGAGGACGTGCGCCGAAAAAGCGTGCGGCGCAGGCCGGCGCACAGGTCAACCAACGTCGTGCGCCACGGCCACTGCGCCATCACTCCGAGCGCAGCGCACAGCTCTAAAGTAGGCGGAACACAGGGCGGGACACTCGGAATGGGGAATAAAATGGGGCACAACACTCGGAATGGGGAAGAATGTGGGCGGCACGGGGAAAGTTCAGGAGACAAGTGCGCGGAACGCCCACACGCTCGCATACAACACGTATTCATGGAATAGAATAGGGCAAAAAAGCGCACGCTCAAAGCAGCGCACAGGCACAAACAGGCACAAACACGACCGCCACAAGAAAGCAGGCGGTAGCGTGTCTGCGCCTGCAAGAAATGTGCGCTAAAAGGCGCGCCAACAAATAGCACCTATATACAGACATAACCAATGTACAATACTGTTGCCCTCCTGGACAAATGACGTACAAAGGGGTACCCACAAACACAGACACGCGCAGAGAGAAAAAATAAACGTGTGCGTGCATACCGGGGTGCGCGGTAAGTCCCACACGCGATATGGCAGGGAACGTGGAATCGAGGGGTGCGCGGGAAGTTGCACACGCGAAATGGCCGGGTACGTTGATTTCAGGGGCGCGCGGGAAGTCCCACACGCGATATGGCAGGGAACGTGGAATCGAGGGGTGCGCGGGAAGTTGCACACGCGAAATGGCCGGGTACGTGGAGTTCAGGGGCGCGCGGTAAGTCCCACACGCGATATGGCAGGGAACGTGGAATCGAGGGGTGCGCGGGAAGTTGCACACGCGAAATGGCCGGGTACGTGGATTTCAGGGGCGCGCGGGAAGTCCCACACGCGATATGGCAGGGAACGTGGAATCGAGGGGTGCGCGGGAAGTTGCACACGCGAAATGGCCGGGTACGTGGAGTTCAGGGGCGCGCGGGAAGTCCCACACGCGATATGGCAGGGAACGTGGAATCGAGGGGTGCGCGGGAAGTTGCACACGCGAAATGGCCGGGTACGTGGAGTTCAGGGGCGCGCGGGAAGTCCCACACGCGATATGGCAGGGAACGTGGAATCGAGGGGTGCGCGGGAAGTTGCACACGCGAAATGGCCGGGTACGTGGATTTCAGGGGCGCGCGGTAAGTCCCACACGCGATATGGCAGGGAACGTGGAATCGAGGGGTGCGCGGGAAGTTGCACACGCGAAATGGCCGGGTACGTGGAGTTCAGGGGCGCGCGGGAAGTCCCACACGCGATATGGCAGGGAACGTGGATTCGAGGGGTGCGCGGGAAGTTGCACACGCGAAATGGCCGGGTACGTGGATTTCAGGGGCGCGCGGTAAGTCCCACACGCGATATGGCAGGGAACGTGGAATCGAGGGGTGCGCGGGAAGTTGCACACGCGAAATGGCCGGGTACGTGGATTTCAGGGGCGCGCGGGAAGTCCCACACGCGATATGGCAGGGAACGTGGAATCGAGGGGTGCGCGGGAAGTTGCACACGCGAAATGGCCGGGTACGTGGAGTTCAGGGGCGCGCGGGAAGTCCCACACGCGATATGGCAGGGAACGTGGATTCGAGGGGTGCGCGGGAAGTTGCACACGCGAAATGGCCGGGTACGTGGAGTTCAGGGGCGCGCGGGAAGTCCCACACGCGATATGGCAGGGAACGTGGAATCGAGGGGTGCGCGGGAAGTTGCACACGCGAAATGGCCGGGTACGTGGAGTTCAGGGGCGCGCGGGAAGTCCCACACGCGATATGGCAGGGAACGTGGAATCGAGGGGTGCGCGGGAAGTTGCACACGCGAAATGGCCGGGTACGTGGATTTCAGGGGCGCGCGGGAAGTCCCACACGCGATATGGCAGGGAACGTGGATTCGAGGGGTGCGCGGGAAGTTGCACACGCGAAATGGCCGGGTACGTGGATTTCAGGGGCGCGCGGGAAGTCCCACACGCGATATGGCAGGGAACGTGGAATCGAGGGGTGCGCGGGAAGTTGCACACGCGATTTGGCTGTGTGCTCCCAGGCATTACCTGTACACCCTCCACGGCCCCTGCAGGCAGCACACACCACAGGGAACTACCCTGCACACCTGCTCATGTCTCCCACCACCCCCACCCCCAGCACTGTGGGCAACCTGCCAGCAGGCCCCCACCCATGGGCAACCCATGTCTCCCACCACCCCCACCCCCAGCACTGTGGGCAACCTGCCAGCAGGCCCCCACCCATGGGCAACCCATGTCTCCCACCACCCCCACCCCCAGCACTGTGGCCAACCTGCCAGCAGGCCCCCTCCCATGGGCAACCCATGTCTCCCACCACCCCCACCCCCAGCACTGTGGCCAACCTGCCAGCAGGCCCCCACCCATGGGCAACCCATGTCTCCCACCACCCCCACCCCCAGCACTGTGGCCAACCTGCCAGCAGGCCCCCACCCATGGGCAACCCATGTCTCCCACCACCCCCACCCCCAGCACTGTGGCCAACCTGCCAGCAGGCCCCCACCCATGGGCAACCCATGTCTCCCACCACCCCCACCCCCAGCACTGTGGCCAACCTGCCAGCAGGCCCCCACCCATGGGCAACCCATGTCTCCCACCACCCCCACCCCCAGCACTGTGGCCAACCTGCCAGCAGGCCCCCACCCATGGGCAACCCATGTCTCCCACCACCCCCACCCCCAGCACTGTGGCCAACCTGCCAGCAGGCCCCCACCCATGGGCAACCCATGTCTCCCACCACCCCCACCCCCAGCACTGTGGCCAACCTGCCAGCAGGCCCCCACCCATGGGCAACCCATGTCTCCCACCACCCCCACCCCCAGCACTGTGGCCAACCTGCCAGCAGGCCCCCACCCATGGGCAACCCATGTCTCCCCCCACCCCCACCCCCAGCACTGTGGCCAACCTGCCAGCAGGCCCCCACCCATGTCCCCCTGGCCCCTGGTCCTGACGATACACAATAATGGCAGTAATGACCAGCATACCCAGCACAAACACCCAGGCAAGGATTGCATGCACCCACATAGTGAATGCAATCACATGACACAACCCCAAAGGCAAATAAGCAAAAGAACACATGTCCGCCACACACACATACACAATGGGTGCAAGTCAATGTCAAAACCCATATCATGGCATGTAAGAAATCAAAGAAAAAATGACACAAGTGTAAGATAATATAAAAATGTATTAAAAAAAAAAATATAAAGTAAACTCTGACAACTATCTGGGAAAGCAAATAAAAGGTCCATGTCCGGGAACAAAAATTAGAAACCAAAAAACAAAGGATAGAAAAAAGAATCGATTTTGTCCAAAGTAAACACAAGTAGAATGAAATGAAACATAAACCATTACGACATGGTGTGACCAATATGAAAGTAAAAATGAATCATCTCAAAAAAAAATAATTATATTTACAGGATTGTTCAAGGGTCCATGAGCCCAACACCACTAATTAAGCCTAATACTAACTATCTAAAAAAATATGTACAAAGAAGTGGCCATTGTCCAAGCGGTCCAAAAAAAAATTTCAAATAAAGGAAACCTAGCACTAACTAACTAAAAAACTATATACAGAGGCAGCGGGCTAGTCCTGCGGCTCACTTGGTGATGTTGGCCAGGGCATCCTCGAACTCCATGTCTATGTCCTGGAGGCGGGACTCAGTCCTGGCCCCGAGGTCTCGCAGGGACAACCCCATGTGCTCTCCAAATTCCCTGCGAGCCTCCTCGAGGCACGCAGCCCGCCTCAATGCCTGATGCATGGAGATCTCCGCCCTGGCCATGGCGAGCCGCTCCTCTTCCGCCCGCTGCCGCTCCGCATCTATCCGCTGGCCAAACTCCTCCCACACGGAACACACCGCCATGCCAGGGTTGCCCTGCCCTCCGGCCGATGCCTGCCCCTCCGATCTTGATGGCCCTGAGCCATGATGCCTCCCACGTCGAGCCCGCTGCTGCCTGCGACGCCACTGCCTCTGCCAGCACGACGGCATCCAGGCTGATGGTAACCACCGACGCCGTCGTGCACGTGCCCTGCCCGATGATGCCGGCACATCTTCCATCTGCTGGGGTCCACTTGCTGTGTCGTCCACCCCTGCTGGACCTCCGACTCCCAACTGCGGCAGGGATGGGATCCCCACCGAGCTGGCTGCATTGGTTGGGGCAGGTCCACAGGGGGCCATGGTGGCATCTGGGCCGGAAGACGGCAAGGAGAACGACTGGTGGATAGCCTGCACAGAGGAGGAGAGGGCCGTCAGATTGGCCAACACATGCAGGAACCCCCCGAACATGGCCGATCCCAATTGGGCCACGTCGGCACGGTGCACTTCGTGATGACGTGCGTGCTCCTCCCGGGAAGCACGCACGGCATCACGAATCACAGCCGTGCGCATCGCGACCCCAATCAGGACCTGCTCCACGCGGCCAGGGGTTCCCACGGCCGCAGGTGGAGGGGAGTCAGTTGACATGGACATCCCCTCTACCTGCGGACGGGCCTGGGACGGGGCATCCCTGCTGGTGCATGGTGGTGCACTCACAGGGTCAGGGACAGCGACATGCACAGGCCCCTCCACGGTGACCTGTGCTGCCTCCTGCCCCTGGCCCTGGACTGCACCACTTGCACCAGCAGGGATGCTCCCACCAGGGCCCATGTGTGCACCAGTGTCGGCCTCCTCCTCCTCTGTGCAAACCACCAACCTGGATGGCTCCTCACCGTCTCCCGCCGTAGCAGGCCCCTGTGGGGGCTCACCCACCCCTTCCGCTGCAGCCGTGGGGGCATCCCCGCCGCCTTGCTCCACAGCGCCGTCTCCGCCCTCTTCTTCACTAGCCGCTGCGTAGAGGGAGACAAAGAACACAAGCATCAGGCTACTGTACAATGGTCCCCTAGACAGGAAGCAATAGCAGATGAGCACCCCTGTCAAAGTACACTTCCATCATGTCCCTCCACAACACATGGGTCAGTGCAGGCGAAACACACACAGTAACAGGCATGGTGCATGCCATGCACATTTCCATGCATGTCCAAATGACTATTGAAACATTCAATGAAATGTAACTCACATGCATCATGGCTCATGCATATCACATGCACACACTACACCTCAGTCACATCCATCTGGCCACAATCACACCAAACACAGGCAAAACAAGGGTAAGGTGGGTGCGTCACTGAATCTGTGCATTGTCACACACATGAGTCATGCATCCATGGCATGCACAAGTCACAGACATGCAGGTCAGGCACACAGACATGGCTACCATATATGTACCTGGCATCAGCACCCATCCTCACCCCCATCCATGTCCAGGTACAGAGACTGCCATGCTCTCATGTCCCAAATCTGCATAGTGCTCCCCATGCCGCATTTCTACACATGCAACAACCATGTGGGTCACACATCACTGGTCGCACAGGCAGTACCATGATGTCCCAGCACACATACATGCATATATGGCACATGGCACACATACAGGCAAGTATCATAGAACCAGCACACCGCAACATGCCCTGTCTCACACAGTGATGCCTGGACACTTACCGCTCAACTCCAGACGGGTCTCCCTCTCAAGGATCTGGGCGTGGAGCGCTGGGCGTACGCGTTCCAGGACCCTCTTCTGGATGGTACTCATGTGGCCCCGGCCCCCCTCCACGAGGCGCCGGGCCTTCACAAGGGTCCTGGACCTCAAGTCCTCCCAGCGCTTCTTGATCTTCAAGACGTTGCGGGTTGCCACCCCCTCCGCGTTGATGGCAACCACACAGTCGGCCCAGATCCTCTCCCGTCCTTCCTTGCTGGCGCGGGACGATCCAAAGAGGGCATCATACTGCCCCAGGACATGCTCCACCAGGACACCAACTTCGGTGGCAGTGAAGCTGGTGCCCCTCTGCCCCTCTGGCCTGGGGTTGCCACTGGTGCCAGATGTAGAAGTGCCCGACATGGCAACCCCAGAGGCAGGTGTGGGTGGGCAACTGGGTCCTGGGGCTGGGCTGTGGAGCGATGTAATCCCAGTTGGGAGTCTTCAGTTCCAGCAGGGGTGGACACAGCAACTGGACCCCTGCAGATGGCTGATGTGCAGGCACCAAATGGCAGGGCACGGTGGCAGCAGGCAGGCAGGCAGGCAGGCAGCAGCAGATAGCACGTGGGAGGCTGCTCAGGGCACTTGGGGGACAGTAACTCGGCCTTCGGGGCAGGAGCGTGGTGTTCCGTGTGTTTTCGGGTGGCCAGCTTGATACGGAGTGATTTGGCACGTGAAATTCCTGCACGTCAGCGTGAAATCCGAGGAAAGGCCCTTAGCGCGTAAGTGCGTCAGCACGCATACGCGATTCTATTGGACCAGAGTCCCTCATCGCGTGAGCGCGTCTGACGTGATCCGCACGGGCGTTCCCCACTCAGCACGTGAAGACGGAGCACACGTGGAAATCCTGCACGTCTGAGTGTAATCGCGTGTAATTGGCCAAAAGTGCGCGTTCACGCCATTGGCCTATGTACGTGTATTTCATCGCGTGTAATTGGCCAAAAGTGCGCGTTCACGCCATTGGCCTATGTACGTGTATTTCATCGCGTGTAATTGGCCAAAAGTGCGCGTACACGCCATTGGCCTATGTACGTGTATTTCAGGGCCGCGCGGCCCCTTACACAGGCAAGTACGTCAGCGCACCTGTATGCCTGCAGCGTGGGAATATATACACGCGATTGGAGTGGGAACTCGATTCCAGGGGTGCGAGGCTCACACGCTGCCTACTACACGCGCAAGGCATTAATTAGCGCACTTTTCAATAAACAAGCCAGATGCCAGGATGAACATACCGTTCCTAGCAGCAGTGGCAGTGGGCTACCAAAGGAGGATGAGGAGGAGAGTCAGGGCCAGAATATTCACACCCAGAACCAGCCTATTCGGGATGCCTGATGACCAGGTGTATGGGAGGTACAGGTTTCCAGCACACATCATACTGGACCTGGTCAGTGAGTGGGAGGATGACCTCACATCACCCACCCTGTGCTCCCAAGCACTCAGCCCCCTGCAGAAGGTCCTGAATGTACTGCACTTCTTGGCCACTGGATCCTTTCAGCGGACAAGTGCCATAGTGGGTGGTGTGTCACAGGCCACGCAGTCACGCTGCCTACACCAGGTCTTGAACATCATCACTGCACGGCCCTCAGTCCGCAGGCACATATATCTCCCCAGGACTCATGCAGAAAGGCGGACGTGCATCCAGGAATTCTATGGTGTGGCTCAAATCCCCAAAGTGCTTGGTGCTATTGACTGCACACATGTGGCTCTACGTCCTCCCAGGGCAACAGAGCACATCTATAGAAACCGCAAGCACTGGCATTCCATCAACGTCCAAGTTGTATGCAATGGCAAGGGAATCATCACATCAGTATATGCCAACTATCCAGGGTCCACCCACGACAGCTTCATCTACAGAATGTCTACCCTATGCCGGGACCTAGAGGCTGGCCAGCATGGAGATACATGGCTGCTTGGTGAGCATGAATGCCACTCCACATGCATGCATGTCAGATACTGGGTCATGACACAACACCACTAATGATACCCATCACCACCTCCGCAGGGGACAGTGCCTACCCTATCAGCCCCCACATGATGACCCCAATCCGGAACCCCACCACGCCACCCCAGGTAAGGTACAACACAGCCCACATTGCTACACGGGGCATAGTGGAGCGCACATTCGGAGTGCTGAAGTCACGCTTTCGCTCCCTTGACCGTTCTGGCGGGCAGCTGTTATATGCTCCCCGAATAGTGTGCAGGATCATAGTGGCAGCATGTGTCCTGCACAACGTTGCAACACGCCGGGGCCTGCCCGTGGACATGGTGGTGCCCCCACATCCACAACCACATGCACGCCCGCTGCGCATGGGAGGGGAAAGGGCACGGGGGGAGGCAGCCCGTACGCAACTGGTGGCCAACTTCTTCACCTAGGAATCACAGTGCTGGCTAGTGCACACTGCTCTGGCACATACCATCTGACAATCAATGATGACTCTACCTGACAATGTCTGAAAATTACTTGACAATGAACTGTCAGATACACATCAGCCTGAGATTGTTAACATGGAAGTGTCAATATGTGTGCACCCCTAGCTACACATACACCAGCTATGCATCACAATGCAAAGACACAACTCCATCAATCTACAATGCATTGCCACAGGCGATTCACTACATGACAACATTGCCATGTCACCCACTCCCTTCACAGTCCCGCCACTGAGGACACCATGTCATGGTATGTGACAGCAAACAAACTGGCCATCACAACATGACACCAGTGTCACAAATAGCAGTGCCCAAAATGGAACATAGCCGCACTTGAGCAGCTAACCGCCCTGGGGCCACTACTACACACCTGTGTAAGAGTAATTTCTATCAAATTACACACCAACCCACCCTGAAGCCCACCCAAACAAGACACATTGCATGTAATCAATGGTAGTCTCATTACCTGAATCTGCTGGTATGTCCTCACCGTCCAGGTGTACAGTGATGGCGCCATGCAAAAGTGTCAGTGCACATCTACCGACATGTAGTGTGACTCCAGAGAGTATGCCCTTGTGAAGATCTGTGTGAAATACCTGCAAAACATGAGCAACATATGTAAGTAGAGGCACATATCATACCATCATGCATAGTTAGGTGCAACAACAATGAACACTATGAATGTCTACACAGTATTGACTATGGACTGGCCAACAGGTCATGGGAGTCCAATGTCACCGTGTAATTTGCTGTCACTTGGGCACACCCTTTGCAAGCCCATGGAAAGGGAAGCAGGAGGGGTGTGGATGTCTGCTACCCAAGCATCGAAACCAAACTCAGGACAAGCCTGCATGTGCCCAGCCACAATACAGTGTATGCCCAGGTACCCACACAAGGCAACACTCTTGCAAAATAAAAATGAAAAAGAGAAAAAATGGCCATGAAAGGGCCGGCGGGGGGGGGGGGCCACCTATGAGGTCCGAGGACAGGATGCACGCCACAATCCACCTGTGTGGATCATGGGAAAGGAAAACACCCCATAGGCTCGTGGCCCACACGGCTACTCTGTTGTGGGAGATGAGTCGCTATGGCTCTGCCCAGACCCTGCAGCTGACTCTGGAGGTGGGGGAGCTGCCTCAGAAGATGGTGTGACAATGGGAGGCAGCCCACGCAAAGCACGAGTTTGCTCCTCCATGGCTGCAAGCAGGCGGGTCTGGTAGTTCTGGTTCTGGGTTATAATCATGCGGAGGTCCCCATGCAGTAACTCCCGGGATGACCTGACCTCCGCACGAGTTGCCTGCATCTCGGCCGAGAGCGTCCGTGTCAGACGCTCCAGCTGCTCCTCTGTCCTTCTATGGGATGAAGCCTCAAGCTCTAACAGGGTCGACCTGAGGTGACGGAGTTCTTCCCTCAGGGCTTCCCTGTGGCGCTGGGACTCCATGGAAAGTGATTCCCCCAGAGTCGCCAGTGCCGCCCGCCTGTCCATGTTGGACGCCAACATATCCTCCCTGTGTGCCTGGCAGATGGACTCTGTAGCCTGCTCCAGTCGCTCCATCAGCCTTTCTGGGGGGACAATGGAAGTGGCCACCCTATCCATGGCCTGTGCAATCATCTCGGATGATGCTGCCTGTTGGGTGGCCATACCGTAGATGGATTGCTCCCATACGGTATTGCCAGGTGGCATACGGCCACCACGTTGACGGGCACCACACCTGCCTGGGGCAAGGCGGACTGCGCCTTGCTGTGCCGGCAAGGCCTCAGGCTGCAGGACTGCATTCCCTCTCTGATCTGCAGCCCCAGGAACAGGATCAGAGATTGGGTGGTGTGGCCCTGCATCCGTAACCACCGGAGGCTGATCTGCCGACACTGACATCCCCATTGAGGCCAATGGCCTGGCTGCAGGTGGGTCGGACAGAGGAGATTCTCTCCCAAGAACACTCACCTGCGACTGCACATAGGTGTCATCCTCCGAGTCTACACCTGAATACTGCTCGGGGGAGGAACCCCCAGAGACACCCCTCGACAGCACGGCCTGCAGCACTTGTGGGTTTTCACCCACAAACACACCACGTCCCTCACTTGTGGTAGGTCGGCCCGGGTTGCCCTCCTGGGACGGCTCCACCACCACATCCCCAGCATCAACAAGTGCTTCGTCCCCTGCAAAGACATGAAAGAGAAAAATGGAAACAGGCATTAGCACCATGGCATGCAACAAGGGCTGATGAACAACATAGGCAGTAGTCCTACGACACATGTCCTACATGACTGGGAGTCCTCCTATGCATTCACCATCACTGGGTCTGTAGGGGAGGCTCAGGGCATACTATGTACTGATTGGAGAGCAACGCCTGCTCACCTTGATGCCTAGCACTGCCATCACACATTGGGCGGTGATTGCCATGTCAAAGGCACATGCCATCACACACATGGCATGTGACATAGCCACCAAGTGAGGAGGGAGAGGAGGGCTACTTTTTAGGATTTCAACCACTCTGGTCCTGACATTGCATCGTCACATCAATTAGTATACATGTTGTACATGGATCTGCTAGTCCAAATTGGCAACGATGCACAGTGCCTTGTCTAGATCAACATAATGCAGTAAACATTGTGATTCCACCTCCCCAACACCTGTAACGGAATAATTTTGCATTCGTGAAGCACCGGTCAAGTGATGTTTGTAGGTGCAGCGGAGCACTGAGGGGTGGTGGGGCAGAAGGGGATGCCAGTCAACAATACTACTGGTGCTGGTGTCATTCATGTCACGCAAGTGCAGGGGTGGGTGGCACAATGAAGTGCAAGGGGGAGTGGCGGCTGGAAGTGCTGTACAAGGTAAGTAGGACTTGACGTCAAGGGCAGATGGTGTTAGGCGCAGACAAGTGCTGGGGGGGGTGCCCTATAGGGGTACAGAGACAATCATGCTGTGCTGTGGGCTCGGAGGGGACAGGGGAGGTACACACTGCCTCTGGCTCGGCAAGGTCCTTTCGGATTTCTATGTGTCCTGCAGAGTTGTCACATGCCGCAGATATGTGCTCTTGGATTGGGGATCTCATCTTGGTGAGAAGGGTGAGGCGCTATTGCCTTTGGAGCATGTGGCAGGCCAGTTTGCCAGAGGATGGCCATGATGCAGGACATTCCCTCTCTGCCACCCGGCACCTGTGGTTTGGGTTCCCAAGATCCGAGTCATGCCAGGACTCTGCATTGGCATGGGGCTTCAGACAGGTGGTCATGACCGTGGCTAAGACATCCAGTGTACCTGACATGGAGTGGAGCATGGAGTGGGCCCTGTCAGGATGGGAGTGAGCCTAAGGGGGAGCTGAATGGGGGGGACATTTTGGCAGCATGAGCCTCGACTGACACACACTTCATGGGTCGGAATACAAAGAAGGTGTGTGACAGTGGTGAGGGTGGCTTTGCCTGTGGGGTGTTGAGGGTGAGCTGGGAGGAGAGGAGAATGTGATCACTCCAGGAGAGAGGAGTGCAGAGATGGACGGAGAGGGGAAAGTCAGATGAGATCAGAGCATCAAGAGTGTGCCCTGCAGAATGAGTAGGGACAGACGGGAGTCTAGAGGGTGAGAGGGAGTTGCTGAGGTCACTGAAAGGTCAGGTGGGGGCGTCAACAGGCATGCAGGTGGATGCGTACCGCACCAAGGATGAGGAATTCTGTGTCTGGGGACATGAGTGAGGAGGAGAGGTGAGGACACTCAGAAAGGAAGTAGTACATTTGACCAGTTTTCCCAGACACAGTACGCACTGTTTGGAATGTCAAGGTGTGGTGGACAGTAACCTCACACAAGCCATTCCAGAGTGGAGTAGGTCTAAGTAGGTGTGACAGTGGCAGGAATACCCTCAGGGAAGCCAAGGGCACACCCCCCCTGCACAGTGGTGGCGGGCCAAGGAGAGGGTCAAGGATGCAGACAGAGCTGGCCGTCTGACATGTTTCCATGAGACCAAGGATGTCAAGGTGCATAACCTCATGTAAGTGACAGTTATCGGAGGAATGCCTGATGCAGCCGCAGTGAAAGGAGTGTAATTGTGGAGGAGGTTGACAGCCTTGTAGGACTTACGGGGAGTGCTAGAGATCAGAGGTGCCGCATGTGTAGGAGTTGGAGTGGGAGGCGGAGAAGGTTCATGGGAGGGTGCAGGGAGGCAGTGCAGGATTGATGAGGAGAGAGGAGGGGGGACAGCAGGAGAGGTAAGGAAGTTGATGAGATGTGGGTAGCATTTCTCAAGGAGATTGAGGTTGGCCTAAGGGCCTTGGACTGAGACGCTCCCATTACCATGCACATCATTAGTGGTATCTGAGGATTGGAAGGAGGCCAGGAGTACACCCCAACGGGTCCCACCTATGATGGTGGAAGAGGAGCAAGGAGAGAGGACAGGGACCATGTGAAGGGTCTATGGGACAGGCAAAGGCATGTATGAGCAGATGTCAGTGAGAGTTAGCTTAGAGTAGGCTCAGATGCACTGGTCAGCAATAGGGTGGGTCGCATTGGAGGGCAGGCTGCCCTCATTTGACTTTTGGCAAGCAGGTGTCGTGCGTAGGGCACGATGGTCTGAACTGTAGAAGTCATGGAAGATAGACCATGAAGAGCAGCATGGAGTGTGAGGGAATGGGGCTCGAAACCAGACGGTACCAAAGGACCCAGGAAGGAGGTGGATCTCAAGGCTACATCCACATTATGACAGCATGTTGGTAGGCATTTATATACAGAGGACGCATTAGCATGTGGTATCATTGCATGTCAGGCATGTGAAGATGAAACTTGAATGGCTGGGGGAAAGGAGAGGAATGGTATGTAAGACATCAGATGAATAGACAGGGGAGTATGAGCAACAATGTAGTGACAAAATTACTAATCAAGGGCAACTTCCATGGTGTTGGCCCATATGTGCACTGTTGCCAGTAGGGATAGTGCTGTGGCCAGATGGTGTTGCACTGAACATACTGGATGAGGCACATGGGTGCCACTATCAACTCTGCCACACACCCCCTTGACAGGCACCCAACATGAATGCTTCACACACACAACATGCACAGGGATGATACACACATGCATGTGCACTCACCGGATGATGCCTCGTAATCAGGGAGGTCTCCCACACCTTGGAGTTGTCCCTCGGTGACGTAGGATCCAGCTACGGACTCGTGTGGTGTGAGTTCTATTTCCTGTGCTGGGGACCCACCTCCAGTCACCAAGGTTGCGGCATGACTTGAGGCCAGCTTATCCTTTGCCCTGCGCTTAAGGTCATTCCAGCGCTTCTGGCAATCACTAGCTGTGCGCCTCACTACTCCAAGGGCACTTATTCTGTCAGCAATGGTCTGCCAGTGTGCCTGGCGTCTGGCATGTGTGGTCTTGGACCCTGCAACGATGACCATTTCCCTATCATGATCTGACACATACTGAACAAGTGCATTAAGTTCGGCGTCTGTGAAGCTTGGCTTCCTTGATGGGCCGGACTGTGCAGCCGTGTCTGGGGCATCAGCCTGTGCCAGACGTGCACTCTTCCTCTTGCGCTTGGAAGGGGGTGGGGATCCAGAGTGTCCTACGCCGCTGTGGACACTAGGGGCAGGAGCCGTGGTGGACTCTGTACTGGGTGTGTGTGATTGCCCACTCAGCATGGGAGTAGGTGCAGGCATTGGGGGTAGTGGGATGGGGTCAGGCCTGATCTGAGGTGCATGAACTAGGACCGACACAGTCTTGGCAGGGTGTATGAGAGGTGGGGTGGATTGAGCCACACCCTGGCTACGGGGGCCAGCAGATGACCTATCTGGCATAGATGCGCGTGCCCTGATGACACCAATGTGCACCGGTGCACGTACAGTGGACCTGCTGACCTGGATGTCAGCGATGGAATCACCCTCGGACAGGTCTGGTGCCACAATGGCCTGGTCCGACATGGGCTGATCAGGGTTGGTATCAGCCACATGACTCTCAACGGGGGGGGGGGGGGGCATGGGTGTCCCTGACTGTTCCTCCAGACTGGGGGGAACAGGGGCGCCCTGCAAGTCACAACCACGTCCCCTGTTGGATCCTCCACGGCCACCACGTGTGGCTCGGCCACCTTTGCCACCCTTACGGCTTGCACGCCTCCCAACCATGGCACTGATGGTATTGTGCGTATGGGAGTGGGTGTGCACAATTGTCCTGGGCAATTGGGTGTCAAAGGGGTTGGGTACCAGATGGTATTCGTACCCTAGTGCAGTGGCAAGGCTATATGACACCCCTGGGGAAAGATGACGGGTCACGCAACGCACAGGCACCCCAGAAAAGTTAAGGAACGTGCACAATACCCCTCCTAGACCACGTGTGCTGATGGAAAACCCTGCACTACGCTGTGGCATCCAGTAACACAATGAACGTATGCGTGTCACACGCGGCCTAGATTGACCTCTGAAGGGGTAGGCTACACACGGGGCAAGCACAGATGTTAGATACGTGCGTGACTCACCGTCTGCCAGGTAAAAGAGCGTGAAAAAATAGCACTTTTGGTTGGCAACACCCCCGCCAAAAGAAGAGGTGTACGCTGTCTGAGGAGACAGGACAACTGTAGAAGGGGACACTGTTTGAGGGAACAGGCCCAGGAAAACCAGTACAAGAGGAAAAAGAGAAAAGAGCTGTCAGAGGTAACAGGGAGTACGAACTGGAAACGCCGTGAAGTAAATCGCGTGTGAAACGACAAGAAGTACCGAATTCACCCACTCGCTCTCCACGAAAAGCACGTACAAGGAAATAGTGTTCAACACTTCCTTTTATACAGGCCCACACGTACATCGTCACTTACGGCGTGTACGTGCTTGGCCCATTTTCACCAATCACACGCTTTGGCACTCCTGCGTGTAGGTATCTTTTCACCAATCACACGCTTTGTCACTCCTGCATGTGGATCCTTGTTCACCAATCACGCGCTTCGACACTCCAGCGTGTAGCTCACTTTTCACCAATCACACGCTTTGTCAATCCTGCATGTGGATCCTTTTTCACCAATCACGCGCTTCGACACTCCTGCGTGTCCCTCACTTTTCACCAATCACACGCTTTGACACTGCACGTCCAGGTAACTATTGACGCACATATGCTGGTGACGGGTTTTCGCGCGATGAGTGGGGGGTTTTCAGGTGCACATTCACTCCCTATCAGGCTGTCCACGCGTTCTAACACGAAAGACCACGCTCCTGGCCAGGAGGCCAAATTTAAGTCCCCAAGAACCCTGAGCACGCTCCCACCTGCCATCGGCTGCTGCCTGACTGCCTGCTGGCCACGTGCCCCACAGTGCTGGTGGGTGGGGGTGGTGGGGGCCTGGTGGAGGGTGCCCCTGGTGGATGGGGGTTGGGGGTGGTGGGAGACATGGATGGGGGCCTGATGGCAGGTGCCCCTGCACTGCTGGGGGGTGGGGGTGGTGGGAGACATGGGTGGGGGCCTGGTGGAGGGTGCCCCTGGTGGATGGGGGTGCAGGGGGACATGATCAGGTGTGCAGGGTAGTCCACTGTTTTGTGGGCTGCCTGCAGGGGCCGGGGAGGGTGTACAGGGTACACCTGTGGGGGCCCACCCAACCTATTCGCATGTGATAATTCCCACGCACCCCTGTGATACACGTACCCTGGCCAATCGCGTGTTGAACTTCCCGCTACCCCTGTAATACACGCACCCTGCCTGTTCGCGTGTGATGATTCCCGCGGACCCCTGTAATACACGTTCCCTGGCCTATCGCGTGTTCTACTTCACGCGTCCTCCTGTAATACACGTTCCCTGGCCCATCGCGTGTTGAACTTCCCGCTACCCCTGTAATACACGCACCCTGGCTGTTCGCGTGTGATAATTCCCGCGTACCCCTGTGATGCACGTTCCCTGGCCTATCGCGTGTTCTACTTCACGCGTCCCCCTGTAATACACGTTCCCTGGCCCATCGCGTGTTGAACTTCCCGCTACCCCTGTAATACACGCACCCTGGCTGTTCGCGTGTGATGATTCCGCGTACCCCTGTGATTCACGTTCCCTGCCTAGTCGCGTGTAGTACTTCCCGCGTACTCCTGATTTGGAGATTGCCCGCTTTGCTTTCCTTGTTTGCCTGCCCTGTGAAGTGGTCCGGGGTTAGCGCAGCCCTTAGCGATGATTTAGCGCTTTTGATGGCTTTTCCGTGCGCGAGGGCGTTCTTGGGGGCGTTACTGGCGCTGCTGCAGGCTCGCTGCGATTCTCTGCGCCACGGCTGTTTTGGGAGCTTGAAATCCATGAATACGCTGTGCGCGGAAATCTGTTTTAGCGCACGTGCCTGGCGCAGACTATCGCAGGCGCACGCTGTGCGCCAGCCGCGTGCGCTACTTGTGCGCTGGATTCTATGAATTAGCCTGTTAATGAATGCAGGTCACCTGAGGGTATGAGAAAGATATGGATCCTTGCCTTGAAACACTTGTGTATAGGCGCATTATTAATGCAATATCATTTCATATCACAAAGAAACAACAGTTTGAAGAGAAGATAAAGAAGACTGAAGAAGAGAATGTGGTTGAGGACTCAACCAGAGGTGAGAATGTAGAGGAGCAGTTGGACGCACTTTCCCTAACTCCCGCCCCCTCACCACCATCATACTGGAACAGCAGTAGAAGATCCCTATATGGGACTCCATGTGTTATGCCAATACTGCATCGAGTGTACAAAAGATGGCATGCATTCAGACATCTGTATCATGTATGCAAAAGAGAATAAAGTAACTTGCTGACCAACAATTGTAAATACGCAGCAATGCAAGGTAGATTAGACTTATCGAAGCTTGCTATAGAGGAAAATATAACATGGCAAAGACGGCCATGATAGGAGAATGGACGTCGACTTGTGTAAAGATGGAATCCAGCTACCTCAGAAACAGACCAGGGGTGCAGAGTCAGGAGACATTGGAGAATAAGCTATGTGTGCAAAACGAAGAGCAGTCTATGTTGGCCTAGGATCAAGGATGCTATTTGAGGAATATCTGGAAAGTACAAAGGGAGGCTGATGGATACACCATGGACTTGAGACATATTTCCCTTAGATTAAAGAAAAAGAAAACATTTGCAAGAGCCAAGTATTGGACAATTTTACGAAGTGTTAGGCATCTACAGGGTGGAGTGAGCAAGTCTCTAGAGGTCAGAAGGAGCAATAACACCCAGCATAATTGAATCAAATAGCAGAAAATAGAAGGTTGAAATTTGCACATTTGTGGTCTCCTCACACATGATGTAGAAGTCGAAAACAAGGGCTATTCATTAAGATATGGATGAAGAGAGTGATGCGCTTACACTCCCTTGAATGTCCCAGAACAGAGAGTGACCTACAAGGTCAACTACAGATGGTAAACTTTGGCTCATGGTCAAAGTGATGAGAGATGATGGGCTAATTGGGAAAGTGTGAAGGAATCTGACGTGGCTCAAGCACCTGGGTTTTGTTTTGCTTACATGCTGCTAGGCGAGCCGAAAGTCTGAGGTTGGGTGGCAATGGCAACCAATTAGTGGGTCTATGGGGCAACCTGCTATGCAATGTTGCATAGACCAATCCACTGCCAATTTGTCCGCTATAATCAGTATTATATGTATTTAGAGGTAGTTCAAGGCCTGCCTTACAGATAAGAGACAGCCAATGAAGTACTAACTCATTCGTATTCTACAAGTAGACATGTTCTTCTAACCAATCCCTACCATCGATAGGTTTTTCAGTATGCCACATAGGTTGACATCATAGATGATGCATATTTAGGTATGCAACCTCTGTGTAATCAAGTTTGTGTGTGAGCATCAGTCCGATGACTGCCAGTTTGACCATCTTCATTAAGTTGAGAATAAAGTAGTACTTTGCCATATTCTTTGAGTCAGTCCGGTTATTTGGTCTGAGATCTTTTTTGGTAATCCCATCTAGAACAAGAGACGCTTCAAGGTGCTAGAGTGTTGTCACCCACCGGACTGCCCTCCTTGTTAAGCCTGGAATCTGAGGAGAGTCTGATGGCCAGAGTAGAAGGCAGACTCCAGGAAATCTCTGTTACTACTCTGCCCTTCTATCCCTTCTCTCAGCCACACTGGATTCCACTGTGCAACTGTTCCATGCAAGCTTCACCTTCACACTGCAACTGAGTACACACAAGGGAGGAGCTCTCCCCATCCGACACCTGCCCCTGACAGTCTACCATTCTTGTTTCCGACACAACTAGTAGTTCAAAGTACCAAAGACAATGCCCTAGAAGTAGAACTTGGCAGAAGCAGAACTTGGCATTGAATGGTATTGAATTGAGGTTCCTTCTCAGCCCTTTAAAATGGGTTAGCAATACCTTAGAGATGGACGGTATATGCAGAGGTTACTCAAACATCAATAAGAGAAAACTCAGGTAGTTGGCAAAAGATACTTTTTTAATGTCAATTATCTAAAATAGGAAGTACAACAGATATCAACAGACATACCTCATCATGATCCCTCTCGAGACTTCTCAAAGCATTTCATAAATAATTATATTTTTATAGTAAAAATCGTAATAGGTGATGTTTAACCTGCGTATTACTAACGTCATCCTACGTGGCAAACTACAAAATCCTAATGGTGAGTGTGATAGGTTCGACAAGGATCATCTAGATATACAATCCATACTTGTTTAGGGCAGTCGAAGAAAATGATTTGTTTGTTAACATCAGGTGGGGCAACTAAGCTCTTCCCTTAAAATATGTCACTATGAACGTCACTAAATATATGACATCTAATTCGATACAGAACTATAGGACCCCTGATCATGCGGTCCCCCATCATTGGTTACTTTCTAACCTCCGTCAGTACCCTCCCAACCTAATTTACTTTATTTAATTTATTGCAATTTATATTGATCAAACCATAAACCCAGAGGTGTGAGGGCGCATACAGTACATACAATAAACATTTTACTTATACAGCATGGAAGTGTAAGACACTGTTAACAGTATATCATCAAGTATAGAGACAAGCAGAAGGCTAAGAAAATAGAACAACTTGATCCTAGGGATAGGCCACAAATACGAAGAGAAGAGACCCAGAAAGGCGGGGCAAATCAAGTTATAAGATTGCAATGGGAGGATCCTCTGGGTAGGTATTTGCATCTTCTTAAAAAGGCAGGTAAAGAACTGCCCCCACAACCTATTAGGACACAGTCACTGTTAGGCTGTGTGCACCAGTCACCTAGGTCCAGAAACTTCAAATCCGCCAGTCTCACTAAGCCAGGCCCTGTTCTCTGTCAGAGCCAGGCAAGGACCTTATAGCGCAGTGCTTGTCTCAACTCTTTAAATTCAGCTTTCGGAATATTCATAATAACCAAGTTCCTGTGGTCCATAATAAAGTTGTGGGAGCTATTAGCCTGTATATTTGGCATCTGCAGTTTACTTAGGTGTAGCCTTCGTAATGCTACCCTTTTAAAATTCACAATCACTTCTGTGGGAGGTTTCGCTGCTTTATGGGCAGGATGGAGATCCGATAAAGAGTTTTTTTTTCCTATAATCAGCCTTTAATTTCTAAACTGGAGATTTTAGCGCTCTCATTAGAGGCTAGTGTTAACAAATTGGATACCACAGGCCCCTCGATAATAGATGCAGTTTGTGAGGCTTGGTTCCTCATTTCCCTTTGCATATTGACTTGGCACGTATAATCCACTTTATGCAGCTGTAACAGGGCAGCTGGATTGAGATGCTCACCAGTCGGCGGAACAGAATTTGATCTAGGTTCACGTAAGTCCATTACCCAGTCATTCAAAGAGTCAACCAATATCCCAAGATCAAAGGGGCTAGTACATAGCAAAAGTTATTTGGCAATGCTGGCCATGCCTACATTGGCGGTACGCAGGCTGAAAGTGCAGGTGCAGATGAGCTTGTCTTAACCATACCTTCCCACCAATTAGCATATCCATCCATCGTCACCTCAGTGATCTGCTGTCAATTAGGAATGAGAAATCGGTCTTGAACATGTTCTTTGCACCGGGGAATTCAGGGGGGTGAAGGCATCCTCTGCCTTCGTGCGTAGGTCTGACCATCATGCTTGTGCAACTTCTACTCCCCACGTCACTAAACACCACGAAATTGAGTTTTGAGTGTATTAAAACACTATTCTTTAATAGACCTCTGACTTCTTCTTGTTTTTATCCATGCCTTCAGAACAGGAGTTTCGCTCTTTCAAGTGATTTGTATCTAATGTCTGTTCATCCCAGTCTGATATGACCTTGGCTTCTTGGCTCATACAACCTCGTCTTTCTGAGTTTCACCTTTGTTTTCTAACTGCGCCACACTTGGAAAGTGGAAAAAGCAGCCTTCCTTCTTTTGCTCAGTACTGCTATTACGTAGGTAGTACGTAGTGGAAACATCCATCTTCTACAGACTCCAATACTACCGTGGCTGTGTAGTTATGGTTAAGTTGCTGTTTCCATAGGAAGAGCACTTTTTGCGTGGCTTATAACTCTGCTCCCCCTGGACGAATCCTCACCAAACCTTGCATAAAAAGTATATGGCCCACTCTGAATTGTTTTGCAAAGTTTGGTGATGTTTGGTCCGGGGGGGGGAAGTTATAGGGGGGGTCCCAAAACGTCTTTTTTTCCATAGACTGAATGGGGGAAAACTTTGCGCACGCCTACAGGCCAAACCGCTGGACGGATTTTCACCAAATTTGTGGCAGGAGCAGAAGCTTGGTCCCGAAAGCGTGCTTTTGTAAATTTGGTGACAATCCATCCAGTAGTTTTCTTTAAAACGACCAAAAAGTATGTCTCAAAAAATTAGTTTGTTTGTTTGTTTGTTTGTTTATTTATAGGGCGCCCGAAAACCCTTGGGTAGCTGGGCGCACAGAATAACAAGAATGCTAGAACTTGGTTACAGGTTGCATATTACAGGTTGTTGGTAACATAAATTGTATACAGTAATTACATTATGTACATTCTTTACATGTAAAGGTAACAAATTATATACAGTAAATACATTATGTACAATTTTACATGTAAGAGTGGAGGGGTATGTGTGTCATCAGGTCACAATGCTCAGGGTCACCGGTTTCAGAGGTCATTGCGTCGAAGCCAGGTGCGTGTATGGTGCTTGAAGCTGTTGTAGGGCTGGTCCCTTCTTAGTTCAACTGGTAGGGCATTCCAGTACTGGGCTGCTTGTACAGGGAAGCTATTACCTCATGTTTTTTTTAGTCGGAATCTAGGGGTTTGGAGGCAGAAAGAGTTGGCTGTTCTGGTTGGTCGTGCAGTGGTTTTTCTTATTATTCTATCCCTAAGGTATGGGGGGGCTGCATTGTTCAGACATTTGAATGTTAGTGTGACAATTTTGAAGGTGATCCTATCGCTAATTTTTAGCCAGTTGTATTTTCTCCGCACATTCGAGATGTGCTCTCTAGCTGGGAGGTTCAGGTCCATTCTGAGCGCGTTGTTTTGTAGGGTTTGAAGTTTATTGATGATGTATTTATTTGTGCCTGCATAAAGTGCATTGCAGTAATCCAGTTTTGAGAGGATTAGTGCATTGGCTAGGATAATGCAGCTAGCTGGTGAGAGGAAGGGTCTGCATGCTTTAATAAGTTTACCGGTATAGGCTGTGGATGAGGCCAGGGATTTCACTTGTTTCCTTAGGGACAAAGTGGAGTCCAAATAGAAACCGAGGGTTTTCACCTCTTTGGCGACGGGGATTATATTGCCATCGATATTGAAGGAGCTGTAGTTGGAATCAAGTTTTTTTAGGTTGTTGGGTGAGCCTAGAATGAGGATCTCTGTTTTTTCATCATTCAGGCAGAGGCCATGGGTTGCCATCCATGCCTGAATGAGGGTGTACATTGTGTTTACTAAAGCTGTATCCGTAGTGAAATTGCCCGAAAGGGGGATGAGGATCTGGGTGTTGTCTGCATAATTTGTGTAGGTGACACCCAGTCCGTCCAATTTGTCGAATAGAGGTTTAGTAAAGATATCAAACATCATTGGCGAGACACAAGAGCCTTGTGGGACTCCACATGTAGTCTGGATAGGGTCTGCAGAGTCTAAGGTGGAGAAGACTCGCATGCTTCTGTTGTCGAGAAAGGATTGGATCCAGGCTATAGCTTCACTTGAGAAGTGGGTGGCTGACGCTAGTTGTTTGAAGAGTACTGCGTGGTCCACTTGGTCAAAAGCCACCGACAGATCAAGGAGGAGTAGCATAGCTGTGTTTCCTTTATCGTTGAGCTCGTCAATTTGGGCTTTGAGATCTATAAGGGTGGTCTCAGTGCCGTGTTGCGATCTGAAGCCCGATTGACGAGGAGTTGGTTGGTCTCTAGGTATTTTTGGATTTGGAGATAGGCCACTCTGTCAATTATCTTCAGGAGGAAAGCGACAGTAGTGATGGGACTATAGTTGGTGGGGATGGAGGGGTCTAAGGTTTGTTTTTTAAGCAGGGGGAGAACCCAGGACTCTTTTAAGCTACTTGGGACGGTGCTAGATGAGATGGAGGCATTGATGAGTTTAGTGATGAAAGGGGCAAGGTCTCCAGCGGCATCCTTGATTATCTGGACCGGACAGTAATCGCCTTTGCAATTGGATGGTTTTAGTGAGGCAATGATTTTTTCAGTTTCATGTGTGGAAACTTTAGAGAATTTGAAGGGTGTTAGGCTAGGTTTGAGCGTGGGCGTGGGCGTGGGCGTGCTGGGAATTTCACTAAGAGGGAGCGAGGCTTTTTTTATAGCAATTTTTGATTGTAGTGTTTTTACTTTATTTGCGAGGGCTTTTTGGATATTGGTACACCATTGCTTGTCTTTGGGTACGTTATCAGGTGGTGATATGGGGGATTCGAGTTCTCTCAAGATTGCGGATAGTTCCTTTGTATTGGAGCATGCTTTGGAAATTCGGTCGTTATAGACTTCTTTTTTAGCTTGGATGATTGCTTTCTTATAATGTGTAGCGCACAACTTCAGTTTAAGTTTATTTTCAGCTGTAGGGGAGTGTTGCCATACAGTTTCAAGCTTCCTTTTTCCCAGTCTCAGTTCTTTTAGATGGGGGGTGAACCAAGTATTAAGGTGGGATTGTTGTTTACTTTTACAGTTTTTCAGTGGAGCGATTGTGTCCATGGCTAAGGCCTTGGTGTCGTTGTATATTTTAACCATGGTGTCTGGGTCAGAATCAAATGGCAAGGCATTGATAGTTGGGAGGAGCGGGGTTAGGATATTGGGCCTCATTACAACCTTGGTGCTAAGTGCACCAACTTTACCACCATGGTGTAAACTCTGTTTACACCATGGTGGATGGCGGATTTACCACCCCATTCCAAGGTGAGTGGGGCGGTAAATCCCCATTTCCCATTTTCCCTTCCCCATTCCCATTTTTGCCCCATAGGGCATAATGGGAGTGGGGAAGGCGCTAATTACGCCGCCGTAAATTACGGCGGCGTAATTAGCACCATGGCAGGTTAGCGCCATGGATTTTAACGCCTGCTAAAAGCAGGCGTTAAAATCAGAATCAGGCGTTAAGGGTTAACGGTGGCGTTAACCCTTAATGCCTGAGTTGTAATGAGGCCCATTGTCTGGTGTGATGTTTTTTCTGGATCTAGTGGGAACAGATGGTGCCATTGTTTTTTCAATTCTGGACATCTTGTTAAGTGTTAAGTAGAAATTGATAAGGAAGTGGTCAGTCCAAGGCTGGGGTGTAATTTTAGTTATAGTAGTAGGGCAGTTGGAGGTGGCTACCCAGTCTAATATTCTCCCTTTGTTGTGGGTGGGGGTGAGGACTTTTTGGGTGAGGCCATGCCCTTCAAACATGGTAGCGATTGTTTGCGCTTGTTTGTCATTTGGGTCGTTAAGACCTAGGTTAAGGTCGCCAAGGATCATTGTCTGGGATGACTTTTTTGTGTTATCTATGTGTTACCTATGTCCGCTCCGTGGTCACACCTCCCTGTTCGCTCCGCAGACAAGATAACGATTGGCTAATCGGCAGCGTCATGTCCGCGGACATGTGATGCATTCACTAATTGGATGGTGAAGAGAGTGAAGTGCGTCAGATTGTTCCGATGTGCCTGCCATCTTTCATCCGTGCTTTGGTGTCTGCGGACATCGCTGCTAAAACATATAAAAAAACTAAACATTGCACTTGTTAAACTTATCAAATACTGTCTCGGAAGGTGAGGGTTGATGAGGCTGGGATGGGATGTGGCAGCATGAAGAAATAAATGGTGTTTCTTTGTCACGAAAGTCATACAGTACATTTGAAGTTGCTCAATATAATGTCCGTAAAGTACAGGCGAAGAATTACTGTGTCTGTGTTACAATGTATTGAAAATAATATTGCAGTCAGACTGGCGCCCTAGAGTTTGAAATCTGAGGCAGCCACCTGCAGTGTTTGATGGAAACAGCGGGTCTGCAAGTGTATGGGAGTACCAGTTCTCATGAATGCGTTGGGCCATGTTGTTGCAAAGTGAGAATGTATTTGGATTCTGAGTGAAGGTCACTAGCTTTGCTTTTTTGGTTGCGAGCTCAGGAGGCTCATGCATGGGACTGAACCCATAACGGTCAATTGTTTTCTGACCTTGATCAAAAGGGAATATACAGTTAGAATGCAGGGAGTGGAAGTTTGCAATAAGGA
The DNA here is from genome assembly GCF_040938575.1 of Ambystoma mexicanum. Taxonomy (NCBI): domain Eukaryota; kingdom Metazoa; phylum Chordata; class Amphibia; order Caudata; family Ambystomatidae; genus Ambystoma; species Ambystoma mexicanum. The sequence continues at coordinate 1,195,860,036 of NC_090936.1, read as the reverse complement.
AAATGTGATAAGGTTATCCATACCAAAAGTTTGTAAGAAACATGTAATATCAGTTCATGAAGATAATTTGGTGCAAGCACATTGCTGTCTGAGTTTCTCAAACAGAATGGAGACGGTCAATATCGTGTAAATTTGCTTTTGATGACTGTACACCAGAACGAGATTTAGGGTCCAATTCATGGAACAAACGTGCGCCGAAAATCCCAGCACAAGCAGGCGGAAGGAGGCGCAAGTAGGAGAAAGCAAGCACACGCGTGCGATTCAAGGAAGGCGCTGCGCTACTTTCGAACTGGTTGTGGTTGTGCGCCAAATCCGTTCATGGGGCTATAAGCGCACAGCGAAAGCACACATAGCACAGCGCACACAACAAAAGTGGGCGGAACAGTGGGCGTAACACTCGGAATGGGGAATAACGCGTGAAAAAGAAGGCGTAACGTGGGGAAGTACTGCAGGGAACTACACGGAACGCCCACACGCACGCGAACAACCCAATTCATGGATTTGAATACGGGAAACCCGCAAACGCAAAAGACATGCACAGGCGTCAACGCGTCCGCCACACGAAGGCAGGCAGAAGGCAGGCAGAAGCGTCCCCGCGCACAGCATAAAAGTGTGTGCAAACAACAAACACGTATATACAGCTATCATGAATGCCCCATTTGTCGCAGCACTGATCGTGGGACACCGCAGGAGGAGGAGAATAGGCAGGGCATGCATTTTTTCACTACGTGCAAGCCTTTTTGGGATGCCTGACGACCAGGTCTATAGCAGGTATAGGTTTCCACCCCATATCATCCTAGACCTGGTCAGGGAGTGGGAAGATGACCTAACATCCCCCACCCTCTGATCCCAAGCATTGAGCCCCTTGGAGAAGGTGCTCAATGTCCTGCATATTTTGGTCACAGGGTCTTTTCAGCAGACTACTGCCATAGTGGGGGGGGGGTCTCACAGGCCATGCAGTCACGCTGCCTACACCAGGTATTGGCAATCATGACAGCGCGCCCCTCAGTCCGCAGGAACATATACATGCCCAGAACACCCGCAGAAAGGCAGGCCGTTCTCCAGGACTTTTACAGGGTGGCACACTTCCCCAAAGTGCTCGGTGCCATAGATTGCACCCATGTGGCCCTACGTCCACCTAGGGACACTGAGCACATCTACCGAAACCGCAAGCACTGGCATTCCATCAATGTACAGGTGGTATGCGATGCAAAGGCAATCATCACCTCTGTCTATGCAAACTACCCTGGCTCCACCCATGACAGTTTCATATACAGAATGTCCGCCCTGAGCCGGGCCCTGGAAAATGGGCAGCATGGCGACACATGGCTCCTAGGTCAGTACAAATGCCCCTGCACATACACACACACACAAATACACAAACCCCAATAATCACAACCATTATCACCTCTCCACGGGACAGTGCGTACCCTCTGAGCAACCACATGATGACGCCAATCTGGAACCCCACCACACCACCCCAGGTAAGATACAACGCGGCCCATATTGCAACCAGGGCCATGGTGGAGCGCACATTCGGAGTGCTCAAGTCACGCTTCCGCTCCCTTCACCGCTCTGGCGGGCAGCTACTCTATGCACCCCCAGTAGTGTGCAGGATCATTGTGGCAGCATGTGTCCTGCACAATGTTGCAACACGGCAGGGCGTACCGGTGGACATGGTGGTGCCCCCAAATTCCCAACCACAGGCACAGGCGCTGCCCATGGGAGGGGATAGGGCACGTGGCGAGGAAGCCCGGACCCAGCTTGTGGCCAGATTTTTCACCTAAACTCCCAACCCTGTGGAGTGCACACAGGCCTGGCACATACCAGGTGACAATCGATGAGGACAAATAGACCGTCAACTGTCACAACCTTACCACCCTGAGATTGTTGCCATGGAATTGACACATTGTGTGCATCTCTAGCTACTTAAACACAAGCAATCCTGTGTGACCAAAAGGCACACATGCAAGGTGTGAATCACACAGACCTGCAAAACAGGACATGACTATCACTGGTATGTCACTCAAACCCTCCAAAACCACAACATGACATGGCAAGCAATAGCCATACACCAACACAGTGCCAAAAAGGTACACATTGCCATGTGAAAAATGTAAATGGGCATCAGACAATGATGCCTGACATGGAATCAGATTAAATTACTGACCAACAACCTCCCACCCAAAATAAGTCTTACCCAAATGCATTCCAAAAGTTGTATTTTAAAGATAACAATGAATGCCTGTCCACATGCACAATGTGCATTGCAAAATCAACACTGCAGCTACTGTGTGCCGTGTCCACCTACTGCAACACACTGCTCAGCGCACAGCACAGTGAACAGCCATTGTGTGTGATGCACACCCAGAGCATCACATCTAAGTGAAAAACTACATAAAAAAAACAAAATAGGCATGTACAGGATCCACAAATGGTCATAGAACATGTGCTGCAGGGACACAGTGGGCACCAGAAGGCAAACAGAGTGTACACGTGGACATGGAAGGCTGATTGTACATGTAGTGGATCATAGTGCGAGTGAGTGGGTCAGTAGGGACATGCACTCAACATATGTATGTGAAATCAAGTGACCATCAGTGTCCTCTACACATCACATGTGAACATTCACCATTTGTATAACCCAGCATGTCAAATCACAACTATCCCCTCACACCTGAAAGGTAAACACAACACATGAACAGACATTGATCAGCAGAATACATCATGTAAATAGAAAAGAAAAAATTACAATTTCAGGGTGCCCATCACACTGCAGGGCAAGGCAACTATCAACAACAAAACACCCCCCTCCTTCACAAATCACAACGACCCACTGAACAACTGCATCTGGGTTATTCATCCGGCATCCTTGAATTCCACCTGGCCACAGGATCACCCTTCCCCTTTGTCACCATCTCCCACCTTGTGTGTAAAAAGTTGCCAGCACCATCAGAGTCCACCTCAATTTGCAAAAGCACAAAATCAAACGGAACTCGAAGCAGGACAACACAGAAGCCAAGCAAATAGCCTGCAGGCAGTAAAACAAACCAGAACAGCCTCCAGTAAATGACTTGAAGTAGCAGTATGCCACAAAGGCCAAGTACTACCACAATTATGTTAACAACCTAGATAGCACAGTAAAACAATGTCACAACAGGATCTGAACCATGTGTGGCACATAACATAGACCCCGGAGATGCACCACAAATGGATGTCTACTGTCACAGCTCCCGTGTACAGGCGCAGGAGTGGCACCAAACAACCACCCCCACTGTGGTCTGGGTACCTGCAAGGTCTAACTCACACAGGCCTCTGAGACCCTGGTGGGGAAGGAGGGTCAGGGATATGCAGTCGGGACAGGCATTGGCATACTGGATAACCGGAATGAGGGGCAGGAGAGGGGAATAGGATTGACACGGGAAAGTAGGGAATGCACCAAAATGTAGTACACACATTAACACATACACAATTAAATCAAACTTGTTCACATGCACATAGCACCAAATTACTCAAATGTAAGTCAAAGAAAAACATATCTCTGGGGTGAGTGCTGCAAAGAGAGCCACAGTTAATAATCTTTGCGTGCCCAAAACACACAAACACACTACCAAATATGCCCCAAAGTAACAAAATACACTACAAACAGACAAACTTGTGTGGATGCTTCATACCCATACGTAACATTACCCCTCTGATGGTTCATACACAGTCAATGCAGTAAGTCAGGCACCGGTGGGTGCGTGGCAAACGGAACACCAATGTGTCACGATTCACACAACATGCAATATTCCCTGTGTAAGCAGACAGACGCATATAGCAAGGTCTGACTTCAGAACAAGTCCTGTACCACCATGACCAAAATAAAGTAGCCAGTGCATGTATCAATTTCTACTTGGAAATGAAAAGCACTGCACCCAAGTCTGTCCCTTGCTGTCTGTCCCTGTGAGCTGCTTCATTCCATGTCTCAGAATGCTACATGGCTAATACAAGTGCCTCAATGGACCATGGTGAACCGGAGGGTATGTGCCACTGCCCCTGCAGGTGCCCCAGACAACTTTCACATCAAATAGCCATCAGCCCACTAACACATCTGAGCTGTATTGCGCGCTTCTACACCAATATTTGTCCAAGTTCACCGTCAGTGCTGCTACTAAGCATGCATGTTCAACTGGCCAGGTGGAAGGTTTGCTGTGCTGTGACCCCCCTGTGCTGCTCACCTTGCCCTGCGGGAGATGCAGCTTCTGCATTTGGCACTGGCGCCCGTGTGACCCGGCAGTCCGTTTCATCAACTGCCAGGGGCCAAAGGGTAGTTGCAGGGTAGAACCACAGGGGGTGGTGGCACGACTGCACCGACACACATGGCACAACATCGTGCTCAAGTGGCGCACCCCTGCCTCTTCCCCCTCTGCGGCCACCCTGGACACCCTGGAGTCCCCCTACTCCCTGGTCACCCCGGCCACGTTCCTGACCACGCCCGCCACGAGGAGTACGCCCAGCTGAGGCGCCCCGCACCTTTGGTGGCCTCCCAACCATGGCACAGATGGAGTAGTGCCGGCACAGATGGAGTAGTGCCAATGGGAGGTGTACACCACAATTGACCTGGGCAATTGGGGTGAAGGGGGTGGGATGCAAGATGTTAACAGCCCCCCTGCACCTGCAAGGCTGTATGTGACCCCAGTGATGTAGTGATGGGTCACGCTATGCTCAGGCACCCCAAAACTGCAGTAAAACCGTGCATGCAACCCTCCAGCCTACGTGCGTGGAATCAACCTCCCGCAGTACGCGGTGGCACCCAGTAACACAAAAAACACATACGTGTGGGACACGCAGGCTACTATGACCTCGAAAATGGGTGCGATACACAGGGGCACCCACAGTGGGAAAAATAGCGTGCGCGACTCACAGTCTGACTAGCGTGATAATGAAAAACACGCGTAGCCAATACCCCCACCAAAAGAAGAGATACGTCCTCGATCGCTGTGAAGATGTGATGGCGCGTGAAACAACACGAAGCAGTTACACACGTCGGTCTCCACGAAAGGCACGTACAGCGAACTGCTGGTCCCGCTCACCTTTAACCCGTGCTGAGGGAAACGCCTGCGCGTGTCACGTCACTTACGCGTAGGCCCTTTTCTCGGATTCCACACATTCACACGCGGACGTGCAGTTTTTCACGTGCGCTGAACCACTATGCCCACGTCACGAGGGAAACGCCCGAACGTGTAACATCAGAGAAGCGCTTACGCACTAAGGGCCTTTGGTCCAATGCAAATGCGTACGTGTGCTGACGCGCTTACGCGCTAAGAGCCTTTCCTCCAATTACACGCTGACGTGTAATTTTTTCACGTGCCAAATCACTCCGTATCAAGCTGGCCACGTGAAAACACACGTAATACCACGCTCCTGCCAAGAAGGCCAAATTACTGCCCCCCACAGCCCCGAGCATGCTCCCAGCTGCAATCTGCTGCTGCCTGACTGCCTGCTGCCCACGTGCCCTGCTATTTGGTGCCTGCACGTCAGCCAGGGTTCCAGTTGCTGTGTCCACCCCTGCTGGAACAGAAGACTCCCGACTGGGATACCATCGCTCCACAGCCCAGCCCCAGGACCCAGTTGCCCACCCACGCCTGCCTTGGGGGTCACCATGTCGGGGCAAACACTATCTGAGACCACTGGCGACCCCCAGCCAGAGAGGCAGAGGGCCACCAGCTTCAGTGTGAAGGAAGTTGGTGTCCTGGTGGAGCATGTCCTGGGGCATTATGATGCCCTCTTCGGAACATCACGCGCCAACAAGGAAGGACGGGAGAGGATCTGGGACGACGTAGTGGTTGCCATCAACGCGGAGGGGGTGGCAACCCGCGACATCAAGCACGTCAAGAAGCGCTGGGAGGACTTCTGATCCAGGACCCTCCACAAGGCCCGGCGCCTCGCGGAGGGGGGCTGGGTCAGCATGAGTGACATCCAGATGAGGGTCCTGGAACACATATGCCCAGCACTCCACGCCCAGACCCTTCGGAGGAAGACCCGCCTGGAGTTGAGCGGTAAGTGGCCAAGCATTGGTGTGCGAGACAGGGCATGTTGCAGTGTGCTGGTAGTCTGATACTTGCCTTTATGTGTGACATGGGCCATGTATGGATGTGTGTGTGCAGGGACATCACGGTCATGCATGTGAGACCAGTAATGTGCGAACCACATGGTTGGTGCATGAGTTGCAATGCTACATGGGGAGCTGTATGGCAAATGCACACATGAAAGCATGCCAGTGTCTTTTCTTGCACATGGTGGGGGTGTGAGGGATGGGTGCTGCTGTCATGTACATGTATGGTGCACATGTGTGTGTGTCTGAGAAATGTGTCTGTGACTTCGATACGCCATGGATTCATGACACATGTCCGTGATGATGTGTAGATTCACTCATGCAGTGCGGTCACTGTTGTATGCACTGTGTCTATCCACTGTGTCTGTGGTGTACAAGGCATGATGCATGACCCTCCGGTGATGTGTGTGCATGGGATCAGTGTGAGCCAGGATGCATGTGAGTTTGAAGGCAACATTTTGATTAATAGAGGCCCTTGTACATGGATGCTGATGTTGATTGCAGGCGCCATGCCTGTTTATGCATGTGTGTTGCGTGCATTCACCCATGTGTTGTGGAGGGACAGGATGGAAGTGACGTTAGACACTGCCACTCATGTGTTATTGCTCCTGTCTAGGGGAATATTGTACTGTACCCTGATGCTTGTGTTCTATGTCGCCCTCTACGCAGCGTCAAGTGAAGAAGAGGGCGGAGACGGCGCAGTGGAGCCAAGCGGCGGGGATGCCTCCACTGGGCGGCGACGCAAGGCCCAGCCACCCTCCCAGGACTTGCCATCATCCGGGAGTGAGGGGGCTGGTGCCGCGTCTGCCACTACTGCTGTGGCGGAAGGGCCGGGTGAGACCCCACAGGGGCTTGCAATGGCAGAAGACGGTACGGAGACATCCAGGTTGGTGGTCTCCACAGAGGAGGAGGAGCCCGCTACTGAGCCGCACATGGGGCCTGGTGGGGGTAGTACCACTGGTGCAAGTGGTGCAGTCCAGGGCCAGGGTCAGGAGGCAGCACAGGTCACCGTGGAGGGGCCTGTGCATGTCCCTGTCCTTGACCATGTGACTGCACCACCATGCACCAGCAGGGATGCCCCGTCCCAGGCCCGTCCGCAGGTAGGGGAGAGTGCTATGTCATCTGCCTCCCCACTACCTGCGGACGAGGGGTCCCATGAACGTATGGGCTCGGTCCTGATTGTTGTCGCGTTGCGCACGCGTGACATTGTGATGACGTGCGTTCTTCCTGGGCAGAGAATGCACGCCATCACAAAGAGCAGCGTCGCGACGTGGCACTGTTGGGAGGGGCCCTGGTTGGTGGGTTCCTACATGTGACGCGAACTCTGGCGGACCTCTCCTCCTCTGTGGAGACTATGCACCAGTCGTTCTCCCTGCCGTCTTCCGGCCCAGATTCCACCAGGGCCCCCTGTGGACCTGGCCTGACCAACATAGCCAGCTTGGTGAAGATCCCATCCCTGCCACAGTCGGGAGTCGGCGGTCCAGCAAGGGTGGACACAACTGGAGACCAGCAGATGGAGGATGTGCAGGCATCATCGGACAGGGCACATGGACAGCAGCTGCAGCAGCTGCAGGAGCAGGCTGTAGGTGGGAGCAATGATGGCTTGGGGCCATCGACATCAGGGGGGCAGGCATCGGCCAGAGGGCAGGAGGACCCTGGAATGGATGTGTCTTCCATGTGGCTGCGGTTGGGCCAGCGTATAGGTGCGGAGCGGCGGCGGGCGGAAGAGGCGCGGCTCACCATGGTCAGGGTGGAGTTTTCCATGCGTTGGTCATTGAGGCGGGCAGAGTGCCTAGAGGCGACTCGCAGGGAGTTGGAACAGGCCATGAGCCCCTCCCTGCGAGACCTTGGGGCCAGGACAGAGGCCCGCCTCCAGCAAATAGACATGGAGTTCGATGATGCCCCGGCCGAAAACATCAATGAGTGAGCCGCAGGACTTGCTCATCGCCATTGTAAATAGTATATAGTGTAAGGTTTCCTTTTATTTTTTTTCATTTTGGGGCTTTTGGACTATGCCCCACACTTTTCTAAATAGTTTTTTTGTTAGGTAGGTCATTTGTTTTGTTGGGCTCATGGACCCTTGAAAATTGTATTGTACATAGTTGGACGTTGGACGTTGTATTTATTTGGACATTTTAATTTCATTTCACCATGGATCAATGGATTTACCTTTTTGCATTTCATTTGGATTTGGATTGGTGGGCAGAGAGGTTGGGCCATTTTTCTTTTGGACTTGGATTTTTTTGAGGATTTTCTTTTTTATTTGGACATGCATTTCATTTCATGTTTGCCATTATTTTATGCTTTAAGTACTTTCAATTGGTTTTCATGTTAATACATTTTGATCTTTTACTTCAATATGTGGGATTCACTCATTGGGTTCATGCATGTTGACATGTGGGTTTACTCAATCAATGGCAACCTGTCTGTGTGTGTGTGTGTGTGTGTGTGTGTGACGGACATGTGTTGATCTACATAGTTGACTTTTGGTTTGTGTCATGAGATGGGCATGTCACTGCTGGGTGGGTGAGTGGGTGGAGGGACATGAGTGGGACATGAGTGGGGGCCTGCTGGCAGGTGCCCCTCACTGCTGGGGGTTGGGGGTGCAGGGGGACATGAGTGGGGGCCTGCTGGCAGGTGCCCCCTACTGCTGGGGGGTGGGGTGCAGGGGGACATGAGTGGGGGCCTGCTGGCAGGTGCCCCTCACTGCTGGGGGTTGGGGTGCTGGGGGACATGAGTGGGGGCCTGCTGGCAGGTGCCCCTCACTGCTGGGGGTGGGGGTGCTGGGGGACATGAGTGGGGGCCTGCTGGCAGGTGCCCCTCACTGCTGGGGGGTGGGGGTGCTGGGGGACATGTGTGGGACATGAGTGGGGGCCTGCTGGCAGGTGCCCCTCACTGCTGGGGGGTGGGGGTGCTGGGGGACATGAGTGGGGGCCTTCTGGCAGGTGCCCCTCACTACTGGGGGGTGGGGGTGCAGGGGGACATGAGTGGGGGCCTGCTGGCAGGTGCCCCTCACTGCTGGGGGTGGGGGTGCTGGGGGACATGAGTGTGGGCCTGCTGGCAGGTGCAGCTCACTGCTGGGGGGTGGGGGTGCTGGGGGACATGTGTGGGACATGAGTGGGGGCCTGCTGGCAGGTGCCCCTCACTGCTGGGGGGTGGGGGTGCTGGGGGACATGAGTGGGGGCCTGCTGGCAGGTGCCCCTGACTGTTGGGTGTGGGGGTACTGGGGGAAATGAGTTGGTGATCACTAGTGGAAGGTGACATGTGTGCTGGCTGGGGGGCATGGCCAGGGGTGCAGGGTAGTCCCCTGTGTTGTGGGTTGCCTGCAGGGGCCGTGGATCGGGTGGAGGGTACACCTGGGAGGACCCACACTGCCAATTCACATGTGGGACTACCCGTGCGGCCCACTAGATACACGTACTCGCTCTTACAGAGAAATCGCGTGTAAAATTTCCCGCGAACCCCAGTAATACATGTACCCCACTAGCACAGGGCCCTTTTGCGTGTAAAACTTCCCGCGAACCCCAGTAATACACGTACCCCACTCGCACAGGGCCAATTGCGTGTAAAACTTCCCGCAAACCCCAGTAATACACGTGCCCCACTCACACAGGGCCCTTTCGTGTGTAAAACTTCCTGCAAACCCCAGTAATACATGTACCCCGCTCGCACAGGGCCAATCGCGTGTGAAACTTCCCGCAAATCCCAGTAATACACGTACCCCACTCACACAGGGCCAATCGCGTGTGAAACTTCCCGCGAACCCCAGTAATACACGTACCCCACTCGCACAGGGCCCTTCGCGTGTATAACTTCCTGCAAACCCCAGTAATACATGTACCCCACTCGCACAGGGCCAATCGCTTGTGAAACTTCCCGCAAATCCCAGTAATACACGTACCCCACTCACACAGGGCCAATCGCGTGTGAAACTTCCCGCGAACCCCAGTAATACACGTACCTCACTCGCACAGGGCTCTTCGCGTGTGAAACTTCCCGCGAACCCCAGTAATACACGTACCCCACTCGCACAGGGCCCTTCGCGTGTGAAAATACCCGCGAACCCCAGCAATACATGTACCCCACTCGCACAGGGCCCTTTCGCGTGTAAAACTTCCCGCAAACCCCAGTAATACACGTACCCCACTTGCACAGGGCCCTTCGCGTGTATAACTTCCTGCGAACCCCAGTAATACACGTACCCCACTCACACAGGGCTCTTCGCGTGTGAAACTTCCCGCAAACCCCAGTAATACACGTACCCCACTCGCACAGGGCCCTTCGCGTGTGAAAATATCCGCGAACCCCAGTAATACATGTACCCCACTCGCACAGGGCCCTTTCGCATGTAAAACTTCCCGCAAACCCCAGTAATACACGTGCCCCACTCGCACAGGGTCAACCGCGTGTGAAACTTCCCGCGCAACCATGAAATACACGTACCCCACTCGCACAGGCCCAATCGCGTGTGAAACTTCCTGCAAACCCCAGCAATACACGTACCCCACTCGCACAGGGCCCTTTCGCGTGTAAAACTTCCCGCAAACCCCAGTAATACACGTGCCCCACTCGCACAGGGCCAACCGCGTGTGAAACTTCCTGCGCACCCATGAAATACACGTACCCCACTCGCACAGGGCCAATCGTGTGTGAAACTTCCCACGCACCCCAGTAATACGCTTAGCCCGCTTGCCGTGTGCTGTGTGGCGGCCATGTATACTGGTACAGGCTTAGCGCAGCCCTTTACGCTGGATTGGGGATTTTGGATGGCTTTTCCCTGCGCTAGGGGCGTTCTTGGGGCGTAACTGGCGCTGCTGCAGGGTCGCTGCGCCACTGTGCGCCACGGCTGGTTTTGGCGGCTTAAATCCATGAATACGCTGTGCGCAGAAATGGATTTTAGCGCACGCGGCTGGCACAGACAATCGCACGTGCACACTGTGCGCCAGCCACGTGCGCCACTTGTGCGCTAAATTCTATGAATTACCCCCTTAATTTTTTATTACCTGAACATTAATTTTGGCAATGTAACTGAAGTACTATCTTTCTGTGTAGTTGTCATTTTTTTGTAGTTATGGGAAGTGCAGAATCTCGCTGTTTGTAGACTATCACTAGATTCACCCATGTTCAACGCTACTATGTCTTTAAAATGTCATGTATGACCACATCGATTTGTGTATCAGTCTCCACGTTCTTTTTGTCTTTTTTTAAATTGTTTGCTGTGTGTAGTAATTGTTAGTTTAAACTGTATGCCGATTTAAGAAATCAATACATGTATTGTAATAAAGGGTGGGTATTGATACATATTTTCTGTTATGTTTTCCAAATAGTTACATGCTGCCTTACTGCGATTGCCATGGATTCCAGATGCCAAGTGATGGATTTTTTGTAAGGCAGGTGCACGTACTCGTGAACGGCTGCATCACCGTAACTATTTTATGGGACAATCGCGCAGGGCCCATGTGTCCGTATGCTGCACTAGCGCTTAGGAGTAATATAACATCTTTTATGGTGGTCTAGGCCCAATTTCATGCCGACGCCCTGGAATTCACTGTCCGACCCAAACGGTGCCTTTACCGAAAACGAACACTTTGTGTATGGAAAAATAACAACGTGTGCCTCATGATTAACATTTTCGATCACGAGTGAAGAAACAAATTTGCAATTTGCTTGAATATGGGAATAGTCGGATGTTCTCGGAGAGTTCATTGTGAAATAAAAGTGGTTTACAAATTGTACAGTGTTACTGTTTTCTTTAAAAAAACAGTTTATTATTTCAAATTGTGATGTGCTATTCTCTACGTCAATGTGTGTTGATTTTCATGTTCTGCGTCACGGCACATAGGTGCTTATGGGCGCATGTGGCTACGCTGGAGAGGAACGTCATCGAGAAAAGTGTTGACTATCACTAGGGTTGGTTATGTGACGGTCAGGGGCGGGCCATATGATTTAGTGTCGTCAGGGCGATTTATCTTAGCCAGATGCAGAAATGGCCAAGATTAGCACAAGATGGACGTGCTCTGCTGTCAGATTTCATATGTTTCTAAAAGAGGAGAAATGAGGTAAGGTACACTGAAAATGTTTGCGATAGATCAATGTTTGTAAAAAAATACATGGTCGAACCCTCGGGATAAAAATATTTTCTACCTGTTGCACTTGTGAAACTTATGAAATGTGTGGGGAGGTGAAGGTTGATGCTGATGGCTGGAATACTTCTGACGTGATTGCGAATGAGTTCACAAAGTTTGTTGGGATTTTGTGCACACCTAATATGCCAAATCATTTGTGTATTCTTTTGAGAGTTTTGAAAAAGAAAAAGCTGGGTGGATTTACAGTAAATTTGTGTAAGGCTGATTGGCAACAACCAAAAAGCATGGTGTTGGAGATGTGGCAGTGTTTTCGTATTTGACAAGTGTAAAAAAAAAATAGTGGTACAGCTTCAGTGACTGAGGGGTAGGCTGTAGCCATGGGCAGTGGGCAGAATGTCAGGGTTATGGTGTACGGTCATCATCCGGACAATGTGGCTACTGTCCATTACCAGAAGGAACAAAACATAGCATTAAAGTGGCCATGCCGTCCTGGGACTGGCTTTGTGGTAAAGTTGTTGCACATTAGGATACATTTGAAAGAGAAGAAAAATGTGCTCATGGCAATATGGTCACAGGGTTTCCTTTTTGCTTTTTGCAGCGTGCAATGGAAAGTGAAGAATGCCCCTGTATGGAACACCCGGCTTCCCTTTCTATGGTGGCCATCTTGGAAAAGGATTTTCTTTCCTAAACCGGGATGCCAAAGGCGTCCCGGTTTAGGACAAAAAAATCACCCTTTTTAGTAGCACGGTTCACTGCTTTGGAAATCTAGATTGTTAATGGCATTCATCCCCCATTTTAGGGTTGGAAGGGGGGTAATGATCCAGAGACCTCGTTATGCACTCTCGCTTCGATTGGGCTGATAACTTGGCCTGCTGGCCCTTTATCCACCGTTCCAGTCCCTGGAACAGAGGATGAACTTTACAATATTCCCATTAGCATAACACAAACTGCAAATGGAAATGTTGGAAAATCTTATTGCGTCTATGTACTTTACTGCGAAATATAAAGTGGATGGAGTCTATGCATTTTTTTTTAGTTCCAATTTTTAACTGTGAAATGTGGATCATAAAGGAACATTTATTTTGTTTATGGATGGCTTTTATTTGGGAGGATAGCTAAGAACGAAAGTTGCGTTTATTTGTAAGCTAGGGGCAGTGTTTCTCATGCTCTTTCATTACAGCAGTGGTGCTGTTTCTTGGGGAGGAAGGATGGCCTTACCTGATGTCGTTTTAAGATAAATAGCAGTATTGCTTAAAGTATGTACTGTGTAATAGATTGTTAATGGCTGCGTACGAATAGGTGTTGGATTTGTGCAAGGGAAATGTTGAAGTTGCAAGTTACTACAGCAGTACAAAATGTACTTCCACACTGTCCACGAGGCACAGATCTCATTGTGAAGTGTGTATGAGTTTTCGGACACGTCACCATGGCGTGCGCCAGCATATGGTCATGTGGCATTTTTCGGAAGGTGTGCAATGAAGTGAAATGTTCGTTTACATTATGGTTACGTGCCACTACTAGAAACCAATGAAATTCAGTAAAACATTTTTGTTAAAGGGATGATATGGTTAAGTTGCGCTACTAAAAACCTATCAAATTCAGTAAAAAAAAACGTTGTTAAAGGGACGTTATGGTTAAGTTGCGATACTAAAAAGCTATGAAATTTACTAAAAAAAATGTGTTAACGGGACGTTATGGTTCCAAGTAAAACTGAAAGACCCTTGAAATACACCAGTTATGGTAAGCTAAGCAACCATAACTAGCGCCACCATTGTGCACTGCTAAGACTAACACCCAGGACATGAAAGATGAAATCACAAATGTCATTGATGACATTGTTACCCCCTTACTGGGTACCGGGTCCGGGTTCCTCGAATGACCAGGCCACTCCGACCTTGGAGGGCCTGGTAATTCCTCATGGAACCTCAGGAACCCTACCCCATTCCCATTGGAGCCCCCATAGGACTCAATGGGAATGGGGAGGGTGCTAACAATGGGCCCGTTAATAACTCGTAACCAGGCATCCTGAGCGGGTTCCCGCAAGCAGACTCATAATGAGGCGGTAAGGGGTTGAAGGCTCCGGCACATTTACCGGCGCCGTTAACCCCTTACTGCCTCACTTGTAATGACCCCCGTTGTCCGGGATGGAACAAGTTCTGAATAAAAAATTAAACAACAATGAGTTAAATCTCCAGTTCAACGAGTGCCATCTATAGAAACATCTAGTAGCGGGACAAGCCTTATTCTCACCTATTGCAAGTCATCACAGCACATACAGAAGATCATGAGCAAGCAATGGCATGTGCTACAGCTTGATGAACACTTGGGAATGAATATCATGTACCAAAGTTCTGTTTCATTTAAAGATAATTTGGTCTCCAGCTTTATGAACCCGCTGACTTTGTCTACAGGCCAAACGTGGCTTAAAACATCAACCCCAGGTTTTTTCAAGTGCAGGAAATGTAAAGCCTGTCAATATGCCAGAGATACTGTGAATTATGTACATCCCATTCTGGCTAAAAATATCTCGATAGGATCACGCATCACATGTGACACCGAGTTCGTGTTTTACGTGCTCATCTATCCCTGTGACAAGTGGTATGTTGGGATATGCGCTATCAAACATGCAGATCCAACGTATCCCATGGCTATTCATTTTAAATCAGCTCATGATGGAAAGCGAGATGGGTTTGCATATTTTGGCATTTATACAGTCTCAAAGCACCCTAGGGGAGGCAACCGAGAACTGATGCTTAGACAATTGGAAACCAAATGCATCTTGGACTTGGAAACCAGAAAACCCAAAGGACACAATTTGGATGAAGAACTTTATACTTTTTTGGGAACCTAGAATTTGTGGAAATATTATCAATATTTGTATATATTTTTAGCTTCTGAGTTCTCCATTAAAATAACTGTCCAATTCTGGTAGATTACGTTTTTGCATTTCCTAGTGTTGTTTGTAACTTATGAGGTCTCCAGTATGAATTGTTGGGGGACTTTGTGTCCGCGCTGCTCTCCTGTGCCTCTCCTTTTGATCTCTCTTTTTGTTTATATTAACATTACTTGCACTGAGAGAACTTAGTTCTGTCTTTTATCCCTCTTAGTCTGCCTATGCTTTGTTTATATTGGGAACCTATGCTGTTTGGCTGGATTTGTTTGCTTATCCATTATGTCTACGGGGTACCCTTTTGTGCTACAATTCAGGGCGGTTAAAATATTTTAACCACACACTAGAATCCCTGTTATACCCCTGACTTTTTTGGTTGGATAGATTCTACAGCTTTTTAGAGTAGAGCCTTTTTCTCTCGATTATTTTTTCTACATTTTCCAATAGGAGCGTTCTATGGTTGAACGTATTTAGACATTCACAGCATCCCTCTTTTTAATCTCTTGATGATGTAACAAAACTGGCGGTCTGCTCTTAGGCATTCCATTTTAAGCTTTAGAGGTCACTGCTCAGCGCATTATACAACCCATTTTTCCATACAGGTCCTTGCACATAGTACCTTACATGAGCCATATCTATATGCATGAGACATTTTAGCATATAGGCGGTTTTATGTAAGACCTGAGCACTTTGAACTTTATCTTTGTTTACGGCTCTGTATGTTGGAAACGACACATTCTAGCCAATTGCTGCTTTGCTTTTTTGCACTACTTGAAATGTTTACAGCAAATAAGTTTACATGCACTATGCACTTTATTTACTTGCAAATGATGGGGTCTTTGCTTAACTCCGCATATCTGAGCCTTGCAACTTTGCATATTGCACCTTGTATTAGGTCAGTTATTTAGTATGCTTGGATCGCATAATGGGTTTCTGCTGGGAACAGCACTATGTCCATAAGACAGAAGGTGGCATACATATAAAATATATGAATCCACTTAAAATGTGGAAACAGCACATTGTGAATAATTATTCGTAGCCTTTAGCACTTAATAAAAAAATGGCTATCTATGTATAATTATTTTCCACTGTATGTATGTTGATATATGCCTATGTCCATGGAGCCAAGCTTGCCATTAGACATTGAAAGATGTCTGCCACTATTTGTTAAGAACAGTATTATGTTTTGCAATGAGATACTGGGCCTCATTACGACCCTGGCGCTAAGGGATTACCGGTACCGGTAAGGGTACCCGTACCGGTAATCCCTTAGGGCCTGATTACGAGGTCCCTTTGCGGGTTCCCACCTTAACGGCTGGTTTCACCAGCCGTTAAAGAATGGACCCGCAAAGGGACCTTGGTGCTAATTAGGTACCGCAATTTGCGGTACCGTGATTACCGCCTTCCCCATTCCCATTATGCCCTATGGGACAAAAATGGGAATAGGGAAGGGCCATGGAGGAAGGGGGAATTACCGCCCCGCCAACCTTGTAATGGGGTGGTAATTCCCCCTTTCTCCATGGCGGAGTCGGTAAGTTACCAGCATGGACCACGGTGCTATTAGCACCAGGGTTTTCCGCCTGGGTCGTAATGAGGCCCACTCTGTCACAGTGTGTAACCAACGAGACTGCTGTGTTCTTTTAAAGCTGCCTTTTCTATGTCTACTTTCCTAACGTGACCAAGCGGTGTGTGCACTTTGAAACATGTAATTTTTCTGCCACTTTCCTTGTTATGTGACAAACCACTATTAAAGGATTTTGTTTGTTTGGAAATCCTTGGTGTCCCTGCCTCTTTGCCTGAAGTCAACACAGCGTTTCTGTGCTGCTTTTGGAAGGGCATCCCGACGTTTTCTTTTTGCATGTGTGCAAAAGAATTCTCTTTTTCAAATATATATGTATATGTTCATGTTGGTGCCTGCTGCAATCTATTTAGCTAGCCGTTAAGAATACTTCATCTGCTTGCGTTTCTTTGCATGTGTGTACGTGTTAGATAGCTTGATCTCTTCATTATGTCTGCAGCATAAGTTCCTTCATCTTGATCCCAAGATGTCATTCATCTCGATACTTTCTTGATTCCTTATAGAACTGTCTACATTCTCTATCTCTGCATCTCTTCCCTATACATCAGCTTTGCTCTGTATGACAGTGATGGCAATGACGTCACCATTCTTCTTCATTATTCAGCCATCCTGTTCCTTCTGGAATTTCATTCACATGACCATTGTATTGTTTCGTATGCAAATATGGTTTCCTCAATGGGAACCTTGCCTCCCAGATTCTCCTTGGTATCGGTATTTTCACTGGTACCGCACATGTTTCACACTCCGGCATCCAACATACAGGTGCTTTGGGTGATATGGTTGAGGTTGGGGTACTTAGCTATTTCTCTACACTCCCCCCTCTGGGCGATTCATCGACCACTCTCCACTCAGTCTTCATCTCTAGACATCCTTTTCTGAAGAATTGTTTCTTTGGGACCCAAATCTTTATGACTCCTTTCAGGCATGCTGCTGATTTCACATGCTCATCTTTATTCCACTTCATGGGCATGTACTGTCTGCTTGGACTGCAATAGATCCACCTTCCTGCATACTTCTTATGGTTCTTTGGATACAGAAACTTTGTTCCCTCTGGTACATGGATACTGGCCTTCACAAAGTCTCTGATCTCTTCATCTGTTAGATCTCTAGCCTTCCATCCTGATTCAACATCGACTATGATCTTCATCCCGGTGGCTTTCTTTGGTGTCCTCTTGCATTGTGTGATTATTATCTTGATCACACAGAATCCCAACAATAGTAACATGATCAGGGCTCCAAGGAACTTGAACATATCTGCCACCCATTGTAGAATTCAAGAACAAAGTGCTCCAAACCAACTGTCATCAGCAATGACTTCTACTTCATCTATAATCTGGACGTGTGGCTTCGTTAGCATCTTTGTGGCCTCAGTCAAGCAGCCATTCACGTCAGCGTGATAAGGTATGAATGTGCAACATGATTCTCCGATTTTTGCACACTTCTATCCATAGCTGTGATCATCTCTAGAACGTATCTGTTCTGAAGAGCCATAAGGCGTATGGCTCTCAGCTCCTCCTTAATACTATTGAATCCCTTTATGGTAGTGTTGATTGTCTGCAGCAATTCCCATCTGGTTATCTGTAACCATTTCGTATATGCTCCAACCTGGATACTTGGCATGAAAATTATCGTGAACACTGATGACGTCTGGCTGAACGTCAGATATCCCGTATGTGCTCATACGGGATAGAGTTAAAAGCTTCTATTGACTTGGCAGATGAATAGTTCTCCCACTTTATTTGATGAACCAGTTCCAAAGATCTCTTCTTCCTCAGATGAGCATCTGCTTTTGGGAAACTGTCAATGTTCAGGTCACTTTTAGGAATCACCAATGCAGGACCAGGAATATTCACCAGTATGCATGTTCCTCCCCAGTGTTCGGGCAATCTCATATATGCTCTGGATCCACAAGCCCAATAATGATCCATAATTAATGCTGTTCTGAGTTTCCTTCCTGGTACATCAAAGATTCAACCACAGTTCTCATTATCTCCAACTTTTCTTGTGCCATTGTTTCTGAATCACAATTTCGATCTTTCCAATGGCACTATCTGCAAGGGTCCTCCTTTGTCTTCGTCCCAGTTCAGGAGTTTAGCAAGTCTTGGCCACAATGATTTGCATCCATTTGGCACTATGTCACTGGTTGGTTGATAACGACCAATGACCACTCAGGCTCTGCAGTTTACCACTCCTTCTTCCCATCTATCTGGTGATAGCACTGATCCCCAAATCTGCATCTGGCCTCTATTCTTCCATCTGTGACTTTCTCCTGCAGATTTTCCTGAAACCTCAAGTTTCCTTTTCGCTTCTCGTTTGATTTCTGCTCCTTTCACTCCAGATTTTCCATATCTGATCACAAGGTTTTTCTTTTGTGCCTTATTTCTTGTCTTCATATCTTGCACATAGTCATCTTCATCTGGATCTTCACTTTCTGTTGCCCATTTGAGATAGGCATCTCGACCCATGAACTGGCCTCTTCTTCTGCAAAGTGCCATGTGCGAAAGACAATGTGCTGTCTGGACGTCAATTTCAATAGCTATGAAGATCTTGGACTTCCCCATACTATACGGCAGGAGTGCACATACAAGGCATTCCTCCTTTGAAGCGCTTCTTCCCACTTCTTTCATATGCTGGTAACATAGATTATTCCCCAAATGTGCTGTACTGTACTGGTAATCATTTAGCTCATGATCATTCTCCCTAGTATTTCTCTTGGGCCTCATTTTACTCTTACGAGCCCCTGTCATGAAGTATGTCAGAATCAGTATGATCAAGCATTCATCAGTGGACTAGGGGTGTTCACATGTGCTACCTGTGTAGGAGAAAGTTCTAGAAGCCTTTGTCTACTTTGATGCCATTTCCTAGCAGCAGCATGTGAAGGCCATTGAGAGTCTCCTATAATCGCCATACGTGACCTCTCTTCAACAGGCAACTCAGTTTTATCTAATACAGGGATAATAACCTTAGGTTTCGGCTGCCTAGTAGTTGCTACGTGTGTACCCTTCTCGTGCACAGGAGGATACACAGGAATCTTTGCTTCATGTGTCTCTACAAAAATTGCAGTGCGTATTATGAGTGAAAACAATACCACTATGAATATAATACAGGCATAAATAACACACATGTACGAAAACTTGTTCCACGACTTTTGTGCACAACGTGGATGTCTCTCGTGATCTCCCATGATGAAGTTGCTACTGGTGCTGCCCATGCTTTATTTAAGGAAGGAAAAAAGTAACTTTAATAGGGCAACATCATGCAGTATTCTGGTAATATCTTAATGTTCTTAATAAGTTATTCAAGCAGCTGGCTGGTCGCAGAACGATTAACAGGGTTCCTGATGTATAAAAAAGAATCATACTTTCTCCAGACGAAATGTGGATGCCTCTTCAACAAGAAGTAGAAGACTACAGCAAGTAGGTTCTGGATCTCTTCTTCCAAAAATCTCATTCAGGATGTCCTCAGTCTAATTTTAGCTGACTAGATTAGTTCAATGAAATAAACCAATTCCCAATCGATACCACAAATCTGTCTTAGACCAGACGACATGAACATTTTTCTTTCAGTATAAAACAAAAGGATCCTCACTTTAGCAAACCTTTTTACTTTCCTTCTTCACCAAGTCTCATTCAGTCCTCAGGGTTCTCTCGGAATACTCATTCACTTGGTATATAATGTCTCTCAATATTCGGTTGGGTTCTGCATTATTTCTCGAGTCTCTTAGGAAAGTTTGGACATCAGTTTGTCTCCCTACAAGATGTGGACTTTCTTCTGAAGAATTTGTTCAGTGATAACTTTAAGCAATCTTCTCACAACTCGCCATTCTTAGGATCTTGCAGTAAAATAGGAATGCTAGTAAATCTCCCCACCAGCGTAGGCTATGTGCGCAATACAAACTCGAGAAAAGCAAGAATGATCGGTGACACGTTGTCATAGGGCATCACCATAAGCACCTCCAAAGAGAAAATCAGTAAGATAGGAAGAAAGATACTGCTCTATTTTCCAAATCCTGCATACTCTTCTGTTTACTCAAGGCTTAAATGTGCCTCAGTCTAAAGCAAACAAGCTTCTTTGGCTCAAGAACAATTATCTTTCCCTTTACTCTCTTAAATGACTGAAAAGGGTGTCCCGAAATAAGCCACAGTCCAATGAACTCCTTATTTTTTTCTTGGCAGCAGCTTCTGTGTCCTTCTTCCTCACCATGGACTTACCCTGCATCTGCTGTGGTTCTTGCCCGATTCTTGCTTACGATGCTTGCTAACGATGGGTGTGGGTGTGCTCTGGGTTCTTCAACCTGGATCTTTACATTGAAGCAAGGAATGTCCACACACTTCTGCCTTACCCCGTGACTGCAGACGGTATACTGTCCTTCACTACAAATGAGCTACTAGAGCAATTGTGCCACCTTCTCAACAAAGTTTGTGAGTCTATGATCAGATTTCCGGGAAAAAGTTTGGAAAAATGAAACTCTGCATCTCTGGTTGTTGAAACATCTCCTTCTGTGTTCTGTGCTGCCCCACACCTTTGCTGCTTGAGTGAAGCTTAAATGACAGAGATACTTGAAGTAATACAAATAAAAAGACACACATAGCTCATTTCCTAGCAATTCTATTGTTTGCTAGGCATAACTCCTAATCCTATATAGAGGTGTGAGAAATATTCTCATTCGCCTTCTCGTCACTCTTGTGTGAAACAAGATGGTTTCCCTAAACCTATCCAAATTCTTAAAGCATATAATGCCGGTGATAGGCAATGCAACCATCCTTTCTTCAGGGTCTTTTTAATTTCTCTATTCTCTTCCTTAAGCAAGCTATTAAGTCCTCTTACAGAACTTATTCGCCCGCTGGTAACTTTGTCCATTGAAAATGTGTGCCTTTTCTAAGAAATAATTCTATGTAGTCACAAACTTTTTCTTTGACACAAAATAAGGTTTCAAATATGACTCTAATTAACTCCCATAATCTCCATCTAAGGAACACTGTTTGTGCTATGATTCTTAGCTATTGTGACTTAACACACCTCAAGAAGTACATCTCCTTATTGATCATATATCCAAGTCTATATGCAAGTGCTAAAGGAATCATTAAACCTCGGTCTAACTCCTTCTTTGTGGATAACGTCTGACAAGTAATATTCCTTTTACTCACAAAACATTTTACTATACAAAATGCAACGTATTCTACTATATGCAAAAACCAAACCAAACCTTTCCACTCGCTGCAGTGAGTTTCTTTTTTCTAATGACGTGCACAGGGTAGTGTAGCTTATTCCAACGCACCCCTTAATAAGGCTACAGGCATTACTAGTTTACCAGTACTGTCTTGTCACCACAATGCTTTAGAGGGGTTTAAAGAACACCCTCTTTGCGTCCACAAGTTTTTCTTATCTTGAGGCACTTCTCCTTAAGTCTTTATTCATTATAATCTTAGGCATATTTATCACAATAATTCAACACACTCAACATTATCATACTTCCATTTACCTTTAAATATTTCAACTAACATACCTATTTCAATACATACAACACATTCCCTTTCTTTTCTGCTTTTTTAATTTCCATATAAACTAAAATCTACCTGTTTAATATAAACTGCGCATGTTACAACTGCAAAGACTATTGGGAGTTGTAGTGCTCTAAGGAGTCTGTCCAATAAGAATACGTACCACACCAGAGAGCCGCCCTCTTAAAGGTGGCCCTTCCCTTTTTCCAAAGTGCTAAGCCCAAGATGCACCATTGACGTCACAAAGGCAGAGTCACTGTACACCGTTACTTCCTGGTCTGCATACTTCTCGAGCGCGGTAATCAGCACCACTAACTGTGAAGCTTGTGCCAAAAAGTGAGATGGTAGTTATACAGTTGACAATACTTCAAACTCTCCGTTGGCCGTGCACTTTACCCCAGTTGATCCCCTATATCCTTGCCCACTCATTAATTCTAAATGGCTCTTCAAATAAAAGGACGTTCCTCGGCTATCAATGCATTTCTCTTCACCTTTGGGAAAATGTTCCCAACTCAATCATATGAGTGGTCACCCTCTGGCAGTAATTTAAATACAAACTGTGCAGGGTTCATTACTCAGCACATATGTAGGTGAGATACAGGCTACCCCTCCCTTTCACACTTTGAGGTAAGTGTAATGCACAACAATGTGACAGACCAATAATTGGCCTGTCTTTTAATAGCAGATCATTGACTCATATCAGTAAAAACTAACAATGTAATCATCATCTAATACAACATTTAGAAATATCTTTAACTACCTTTAACTAAGTCAATTTCAACAATTACAAAAGAATGGAGCACCTAAAGTTTCAATATTATAACTCATATAGAACTCATGTAGGTTAATCCAAACAATCAGTATAGTGAGGTTAGTATGCAGTGACTTAGTGTGTTGTTTTTGTTTCAATACACTTTTAAAGTCAACACTATCGGTGTTTCCAGCATGAGCGATATCTGCACAAAGAATACAGAACTTTCATGTCAGTTGCTTCTCTCATGCTTTCCTCAGGACTGGTAGACAAGGGTTTTTACTATCTGGTTCCGGTGTGGCAAAAATATCCGGACCACACCGGGTCTACTTGTAAAATAAAGAACATAGATAGTCCTCACACAAAAGTACCTGCGCCACACACTATACTTGACTTGAAGTTGTCAATTTATTGATTCAGAATTTGACATCATTATATTGACTTTTGACCTATAAGATGATATGTGTTTCGACACTGCATCTGTCTTTTTCAAATCAGGGCTAATGTAGTACTAAAACCCAATACAACAATAAGCAAATGTCATAGTGAGTCCGTTTAAAACATGACAATTCATTCAAATAATTTGCATTGCATCAAAAATAAAAGCCAGATAAAAACAGAAGGGGTATAGGGAGAAGGAGTAGGCAAGGAAGGTTGTGGAAATAAGGAGACAAGCAGAAAGGTCAATTTACATATA
Organism: Ambystoma mexicanum; assembly: GCF_040938575.1. Lineage (NCBI taxonomy): Eukaryota > Metazoa > Chordata > Amphibia > Caudata > Ambystomatidae > Ambystoma > Ambystoma mexicanum. Next base: position 1,195,836,435 of record NC_090936.1, on the reverse strand, counting down.
TTACATATATTTACATATATCGTTTGTAAAGCAATTTGCAAAACAGCAATCCCTTAAGGCAATCAAGTACTGATTTAGCGATAGTCATATCTCATTACCATAGTGTTTGACAATATTCCCTTAGATCTTATTAATACTATTCAATAGTGTGTATAGTGTTCAGTGGTGTCCACTAATTTGTTAATTCTCAGTTAATGGCTATTTGCCAATACTTATGTTATAACCTGTGGCAGGGCATGGAACCTTTGAATAGTATATTTTTTGCCCTTACCTACTGCAGATTAGCTTGCGTGGTCAGGTCAGTAGACTGGTTAGTCATATGGGATGAATCCCTTCTGTAAAAGGAAAATATTTCTTTTTAGGTCCTACAATTCTATTTACAAAGTGTGAAAGGGAGGGGTAGCCTGTATCTCACCTATATATGTGCTAAGTGTGGTCCCTCACAAGACAGGCCCCCCGAAAACAAAAAAGAGGGCTAATAAACCCATACTTTATCTAAAGGGTTCATTACTCTACACTCAATCTTTTCAATCACTACAGTCAATATAACCACCCCATAAGCGGAGCCTTCTGAGATGTCAATGCACCTTTAGGCTCTTCTTTCATGGCAAATAATACATATTCAATAACTAGCGCCATAAAAATCTCATTACTGCACTGACAGTCCTCCTAATGGCGAAGGCGAAGATCATCAAAAAAAATGTCATACTGAACATGACCCCATACTTCTGGATCTAAAACCCTTTCAAAAATATACAAAAACAATATAAATCCTTTATAATATCCCTTTTGGATTCTATCAATGCTCCTCATATAGCCATCCTTATTAAACATACCATAAGGCATTCTTCACATTTAATCAATACATTCTTAATAAAACATTTTGTGCCTTTATCTAATAACAAGAAAAGTCATACTTAATTTTGTCATTTAATTTTGCCCCAACATATAAACCTTTATCTGTTTTAAATACAACAAAAAATAACCCATACATGTCTCTCTCCCACAAATGGGCATGTTAAATCCGTGTTTATGCTTTTTCATGTCTTCATAAGTGACTTACTGTGTCTGAATATTTGACTGCAATCTTTGCGCATGTCTACTGCGCCTTCTGATTCTGGTTCTATAAGGATCATCCATACTTATTTAGGGCAGTGGAAGAAAATGATTTGTTTCTTAACATCAGGTGGGGAAACTAAGCCCTTCCCTTAAAATTTGTCACTATGAATGTCACCAAATATACAACGTCTAATTGGCTAAACAACAATAGGACACCTGATCATGCGGTCCTCTATCATTGGTTACTTTCTAACATCTGTCAGTACCTTCCCAACCTACATTGGCGGTATGCAGACTGAAAGTCCAGGTGCAGATTAGCTCGTCTTAACCATAGCTTCCCACCAATTAGCATATCCATCCATCATCACCTCAATGGTCTGATGTCAATTAGGTCTTTGAACTCGGCCTTGAACATGTTCTTTGCTCTGGGGAATTCGGGGGAGTGAAGGCATGTTCTGCCCTCGCGCGTAAGTGTGATCATCATGCTCATCCAACTTCTTCTCCTCACATGACTAAAGACCACGAAATTGAGCTTTCAGTGTATTAAACACTATTCTTTAACAATAGACCGCTGATGTCTTAATGTTTTTGTCCATGCCATCTGAACAAGAGTTTTGTTCTTTCACACGATTTGTGTCTGTTCATCCCAGTCTGATACGACCTTGGCTTCTTGGCTCATCCAACCTCGCCTTCCTGATTTTCACTCTTGTTAATTCACTTGTTTTCTAACTGCGCCACACTTGGAAACTGGAAAAAGCATCCTTTTTTCTTTTGCTCAGTACTGCTATCGTACGTAGTGGAAACATCCATATTCTACGGACTCCAATATATATATATGAATATGTTCATGTTGGCGCCTGACGCAATCTATTCACTATTTAGCTAGCCGTTAAGAATACTTCATCTGCTTGCGTTTCTTTACATGTGTGTACGTGTTAAATAGCTTGATCTCTTCATTATGTCTGCAGCATAAGTTCCTTCATCTTGATCCCAAGATGTCATTCATCTCGATACTTTCTTGATGCCTTATGGAATTGTCTACATTCTCTAGTCTCTGCATCTCTTCCCTATACATCAGCTTTGCTCTGTATGACAGTGATGGTGATGACGTCACCCTCCTTCTTCATCATTCAACTGTCCTGTTCCTTCTGGAATTTCATTCAGATGACCATCGTATTGTCTCATATGCAAATATGGTTCCCTCAATAGGAACCTTGCCTCCCAGATTCTCCTTGGTATCGGTATTTTCACTGGTACCGCACATGTTTCACACTCCGGCATCCAACATACAGGTGCTTTGGGTGAGATGGTTGAGGTGGGGGTATTTAGCTCCTTCTCTGCACTATAATATCCTGTTTTGATTAAATTGGTGTCACCCCGGAGGGTATGTCAATGGCTTTCATTTGATTTGCTTTTCCTTTGTGAATCAGATGGCTCTGTCTGCATTTCTAGGTGTGTCCCTCCTTTGCATGGTCTGGACATTGTCACTCCACCTAATAAAGACATTTTTGCATTAGCAAAGTGAGTGTTCATGGAGGACCACCCCCTTACCACCCACATGTCGCAGATAGGAGTGTGCACAAAAGTGAAGAGAGATAAAGTACTCACCTTCTCGTCCAATCTCAGAATTCAGTGGTGCAATAAAAGTAGCAGTTATTCCATTATTTCCCCCCAAATATCCACAGCAATGTAATTACTGCCAAATTGATAGCACAGTGCCAAGCTCGTAATGAGGGCCACAGTCATCACACAAAATCCTGCCTTAACTACCCTCATCATACCATTTCTAAATGATCACATTTTCCATCAGAGAATTACATTGTACTGCATGAACCTTAAATGCTGAAGCCTTTGCATGGGGTTCCATAACACAGATCTTAACGTGCCAGGCGAACTGGGGTTTTACATCACGCTTCATGCTGCTCAGTGTTATCTTGTTTCCCAGTTGCCACTGTGCTATCCTCCCAGCTATCCATTATAATATCATGTCTAATGCCCAGCAAACTACATTACAATGTTGTTTGTATGTCAGGCAGGCACACGCAAATTCTGCCTCCGTATGTACCTGTCACCCCAAATACAGGTCAAAGGCCTGTATTTTGGGTGACAAATACGTCAGCGCTCTAGGCCTGTGGGCGATTTAGCGCTTTACAAGAGTTAAAGAGGATAGAATAGAATAGAAGGCCGTTAGCCATAACAGTTTCAGGACAGGCACTCTTCAAAATGGGCCCCCTAAAGGTTTGAAACTAGTACATTTGCCTCCTGCCAGCATTTTAAAAGCCTACATCCTGAATTGTTCACTGTTTTGCGATTTCACATGCTGTGCTTAAGATAAGTGCACTGCAACCCCTTAACGGTCCTCAAGGCTTCCTTGAGACTAACATTCCATTCCCATGGGAGCTTAGACTCTGCCGCTCCTTCCCCTGGGTCTTACCTGCTTATTCTGCAGCCTATGTCGCCCGGGAGCCAGCAGTGAAGTGAAGGTTCTTGCATAGAAATGGCTGCCTATATTCTATTGTAACTACAAAAGCCCCTCTTTACGTATACATTGAGTTGAGACTCCACCCATTTATTTTCATAATATAGGTTAAAGCCTTACCATGGCGTTGATTCCCACAGATTTTAAATCTGTGCCAATTCAACCATTATAATATTATAATTGCACATACATTCCTCAACCCATTATTATTTATTTGAATGCTATGTATTGGGTATTTATAATCTGCCTATACAGCAAATGGTGTTTCAAGGCGCTACAAGACAAAAAAAGGGGAATAGGGTTAAAAATAAAATAAACAGTCTTACTAGGCCTTGTGACATTCGGATTGTGCAGTAACAGGAAGTGCAGTGGAGTGGGGAGGGGGTGGAAGTGCTGGTTAGAGAGGAAGGTGATAATGCTTAGGTGGGAAGGGAGGTGCAGATCGGCGTGGAGAGAGATCAAGTGCTGGGGGAAGAGGGCCCCTGTGTGAGGCGAGTGCTGAGGGGATGCCAGGAGGACAAGTGCCAGGGGAAAGCAGGGAGTGCAGGGAGTGCAGGGAAAGAAGGTCCACATGCTAAGTGCAAGAATGGGGCTGGACTGGGCTCAGTGGCAGTGCATGCCCTGCAAGGCTAGTACAGGGAGAGGGAACCTGGAAAGGCGAGTGCAAGAATACAGGGGTGGGGCGTCAGGGGGAGACCGGGTGATGGGATAGACTGGGCGAGGAGGGTCTGGTGCCCTGTATGATTCAGGAGGAACCAGGCAGCAGAGGGCGACATGGGGAGAGGGAAGGAGGAAGAGAAAAGGAGGGTCTTGAGAAGCTTCCTGAACTTAAGGAGAGCCGGTTCAAGCCAGAGAGGGGCAGGGAGGCCATTCCAAAATGAGGCTCCAGCAGACGAGAGAGATCTAACCCCACTCCCTGCTTGGAAAAGCATCTGATCTGCAGAGAGTTGGAGCTAGAAGACTGAAGGGCTCTAGCAGGAAGGTATTTAGGGAGAGAGAGTTGGATTTAGTGAGGTCCCAAGACCCAGAAAGCCTTGTCGATGATGCAGAGGGTCATGAACTTGATCCTTAGAGCAACCAAGAGAAAGTGGCAATATTTTAGGGCTGAAGAGATGCGGTCCCTGAGCTTGAGGCCAAGGATACATCTCCCAGTCCTGTTCTGGATTCGTTGAAGAAGGCAAAGGGGGGATTTATGCAGATAGAGGAAGTGGCTGTTGCAGTACCCCAGCCTAGAGAGCTGCACAGATGCATATTTTCAAATATGTATAAATCATTTCAGACTGAAACCCCATATGTAAAGCTTAATATTGCTTTCAACCCTGCTGTGTGGGTGGACATGGTCTTTAACAGCTCACAAGCCCAAACCCAGTTATGCCTGAGTTAAGCAAGGGACTTGGTGAGGGCTGTGGGCCATTAAAGCCTATGTCCACCGCCCACAGCCGGGGTGAAAGCTATTCGCACCCAGGGGTTGATCTTGGGTTCACATTTCCTTTTCCCCTCAGGAGATTGGTGTTGCTTGCACAGCCAATCTCCATAAGAAAACAAGATTACCACTGCTATAGGTAAAGGGGACTAAGTCCCTTTTCTATTTCGACTGTGGTGATGGGTCATGGGAAGATTGGGGGGACCTGAGCACCTCTGGTCCAGTAGGTAAGTGAGGAGGAATGGAGGGAGTGGGGATGGGATAAGGACTGTTTTGGGTTGACAGGGGTTGAGGAGGCAACATGGAGATGTTCCCTGTTAACACTGCACATGAAAAATAAATCATGCCACTTGGAGATGGTCCTTCAGTGGCTGGAAGCAGCTTGCAGAGAATGTGTATTCTTGCCTGCATTTCCATTCACCTGGTTGGCTAAGAACCCTTCCCACAGTGCGAATACCAATACACTCCTATCCAATCCAAATCTTATTACATCTGCATCTAGTTGCAAGGGTCTTATCATTAAGGTATTACTTGTAGCTTGTAGGTGATCAGACTCCATATTCCTGACTCCCTTCTGATACATTACTTTCAAAATTGCTTCTATGGACCTCATCAATAGTGCTGTATTGGTTCCCCAAAAGGGTCCCCCAATCAGGAGCACATTAATAAACAGGTGCTTTTTAGATTTCTTCACTTTTTTGGATATAGTCTGCAAACCCATGAGAACTGAGTAATTCCATTCCATCAACTGGAGGCCTGTGGGGTTTAATGACAGGGCCAGCACACAAAAGGAAAGGCCAGGTAAGGCTTTGAAAAACAGTGTTCTTATGGTAAGGCACACTGCTAAATGAAAAGCCTGCCTTAGAACATCAATACTGCGAAAGGTGTCTAGTGAATGCACAGTGTGTGTCTGTCTGCCAGTTACACACGAAATATGTGGGGATGGAAAAGGCACACTGGAAAAATGACAAGCCTAAAACCTTAACTCAGCGAAGGGGCCTAGTGAAGGCAAAACGTGTGTCTTGCTGAAGGTGACACAAGGAAGCTGTAAAAAGGAAACATATACATAAGAATTAATCTACTATGATGATCAAATGAACAATGATTTGCAAAAATGTTGGAAATAATAGGAAAGCCCCATGTATAAAGAAAGATATTGTGACAGGCGTAGTACAGAATTCTGGTCAGTGGGGCTGACTATAACACCGAGATATCAAAGTGCCTTCCCCCATTGCAGATCTGCTAGGCTCCTCATCTGGAAGAGGAATCTCTTTGAGGATCCTGCATACTAGGTATTTACGATGGGCTGATTGACCACAGAGCCAGCTGGCGTGGGAGCAATGCTTAAACATATAGGGCCTCATTACGAGTCCGGCGTTAACCGAGGCGGTAAAACCGTCTGGTTAACGCCGGACTTGTATTACCATTCCGCCTCCGTGATTCCCGGAATTACCGGGGCATTACAACCCCGGTTTTCCGGGAATCACGGAGCGGAATGGTGTAAATTCCCATTCCCATTGAGTCCTATGGGACTCGATGGAAATGGGGATCATGGAAACACTGGCAGCATCTCGTGATGCTGCCGGTGTTTCCTCGTCCGCCTGCATGCGGGAGGTGTTAAACCCGCCAGGTCAGACCTGACAGGGACATCACCTCCCGCCTGCAGGGGTCGGACTCAGGCGGTCCGGAAACAATGGTGGCGGCGGGTTTACCGCCACCGTTATTTCCGGACCGCCTGGGTCGTAATGAGGCCCATACACTATTAGATCCGATTTGTGGTGAACTCAAGATTACAAGGATAAAATGGCAATCTGGTGACAGAGATACAATCTCTGCAGTATTCCTTAACTCATCTTTTGACTTCACAAGAGTTATTGATCAGTTTTTTGCAGGCTAAAAAGGCATTCCTAAATCAGAAAGTAGTACCAGGGAGGCGAAGGAAAAACTGATGTGAGAAAGGAAGGAGGAGGTATATATTAAATCATTATTTCATTTTATTTTGATTTAGGTATAAAAATATCAAAATCACAGAACATTTTTAATCAATTCTTTCTTAAAAAAGACATCCTAACATCATGCATACAATCATTCATTCACGCCTAGTATAATTTCATAAAACATTACATTATTTAATAAAAAAAATTCAATTTCATTCCACTGTAATTAAAACAGTAGTTCACTCTGAACAAAATATCGACTATCGGTGCCCAACGGCATAGATCTTCTTTAGAAACAGGGCTTCCCAGTTGAACAATAGTTTCGACTTGACAGATTGAGTTTGTCTTCATCAGGATAAGTGAACATTAGAAAAATTCTAAATAACATGTTCTGACTTGAGTGTCGTGTAGGCCGTTGATACCTCCGTCCCCAAATGACGCACAGGGGTACCTGAAGAACCCCCTGTGCGACCTTTGAGGCCACAAGTGGGAGAAGTCTCTTCCCGGATCCACAGAGCCTCAAGAACACCGATGCTGCTGCAAAAAGAACAGGATTAAGTACCAGGCAATGACAGTATAACACGAATCATAAAATCTGAGAGGTCTTACCTATCCGGTGGTAGGAAGGCACGGGAAACCTAAGTGCAGGAGGTTCAAGACTCAGATGTAAAGTAGTCCCCAGAAGAACAGGGACCAGATTAGTACGTGGAAGCCGGACGGCCCACTCGAGCCAAGGACCGGGTGCGTAACGTGGGAATCAGGAGACAGGTACGTAGAGGGAGCGCACAAAGTTCCAAAGGGCAAAATCCGTTTGCAAGTGAGGGACGGTCTGAGGTTCAGCGACGAGTAAAGAGTTCCAAGCAGAGGGACAAAAGGGCAATCCAATGGAGTCCAGGTGAGAGTTCCGAGGTCAAGGTATACCAACAAGAGCAAGATCCAAACGTAGCGCCAAACAGGGTGCAAGAGACAGCTGAGAAGCGGTGACTGCTTTGCTCGTCAAGCGTTTTGTAACGGGCACCTGACAGTCACGTGACGCGCTCTGCTACCACGTGACGGACGCTGCACTGGATCACGTGATCGGACAGCTACGCAATGTGGGAGCGTTCTGCCGATCCTTCTGGTGTATGTTCTCCATGGCAACTGCCAATGCAGGAAAGGCTGCAACCGGGTACGAACATGCCAACTGGTGCAGCGTAACCGGTCCTGTGGGACAACCAAATCATGTGAGTCTCGTAACCGGGAAGTAGTGTGCAAACAGCAGGGAGGTGTTGTGGGAATGCTAGCTAAGTTCTGGTGTTCGTGTGGATGCCTGACACAGCCCCTCCCAAGGGCCCAAGACCTCGTGGGCAGGACGGGTTGTCCCGGTGGAAGCGGGAGACCAACTGAGGCGCATTGACGTCCAAGGCGGAAACCCAAGAGCGTTCCTCCGGGCCATACCCTGCCCAATCCACAAGGTATTGGAGACAACCCCTAGACCAACGGGAACCCAGGATAGCAGATACCTCAAAAACGTCAGGGGAGGCCAGAGACACAGGGGCCACAGGGGCACGGAGACGGGAGGAATCCGGGCAGGGTTTAAGGAGGGAGACATGAAAAACGGGATGGATGCGCCAGGAGCTCGGAAGGACCAGGCGAAACGCCACGGGATTGACCACCTGGGAGATCACATAAGGACCGACAAAGCGGGACAAGAGTTTCTGGCAACCAACCAGGCGCAAGTGACGGGAGGACAACCACACCCGGGAACCCACCGCAAAAGGCGGAGCAGCCAGACACTTCCCATCCGCACGAGACTTCATGGAGGCCTTCGCCTCGGCAAGGTGCACAAGTGTACGAGCATGAACAGCAGACAGGTTTCTAAGACAGGCCGTGGCAGCAGGATTCAGGGACACGGAAGCATCCTGGATGGGCAGCACCCTGGGATGCTGACCATAGAGGGCATAGAAAGGGGAGAAGCCCGTAGCAGAGTGAGCCGCGTTGTTATAGGCGAACTCTGCAAGATGCAAAACGTCTAACCAAGAGGACTGCTGGTGCAATATAAGACACTGAAGATACTGCTCCATAGTCTGGTTTGACCTTTCGGTCTGCCCATCTGTTAGGCAGAAACCTGTGCAGTTCCCTCTGGGACCACTGCAAAAGATTTAAGACTACAGGTGTTGGCAGTAAACCCACTTGGTAGCAGTCTGCACCACTCAGATTCACTGTGGTAGCTGTGGCTGAGCAGCCAGACTTCCCTCAAGAAGAGGTAGGCGGTATACAGAGAATACAGAATAGGTACAGAGACACAGTAGCACAAGCAAACACTAACCAGAGCTAGGTGTAAAAGTATAAACTTATTTATTAAAGGTACACTCATAAATTACACTAGCACACTAGAAAAGATAAGAAAGTCAAACACAGTTACTATTACTCATATGTACATCCCTAATCATTTGTTGGACAATTCTAAGTTAACACCACTTATTTCCAACCAGAGGTGAGCGCTTAACATTAGATGGTACTCCAGCAAGTATTACCAAAAGGGAGGGAAAAGGCAGAAATAAAGAGAGCAGTAAGGTAAAACACTTTTCACATAAGGTTAGCAAAGGCAGTCAATGGTGGAACAAGGAGAATTAGTTTGGGGCCCGCTTTAGAGGGAGCCAGGCGAAAAATGTGTCCAAGATCACACAATGTCATCAGTCTTTGCAGGTGAGAGAAAAAGGTTTTACTACGGTTCTGAAAAGTTTAGTTAGGGTGTCCCAGACCTACCCAGGTTCGAGAGCCGAGGGCTAAATCTACCCCGTACAATCGGTGGCAAGGGAGGCCGGGCGGATCACAGTACCTTTAAAAGTGGAAAGATTCCTCCAGCGGTGGTAGTCGTTCCTGGTAGTGGGTGCAAGTCACGGCGTCGTCCCGAGGAAGAGGTGATCTCGACGGGGAGGAAGGCTGCAGGTCGTTGCACTACCAGGGATGAGGCCAGCCGTGGAGTTCTCCGGTCACAAAGGATTTTTACCCCTCTTTCGCGGTTGAGGTAAAAAGTGGTATCCCGGTTGCCGGGGTGCTTGGCACAGGCAAGGCGGCCACGAGATGCTTCGGGACAGCGAAAAGAAGGCAGCAACTGGTTGTCCCCACCAGTTAAGGGAAGAAGACTCTCCGGCGGGAGATCTCCTCTGTCGTCGGAAAAAGTGGTGAGACGGTTCTGCAGGGCTTCACCGGTGGTGTCATCTTGGCAGGTCGGCTCGGCTTCTCCCTCTTCGGCTTCTTAGGTCCTGTGGCGACTTCTGAAGTTCCAGTCCCCAAAGCCCTGCTTTTATGCAGCAAACCCCCATTCACCCAGCCTAGCTGTCACTCAAACATGCGAAGTGGTGAGCCGGCCGGCTCACCACTTGGGCCAATCAGGACGGAGTGCGACTTGAGTTACCAAGGTAACTCAGTCCAGGGTGCCTAAATCCCCCTCCACCCCTCCTAAGTACCCCAGACAGAGTGGCACCACTTTGGAGGGCTTCTGTGGAGAAGCCCGCCAAAAGTGGAACAAAGGGCTCCACTTTGGGTCAGAGTTACAGAGGTGAACACCAACGCCATTTTAGAATCAAGTTTTGGCAAAAAATACCAACCGGAGTTATAATAATAAAGAAATAACCCGGCGGTATGTTCAAGGCTACCGTAAATAAATAAATAAAGGTATTAGCCTAAAACAATGGGAAATCCCATAGGAAAATATTCGCGGTTGAATATAAAAAGTAGTTTCCACTGCCACCAGCCAAAACTCGATGAGGGGGGACGGAGACGTGCCCCCTCGACTAACAGACCCCGGGGCAATGGAATTGCCCCGGCCAGTACGTCCACAATATGATGGTTTGTACTGGTTCTGTTCAGGATTTGAGACTAGTAAAGTCATTGGTGACTTTACAGACCCTGGGAGACAGTAGTCAGTCCCAGGGTATGGAGTCTATGTTGGGGGGTCCCTAGGACACCCCTGGGTTACGGCACTGAGGGTGCTGTGTAACCCATCTCACAAAAACACACGAGGCCCTATGGAGTAAAAGACCCCATAGCCCATTCAACACAAGGCAAACCAAAGAAACACACTCCAAACATGTCCAAGAGTGAGGGTAAAAGAGTCTCACTCTTGGCAGGAGAAAAAAATAAACCCAGAAAATCCAGCAAAGCTGCTGGGGGACTCAATAGGTTAGGAAATTCAGCCTAAACAGAGAATTCTCCCTAACACCATCAGTCTCGGGATGGTAAGCCGAGGAGTAACGTGTGTCGATGCCAAGCAGCTTTGTCAATGCCCACCAAAAACGGGAAGTGAATTGCGAACCCCGCTCAGAGATAAGGACAGACGGGAGCCCAAACAAAGAGAAGACCGTATCAAAAAACAAGTTAGCCAAAACCGGGGCCGAGGGGATCCCCTTGCAAGGAACAAAGCGGGGCATTTTGGTGAAGTTGTCTACCACCACCCAGATAGTATCGAAGTCCCGCACCTTAGGAAGGTCGGTAACAAAATCCATAGTCAACGTGTGCCAGGATTTCGGGGGTACCGGCAGCGGAAGCAGCAGACCGATCGACGACCCCTTCGGTGCTTAGATTGCGCACAAACAGAGCAGCTGTTGACATAGCGCTCCACATCGTGCTTCATAAAAAGCCACCAGCACCAGCGCTTTTAAAGGTCCATAATGCGTTCTTGGCCGGAATGGGCATTGATGGGGGCGTCATGGGACCATTCGAGAGCCAGATTACGGGCATCGGGTGTAGGAAGGAACAGGCGATCATGTACGAAGGGCAAGCCGTCACGTAATACCGGATCCCAATCCCATAGCTGGTCAGGGTAACTGCTTGTCCAGGCACATACGAAGTCTACCAAGGAGAGAGAAGGGGTACACAGACAGATTACATGGCTTTTGTCCAGAAGAGTGTTGGGGAATGCTGGCAACGAGACCCCGCCCGGAGAGCGCAACAAGGCATCTGCTTTCCCATGAGTAACCCCAGCGCTAGTGATGTGAAAATCAAAAGCGGCAAAAAAAAGGTGCCACCGGACCTGCCTGCTGTTGATGCACTTCAAGGAGACCAAGTCCTGCAGATTCTGATGGTCAGAATAAACGGTGACTTGATGCTTGGGCCCCAGGAGATGGTGACGCCAGTCACGAAAGGCATCCATGACAGCCAGGAGCTCCTTTTCTGTCACTGTATAGTGGGCTTCTGTACTGGAGAACGTACGGGAGTGATACATCACTGGGTGTAGTTTGCCTGATGTCAGACAAGTCTGAGATAATACTGCCCCAAGGGCAAAAGAAGAGGCGTCCGCCTCGACTATAAAAGGGAGCTCGGGGTTGGGATGCTGGAGGATCGGAGCAGTGGTGAAGGCGGTTTTCAGGGCCTCGAAGGAATCCTGCTGCTCCTTCTGCAATGGTAGGGTACTTGGGGGCTAGTCAGGGCTGTGAGGGGGGCCACAATGGTAGAAAAGGAGGAAATAAAGAGCCTAAAAGAAAGTTGGCGAAACCCAAAAAGGCCTGCAAGGCCTTGAGTGTCTGGGGAACCGGCCACTCCAGGACCGCTCGCACCTTGGACACGTTCATGACGAGGCCTCCAGGAGTGATATGAAAGCCCAGAAACTCGACAGATGTTTTGTGAAACTGGCATTTTTCGGGTTTGGCAAACAGTGAATGCTTCTTTAGACGGGACAGGACCTCCTGGACATGCTGTATGTGTTCTTCCAGATCACGTGAAAAGATCAGGATGTCATCCAAGTAAACTACCATAAACACGTCCAGGATGTCCCTGAAAATGTCGTTCATAAAACGTTGGAATGTGGCCGGGGCATTGCATAGGCCGAAGGGCATGACTAGGTATTCGTACAATCCGTAGCGGGTACAGAAGGCGGTCATCCCCCTCACGTACGCGTACCAGATTGAACGCGCCTCGGAGATCTAGCTTGGTGAAGATAGATGCATGAGACAATCGGTCCAGGAGTGGGGTGATCAAAGGGATTGGGTACCTGTCTTTTTTGGTGATACAATTAAGGTTAAGGTGACGATAGTCCATGCAAGGGCGGAGGTCCCCCTCTTTCTTAGGGACGAAGAATATAGGGCTTGCAGCCGGCGAGGTAGAGGGGCGAATGTGGCCTAATTGTAGGGAGTTCTGAACGTACTGTTTCAGGGCTTGTTCTTCTGAAGGGGAAAGTGAATATATCCTACCAGAGGGAACGGTAGAGCCTGGGACGAGTTCAATAGGGCAGTTATAGGACCGGTGAGGGGGACGCATCTCAGAGGAGCCCCGATCAAAAACTGTCTTGTAAGCCCCGTACACAGAGGGAATCCCATTAATCACCCCTCCGACAGTATGGGAACCTACAGCCGAGGCCCCATCGTCTTCCAACGTGAGTCGTGCAATGGCACCCAAGGCCCGTGATGGCGTGTCTGCTTCATGGTGTGCCGGGAGACAATAGTTATGACAGATGTCTGATTCAAAGAGGACCGTCCCTGATTTCCAATTGATGAGTGGGTTATGCTCCCGCAACCAGGGTATTCCCAAAATAAGACCGAATTGGGGCATGGTAATCAGGTCAAAACTAATTGTCTCAGTGTGAATGTCCTGTATAGTCAATAAGAGAGGAGCGGTTTGGTGCTTAATGGGACCGGATATCAATGCAGTACCGTCCACGGCTTGGACCGGTTTGGGTCGGGTTTTTACCTGTAGAGGCAGATTGAGTGAGTGGGCTAAAGCAATGTCAATATAGTTCCCTGTGGCGCCGAAGTCGATGATGATCGTGACTGAGTGAGTTATATCCACAGAGGGAAGAAGAGTGGCCTGTAAAAAGATGGGTTGGATGCGAGAAAAAGCAGGGGTCGTGTCCGGAGAAGAAGACTGGATGCTCGACCTGGTCTAGGGTCGTGCAGTCTGAAAAACCTGTGACTTCTTGGGACGTTGTGGGCATTCCTTTACATAGTGCCCCGTTAGGCCACAATAGAAACAAGCGTTGTCCACCCTCCTACGTTCTCTCTCTAGTGAAGTAGGGGGACTCCGTAACCCTCCCACTTGCATTGGTTCCTCTGAGGATGAGGCCGGCGGTGGGGTGGCTGCTGGCTGGGAGAACCCTAACTCGGCCCTGCGCTCGGAACGGCGTGCGTCTACCTGCAGTGCCAGATCTACCAGCTCCTGATACTGAGTGGACAAGGAGGGAACCATAGACAGGGCATCTTTCATTGGATTGTTCAACCCCCTGTAGAAAATCACCGCCCGCTTGCTTTCCGGCCATGAAGTCTCAGCGACCAGTTGGTTAAAGCGGGTGATGAATTCTATCAATGAACCCCTGCCCTGGGTTAATTCCAACAGCTCCAGGTCCCTGGACTGTACTTTGTGCCGAGTGTCGAAGACTCGAGACATCTCGGTAACTAGTAGGTCAAAATTGTAAAGAACCGGGCTGTCGTTCTCTAACAAAGGGTTAGCCCAGGTGGCGGCTGTGCCAGCCAGGTGAGACAAGGTAAAAGCCGCCTTGGTGGTGGCGTCAGGGAAGGCCAAGGGTCTGCATAGGAAGTGTAACTTTCATTGGTTGTTGAAGGTCCTAAACTTCCTGGGGTCGCCCTGGTAACATTCAGGGGCTGCTAAGGGAAACGGAGTTGAAAGGACCATAGGAATCGGGGCTGGAGCGTTAGGCACTGGGGGTGGTGTGGGTGGAGCGGCAGCATCGCCGAATTCAGGGTCTGCAGGGAGGGGATGTTGGACGCTCTGTATGGAGTCTAACTTCTGATGTATGATGGTGTTAGCGGCAGCCATATCCGCCCTCAGTACCGTGATTGCCTGAACTAGCGCAGCTATGGGTTCCTCTGTGGATCCCTGCAAGTTTCAGTATGACTATACGGCTTCTCAGTCTGTTCCAACTTGAGTGTCGTGTAGACCGTTGATACCTCCGTCCCCAAGTGACGCACAGGGGTACCTGAAGAACCCCCTGTGCGACCTTTGAGGCCACAGGTGGGAGATGTCTGTTCCTGGATCCACGGAGCTTCAAGAACACAGATGCTGCTGCAAAAAGAATGGGATTAAGTACCAGGCAATGACAGTATAACACGAATCATAAAATCTGAGAGGTCTTATCTATCTGGTGGTAGGAAGGCACGGGAAACCTAAGTGCAGGAGGTTTGAGACTCAGATGAAAGGTAATCCCCAGAAGAACAGGGACCAGTCTAGTACGTGGAAGCAGGACGGCCCACCTGAGCCAAGGACTGGGCGATTAACGTGGGAATCAGGAGACAGGTACGTAGAGGAAGCGCACAAAGTTCCAAAGGGCAAAATCCGATTGCAAGTGAGGGAGGGTCTGAGGTTCAGCGACGAGTAAACAGTTCCAAGCAGAGGGACAGAAGGGCAATCCAAGGGAGTCCAGGTGAGAGTTCCGAGGTCAAGGTATACCAACAAGAGCAAGATCCAAACGTAGCGCCAAACAGGGTCCAAGAGACAGCTGAGAAGTGGTGACTGCTTTGCTCGTCAAGCGTTTTGTAATGGGCGCCTGACAGTCATGTGACGCGCTCTGCCACCACGTGACGGACTCTGCGTTGGACCACGTGATCGGACAGCTACGCGATGTGGGAGCTTTCTGCCGATCCTTCTGGCGTGTGTTCTCCATGGCAACTGCCAATGCAGGAAAGGCTGCAACCGGGTACGAACATGCCACCTGGTGTGGCGTAACCAGTCCTGTGGGACAACCAAATCATGTGAGTCTCATAACCGGGGAGTAGTGTGCAAACAGGAGGGAGGTGTTGTGGGAATGCTAGCTAAGTTCTGGTGTTCGTGTGGATGCCTAACAAAACAAATGCAAATAAAATGTAATTAAAATACCGACTCCTATTCCTTCTCACTCAATTTATCCAACAGATTGAAAGGTCAAAACTCCAGGGGCACCATAACTAATTAGACTCATACCACAAAGTTAAACCAAAAAATTGGAACCCTCTAAATAAGATCAGTCCATAGATAACGCTAACGATTGATTGTGGCGAATATTCCAGCATATCTATATGCATAATATTACTAGTCCATCCGGACCCCTAAATTAATTGAGGGTCAGAGGTCAAAATAAGGCATCATTAAGTCTTAATACGATAGTTCCATATCCCCGCCCACATCCCCACATCTAAAATTGCCATACTTCACTCCAAATAGCTTTAAATCAGCATTCAGACAGGAGAATGCAGGTGCTCTGGACCATGTGGTTTCAAGGAAATGGAGAAATGAAACTGAGAAAACCTGTGTATAAATGTATGGTCATTACAAATGGCATTTTATACAATAACTCCTATACCGTGATAGTTACATGGTTGTGACAGATCTCATTTTAAAGCTGTTGTCCAGGCGATGGTGTTAATGTGAATTTCATTCAAGTGCACATTGGGGGATGTAACTTACATTGTAAGAAGGTGTTTCTACTTCCTGTGAAAATGTTATAAATCTGAAAGTTGGGGAGCTAATGGCTCATCAAATTAGATATCTGACTAGGAAGTTTCATATTCCCGACCATGTTCGCTGTTGCATAAAGGGTGAAAAAAACATAGCTTGCACATGGAATAACTTGCCAAAATGAAAATCGGTTCCACCTATTCGCAATGAGTAGGGGAACATTAATATCTATATATTATGGCATTAATTGGTAAATTACTACATTTTGACATGTAAGTATTTTTTGAGTGAAAAAGCTGTCAAGTAAATGAATTGTAAATGAGAGATGGTGTGTACCTCTTCACTTCACTTCAATCATGGAACTGCCAGGGTCTATTGGCAGACAGGGGTGGAACCGGGGAGGAGGAGAGAACTGCATGAAAATGTGAGGCTAATAAGTTGACACTTCCTAATGTTATTATTTTGTGGGAGGGACTTATACATTACCAAGCCCCTGCTCTGTGCAGAGGGGATGGGCAGACAAGAGACAGCTGCCTGACCTTACTTGGGTGGAGAGGCCTAAAGGTAATGGAGCATTAACTTTGCATGGGAGAGATAAACTGGGAAAGCCATCAGCTGAGGAGGTCCTGATTCCTAAGGAGAGCCAAATGAGGGATCGATACTGGTACTATCTTTGGCAGCAGCCTGTGCTGTTCCCCCAGAGGAACCTGACTGTCTCGTTCATCAGTGCCCCAACAAAGAGGTCCAATGTAAATAGAATTGATCCATTTGAATCCAAGTATGTGGGGGATCAGCCTGCCTTAATATGTTCCCTTCATAGTGGGTGGGGGAAAATTGTGTAGACCCTTAGCATATTTGAATATTAATTTAATTAACTCCCAAATAGATTGATGCAGGAGTTTGAAACCGCCAACCTCTTTTCTAGTGGATGTTGTTATAGGGCCTCATTACACAGAAGGCGGTAAGGGTTAACGGCCACCGGTAATGCTACCGGTGACCATTAACCCTTACTGCCTTACTACGAGGTCCCTTTGCAGCACCCGACCTTAACGGCTGGTGTAGACCAGCCGTTAAAGTAGGGACCCGC
Source organism: Ambystoma mexicanum (assembly GCF_040938575.1). NCBI lineage: Eukaryota > Metazoa > Chordata > Amphibia > Caudata > Ambystomatidae > Ambystoma > Ambystoma mexicanum. The sequence goes on along the minus strand of NC_090936.1, from coordinate 1,195,819,084 downwards.
AAAGGGACCTTGGTGCTAATTACGGTACCGCAATTTGCGGTACCATAATTAGCGCCTTCCCCATTCCCATTATGCCCTATGGGGAAAAAATGGGAATGGGCAAGGGCCATGGCGGCATGGGGAATTACCACCCCGCCAACCTCGGAATGGGGTGGAAATTCCCCATTCCGCCATGGGGGAATCGGTAAATTACTGGCATGAACCATGGTGCTAATAGCACCATGGTTTAGCACCTACTGGGCCTCATTACAACCTTGGTGCTAAGTGCACCAACTTTACCACCATGGTGTAAACTCTGTTTACACCATGGTGGATGGCGGATTTACCACCCCATTCCAAGGTGAATGGGGCGGTAAATCCCCATTTCCCATTTTCCCTTCCCCATTCCCATTTTTGCCCCATAGGGCATAATGGGAGTGGGGAAGGCGCTAATTACGCCGCCGTAAATTACGGCGGCGTAATTAGCACCATGGCAGGTTAGCGCCATGGATTTTAACGCCTGCTAAAAGCAGGCGTTAAAATCAGAATCAGGCGTTAAGGGTTAACGGTGGCGTTAACCCTTAACGCCTGAGTTGTAATGAGGCCCACTGTGTAATGAGGCCCATAGTCATGTAAAGTAATTGGATGCTTTTATTTTCCCTGTCCATCCCAGAGTTCTCTAATGAACAGGGGTGACCTTGCCACAAAACAAAATGCATTGTCACCATTCTCAAATCTTGCCCTTAAAACAGAAAGTTGTTTGTCCCCAAAACGAAATTCCCAAATGATACCATCATTTCCAAAAACCCTTGCTTTCAACACAGGGTGTGTCATTATGACCCTGGCGCTAAGTGTTTAACGGCGCCGTGAAAGGCCACGGCGCCATTAAACACTTAGCGCCTGATTACGAGGTCCCTTTGCGGGACCCGACCTTAACGGCTGGTACAGACCAGCCGTTAAAGTAGGGTGCCGCAAAGGGACCTTGGTGCTAAGTACGGTACCGCAATTAGCGGTACCGTACTTAGCGCCTTCCCCTTTCCCATTGAGCCCTATGGGGCAAAAATGGGAATGGGGAAGGGCCATGGCGGCATGGGGAATTACCGCCCCGCCAACCTCGGAATGGGGTGGTAATTCCCCATTCCGACATGGTGGAGTCGGTAAGTTACCGGCATGGACCATGGTGCTATTAGCACCATGGTCCAACGCCTGGGTCGTAATGAGGCGTTTTTGTACCAAAATGAAATTCCCCATTGTCACCACACCGTAAACATTATATTTACAGAAAGGGTTGCCCTTGGCCCAAACCGAAATTCATAAACTGTCCTCACTCCTCACCTTTAAACACCTTTAAACAATGGGCCTCATTACGACCCTGGCGCTTAGGGATTACCGGTAAGGGTACCCGTACCGGTAATCCCTTAGCGCCTGATTACTAGGTCCCTTTGCGGGTTCCCATCTTAACGGCTGGTTTTACGAGCCGTTAAGGAATGGACCCACAAAGGGACCTTGGTGCTAATTACGGTACCGCAATTTGCGGTACCGTAATTACCGCCTTCCCCATTCCCATTATGCCCTATGGGGCAAAAATGGGAATGGGGAAGGGCCATGGAGGAAGGGGGAATTACCGCCCAGCCAACCTTGTAATGGGGTGGTAATTCCCCCTTTCTCCATGGCGGAGTCGGTGAGTTACCGGCATGGACCATGGTGCTATTAGCACCATGGTTTTCCGCCTGGGTCGTAATGAGGTCCAATGTGGTGCTGCAAATAACTGATGCCTGTGTTTTTGATGTTTGGGCAGAGAAGTGCTTTGCAAAAGTGAAACACAGTGTATTTTCGCCATTGAAAAATATACACTCTTTACTGAGGGTGAGTAAGGGACCCTGATAGCAGAATGGTTTTTGCATTGCTTTCAGGGGTGAAGAAAGAGAGATGCTATCAATTCACTGTATTTCTAAAAAAGTGTGTGTGATTGCAAAGTGCAAAGTAGGGAAGCCCCATGTATCCAGCACTGCATGTTTTATGTGTAACTTGTTTTAAAATATAAACAATGCTTTGCTTTCAATCTAAATGTTATCAAGTTATATTTACCTGTTTATTACAAAAAAGAAAGAGCATTTTGTGTTGAAGAGAAGGCGGCCAGTATAACAATTAAAAGATATTACTAATTGAACCTATACTTTAAATAAATATATATTCTCTGTATACACCTGCCTGGTTCTTGGCTCCTTGTTGGCACAGGGGGAGTGATCTCTGTGGTGCTATATGAGTCAGAAATAGGGCTTGTTGAATCCAACATAAATGGTGGTATATTGTGGTGCAGCTTAATGGGGGCATGGGACTCCCTATGTTGAGTGTGGTTTCTCCAATGTATCCTTACAGACCTCATACATGATGAGTGAGTGAAATCATAATTTTTTTTTTGAATCAATTCTGCATAGATATATCTGTATAGCAACCACATTTGCTTGGAATTTGCAGGGAACCATCATCAGAGGGGTTGCCTTGCAGCCTTCTTAAATTTCCCACCCTGCCCCCCACCAGTAGGGCTTCTCCTAAATCACATGTAACTGTTTGGTTGAGTTTTACCTTATAATCATCATGTGTACGTTTCGTATAACGCAAAGCTATGTCTCAGTATACACTTGCACTTCCATTCTTTTGCCAAAAATAAGCTGCTCCTGATCACCCCTGAGAAGGTTCATCTTCTGTGGCACATCGTGGATAGGCAGCGCCATGACGGCGGTCCCGTATCTGCTCCTATCCGCCCCATGCTTGTTCCTTGAGCAAGCCCCAGTGCTTTTGGCCACATTCAACCTTTAAGGGTTGTCTGTAACGCTCACCTGGTTCCCACGGAGGCGCGGCGTCGAAGGCGCAGAACTCTGAAGATGGACAGGAAGGGCCCCTCTATTCTGGCTTCCCTGGCTCGTTGGATACCCTCCTGTGCGTGAAAAGGGAGTATTACCAACTGTGGAACAATGCTCAAGCCTCCCACTCCCTTCCAACCCTCCACGATACCTCCTCCACGATTCCCCGTGAAGCCTCACCTTAGGGTTTGGAAGGATGAGCTCTCCATCCTGCTTCTGATGCAGGGGCGCGTTGAAACCCAGTTACTTCACTGGATTGAGGATTGATGGGAGTTCAGGTAAGCTTGACTGTTCAGGTAAGGCGCTGTAAAAGTTCTGTTCAAAAGTTCAAGCTTAATAATAATGTTCGTTGGGCCTCATTACGACCCTGGCGGTAAGGGGTTTACGCCAGCGTTAGCTGCGCCGACCCCTTATCGCCAATTACGAGGTCCCTTAGCGCCATGGAGGTTTTAACACCCGCTTTTAGCGGGTGTTAAAATCCATGGCGCTAAGGGACCATGGAGTTAATTACGCCACCGTAATTTACGGTGGCGTAATTAACGCCTTCCCCACTCCCATTATGCCCTATGGGGCAAAAATGGGAATGGGGAAGGGTAAATGGGGATTGGGGACTTACCGCCCCGCCAAGGTCGGAATGGGGCGGTAAGTCCGCCAACCACCATGGCGTAAACGTAGTTTACGCCATGGTGCTAAAGTCACGGCCCAGGCGGTAACTTTCCGCCTGGGTCGTAATGAGGCCCTATGTCTTTTTCCCCTTAGGGGCCGGGGTTCGGAGTGCCGGAGATATGGCGCCGACCCGAAGTGAAACAGTTCTGGATGAGCGCTCAGGTAATGTCTTTGCATTCGCTCATTCAATGTCCTTGTCTTTTTTCCCCATAGGGGCCGGGGTCCGGAGATGCCAGGAAGCGGCAGGACCCGAAATGCAGTGGGAATAATCCAACAGGTAAGACTTAAAAGGAAACTGAGCTTTCCTTATTCCTTTTCTCCCTCTCACCTTTGTTCTTGTCTTTTTTCCTCTAGGCGCCGGGGCGTAGCTGAATCCGGAAGATCGCTGCTGAAGATGGAAGCGCCTTGCAAAGGTGAGTAAAATGCAGCGCTGCAGCGATCGAAACGAAATGCCTTTAAAATGATGTCTTCCTTTTCAGGGCCGTTGGAGAAATGACTCCGGGATGCAGATTTAGCAGGTAAGGGCTTTTCTTCTCCTATTCTCTTCCTTTCTCCCCTTGCAGGTGTTTCAGGGTGCTGGCAGGCGTGGCTGAAGTCAGGATGCAGGAGCTGACACGGTGAGCGTCCAGCTGCTAGGTGCAGAACAACGCGAAGCATGTGTGGCTGTTCGGGTGGGGTTTAAATAGCCTTGGAAGAAGTTCCTGGTATGTATCCTTCCACCAATCAGGTATGTATCCTTCCCCGACCACACCCGGGTGGTGAAGTAGTCCTACAGGTTAAGTAGTCCCATTCAGGCCTCAATAGGGCCTGGATGAAGCAGCAAGGTCTGCATCAGGTAAGTGTGCACCCAAGCACTTAAACACATATCCTCTTCTATGAGCCTGGCGCCTAAGGCGCCAGGACTGGGGTCCGCTATGAGCCTGGCGCCTAAGGCGCCAGGACTGAGTCCAAAGGGCCCCGACTTGGGCCCGCTGAGACTTCCCTGGGGAAAATGATGTCTGCCTCTGGGGTTGCTGGGCCCGGCCTGGCTCCTTAGAGGTAGGCATCATGACATTGTCACCCACTTGCCAACTTCCAGAGCCCATGCTCGGCTCAGTAGAGCATGGAGGGCTGTACTTTCTCTTTCTATGCCTTTGTGAAGGGCAGGGGATAAGCCACCATTATTTGTGAAGAAGCCATTTTAGATAGCCATATGCCATCTTCCATGATTACGTGCACCTAGCCTCATCGCTGCCCATGTTAGTTTATCACCCAGCAAAATCCCTAGACATTTAAACACTGTAAGCATGTGCACCCCTTTCAACCCTATGTCAATTTCTGCCAATGTGTAATCAATAAATACTCGGATAAGGATCAAGGGCGTGCAATCCCAAGATAACATTATCAGCAAAGGGCCACGGTTTGGTGTGTTGGGTAAAGTCTTTTCTAGCGCCAAGACAGCCACATAGAATTGTAGCAGTAGAGATTCTATAATGCAAAATGTAACCTTTCCTATACATTTCTATTGTAGCCCCTGGCTCAGACAGTTCTGCTTAACTACAATGCACCTTCCTCTGGAACTCTTCTTCCTGGGCCTGCCAGGAGAGGATAGCAGGAGATCCTAGCAGGGGGTCAAGAGGTTCTGATACATGTAGCACCTATTGATGATAGTGAAGTGTCAAGACACCTAGTCATCACTGATTGATGAATAAAAGCCATGATGGAGATGTAAAGCATAGGATGGAAATGACTAGTTTATCAATAACAATATTATTGTTATGACTTTATTGATTATTCAGTTTTTATTGCCATTCTTTGGCTTCTTTTGTGCGCAGTGAGAGGGCAACACCAACACACAGTGTAATGATGGTGTTCCCTTCAGTAGCAGCCATTCCCTCTTCCCTATCCTACTTAAGCTTAAACACATGGGGTAGCATTTTAACTTGATTGACTGCAAGAATATATTATGCATGAGCCCTGCTTATGATTGCATAGGTTTGTCTCAATTCAAAAGTCGAGACTCATATGCCAGGCACTCCAAACACGTACCTCAGTCATCTTGCTCCCGAATATTGAGGTGTTCCCATTGCTTGCAGTCTTTGCCAACATTTGGACAGGTTGTCCCAGCATAAGACTGGCAGACTCATCAATGCTCAGCTACTCACATGTACTATTATATGCCATGTTTTTTCATATGTTGCCCAGGTGCAGTACTGGCATACTTTGGCAGGATATGCCCTCAATGTCCATGAGCCTATGGCATTTGCAAGCTATTTTCATCAGTTCCCTTGCTACTGATGTCATATTGAAGGTATTGCCATCAACGAGCCAAGTACTCAAAAACTATGTTATGGTAGGATATTGGTCTATGCTGTGCTCCGCTGCCATCTGCAAGGTCTCCAGTCGCTCTGGCGCTCTGGTACATCACAACCAGAGGGCGTGGGTTGTAAACAAGAGAGGGGAAATGCAAGGTAACATTGTTGTGCTGATGTGTGTACCTACCACAGAAGTACCTTGTTCTCTGTGTGCTGGTTAGTGGCTCTTTGTTCTGTGTTGCGGGCACAGATACGCCCTTTTTGACGGCTTGTCGACTAGTTTGTTAACTAAATTAGGCAACTTTGCAAGATATAAAGCTTTAGCGGATATTTGGTAGGAAATGAACCCAATCAAAAACATAGCTCTCAACCATTTGTGTTGCAAAGGCGGGTGAAAACACCCGATTTTAGTTTTGGCGGGTGAGAGGCCCATTGAAACGAATGGGCGTGCTTGAGGCTTGGGGGGTGAGTCAGTTGTTTACAAGATGGGTGACACCCGCCAAAAGCGTATGAGTTGAGAGCTATGCAAAAAGGATTATCGTTTTCTCAGTGGTGCATGCTATATTTTCATGGATATGTAATTGTTCCTCCATAACGGGAAGTAGATAGAGTGATCAAAATACAGTTGATAGGTAGTGGCTTGTCAGGTTGCCCTCCCTTACTCTCATCATTAGGCTGCGGGGAATGTGGGGGACCTCCCTTTCATTTCCTGGATTAAGAGGTAGTAACCACATGCAGGATACCCAGGAGTACGTAGAAGTCAATAATTCATTGGCTGGAAGCAAAACAACCACAGAGGTATGTAAGCATATAAAACTCTACTTAGAGGAAAGAGCATAGCTTTTATGAATCACAGACAGTAGTCTAAGGAAGAAAGACAGAGTGTCTATATAGTAAAAGGTCAATTAACTATCTACTGATTTCCTCATATCTTATTGAGAGGAGCTGCCAAAAGAGTGGGAAACAGTCGGGGACATGGGCCACCTCTTGGGTATAGATGATTCAAAGTGTCACAGTCGGGGCATATGGGGATACGTCAGGGAAGCTACTGGAGTGAGTAGCCAAAAGGGAAGAATGCTTGATGATGGGTCTCAGAGATGGGGATGTAAACTGCCGAGGCCCCGTTGATCACAGGGCAAATCATGGAACACTATTGGTCTCTTGTAGAGCCCTGAGTCAGAGAAACACAGCCTTCACTCCAGACTGCCCAATCGGAAGACAGAGGGGGTCATTATGTGTTGGGCGGTAAGGGATACCGGGCACCGGTAAGGAGACCGGTGCCGGTAATCCCTTACCGCCTAATTCCGAGGTCCCTTAGCGGGAACTGTAAAGGACATGTGGTCTGACTACACGTCCTTTACGGGTCCCGCTAAGGGACCAGGGCACTAATAACGGGCCTGCTATTCGCGGGCCCGTTATTAGCGCCTTCCCCATTCCCATTTGAGCCCTATCGGGGCTCAAATGGGAATGGGGAATGGTTGGCTGAATGGGGACTTACAGGGTCCTCCAGGGTCGGAATGACCCGGTAAGTCCCCTTTCAACCAGACCGGTGCCGGACCCGGTATTGGGGGCAGCCATGGAGAAAATAGCGCCATTGGCTACCTCCAATCTCGGAATGAGACTAACAGAAAGAGCGACATTCTGGAAGGAGAAATCACAGTTAGCAATACTAAGTAACAAAACACCTGTAATCGGGAAAAGCCTAGGCCCTTTTGAGTTCCAAGTTTATTTATGGGGAAAAAAGTAAACAAGTCAGTAGTGGGACTCTTCTTCAAGACTTATTCCGTCTTCCCAATGATCTAATGGCGGTCCTAATAGTGGGTATTCTCAGGGCTTTTAAGGATCCAAAGTATTGTGCTGATTTTAGGTGTGCTTCCCTCATTAATAGAGAGAACAAAATACGGCCATATGTTCTGGCAGACAGGCTGTTCTTGCTTACTTGCAACTTGGTTCTCCCAGACCACAATTGATTCATCGCACGTGGCTGAATCTAACACCAATTCAAGGTCAATCATGGTGGCCCTTGATTCAGAAAAAAGTTTTGGGGCCTCATCACGAGTTGGACGGTATCCCAATGGTATTACTGCCGGGATACCTCCAGGGCTAATAGGGTTACCGCCAAACTCCCAGGCACTATTAGCACTGGATCATTGGCAGAACGGTAATTCCCCATTCTCCATTGTGCTCATTGGGGAATTCCCCATTCCCCATTGGACCCAAATTCCCAGCGCAATTACGCTCAGAGCTGGGGGTAAATGCTGCCAAACCCGTGATTTGGCAGACCCTTAAATGTGGCGGTAATAGCGTTATTGACACATTTAGGGGTTATTGCCAAACTCGTGATGAGGCCGTTAGTCTGTTATCTGTAGCTGTATGTTTGCCATGCAGTTTCAGAAGGGAAATCGTCTAGAGTTTCTTGGATGGGAAGTCTCATTTAAATGGGTCTGAAAGTGAGGGTTAGGGGTAGTGACTTGTTGTCTAAATTTTTCCTACTCAGCAGAGGGACCCAACCTGGCTGCCTGTTATCACCATTGCTAATAACATTTATGATAAATTCTGTTAGGCAACAGGTAATTAGGGACCCTATTATGAAAGGGGTTTAAGTCTCCCCGGGTAGACACAACCTATATGGCTCTAAATGCCAATGACCTATGTATGTGGGGAGCAACTTCACTCAGAGCTAAGAGATATTAATGTGATTGGGGAATTTAATAATTTATCAGGACTGAAGATTAAAATGACCTAAATCAGTACAAAGTGGAAAGGATGTGATCCAAGATAATTGTGAGATGTAGGTAGATCGATGCATTTTCTGATACCTCAAAATACAGATTGGGGTTCATGAATCTTTGTATGGACCACTTGTAAAAGGTTTGAACACGTTTGAAAAAGATATCTGCCCCTGAACCACTTGCTATTGTCTCTACAGAATTGACCCTTTCCTGTGATTCTCTTACATTGCTCAAAATATTCCATATGCAATTATGAGGGTGGAGTTTCTGAGGATAGGAGTATTTAGATGGGAATCAGTTTGACAGCTGAGTACACCCAGTGTAGGCTTATGCACATATCATATCTTTGTGTGGGATGGTGGATTAGGCATGATGGGTTAGGCCTAAAAAACAAAAAGATCAACTATAGGACTGTTTTGTTAGCGGGTCCGAATGAATGGAAGCACAAGCATTTGTTGGCTATCGGGATAACTTTGCAACTTAATCTAATGATATCATATGATATCATATGGCATTTATAACGTGCCTATACACACGTGTTTCAAGGTGGGAATCAGGGCTTAGAAGAGCTTCTTTATAAAGTGTGAGGGTTTGTAGATTCTCCCCTGGCCACTCAGCCTCTGATTATAGCATGGAGGCAGGGGACTGGAAGTTCAAGGTGTGGGACAACTCAAGATCCAAAGCTGCTGTGGAAGAGTACAGTGTTGAGGTACACAGGGCAGCTGGCCGGATTTGGGGAGTGAGAAAGCAAAGAGATGCAGGCCTATGTTATAGGACAGGGCAACCTGGAAAGTGTTCACAAAGAAGGGCATTAGAACCCATATATTTCTAAACATATCTCTAGTTTAGACAAGCCCTCAGGCTATCAGCTGGAAGGCAATTGTAATCTCACCAATAGCGCCGAATGTGCTGTCATGCAGTCCGACGAGAATGATGTCCATCTTGGACATGGCGTCGGCCTATTTATAGTGAGTGTTTGAGAGAGGCTTTAAGCAAAATGGGAGGAGATCCTGTGAGGAACTAATGTGACAACAGTAAAACAGACACAAGTGATCACAGTTCAAGGGTGTTTATTTAACTATATGCAGGGTGGAAAAACTCCTAATCTAAACCTAAATCTAAGAGGGGAACAAGCGTTGAACATCAAATGAGAAATAAGGCAGAGCTTGTAGCGTTGTGTCAAATAATATGTTATGTTATGTTATGTTATTGTATTTATAACGCGCACCTGGTACCCACAGGCTGATGGGCGTGGACTGACAAACAGCAAACATAAAGATTGAGTGAAAACCAGACTCAGACTAAAGAAGGGCATAGGCATGAGCGACTACAGCAACTGCCTATGCAAAGAGCAGGGTCTTCAACTGCTTCTTGAACAGTTCAGTTGAAGTTATTATTCTAATAAAGGCCTATTCTGAAGAATGCAAACTATTGCCAAACCTCAGAACTAATACAAAAAGGGCGTAGCAACGTTAGCAGTGACGGTAAATAACATGTCAGGATGCAGTAGCTTGGAACTCCCCCATGTTTGAAGCACGAGTAAGATGGGACCCTGGAGCACAGCACACACTCAAGCTTTCCCAGCACAAGTTAACAGTTCCAATGGGAGCAATCAGGACCATTGATTGGGAAAGTCTCGTTCCTTCCTGAAAGTCTCTTGCCTTCGAGGGCCTGAGGTATTCAGAAAACAAACAAACACAAAAGCTCTTCTTGCAGTTCACATTGGGTGAAGGTTTCACCCTTGGGCCCCCCTCTTCTGGGGCTCACCCTTCAAAAACAGTTCCTCTTCTCATTGGGTTTTGGGTGATGACTTCACCCCTGGATCTCCCTCTGTCCGGCTCGGACCTGTCTCAACTGTTGGCCTCCCTCCGCTGGGTTCCTTATGGCTTTCAACAAGTCTTCCTACTATTGTGCTCATAAAAGTTCGTTCAACAGTTCGCTGTGAACCTCCCTTTCTCGTGTTCACTTGATCAGGGTGAAAAGGGCTCATCCCTGGGCACCCCTCTTCTGGGCTGAGCCTTCTTTGTCAAATGAGACAGTGGGCCTCATTCCGAGATTGGAGGTAGTCATGGCGCTATTTGCGCTATGACTGCCTCCAATAACGGTACCGGCACCGGTATGGTTCAATGGGGATTTACGGGTGTAGTTCGACCTTTGCGGGACCGGTAGGTCCCCATTGAAAAAGCCATTCCCCATTCCCATTTGAGCCCCAATAGGGCTCAATGGCAATGGGGAAGGCGCTAATAACGGTACAGCAAATTGCGGTACCGTTATTAGCTCTGAAGTCCCTTAATGTGTCCCGTCCATATGGCCTGGTCAGACCAGGCGTTAAAGGAGGGACCTGCTAAGGGACCTCGTAGTAGGGCGGTAAGGGATTACCGGCACCGGTCTCCTTACCAGTGCTCTGTTACGCTTACCTGGCTCCCACAGAGGCGTCGATCGGAACTGGACAGCTGCGGTCTCCAACAATGTGACGTGTAGGGCCGAGATGATGGACTGGACTGGCCCACCTAGCTTCGTTTGCTTGGCCCGTAGGAATATTCTTCTGCAAATGGAGAAAGGGAATTAACCACCAGTGGAATTGAGCGTAAATCCCCCCACCCCCGCTGTTCTCCCCACAGATCACCTTTGATGTCCCCTCTTATAGTCTCACCTGATGGCTTGAAAAGATGAGCTCTCCATCCTGCATTGAGCGCAGTTGCTTCACTGGCTCGAAGGAATTGGTGAGTTCCAGAACAATATTGACTCTGAGATTCCCGGCAAGACGCCGTAAGTATTAAGTTCGTAAGAGTTCAAATGCCTGACTTTAACTCTTGTCCGATTCCTTGCAGGTTGCAGCTTGACCCTAATGAAGAGTTCCTCGTGGCAACCGGTAGTATTCTGGTAAGGATTTGTATTTTCCAACACAGTTCGATAAAATAATGTTAATATGTAACATGTTGCTTTCTCCCTTATTCAGGCGCTGAGAGAAAGTATGAAGTCTTGGGGAATAATACCTCCGGCGGTAAAATCAGGTAAGTCTATTGTGATGAGGAGGGTTCCCCTGGTTAGTAACTTTGTTTCACCTTGCTGTCCTTTTTTTTCCCCTTAGGGGCCGGGGTTCGGCGAAGATGCTGTGGAAGCTGCGCCGACCCGTGAAGAGAAATAGTACCCCCGGTGGTAAAATCAGGTAAGTCTATGGGGGGGTAACTAATATTCCTCTGTGTATTCCCTTGGCTCACCTTGCTGTTCTTGTCTTCTCCTTAGGTGCAGGAGTGTGGCGGGAACATGCAGGAGGATGCGGTGGAATGTGAAGATGGTGCGAAGGCCGGTGAGTTCAGCGCGGCGCTGCAGCAGGCGAGGCGACGCGCATAAAATAACTTCTTTCTTCCAGCTCGAAGGCGCGATGGATCGGGAATTCAGGTAAGGATTAAAGGTATTGCTCTTGTTCTAACCTTTTCTCCTTCTTTCTCCCTTTTTCTAGGAGCTCCAAACTTGAGGCGGGCGTGGCAGAAGGCTGGATGCAGACTTGCAGGCACGGTGAGCGTTACGCTGCTGGATGCAGAATAACGCGAAGCGTGTGCTGCTCTTCGGGCGTGGTTTAAATAGCCTCCAACGTAGTCCCAGGTAAGTATTCCTCCCCAGCCCCGCCCGAGTAAAAAATAGTCCCTAAGTAAAGTAGTCCCTTCCAAGCCTCCTTTGGCTTGGAGCTCTTGCAGCATGGTCTGCATCAGGTTTGTTTGCAGCATGGTCTGCATCAGGTAAGTTTTAATCTATGAGCCTGGCGCCTATGGCGCCAGGACTGACTCTCCATATGAGCCTGGCGCTATAGTCGACAGGACTGGACCCAAATAGCCCCTAGCAGGGGTTGTTGGGCTTGCTTAGGATAACTTGATGCCTGCTTCCGGGGTTGCTGGACGTGGTCTGGGCCCCCGGGGGTAGGCATCATGACAGGTATCCCTTACCGCCCTACTCGGAATGAGGCCCAGTATATTTATCCTGTCTTAAACTGTCTCTTGGTTTCTCCCTTCAACGTTCTCAGATTCCAAAATGACCAGCGGGACAGTGTACTTCCTTTGTCCACACAGTTTCTTGGGACTTTAGACTTTGCCCCTTCTTGTTAGCAACCCTTTTCTGGGTTCACTATTATCAACTTCAAATTCACTTTCACTTGTAATGTTCATGGGATTCACTTTCTCCTTTTACTTTCACCATGCAGGATTCACTTCCCTTAATTTCTCAAGTTTGTAGATCAAAGACTTTCGATTGTACGAGGATTTTACTAGACCATCTGTATGACCACTTTGACCTCTTCTGGCGTCTCACCTACAGCCTTCTGGTTTCTGTAGTTTCACTCAAACAGGGATCGACCAGACTCTCTTGAAGCAAAGCCCATGTTGTGCCGATTCCCTCTGAAGCTGGTCTCCCCTCAACACTTTTTCAGTTCTTTCAAAGTTCAATGCAGTACAAACTTGGCACTTTGCGTTCCTCATTCCACAAAACCTGGCTTTTATCAGTTCTCCCTAAACTTCTTGGCTTTCTGCTTTATTGGAGTCAAGGCCGGTACCAGAGTAGCAGGAGTTTCTCTCGCTCCTGCTTATCAGCATCGACACGCTCCGTGTACCATTGACATCTGTTGCAAGACACTTGTGCTATTGTCAGCAGTCTTAGGTTCTCCTCTGTCTCGTCATGCTGTCTTCCATGCTCGTAGTGTGCTCGCTCGCTCCACATTTTATCTCTGTGGAGAAAAGGAAAAGTGGTAGGTGTGCGTGATTCAAATGAACTGCCTGACTTTGCCTTACCCTCACATTGGGACATATCAGGTAAAAGGTTTATTGCAAATTTGTGGTTTTCTATATCGGGGAAAAGTGTGGGTATCAGAAACTATAGTCTTTACATTGGAAAGGGGAGTGGTTGAAGTGTCAGAGTATCCTACGGGACATGATGGGGGAGGTTTGCAAAATGGACGAGAATGACCGGGATGTAGAACAGAACAGAGGGAATTGTGGGAGCTGTAGTTGTCAAAGCAGGTTGGGAATGTGGAAAATGATAATCAGAGGGACAGGAAGAAGATGGATGGGGAGTATTCAAATGGAGACCGGTGAAACAATGATTCTGGGAGTTATGCTTTTTGGGTGTATCTGGGTTTAGGACCTTAGAGGATTGATTACATATGGAGGGGATGCTGGCACGTGGCAGGAGAGTTCTAACGGAAGGAAGTGTGGAAAATACAATACAGCCCACGAAAGCCTAAGATATCTCGCCCTCTTCACCTCCTCTGCCAAGATACCATGTCTCCCTTTGGGCATTCTCCTGAGCATATCCCCGGGCTCCCCTCCGCACGTGATCTATTCCCACTCGTCTGCCTTTAGGGTCGGGATAAGAGAAGGTCCTTCCTTTCTTGGCCACCTGAATAAGGGACTCTTGAGGTTTGCTAGGTGAGATATGCTCAGTTGTTTCACAAACCTCAGAGCCCCGATGGAAGATGACTAGAGGCAGGCACTGCAAGCTCCACCAGAATTGTCTTCATGCTCCAGGCTATGTGTATACCATATGTTCCTACATGGTGTATGACTACAGGATCATTATCCATAAAGTGGGCCACAGAGGCCATGTTACTTGTCTTCGATGAAGCATCCTGTGATGAGGTCCCCTGCCTTATTCTAGAGACTACCAATGGGGTGACCAAGGGGGCCACAGCCCTCCCTGAGCTACGAGATAATGGTATGCGGAGGATCTCCTGATCACCCTCACATATCCCTGATCACTGTGCCAGAGAAAGACACATGCCAGGCAAAAGTGCTGCTGGGCAATTAAGGGCTATTCCAGGTGATTTGTGACCTGATGTTGGGCATTCAAACCCCTCCCCCAACCAATGCTTAATAATATATAGGGCGTGATCCCATCAGAAGTGAGTGAGCATAACAGTCCTAAAGCTCTGAGGATGCTCGTCTTGCGCCCCACTGCAGATGCAGTACAACTGCAGTCCTGCGACAGTTGAGCACATGCACAGACTGACACAGTCAAGAGATCCAAGATGGCAGACTGCCTTCTTAAAGTTGTTGTTCAAACGCCTCTCAGATCACATGTTAGCACCTACACTACACCTGAATGGGGAAAGTCATTCCACAATAACCGATTCCCACAGTAGCCCTAATAAATATACATGTGTTCATGCCCTAAAACCCAGCCCAGCCATAGGGTAGGACCTGCCGGCATGTAAAAAGGATGTCCTCGGAAGAGGAGGTGTGGGCATTTGAAGAACGAGGTTGTGTGAGGAGTTTGGCGCGATTTGGTGATCCAGGAAAATAGCTGTGTAAGATGTTCAGTGAGAGACGGGGAAGAGCAGAGGAGGTTGGACACAGAACGGGGAGAAGAGCCATCACATGGTAGTATGGGAAGGTATCAAGAGGTGGTAGGAGGAACACATCAGGGGGTGGCAGTTGGAAGCCATCTAGAGTTCACAGGAGGTAGATATCAGGTGGTGGTAAGAGGTAGATATCAGGTGGTGGTAGGAGGTAGATATGTGTTGGTAGAGAGGAACAAGAGGTGGTTGGAGGTGGACATCAGGAGGT
The DNA here is from genome assembly GCF_040938575.1 of Ambystoma mexicanum. Lineage (NCBI taxonomy): Eukaryota > Metazoa > Chordata > Amphibia > Caudata > Ambystomatidae > Ambystoma > Ambystoma mexicanum. Next base: position 1,195,803,995 of record NC_090936.1, on the reverse strand, counting down.
GGCAGGTGGAAGACATCTTGAGGTGATAGGAGGTAGATATCAGGTGGTGGTAAGAGGCAGATATCACTTGGTGGTAACAGGTAGATATCAGATGTTGACAGAGGGTGTCAGGGGGTGGTAGGAGGAAGAGATCAGGAGGTGGCAGGTGGAAGATATCAGGAGGTAATAGGTAGATATCAGGTGGTAGTAAGAGGTAGTTCTCTGGTGTTGGTAAGAGATATATATCAGGTATTGGTAAGAGTTAGATATCAGATGTTGGTAGATGGCATCAAGGGGTGGTAGGAGGAAGACATCAGGAGAAATATATAAGGTGGTGGTACGAGGTAGTTATCAGATGGTGCTAGAGGGCATCAAGGGGTGGTAGGAGGGAGATATCAGGTGGTTGCAGGTGGAATGCATCAGGAGGTGCTACAATGTAGATATCATGTAATGGTATGAGGTAGATATCGGGTGTCGGTAGAGGGTATCAAGAGGTGGTAAGTGTGAGATATCATGAAGAGTTTGCAAACCATGAGAAAGCACAAGGGTCTAGCGATGGGGTAAATAGCAGGAAGTAACACGAGACACACTTAGTCCAAGGCACGGGTAGGAGTGAGTTCCAAAGTTGGGATTAAGCCCAAGGTATGAAGAGGAATGAGGTTCTGGAATGGTATTGAGGAGGATTGAGATCAGTGGACGAACATGGAGGTTGAACAGATGGAAGATATCAGGACCCTAGGGAAGAAGCCCTCTTAAGCTTCTCTGTGGAAATTGGGACAGACAAACCCAGTCGGCTCTGTCATGAAATGAAAGGGAAACCCCACCTCTGTCTGCAACATGTGGCAGAGACCAAGCAACATTTGGAGGACCTGCTGGGTGCCTGGGGTGGTTGTATTCTGCATTCAACCAGAGACACATTCTAGGCTCCCAGAGAATGTCAGGGATAGGGAGGGGCCCTGAAATGTGTAAAGCTTATAGGCAACTTTTTGTGATCGTAATTCTTTTCTTTTTGATTTAATTGGAGCTTTGAGACTGCAAAGGTTCACTATCTAGAGAAAGCGAGAGCAAGTAACATGTTCGATTGATTAGGTTCCAAAAGACCAGGAAAGGAGAGAATACCCTGACCAATCCATAGAGGACATCATTTGTTAGGAATGTTATTTATTTCAGAAGAGCCGTTTTGAAGGACTTCTGGGAAAAGGCAGAGAGCACCAGCCTAAGGTGCCAATAGGGGAGAAATGTTAAGGAGAATCTTCTGCCCAAGTCAGGGAATTGTTCTGTTTTTTAATAAGACATGAATAGAGTTCCGATACCCTTACACCCTGTGTGGTCTTGTCTGTTGATCCAAGTCCATGATATGACAATGCAGGCTGGTGGCCTTTATCATACAGCGTGGGGTTGCCCCCAACTACACAAATATTGGTTGAGAAACCTGGCAGAACTGTTGGGAGTGGAGGCCTGGATGCTGAAGGTAGTCACAAAGTCTGCAAGACTCTCTAAACCATTCATAATCATAGCCCTACTAGTAGCCAAATGGGGCATAGCATTGCCAATGGCCAAGGAGAGCAAGTCATGGGTACATCTTCCCCCGACAGGTGCTAAGGTAAGTGCTGCCCCGCTGCCCTGTGTCACCCCACCCCACCACCTTCAACAACATATTTCCCCCTCCCATCCAGGCCCCACTTGCCTTGCGCTGCCTGGTCCCTTGTGGACGCCCGGAACCGCAGTGTTCCCGGGGCATCACTGCAAATTACCGTCATGGAGGATAGGGAGAAAGGATTGGGTGCACGGTGGCCATCGTTTTTTTTTTTTTTTTTTTAAATGAGAAACGACGGCCTCTTTTCCTCTTTTCTCAAATTAACAAAAAAAAAAGGAAATTGTGTCCAGTGCATGGAGCCGGTTACTAATAATCAATATTACCCTCACGGGGTGGGAGGGTCATTAGCGGGCTTAGTAAAGCCCTCACTTCACTTAGGCTTCTACTTGGCCTGGGGCATTATCTGGCCTGGTAATGACCCTTCCCCCTTCTCGGGTAATACTGCTTAAATATCATAATTCTTCTGAAATCGCAGTGAGCGATATATCAAGGCTCTTTTGATGTCATCATGTACTGATTTAATTACATAACCCTCCCCACAATGCTTAAGTAGCGTACATGTGTTTTCCCTAGATGAAGTCTCCATCTTGATCTAAACCAGTTGGGTATATGCCTGCCGAGAGAGGGGGGGGGGGGAGTTGGGGGAGGGTGAGGGTGCGGGTGTGTGTGTGTGTGTATGCATGTCTTAATGCATGCATGCATTTGTGTGCATGAGTGTGTTTGTGTGAATCAAGGACAACAGAAACAGGTGGAGAGCTTTATTTAACTGAAATGAACCCTCCCCCACCCACACCCATCTGTGAATATGGCGCCCCGGGTAACCAACCACCCAAACCCCCAAACTTCCCACACATCATCTCTCCCCTGAACATTCCATTGTGCCGCCCGCATCCTCAAAGCCGTATCTACAGGACGTATGGCCCAAATCATGAACATGGCATATGCCCCTTCTAATGGCATATGAAAGATTATAGTTCAGGGCACATACATGATGACATATGCCTCCAACAGACAAGAGCTTAATGGCCACTGCAATAACATAACAGAAGAATAGTAACAACAACATATGCAGTAATAATGAGAACATCCTGGCGTACAATACCCAGAGATAATGGGCCTCATTCCGAGTATGTGAGGGTGCGGGTGTGTGTGTGTGTGTATGCATGTCTTAATGCATGCATGCATTTGTGTGCATGAGTGTGTTTGTGTGAGGGTGCGGGTGTGTGTGTGTGTGTATGCATGTCTTAATGCATGCATGCATTTGTGTGCATGAGTGTGTTTGTGTGAATCAAGGACAACAGAAACAGGTGGAGAGCTTTATTTAACTGAAATGAGCCCTCCCCCACCCACATCCATCTGTGAATATGGCGCCCCGGGTAACCAACCACCCAAACCCCCAAACTTCAGACACATCATCTCTCCCCTGAACATTCCATTGTGCCGCCCGCATCCTCAAAGCCGTATCTACAGGACGCATGGCCCAAATCATGAACATGGCATATGCCCCTTCTAATGGCATATGAAAGATTATAGTTCAGGGCACATACATGATGACATATGCCTCCAACAGACAAGAGCTTAATGGCCACTGCAATAACATAACAGAAGAATAGTAACAACAACATATGCAGTAATAATGAGAACATCCTGGCGTACAATACCCAGAGATAATGGGCCTCATTCCGAGTATGGCGGTAAGGGATAGCGGCACCGCTAACGAGAGCGGTGGCGGTAATCCCTTACCGCCATACTCCGAGTTCCCTTTGCGCCATGGTGGTTTTAACACCTGCTTTTAGCAGGTGTTAAAAACCATGGCGCTAAGGGACCTTGATGTTAATTACGCCACCGTAATTTACGGTGGCGTAATTGACGCCTTCCCCACTCCCATTATGCCCTATGGGGCAAGAATGGGAATGGGGAAGGGTAAATGGGGATTGGGGAATTACCGCCCCGCCAACCTTGGAATGGGATGTAATTCCGCCATCCACCAAGGCGCTGCCGGTCCGGGTACGGCGTCAACCAAGGCGTTAATAGCACCATTGGTTAGCGCCGTACTCGGAATGAGGCCATGTCCGATTGTGCACTGAGCTCACTCCAGCACATCCTCACACTGGTGCGGTGGCATCATATGGTGGGCCACCAGGCGGTGGCCCACCATATCAGAATCAGAGCCACTGGTGTATTCATTCTCCCAGAAAGCAGAGTCCTCAAACTCAACTGGGCGCGCGTCATCTGCACTCCCCTCAACAATACACTGTCATCAGAACTCTCCCCCTGATCACCCTCCAAACCAATCTTGTCTACATGTATCCCACTGCTCTTAGTCTACTGATTGCCACTGTCCAGGGAGACCCATCCAGGCATTGACTTTGTGAACCTCATAGCAAGCAGAAACTCTGGCAAGCACCTTCACCCTGGTGCAATTATTGCCAGCTTGCTGTCCACCTCAACCTTTCTCGTAACCACTTTATCATCACACTCTTCAATTAACTCCCCCTCCTCCCCACCTGACTGAACTCTGCGTGTATCTATGTACTGCATTAACAAATTATGTATATCCAAGTTCACTGCCGTGGAACTAAGTATGCGTTTTTTTCTGTAACACGCCACGATGCCCCAGGGCTGCGGTGTGCTTTATAAATGTTAACTGTTAAATAAATAAATAATAACTAATACCTCTTGTATTTCTACTGATTTGTACGTTCCCAGTCGAGCACCTTGTGCATATCCACCTCTGTGGATTGCTTGCCTGCCAGCCAAGCTGGACACAAGCTGCCTTGAAACCATCTTCACCTCAGCTTACAAATAGTGACAACCCAGTTGCCATGGGAGGGGTCGAGGGTCAGGCGACTATCATGCTCTCCAGCTCGCAACACCAAACTGGACCACTGGCAATAGATCACTGCAGATATTATTTCTTGAGGCTGGTAACTCTCTCCAACAAACCATTACATCTAGGGTTTTACAAAGCTGTGGAAGTACCTTCCTTCCTAAATCTGACAACAAGGAATTTTTCTCTGCAGAATTTAATTGGACACGGTTATCACTGATTATTTCTTTGGGCAGGCCCTCCCTACTGATCACAGACTGCAGGAACTGTGTTACCTAAGCAGATGTCATTTCACATAGAAATCTAACCTCAACCCACTCCAAAGAGTGATCCACCAGAACGACTGCAAATCTCTTGCTGTGTCACAACACTTGCATGGGACCTGTCAAATCCAAAGCTACTTTCACCCACACTGTACCCAGCATCTGCAGAGAAATAGGCTCGGGAGAAGTTTGAGTCAAACATTTAGTGATTCCAGAACATGGCCACGTGCTCCACCTCTGCCACCAATACAATTCTACCCAAATCCCACCCCTCATCCTTCTCAATCCCCTGTGCCACTCCTGCTCACTCACAGGCCAAACACCATTCTGAATTGTTGCAAAGCCTAACTCTGCTTCCTGGGCACCCTCAGCCCCTGAGAGGGCACATGGCACATGGCACGTGATATAAATAAATCATTTCCATGTTTTCATGTTACTCCTTGTCCCACAGAAAACTACAACTTAAACGTATACTCATGTAAGTTTGCCAACCACCTGGCAAATTGTAGGGATGGCAGTTCTTGGAAATGTAACCCCCACAAAACGTCCTGATATGTTGGCATGCTTAATAGCATGCTAGCCCTTCATGCATGATCACCACATGCTGTTTTCAATATCATGCAACAGCCAGGATGCATATGCAAGAGGTGCCTGCCCGTCATTCTGCCTTTGGCTGTGCATGGCCCTTTGCCATACTCACATGCATCCACTCTCACATATGGCTTTGCATCCAAAAAAAAAAAAGAAACGTGTGCAGGCTGGGGGCAGGACGGCGTCTAGCAAGACACTTCTCAGGGGCACAAAGAAGGACAACGGGAGGCCTTCAATGAGGGCACTGCCACCATGCAGGTGGAATAGGACCAGAGATTGAACGCTGGATCTAAAGGTGTGCAGAGGGAGGACAGGCTTCACTTTCCGCATGAGGGAGACCCGATATCAAGCTGTCTGAGTTTTTGTAGCTATGTAAGTCTTGAAGGAGACGTGTTTTTTGATGTGGAACACGAGGGACTTGGTGCAGGAGGTGATCTTGGGTGTGAATCCCTCAAGGGTGCATATTAATAATTATATAATTGGTTATTCATAATGTGCTAAAAAATGAAGAGGGTTCTAAGTGCAGATTTGGGACTCAAACCTGTGTTGCTCTGTATCGTATTGCTTCCAAGATGAGTGCGTTGGCAAAGAGCTATACTATCCATGGTTCATGGTTGATAGTCGGCTCAGTATGTCTGGGTGTTCAGGGTTGTTGGTGAGGAGTAATGTGTTCTTGGAGGGGTTGAGCTTCCAGTATGCACTGGGCATCCAACGCTGGATCAGCAAGAGGCAGGTTTTGAGCCTGTGGAAGTCCTTGGTGGAGTCGATCGTGAGGTAGAGCTGTGTGCCATCGGTTCATTGGTGGATGTGGATGTTGTGCGTGGCTAGGAGGGCTCCGAGAGGCTCCATGCATAGCTTGAAGATCACTGAGGAGAGGATGGAACCTTTCAAGATTGCACAAGTGACGGATGGCATTGTCGATCAAGAGGAGTCCATCTGAACAAACTGCTGGGGTTGGCAAGGAAGGTCTTGAACCTGCGTAGGATAAGGTTGCTGATTCCCATGTGCCAATCCATGGTGTACATGAGCGCCTGGTGGTCTACTGTGTCGAAAGCAGCTAAGAGGCCGAGGCTGTTGAGGGTGTCATCAAACACCTGTATGGTTGCCATCTCTGTGCTGAATCTGGGTCTGAACCCGGAATAGTAGGTTTTGAGGATATTGTTGGTGTCGATGTGTTGCTGTAGTTGAGCAGCTACTGCTTTCTCGATGATCTGACCTTGTAAGGGAAGATAGGAGATGGGGCGATAGTTACCTGGGTTGTCGGGATCCAGAGTGGGTTTCTTTAGTATAGAGAGGATTTGTCATGTCTTCAGAGTCAATGGGAAGGTGCCTTGAGTAAGGGAGCTATTGATCTACAGGAAGGGAAGCTACGTTTTGTGGGGAGGGTCTTGAGGATGAATGCTGGGAGGATATTGACTGTATATGATGTGGCTTTGAGGGTGGCCAGTGTTTCTACCTGGTCCTCTATAGTGTCTTGAATGTTGTCCAGAGTGTGTAGATTATGTGAGGAGGGACATTAAGTGGGTCTGTGGATGCAGAGTTGGTATCTCTATGCTGGCGAATCTTGCTGATTAAGTCGATGAAGAAGGTGTTGATGGAGGTGTATTTTTCGATGGAGTGTAGAATGGCAGTGTCAGGTAGTGGGTTGACATAGAGATTGACCGCTTTGAAGAGGGCTCAGCTTTTGTTGTTGGCTTCTGCTATGGTGTTTTGATAGTAGGGGGTTGTGGCTTTGTTGATTAGTGGTCGGAGGGTTGCTCTGAGTTCTTTGAGGAGCGCCTGGTCAGATGTGCTCCTGGAGAGGTGCCAGGTTTTCTCTTGTTTCCTTATTACACTTTTGCTGAGGTTGAGTTCTTGCATGTACCAGGAGTCTGATAGTTTGGAATTGCTTGTGTGCTATTTCAGAGGTGTGTGTTGGTTGATGGAGGCTGAGAGGGTGGCATTGAGTGTTTCGAGTAGAGAGTTGCAGTTTGTTTGGGGGTGTTCGGTCCATGTGAGGTGGAAGTTGGCAAGGTCTTCCATGAGGGAATCCACCAGGAAGTACTTGGAAGACCTGAAGGTTGGTCTGAAATGTTCAGCTGGGAGTGCTTGACTGGGGTGGTGTGCAGGATGTTGAAAAGCATGGCCAGATGGTCAGACCAGTCAAGTGGGAAAGGGATAGCTCTAGTGGAGGGATGGGAGTGCAGTGATGATTAGGTCAAGGATGTTACAATTCTCGTACCTTGGGTCTTTCATGTGCTGTGTGAGGCTGCAGAGAAGACGGAGGAGGGCTTTCTTCATCGATTTGGTGTTCTTGTTGCCTGGGCGGTTGAAGTCGCATAGGGAGATGTTGTTGGTGTGCGTGAGGGACATGTTCGTGACCAGGTCGGTGAAGTCTCTGATGAAGGGAGACAAACAAGGGGTGGTAGGTGAGCTGCCTGTGATAGATTAGTAATTGCAATGTATTTAAATGCAAATTCAGTCAATTGTGATCTAGAGCATTAATAGACAATACTATTTTTTGCCATATAATGTACTACTGTGCAAGGTACAAACATGCACTCAGTTTTCGTAATGTAGATCAGCTTTTCAGTTTTCTGAAACTATTTTTATTATTATTTGGTCGGTGACGAACCTTAGTTGAGTGTGGGCGCTGGCTGGATCTGTGTGCCCAATGTTGGTAGTTGAGCTAGCTATTTGTCGTCTAATAATAGTCCAGTCTTTAGGTTTGTAGACATGGCATTTTATTGGTGTATGTTACCAAAACCAGTCAGTATGTCATTGTGAGCCAAAAAAGTGAAACAAAACAGCCGACGCGCGTTTCAACCTACGTTTTTCTCAAGGCAGGGGTGTTATATCGGAAGGCTCGAGTTGGAGCTGTTGATTTTTCACCCGCGTTAGGATGTCAGGAAATTGGCTGCCAAAAAGATCAGGCTACTCAGCCAATTTCCTGTAGGCAGCAGTCAAAATTCTGAGCATAAACACAAGGTGCGCAGGGGACCACCAATCCCGAACCTACAACTCCACAATCTTTGAAAATATTTGTATTATTACTGTAGACTTTCTGAGACAGGAAATCTATCTGTAGTCAGTGATAGACCTTAATCCATTTGACAAGAGGGTGGCATAGCTTGATTCCTCTACACAAGTATCCAAATTACTTTGTAAAACAAAAAGTGTGAACAACATAAGCAAAGAGAAAAGTCCACAGAAAGCATTATATCATGCAGGAAGTCAAATTAGTGCAAAGCAATGCAACATTAGAACAACAATGTGGACCACATAGACAAAGAGAAGAGTCCACAGTAAGCATTAGTTAATGGAGGAAGGGAAATTAGTGCAAATCAATGTAACATGTATCAAAAAGTGCAAAGATATACAGACCAACTTGAAGCATCTAATACTGCATGTTAGTATCCTATGCAAACACTAAAACTGTGTTCAGTTTCAACATCCTAGAGAAAGCATAACTAATATAGCATATCTAGGAGAAAAGACCTTGGGAAGGTGTACCGGAGCCAGGCTAAAGGATGACCTTGTAATGGGTCGAAGTCAGGAAAATGAATCATAGTCCAAAGTTCAAAAAGGGTGAACATGCAGGCACCAAGTGGTGCTGGAGTCCACAGACATTTCGGCTTTAGGAGTTTAACAGCCTTCTTCTGGAGCCAAGGCGTGGTTTCCCCTACAAGAAGTGGAGGGGGAGATGAGTTCAAAAGGGGATATTCTGAAATATCCTGTCAAGTGCAATTTGCAGCCTGAGTGTCATGAGAGTATGTACACAGAGTTAAAAAAGAATTGAAAGATATGTCAAGAAAGCACAATTCCGGTCCTTCATTGACCTTAACAATGGTGGCACCCAGCGTGGGGGCCTTCTGGCTTAAAAAGTAGAGGTTGTGTGGGTAGTATCCACTATAGATACGATGTCTCAGGTGCTCCTATTTATATGCTGGAGGTATGGCACTGGAAACTTGAAGGCTAATAGAAGTGTGCCCAGATGAGAAAGAGTCCCTAGGGCGTTATAACACACATGTGCGGTGGACATATTCAGTAGTACTGGAAATAGGTAGGCCAAATGCGGGGCTGGGTACCTTAATGCCAGAGTGCGAGTGGCGAGCTGTTTTCTGGCTCGCCTCTAAGCGATATCACGGTCTGCTGGGCTGGGAGTACGTGGGTTAAAGATAAGGGGCTTGTTGCTGTAAATAAAGCAAAAAGATCTGTGCATTATGAATGTATCGCTTGGTAGCTCATGGTGGATGTGGCAGCAGCAAGGATATTGCAGCTGGATGGTATCACAGAGCTTACCAGTTTCACGTGGCATTGGAAGGAGATGGCTCTCTCCCAGCGTATACGAGCATGAGTGGAGTTGTAGGAGATCACTGTCTCCCCGCAATGGCAGGCGCGAAAGGAGCTGTGCCTAGTGGAAGGCTGTGCATGTGTAGGAGGGTGCAGTGGCTCTTCTACGCACATGCGCGGTTGGATCTGTTCTGCCGGTATCATGGGAATGGGCAAACACAGTGGGAGTGAAGCCTGCAAGTGGAGTGGAAAAGGTTATAATGCTCCCGCAAGGGGGTAGGGGGGGGGACTAATTCAAAAAAGAAGAGAAAGGCGAAGATCCCTACTGGACAATGTCGTATAATCACCTGCCAAGTGTCTAATTGAGGCAGGAATGTGAGAGAGAAAAGGGGGGAGAGAGCAAGGGTTGAGAAGTGTGGAGGATTCATCCAAGGGCATGTAGGTACCAGTTAGCAACTCTCGCCCTCCCCCCTGTATGTACAGACTGGATGTTATGCAATGTGGCAAAGTGCCAAGTGGCACTGAGCCTGGTCAGGCAGAATAAATAACTGCCTAGGGTACCCGTGTGGACGGCGCTCCCTAACTGGGGGGCCAGGAGCAATGTAGGGACTTCCTGAGCACTGGAAACTCAAGGGTAGTACATAGTTCATATGTAGGTGCCAGATGGATGTGCCTCGTTCAGTCCTGTGGATATGGATTTAAGTTTGAACATCCACCAGGCTTCTTTGAAATTCAGAGAGTTGACATAATTGCTGGTTTTGAGCACTTCATCCACTACTCACCATAGGAGGTTGTCTGGTCCATGCTGTAATTCAAGAAAGTGAGGTGCTGTAAGGTTTTTTGCACCGGATCCTCGATCTTCGCTCACTCATTCTTTTATAGATCGGTCTAGAAGTTTGGCCCACATATTGTAGGACACAAGAACATTCGATGATATAGATCACATTGAGTGATTTGCAGTTAGAGAAATGGCGTAGTTGCCATTGCTTGCTTCCTATGGAACATGAAGTCATTATTCATGTGAATGTGCATGTTGTGCAGCTTCTGCAAGGGTAATGGCCCCTGATTTCTCTTAGGTTCCACAATGAGGATCTGGTGCTGCTTTTGCTCATTCTTGCGTGCGTTCGTACATCCTTGAGATTATTAGATCTCTTCAAGGCCATTCTTGGCGTTCGTTCATTTGGTAGATTCAGTTGGACTAGTGGCCAAAACATTTTCATCATACCCTTAAGTTTGGTTGTGCTGGGTCCAAAGGTTGTGACGCAAGTGATGATGTCTTCTTCAGAGGTGTCATGGTTTTTAGGGGGCAGTATTGATTCTCTGGGCGTGAATTTAGCCCTCTTTTGTGTATTTTTTAGCAGTTTCTTGGGGTAACCTCTTGCTGTCAGTTTGCTGTGCAGTGTGGAGGCATGTGTTTTAAATTCCCCGATGTCAGTATAGTTCCTGCGGATTCTCAAGAATTGGCCATAAATTAGATTATTCCAGATTATTCTGATGAAGGGAGTGCTGGGTTTGGGTGGTCCATAGATGAGATGTAAGGTGACTCTGTCCATCGGGGAGAGTGGAAGTGTCAGGAGAGGACTTTGAAGGAGCCAATGTTATCAACATGAAGTCTGGTGCAGGGCCATGGGGTCTTGTGGATGACTGCGAGGCCTCCGCCTGTCTTGTTCAACCAAATAATGTGTTGGATGCTAAAGCCTGCGGGGACAAGGACGCCTAGGAAATGGGTGGAAGTGGCTGTCAGTCACGCCAAGGTGATAAAGATGGCTTCAAGGTCATGTATAGTGATGAGGTCGGTGATGTTTGCAGGATAGATGATAGCTGAGCGGACATTGGCGAGCATCAACTTCCGTGTTGTGGACAGTGAATGGGTCTTGATGGGCTTGAGGCTGATGTGGGTGAGGTTTCTGCATTGTGCAGTCCATGCCTCATACGATGGGTGTGGAGATGGAGGGAGAAAACACATGTCTGTGCCCGCTTACCTGTTCTATGAGCAGGGGGTCAGTCCCTGCGTCCTCCCAGTCCAAACAGTTCCAAGCAGGAATTCTCTTTTTCTTCATCTGCCCTTCACTTGGGATGCCCAGGTGAGAGAAGACATTGACCTAAGAGTTAAGAGCAGAAAGCAAGAGGCAAGCTAAGAAGATGGGTGGGGCTTAGGCCACGTGACATAGATCCAATTTCACCTTCTCAGCAACTGCAAAGGAAAAGAGGCTGTAGGACTGCTTAAGTAGGGATAAAGGTTGGCAAAACAGGAAGGCACCAACAGTTTAGCAGTGATTTACAGGTGGGCGTAGTTTAGGCCACGTGACCGATATCCACTTGCCCCTGCTCACCAATGGCAAAGGAAAAGAAGCTGTAGAGGAGCAGACATACACATCGCATGAGATCCCATGCACCTACCTCCCCAATATTGGAGACATGAGACCATGCCCTGTCTAACGCCAGCTATTGTACTAATACTACAGCAAGTATTTGGAAGATGGTGTTCATTAAGACAACCACATTGAATGTACGCTCGAGGTGATGACAGCCTGCAGGAGAAGATCCCTGAAGGAATATGAGCAAGAACTAAGAAAATGGACTGATGACGTCACGAGAAAGTGTGCACAAAGTCCTGAAATACTGAATGAAGATAATATATGATTCCTAGAGGTGGAATAATAAAGACTCAAGTGAAACTTAAAAGTGTAAACAAAGAAGATTACATGACAGAAAGCAGAAATCAATAGTATAATGAATGTACATACGCTGAAACGCAAGATAGATGAAGTCATTGTCTCGGGTGGATAGTTCAGCGGCAACGTGCTCGGCTTGGAAGCAAGACGACACAGAGCACCACAGGTTTGATCCCCGGGTCCGCGCTTAGAAACCTCTGGGTATTAAGTGTGTTATAAATAACCAATCATATCATAGCATTGTATAGTCTATGTACAGGTAGTGAATAGAATGCACGTGGAGCCACCATTGTACAGAAACTGGACATTCGTGTCATGAAATAAGTAAGCCAAAGAACCATGGAGACAAAATGAAAGGCTGTGTCGCAGTAGAATAACAGTTCGTTGGAGCTGCGTTGAGAGTCTGTTTGGCCCAAAGTCCAGTACCAAGAAGTCGAGGTCAGCTCTCTACGCTGAAGAGGAACATGTGTGTGGGGGATGAATCCTCCCACGTCAAGGTGCAAGAAAGAACACAAAGGATGCCAAGTCTTTATTTATTAAAACATTTAAAAGCTTGCAGAATGAGCAGAATCGTGGTCTCTTGTCACGTGAGTCGAGGCGGAAAATAGGGCTTGAACCTGGAGTTCCAAACACGATAGCGAATGCCTTCACACCCGTTGCATTCTTAGGTCAAGAATACTCTGCAAGGCCAAGTACAAAGAGAATGTCATGGCAGAGGCATGGGTGGTGAGAGATGCTGGTCTAATTGCGTGGTAGGGCAGCTTCATGTCCTATCTACTTGCACCTGTGTCTTGGCCTATGGCCTGCTAGATGAATCAAATGTTCTAGACATGGCACAAGCATGCCTACCAATTACATTAGTCTGTATAACAAAGGACCTTATAGCTTGAGAAACCAATGAAACACTGTTTAACTGATTTTTCTTAAATGACACATATGAAGAGGTAGGCATAAATTGTCCACCTGCTATCTGACAGCCAATAACAAACCTAGCTCCTATATGATTGTATACATAGATGTGTCTCTTAACCAATCCCAATATTTGATAGGTCCTTCACTATTGCCACACAGTATGCCATCATTCTGACGCATAAATAAGTATATCATTGTCTTTTTTGCGGAAATTGTTGGGAGAATTAGCGCACGTCCGTTTATATTTGTTGTAACTCCCTTTTAGATCATTGCTAATAAAACAGCAACTTGCAATCTTCTTGAGTTTGTCCCGTTATTTGGACTCTGAATTATTCTGGTGTAATACCATGCACAAAACAGGAAGGCGCCAACAGTTTAGCAGTGATTGAAAGGTGGGCGAGGCTAAGGCCAGGTGACCGAGATCCACTTGCACCTGCTCACCGCCTGTACCCCTCCTCGGCGTCCCTCTGTATCCTACTCTGCTGTGTATCTATTCTGTTACCTCTGAAAAGCACTCGGTTATACATCTGTAATGTTGTATATCTATGTAAAGCGTTCTGGTGTGTGTCTGTATTGTTGTATACCTCTATAAAGTGTGTCATTGCTTCTTGAAGCTAGGTCTGCGCTCAATAAATACCATAATAAAATAATTATTTGTTTGCTTGCTCTACGACAAGAAATTACAACAAAGATTGGGGTCTCCAAGTCAGGACCTTGTGCGACCACACCTCAACAGATTGTTGTGATAACAACTAACTATGCAAAGAATGGTCATTTAGATTCACGGTACTCAAATATGTGTTGTGCCAGCATCCCAAAAAATATTGAATTGATTTGAATCTTTAGAGCTGGCTTGGACACCCCTCCCTTAGGCGCCACCCATGAGAGCTTCCACTGTATACATGTGCCAGTCTGAGTGCTCTTGGCAGCCTCCACTTTGCCATTTACCCAACTACGTTTCAGGACGAAAATAGATTATCACACATTGTGTGCTTATGTTTGGGAAAAGTGGTCAAAGTTGTCATCCACAACCCTTCCACTAGAGCAACCAATAACTAGCTGCAAAGTGCCTCATTTCGTGTATCATGGTAACATTAAACAAAGGGGGTATTTTAAATACTTACGATTCTTAAAGTACCACCGACTTAATGATTGAGTTCTCACTGGATATTTACTGCAAAGGGTGCTTAAAAAGTATTAAATGGGATACATATGCTTCATTTCCCTCATGCAGTACTTTTGATGAACCCAGAGCTGTCACTAACCAATGCCATCCCAATCTGAAATTAGGTGATATTTAAAACATTTGAGGTATTTAAAATTCCACTTGATTTTAACCTTTCCAGCATGCCTCTAAGGAAGCCAGAATAAGTGCTTAGAAAATGCATCAATTTGCCCCAGTTACTGCAATCGTTCATGCTGCAGCCATTGTGTATGTGTAGGTATTATTACATTGCTGTTCAAAAAACTTAACGTGACTTTTTGTAACGTGCTATACACCCAATGGCCCTAGAGCACACAACAACACTTCGATGTAACGTTTCGGATGAAATACGTTTTTTTTTTTTCTTTTTAAACCTGGATTAGTTCATGAGACGTCTCCTTAATACCCTTCATATGTTCCTACCAACATTGTAAATAGAACCCATTATAGTGACCTTTCATCAGCAGGATTAATGTAATATGTGATGTCATCAGTGATGTAATCAATTTTGTCATTAGTGATGGCATCTTTGATGTCCTAGATGCAGTCTTAGCAGTGCACGGTGGTGGCACAGGTTATGGTTGCTTAGCTTAACATAACTGGTACATTTCTGGGGGTTTTCGATTTTAATTTTAGCCATAATGTCCCTTTAACAAAGTTTTTTCACTGAATTGTATATGTTTTTATTAGTGCAACTTAAGCATGACATCCCTTTAACAACATTGTTTCCCTGAATTTCATAAATGTTTACCAGTGCATCCTATTTTTCTACAATTTCCTTATACCTATTTTTAATGATTCCACCTATTTTTAATTCACACTCACCTCCAATGTAGCAGCTCCAGAGTCCACAGATAGCATAAAAGCATGTGGGCAGCAGATAGCAACCACAAAACCCAGAAGCAAAGGGGACAACAGAACATTTTTTACCCTTCTAATAACAAAACCATATACATAAATTATTTACTGCACCCAAATATACATCTTTATACATTTCAACATTTAGAAATGTAAAAAATAATGTTTCATTTAGCACACAATATTACAGAACTAGGTGGGGCACCCGGCCTTGCCCATGTCCTGATCGAGCGATGCCTCATGTGCCCTGAAGGGTGTTGCTCTTGTCCTCTTGTCGGAAAGTCTTGCTTCAGTTTGCTCTGGCATCTCATTTGCCTTGGAGAAAGTTGCTCATGTCCTCTGGTCGGCAAGTCGTGCTGCTGTTCTTTGTTGTGTTTCAGAATCTCTTGATCTCTTGATATTGATTTTCGCTTTGCATCAGATGGAGCTTTTCCAAGTGATGTTCGTTTTTTGTGGGCAATGTTTGATATGATATGATATGATATGGCATTCATAATGCGCCTATACACAAGTGTTTCAAGGCGCGACGAAGCAACGGAGGGGAAAACAGTGAAAGACAGACAACGATCCTACTAGGCCAGGTATCATTCAGATTGTGCAAGTGCGAGGGAAGGGAAAAAAAGGAAGAGTGCCAGGGGGAAGGGAAAGGGGACAGTGCAGTACATGGGATAGAAGAATAAATACGCTAAATAAAACGGCCTGATGGTGGCAAGTGCAAGGTAAGAGCTGACATAAGTGCTGGGAGGGGGACTGTAGGGATACAGAACCAGTTCCTAAGTGCAGGGGGTTGTCAGGGAGGCAGGGCAGGTGTGAAAAAGGTGGGACCTGGCCCCAAGAATCAGAAGGGGTGGCCAAGTAACCAGTGCAGAATTGGCAGGGAATTTCAGCAGGGGAGAGAGGCAGAGAAAGCAGAAGGAAGGTTTTGAGGTGTTTCCGCAACCGGAGATGGTTCTCCTCAAGTTTCAGGGCGGCAGGAAGGCTGTTCCAGAGGGCGGCCCCTGCCGAAGAGAGAGAATGACCACGAACTTGTTGCTTGGAGAAGCGGCTGACCCTGAGGAAGTTGGAGGCAGATGAGCGAAGAGCCCGAGAAGGAAGGTATTTAGGAAGAGAGAGTTGAAGGTAATGCGTCCCCAACCCCCAGAAGGCCTTGTGGACAATGCCGAGGGTTTTGAACTTGACCTCGCAGCCACTGGGAGCCAGTGCAGAGATTTCATTCCTGGAGAGATACGATCCCTGGGCTTGAGGCCAAGGACAAGTCTCGCAGTCCTGTTTTGGATAAGTTGCAGAGGGCGGAGAGTAGAGGCAGGCAGATTTAGATAGAGGCTGTTACAATAGTCCAGCTTGGAGCGAACCAGGGCTCTGGAGACGGTAATCTTCTGGGGGAAGAAGAGGAAAGGAAGAATACCTCTGAGGAGGTGCAGCTGGTAGTGTGACTTCTTAGAGACGTCGGAGATGTGAGGAGAGAAGGAGAGTGTGGAGTCGAAGATGACCCCGAGGTTTTTAGCATTGCAGGTGGGAGCAGGAAGATGGCCAAGAGAGGCCGGCCAGAGAGTTGAAGGGAATGAGGGAGAGGGTGTCCGATGAGTAGAATCTCGGTCTTACTGGCATTAAGACAGAGGTCATTGGCGGCACACCACACCTGGATAGCAGACAGACAGTCCAAGATGAGGGAAGGAGAGGAGGAGGCCGAGGGTAGCCTGAAAATGAGCTGGGTATCATCCGCATAGCACTGACAATTGGGACAGAGAGCAGCGATGCGATGGGCAAGGAGTCACTTAATGGCTTCAGCACATTTCAGAAAATGTGATTGTGCTTTCTTCTCGTGAATGAACTTAAGTAAACTGCATCCTTGCAATTTTCCAGATTTGGAGTGGCATGATAAAAAATATATATATTTAATTCCCTTTAAAAATGCTTTAATAAAGACTTTGGAACTGTATAAAGTTACAATAAATGTATACATTTCAAAGGAATAACCAACACATTGAACATTTTGCTTCAGACACTTCTCCAAATTTTGCCTCCATCTTGTTCCTACTGTAGTGAATTGGTGTGATCATCAGTAAATGAGGGTGTCTACTGAGTGAATGTTTTGCATCCAGACATAGACTGCACTCTTGCCCCAGACAAATGAGAAATACATGCACAATTTGGTAGACATAGGGTCACCGGCGTGGATTTGTATAGCCGACAAACATACACACATGCATACATTCTGCTTTATATAAACATTTCTCATAAGCAAATATCACCATTTTTCATTTAGTTAGAAATGGTAAACACACTTGAGTGGCTAGAATAAAAAATCTTCCCAAAGAAGAAAGGAGTGATGACGAAATCTCTAATGAAAAATACAATATATATTTCAAGGCAAACAAATAATGTAACTTATACAGAGTTTATTGAAATATTAACTTCTTTTTTTCTTATAGTACATTTAGAGGACGAAACCACACTGCCGAGTAATTATGGAGAATCCCAACAAGTAGAAAGAAAATCCAAATCCCCAACTGTTCAGAATCAAATCATGAACTTGTCTTTAAAATTAGATAAACTTACAAATTACTTTAAAGAATGTGTAATTTATGTTACAAATCATATCATTAGACTTCTTGATTATCACTACCCTACTTGTACCTGTCCCCATTTCCCCCAACAATCACCCAAATCAAATTCAGAAAACATAAATGGCAGATGGTTTGATGAAACTTCTGTCCCTCCCTCCCCTGATTATAACTTTATAGAAACTCCAAAATAGTGCCATTCAGGTTTCACATTCTGATTCTCCATCCCTTTCATAAATACATGTATTTTGTATACCTGGAATATCTTATATGTTATTGTCTCATACATTTACTTATGTTTTAAAACTCTAATTGAGAGGCTGAGGATTATATGTCATTGTGCCTAGTCCAGACATGTCTGGTCTCTCATGACGCACTTCTAATTAGTCCGTGAAGGTGTGCGCTCAATCGCGGATCTCACGGCGCATGCGCCCATCAGCTTTCAACACCATTGTACGTGGACGTCACTGTTGCATCACGGGCATCTCTGGACGTCATCATGTGACCGTGCAGCTTAAAGACCTGTCCGTGCACTGTGTCCGGACACCGCAGACTTTTTAAAACTATATTTTCAGCGAATCTAGGAAGTTTAACACTTTGCCATTCACCACCTCCTAGCAACAGTCTTAACATTTGTTTCAACTTTTTACAACTTTTCACGCCATTTTTTCATTGAAGGTATTCACAAACGTCTGACAGCATCGCCAACGTTGCCGGACATTAACATGTGCCGCGAGAGGACCTGTCTGCGTTCGTTGTCCGTGGACATTTTGAAACTGCATTTTCAGCAAGGAAGTTTTAAGTTGAAAGTTTACCATTCCGGAGCCCCTAGTGCCATTCTTAGTTGATCTCTGAACTTTCACAACATTCCAAGTCCTGGCAATTCAGGAGAGAGCACCTGCATTGGATAGCTATTTGGTAGACATGTGTAGTGATTAAGCTTCCCCTGGATCTTGAGATGAATGCTTGGAATGTTGGAGTGAGTGACAGAGAATGTAGTCTGAGAGAATGTTGATGCATGAATGTGTTCTGTGAGAGTCAGTTGAAGATGTAGACCCTGAGTGAGACGATGCCGGTGCACGTTGCCCTAAGCTTGAATGTACCTGACTTGATGTACTTAATCAAATTTACAAGAACTTAATTAAAAAAGTGACTAGTACATCCCAAGATGTCAGAGTCATCATTTGAGAACCCAAGCTTTACAATGAATGCTCTGGAGGTGCTGGGACCCAATGCAGCGCCTAGAAGGGACTTGAAACCCATTGCTGTGCAGTAGAAGGGGTTGGAGATCAGGGCACCACCATGGAGGGTCTTGGAGCCCATTTATTGAGCATTGGAGACCAGGTGCAGCACCAGAAGGGGGTTGGAGTCCATTGCAGTGCCGAGAGGGACGTGGAGTCCATTTGCTGTGCAGAGGAGGCCTGATGTGGAAGAGTCAAGGTGATCTGGGCCAAGGGACAATGTGCTGTTGATTGGAGCTCCCTGACATATGGAGCCCACTGACACAACTATGAAATGACTGGGGGTTTTGCTTTTGGCTAATGTGAACAGGCTGCAAAGGAGGTCTTACTTCATGGTGATGTGGCTGGTGCGGTGTTTCTGGAGTCTGGATTGTCGGCGGACTAGTGTTGCATTGGGCGGCGAATCGTGGTGAGAAGCAGCAGTGGGGGAGCTGGGTTCAGCGGTGTGCAACATGGTACAGAAGCAGTAGGGAGCAGTGCTGGCTGTCCGTTGAGGTCGTTGTGACCATTGGAGCAGAGAGCTCTGTGCTCGCCGGAGTTTCGCCAGGTATGACATCAGGTTTGGAGCCAGAGGAGTTGGCGAAGCATTGAAACACCAGCAGTGCAAGGCATTCAGGGGAAGGTTCTACTGAGGTGAATGATTAGAGGAAGGAAACTTCCAGTGTGAGGCTGTGGCATGACGTACACGGTCCGGGAAGATGTTATTTTCAATATGAAACACATAACGTGGGACAGTGTGTATTCCGTAAGCAGGTCGCGTAACGGATTAAGGGCGAGAAGCGAGGAACTGCAGTCGGGTGAAGGTGTCATATGACGTTTAAAATTGTTGGGTTATTACCACGGTGGAAACAGAGCAGGCAGTGAAGTTGCATTATTACCAATGGAAGCAGAAGGAGACGAGGCGTTCAGGTGTCTGGGCCAGCAGAGGGCTGCATTACATTTTGGGCAACAGACACATAGGTCATCAGTTGCAGTAGCGCGTTCAAAGACTGCCAGATTTGCCAGCCTTTTTGTTCTGGGTACTGTGTTTTGTGAACTAAGGTTATGTTAGACAACACATAGTTGTGATTTTGCACATAATTTTAGAACAATGGTACTTACAGTAGTTATTGTCATGTGAGGCCTGTTATCGATGGGACATCGTATGAGATTGTTACTGGAATGGTGTGCTCTGAAGGAGTATGGATGTCGTGGCCTTTGTGAGTTTAGCACATGATTCTAGGCACAATGATGGTAGTTATTAGTAACATATATGTTTAACATTTTTCCACAGATGGATTTAAAAAAAAAATGTAATGGAAGGTGTGCATGTAGTGCAATGACAACTCAAGGTAAATTGTTTGTTTAATGGTTTTCCTTCCCACAGTTGGACTCTTTTAAAGCAATAGGTGGAGTGGACTGGCAAATGTTACACTAAATGTAGTCTGTTTTGCATCCGAGAGTGCCACACTAATAATTGTATTTGCAGGGGGGACTTTTGTCACTAATGGTTGATGTTAGAAGTTAAACAGTAGGATTCCTGTTATTTGAAAGGCAAGGTAGTCAACTGTTTTACATGATTATTGTAGTGAGTGGACATGGTGTGAGGTTGCCAATGGTTGTGATGCAGTGAGTGCTAAGGTTGTGTGAATGGCCATGATGAGCTTTCTTACAGGAAGTGTATTTGGTTCTGGGTGGTGCTCCATGGGACACAGGTTGCTGTCAGGGGTGGCGACACAGCACCTTGGGGGTTTACGTTGTAGGGTGTTGTTCATCCAGGTATTAGGAATACCCAGCCTCGTTTCTGGGAGTGGAAGTGTATAGCCAGTGTGTTGTGTGGTATAGAATGGCTGTGGGGAAGTAGTGTGAATATAATTGTAGATTTATATTCGGTGGTTAATAAAGAGTTGTATGTCGTGCTGAGTGGTGATTGTAGAGGTCTCTGTAGGAAGAGGTATGGTGTAGAAGGTGTTCTTTTAACACAGGCACATGTGGGAATGTGACACTGACGTTGAGGTGTTGTTTATCCGGGTATTCAGTATAACCAGTCTGGTTAAGGAATATGTGGAGTGTGCAGCCAGTAAGTTGTGCGTGTTGAAGGGATGTGAGGGAGCCGAGTAAATGGTGTGATGTTGGTGCTGTGAGATGACTGATGCATTGAGGGGCTGGTAGGCCTGAAGTTGTTTGAGGAGATTAAAAGGGTATCTTTGTTTAAGTTGATGGTGTCATTTCTTTACTGGGTAGAAAAGGAGAGAGGCATGTGTTTGGAGAAGTATATGTCCCAATGGGTGAGGACACTTTTAGGGTTTAGGTGTGTGTAGAGTGTTTCTGTTTTGAGGTAAAGGATGCACACGCTTTGAATGGTGTGTCTTTGTGAGTGTGTATCTTTTGCTGGTAGGTGTTACTTGTTATTATTAAGGGGGGAGATATGTAGTGACTAAGCTTCCCCTGGATACTGAGCTGAATGCTTAGAATGTTGAAGTGAGTGACAGAGAATGTAGCCTGAGAGATTGTTGATGCATGAATGTGTTCTGTGAGAGTCAGTTGGAGATGTAGACCCTGCGAGAGAGGATGCCGGTGCATGTTGCCCTAGGCTTGAATGTACCTGACTTGATGTACTTAATAAAATGTACAAGAACTTAATTAAAGAAGTTACTATTCCAAATTTTAACCTGTCGTGATCTCTCTGTAAGTCCCAGAGAGCACATCCAGACATTTTCACACATAAGCGTCCACAAATCCACTGTGATTTCAGAACCAATTCTTTTACTCCATTCCTCTATTAATGAATCATTACTGCTGTATTGTGCCACGATCATATTGTAAACTCGGCTGGCCAAAACCCCTACCCCCACCAACACCTTCTTCGTAAACAAGTCTAGATGTAGCCTTGCTTCAAGATCAATCTCTCCAATAGCACCGTTCAGTTTTCCGTAGTCAGACACCCTAAAATTCTGAATAGCAAACCCCATCTGTACCTCTCTAGCGGTCATCCACCTCTCGTCCTTAAAAAAGATCAGCAATCCATCAAACACCACCTAGAAACCATTCTGGGATTGTAGGAAGGTTGAGAGTCTTATGGATGGAAATGGGTACAATTTGTGAAAAGGTGCTTGCGAAGAAGATTATATTTGACTTCAAAACATTGGTTTTAGGAAGCGATGACATCTTAGAGGACCTTACTCAATGTCAGAAAATGTGGCTGTTCAGAGGGGCTATGATAGGGAAGAAAATAATTTTGAGTAATTGGAAGTCTGATACCATCTTGGAGATAGAGGTGTGGATCTCAGATATGCATGTCCTAGCTGATATGGAACAAGTACTGTACAGAAAAGAGGGGAAGAATGCATTATTTGAAAAGATCTGGGGAAAGTTCATTTCTATGTACTAATATTACATGTGAATGTGCACATTGGCGATTTAGGGGTTGTGGGTGGGGTCGAGGGTGTTGAGATGGGAGAGAAGATTAATTTTAATTTTGGAAAGGGGTACATCATTAATTGTATATAGTTGTACTGATTATTTGGTTTGCTTGATATGGTCCCAAGATTGATTAATTCTATATTGTTATGTATTGGTAAATGTAAATAGTGAAAAAAATAAAAAAATAAAAGAAGGTACTAGTACATCCCAAGATGTCAGAGTCATCATTATAGAACTCATGCTTTACAACATGCTATCTTGCTGAAACTGCCATCATTCGTGCCCATGCCTATCACTCCTTCCCAGAGGCCACCACCACCACCTAGAGGCATTGATAGGGGAACAGGCACAGTGATGCAGAGGAGGAACAAGAGGAAGATGAGGATGAGGTAGTGGAGTTACCTACCTCCAGAACCCATAAGGAATCATGTGTTGAGTGTGGAGTCACACTCAGTCAATGACAACATGGGCAGTACTCCTTTGGCACTTCATCTAAGTGTCACCATGTCCGCACATTCCACCCGGGTGCTCTGAGAAAGGCTGTTCCTTTCCCACGGTGTAGATTTACCTCCTCTACCCCATCATTCTCAACTGCTTCCTCAACTGCTCCTGCCAACACACACTCTACTCCTGTGGGGAAGAGGATTCCAGCAGCTCCCTCGCAAGCCATACAAGAGACTGTTGATCCTTACCTTTTCGAGGAAAAAAGTACTCTGAATGTACTGTGGCACACCCATCTGTTGGGAAGAGGAGTTTTAAAGTGCCTTCAAGGCTGCGGTCAAGGAGCATGAGAAACACTGCCCACCTACCTTTGATTTAAGGCAGGCTTAAACTCTTCCCCTGTCTGCATGTCCCTACGTATCAGTGGTTGTTGCCCATTCCCTATGTCCCTACCCCACCTTACCTCCTTGCCTCTCCCTCCATGAAAAAACAAAAAAATAACAAATAAACAACAAAATAAAATAATTACAAAATAGGTTACATTGGGAGCTGCTTTCCACAGTTAACAAAGAGAAGTAAAAAAAATCTTATAGACTCCATCTACTTTTCAATTTTCAATAACGTAGTTAGGCTCAATAAGGTTCTCCATTTCTTTTTGCAGCTTGCTAATAGAAATAATGGAGGATTGTATACTTCAGATAAAGAAGAAAGGACACAAACAATTTTCGATCCCAAATACTTTTCTCTAGCATACAATAAGTACCATAACTTCCTAAGCACCTTTTGTAGACTATTTAGTCTGTGGAAAGTACAATATTCTGTGGAACTCCCTGAGAATTACAGTTGGGATTTAGACTCAACTTCTTTTCTTTCAACAATGGAGGCTCTTAAAAGAACCTTTTTTGAATTTTTTGGATTTTTTTAAATTTTTTAGGGGTTTTGCATACTATACTAATCATGTTTTTCAAAATTATCTATTTATTTGCGTTTGTGGTTTATACAAATCTTTACACAATATTAATAGACATCATTTGCAGACATATTCCTTATAATTCCATTCTAATTCCATTACAAACATTATATGAAAAACAATAAATTACATTTCTTATGCTTTTTAGTGATTCAGAAACTCAGATATCATTCAAGAAGGTTAAATAAATAATAATTCATAATTCCTATTGAGATGACCTTAAAATAACTGAAAAAATAAATAGAAATATCACAGTAAAAAGACATCTTAAATGTTATTAAATTCAGAAATGCGGGTAAAACAATATGTAGTACATAAGTTATAAATATAAAACTATATATAATTAAAATGCATTCAATATTTCATCCATATTATATAACTCGATCAATTCAAGCTAAGGGAAATTATTGGACATCAGCTCTAATAAGCTCTAATAACCAGCCACTGACATAACATCTGATTTGGCTGAAAACATTGCAGCCCAGAACTAATCCTGTTCAATCTGTGCAATATATTCCTTACAAGGAGCAACGCCTAAATGGTTATAGCTATCGAGCAGCTCCAGCCTAACACCATTAATATACCAGGCAGATTTAACTGCTCTTCTGCTATGTCCAAATGTTACTATTTTAGTTTTTAAGCCATTTATGTGAAGATGATGATAATGGGCATATTCAACCAAAGCATTAAGAGATTGTTGTAACCCAGTAGGGGTGTGATCCATGATAATAGTGTCATCAGCATAGCTGATATAAGGTACTGGAGAAGTTCCAATCATAGGTGGGAAGTTACAGACTTCATTAATAAATGGATCCATATCTGCTACATACAAATTATATAAAGTAGCGGCTAAAACAATGCCTATATTAATAGGAATATCAACAGTGAGTGCACCTGTGCTATTAACCTTAAATCTGACAGGAGTGTCAGAGAATAATGAAATAATAAAATTGAATAAAATAGGATTTATCCCACATTTTCTGAGTTGTTCCCAAAGACACGGCCTAGAAACCGTGTCAAAGGCTGTACTACAATCTATAAAACAAACATATCATCGATCCTGCTTTTTATGTTTAGTGGTGGCAATTAAGAAATTAAGTAGGCTGATATTAGTGAGTGTATTCATACCTCGACCAAACCAGACCAGTTTCATTCCATTCCAAACCAGTTTGAAATGGAGGTAGAATATCATTATCACAAATCGACTTATTTGGTTTTTTAAGAGCAGGGCAGCGAACACTTTTTGACTGGCATCAACCATGGCCAATAATCTATAGTTGGCAATTTTGTTGTGGTCTCCTCCTTTAAAGACAGGGACCATAATGGACATCTGCCAGCTAATTAGAATTTTCCCTTCTCGCAGAATAGGTTTGAATAATTTCTCAAGTAAAGGTTCCCAAAAATATAGATTATCCGTTTAAAGGTTATTCAGGATTATATCAGGCCCCGGGGCATGTGAGCTATTCATTGAAGATAAAATAATCAGAATATCTTCCATATCAAACCCTTCTAAAAAATAACTGTTGGGTTTATACAAATTGACATGAATTGAGGGAAGAGGTTCAGTAAAATATAGCTCAGTCACTGCTTTGGTCCAATCTTCCATACTAATCAAGTTTTTTTTTTGAGGAAAGCATTCTGCCTGGCTTTTTTCAATTTATTGACAAAACATGTAAGAATGTTTCCACATTTGCCTTTGAGCTATTGGAGAAAAAATTATCTTCGAAGCTTGGAAACAGTTCCATTATCTTTTGAATGTATCCTTCATGGCAAATTCTAAGGATACTCCAGTCAAATTCAGTCACATCCAGTCACATTCCTAGCCCACACTGTAGCCTCCACAGTGTACTATAATGACGTCTGGATGTTTAAACATAACCATATTCTCACACAACCATACAAATTCTGCTCATTTCAATCCTCAAATCCATACCACGAAACTTCACATTTTACAAATCCAAGTGTGAAAGACATTTCACACTGCTTGGTTTAAACCTTTAACCAATGGATCCAGGAATGTCCCACCATCCACACACTCTGCTTCTTCATAGCCATAGCCATAGCCATCTTCACTTCACACAAGAAAGAAAACACTTGCTAGCCTGTGTTCCTGTATACCTCAACTGCTCCTCCACAACCACAAAAATGGATTGGCTAATCCCCCGATGTCTGTGGATGCTCGCAACTGTCTCTGCAGTCCTATTTCCATAACAGGCACCCTTAAAAGACAGGATACTAGGTGCGGGTCTGTGGACTATCATGGATGTCCGTGATCAACGTCGTGCAGGGCAGAACTTCTACCCTTTTTACTTTTATGTTTGTAACACTCCCTCATTGGCTACGTTCAAACAGTCACACCCATCAACCAATCACATCCAAGAACTCTACATGTAACTCTGTCATCTCAGTTCAACACTTCTGATGTACACTTGAACTGTCAGAGTCTGTCAGAGTCCATGTTTCCTGCCATTCTCAGCCCCCTACATCAAGCACTACTGTGACACTCTCCAAGATTTCTATTTGCAGATTCAACAATATCAACATCTAAAAGACAAAGTACAGGTATGCTTATATTTGTTTTCAAGTATTTTTTTTCAACACGTGCATAAATATATTTACAGGATTCCTGCCACTTTCCATGTAATAAGCATCTCAATACGCATCTTCTCTATTTTAATGATTCCTATCAAATGCCATGCATTCCAACATTCTCTTCAGGTTACATACATGTAGTGCCAACATATTGGACTTCCACACACCAACTGCCACTGAACAGTGTTCTACAAATCATTTGCAACTTTATTTTCCTTGTACAAAAATGTTATCAACAGGGCTGCTGTAAATAAACATATGCCTTTTTAACATTCAACAAAATGCTCCTAAAAAGAAATATTTTTACGTATAAATGTCAAATACTTTGCAACCTTTCTCATCACATCCCTTATAGTGCCACCATTCTCCACCTGCTCACACATGTGTATACTGCCAATGAATCTATTTGCAACACTTTACACTCATTAAATACAAAATACAAGTCTTTTCCAAAAATTACTATAAGACGTCATAGACTCACAACATTCACCGCTTCAACTACAAACTACCATTGCATTTCCACCAGGCCACAGTTTCGCCAACTCTTTAAAAACACTGCAAAACATTACAAATACATTCAACCACAAAGAATTCAGTTTGCATTTTAAAAGCAACAGCACAAACATTTCCCTACTGCAAAAACGTACATGTTTCATGGATTTTCACACCTAGTGTGAGAATCCTGTAAGGTACACTCATGTCTACTCCCCAGGAATCTTCTGTTCAGGTGGCCAATGAAGGGCCATCTCTTTTGGATCTCATTGCTGCGGTGGACACAAGAGGGAGGATCACCTAAATTGAGCGTCCTTGGGGATTGGTGAGAGGGTGCCTGAAGGTGAGACATGGGGCCTCATTACGAGTAGGGCGGTAAGGGATACTGGGTACCGGTAAGGAGACCGGTGCCGGTAATCCCTTACCGCCCTACTACGAGTTCCCTTAGTGGGTCCCTCCTTTAACGCCTGGTCTGACCAGGTGTTATGGACGGGACCCATTAAGGGAAATCAGAACCAATAACGGTACCGAAAATTGCGGTACCATTATTAGCCACTTCCCCATTCCCATTGAGCCCTATGGGGGATCAATGGGAATGGGGAATGGTTTTTTCAATGGGGACTTACCGGTCCCGCAAAGGTTGGACTACACCGGTAAGTCCCCATTGAATGAGACCGGTGCCGCTACCGTTATTGGAGGCAGTCATGGCGCAAATAGCACCATGACTACCTCCAATCTCGGAATGAGGCCCATGGTATCCCCACTTTCCTGATACTGACCAGCCCTCTATTCCCTTAGCCTTTAGGGGCTATTGCAAATCTCATCCCATCCTCCCCTATAGGTTTCCCGTAAGTACTGAGAAGATGAAGAGACAACTAGGAGTAGTGCAGATTTCATATTATAAACACTACTTTGGTACTGGGATGAAGAAGAGTGGTCTGAAAGTATGTGGCAATGAAGATCAGGCATGTCACACTAATAGGCTCAAGGAGGGTCAGGCAATTGAATACACCTCATTTTACCTGCAGCCTGTTAGTAAGAAAGGAGAGTATAAAAGGTGCAATTCAGAAGCACATAGGAGGGTCAGTCGCAGAAGGAGAAAATAACCGAGGAATTGCTGTGCTGAGGAGAAAGAAGCTGAGACTCTGGCATTCCGACGAAAATCCTGAGTGTCTTGCTGAGGTGAATGTGCAGGACCGGGAGCCCCTGTGAAGGAAGACTTATAGCAGGTGCTGATAGGGAGCAGAGGTAGAGCTAACCATGAAGGTCGGTGTGTGCTGAATGGAGCACCCGGTGAACGGACAAGTTGATTTTCCCACTCACTGAGAAGCCGCTGAATAGAGCTACAGATTCCCAGGAAATGTCATGAGACACTAGAAACTCTGGAGCCCTCGAAGGGCCCTTGGAATTGGTAACGGTTCAGGGCAATAGTTAAAACTGCATTTATTGAATATTAAACTGCATTAAAGGTGCTCTTCAAGTTGGCACAATTTAAAGTTACATTAATTGAAAGCTGAACTGAATGAAAGGTGCTATCCAGATGAATACAACACAGCAGTGCATTTGCAGGAAAATCATAGTTTGAGTGAAACCAAATAAATGTTATATCTTGGGAATTCTGAATGAAAAGAAAGCTGTTACTTGATCGGACTATGAAGTGCTAAAGTCTGTATGAACATTCTGGTACAATGAAATATAGTAAGTAACCCAATACCAGAAAAGCACCTTAAGATTAATGTGAAAGTGAAGAGGTGTCTTGAATATTATGAACAACGGCTTTGGGAAAACGTATGGTTGTGTGACCTGTAATGGGTGGATCGTGGGGTCTGAGAACTGAGCCTAGACCAGGAAGTTTCCTAACACTAACATTACCAACATCAAGAGCCAAATCACATGCAAGATATTTGGTTCTGAATGCCTGATCTGTAATGGCTGGATTGTGCGGTCTGACAAGTGTGCCTAGACCAGAAACTGCTACATATTAGAACAGCAGCAAAGAAGTGTGTGAACTGTGTGAAGCTAATCAAAGGACTGGTCAAACCAACCATGTATTCTCTTGTGAAATTGAGAAAAGAGAAAGCAAGTCAACTGTTCAGTATAAATCTTGGGAAAGGGAACCCTGAGAACCAAAGAACTGGAGAGTGTTTTTCTTGGGGAAGGGAATCCCAAAAGCACAGTGTTGTATGAAATTAATGTCATTTGAACTTGGTGGAGGGATACCCAAGACCATCTTTTGATGTGAACTGTGATGCCAGTGAACCTACAGAAGGTTACTTCAGAACGTGATCAAATCTCCTTAAAACAAAGTTACATTGGAACTGTATTGAACTTGAGCACATATTTGGTTGAGAATGTTTCTCCACTAGATTATGTTGTAGTTGTGAGGACAAGCATAGGTTCGGACACAGACAGACTTTTTGTTTAGACTTGTGGACACAGACGTCCCTTATTTCTTTATTCAGACAAACTCACACCATGCATGCATGTAGGGTGTGTTATGCGTTACAGGATCCTGATCATTAAGAAAGCTTTGTTTAGAAACGTGTAATCTCACTTGATACCATGCCTGTCTCACACAGGCCAAGCATTGCTGTACGGATAATACTATTACAGACTAGCCCTGGAAGAAGCGTTCCTGTGCTGCACACAAGACCTAGAGATGCATCTTTTTTACCCACCAAGTCTTACCCTGTTCCTTATCATGTGCCACACAGCACTCGTCCAATCGGTGCAACAACACAGTTAACATTCTTTACTACTCCACCCATAACACAATTTAATTCATTCCTTTTCCCAATAACACCTACTACCTTAATAAATAACAGCGTCTCTAAGTAAAACTACTTCACCGTTACCACATATACCAACTAAGTTTATTTTAAAATTACATGAAAAAAGAAGAACAAAAAAACCTTCACATCCTACAAAGTAAGTATATTAATATAGCATGTATATCTCTTTTATTGTATCCATGTACTTTCACTATATATTAGCCTGAAGTATTCTTTTCTACTCAACAATATTTCATTTCACTCATTCTTTCTATTGCAGCATTCACACTCTTTGTAATCCTATCTGAACATTGCTCATACACCACCAATTCCTTACTACATAACACAACCATCTCTCATCAACTTCTGAACCACAATTTCATGTGTTTATTCTTCCATACCCCTATCCGCGTGACTGACCTCCCATGCGATATTCTAACAAGAAATCTCAAACTGCGCTCTAGACTGACCAGACTCCATGAGCCATTAGCTAGCTCGAGTACTAACAGCTGCCACCAGAAAGAAGGCTCAACTGATAAATACAACACCAAGAACATAAACAAGACCCAAACTACCACATGTCCACCTTCATCTAACAATCACAAGCCTATAAATCCTATAAAACAATAAGTAACTGACCCCAACCGGCCAACCACAAGCTAAGCCAATCTACTGACCCACCTGGCTAACCACAACGTCCCAGAAATCAAGTGTGCACTAATCAAAGCCAGATCCCTGGTGGCACACGCTAACGAGATAGCTGACCCAATCCGAGCTGAAGACTATGATTTTTTTGCCATAACAGAGTCATGGCTCCACGCAACTGCAGGTCCTGCCCTTATGCTGGCATTCCCTGACAGTTATACCATACTCAGAGCTAATAGGGCTGATTCTAGAGGTGGAGCTAAATCCACCCTACCCTTAAGACTAGCCCCTCCACTAAATTTTAGATCATGTGAATTACTTACCGTGAAACTCTCCCTCTCAGACTCCCAAACACTCACTATCTGTCTTATCTATAGACCACCAGGTACCATTGGTTCATTCGAGGAGGATATATCCATAATTATATCTGATAACTTGAAAACCTTGGTGCAGATATTAGTACTCAGAGACTTTAATCTGGGGCACAATGACCCTAATGACCAGCAAGCCACTGTAATATCCAACATGCTCACTGAACTTTGCTTCACCCACAGGGTTACATTGCCCACCCACAATAAAGGAAGAACATTAGATTGGGTCGCCGACCTTAATTGTACTGCCTCAATTACATCAATAACCCCCCAATTCTGGACAGACCACTACCTCCTCTCCTTTATGCTAGCAGTTAAAACCCTCAAATTCAAAAACATTGCAGCATCTCCACCTGTCCTCACTATGAATAAAAAGAATGTTATAGCGGACAAACTTAGGCCACTTATTCTGCCCACTCTTTACTCAATAACGGATACTACTGACCCAGCTACTCTGCTGGACATATATAATAATGCTATGACCAGAGCTTTAGACATGATTGCCCCATTAAAAATGAGGAAGAGCAAATCAAGAGCTCAATTGAACTCCTGATTCAACCCACACCTCAAAAAGATGAGAGTGGAGAAAAGAAAATGTGAAGCCTCCTGGAGATACCTACCTAATGATGAAAGCAAAACTAAACTGGCTAACCTATCAGCCCAATACAAGAAAGAAATAATAAAATCTAAACGGGAAACGTACAACAACCGGCTCTCTCATGCCAACTCAAGTACAAAGGAACTCTTTGTAATATTGAAAGAGCTGGAAGGCCCTATACCACCCTCAGCCAACAGCCTGAAGGTTAAACTAAGGTGTTCCAATATCTATCATACCTATCCTAGGTACACCTCCTGCTAGTACCCCTACACCTGCCTCTAAGCCTTCACAAAGCTTTAGCTTCTCTAAAGTCACTATCCTTGAGGTTGAAAAAAATCATACTTTCCCTAAAACCGTCAAACTGTCAGGGCGAAAAATGCCCGGCCCAAATCATTAAAGACGCTGCTAGAGACCTCTCACCTTTCATAACTGAGCTAATTAATGCCTCTTTTATATCCGGCACCATTCCAAGAAACTTAAAGGAGTCCTGGGTCCTCCCCCTCCTTAAAAACAATCTTTGCATCCATCCATCCCCACTAACTACAGGCCCATCACAACAGTGCCATTTGTACTTAAAATATTAGACCGTATGGCTTATCTACAGATTCAGGACTACCTAGAGACCAATCAGCTCTTGCGAACACATCAATCTGGTTTTAGGCCCCAACATGGCACAGATCGATCTCAAAACATAGATTGACGAACATAGGGATAAAGGGAACACAGCACTGTTACTCCTCCTTGATCTCTCAGCGGCTTTTGACTTGGTCGACCACTTAGTTTTTTGTAACCACCTCGATTCAGCTGCCTATTCCGCCCAGCATGCCATTATTTGTATTCAATCCTTTCTGAGTAATAGGTCAATGAGAGTCTTCTCGCCCTCTGTGGCAGCAGACCCCATTCCCACCTCTTGTGGTGTGCCACAGGGATCATGTGTTTCACCCACATTGTACAATATATTTACTAAGCCTCTATTCGATGATCTGGACCACCTGGGTGTCACAAATACTAATTATGCTGATGACACCCAAATCCTCATACCTTTCCGGGGATTATAACAGGGAAATGGCCTTAGTAAATAAAATCTACCTCATCATTCAGGCATGGATGGCCACCCATGGACTTTGCCTGAATGATGAAGACACTGATATCCTCATCCTAGGACCTACCTCTAACCTCATTAAACTTGGCCCCATCTACTCATCTTTCAAAATCGATGGTAACATCATAAATGTTGTAAAAGAAGTAAAAACCTAGTTATAACAAGATTTAAATTAACAAAAGCAGGAGGGGGCAACTTCCCTGTCAAAGCAGCACAGTTATGGAATTCCCTTCCTCCCACCTTGAGAGCGGACCAAACATTTCTCAAACTCAAATACAATACTATCAAATGGCTTAGAGAAAATGACCACTAACCACCTCAGTACTCATCCTGCACCTCCTCAAACCTTAGTATCTATGTATAGATCTGACTGTATATAATGATTGTAAATTGCACATCATCTAACAACATACTGCACCCTCTATTGTAAATATGTAATTACTGCCAGATGCAGTCTGTTCGTGTATAGGCCTACAGTAATTAATGCAAATGCCTGTATGACAATATATTATTACCAGTCCCTTATCTGCTCTGTACTAGGGAGCGGTGCACACCCCCTTGTTCCTTATCACTACGCTGAAAGCATTCTTGTAACCTGTGCCCTGTTACCCTCGGTCTGGCATGCATTATAAACAAACACAAAAACAAAGAACAAACAAAGAAACAAACAAACAAGCCCTCAATTCCAACCCAACAACTTTCACACTCATTGAATTCCAAATTACTAACACACATTAGCACACATTCACATGTGTCGTCACCCCTTTTCAGTTACACCCACACAACCCTCATACCTATTCACTAATTCACAGCATTACAGCAACCACTGTTTACCTCAACACACCATAATATTCCTAGTTATTAAATGAAACGACCACTCCCTCATTCACTAACAGCAGCACTGATCAGCGTGTTCTACTATCAATAGTCTATTACCCATTACCCATCACATGAATATACTTATTTTATACAACACCACCCAATTTAAATCTCATATTTACCCAAACCCATCACACCTACACAGCTCCCTATTCTTACAACCTTCCCAACCACAACTATCATCCTACTACACAGTTGCACAGCACTCTATTCATCGGTACAATGACACCCACACACTCATGCATAATACAGGCATAAACATTGCACATCTTTGAAATACAAACTTTCTTTTTTCCCAACAGACAGAACAGAATGCCTACTAAAAAAAAAAAAAAATAGAGCAGATACAAATAAGAAAAATCCATTTAATCAGGGGAGTTGCTAGGTCTGGAAAAGACTCGGGGCTAAGCTGATGTCGGAACTGTTGGGACTGGGGGCTAGCTAGTCTTTTGGCTGTAGCTCCTGAGATTCTATCCGAGGCTACAACCAAAAGATCAGGGGCTATAGCCCCCTTAGCTCTCCCCTAGCAACGCCCCTGCATTTAATCATCCGTCTATAAAGCAATGTATAGAAAACATTAAAACAGAACAGCTAATAACCTCACTCAACAAAAGTAAACAACCACCAGTTAAAACAAGCCCCCTGTTGCAAAAATTAGAAGTAAACAAAATGTACAACCAGAACCCGACCTACAAATGAACCTAACACTATATCTACCAATACAACATTGAACATACTAGTCCAATGCGCTTAGCAAAACAAAGGATTGTTTATTCATTTTTCCACAGCAATCTATTGCACATGTTGTTCAAGAGCAGCCAACACGTGTTTCGACAAATTGTCTTTATCAAGGCTGTCAAATGATCCAAATTATTGCATCATAAAATCACAAATCAATCAAGTCAGATGAAATTAGCAATTTTTCAATACAAAATCACAATTTTTAAAAAATAAATAAAATGAAAGTAAAATCAAATTCATAGCATTTGGAATACATTGATTTCACATACCAGGGTGGAGTTGGGTATGTAGGTTAAGTAACAGATGAGGCATAGAAAAATATTTAAGGTATTAAGCAATTATTGAGCGAAATATCCAATTGGAGTTACCTTTAAACATAAATCACATTGTTCATGTAAATCAATAATGGCTTTCAGTGTGCTTACACATTATTGGTAGTAGTTATGATGAGTACAGTCCTTGTGAGAGAACCCAGATGCCAACATAATATGCATCCTCTTTGGCAAACTGTTTCCTGGCTCCATTTGAAGAAACTTACGCTTTGTCAAACGTCTATGAACATAATATTATTATCTGGAAAAGATATATTGATATGATATGATAGTTTATTTATATAGCACCTATACACAAAGGGCCTGATTCATAGAAGTGTTTTATAATAGCACAATCTCCTAGGAAAACATTCCATGAATCAGGCCCAATGTGGTTCAAAGCACTTCAGGTCAAGATAGGGAACAGGGGAAAATACAATGGGCCTCATTTGGAGTGTTGTGGTAAGGCAACAACTGCGCCGGTAGTGCTGCCGGTGCCGTAGATACATCGCTGCAACATTCTAAGTATGCTTGCAGGTGCCACTCTGCAATGCCTGGTCAAACCAGGAGTGCAGAGCGGCACCCGCAAGCATTACCGGATGGCAGCAACGGCTCCGTTATCAACGTGGCCGTTGTTGCCATCCTCCCCATTCCCATTGAGCCCTATGGGGGCTCAAATGGGAATGGGGATGGGGATGTACCGGGTCTGGGTACAGCGAAAGGGATATACCGGGCCCTCCAAAGTCAGAATGGCCTGGTAAATCCCCTTTTGCGGGACCCAGACCCGGGTTTGGGGGTAGCCATGTCCTTATTAAGGGCATGGCTACCTCCAAAATCGTAATGAGGCCCAATCAATGACATTCTTACAGACCATGAACAGTAAGGATGTGAAATTAACTATTGTACTCGACCTGACAACATTTCAGATAGTGCAGGAGCTAAGAAATAGATAAGGAAGGGAGGGGGGAGTGGGAAGGAACTGGAAACAGACAGGCGACTACCATGCTAGGCCTGACGATATTTCTGGTAGAGCCAGAGAAAAACAAAAGGTCAGGGAGAGGGGAGAAGAAAGGGAGGCGACAAACAAAACAAGTGACTATCATACTAGGCCTGATGACATTTCAGATAGTGCTGGACTCACGGGGGAGGAAAAAAACAAGTAAGGGGAGAAGCTAGACAAGGTTGCTATCATACTAGGTCGAGGGACAATTCTGATAGAGTAAGTGCATAGAAGAAGGTAAGGGGATGAGGGGAGGTGATAGGAAAAGGGAGAAAGGGAGAGGAGGAGAGAACAGAAAGTAAGCAGTCAAAAAGAGTGGAGAAGCAAGAGGGGAGAGCGAATACAATTGCAGAAGTCAGTAGTAACACATAATGTTGGAAGCCAGGATACAAGATGAAGATGTGAACAGCATGATTCAGGGCCACCATGAGTACAAGATGCAAAGGAAGTCCAGCATGAGAGCTCAGAAAGGGTGATGCACCGTGAAACAATGAAGTCCATAAAAGGCAAATCCAGCATTGGCCAGAAGAGGTTTATCGTGAAACCAGAATGTATCAGGACAGACTCCTGCAGAAGTAGGCTGGAGGCGGGGTAAGGAGAGCAGGGTAAAAGAATCAAGCAAAACAGTTAACATCTGTGTGCAGGAAGGGAGGGGGCACAAGGGAACATAACAGGGGGATCAGAGAGGGTGGGGAGGGAAAGTGGGGACCGAGGGAGGAAACACATGTTGGTGCATGCTTACCTGCTGTCTGAGGAGGGGGTCAGGCCCTGAGTCCTCCTGGTCCGAACAGGTCCAAACAGGAATTGCCCTTTTCATAATCAGCCCTTTGCGTTGGACGCCTGGGCGAGAGACACCCTAGATCTAAGAGTTAAGTGCAGGAAGGAAGAGGCAGGGCTAAGAAGGTGGGTGGTGCTTGGGCCAGGTGACCTAGATCCACTTGCACCTGCTCCCAGTCTGCAAAGTAAAAGAGGCTGGAGGGCTCCTTAAGTAGGGAAAAAGAGCGCCAACCAGGAAGGCACCACGTGGGCGGGGCTTGCTAAGTGTGGAAAAATGTCGGCATCTATATACTCTGCACCTCAAAAAACAAAACCTTTAAAAAGGACACTAATATAAACTGAAACAATACCAAATCTCCCTCTAAAACCACTAAAGAAATAAAGAAACATAGAACAAATGCTGCTCCATCTAATAATACAAGCACAAAACTTTCCAGTCCAATAACAACTGCACGTCCATCAAAAGCCAAAGAGACAATTGTCTCTTCTCGAAAAACAACTGCAGGCCCATCAAAGGATAGAGAGGCACAACTCTCTGGTCCATTTAACTTCAGCAACACAACTGGAGTAAATTGCTATGCCAATATAGCAATCAATCTTCTCTTCCAATTGTTGAAAACATTAACTTAAACAGCTCGGACCAGTTGTGTTTTGCAAATGCTTTTCCTTCATGGAAATTCCACAAATAATCCTGACAGCACCTGCAGTGTCTCAGGTATAAGGCAAGAATTGGACTATTGTGCAGGAATGCTAAAATTCACCATAAACACAAAGGAAGATCCACGCAAATTCCTAATGTACTTACTCTAAGTACTAGAATCCAATCATGCATGTGGAAACATACAGGCACTCTCTGCAACCACGGTTCACAAGAGGACATCCCTAATGAACAAAGTGTCTATCTATCCATACCAAATGATTAATTCATTCCATTTCACCAGCTTCAGCAGAATGCAAACCATGGCATATTATGCCCTTTTTATAATTCATGGTAATTCAGGCAATTGTTCCTGCATACAAATAAACTCAGATCACCAATATGTCATACTAATGCTTCTAAGGTACAATGTAGATGGTACCACAAATAACTGTAAGCTTACTAGCATTGCACATGGCCAAGTATATCTTGGCAAGAAAACCTTGACTACAGTAGGCATAATATACAACACTGGTGCAACAACCACTTCAGCCCGCTATACTGCATATGTTCAAATATGCCATCACAGTTGTTCTTGCACTGTACATCCATACTACTGCAATAGTACTTGTAAATTCCAATGGAGTTAGAATATGCCAATGGGTATCTAAATACGTTAACCATAGCCTTCATTACAATACGTTTCAAATGTCCTATCACACTTACACAGTTTATCCAAACTAACACACACATATTCTGTAACATGTATATTCTTTAGAACCATGTAAATGCCAAGAACTGTATGTAAATACAGTAGGGATTTTTTAATCCTCCATTGATTTTGTTTCCCAATGATCCGTTGATTGCTTCATGTTAATACAACAACAGTGTACCATGCACACATGTTGCACCAAACATAGTACATGCAATGTACTATTTATGAGGGTCAAAAACATAAATCTATATGTACAATTGTGTGCAAGTAAAGGTTTTAATGTATCTTGTTTAACAAATTATACTATTTTTTTCACAGAAAAAGAACCAGAGATTCAGGCCGTATTACCCTTTGCAACTTTATCCATACCCAGTATTATACTTTTTCTTTTCTTCACAAAGAAACAACCACAGATTCCATAAGGATTATCCTCAATTATACTACGATTATAAATACCATGTATTCTTCAATTATATAATTCCACCATTTACACATACTGTATATTCCAGCTACAGTACCTATAATTACTATACACATATCACTATGGTAGTAGACAGTGTCCTTATTCTTGGGGGCATGGCCTACGAACACGCCCCTAAGAATCTGGCCACTGGCCACAACCACAACAATAGAATTAAACCATGTCATAAATACGTACAATAGACCTTCAAATAACATGACTCACCCAGAACCCTCCCTAATCTCAATAGTGTCCGCGTACGTACGTTTGTGTCTGTGGACAGTAAAACTGACCGGGGACTCAGATGCACCTGCACTGCTTTTTTTCACCTATAAAAACAGGTCCATGTGAACTTTTTTTCCATTCCGCACCCTTTCCAGTCATCTTTCGGCCACAAAATAACCGCAAATGTATTTTCCAGACTATTTTCTCACTGCAGTGTCCATGGACAAAGGTTGTGGTCTGTGGATCCAATATGGCGACCGTTTCCCAGAAAATGGTGCACCTCACATTTTTCAACATCCAATCAGCATGTGTGTTTCATGTCCGCGAACACCAAGCTGCCCCCTGTTGTCAGCGTACACAGAGCCAGGAAATAAGTCTGCGGACCGGATACAGATATCACTAATTTGTTTTACCTACTTTTTGGAATTTCTTTTTAAAACTACTGGACAGATTTAAACCAAATTTGCAAAAGCATGCTTTCCGGACCAAGTCGCCGCTCCTCGCGCGATTTTGGGGAAAATCCATCCAGCGATTTGGGCTGTAGGCATGAGCATTTTTTTTTCATTATGTCTACGAGGATTTCAAAAGTCTTGGGATCCCCTAAATCTTTGCCCCCATGGACGAAACTGCACCATACTTCTCAAAACCATTCTGAGGTTGCCACATACTTATTTTGCAATGTTCGGTGATGATTCATCAAACAATTCCAAAGTTATAAGCTGGCCAAAAAATGCTCTTCCTATGGGTTGAGCAACTTAACAATAACTACAAGGCCTCTTGCAGGCCGAGTAATATAGGTATTTGGTTGTATCCACCAAATTTAGTGGACCAAATTGCAGACTTTCCAACAATAATCTGTCCAACAATGGCAAAATATTACTTAAAGAAAAATAAATACAGGTTAACTGATTTGGGATCCCTTTAATGATTTATATGCATGTATTGGTCCCATACTGATCAACATATGGTGCAGGGCTTACTGATGTGGCCCACCTGCTCAACCATCTCCGTGATAACCTGGGTATCACTGGTCGGGCTCTGGCTTGGCTGACTTCTTTCCTCTCTGACCGATCCTCCCAGGTCCAACTTGGGTCCTTCCTCTCTGCTTTCTTTTTCTCTACCTGTGGTGTCCGCCAGGGGTCTAACCACTCTCCCTGGCTGTTCAACCAATACGTGGCACTCCTTGCCCACCGCATTGCCGCTCTCTGCCCCAACTTTCAGTGCTATGGAGATGACACCCTGCTCATTCTCAGGCTACCCTCAGCCTCCTCCTCTCCTTCCCTCATCTCTGACTGTCTGTCTGCTATCCAGGAGTGGTGTGCCGCCAATGACCTCTGCCTTAATGCCAGTAAGACTGAGATTCTCCTCATCGGCAAACCCGCTCTTTCCTTCCCTGCAGCTCTCTGGCCGGCTTCTCTTGGTCCTCTTCCTTCTCCCACCTGCAAAGCTAAAAACCTTGGGGTCATCTTCGACTCCACACTCTCCTTCTCTCCTCACATCTCTGACATCTCTAAGAAGTCACACTACCAGCTGCACCTCCTCAGAGGTATTGGTCCTTTCCTCTCCTTCCCCCAGAAGATCACTGTCTCCAGAGCTCTGGGTCTCTCTAGGCTGGACTAATGCAACAGCATCTTTCTAAATCTGCCTGCTACTACTCTCCGCCCTCTGCAACTTATCCAGAACAGGACTGAGAGACTTGTCTTTGGCCTGAAGCCCAGGAATCGTATCTCTCCAGGACTGAAATCTCTGCACTGGCTCCAAGTGGCTGCGAGGATTAAGTTCAAAACCCTCTGCATCATCAACAAGGCTTTCTGGGGCCTAGGGCCTCTATACCTTCAACTCTCTCTTCCTAAATATCTTCCTTCTTGAGAACTTTGCTCATCCGCTTCCAACTCCCTCAGGGCAGTCGCTTCTCCAAGCAAAAAGTTGCTGGTTGATCTCTTTCCTCGGCTGGTGCCTCCCTCTGGAACAGCCTCCCTGCCTCCCTCAAACTTGAGGAGAACCATCTCTGGTCTGAAAGCACCTCAAAACCTTTCTCTTTGCTTTTGCTTTTCCCTCCTGTCCTCTGCTGACCTCCTAGCTGTATCTGGAAGTGCACTGGCTACCTGGACACCCTCTGATCTCGGGAACAGGTCCTCCCCCGCCAGCGTTCACACCTACACTGCCCACCTGGCAACCCCCGCAACTTGGGGACTGTCTCTGTATCCCTACATTCCCCCTCCCAGCACTTGACAACTGATGTACGCACTTACCCATGCACTTGCCACTTGCAGACCGCTACTTACTTGTTGTTATCATCTTTGCCATGTACTACACTGTCCCTGCCCCCTTCCCACGCATTTGCGCGATCTGAATTACGCCGGGCCTAGTAGGATCGCTGTCTGTCCTCCCTTTGTTCCCCTCGCTTGCCTCGTCGCGCCTTGAAACACTTGTTTATAGGCACGTTATAAATGCCATATCATATCATATCATAACCCTCTTTTCCCTTCTTTATTCATCCACAATTAGTAGTTTGTATTGTGTTTGTCTTGTCTTTCCTGTGGGTTGTCTAAGCCCTGCAACACAATGTTTCTTAAAACTGTTAGTAAGAATAAACGGACTGTTAATTTCTATTATACTGAGGAAAGGATGTGTACACTGCAATCACTAAAACAACTTGGTTAAAGGTATGTTATGGTTAAGTTCCATTAACAGAAACCTATGAAATTCAGTGAAAAATCTTTGTTAAAGGGACGTTATGTTTGCAAGTAAAATGGAAAAACTCAAGACTAAGCTAAGCAACCATAATTTGCGGCACTGCCATGCATGGCTAACAGTAACACCCAGGACATCAAAGGTAGAATCACAAATTACATCATCAATGACATCATCGAAGGGACCTCCCCTAAAACTTTGCCCCCACTTGATGAAACTGTACCAAACTTTGCAGAATCATTCCGAGGTGGCCATATACTTTTTTGCAAAGTGTGGTGATGATTCATTGAACAGCGGCAAAGTTATAAGCTGCCCAAAAACTGTTCTTTGTATGAGTTGAGCAGCTTAGCCATAACTACATGGCTGTTATTGCAGGCCTTGTAATTACTTTTTTTGTTTTAATTGTCTCTGCTATTACAATTTTACACAAGCTAATTATATAGGAATAACACTACAATCATGTATTATATGTAACTGTTTAAAAATCAATACATAATTATAAAAACAA
Source organism: Ambystoma mexicanum (assembly GCF_040938575.1). Lineage (NCBI taxonomy): Eukaryota > Metazoa > Chordata > Amphibia > Caudata > Ambystomatidae > Ambystoma > Ambystoma mexicanum. The sequence continues at coordinate 1,195,762,678 of NC_090936.1, read as the reverse complement.
AAACAGATACCAGTGGTAAAATCCGGTTCAGTTCTAATAATGCATGTAGGTCACAGGAACTTAAACGCAGATCGCCATGCGGTCTTTACAGCAGACTAGCTTGATATAGAGCTAAGCTTCCAGGTTAAATATGAGGGTATGCACAGAAACTACACAGCAGTAGTAGATAATACTTAAAGGCACACAAATGCAAAGAAGCAGCGAGATAGAGTCATGGGCTGAAAGAGCGGGCACCAATTGAAGCATGGCATTGAAATCTCCCCGGGGAGGCGAAAATAATTACTGCAAGCCCCACTTGAACGGATATCTGATAGGGTCAGACACCAATTTATATTGCAAAATCGAATTCTCAGTCATGGATAAATAGACAGTAAAATAATGTAATATGTGACTGCATATTGCCTTGGTTTAGTAGAGTAGACATGTGCCGGGCCGATGGGCATCGGGCCCAATTAAACTATTGCCGAAAGAAATAACCTGAGATGTTTGAAAAAAGGATTTCCTGGAGGGGATATTCCATCAAGCAAACTTTTCACACCAAATGCGCCTGAATTTTCCTGCTCCGATTGCCCATCGTGAAGTGCGACAAACAATATACCAGTGGATGCCGCCCGCACCGTGGCATGCAGTGTGACTTTTCTGACACTTCAATGAAGACTGTTGTGAAAGAAAAGATCAATATTTATCAGCATTGAAAATATTTTAATGCAGGGTACTTTCCCCCAAATTGTATCAATTTCAATTCCCATGTTCAGTGAGTGGGCGATTCGATGCAGTCAATAAGTTGCATGTACACGATGCTGGTACAATCGGCAGTAATCAGCTATAGCTATAGACTCTGATAATGTAACCTAAAAAAAACTTCCTGTCACGTGCATGGGCGTAATTATAGGGGGGGTGGAGGGGACAAGTCCCCCCCAACTTTTGTGGCAGGCCAAATTGTCCCCCTCATCTTTTGGCAGGGGCAGGGCCTGGGGGCCACATTGCAGCCGCTGCATCAATTAATTAATTGCACAGCGTGAGTAATCCTGGCTGCTGGGCCCAGCCAGGCTCACGCTGTCCATTAGATAAGGCAGGTATACCTTGCACGGCTCAGTCCCTCAACCTGGCTGGTCAGAGTCAGCAGCCACTGCCAGGGTGCTGGACTGGGTGGTATTCATAGTATTCATCAATAGTATTCATATGCTCTCATTTAGTGTGTTAAATACTTTTTTCTTTTTTTTGGGGGGGGGAATGTCACCTTTCACTTGCATCATATAAAGCATTCCTTTCTCAAACGATGCAAAAGGTTACCATATCGCCTTATCTTTTGTTGTTGATTAACTCTTGAAAGACAGCCTACAAGCCATTCTTCATAATTTTGTGGAATTGCATTCTGGTGTTTGTAGCCTTCAGGATGGGGTGAAAATAACGCAACATCTGTACTCTTATTGTTTGACATATTTCAATACATTTTCCTATATTGCAGGAGTACTTTAATTATGATGTGTGTACTTTTCAGGTGTGATTTATAAAACAAAGTATTGTTGACAGCCAAACGTCGTGGTGAGGTGGGGAAAGGATCAGATGGCAAGTGTGTTGTGATGATTTACCAGGTCCAAGGATGTGAGAAGAGAGGTTGATGGACTGAAGATATTCACCTGGTCCTGTGTTGATTTTCAGGGTACATGTTGAGACTACATGTGGTTTGACTGCGTCCGCTCACTTTTTTCACAGTGCCGACTCCATCCCCCTTGGGTGTTTTTGAGGCCAGCATGCAAAAAAAGATTGTTTGCTCAAGTTTTCTCCCACCAGGATTTGAACACACATGAAAGTGTCTTCAAAGCACACGTCTTATAATGGTATTTTGCTTTCCATAGAACATTTCAATATAGATTTCAGGATTAAAAGGGGGAACACCTTTTATACTTTGCAGCAGTGTTCTAGGAAAATATCCTTCAGCTGTTTTTTTTCCGAGTATTGATGATTCATTTTGTGGAAGACGATGCTCATTTCTATTTTGCATTTTCTTCTATCAGGAAAGGCCAGTTGAATTAAATGTGCGTATTCCACTTTAGGATATGTTCAGTCCCTGTGTGTATGTTAACGATCCCCTACACTTTTTTGTGGACTTGAGCCCTATTGATGAAATTTAAAGACCTGAGGAATTGCTTACTCGGAATGCCTCAGTACCTTTCCGGTAAATATGCTTTGGTACAATTACACTATCCTGCAGCAAACACACTTTGCCCTGTCAGGCCCAGGTCCAATTCCTACCCTTACACCCTTGGAACGTGCAGTCACATTAGGTATGTTTGTATTACGTACCTTATAGCTTCATTTCTCTTTTTCCTGCTCCTCCTGGTCACAGTATTTTCTTTTGCAGTCCCATCGCTACAAATGATTCAGCTCACCCCGTCAGCTACTCCAAAATAAGCCTCACTCCTGATGTTGCTGCAACCGTAATATTAACAGTTACAATTCAGATATTGAATGTCAGTTTATTTGATCCCTAGGGGTATTAATGACACATTTTTTTACATCATTCTCTGTGAGGGGCCCCACACATCTTTTGACGCCCAGGGCCCCGCAAATCCTAGGTCCGGCCCTGACTGCATGCTCACCCTGTAGTGAGGGGCTATCCTTTAGAGACTGAGGGTGCATCTACATATTCTAATGAGACTATTCTAATCGGCTTACATTTTAAAAGCGGTTGACTCTCCGTGTCAGAAACACACACTTAAGAACTGTGAGAATGAGTTGCCATCTGTCACCCATGCCCTGCTCACTCCCCTGACATGCAAGTAAATGTGTTAAATTATTACTAATGGCCAGGCCTTTGTTAATAGTGCAACGCCCCCCCCCCCCACACAAGCACTGTTTGTCAGGTCCTGGTCTGCCATGGCAATGTATTTCAGCAAGATCAAATCAATGTAGCCTAACATTTCTGCTATCAGGGCCAGTGGGGATAAAGCAGGGTCTGCTCAATAGCCGTTGTGCCACTGTTTGCGTGTGTCATTGTGTATGCAATGAATGTTGTGTGCAGACAGTGTATTGCAATGGAGGTGCTGGGTGCATGTGTGTGTGAGTGAGTGTGTGGATGCTTATGTCTATTGTGTGTTGTGTCTGAATGAATGATAAATAATGCATTGTTTGTATGTTCTGGGTGGAACGAAGTTTGTGAATGTTATGTTGTTGTGTCACTGGGTGGGTGGCAGGCAGGAATGAAGATGTGTGGGGGCCCATTTTCAGCATGATTGTTGGGGGCCAATTACCTCGAGGCGGCAAGCCAGCAGGAAGCTTAAACACTAAATGCCAACGGAAGAGCTCTAAACCCTTCTTTGTCAGCAAGTCGCAGATGTGGAGGAACCAGTGTTAGAAGACAATGAGGTGATAACACTTTGGTGTATCCCGTGGGAAGAGAAAATGCAGTTTGTAATGCGAGCACTGTAAAGTGCACATTTTAAGCACCAGAATGAAAATAGAGAGGAATTAATATATTGCTGTGCTATACAAGACTGCTGAGAGCTGACTGGCAACATGGGGCAGGTGCTGGGGGCCACGCCTGAGGTTTGAATCCTCTTTTATTAGGCAAATATTAACCATTACATGGCTAGACTCAGACTGCCATTTTGGAGCAGCCAGTCTAGCACTTTCTTACTGTGACATGGCTTTATTCCGGTCATCTTGATAAAGCAAGCTTGGTATGTGTTATTAATTGGCTAGACTAGTATTTTATTGTTGTTAAGCAGTGAATTCTAAAGATTCACTGTGGTGTTATAACTTTCAGAAGACTGGCATGTCTTTAGAATTGAATTTGAATTTCCTTCAGTTGTCATGTCCTCCCAACATTTTCGGTAAAGTTACTCCACTTGTCACGTGGTAGACTTGAAAATAAGATCAGATGGCCTCAGGTCAAGCTGAGTGTACAATTAGTTCACAGGAAGAATCCTCAAGTTTGTAGCCAAGAAAGTAAGGTCCCCAAGCCATGGTTTACATAGAGGTTGGGAGTGGTGACCCATGAGCCATGATGGTTGGGAGTGGACACCCATGAGCCGTGATGGTTGGGAGTGGAGACCCATGAGCCGTGATGGTTGTGAATGGAGACCAATGAGCCATGATAGTTGGGAATGGAGACCAATGAGCCATGATAGAGGTACTCTCTACCTGGAATAGAAGGAGGAAAGACCCAGGAACCTCTCATTAGATCTCTTTTCTCATCCAACAGAAGGAAACAGGGCAATGCTGGTGCCAGGAAAGTCTGATTTAATGGTCTAAAGCAAAGCAAGGGCTGTTAAGGGAGGCTGAAGGAACATAGATCTCTGCGCTGACTGAGAACCGTGGGTGCTATTGCTTTTAACACCTTTGGGGTGTGTTTTGGGCTAAAATTGACCTTTCGATGAAGCAGACAGGTGTATGGTGCTTTGTTGTTAGGGAAATATGGCACCGCAAGTGGTGATGAAAGTCAAGAAAAGGCAGACAATTGTGCCCTACTTGAGACCAACGTTGAACAAGCAAGCTTTCCACTCACCCAAGTTGAGTAAGAGTGAATATTATGAGTGAATACCAGGTAACAGTGTGCAGAATATGCTTGAAATCATTCTTCCTGATTTGCTGAACCAATCAGGCATACATTCCACATTGAGTGCTAGCCCCTCTCATAACATCAACACGTATTTTTGTGTTCCCTACCACTCGTTGTAAACTATGGGTTAACACTTCAGAATTTTTGGAGAAACCCTACATTCCCAGACTATGGGCCTCATTATGACCCGGGCGGTAAGGGAATACCGGTACCGGTAAGGGCACTGGTGCCGGTAATCCCTTACCGCACTATTCCGAGGTCCCTTTGCGGGTCCTCCCTTAATGCCTGGTTTTACCAGACGTTAAGGACAGGACCCGCAAAAGGACTTTGGAGATAATAACGGTACCACAATTAGCGGTACCGTTATTAGCTCCTTCCCCATTCCCATTGAGCCTTATGGTGGGCTCAAATGGGAATGGGGAAGGGCCATGGTGAATGGGGAATTACCGCCACCGCCAACCTTGGAATGGGGCGGTAATTGCTCCATTCATCATGGCGGAATCGGTAAGGTTTTGGAGGCAACCATGGCGCCAATAGCGCCATGGTTACCGCCTGGGTCGTAATGAAGCCCTATGTGCCAGATTTGTGGTTCTGCAGTCTATACATGTACTCTTCTGGATATTGGCTATACCTGGCAGAAAAACATGAAATGCCCAAATATGTGCTTGTGATTTAAGGAGGTTAACTTGGTGTTCCTCCATGTGACATCCCTATGTTCAACAATAAAGCTGAGTGTGTCTAGTCTCTGCCTCCTACCTAGGTGCCCTTGTGTGCCGATGTGAGGCTACTTGTCTCCTACTGTTGGGGCTGACGCCAGAACCAAAAGTCACTGATGCCTTACACGTCTCTGTAAGCCTCGTCTTCAGGGAGTGGCACAGGCGGTAATAAACTGCAATAGCTAGGCAATGGGGCTGGTATCTTTCCAAAATCTTGATTGATCTAAGAATGTTAAGTGCTCATGGACCGAAAGTACCTAACAAAAAAGTTCAGGAATGCATGGGTGGAAACTGTGTTAGAGGGAACATTAAGAAACGGGCAAGTTGGTACAGTAAATAGATACCCTCTTCATTAAATTCAAGAACTTGGCTTACCATCATTCAGTAGGGAAGGGGGGCAGCTTGGGGTATAAATGCCCATTGTTAGAAACATAAGGGAAGAGCGTTGAATCGGCATAAGACAAGGCTGTGCAGTGGGTGTGCCTGGGTCACCAAGGAGTAGGCTTCTAAGTCACGAACAGATAAGCCAAATTTATCATGTGGGTCTACCATGTCGTCGCCTTCGACACCGGTCAATTCTACGGCCCAATGGAACCTATAAAAAGTATTTTCGGACATGCTTGCCAAAGGAAACAGGGATGGGAACGTTCTGGAAAACATACACACGTGCTGTCAGTATGACCATTTTGAAAGGGGGACATTCAGCCAATCACTGAGAGAGTGACTTTGCTCCATTGACCAATTTTGGCCTCAATGGGGTGGGAGCTGTAATTACATTTTCCTGGAGTAATGCCTTGTGCTCCAGTGGGACGATTTCTCCAGCATACCGGACTGACTGGGGTTTCCAATAGAATGATGAGGACCGGTACCCTAACAGTGGACTGAGACTTACTCTAGTTGACCCTCCACCTCGCACAGAGTGATATGCTGCCAACATCTGTAATTGAAGGGGATGTGTTAGTGGCAGAATTTCTATCTACAGAAACATGTCATCAATATACAGGGTGGCGGGAGGGGATTCAGTGGTAAGGAACAATAATAAAACAGGCTGTTGTGTGCCTCCAGTGGGTGGAACATGGATTGAAAGGGGAATTCATGAATCCCACTAGTCATTATCATTGTTTGGGGGTTGGATATAGATGTCTAAGCAATGGCAGGATTTTTTCTTCCAACCCCTTTCAATGTAGAACACTGTATTGGGGCGGTGACTTCAACTTGTTTAAAGTCCTCTTCACGTCCAATCTGGACCTGGCGCTTCAAACTGAATTTCTGAAGTATTGCAAAATGTACATCATCCTGTTTTCTATAGCCCGATCAAAGATGGTGTCATTCTGGTCAAGTACAGTCAGGGGCAGCAGGTATGGAAACAGCATAACGGTTTTGGATAATATTTTTTTTCTACATTTATGCAGTATAGAAGACACTAATATGCACACTTATCTGCAGGTTATCCAGATGTAGCTAGTTAGCAACCAAGGCTTCGGGTCTCAATGGTGGCAACACTCAAGGCAAGACTCCATGATAGAGGAATTCTGGCATCGAGCGCAAACACTTCGTGACCAGATGTCTTGCATCCAGTAAACTCCCGTTTGCCTGAAGTGGAGCCATGGAAGCTTGACTGGCTCAAGATAGAGTAGGCTGATATGGAGGAGAACAATGTTCATACAACCCACTTATACTAGAAAAGGTCAGACTGGTCAAGGAATATGTAAGGTTCCTCTTTGCTCCAATGTTCAAGGAAGGAGAGGGGTCAGCCATCAGCAAGCAGCTGGGTTCCCCTCAAGCCATCTGAGAGTCCATCTCCTGAGCATGGGGGAGAAGTGGAGCAGCATTCCGAGGAGGGGCAGAGGGGGCTTGAAAGGTTCAGTACACATGTTATTACATGGAGAATGCCCCCACACTATATCACTCAGAACATATCTGTGTCAGTTGCAAACAGAAGGAAATTGAGTATTAGAAGTATCATAGTAAAGTGAACAGTTCAGTGTGTCAGTTCATTACCCTGCAAGTTAAGGTCAGTGTGAGAGGGCAACTGGAGCATCCAGCCTTAAGGCTCACAGAATTAAGTAAGTGAAGTTAGGCCGCGGCTAGGCTTTAGAATTCTCTGCCATTTAAGCGTAGAGTTCTTGAGGCATTGCACTCAAAACCAGCTCAAAATACTGATCCATTCATCTACAAGGTGATATTTTGGGCAATTGTTCAGATTATCAACTACTTGTTTTAATTTTAGAGCATTGTAGGGCCCTTTGGGTCATAAGCGTTACATGGAGGAAGGAATTGAGTTGCTCCCTTTTAGCAATGGAGTGGGTATGAAGTACGTTCAAGTGTATCTAAGGCTAAGCACAGCAATGCACTCTGATGTGCTCCAGGTCCCATCTTTGGATGCCATTGATTGCCTACCAGGCGAGTTGGCTGTGGCAACATCATTGCACAGAGGCGGTGTGGTGCATGCCTAAAGCAGCCCTGCGGACAGAGAGGATAGGTGCAGTTAGTTTTCTTTTAGGTATATCAATGGTAAATATGTGTTTGATAAATATGTGGGATTCTGCACGTCCAGACAGAGGGTATGGAATAGCCAAAGGGCACGTCAAATGTCGGCGTTATTATAAGTACTATACTATGCTTGACAGTAGATGCATAAGCACAGTATGTGCTCGCTCACGTCATCGCACAAACAACAGAAACCCAATTCTGTACAAATTACACATGCCAACAAGGTTTATTTTATTTTATTATTATTATAAATAATATTTATTGTTTCAAAGATAACACAAAGGAAGCAATACCATGAATTGCTACGTCATGTAATATACAAGTTATTGCATGATCATTATTCATACTCATTGTTAAGGCAAGAAATAGATTTGACCCATCACATTTGTTGGCCTATTTGCAAATAGCACCCTGGCTACCCCCAAACTCGGAATGACCCCCAATGTCTAATTGGATAAGGACTGAGAGGGGCCTTCACCAATGGTGCGTTTTGCCCCTCTCCTATTTAGCGCATATACAGCTGACTTTGGTAAGACTCTCCAAGTGCTTAATATTTCTCCTCTCGTCTTGGGGACTTGCATATTCCATATCTGCTCTATGCTGACGACCTAGTTCTACTATCTTATACACAAGTAGGTCTCGAGAGAGCCCTAACCGCTTTGAAATTATTACTTTGAGTCGGTGGAGCTCAGGGGTCAAGTCCTAAAAATTAAAGTGGGGGGACTCATCAGCAAACGCAATAGGATGCAACGTCACCAGAAATTGGCATATCAAGGTGAAATATGCACATTTCATTAAATTGGCTTTGCATAACCACCCAAATTGCACAGGATGAATGGCATTTGACTTTCATAAAATAAACACACGCACACAAAACCAAGAGAGGATATTTTCTTCTAATAGTGTTTTTGGAAACTTTACAAGGTGCGCAAATTTTCAACTCCGAGAACCAATATAAATGTTTTCTCTGGGACTTGCAGTACCGAAATGTGAAAATTCACCTTTAATTATTATTTTTCATCAGGTTACACAGTGCAGTGGTGAAGTGTCTGGCCAGTAAACCTGACGACTGCGGTTTGATTCCTGAGGTCGGCTTTAATTCATGAATTCAAAGAGGACATTAAATGTTTCTCATTTTAGCTTAGGGGTGGGAGAGGCTGAGTCCACTCTCTCAATAAAGTGGGTGGACTCCGTCCCTCCGCGTGTACCCTCGACTTCAGCCTGGTGGAGCTGGAGATTAATGTGGCAAAGCAAAGGTGCTTGCCTTAAATAAGATGAGAAAGCTTAGTAATAGATATTTTGTGTGGTTACTAAAGAATCAAAAAATTGGAACAAGTTCACCATTTTAAAAATGTGTGTACTAATGTATGTAGCACTTTTTTAATCTCTCAACAAGTCTCGCCAAGTAAGGTGGCACTGGCCAACTCTGTAACAGATGAAACAAGTGAATGAACAGTATGGTCGGTACTCTTTGCAACCAGCCTGTAGATATTGCCATAAAAAAATATCTGGGTAGGCCACCAGGGGGCGCAGATGTGGTAGCTTCTCTGTGTCGCACCATTGCCACTAGGAGAGCAAAGGACCTGAACCCCCACCCTTCAAGCCACCACTTGGTGGATCTGGTGCCCCCAACGTGCTCCATAGCAACCGAGGCACACTCCAGCAAAATTTTGGCCCATAAACCCCAGGAATATCAGAGATATGGCCCAACGAAGGAGACCCAGGGATGGCGTTCCAGTTGTGCTGGGCTTGAATGGCTCACAGGGAAATTTCCTGTTGGCAACAGCCTACTAGTGGTAAATCCTGCATTCCACCTGTTATTCTTGGGAACAGCGAACCGTGGCAGCTGGTGTGCACGGGGGAGCACGTCAGGACAGGCATTGAACTGCGGTGGTGACCGCTTTCTGGAGACATCCTCGTGCAGCCTGATTGCAGTGCTCACACCATTTCCTGAGCAGAGAGAGGCTGCGTGCTCCCAGCGAGTGCTGTCACTTGGATGTCCTGGCTCGGAGATGGCCCGTTGGCGTTGGGCGGGCAGTGCAGTGAGATTTGATGGACTATCACTGGTACTACATAACCCTGTGCATCTCCTGGTTGGTTTCTGGCACAGAGCGGTTGACACACACCAGCTGTGAGGTCCCCGCTCCCGAGGTCGGTCCCCCAGGGGCTCAGTCCCAGAGGATCAGGCAGGAGAGGCCCATTCAGGGATACAAAGACCAGGAGAGGAGCCACATCACCTTGCAGCTGAAGACGCCTGAAAAACAGCCAGAGGACCGGTGGTGAACCACAGGGGGGGCCCTGCGCATCTTTCAGAAATGCATAGCCATCCCCACCCTGGACTGAGAGACGGTGGGTCGGACCAGGCCGAGAGCGCGTTGGCCTCACTGGGTTGGAGTGACTGGGCCCAACCCCACATGAACATCGAGCTATGTCCTAAATCAACCAGTGGATAGGAGCCCGAACTCGATGAGCAACACCACAGAGCACTGCCCAGACTAGGAGGAATAGACTATCAGCAGCCCTGAAATCCAGGTGGGGGCGCACTCAGGCCCTCCACGAGTGATAGTGCCCACAACCCACCTAGCCCACCTGGATGACTTGGAAGGAGGCTCTGCAGGAATTTCGCTTCCAGGAAAACCTGGAGAGACCAGGAGGCACGACTCCCGCAAAATGGCAGATCAAGCAGATGAATCTGGTCCACAAAGAGGGATGTTGCAGCACTATTGCAAGAAATCAGGGAGATTTGGGCCGACATTGGCCACAGACTGGAAAAGATGGATCAAAGAGTGGATAAGATAGAGGACAGAAAACAAGGTCTGGAATCCAACCAATCCTCAGTGGACATATTATAAAGGCACAGATCCACACCAGACTGCTCGCCACATGAAGAGGGATGGGGAAAAGACCCTACAAATGGTCGATCTGAGAACAGGGAGTGGAGAAACAACCTTACGTTTTTCGGTCTTCCAGAGGTAGAGGGGGGAGATGGAAATAGATATCTGCTGTGCTGTTAAGGATGAGGTACACCTACTGTTTGGCGAGGAGGCAACAAATGAGCCCACTATAGATAGAGCGCACAGGGCTGGAGGGAGAGCCGGTGGGCCTCACTCTGTTCTCGTCTGCTTCCATTACTATGCTGAAAAAGTAAAGATCTTGGGGGAAGCCAGGAAATCTGCCACTATTTCCTACAACAATCCAGCGGTCACAAGCTTTCAGGACCTCTCCTCGTTCAACCTGGTCAAGAGGAGGATGTGTACCCCATTGACGCAGTGCCTGCGAGAAAAGGGGATATGTTATCGTTGGGGCTACCCCTTTTCACTCACATTTGAATACTTAGGATATTAAGGGGGCAATCCAAGAATATGTGGATATCCCGGATGGACAGAGACAGCCCTCTGGAGAAGTTGCTGGGGGGAGGGCCAGGAGGGGGCAGCCGAGGGACAGGATATGGGTCCTAGGCTCGAGGGAATTTAAGTAATTGAACACCCCACCACACCACAGTGACCCCTGATACCATTGAGGGAAGATGACTCTTTTGGTTTCTTCTGGTCAATGCTCAGTCTAATGGGTGGTGGGGATGGGGATGTTCCCCTTACTTCTGGCAATCTGGGGGTAGGGGATTACAGGGATTTGGTGGGGTGTTGGGGGTTACGGATTTAGTGGTTTCTAGCACATGGAACAAACCATATTTGGGGCCTGAAGCAGCAATGGATAGATTCTGGAACAACTGCCGGATTTGCATGGTGTCTGCAGGAAGAGAAAAGGCCCAATTACAAGTTTGCAGGTACAGTAACAACGGTACTGGTAAGCTTGCCAGTACCGTTGTTACCATACCGGCAAACTACGAGTTCTGCTCACAGTGCCTTTACAGCCACCAGGTCTCACCTGGTGGCCATACCGGCACCCACGAGCAGAACAAGATGGTAGCACTAGTACCGTTACTAATGGTACCGGTGCTACCACCTTCCCCATTCCCATTGAGCCCTATGAGGCTCAAATGGGAATGGGGAAAAAAAATGTTGGCGCCCAGAAAAGGACAATTACCAGGTACGGCAAGGTAATAATGACCCGGCAATTGTCCTTTTCTGGGTGCCGGAAAAAAAATGAATACCATCAGCCTCGTAATGAAGCCCACAGTCTCTTACGACCTAATGGCTGACATGTTATCAGCCCTGGTGGTAGGGTCCTTGAATGCTAGGGGAGTCAACTCACCGACAAAAGATCTCTACTGGCTCGGGAATTCTCTCGTGCTAAGCTAGACTTGCTCATCCTACAGGAAACACATTGGGTGAGGGGGAAGGAACCAACCCTCCGTGGGGGTGGGATAGGGGAGGTCTGTCAAGCCTTGTTCACGTCTAAAACAAGAAGGGTGGTGGGGGGGCGCTGTTGAGTGCGATACAAGATGGCCGCCTAGAGCGCGAGCTCCGTTCCAACAAATATCCTTAATAAAACGATCCTAACTTGGAGCACCCCGCGGATGATTTTGAAGAGTGGAGGCTGCAGCGGAACAATCCTGCACTCAACGGCAGACATCCGGAAGAAAAACGCAATTGTAGGACGGAAATAGAGCGCATGCAACTGTTGGCGGTGAGAGTGGGGGACGCGGGCCGCCTCTCAGATCCACGCGAATATTGGAAGCAACCGCAGATGCTCTAGCCGGCAGACCATAGAGGTCCGGCGATCCGATACCAACAAGAGAATGAGCCAAATGGCGCTTTACACAAGCTGAGGCGGCCAACGTGTCTATGGTGGGAAGAAGAACAGTGAAGGTGCGGCAGGAACGCGTGAGGAGTGTAGACGGCATAGTAACCCAAGCGACACGTACCGAATCCGCCATTAAGCTACGTATTGTGAGTGCTTCGGGTAGGAGACGGTGCGGTAGAGACTGCTGGCCCTGACCACGAGGGCTGCACTAATGCCTGAAAAATCGACAAAAGGAGCGGGGGCTAGGGAAAGGGGCCCAATGGACTCGTTCACCAACAGCCAAGGGACGGAGTCGATGGCAGAAACATCCGCTGCCCCTAACGTCGGAACTGAAGTTGTAAGTGAGGTCGACAAGTTAACCACGATTGTACAAAATGGCTTCCTTGTGATAAACGTGAAACTGGATGACATTGTCTCAACTATTGGGTCATTGAAGGCAAGAGTGGATAAAGAAAGCTCCAGAATAACAGAGGCCGAAGGCAGAATTAGTAACAACGAGGACACTATTGCAAGCCATGCTCGAGACATAACGCAATTAAAAAACAACTTTCTCCGAATACAGTCTAAATGCGAGGATCTCGAATCTCGCTCAAGAAGAAATAACATAAGAATTGTTGGGGTATCAGAAAAATTCGGCAAGGGAGCTATGGAACAACAAGTAGAAGCTCTCCAACAGACCCTCTTCGGACCTGAAACTTTTTCGTAACACTTTCTGATAGAAAGGGCACATCGCACACTGGCTCCGACACCAAAACCAGGGGCGCCGCCCCGCACGATCATAGCGCGCCTCCTAAATTACATGGATAGAGATGCAATTCTTAAAAAAGCCCGTGAGCAAGGCACACTACACTATGAGGAGAACCGTATCCACATATACCCGGATTTTTCGGCAGGTGTTCAGGCCAACCGACGATCCTACGAACCAGTGAAAAAACGTTTACGAGCACGTCAGGTCCAGTATGCATTAATATTCCCTGCCAAAATGCGTATTCAGCACGGAGGAATAGCACACTTTTTTGAGAATCTGGCGGCTGCAATGGCCTATATCGAGTCACATATACCTCTTCCCCCAGTAGGCCGGGGCCCGGATCAAAATGGCGGACCCTGCCCCGAGGCGGACCGATGATACCCTGATGCAGGAGGAACCAAAGCACATGACTGCCACAAAAACAGAACAGGAATGAGACAAAATAAGCGGTAGTGCGCCACAGGAAAATGTGGAAGTCGGACTGCGAGCTCGAGCGGGCGGCCACACAGCGAGAACATGGCAACCCCAGGAGATCTCCAGCAGTTTGTAAGGTTAAATCATCCAGTTGGGGTGGATGATGGGGGTGGGGGGTGGAGGGGAAGGGGAGAAAATTGACCTTTTGTTGAAAAGTTGAAAAGTTGTTTTGTTGAAGGTCGAACAGATAATTGCGCTATGCATGTTGCACGGTATTTGGATAACACTGTAATGGTGAGTAGATACGATGGCGGGTGGCACTGACAATGGCAAAGGGATGAAAATCAGACTGCTGTCGTGGAACGTCAGGGGGCTGAACAAACCCTCCAAAACTAGGAAAATAGGAACTTACATTAATAGACACTCACCCCATATAGTCATGTTACAGGAGACACATACACAGGGCCCCAGCAACACAAATATACTTGCCGCATGGGGCAAGCAAAGATACCACACAGAATATTCCACTCAGGCTCGAGGAGTCATAACCATACTACATCCATCACTGGGATTCCAGACCAAAGGACATAAAGAGGACCCCCTGGGGAGATATGTACTGATCTGGGGAGAGGTTGCGGGGAAATCGATTGCATTGGTTAACACTTATGGCCCCAATATAGATGACCCGGACTTTCATCTCAATATACTGGAATTACTGATTACACTTCATACTACTAGTATTGTCTGGGGGGGAGATTTCAATTTTATACTAGACCCAAATCTAGACAGATCCTCCAGAGCCAAGCAGGTGCGGTCTAAAGCATCTATAGTCCTAGATCAGGTTATGCCACAGCTGATGCTACCTGATGCCTGGAGGGCCCTGCATCCGGATGCGAAGGAGTACATGTACTATTCGAGCATACATGACTCAGAATCTCGTATAGATTATTGGTGGGTGTCGGAAGACATGCTGGGAGGGCTAGAAAGCTGTGAAATATACCCACGAACATTATCTGATCACTCCCCAGTATCCCTGGACTTGATGTTTGGGGATGTCCCGAAACCGCAGAAGAGATGGAGAATGCCCACACATATACTCAAAGACCCTAATGTTGCGGAGACACTACGTATAGAAATGGAAGAATTCTTTAACAACAATATGGGAACAGTGGATAAATATTCAACAGTATGGGAGGCTTTCAAGGTCTGGGTTAGGGGAACTCTGATCTCCAAATCCTCGGGGCTGCTTGAAGCGGTGAGACAGGAACTAGAAAACAGGAACTAGAAATGCGACTTCGGCAATTGGAGAACTCTTATAGCGAGACCCGAAATAAGGATACGTTAGCTGAAATAAATCATCTCCTCTTGGAATTTAATAAGCTGGCCACAAGAGAACTGCAATACACAGCAGCCCCAGCCAGGGCACGTAGATACAGGGAGGGGAACAAGGCGGGAAGAGCTCTGGCCAACATCATCAGGGCGGATCGCCAACACACTCCGATAACATGCATTGAAAGCACGGAGAGTGGGATGGTGACCGGGGGTAGATCCATCAATCTTGAATCCCTGAAATTTTACCAGAAACTGGACTCAAATGCAGATGAGAAAACTGCACCTGAAATACAGGCATACTTGAATGACCTGGAATTCCCGACCCTCCCACCAGACGCAAAACTGGCCCTTGATAGCCCAATCAAGGAGGAATAAATCATAGAAGCCATAAAAACATTTCATTCGGGAAAGGCCCCGGGATCTGATGGGCTGGAGGTGGACCTATACAAAGAATTTGAAAAGGAACTTGCCCCAATTTTATTAAAAGTATGGGATGAAGCGCTGGAACTTGGGGAGCTCCCCGGATCCATGCGAGAAGCTGTAATAACAGTATTACTGAAGCCCCGCCGTCCCCCACAGGATATGTCATCGTACAGGCCATTATCACTCATTAACGTTGACGATAACATTTTCGCCAAAGTCCTGGCAAATAGACTATTACCAAGCATGCCGTCACTGATTCATCCGGATCAGAACGGATTCATCCCTACAAGATCCACTGCGTTCAATTTGCGCAGACTATTTGCAATAATGGCGCAGATCGACCAAGAGGCTCAAGCTGTGGCAGTGTCATTGGACGCCGAGAAAGCATTTGATTCGGTGTCCTGGGTGTACCTATTTGAAATATTAGGAAGATTTGGAATGGGTGCCAATTTCATTAGCTATGTTAAATTACTCTACAAAAAACCCGGGGCGAGGGTCCTTACAAACACTGTGGTCTCTGAGTTCTTTGCACTGGGCAGAGGTACCAG
The DNA here is from genome assembly GCF_040938575.1 of Ambystoma mexicanum. Classification (NCBI taxonomy): domain Eukaryota; kingdom Metazoa; phylum Chordata; class Amphibia; order Caudata; family Ambystomatidae; genus Ambystoma; species Ambystoma mexicanum. Next base: position 1,195,746,736 of record NC_090936.1, on the reverse strand, counting down.
GCAGGGTTGTCCATTCTCACCAATATTGTTTGCACTGACTATTGAACCAATGGCCATAATGATTAGGCTAAAACACGGGGATAAAGGAATAAGAATGTCCGGCCCACCCCAATCGATCTCTTTATATGCGGATGATACTTTACTGTACCTTAGGAACCCTGAGACCAATCTGGCGCCTGTAATGCAAGATATAAATGAATTTGCTAAATACTCGGGATATAAAATAAATAACAAAAAATCCGAAATACTACCGCTGACACCTCAAAGCACATGCCTGGGATCCACTGGAAACCTTAAGTGGGCAACCGGACACATCCGATATTTAGGCGTGCTAGTGTATCGAGACAAAAAAACACTCTTTGCAGACAACTAGGAAACGATAATGCAGACTTTGAAGGCAAAACTGCAAACGTGGGCCAAGCTACCCATATCCCTGAATGGCAGGGTTGCGATCCTTAAAATGGTCGTACTCCCTAAGTTACTATATTTATTTACTAATATACCAATCTGGCCAGGCAAAACCTTTTTTGAGAAAATAAGATCAATGGTGGTCTCCTTTGTGTGGGACGGGAAAACCCCTAGAATGAAATGGGAAAAACTCACTGAACCTTATTGTACAGGGGGGCTAACTGCGCCGGATTTCGAGCTATACTATCTTACAGCACAGGCGCAGTTCGCGAAGCATTGGTATGACCCCGGGGATAGATCGCCCCATATATGGCTTGAGAAGTTTGCGGCACATCCCATAGACCTCCGTTCTATAATAATTTATTCTCAATAAAAAGATCCTTGTCCCTTCGATCCAGTCGGGACCACGGTACGTGCATGGAAGGCATTATATAAAAAACTGAAGATAGATACCCCATATGACCCAGATGTACCCCTTTGGAAATACCCCGGCATACCACCCACATTGGATAAGACGATACAAAGACACTGGGACCCAGACAGGGAAATCCAAATGCGAGACATATGCCCGAATGGCAGATTTGTAATGCTCGAGGAACTCAGGGAGGCATTAGGGGGGGGACCAACCAAAACACTTGAATACCATAGGATGAAATCTGCGTTCAGTGCACGCTGGCCACTCTTCCCGGACGAGCCACCATCCCATCCCTGCATACAAGCCGCCACATCTGGTACGGGGCTGGGAGTCTCTAAACTTTATGCACTGGTACAACTACATACACCCACCACAAACCAGGTAAAAGCCAAATGGGAGGAAGACCTGAACTTGAGTATCCCGGAAGAAAAATGGGCCAAATATTGTATGCTTACCAAAGCTGTATCCATGAACGCAGGGCTCAGACTTATTCAGTTCAAGATCTTAAATAGACTGCACTACACTCCTGCAAAGATGGCCAAATTCTCAACGACTCACTCGGGGGACTGCCCTAAATGCAAGGTTAGCCAAGCGGGAGATATCACATGTATTGGGAATGCCCCCCTGTTGCTACATTCTGGGGAGAAGTGGCGGAGATACTTGAAGACATTACACAAATCCCTGCGGACATGCATCCACCAAAATATTTGTTCGGAGATATAGGCAAACAAGGTGAAAAGATCAGACGGCTATTCAATGTAGCATGTGCTGTGGCCAAACGGTGTATACTGAGATGTTGGACAAGTACCTCTCCGCCAAAAACTGAACATTTTATTTGTGATCTGGCCTACATAAACGAATGTGAGGAACAATATACCATGACTGTGACAATGAGATGTCGCCCCAAAGACATATGGGCCCCGTTTAGAATGTACTTATGTGAAATGGCCTCTGATGAGGAAATGCCTGTGTAAATTGTTTTATGGTTTCTGAGCTATGCCTTTAACAACTATTGAATTGTATGTACCGACATATGCGGGTGCAATGAGTTTAATCTGTGTTGACCTTCAGTAATAAAAAGAGTTTAAAAAAAATAAAACAAGAAGGGTGGCAACCGTTATCTCAAACACACTGGGCTTTAAGATGGACGCTACCCTTAGGGACCTGGAGGGCCGCTACCTCTTCATTAGAGGTGATATCTGGAGAACCCCTGCTAACGCTAATGCTAGCAGTGGTCTACTGCCCAAAAGAAGGTCAGATACCCTTTTGGGAGAAAGCTAGGGTTAAGCTGCAACTTTTTGTGGGAGGCACTCTCATGGTTGGAGGAGATTTCAATATGGTCGGGGATCCCCCAAAGATAGGAAGAGGGTGGCTGTGCAGAGACCCACACTTCTAGACAAAGTTACATCGCAAAATGTTTATAGGATTAATGGAGACTTGGGATTGGTGGATTCCCTGACCCCTGTGCCCCACCCTCGGGAGACCCCCTCTTCATGTACTATTCGAGAGTTCCTAAATCCTTCTCAAGGATCGATTACATCCTAGTTGACAGCTCTATAGCTGGCTATGTGGGAGATTCCCGAGAGGACTTGGTTCCGTGGTCGTAAGAAGATGTTGTGTGCGTAACACTGGGAGAGGGCTGCGGATTTTGGCGAAGATGGAGATGGAAGTGTAATGACTCCCTCCTGAAAGATAAGGGGGTAGCCTGTGCGGTGCTCACCATCATATTAGAATACTTAGAACTAAATGACAATGAGGAGGCGGGTCCCCACACCCTATGGGATGCATTTAAGGCCCTATTTGCAGTGTTTAACATGGATAGGGTCCCAAAAGAAGAGAGAGGGGAAGAAACAGGAAGATTTCCTTAGGGCGAAAATTGCAGAGCTCCAACTTGGATGAGTCCCGGAGGTTTCATCTCCCTGGCCAGACAAAGATACTAGAGAACTATGAAGCCAAACTAAAAGACCTGTTGTTGAGCAAGAATTTACTGTTTTTAAAAAAAAAGATTATGACAAGGGTGACAAGGCGGACAAATTATTGGCCTGGAAATTGAGGGAAACACAGAAAAGTAAGATGTTCAGGGCCGTGAGGGCCGACGGAGGGACAATGCTTCCGCAAGTGTAGGGATGGCCTTTAAACAATATTACAAACTGTTCTATAGGTCAGAATTTGATGGAGATGAATCCCATATAGTGGATTTCCTGGCACATCTTCCCATACCGGGATAACCTAGAGATACTGCTTCTGAGCTGGAGACCCCAGTGACGGAGGAGGAAGTCGTTCAGGCAATCAAAGGGGGTACGACACCAGGGGAAGAGAGTTTCTCGGTTACATTTTTTAAACGTACTGTTCCACCCTGGCCCCACACTTGGAGTTTTTAATGCAGCTCTGGAGGGGGGTTCATCGCTGAGTTAATGATGGGCCACTATAGTGGTACTCCCAAAAGAGGGTAAAGACCCGACACCATATTCATCATACTGACCAAACTCTCTACTCAATACGGATGTCAAAATCCTGGTAAAAGTGTTGTGGAAGAGGCTGTAGGGGGTCATGCCATCCCCCGACTACGGCGACTAGGTCGGCTTCATTAGAGGGCAGCAAGGATCAGACAACATCTGGAAGAAAATCAACTTGATGCACTATGCGCGAGAGAGCAAGCTTGATGCGTGCCTCCTCTCGCTCGACTCAGAGAATGCTTTTGATAGGGTGGAGTAGATGACTATCCTCCTAGAAAAAATGGGAATAGGGGAAAACATTCAGAAATGGGTGGGGGCTATATATAGGGCGCCATGCACACGGTCCATGTTAATGGGGAAATGACAGCTCCTTTACAGCTGACTAAAGGTATAGGACAGGGGTACCCTTTGTCCCCTTTATTGTATACGCTCACAATGGAACCCCTGGCAATAGCAATAACAAATCATCAGGGAATAAAGGGAATTCAGAGAGGGCAAGTTGAGTTAAAGGTTTCCCTATTTGTGGATCACATACTTGCAGACCTTGTAGATGCACCCTCCTCGATCCTAGTCCTATTCTCCCTTATTGATATCTTTGGGGCCTTCTTGGGCCTATGTATTAATAGGTCTAAAGCGGTACTGATGCCACTCCGTCAATTTACCCAGCCCTAGACCAAAGGAACCGTATGTTAGGGGTAAGAGTGGAAAAATCAGCGATCAGAAATCTGGGGGTACAGCTTGCCAGAAACCTATCAACACTTGCAGAAGTTAACTTTGAGTCGCTTATGGTGGCCATAAAAGCCGACTTGAACCGGTGGGGCACTATGATACTATCCTGGTATGGATGCATGACAGCGATATAAATTAAAATCCGCCCACGAATCCTATATCTGTTTATGGCCCTGCCCACAAGATTCCCAGAGACCTTCTTCAACGACCTCCACTGCAGCGTGCAGAGGTTTGTCTGGCAGAATAAGACCCTGAGGATCAAACCATCCACCCTCTCCCTACCCAGGGAAGAAGAAGGCTTCAGCCTCCCAGACTGTGTTTTATACCGCAAGGTGGCCCAACTGAGAGTGATCTTGGTACATATGCGGGATGACCTGAGAACATATAGGACATACCTGGAATGCATGGACACACAGCCAGCCAAAGTGAGGGATTTACTCTCAGCCTTTGCCTGGGAGTCCTGTTGTCCTTTTGGAGGGGGGGGGGGACGCACAGATAACCTGCACTCGTGGCCTTCTCCGATGTCCTCAGTTGGGGCCCAGATTTAGGATTGGGGGACAGTTCTCTGCAAACGCACAAGCATGGTCTGAGAGAGGACTGGAGACGGTGGGACAGCTGTTCAGGGATGAGGTGTTCCTAGACTATGGAGCGGTGACAAGATTACTATATTTGAATACCAACAACCAAAAGGAATCCTAACCGACCATAGATGGGGTGAGAAATTGAGACGCCCGCTCACACCATTTGAAAAAGTACATGAGACCTAAAAAACGAGGGGAGGGATTGTGTCTAAACTTTACAAGATCTTGAACACAAGTGATAAGATGAGTAGGTAGGGTTTAAAAAAAATACTGGAACCATTTAGCTGTTGAAGAAATCACAGGGGAGGTTTGGGGAAGATATATAAAATAGCATTTAACAGAAACCTATTTACAGCAGCCATGGCACATAACTTCAAAGTATTACAAGGATGGCACAGAGACCCCCTGAAGATTTCCTGAATGTTTGCTGGGTCATCGCTGTTGTGCTGAAGGGGTTGCGGCTTGGTGGGCTCGAGAGCGAATATGTGGTGGCACTGTCCGCATGTCCAATTGTACTGGAGGGACCTACTGGGGTGGATCTCGGAAAGCATAGAAAAAGTTGTTCCACTTGACCTCCTTCAGATGCTATTGGGGCTTCCCCCGAGGGACTCCAACTCCTACTGATACACTATAATGTGGGAAGCAATGTGAAGGCTGGGCAGGGTGGCATTGTCTTAGAAATGGAAGGGCGCAACAGTGCCACACAACTACCTGAAGACCTGTACTGCTGCATTGTGACATGTAAAACAGTTTTTCTTCAATAAAAAATGTTAACTTTTTTTAAAAAAAATGTTTCCCAGCGGTCATTCACGGTGCCAACGTGTTATCCATTAAGGAGCCTTGGCATCAGTTTGAGGGTAAATTGTGGCTTAGGATCTTGGCTCTTCCTCAAGGTACACCAACAGTAGCAATTAGACACATTCTGGGTATTTTATCTATTCAGGCAACAATAGATCGGAGGACTTTACAACTCTATAGATGTTGCCTGGACCTGTATTCTGGGTCTCTGTTTATTGAGTCACATTGTTTGTTGAAATTGACAAGCTGTAGGCCCCTTTCGTTCTGGGCACAGAGGTGACTTGCTATTATGTCAATGTTAATGTTAATGTTGAAGGATATTTGTACCGCACACTATCACCACTAGGGTGGTCCCTTGGCGCTCTGGTGGCTCTGAAAAAGGGAATGGGGGGGTGAGTTAGTGGGACGAAGCTGTAAAAGAGCAAGAGAGCAGTGATGTGCTGTTGGCGGCCTCAGCCCGGTGGGTCCGTTGGCTGGGATTTGGGTATTTTACGGTCGGTACCCATTGTGTACTGTTGTGCAAGTCTATGTGTGGTTTGTTTCGTTTTTGCAGTGCAGTGAAGTTTGTGCGGATTGTTGTGTTTATAGGCTTCTGGTTGTGTTTGGTTAGAGTTTGAGAGGTGTATGCAGAAGGGTGAAATTGTTACCGGATTGGTTAATTGTCATAGCTAACATTTACGTTTCTATCCAAGTGTGACACATACTAACACTCACATCTCTGTCTAAATGCAACGCCTAGTGTCTAGGATTCCATCCAAGTGTGGCACATGCCAACGTTCACATCTCTATCCAGGCGTGCCACGTGCTGACATCCACAGCTCTCAATCCATGTGTGGCACCTGCCACCATGCACAATCCCATCTAAATGCTTCTGTGGCCAATGTCACAATTCCAACCAAGTGTGGCCCATGCTACCATTCACAATATCATCTAAGTGTGGCCATGCTGATATTCACGATCCTATCCAGATGCAACACACGCTAATGTCTAGAATTCCATTTAGGTGTGGCACATGCTAACAATCGCATTACCATCATGGGTGTGGGACATGCTAACATTCACGTTTTGTGTGTGGTGCATGCTAACATTCCTGTTTCGGTCTAGATGTGATGCAGCCTAGTGTCTAAGATTCCATCTAAGTGTGACACGTGCCAACAATCACATTTCTATCTAAGTGTGGCACGCGCTAACAATCATAATTCTATCGAGATGCAATGCAGCCTAGTGTCTAAGATTCCATCTAAGTGTGGCACATGTTAACATTCACAATTCCATCTCAGTGTGGCACGCGCTACCATTCACAATTAAGGGGAAACATCACACAAGAAATTCTTATACAGAGACCCGGTGAGGCAAGAAAAATATTGTTTTAATTGGATTAATAATCATCGAATGCTGGCATCTTAAAAGGTGTTTAAACATTTTACTTAACACATAAACGCATATGGGTCAATTAATTGAATCTTATTAAAATACCCTGCCAAGATAATATGTCGTAGTTGGTTATTTGTAAAGCTACATTTACTGGAAACACTTGAAGTAAAAGGTGCCAGAGATCGCATTCCAAGGCACGATAGGCTCTGTCGCTTTTGCCATGCTGAAATTGAAGCAATTCACCATGGGCAAAGCTCTGGATATAGATAATGTGGCTGACTCTGAGAGATTGTGACACACTGTTCTTGTGGTGCCACAAATGTCACTAATGATCCTAGTGATGAGATGTCTGGTTATGATCTTTCCTGAGCAACTATCTTAAAGGATAGTTCCGGGACTTTTTTTTTATTGTCCCTACGGTTCGGCCATGTGTTTTTAAGCATAAATCGGTAGATCGTAGAAAACTTTCCTATGGACCATACCCGACTTTTCGTCCATTAACGCACTCGAAATCAGCCGCCATTTTCTGATAATCCTCTCACTTGCCGCATCGCCCTGGCTCACCTGCTTTTGCGGCACTAAATCAAATCCCCCGCCCCTGAAACAGACTTTATCAAAACATTCATATTCCCCGCCTCTATCCGTGACGTGACTGAGCTGCGTAGGCAAACGCGCCCAGGCGTCTTCTACGCGACTCCACACAGAACCCGGAAATCAACACAGATGAGCTCACACAACACAGCGCGCCACAATCGGGAATATGAAACTGTACTTTTAAATTAAACTTCAAAATTGTACATTGGGTAAAGTACATTTATTTGACATCAAATGTTTTGAGAATATTCAGCGATTTTCATTTTTATTTGCTCACGTTCCAAAAAGTTCGTTTTGAGGCACGCGATGTTCCTTTGCTGTACACAGGGTCTTAGATCATCTCACAATACAGCGCCACAATTCGGAATATGAAACTGTGGTTTAAAAGCAAACGGCAAGATTGTACATTTGGCAAAGTACATTTATTCGACATCAAATGTTTAGAGAATATTCTGGGATTTGCATTTTTCTTTGCTCTCGATCCAAAATAGTTCGTCTTGAGGCAAGCAATGTTCGTGTGAAGTACACAGGGTGTTGGTTTACGATAAAATAAGCTCTTCGGTCGCACTGATAATCGCATGGCTGTTCCAACAACGAGGCACTAGGCCACCACAACGGTCTGTATGTTTCATCTAGCCGTTAGTACCGCGTAAGGGCATACTTGTACTTGGCGATCGTCCCATAAAATGGTCAGGGTGGTAACGTTGTTCACGCGGAGAAGCAACTGGCGGGGAAAAAAACCATCCGCCGGTGTCTGGTACTCGTGACACATGCAGTAATGCATGATGTACCTGTTTGAAAAACATAAAAAATGAAATTAGTCTCACCATCAGATCTTTATTAAAATTATTCATTTTATATATTAGGTCGGGAAATTATTTCATAGCTAGGACAGTGCAACTGGGTATTATACATCAAGGGGTGGCTGTAGGATACTGAGACAGTCCCCCAGTGCAGGGGTTGACAGGGAGGCAGTGCAGGTGGAGAGTGGAAGGGCCCAGGACCGAGGTCGCAGACAGTGGACCAGTTGTAGCAGGGGAGAGGGAGAGAGAAAGCAGAAGCAAAGAGGAAGGTTTTGAGGTGCTTCCGTAAAAGGAGATGGTTCTCCTCAAGATAGTGGCGGTACAAAACAATATGCCACATAGAATGAACAAGTACAACTTAACCCGTCTTTAAAGCTACTGTATAGTAATTAAATTGCGGTATAAACTCATCTAAAGAGTTACTTACATTATATTTGCATTTTCCATTGTGTCTGTGCGTAGGGCAGCCCCGAAATACCACTCCTTCTATGCCGACGTTATTTTTTCTAATGAACGAACATGAAATGGCTTCATTATCGTTTCTTACGTTATTGCCCCACACCCCCAAAAAGAAGTCTTTCGGGATGGTCCCGGCCTGTCAAGGTCAAATAACAATACAACCTTATACTGAGTCGTGGGCCATTCCGGCACCCGAGCAAAAAATCAAAGCAGCTGACCTTCACTTTGAACGAGCGCACATTCCTATTTAGCTACATTCAGTGTAAGGCCATCTCACAGGACTTGAAATTTACACTCCATTTTTGCATTTTGTCTGCGTGCTTTGCAGCCCCAGAGAACCATAAATACGGAGACATTCTATATTTTTTGAAAAATGATTTATAATACTGTTTGGTTTAATTTAATGCGCAGATGAACAAGGTTGGATAGACACATTGCATGTACACTGAGCAATCACTTTAATTTACACATTACATAGATACACATATTCAATGGGCCTGCGACATGAGGAGACTCGAGAGAACAGACAATCAAATTACAATCATTTAAACCGTGATGTGTATTTCTCAATGAGCTCTTCTTTAGGTGGACATGGAACAGAGGCAATGTTGGGTGGCAATGCAGTTGTCCCCTGCACAGGTTCGTTCACAACTCCATTTATGTGCCTATCTAGGACGTCAACAATAAGGGCCTCATTACGACCCAGGCGGTAAGTTACCGCCTGGGCCGTGACTTTACCACCATGGCGTAAACTACGTTTACGTTTACGCCATGGTGGTTGGCGGACTTACCGCCCCATTCCGACCTTGGCGGGGCGGTAAGTCCCCAATCCCCATTTACCCATCCCCATTCCCATTTTTGCCCCATAGGGCATAATGGGAGTGGGGAAGGCGTTAATTACGCCACCGTAAATTACGGTGGCGTAATTAACTCCATGGTCCCTTAGCGCCATGGATTTTAACACCTGCTAAAAGCAGGTGTTAAGTCCGCCATGGCGCTAAAGGACCTCGTACTCAGGCGGTAAGGGTCGGCGCTGTTAACGCCGCCGTAAAACCCTTACCGCCTGAGTCGTAATGAGGCCCTAAGTCTCTCAATAAACTCATATTGCATATCCTCAAACACTGGTTTGATCACCCATTGTTTACTTCTTTTAGTGAAGGCCTTATTGTAGCGAAGCGTCCCTAAAGTTCCGGTCGTCCTACTTTGTTGACGTCCAACATTATGGTTATGTGCCAAGACCGCTAGAAGAGTCCGATTTATCATGCCCTCCATGCCAAAATGCAATCGTTTTGGCCTGTACTTTAGGCACATATTGTGGAACACCTCCAAATCTCCTGTGTGGCAGAATTCCGTGAGTCCCCTCAAATCTCTTGTTATAGTTTTATCAAATACAATCTTTTCAATGGCTTTGTGAGTGGGTGATGAAGGAATCAACCACTTCTTCTTCCGTGCCTCCTCTGTGGACAAATGGCCATGTTCACAATTGTGGAAATGTTGGTTTGTGTTCCAACGGTGAACGTTTGTACAGTGTAGCATTACTGACCGCCATTTTTCCAGTAGAATTTCCAACGACCCTCCACATGTTTTTGAGCTCCACCAAAGATGGTTGCTGATTGACTTGGACCACTGTGAAATACCTTGCGTTTCTTTTTTTTTACCTGCAGCAGACATTTTTTTATTGATTGTTTTTGCAAGATGCCAAACGTCAAATTGGTGATTTATATTTTTGTACTCTTCTCTCATTGTCTTGCCAATTGAAACGTGTCTGTCCGTGGCTATCAGGTCGATCACCATTCCCCGCGATTGTAGTTCTTGCAATGATGCTACAAAGCCAACTTTCTCCATGGCCACTGAGGATGTACTTTGTGACACCTGCACGACCACCGAACTCACAATTTTCTTACTTTCCATGTCCTGAAAGTGGTAGGTGCAGTACTTGGCTGAAAATCCTGGGCTGTCGCACTGTCCATCACCGGCTAGCCTGAACCGTTTGCCCGCGAATGTACTATCAATAGACATTTTTTCCATTCTCCAAGCTTCGCTAATGGCTGGAAATAGATAATCGGTTTGGTATTTGTAGAACTGAGTTTTCGCAATGAAATGGATTCCCACAAACTGAAAGAAAGACTCTAACTTTTTAAAACTTGAACCACTAAAAAGTGCAGCCGCTGCACAAAGTAGATTGCCTGCTGGCAGTTGCCCCAGCATGGGTTGTGCAGACCATGAGAAAGGATGATATTTTGTACAGGTGGCATGTATTTTAAGGTTAGTGCCTCGAATTGCACGAGTCACATTAATCAATGGCTCCCCACATACTTCCCCACCAACCGAATGCCCACATTTCATCCGAATAATAATATCAATCAAACAACTATCGAATACAATGAATTTGGCCTCTTTCCTTATACTGTCACTCTGCATCCCAGCTGGTTCGGCCTGTAACGTTGAGGACATGTCACTCACATGAAAGGTAGAATCTATGATATCGTCTTCCGCTATGTTCAGTGATATTGATGGTGTTTCATTGTCGTCCACTTCATTCTCTTCCATTGCAACATCTGTTCCTTCTCCGGCGATGGGTGAATAAGACAATTTCTTCAACTTTCTCGCGGTCTTAGTTTTTGCGGGTGTGGATTCTGTGAACTGATCTCCGACTGCATCCGAACTACCAGGAGGACATTCACTATCAATGGCTGGATGTGGTATAGCTCCGTTGTCAATCACTTCATATTCTTCCCATTGGCACGATGCATCTCCAGTCTCAAGTCCCTGCCAAAAGGTTTGACAAGCAACATCTCTCGTTCGCTTCACTGTCTGTGTAGATCTAGTTCGTACACCCACTCGCAACTAGAGGACAGATTGGAAAAGGGATGTTCAGTTTAAACACAACTTACAGTATTGAACTATTAACAGTGAAAAACAACATAATATAGTGACCAGGACACTAACCTTCTTTTGCTTTCTTTTCTTTGAAACTTTCTTGCCTCGAACTTCAACATCAGGACGCTGTTGCTCCGACTCGTGTGTGCATGTCTCCACTTCCTCTTGCGCTGCAACGACTATATTTTCATGATAAGCACATCCATCACGCACTGACGCTCCATCGACTCCCTGAAACATAGAACTTTCATTAGTATGTATAATAATATCGAAAACACAAAATGTACTTGGGGACCAATACCCACGTACATCTCAATAGCAAAACACGAATGAACGCTTTGTGTAGAACATTCAAACGACAATTATTCACGCATTGTTGATCTAGTTAGATGGAACTGTCAAGATCCATACCTCGGGCTCCTCATAGACTTCCATTGATGATATTATTGAAGATGATGCTTCAGTAACTCCCTGAAAGACAGTAATTGCATTAGTATGGTTTTCTATTTTGTTAAAAAGAACATAAACTTTGTGCAGGCGTCAACGGCTCATCTAAATAGACCTGCACAAATGATCAGTTGTCTAAAATAAATAATGGATATGTAAATATGATTCGATTTGCTCGATCGTTGGAAGTGTCACCACCCAGAGATCTGCATCAACTACTAGGGGTGATGTCCTTGTAGAAGAAGCTCCGTCATCTCCCTGAAACATAGTACTTGCGTTAATAAAGATGGAAGTATAGCGGATGTAATCACGTCATATGATTTCGCTTGATCGAACTGTCAGTATCCATACCTCGAAATGCATAAGAACATCAAGGGACGATGTAACTGCGGTGCACACTTCTGCAAGCTGTTGCGCCGACCCGTAACTGCATGCTCCCCCTTCTTCTTGGACTAATGCTCCATCGACTCCCTGAAACGTAGGACTTTCATTAGTAATGAACACAATATTGAAAAAAGAAGACACATAGGAGGGCGACGACAGAAGGACATATCAATGGCTAAAAACGAAAGAAACATTGTGTGTAACAATCACGCTACAAGAATGCAAGATCTGATGATCTCCATCGATGAAACTGTCCGGAAACGTACCTCAAGCATCTGAGTGACATCAACGGTTGTCGTCAATACGTTGGACTCCTCAGCATCTCCCTGAAAGACAGTACTTGCATTATTTTGGATAACAATAATTATAACTGAAAACAAAGACTAGAGGACGAGTACAAGGGTGTACCATTAGGTAAAATAATTACACGATAAATTAAAACTATTGATTTACATGCCTAAAAAAAGTCAGTGGCAGAATAGCCAAGTAAGATTACCCGATAGGCGCTTGAAGTGGCTGATGACTGCAATAACGACACGGATGGAGAATCTTCCACCTTCATATTGAGTGGATACATAAATGGGGAAATTATTGTTAGCTAATGCTACACACTACCGCAAGGCCGAGAGATAAATACGTAAACTTGACTCACCAGTGGAGGGATGTGGACGAATAGAGTGGGAATAGCGGTTGAGAGCAATTTTCGCCTCGCTCGCGGTGTGTTCTTCTTTATTAGCAATGATGTGGAGTACATGTCTGAGCTAAAGTGCCTGCTGCAGATGCGGTATCGATCACCCATCTTGTCCGCAAAGACTTCTAGGACTCTACTTTCAAGCTCAGACGGTGGATATCCGCAATATCGGACCCATTCTCTTATCTGATCTATTGTCTTAGGGAAAACATGCATTATAGTACCTTCAGATTTATTATGGGTCTTCGAAGGGCAACCGCCAATGGAACAGGCAGGCATTGTGGAAAGTTCTGAAAAGTAAAGATCAACAATTCTCTATGAATACCAATGTAAACTCAGAACATGTGACTAGTTCCTTGCATGTACTGTCTTGAACAAAAAGAAATTGGACGCAAAATGATTATGGTACATGGCCTTACCTTGACGAACAAACAGTTAGATGCAGGGATCAGAGTACTTTCTTGTCGTACAACAGGGAGCAGTTCACCGGTTGCAAACTGAGGAGTTTCCTCGGAGTGGTCACGGAAGTTCACAGAGACGAAGAGCAGATAACCAGCACCTTCACGGGTTGACTAGCAAAGCGCAAAGAAGTGCTCATTAGAAATATGAAGTGGGTTATAAAGAATTCGAAACAGGGGTGTGTTTGTGAATGAATGACGTCTATATGTCGTGGCATTATGCGGATTGCAGGGGGCCGTCCAGCGTGAGGGGGGATGCTTGGCAGGAGACACGGGGTCTGGAGGTAGACATGGGAACAACAACCCATGCTCTATAGACCACTTTGAAGTGTACATGGTCTTTGGCACCTCTTGGCCTTTATCGCTCCCTGACAGCTCCACTTGGCAGCACAAGTACCCCGGTGCGAACTGCCTTTGATAGGGCGGGGGGTGGATTGGGGCGCTGGTCGTGCAGACAAGACACAGGAAGACTCGTGAATGGAGACACACTTATGTGGATTGCAGGGGGCCGTCCAGCGTGAGGGGGGATGCTTGGCAGGAGAAACGGGGTCTGGAGGTAGACATGGGAACAACAACCCATGCTCTATAGACCACTTTGAAGTGTACATGGTCTTTGGCACCTCTTGGCCTTTATCGCTCCCTGACAGCTCCACTTGGCAGCACAAGTACCCCGGTGCGAACTGCCTTTGATAGGGCGGGGGGTGGATTGGGGCGCTGGTCGTGCAGACAAGACACAGGAAGACTCGTGAATGGAGACACACTTATGTGGATTGCAGGGGGCCGTCCAGCGTGAGGGGGGATGCTTGGCAGGAGACACGGGGTCTGGAGGTAGACATGGGAACAACAACCCATGCTCTATAGACCACTTTGAAGTGTACATGGTCTTTGGCACCTCTTGGCCTTTATCGCTCCCTGACAGCTCCACTTGGCAGCACAAGTACCCCGGTGCGAACTGCCTTTGATAGGGCGGGGGGTGGATTGGGGCGCTGGTCGTGCAGACAAGACACAGGAAGACTCGTGAATGGAGACACACTTATGTGGATTGCAGGGGGCCGTCCAGCGTGAGGGGGGATGCTTGGCAGGAGACACGGGGTCTGGAGGTAGACATGGGAACAACAACCCATGCTCTATAGACCACTTTGAAGTGTACATGGTCTTTGGCACCTCTTGGCCTTTATCGCTCCCTGACAGCTCCACTTGGCAGCACAAGTACCCCAGTGCGAACTGCCTTTGATAGGGCGGGGGGTGGATTGGGGCGCTGGTCGTGCAGACAAGACACAGGAAGACTCGTGAATGGAGACACACTTATGTGGATTGCAGGGGGCCGTCCAGCGTGAGGGGGGATGCTTGGCAGGAGACACGGGGTCTGGAGGTAGACATGGGAACAACAACCCATGCTCTATAGACCACTTTGAAGTGTACATGGTCTTTGGCACCTCTTGGCCTTTATCGCTCCCTGACAGCTCCACTTGGCAGCACAAGTACCCCGGTGCGAACTGCCTTTGATAGGGCGGGGGGGTGGATTGGGGCGGTGGTCGTGCAGACAAGACTCGTTTGCTGCAGGGCCTCACCAAGGAGAGGCCATCTAACTGCATGTAAGAGGCAGGCTGCAGGATCTAGTACATGGAAGGCGGGGGGGTGACTTTATAAATACCTCACCCTCCCAGGAGAATATATGGGTGCAAAGGTTATGTGGATTGAAGGTGGGCGGCCAGCGTGAGGGAGGATGCTGGCCGGAGACATGTGGTGTGACAAGACAAGGCACAGGAAGACTATTCAATGGAGACACACTAGATTCATTTAAAAAATGAAAACAACCATTGTTAAAATATATGTTGGGTTTTATTTTAGATCTTAATTTCAATTGAACATAAATAATAAACATTACACATTGTAAAGTTCCGGTTGCAGCACATCCAGGGAAAATCCGCGGTATTGTCCACTGTCGCTTGGGAAATGTTGTCTAATGGCAAGTACCGCACAGGCAGGTATTACTCTCCGAACGCGGTGTCCGAGCCTCCCGTGAAGCAACGATAGGCCACCAGCCTGTACCACCTGTGAAAATGAAAGATGCAAACTGTATTAAAATGACAAAACTTTCTTATCATTCTGCTTTGAAAAAAATTCTATCTAGAAAATGCACAATATGGACCCAATTTACATGCATTCGAATGATATGTAGATGTAATTTTATATGTGGGAGACGACCATGACATAGTAGTGGCATCACTGACATCAAAACCAGAGTATACTTACTCGTTACTCGGATTACGCGGACGAACAGTGCCGCGAAGTTCGTGCATAAGCACCATCATCATCCTCAACACGGTCCGTGAGAGGCAGGCTTCCCTGAACTCTGGCAGCTCGGTGATGCATTGCGGACTTGGCTCGCCTTCCGAAATGTAGGCCAAGCACCCGGAATTTTCACGGCAGCAGCAGTTCTCCTCCTCAGTTGGCATTAGCTCGCACCGATTGCACGTGCACCAGGTGGAGACGCCGTCCATGCGACATGGTCCAGGCACTTCATCCGTTGACTGGTCCTCCCAACTGCCGTCCGAATCCCCATCGTTTTCGCGTGCTTGCCTTTCCAGTAGTTCTTGCTCGGTGTACTCGGGCTCGTACATATACGACATTATTGTAGCCATTGTGTGGTAAAGAAAGTAAAATAATTTACAGAGATGGTACAGGTGTTCACAAGGCCTAGAAGTGGCGAAGGTAGCTGACCAGAGCACAGAAACGAGTCACAGAATACTCAAAGTAACACAGAGAGAGTAATGGAATCGAAAATCTGCTGCTGTGTGTTGTGAAACGGTGTGTTTATACTTATTGAGGAAAGAGGCGTCCTGCCATTTCCATGGCGACACGTCATTAGCTGAGGCGCAGCGATTGTTGACACGAAACGTGCTTTGGCGTTGGGAAATGGGCGGTACGCGTCTGCTGATGTCAGGCTCAGGGGCGGGGGATTTGATTTAGTGCCGCAAAAGCAGGTGAGCCAGGGCGATGCGGCAAGTGAGAGGATTATCAGAAAATGGCGGCTGATTTCGAGTGCGTTAATGGACGAAAAGTCGGGTATGGTCCATAGGAAAGTTTTCTACGATCTACCGATTTATGCTTAAAAACACATGGCCGAACCGTAGGGACAATAAAAAAAAAGTCCCGGAACTATCCTTTAACAAATGGTGTACCTGTTTAGGAGTGAGCAGATCCTGTTGCCATCATTAGAAGGTGTGATGAAGTGATGAAGCCTTTTAATTTTTGGATGACGTGCAGTAATATTTTTTGTTTTGTTTGATGAATTGATGAATTTCAATTTTTGATGTGGCGAAGAAGTGATTTTATTATTTATTGTAGTGATGTATTCATGAATTAATGTAGGAATGTATAGATGTATTTGATGAATTGATATGATTTATGAATTAACATTTTAAGATAGTGTATAATGATACATGGTTTGTGTATTTGTGTGAAACGTCTATTTCCCTAAACTATGTCACACAATAAATAAATACATTGTATGATCATTATTATGTACTGTTAACACTGGTACCTTGTATACCATTTATTGGTAGACCATATATGCATCAGTCACTGGCATAGGGACACAAAAGGTACATGATTTTATATTTTGTTTTATGAATACTTGGACAGAAGAGGTAACATTTTGATATTGCATGTTCGATAGCAGCACACATTTGTACAGTGTTTCAAGCCAGATTCCTCATACTTTGAAGCACTACAATAATAGATTTTGTTATTATACTCTCATTAAATGGTACTTGCCATAGAGGGCAAAAGAGTCTTTCCAAATCTGAGAAGCGTTTTAAAGGTTTTCATTGAAATGTCAATGGGCCCTGTGGCTGTCCTTTTCTCACTCGTCTCTATGAACTTGACATATATGGTAATGGGATATCGATGGATTGAAGTAGCAAGTTAGGTGTCTTAATTAGGTTATTTCTTTTTTTTTCTTGTCTTGTCTATATGTTTGGATTAGTAGATAAAGCTTTGGTGAGGTTATGTTACTCTTTATACTATGTTTCATTGTTCCATGACATGACACTTTATTTTATTTTTAAATTTTAGTTAAATATTGGATGGGGATAGGTTTGAATATCAACATATATATATGATAAGATTTGTAAATATTGACGTTTGTATTCATGTTTTAATTATTATCTTACATACACTTTTCTGAAATAAATAAATAAAGTTGATTAAAAAAATGAGAAATTAACAAATATCATTCCCGTGTGTTATAGTCACTATAGCTGATAAGGTAATTGGTTGACCTTATTTTCCTGCAACCCCTAACTTCCTTACAGAAAAGGGGTGTCCCTGCTCCGAAAACAAGAATCCCAAAAAAACCTTGCCTTTCATTTGAAAGTGTGGGTTCCCAAACACCTTTTCCCATTCATTTCAAATCCCTAAAGCCCTGAATGTGCGTTGCTCCCAAACACATTTTCCCATTGATTTCATTTCCAAAACCATGCCTTTCAAATTAAAAAGCCAAAGAAAATTCACAATATATTCCCAGACCCTAAACCTTGGGAGAAAAGAGCATTTTGATGAATAAATGAATGACTGTGTTTTTTTCAATCGTTCCTATGTGTTAATGTGCAGAGAAATCCCATGTGTGATCTGATTTAAAATTCAACCTGTGTTTTGTTGTTGCAACTGTAGGTTTACTAAGAAATTCATGCCTGCCTTTTAATGCAAGTAAATTGCACATGCTATTATTGTCTTGTGCCACAGAGTGGGTGGCTTCTGTTATTGCGGTGTAGCTATAATTCATTCTGTAATTTGAATACATTGATATGACCTTCTTCTATACACAGGCCTGGTTCCTGGGGAGGAAGCTGAGTGGTATTAGACAGGTCGGAAACCTGACCAAGGCTAAAGCTGTTAAGTATTTTAATGTGTGGCACCTTGATTGGGGAGGGAAGGAACTCCCCGACTTGAGAGTGGCCATCCAATAAATAGTTATGACCCTTATTATGAGACAAGCGCGAATTTGACTTTTAAAACCATTGTTTTTTATATTGAAAAAGTTCATGGTTTGTGTGTAGTATTTTAGAATGACTATGGTTATTGTTCTGGTCTGAGATACACTGAGCCCAGGTATGGTGCAACTTTGGACCTAGCACATAGCGATGCCTTTGTACCCTCTTATACTTTTTCTAGCAAGGAGAGTGGCCTCCTATGTCTATCTGGTAGATGAGATGAAAGATACATCCAGCTGATGGGTTGCTTATATTTTCTTACTGGATATTTTTTACCATGACCATAGATTGCCTTTATCTTTTACTGTTTAGAAGCCACAGGATTTCGGTAGGATTTAGCTATCCCCTTTTGATAGGTATGCAGTTGCTGGAGCCACATCCCATTATTACTAGTACACCTTTACAAACAGCACTTATGGGAGTGCTTATTTTTAGTTTTGCATTTCATATTTGTGATGGTTGTGTGCACATGGCAATATGGTTTAGAATTCTAGAAGTGAATCGGGGAAGAGTAGGATTCTAGGACTGCCTTCAAGAATACTTTTATTTATATTGCAAATGGCGTGTTGTTTATGAATAATATTGGTAATGGTCATAAATTATCTTTATATGAGATTAAATATGCTTAAATGATTAACAGCAATGTAAGAGCATTTACATGTGTTTCTGTTTTATGGGGCATTTTATTGCAAGCGTAAATGCTCACAATTTTACTAAGACCACGTACACAAGGGTAACAGTAGAATACTATCATGAGGTCTTGGGGAAGAGCCATTACAATATTGCTAGAAAGCCTGCAAGGTGATAAATGGTAGAGGGTTTGCTTTCAGATCAATAGAACAACTCTCTCTCTCTCTCTCTCTCTCCCCCTCTCTCTCTCTCTCTCTCTCTCTCTCTCTCTCTCTCTCTCTCTCTCTATATATATATATATCCAATGAAAAAACTTTGTTAAAGGGACGTTATGGTTAAGTTGCACTAATACAAACCTATGAAATTCAGTAAAAAACATTGTTAAAAGGACGCCATGGTTACAAGTAAAAAAATCGGAAAACCCCTGAAATTCGCCAGTATGGTAAACTAAGCAACCATAACTCGTGCCACCACCCGGCACTGCTAAGACTAACACCCAGGACATCAAAAATATAGAAAAGAACTTGTCTCTCCTGCAAAACCTGCCAAAGCCCCAGGAAAAATACAGAAAACCATGTCAGTGTGGGAGTAAATATATTTCCTTTGGGAAATCACAGACAGTGTTAATGAGTTAAATTATCGGAAAACAAATTTGATTACATATTTTCAAGATAACTGACATTTGTAAAAAAAAAAAAAGAAAAAGGGTTGTTGGCTGATATTGTGAAGTTTGAAATAGTTTGATTATTAAAATATGGAGAACATACGAGAATTGATTAGTCTGGTTCCTTTGGAGAGTGTGTTGTCTTTTCAACAGAGGATCTCCAAGGGAGTGCTGTTAGTTTGTTGACAGAGCTTAGTGCAAGTTCCAGAGACTCTTTATCCATAAATTGAATGCAGTTATTCATTAGATATGCATCCACGATATTGTAGTAGTGCGGCTTTAAATTGACAGTACGACATTTGAGTTCATTCTTCAGCTACGGTCCCATAAAGGGCTGTATGTGCCAGCATAAACACTTTGAATTCTTGGCCCTAGTTGTTGGGGAGTGCAGTTGGTGAAGATTGGGAGATGTGTGATGTTAGGGAGAATTCTCAATATGTTCTAATTTCCCTTACCTTTTGGGACCCCCAGCAACTTTGCTGGATTTCTAGGATTTGATTTCTTTGCCTGGAAAGAGTGTCAGCCTTTTTCCCACTCTTTCATGTACATTGAGATGTGCTTTACTTTTGTGTTCTTTGGATTTGGAGTTTTAAAACAACTCCATAGGTATCATCTTTTTCTGTGTGTCACACAGCACCTTCAGTACAGTGGCACAGGGTTGTCTTTCAGACTTCCCAAGGTTTAAACACCTTCTCTGGGACTGACTACCATCTCCCAGAGCATGTAAAGTTAAATTGGCTTTACTATGTCATTTTAAATGTACTGACCCAGCACAAACTGGGCCTCATTACGACCCTGGCGGTACGGAGTGAATGGCGCCGTAAAAGGTGGGGGCGCCGTTCACCCCGTACCGCTGCATTACGAGTTCCCCTCGCGGGAACCAGGCGTGCTTACCGGGTCCCGCGAGAGAAAGAGGGAGCAAACAAAGGGCCATCTCGTAATGGCCCATTGTTTGCTCCCTCTCCCATTTCCATTCAGCCCTATGGGGGCTGTAATGGGAATGGGGAAGGACCGTGTCCGGGTTCTTGGAGGGAGGAATTACCGGGCCTTCTGAACTCGGAATGGCCTGGTAAGTCCTCATTCTGAGGACCCGGACCCCCACGCGATTTCGGTGGCAGCCATGCCGCCAATAGCGGCATGGTTACTGCCAAACTCGTAATGAGGGCCAAAATCTTCCTATAGAGTGCTGGAGGGGTTGCTTAGCTTCAAATGGCTGGTGGCAGTGGTTTAGATCAAAATACCATGATTTTCCCAACCTCTAACAACAGTAGCTAAAAGTCGGGTCAGCCATGTTTATCAATATGGCGCCTCAGACCTATCTGCAAAAGCAGACTCCGGTCGACTTTTTTCGCCATCTCTTTTAGGAAAGGTCCTTCTTGTGTTTGTCTCTGCGCGCCAAACCAGGTTTGGTCCCTTTGTTCTTTGGCCTTTGGCTGGCTTCAGTGCTGAAGTTCTCCTCTGGCGCCAGGGTGTCTGGGGTGGACAGGATGTGAGGGAAGTGCCCGAAACTCCCTGCGCTTAGTCCCCTAGGAGACCTGAATGCACTCTGGAGTGATTGGCCAGCTGGCTGTCCGGCAAGGACAGCCACCCTGCTGTGTGAGTAACAGGCAGGCTGGAATGAATGGGGGAGAAATGTTTAAAAGCAGGTCTCTGGGACTTGGAAATCAGAGTCGACCACCGGAACGAAAGAACCGAAGACAGGCTGAAGGAAGAGGACTGCTGCAACTCCTGGACGACTGGTGAAGCCCTGCTGCAGGTAGGAATTGCCTGTAACTCCATCGACAGAGAAGCCTTTCAATGTTAACTTCTTCCCTTGAGTTTGGTGGGAATAATCAACTCGCAAGCCACCTGGACACCATCCGCATCTGGTTGAATTTTCATCAGAGTGCTGTTCAAAACGGATAGCCAGATGGAAGGAAACCAGCTTGTGGACTTTAAGGCACTCACACCTTAAACCAATGTCTTGCTACAGCTTTTGGTCTCAATCCTGGGCAGTGCAGGAACTTCCCGACGTCCTCCTTCTTGTCCCCACGACTGAAGCTCAGGAACTGCGAGATCTGCTCAAACTGCCAGGAACAACTGCCTCAGCTACAGCGTTCTTCATTAACAAGGTGCTGTGCAAATGCGCTCCGGAAATCTTTTCGGCCATCGAGAAAGTGCTTGAAAGTTCCTCAACTACAAAGACTTGCCCTTCCCTTAACATTCGTCAAACATTTCGCCTAGCCAAATTCTTCTAATCTCTTTGGCAAAGACTTAAACGTTATCTACCAGAACTGTGCTATCCTATACAAAAGACTCTGAACCATTGACTTTGACCCACGCCTATTGAGAAGAATTGATAATTGTATTCAACTGAAACCCTTTGCCCTGCCTTTGAATGTATTTGGGCTGTCTATTCTTATAACCTTGTCTTTTTACCCCTTTATTAAGTATCTGAAGTGCCATTTTGCTCCCACTTCATTTGGAGCTAAACTTGTTCATTTACTTACCGGTACGATGTTTGTGGTTTATTAGTGTGTGATATTGAACTGCTTATGCTAGTGTAATGTTTTCTAACTGACTGAGTAAATAAATGTATATTCTTTTACCAAGAAACCTTGACTAAGTGTTTACTTGAATCACTGTATTGGTTGGTCCTTTGTGCAACTTGTTCTACTGCTCACTTAAACTCTTGAGATAAGTCTGGCTTCTCGGCCATCACTACCACTTTACTATGTAGTACAGGCTTGAACCAAAGGTGAAATTGTGCTTACACTTGTAGTACTAATTGCCTGTAGTGTTCCCAAAGGGTACTGCAGGTGATTCTGCTAAACATGTGACCACCGCTTAGCATGTTCCCTTTGCACCTTGCCTGCTAACCCTGCGGCCTTACAAGAGGTGGCACGCCGTTGGCATCCCTATGCACCACCAGAGCACTGGGGAGCCTGGTGGGCAGTGCCCTCACTCCCTGCAGTCTTTTCCTTAATTGATGGGCCCAGCCATACTTGCCGGGAGATGGCACAATTTTCCCAGGGCCACACCCTGAAAGACTTCTGCCTGGGGGAGTCCGAATGTGGCACAACTCTGACCACTACTTCAAGTGTCCTCCCCCATCCTTCAGAAAGCCTGGTGCAGTGCGGTCCAGTCAGACACCCTGCACAGAGAGAAGGTGTGGGCACAAGTCCCTCCTCACTAACATTTGCCAGAGTGTATGGCGAAGACCGGTCCAGTCGGAAACCTGTTACCAGCTCAACAACATGAAACTGGTGCCCCATGCAAAGCGCTTACATGCAGCAGATGTTGCTGTCGGCATCACCAGGTTCAGCTTTGCCTGCACGCGTTCAGAGGGGAGCCTCCCCCGAGAGAAGTAACAAAACCCCACCTCTCTTGGACTAATAAAGTAAATGCCCCAAATGCAAAGGTTGTGATGCTCCCAGTGAACAATTGAACAATGATGTATGCCTTTGTTGGAAGATGTGTTCTTGCATGTCCAGTAGGATTAAAATGAACCCAGTAAACAAACATTTCATCATGGTGTTGGTGGCACCACCAGGGTGCTGCAAGCACTACGGTCACTCACTGGCGGATTATGTATATAAGTGTAATTGTAATGTCTCTAATGAACCCTCTTTAATTTGATTTCGTCATTGATTCGTCTTTGCCCCTGGCTTCGGATGTTGTGACAGCAACGTGGCACCTGAGGGTGCGTGTTCAGTCACGCGTTTGGTCCTGGGTGATTTATTTATTTATTTATTTAGTTATTTATTTATTTATTTAATATTGCGCAGCCTGCCCACGGGCATCAAGGCGCGAGTTTGGAAAGGTTACAGATCACAGCCTGTGTCACCCACACGGACAGCTGTGATCACGGGTAAATATACAATAAATACTGGCGTGCGGCAACCAGCCCGCTGGTTGCCGCCCTACTCCCTGTGTGACTGTGTCCTTGCAGTCCTGCTAGGCGCAGCATGTGTGAAGCCTATGTTGTGAGGGGGTAACCCACGAATGGGAAGAGGCTCACCACCAGACCCGAAGGCTGTGTTCTCACAGCGACCCACACGAGCCACCTCCACCACCCCAAACATGACAAGCTCCTCTGCCACAACTTCCCCTGTCGGGAAGCACCCGGCAAGCAGAAAGGGTGCTCAGCGCACAAAATTTGCTACCTGAGCTGCCACTGCAGCTTGCTGTTCTCTGACTGGGATAGACAAAAGAGGGGGAGAGCGTTGCATCCAGTAAAGGGGGGGATGATTACATTTCATTATAGAACGCAGGAGTGTCGTCGCACGCAGCTGTTTGAAAAGTTGCACGTTGGATATATCTTTGTCCCATGAGAAGACGTCATTGGGGTCTTATTTAAGCAATAAGCCAGGAGCAGGGGGGGGGGCATTACCACTTTAAGTAATGCCTCGGGCCCATAGTTACAGGACAGAGCAAAGCGAGGACCTTAATAAAGGACCCAGGGCATTACCTGAGGTGGTAATGCCCCCCTTGTTAGGGACGTATTGCTATTAGTACCCTGGTCCACAAGACCGGGGAATTAAAATGCCTCCAATGACTGTGACATTATGCATTGTATGTTTGCGGCCACCCCTCAAGAGGGATTGGCCCTCATGTTCTTATAACACCTATGATGACTCCATGCACTTATGTAACCAAGCAAGCTTTCTTAACAGCGCCACGGTGCCCGAGGGCAGTTGTGCACTTTACAAATGCATATAAATAAGTAAATAAATAAATAAATAAATAAATAAAAGCATTATTTTTCTGTTGCCAAAAGCTCCAGAAAAAAAAACAAAGTAACTAAATGGCTGCCGGGGAAGGCCATGGTGGCCATTGAAAACAATAAAAAAAAGTAAACAAACAACATGGCCACCATGGAAAGGAGAGAAGGGGCTACACGTAGTCCCTTCTCTCCTTCTCATGGTGGCCTGTCACAAACCGGGAGTGGACGCGCTGGAGACAGAAGTGTTTTCAGCGCGTCCCTCCCGAAAGGTAAGTGTTGGAGGGAGGAGGGGAAGGAAATGTGGAGGAGAGGCAGGGGAGTATGAAAAACTTCCCTCATTCCCCGAAAAAGGGAGATGGTGGCGCCAGCCCTGAGGAGACTGAGGGCGGCGGGATTACTGTCTGGAAAAGCCTGCTTCTGAGCCTTTCCATTGGCTGGAAGGCCGCCACACTCCCCTCACCGAGAACTAATAAATGGTACTTAATAAAATAATAATATATGTACCTTATAAGCATGATGTCCTT
Organism: Ambystoma mexicanum; assembly: GCF_040938575.1. Taxonomy (NCBI): domain Eukaryota; kingdom Metazoa; phylum Chordata; class Amphibia; order Caudata; family Ambystomatidae; genus Ambystoma; species Ambystoma mexicanum. The sequence goes on along the minus strand of NC_090936.1, from coordinate 1,195,721,739 downwards.
CATTACCAAAGAGAGCACCTTGCGCTCCCTCCGTTTATACAGTGCACGAGACCCCTCTGAACTCTACTTCCGGTGCTGAGAGGCAACCCCAACAGTGACCCTGCCCCTTTAAGGTGTCCCTCCCTCCTCATTCCATAGGCCAGCCTCAAAAGCCATCATCCTGGCTAAGCGCAAGGGCTTCTATTGCGAGCTCATTTTTGTCCTAGTTAAACCAAGATTCCAATGCAAACACTGCAAAACACACTTTATTCACTAACACACTTTGGGCCTCATTACACGGTAGGCGGTAGGGATTTACCGGTACCGGTAAAATACCGGTACCGGTAAATCCCTGCCGCCTTACTACGAGGTCCCTTAGCGGGTTGGAGTTTTAACGCCTGCTTTTTGCAGGCGTTAAATACCAACCCGCTAAGGGACCTCGGAGCTAATTACGGCACTGCTAAATTGCGGTGCCGTAATTAGCGCCTTCCCCATTCCCATTGAGCCCTATGGGGCAGAAATGGGAATGGGGAAGGGCAATGGCGGAAGGGGGATTTACCGCCCCTCCAACCTTGGGATGGGGAGGTAAATCCCCTTTCCGCCAAGGCGGTGCCGGTATTTTACCGGCATGAACCATGGCGCTAATAGCGCCATGGCTCACCGCCTACCGTGTAATGAGGCCCTTTGACTTTTACTTAAACAGTTATTAAAGGAGCACAACAATCCAAAACCTAAATTATCATTCCCACTATGCCACAATGTGGCACTAGCCTTGTAGAACTCGTGTGGCACCATTCTCCCCTGGAATACTGATACTGACTCTTCCCAACAAATAGCCCGAGGCTTGCAGGGAGGGCCGTTAGCCGATGATAATGACCTCTTTCTTGGTCTTTAGGGCTATACTGATATCACCTGTGGGCTTTTGAACATCCCCAAACAAAGAACCATCATTGCAGCTACAGGATCAACATTCTGAAAAGTAATTTAGATGAAGATGACTGGTAGGGTCCGACATGAACAACGGGTGTATGTGTTCTTTATATCTTCGCCTTTCTGCTGCATGTGGGACCTGGGCTTTGGCTTAGTGGATGTTGGACCGGAACTCCCTCGTGCTTCATTTGAGGAATCACTTTTCACATCTTGCACCAAAACAAATGACTTTCCTATCTGAGCAAACCGAATAGATAATGTAGTGCCCAGTAAATGACCCCAAGTCATTTCAGAAGCAGCCCGGCAATAATCAGGGTTCTGAGACAGAAAATGCAAAATATAACCAATGCCTTGATCCCCCCTGAAGTGAGCAACATCCTCATTAACTATGCTCAGAATTAATGTGCAGAATTAATGGGACATTCCATTGTTGCCTTTTCTTCTTGACAAGTTAACAAACACTTCCTCCGAACGGAAACGTACACATTTTCTGGAAATCCAATCGTTTCAGTAAATCAGAGATTTGATTCTGCAAGCCTGCTTTCCATGGTGCAGCCTCCAGTGCAGCGCTGGGCCTTCTGCAAGCCTGCTTTCCATGGTGCAGCCTCCAGGCAGCGCTGGGCCTTCTGCAAGCCTGCTTTCCATGGTGCAGCCTCCAGTGCAGCGCTGGGCCTTCTGCAAGCCTGCTTTCCATGATGCAGCCTCCAGTGCAGCGCTGGGCCTTCTGCAAGCGTGCTTTCCATGGTGTACCCTCCAGTGCAGCGCTGGGCCTTCTGCAAGCCTGCTTTCCATGGTGTAGCCTCCAGTGCAGCGCTGGGCCTTCTGCAAGCCTGCTTTCCATGGTGTACCCTCCAGTGCAGCGCTGGGCCTTCTGCAAGCCTGCTTTCCATGGTGTAGCCTCCAGTGCAGCGCTGGGCCTTCTGCAAGCCTGCTTTCCATGGTGCAGCCTCCAGTGCAGCGCTGGGCCTTCTGCAAGCGTGCTTTCCATGGTGCAGCCTCCAGTGCAGCGCTGGGCCTTCTGCAAGCCTGCTTTCCATGGTGCAGCATCCAGTGCAGCGCTGGGCCTTCTGCAAGCCTGCTTTCCATGGTGCAGCATCCAGTGCAGCGCTGTGCCTTCTGCAAGCCTGCTTTCCATGGTGCAGCCTCCAGTGCAGCGCTGGGCCTTCTGCAAGCGTGCTTTCCATGGTGCAGCCTCCAGTGCAGCGCTGGGCCTTCTGCAAGCGTGCTTTCCATGGTGCAGCATCCAGTGCAGCGCGGGGCCTTCTGCAAGCCTGCTTTCCATGGTGCAGCCTCCAGTGCAGCGCTGGGCCTTCTGCAAGCCTGCTTTCCATGGTGCAGCCTCCAGTGCAGCGCTGGGCCTTCTGCAAGCGTGCTTTCCATGGTGCAGCCTCCAGGGCAGCGCTGGGCCTTCTGCAAGCGTGCTTTCCATGGTGCAGCCTCCAGTGCAGCGCTGGGCCTTCTGCAAGCGTGCTTTCCATGGTGCAGCATCCAGTGCAGCGGGGGGGGGCCTTCTGCAAGCGTGTTTTCAATAGTACAGAATCCAGTGCAGCGCGGGCCTTCTGCAAGCACACTTTCCACAGTACAGCGCTGGGTCTTCCGCAAGCGTGCTTTCCACAGTGCAGCATCCAGTGCGGCGCTGACCTTCTGCAAGCGGGTTTTCCACGGTGCAGCACCCAGTTCAGCACTGGCCTTCTGCAAGCGTGCTTTCCACAGTGCAGCGCTGGGTCTTCTGCAAGAGTTCTTTGCTTTCCACAGTGCAGCATCCAGAGCAACACGGGCCTTCTGCAAGCGTGCTTTAAACAGTGCAGCATCCAGAGCAGCACTGGCCTTCAGCAAGCGTGCTTTCCACAGTGCCGAATCCAGTGCACCGCTGGCCTTCTGCAACAACGTTTTCCACGGTGCAGCACCCAGTGCAGCACTGGCCTTCTGCAAGCGTGCTTTCCACAGTGCAGCATTCAGTGCTGGCCTTCTGCAAGCACACTTTCCCCAGTGCAGTGCTGGGCCTTCTGCAAGAGTGTTTTCCATAGTACAGCATCCAGTGCAGCGCTGGCCTTCTGCAAGCGTGCTTTCTACAGTGCAGCACCAGTGCAGCGCTGGCCTTCTGCAAGCACATTTTCCACGGTGCAGCACCCAGTGCAGCACTGGCCTTCTGCAAGCGTGCTTTCCATAGTACAGCATCCAGTGCAGCGCTGACCTTCTGCAAGCACACTTTCCCCAGTGCAGTGCTGGGCCTTCTGCAAGAGTGTTTTCTATAGTACAGCATCCAGTGCAGCACTGGCCTTCTGCAAGCACACTTTCCGCAGTGCAGCACCCAGTGCAGTACTGGCATTCTGCAAGCACAATTTCCACAGTGCAGCACCCAGTGCAGCGCTTGGCCTTCTGCAAGCGCACATTCCACAGTGCAGCACCCGGTGCAGCACTGACCTTCTGCATGCATACTTTCCACAGTGCAGCATCCAGTGCAGCGCTGGCCTTCTGCAAGCGGGTTTTCCACAGTGCAGCACCCAGTTCAGCACTGGCCTTCTGCAAGCGTGCTTTCCACAGTGCAGCGCTGGGTCTTCTGCAAGAGTTCTTTGCTTTCCACAGTGCAGCATCCAGAGCAACACTGGCCTTCTGCAAGCGTGCTTTCCACAGTGCAGCATCCAGAGCAGCACTGGTCTTCAGCAAGCGTGCTTTCCACAGTGCAGCATCCAGTGCAGTGCTGGCCTTCTGCAAGCATGTTTTCCACGGTGCAGCACCCAGTGCAGCACTGGCCTTCTGCAAGCGTTCTTTCCACAGTGCAGCATTTAGTGCAGTGCTGGCCTTCTGCAAGCACACTTTCCCCAGTGCAGTGCTGGGCCTTCTGCAAGAGTGTTTTCCATAGTACAGCATCCAGTGCAGCGCTGGCCTTCTGCAAGCGTGTTTTCCATAGTACAGCATCCAGTGCAGCGCTGGCCTTCTGCAAGCACTTTTTCCACGGTGCAGCACCCAGTGCAGCACTGGCCTTCTGCAAGCGTGCTTTCCATAGTACAGCATCCAGTGCAGCGCTGGCCTTCTGCAAGCACACTTTCCCCAGTGCAGTGCTGGCCTTCTGCAAGAGTTTTTTCCATAGTACAGCACCCAGTGCAGCGCTGGCCTTCTGCAAGCACACTTTCCTCAGTGCAGCACCCAGTGCAGTACTGGCATTCTGCAAGCACAATTTCCACAGTGCAGCACCCAGTGCAGCGCTTGGCCTTCTGCAAGCACACATTCCACGGTGCAGCACCCGGTGCAGCACTGACCTTCTGCAAGCATGCTTTTCACAGTGAAGCACCCTGTGCAGCGCTGGGCCTTCTGCAAGCGTGCTTTCCATAGTAAAGCATCCAGTACAGCGCTGGCCTTCTGCAAGCGCACTCTCCACGGTGCAGCACACAGTGCAGCACTGGGCCTTCTGCAAGTACACTTTCCATGGTGCAGCACCCAGTGCAGCACTGGCCTTCTGCAAGCACACTTTCCATGGTGCAGCACCCAGTGCAGCACTGGCCTTCTGCAAGCATGCTTTCCACAGTGCAGCACTGGGTATTCTGTTCTTTGCTTTCCACAGTGCAGCATTTAGAGCAGCACTGGCATTCTGCAAGCGCGTTTTCCACAGTGCAGCGCTCGGTCTTCTGCAAGCTTCCTTTGCTTTTCACAGTGCAGCATCCAGACCAGTACTGGCCTTCAGCAAACGTGCTTTCCACAGTGCAGCATCCAGTGCAGCACTGTCCTTCTGCAAGCGTGTTTTCCACGATGCAGCACCCAGTGCAGCACAGGCCTTCTGCAAGCGTGCTTTCCCCAGTGCATCATCCAGTGAAGTGCTGGCCTTCTTCAATCGCACTTTCCACAGTGCAGCACCCAGAGCAGCACTAGGCTTCCGCAAGCGTGCTTTCCACAGTGTAGCATCCAGTGCCATGCTGGCCTTCCGTAACCGTGCTTCCCACGGTGCAGAACCCAGTGCAGCGCTGGCCTTCTGCAAGCGTGTTTCCCATGGTGCAGCACCCAGTGCAGCGCTGGCCTTCCGCAAGCGTGCTTCCCACGGTGCAGCACCCAGTGCCATGCTGGCCTACCGCAAGCGTGCTTCCCACGGTGCAGCACCCAGTGCCATGCTGGCCTACCGCAAGCGCTGGCCTTGAGTTCCTTTCAGAAATGCCAGGGAGATGGGGTGAGTCTGATGTGAGCTGGAATGTTGCTCAGGTGTATCCACTGTGGAAGTGTGACTATGATCTGGCAAGGACGTTGGTTCAACAAAATGCCACGTGTAGCGGAAGTGACATCATGGCAACCCTTTTCTTTCGCTCATCACAGTAATTGATGACACAAAGGTAAAAACATTACAATGTGCATGAGCGATACAAATACACATACTACTGAAGCAGACAAAAGGCTATTTTAGTTGTCGCCCATTTATTAGGCATGGTGATGCCTTGATATGCAATGGTTTCAGTTGTGATATGATATGACATGAAAGTTTTTATACGTACATCCCTATACGCAATGTGCCTCGTGTGTATTCCAGGGCTACACCCACTGGAATCAATGTAGCCCTGGAACACTCTTTTCTAAAAGCAGTGCAGCTGTAAAAGGCCAGCTACTGCCATCTAATATCTGATCAAGCCTCAAATTCCGGGTATGGGGAAAATATGCTAAATACTGCCTCATATGTAAGGCCCGTGCCCCCGGAAGTGACAGCAAGTGCTGTGTTGCTGTTCTGGAATCCGCTGCTGCTCCCGTGCCCCGACGAATTTGGGACTGCTAAAAACCTGCTGCTACCTCCCAAAGCTTGAGTCGGCAGGAAGAAGTGTATTTGCATCAGTGCACCGTAAGGCCCTGCTGTAATATGTATGCTAAGAAGAGCCTTGTATACTCCAGCAGTGCCATCCTATAGCAGAATATGCTTCACATGGCATGTGTAGCCATCACAAGCAAGCAACAGCCTCACATGCCAAGTGTGCTATCAATATGCTAGATACTGATTCATATGTAAGGTCCTGCTATAATATGTATGCTAAGAAGAGCCTTGTATACTCCAGCAGTGCCATCCTATAGCAGAATAAGCTTCACATGGCATGTGTGGTCATCACAACCAAGCAACAGCCTCACATGCCAAGTGTGCTATGAATATGCTAGATACTGATTCATATGTAAGGCCCTGCTATAATATGTATGCTAAGAAGAGCCTTGTATACTCGAGCAGTGCCATCCTATAGCAGAATAAGCTTCACATGGCATGTGTAGTCATCACAAGCAAGCAACAGCCTCACATGCCAAGTGTGCTATGAATATGCTAGATACTGATTCATATGTAAGGTCCTGCTATAATATGTATGCTAAGAAGAGCCTTGTATACTCCAGCAGTGCCATCCTATAGCAGAATAAGCTTCACATGGCATGTGTGGTCATCACAACCAAGCAACAGCCTCACATGCCAAGTGTGCTATGAATATGTAAGACCCTGCTATAATATGTATGCTAAGAAGAGCCTTGTATACTCCAGCAGTGCCATCCTATAGCAGAATAAGCTTCACATGGCATGTGTAGTCATCACAAGCAAGCAACAGCCTCACAGGCCAAGTGTGCTATGAATATGCTAGATACTGATTCATATGTAAGGCCCTGCTATAATAAGTATGCTAAGAAGAGCCTTGAATACTCCAGCAGTGCCATCCAGTAGCAGAATAAGCTTCACATGGCATGTGTAGTCATCACAAGCAAGCAACAGCCTCACATGCCAAGTGTGCTATGAATATGCTAGATACTGATTCATATGTAAGGCCCTGCTGTAATGTGTATGCTAAGAAGAGCCTTGTATACTCCAGCAGTGCCATCCTACAGCAGAATAAGCTTCACATGGCATGTGTAGTCATCACAAGCAAGCAACAGCCTCACATGCCAAGTGTGCTATGAATATGCTAGATACTGATTCATATGTAAGGCCCTGCTATAATATGTATGCTAAGAAGAGCCTTGTATACTCCAGCAGTGCCATCCTATAGCAGAATAAGCTTCACATGGCATGTGTAGTCATCACAAGCAAGCAACAGCCTCACAGGCCAAGTGTGCTATGAATATGCTAGATACTGATTCATATGTAAGGCCCTGCTATAATAAGTATGCTAAGAAGAGCCTTGAATACTCCAGCAGTGCCATCCTATAGCAGAATAAGCTTCACATGGCATGTGCAGTCATCACAAGCAAGCAACAGCCTCACATGCCAAGTGTGCTATGAATATGCTAGATACTGATTCATATGTAAGGCCCTGCTATAATATGTATGATAAGAAGAGCCTTGTATACTCCAGCAGTGCCATCCTATAGCGGAATAAGCTTCACATGGCATGTGCAGTCATCACAAGCAAGCAACAGCCTCACATGCCAAGTGTGCTATCAATATGCTAGATAGTGATTCATATGTAAGGCCCTGCTATAATATGTATGCTAAGAAGAACCTTGTATACTCCAGCAGTGCCATCCTATAGCAGAATAAGCTTCACATGGCATGTGTAGTCATCACAAGCAAGCAACAGCCTCACATGCCAAGTGTGCTATCAATATGCTAGATACTGATTTGTATGTAAGGCCCTGCTATAATATGTATGCTAAGAAGAGCCTTGTATACTCCAGCAGTGCCATCCTATAGCAGAATAAGCTTCACATGGCATGTGTAGTCATCACAAGCAAGCAACAGCCTCACATGCCAAGTGTGCTATGAATATGCTAGATACAGATTCATATGTAAGGCCCTGCTGTAATATGTATGCTAAGAAGAGCCTTGTATACTCCAGCAGTGCCATCCTAAAGCAGAATAAGCTTCACATGGCATGTGTAGTCATCGCAAGCAAGCAACAGCCTCACATGCCAAGTGTGCTATGAATATGCTAGATACTGATTCATATGTAAGGCCCTGCTATAATATGTATGCTAAGAAGAGCCTTGTATACTCCAGCAGTGCCATCCTATAGCAGAATAAGCTTCACATGGCATGTGTAGTCATCGCAAGCAAGCAACAGCCTCACATGCCAAGTGTGCTATGAATATGCTAGATACTGATTCATATGTAAGGCCCTGCTATAATATGTATGCTAAGAAGAGCCTTGTATACTCCAGCAGTGCCATCCTAAAGCAGAATAAGCTTCACATGGCATGTGTAGTCATCACAAGCAAGCAACAGCCTCACATGCCAAGTGTGCTATGAATATGCTAGATACTGATTCATATGTAAGGCCCTGCTATAATAAGTATGCTAAGAAGAGCCTTGTATACTCCAGCAGTGCCATCCTATAGTAGAATAAGCTTCACATGGCATGTGTAGTCATCACAAGCAAGCAACAGCCTCATATGCCAAGTGTGCTATCAATATGCTAGATACTGATTCATATGTAAGGCCCTGCTATAATATGTATGCTAAGAAGAGCCTTGTATACTCCAGCAGTGCCATCCTATAGCAGAATAAGCTTCACATGGCATGTGTAGTCATCACAAGCAAGCAACAGCCTCACATGCCAAGTGTGCTATGAATATGCTAGATACAGATTCATATGTAAGGCCCTGCTGTAATATGTATGCTAAGAAGAGCCTTGTATACTCCAGCAGTGCCATCCTAAAGCAGAATAAGCTTCACATGGCATGTGTAGTCATCACAAGCAAGCAACAGCCTCACATGCCAAGTGTGCTATGAATATGCTAGATACTGATTCATATGTAAGGCCCTGCTATAATATGTATGCTAAGAAGAGCCTTGTATACTCCAGCAGTGCCATCCTAAAGCAGAATAAGCTTCACATGGCATGTGTAGTCATCACAAGCAAGCAACAGCTTCACATGCCAAGTGTGCTATGAATATGCTAGATACTGATTCATATGTAAGGCCCTGCTATAATATGTATGCTAAGAAGAGCCTTGTATACTCCAGCAGTGCCATCCTATAGCAGAATAAGCTTCACATGGCATGTGTAGCCATCACAAGCAAGCAACAGCCTCACATGCCAAGTGTGCTATGAATGTGCTAGATACAGATTCATATGTAAGGCCCTGCTATAATATGTATGCTAAGTAGAGCCTTGTATACTCCAGCAGTGCCATCCTATAGCAGAATAAGCTTCACATGGCATGTGTGGACATCACAAGCAAGCAACAGCTTCACATGCCAAGTGTGCTATGAATATGCTAGATACTGATTCATATGTAAGGCCCTGCTGTAATGTGTATGCTAAGTAGAGCCTTGTATACTCCAGCAGTGCCATCCTATAGCAGAATAAGCTTCACATGGCATGTGTAGTCATCACAAGCAAGCAACAGCCTCACATGCCAAGTGTGCTATGCATATGCTAGATACTGATTCATATGTAAGGCCCTGCTATAATATGTATGCTAAGAAGAGCCTTGTATACTCCAGCTTTGCCATCCCATAGCAGAATAAGCTTCACATAGCATGTGTAGTCATCACAAGCAAGCAACAGCCTCACATGCCAAGTGTGCTATGAATATGCTAGATACAGATTCATATGTAAGGCCCTGCTACAATATGTATGCTAAGAAGAGCCTTGTATAATCCAGCAGTGCCATCCTATAGCAGAATTAGCTTCAGATGGCATGTGTAGTCATCACAAGCAAGCAACATCCTCACATGCCAAGTGTGGTATTAAAATGCAAAATACTGCCTCATATGTAGGGCCCTGCTATAATATGTATGCTAAGAAGAGCCTTGTATACTCCAGCAGTGCCATCCTATAGCAGAATAAGCTTCACACGGCATGTGTAGTCATCACAAGCAAGCAACAGCCTCACATGCCAAGTGTGCTATGAATATGCTAGATACTGATTCATATGTAAGGCCCTGCTATAATATGTATGCTAAGAAGAGCCTTGTATACTCCAGCAGTGCCATCCTATAGCAGAATAAGCTTCACATGGCATGTGTAGTCATCACAAGCAAGCAACAGCCTCACATGCCAAGTGTGCTATGAATATGCTAGATACTGATTCATATGTAAGGCCCTGCTATAATATGTATGCTAAGTAGAGCCTTGTATACTCGAGCAGTGCCATCCTATAGCAGAATAAGCTTCACATGGCATGTGTGGTCATCACAAGCAAGCAACAGCCTCACATGCCAAGTGTGCTATGAATATGCTAGATACAGATTCATATGTAAGGTCCTGCTATAATATGTATGCTAAGAAGAGCCTTGTATACTCCAGCAGTGCCATCCTATAGCAGAATAAGCTTCACATGGCATGTGTAGTCATCACAAGCAAGCAACAGCCTCACATGCCAAGTGTGCTATGAATATGCTAGATACTGATTCATATGTAAGGCCCTGCTATAATATGTATGCTAAGAAGAGCCTTGTATACTCCAGCAGTGCCATCCTATAGCAGAATAAGCTTCACATGGCATGTGTAGTCATCGCAAGCAAGCAACAGCCTCACATGCCAAGTGTGCTATGAATATGCTAGATACTGATTCATATGTAAGGCCCTGCTATAATATGTATGCTAAGAAGAGCCTTGTATACTCCAGCAGTGCCATCCTATAGCAGAATAAGCTTCAGATGGCATGTGTAGTCATCACAAGCAAGCAACAGCCTCACATGCCAAGTGTGATATCAATATGCTAGATACTGATTCGTATGTAAGGCCCTGCTATAATATGTACGCTAAGAAGAGCCTTGTATACTCCAGCAGTGCCATCCTATAGCAGAATAAGCTTCACATGGCATGTGTAGTCATCACAAGCAAGCAACAGCCTCACATGCCAAGTGTGCTATGAATATGCTAGATACAGATTCATATGTAAGGCCCTGCTGTAATATGTATGCTAAGAAGAGCCTTGTATACTCCAGCAGTGCCATCCTAAAGCAGAATAAGCTTCACATGACATCTGTAGTCATCACAAGCAAGCAACAGCCTCACATGCCAAGTGTGCTATGAATATGCTAGATACAGATTCATATGTAAGGCCCTGCTGTAATATGTACGCTAAGAAGAGCCTTGTATACTCCAGCAGTGCCATCCTAAAGCAGAATAAGCTTCACATGGCATGTGTAGTCATCACAAGCAAGCAACAGCCTCACATGCCAAGTGTGCTATGAATATGCTAGATACTGATTCATATTTAAGGCCCTGCTATAATATGTACGCTAAGAAGAGCCTTGTATACTCCAGCAGTGCCATCCTATAGCAGAATAAGCTTCACATGGCATGTGTAGTCATCGCAAGCAAGCAACAGCCTCACATGCCAAGTGTGCTATGAATATGCTAGATACTGATTCATATGTAAGGCCCTGCTATAATATGTATGCTAAGAAGAGCCTTGTATACTCCAGCAGTGCCATCCTATAGCAGAATAAGCTTCACATGGCATGTGTAGCCATCACAAGCAAGCAACAGCCTCACATGCCAAGTGTGCTATGAATATGCTAGTTACAGATTCATATGTAAGGCCCTGCTATAATATGTATGCTAAGTAGAGCCTTGTATACTCCAGCAGTGCCATCCTATAGCAGAATAAGCTTCACATGGCATGTGTGGTCATCACAAGCAAGCAACAGCCTCACATGCCAAGTGTGCTATGAATATGCTAGATACTGATTCATATGTAAGGCCCTGCTGTAATGTGTACGCTAAGTAGAGCCTTGTATACTCCAGCAGTGCCATCCTATAGCAGAATAAGCTTCACATGGCATGTGTAGTCATCACAAGCAAGCAACAGCCTCACATGCCAAGTGTGCTATGAATATGCTAGATACTGATTCATATGTAAGGCCCTGCTATAATATGTATGATAAGAAGAGCCTTGTATACTCCATCTTTGCCATCCTATAGTAGAATAAGCTTCACATGGCATGTGTAGTCATCACAAGCAAGCAACAGCCTCACATGCCAAGTGTGCTATGAATATGCTAGATACAGATTCATATGTAAGGCCCTGCTACAATAAGTATGCTAAGAAGAGCCTTGTATAATCCAGCAGTGCCATCCTATAGCAGAATTCGCTTCAGATGGCATGTGTAGTCATCACAAGCAAGCAACATCCTCACATGCCAATTGTGGTATTAAAATGCTAAATACTGCCTCATATGTAGGGCCCTGCTATAATATGTATGCTAAGAAGAGCCTTGTATACTCCAGCAGTGCCATCCTATAGCAGAATAAGCTTCACATGGCATGTGTAGTCATCACAAGCAAGCAACAGCTTCACATGCCAAGTGTGCTATGAATATGCTAGATACTGATTCATATGTAAGGCCCTGCTATAATATGTATGCTAAGAAGAGCCTTGTATACTCCAGCAGTGCCATCCTATAGCAGAATAAGCTTCACATGGCATGTGTAGTCATCACAAGCAAGCAACAGCCTCACATGCCAAGTGTGCTATGAATATGCTAGATACTGATTCATATGTAAGGCCCTGCTATAATATGTATGCTAAGTAGAGCCTTGTATACTCGAGCAGTGCCATCCTATAGCAGAATAAGCTTCACATGGCATGTGTGGTCATCACAAGCAAGCAACAGCCTCACATGCCAAGTGTGCTATGAATATGCTAGATAGAGATTCATATGTAAGGTCCTGCTATAATATGTATGCTAAGAAGAGCCTTGTATACTCCAGCAGTGCCATCCTATAGCAGAATAAGCTTCACATGGCATGTGTAGTCATCACAAGCAAGCAACAGCCTCACATGCCAAGTGTGCTATGAATATGCTAGATACTGATTCATACGTAAGGCTCTCCTATAATATGTATGCTAAGAAGAGCCTTGTATACTCCAGCAGTGCCATCCTATAGCAGAATAAGCTTCACATGGCATGTGTAGTCATCACAAGCAAGCAACAGCCGCACATGCCAAGTGTGCTATGAATATGCTAGATACTGATTCATATGTAAGGCCCTGCTATAATATGTATGCTAAGAAGAGCCTTGTATACTCCAGCAGTGCCATCCTATAGCAGAATAAGCTTCACATGGCATGTGTAGTCATCACAAGCAAGTAACAGCCTCACATGCCAAGTGTGCTATGAATATGCTAGATACTGATTCATATGTAAGGCCCTGCTATAATATGTATGCTAAGAAGAGCCTTGTATACCCCAGCAGTGCCATCCTATAGCAGAATAAGCTTCACATGGCATGTGTAGTCATCACAAGCAAGCAACAGCCTCACATGCCAAGTGTGCTATGAATATGCTAGATACTGATTCATATGTAAGGCCCTGCTATAATATGTATGCTAAGAAGAGCCTTGTATACTCCAGCAGTGCCATCCTATAGCAGAATAAGCTTCACATGGCATGTGTAGTCATCACAAGCAAGCAACAGCCTCGCATGCCAAGTGTGCTATGAATATGCTAGATACTGATTCATATGTAAGGCCCTGCTATAATATGTATGCTAAGAAGAGCCTTGTATACTCCAGCAGTGCCATCCTATAGCAGAATAAGCTTCACATGGCATGTGTAGTCATCACAAGCAAGCAACAGCCTCACATGCCAAGTGTGCTATGAATATGCTAGATACTGATTCATATGTAAAGCCCTGCTATAATATGTATGCTAAGAAGAGCCTTGTATACTCCAGCAGTGCCATCCTATAGCAGAATAAGCTTCACATGGCATGTGTAGTCATCACAAGCAAGCAACAGCCTCGCATGCCAAGTGTGGTATGAATATGCTAGATACTGATTCATATGTAAGGCCCTGCTATAATATTTATGCTAAGAAGAGCCTTGTATTCTCCAGCAGTGCCATCCTATAGCAGAATAAGCTTCACATGGCATGTGTAGTCATCACAAGCAAGCAACAGCCTCACATGCCAAGTGTGCTATGAATATGCTAGATACTGATTCATATGTAAGGCCCTGCTATAATATGTATGCTAAGACGAGCCTTGCATACTCGAGCAGTGCCATCCTATAGCAGAATAAGCTTCACATGGAATGTGTAGTCATCACAAGCAAGCAACAGCCTCACATGCCAAGTGTGCTGTCAATATGCTAAATACTGATTCATATGTAAGGCCCTGCTATAATATGTACGCTAAGAAGAGCCTTGTATACTCCAGTAGTGCCATCCTATAGCAGAATAAGCTTCAGATGGCATGTGTAGTTATCACAAGCAAGAAACATCCTCACATGCCAAGTGTGGTATTAAAATGCTAAATACTGCCTCATATGTAAGGCCCTGCTATAATATGTATGCTAAGAAGAGCCTTATATACTCAAGCACTGCAATATCATGGCACGGTCAGCTGCATATGCCTTGTATAGTCACCACACGAAAGCTCTACTCTCACATTCCCAAGACATATGGCAAATGCTGCCATACACATCCAAGAACTGCCCACTTACGACTTGATAAATGACTACGTTTTTTTTTCTTGTAGTGCAAACTGGGTAGAATAACTTCTAGATGATCTCAATGTGAGAAGTGAGGAAAAGTGCTCCAGATCAGATGAAATTGCTTGCCCAGGATCAGATATGTTGGCCAAGTGTAAAAGCCTGGATTCCTGTCCAGGTGACCTGTTTCTCTGGCCTACCTGGTAGACCACACGGACTCCCATTGCATCTTTACTTTGACACCAACATATTGGGAATTCTACATCGCATTGTGTTATTGTGCAAGTCGAGAAGGTTGCTTGTCTGTAATAATATCGATATGCAAAGAACCAAACCACATTCAAAATAAATCTGAAAGTCTGCGATAAATGATCACCGAAACCTGTAAGGTTACACACATATGCTTTATTGTGATGGGATGCAGGCTAAACACAGTGGCTAGCAGCGAACACTTAAATCCCTCTGCGATCAATATCCTCTCCTGCTTACTGCACAGAAAAGGTCATTTCCAAGAAGTGCATCATACATTGAGATAAGTGCTTTGCTCAGTTTTCAATGTAATGTCACACATAAGACATAAAATGTCACACTTAACCAAATTGCAGACACAATCATGTCATGCTCGCACACAGGCACACACAGACTCACACTGTGTACAGAGTTATACAGTGCCCTACACAATATGAATTCTTGCAACTTCTATTATGGAAAGTTATGAGTGTTCTCATTCCAAATGGAAAATGAATGCACCCTTTCAGTTGGGGTGGCACCTACGGTACAAGCAGTCATAATTCTGGGAAAGGGAATAGGAGCACACACACGTAGGGGGTCATTTTGTTAAAAGTCATAATTGTATGCATGGGATCACCAGTGTTAGTACTTACGTGCTGTTCCAATTTTCAACTTTTTCAAACGAAGTGGAAAATGAAACAGTAAAAACAGGTCAAATTATTCTTACTATTTAATTTTCCTCTTCGTCTTGTCAGAAAATGTAAGTGCTGTGCTCGAAATGTGGGCTTTGCAAGTGGCCAGCCCAAGTGGAAGATTGCAGTGACCTGCTGTGGTTAGAAATACACCCAGCCAGCAGCTGCTGCTTGCTATGGGATAAGAAGCTGAGTAACAGTACAAGGGGGCAATAACATCAGTACTCTAGTGACTGTTTCAGTTCTGGGCTGGTGAAATACTGCTGGGGTATGGCACAAAACCGCAAGTAAAGTCTAGGACAGGCAAAGCAGGACAAGTTCGTCCCCAGTCAACTCAAAAGCTGCTGACACACAAACAACAGAATCTGCTTCACTCGCCCACAATATGGCCGTACAGCCTAGGACTTCAGATGTGGACATGAGCTCCATTATGCTGGAAATGAAAAATACACTTCAGACCCTGCATCAGAAAATGGATGCGATGACGAATAAGATTGAAGCCTCGTGGCACACAATTCTCTAGTTGTGTGGGCGCATGGCAGAGGCAGGTAAACGTGTTGCGGATACAGATGACAGAAATCACGCTCTGGAGCGTAAGGCCCCGATCAGCAAAAAAACGAACAGTTAAAGGTAACAGCTGTGCTGGAGGATTTGGAATCTAGATCAGGAAATGCATACGAATCCTAGGGTTCCCGGAGGCTGCAATCCATGGATCGGTTAAAGTATTCCTGGAAACAAATCTGCCAGACCTACTGGCCAACCCAGTGACCGATCGGGCACACTGATCCGCAGGTCAACACCAGCTCCAGGTCTCGCTCCCCAGGCCCATAATCACCCAAATATTTAATTATAGGGACAGCGACTTGCAAAAGCAAAATGTGAAAAGGGAAGCTGGAATTTGGCAACACAACTATCTCCACATTCATGGATCCTAACCCTACTGTACCAGCAGCGAAGAAAACATTGCACAATGTAAAATGGAGACTGCATGCGGCTAATATCAAAGCCTGAAAAGATGATATGAAGGCAAATCACATTTCTTTTTCAACTCCCGCAGATGCAGCTTTGTTTCTGGAAGACCCCCCTCACTTCAATGTCAAGGTCCATGAACGTTGCGTCTCCCCGCTGAATGGCCCTCATGGTACAGGAAAACATAACCTGTTACACAGCTGTTTTACTCTATTTTGTATTCATTTATTTGTTTTGGTTTATAAAAAAAACTTTACAAAATACAAAAGCAGAAAACAAACCGAATTTCAACAATATTGAAAACAATAACTGATAACCATAGCTAAAATCAATACATCACTTTAAATTACCCAAATTCCAAGTAATATAATTTGCATCAAGAAACAACTAACAAGATCCAAGATGGCCGCCGCATAGTAAGGTCTTGCGGGCGAGCTCTCCGAGTCTAGAGGAATCCAGGAAGGCCTCTATGTGCCGACACACACGGTAGGGAAGTTGGCGAGACCCCCTGAGGGTCCTGAGGAGGCGACGGCAGCGCAACCTCATCGCCCCTCCAACTGCTGAGGACGACGTTTTGGGCAACTGGGGCGTGGCATCCAGGACTTGGTGGGGACGCCAGACAACAGAATGCCACTGGAGGTGCCCCTGGAGTCGACAAGGAGTGGCCTTGTGGAGCAGAGGTTATTGCCCAGAGGGACCCTCCTGGACCATAGCAATATTCAGACACTAAGCACTGAGTGTGTATCTACCAGAGAAGGACAGTGGGGGAGGCTCCTGTGTAACACAAGTGGCTCAGCCTATTCAATGGTGCAGAAAAGCAGGGAGTGCTGGGCCTGGTAAGGGGCAGAATTGGAGGGAGGAACCCTCTACTGAAGTCTCTGTGGATAGACAGTGGGCCTGGCTGAGAGGGGGATTGACTTGTGGAAAGTGGATGGAAAGCGGATGTGCAGGATTTGTCTCCAGGAATCGACAGTAAGCGCCTATTGACTGGACTGCGAGACCCAGGTGGGACTTGGTTGTGTGCACCTGCCAGGGGGGAGAAAGAAGCAGACCTCTGTGGGCCAAGAGCTAGCAGATCCCAAACAGCTTAATCCATTGGAAAAGGTTGTGGTAAAGAAGCAATAGGCAACCACGCTTACAGCTGCACCTGGGCCCCAGCCGGAACAAATACGTTCTGCGCCTCCATTCATTGAGTGTCAAGTTATGACAGCAACGAGAGAAGACTTTACTAAGAGATTCCAGGACTTGCAGGAAAAATGTGGAGCCTCTTTCCAGTCTCAATTTACAGTGTTTACCTCGGAAATAAAACTCTCATTGGCTGACTTTGGCAAAGAAATGTTTGCTTTCAGAGACAGAGTAGACACAAACGTAAGAGGAATCCAAGGCCTGATCGAGGATAGTCAACAATCAGACATTGCAAATGAAGAATTAGCCAGGGCTACAGACAATCTTGACATCCAATGTGAAGAGTTCGGGAATCGCTAGAGACGCTCAAATATCCACCTCAAGAATCTACCTGAATCAGTGACTGACATAGAACTCAAGGGGGGCGGTTACTCAGATCTTTGCAGACCTCATGGAAGGTGAGGAAACCACCACCGTCCTACTCGATAGGATCCACAGGACAGTCCCGAAGAGGCTGGAATCCGGTGCCCGCCCCAGGCACGTCCTTGCAGCTTGCACCTTATATCCACAGAAGACGCAGATCTTAAGGGCAGCGCGGCCGTCTGCACCGATAACGTACAATGGAGTGGAGATTCAGCTTTGCCAGGATTTATCTTTAATGACCCTCCAAAAACAGAGAGTTGGGAACATGTCTGGTGGAGTTATCCAGTTTTGCAGCAGTACCGGAACGAAGTTAACAAATCTATGGTCGAAATGTTTTCATTGAGGGTTGGTTGGTTGTAACATTCTGAAAATTTCAAATAAAACAAAAAAATATGAATAAATAAACAACTAACAACTAAAAACAAGACATCCATATCTACGCATTGTTTGAATTCCCAGGTAGCAATAAACTTATAAAATTCTTTAAAACAAATTGCATATATGTTTTAAAAAAGCTCAGAACAGTCATATTTAGTGCTACGGATCTACTATGCATAATTATTAACCAAAATAGCTCCAACAAGACCCAGGCACATGCTTACAGAAGTATTGCATTCTCTTAGTTCTCAAAGCTGGACAGTATAAGACCAAGTGCTGAAATGTTTCCATCGCTCTCAAATTTTTACAAAACTGACAATGGGGTAAGACTCCAGAACCCCCTCCTCTAATGGCTAATATTTCATGAGTAGGAAGGACATTTAGTCTAAAACGCATACATTTATTTCTCGAAAACCTATGTGGAAAATTAATCAAATATGGTTCTGCCAACCCATTTTTGGCATGATAGAATTTGTGAATAAAGTCAGGACGTTAACACAGATTCCATCGTTTCAGCCCAATTCCTGACTTATACAATCTTTTTCACTTTCTGGGGATTAGTATTTAAAATGTTCAAAGTGATACCCAATTTGTCTAGTAGTGCCAAGCAATCTTGGTGAAAGATGTACACAAATCCCTCAAATATTCTCCCTCCCCTAACTTCTTTACTTATTTGATAATACAGACTATGTGCCGTACTCGTATATAGTTTTCTAAAAATCAACAACCTTCTCCATTTTACCCTATTCTTAATGAACTGAAGACCCAATTTATATCATATAGCGCTAAATGGCATATATTTGGGTACCCAATACAATAGTGCTCTCCACATCCTAGCTTCATATGCATTCTATTTACAGAGCACCCACAACAGGAAAAACCTAAGGCCATAAAACACACAGGGAATAACTTTAGCTATATAGAATTTTAACACTGGCAGCATGGAACATTTCTATTTTCTTCATTTGTGCACACAGCTTTAAGGTTTGTTCTTTAAGGATGTTCTTATAGAAAGCCTTAGTCTGAAACGCAGTGACTTGGAAGCCTAAGTATGTCATCTTCCTTTTCTCTTGAATTTTGTTGTGATTCATAAACCATGACAATTTAGATGTTTTTGTGTGTTTGTTCATGACCACAATCAGGGACTTATGCGGGTTAACACACAGATTGTTTGACTGAATATATTGGCTGAAGGGTCTATTCGCTTGTGTAAGCCAATAGGGATATGGTCAAACAGTATGAAATCGTCCGCATATGCTGCTCACGCCATTTTGAAGCCCCCTGTTTTAGGAGGAACAAAGGATGCTTTCTCAAGGGATGAGCCCACATCTCCCACATAAATAAGCGGGGCGCTAAAAGTCAGCCCTGTCTAAGGCCATTAAAGATAGCAACAGGACTGGAAAAAGTACCTCCCTGGTATAATCTTAATTGAATAGATGACTCACCATGCAGATAGATCAAGATGGGTAGTAAGCCCCCCAGAATGCCCATTTTATCAAGTTTAAGCCAGAGCTTCCTACCATCCACCAAGTCAAACGCTAATGAGAGATCCATGGAGGAAACATAAACTGGAGTGGAATTAACACTCCAGGCGCGTTGCTGCATGGAGTTTAACAACAGACCACCACTGTCAGTCCCAATATTGTTTCTAAAGCCAATTTGGCACAGGTGAAGAATCTTTGCCTCTGTACACCAGTCAAGGAGCACTAACCCTGAAAGCATTTTTGAATCAGCATCCACCACAGTGATGGGCCGATAATTTGCAGGGGCTAACTTGTCTCCGTTTTTTGTAGATAGGTATAACGTGGGAGATCTTTCAGGTGTGAGGAGTGGTGCCGGGAGCTAAAATATCCTTTGAATAATACTGATAATGTACTAGCCCATAACTCACTACTCTTTTAAAACCTTAAGTCTGTAAGTTGGTTAGGTCCACCCACCCTCGAGGAGTGAGCTTTCCTAATGGCTCTCTCAGTGTCTTCTACACTGAAGTTCAAATTCCATGTTTTATCTTTACGTGGCAGTAAATGCTCTAGCGATTCTGTGTCAGGCCTATAGAGCTCAAAGAAGTAACCCCTCCAGATTATTTCCGATATAGGGTTTGTTTGCACAACCCTTTGTTCTGATTCTTTAATGTTCATCGGAATCCAACAATTTCTGGAGTTTGACTCTCTGAGTTCAGTCATCATTAGCCTCCCCATCCCTTTGATGCTTTATATGGCGATGGAATTTCAGCCACTTAGTTTGAGTTTGCTTAATTTTTCGATTGCCTTTCTATTTTCCGCCACCATATCGGGACCTTTATTTATGTATTGAATCTGCTTTTGAAATCTTTTCTTCCTCTCCTGTACTTGCGGATCAAACGTATGTAGATGGACTCTCTCAATAAAAGAACTTCTAACTCTGATGTTCAGGTTTTGAATCACTCCTTGAAGATAGGGATAGAAAGCACTAGAGATGTATCTACATAGTTTGCTCTCTATTGGGGATTCCTCAAATTCTCTCAATAAAACTTATTAAGTTTAAACACATTGCTCTCATGCCAGCTAAATCGATTAACCTGAGTGTTAACAATCAGCACGCCTTTCACATACTGAACTTCCTGAGTTTATAAAATCCCACCCACGGTCATCATAAATTATAATATGATATGATATGGCATTTATAACGCGGCTATACAAAAGTGTTGGAAGGTGCGATGAGGCAAGGGAGGGGGATCAGAGGGAAGACAGACAACGATCCTACTAGGCCAGGTGTCACTCAGATCGCACAAGTGCATTGGAAGGGGGAAGGGGAAAAGTTTGAGGGAGAGGGGAAGGGGGGGTATTGCAGTACATGGGATAAAGAATAATAACAGTAAGTAAAGTACAGGCAGCTGGTGGCAAGTGCAAGGGTAAGGGCAGACATAAGGTGTCAAGTGCTGGTAGTGGGCTGTAGGGATACAGTGACAGTCCCGAGTGCAGGGGGTTGCCAGGAAGGCAGTGCAGGAGTCCAACTGGCGGTGGAGGGGACCTGGGCCCGAGAACAGAGGGTGGCCAGGTAACCAGTGCAGGTTCAGCCAGGAATTCGGCAAGGGAGAAGATGAGAAAAAGCAGAAGCAAAGAGAGAGGTGTTGAGGTGTTCCGGAACCGGAAATGGCTCTCCTCAAGTTTCAGTGAGGCAGGGAGGCTGTTCCAGAGGGAGGCCACAGCCGAGGAAAGAGATCTACCACCCACTTGTTGCTTGGAGTAGCGACTGATCCTGAGGGAGTTGGAGGCAGATGAGCGAAGAGCTCGAGAAGGAAGATATTTAGGAAGAGAGAGTTGAAGGTATTGAGGCCCCAGGCCCCAGAAGGCCTTGTGGACAATGCAAAGGGCTATGAACTTAATCTTCGCAGCCACTGGGAGTCAGTGCAGAGATTTCAGTCCTGGAGAGATACGGTCCATGGGCTTGAGGCCATGGATTCGCAGTCCTGTTCTGGATAAGTTGCAGAGGGCAGAGAGTAGAGGCAGGCAGATTTAGAAAGAGGCTGTTGCAATAGTCTAGCCTAGAGAGAAGCAGAGCTCTAGAGACAGGGAGCTTCTGGGGGAAGGAGGGGAAAGGAAGAATACCTCTGAGGAGGTGCATTTAGCAGTGTGACTTCTTAGAGACGTCAGAGATGTGAGGAGAGAAGGAGAGTGTGGAGTCGAAGATGACCCTGAGGCTTTTAGCCTCAGAGGTGGGAGCAGGAAGAGGGCCAAGAGAGGCTGCCCAGAGAGTGACAGGAAAGGATGGACAGGGGTACCAATGAGAGAATCTCAGTCTTACTGGCATTAAGGCAGAGATCATTGGCAGCACACCATTCCTGGATGGCGGACAGACAGTCAGAGATGAGAGAGGGAGAAGAGATGGCTGAGGGTAGCCTGAAAATGAGCTGAGTGTCATCCGCATAGCACTGGAAGTTGGGGCAGAGCGCGGCAATGCAGTGGGCAAGAAGTGCCAGGATTATGGCATGATCACTGAATATGTTTGGAAGAACTTCAATATTAGAGACTAAGTTCAAGATACATTTGGATGCAAAGATATAGTCTACAGTCGAGGAAACTCCTCTCCCAAACCAGGTTGGCAGATCACCCATCAGGTGGTCTTAAATATCATTTAACAGTGTTAATCCCTAGGCTTCCAGATTTTGTCGACACAAATGACCTTGTATCATTTTCCACCTGCTCGCCTTTACAGCCTGACTAATTATTA
The DNA here is from genome assembly GCF_040938575.1 of Ambystoma mexicanum. Taxonomy (NCBI): domain Eukaryota; kingdom Metazoa; phylum Chordata; class Amphibia; order Caudata; family Ambystomatidae; genus Ambystoma; species Ambystoma mexicanum. The sequence goes on along the minus strand of NC_090936.1, from coordinate 1,195,699,471 downwards.
GCAGGCTTTCTAGGGCCAGATGGGCTTTTCCGAATGATAGTATTCTGGCTCATTCCAGCTAAGGTCATTAAAATTTGTGGTAAGGTCACCAGCTATGATGACATGACCCGCTGGCCTCCACACTAACCAAACTTCTAGAGTAGAATTAAGTTCAGAAAGAGTTTGGGCCAAACTGTCATGGGGGTTCCAATAGACGTTTATTGATAAGATAACGTTTGTTTATTTGAAATTCCAGCAATTCTACTTCAACCATCGAAAAACCTTTGCTAACCTTACGCTGGTCAGTGAGTTTCAAACCCTCGCTCTGTCGAATTCCAATAAGGACCCCTCCTGCTGGGCGGTTCTTGGGGCCCTGTATTACAAGTTCTTCAGTTGATATAAATCCATCATGTAAGGCATGAGCAACTAACCAGGTTTCCTGGAGAAATATGAAGGAAAAGGAACCAGAGATATTTACAAAGATCCGGCTCAGATGACAAGTAAGAAGAACCTCTCAAGTTCCATGAAATAAATGTAAGATCAATCCCCTTGATAAGAGATCCCTTTAATTCCTTCAACTGTGAATTGGATTGTTTAGAGACAGAGCCAAGGCCCTCCAGTATGTTATCTCATTGTGGTTCAAAGGCACTTCAATATGAGTAGCCAGCTCCAGATTAGAATCCCTGTTGGAGGTAAGTGGCTCTTTCTCTTCAACTGTTAAGAGACTGTGGGCCTCATTACAAGGCTGGCGCTCCCGTAATGAAGGGTGCCGGTACAGGACTGGCACCGTTCATTACGGGATGTCTTATTACGAGGTCCCCTAGCGGGACCCGCACAGAACGTCTGGTCAGACCAGACGTCCTTTGCGGGTCCCACAAGGGGACCAGGGAGCTAATAACGGGCCCGTTATTAGCTCCCTCCCCATTCCCATTGCGCCCTGTGGGGGCTCAAATGGGAATGGGGATTGGTTTTGTGCATGACGAATTACTGGGTCCTCCAAGGTTGGAATGACCCGGTAATTCCTCATTAACAGAACCCAGTACTGGAACCCGGTATGGAGTCGGACATGCCCTTATTAAGGGCATGGTTGCCGCCATACTCGTAATGAGGCCCATGTCTTGGGGACTGACCTCCCTTATAGGGTAACAGATCATAACCCAATTTCTGGAAGTTGTGAGATTCTTTAAGGAGGATTTCATATACAATACGCAAGGGAATAACTAGCATTACATAGTCATATCTATGAGGGTTTATGAAACAATGGCAGCACTAACTGTCTATTTAGAGAATGTGGGCCCTTGTAACTGAACTTATAGTGCAAAATTAAACTAGCCTCCTCTGGGAATGCTGGGTCTCTAAATCGAACTTCATTCACCATATTATTCTCCCAATTAGGGGAGGGAACTGGTGCATAACCCCTAGGCGGTAGAGGTGGCCGGTCTATATTAATAGTGAAATTAGTCTGTGGCACATGTGCCCATATTCACCGGTTATAGATAGTTTGTTGTATACTTAATGTTGTTTTTTTCTTTATATTGCGAGCTCATGGTCATTTGGATTTTGCTCTCTATACTTTATATGTAATCACCCTGCATCTGCATGCTAGAATGTTTATGTTTGAATGGTGAGGGCTCGTGGAGCGTAGAGAGTGTTACACAGGCTGGAGAGGTTGGCTGAATGCATGCGGAGCGGATGCGATGCAGGCTGGGCACCGGGTTTCATAATAATAAAGTTACCTGTGCCATGCAGAGAAGCCTCACTCGTTTCTACATTTTGGCGCCAAGGATACCCGGCGCCAGCTCCCACGCAGGGAGAGTGAGAGTGGGAGCTCCAGAGAGACGTTGTTGTTGTTTCTCTGTGCAGACTTAGCAGTGGTTGAAATTGTTCTGGGACGTTTCGGAACCGTGCCACAATATACAAACATAATGGTGAGAGGGGAGGAAGTATAGAGAACTTCCTGAATTGACTGTAGATGAAGCAGGAGTCAGTGATGAACACGAAAAGGCGTTAAGGAAATTAGATAAGTATTACACACCAGAAATCAATGTAGCCATCAACAGGTACCATTTCTATACTAGAGCACAAATGGTGCATGAGAGTATTGAGGAGTATGTATCAGCTCTAAAAACATTAACCAGAACATGTCGTTTTGGGAATGGCATTACCCTTGAAGAACTAATAAGAGATCAAATCATAATCCATGCCAGAGATCCATTAATCCAAGATAGATTACGGATTGGGGGGGAAATCCATCATTACACGAGGCACTGGCAATAGCAAAAAGAGTGGAACACACTAATTTGTGTTCAAAGGAAATGAAGGTCAGGAAGTTAGAAGCATCCCAGAATGCAGCACAAAACAACATTAAGCAGCCAATAGAAACAGAAGAACAAGGATTAGTAAATTCAGTTCGTGTTAAAGAGAAAACAGATGAGGGCACAAATAAGTTCAACAGAACCAAAAGTTGGAGTTCAGGACATGAACATAAAGAAACCAGAGGAAATGTCAAGAAACCATGGGCAAAAGGCGACTCAAGGATGTACTCTTACAATCCAAAGATGGGGACGGTTGTTTTAACTGTGGTAGGTTAGGACACTACTCAAACTCCAGAAATTGTCCAGTGATTGGACAGAAATGCAGAAATTGTGGAGTTAAAGGGCATTTTGCAGTCGAGTATAGACGTAAGAAAATAATATCAATAGTATAAGAAGAAGAAGAGTCAGATGAGGAAAGAGTTATAGTGATTTGTGAACCACCTGGGGAAGAGCTAAAGTGCCCACGGTGTGAAATTATCCTAGACAATTGGAAAATAATGGTCATGGTGGACAGTTGTTCACCATACACAATCATCACTAATGGAACTTGGCAAAGATGAATGAGCGAAGGACTAAAGCGTACCTTTAAAACACCAGACATAAAAAATCCAGGAGGATATGAAAGTTCTAGAATTCAGATAATAGGATGGTTCACCAGTATCATGCAGTTCAAAGCTCTCCAGGCCCAAATAAAAGTGTATGTAGCAGAGAAAGGAGTGAATGCAATTGGATGAAGAGACCAAGTGGCACTGCAAATTAGGCTAGACCCATGCGAAGAGGAGACTATCCTACTAGTGAAAAGCAACAATGAACAGATAAAAGGATGAGATGAAGTCCCGGGAGATGTATTCCAAACAAAATTGGGATTACTCAAGAACTTTATGCACAGAATAAAATTAAAAAGAGATGCAATACCAGTGGCCCACAAGAAAGCCAGGCCTATACCGATTGCCTTAATTGACGAAGTAGAACAAGAATTGCAAAGACTTGAAAGTGAAGATATCATAGAGAAAATTGAAGCATCACAATGGATAAACCCCCTAGTGGTGGCCTTGAAGAAGAACGGCACATTTAGAATTTTCGTGGATTTAAGAGATGTGAATAAGAACATCATTGTAGACATGTACCCATTGCCCATCATTTTTGAAATGTTAAACTGCATTGGAGGTGCATATACTTTTACCACATTAGATCTATCGAATAGCCACAATCAGATTGCACTGACAGAGGATTGCAGAGACATCACAGCTTTCATCACGCCTTTTGGATTATATCACTGTAAACGGATGCCTTTTGGATTAGCGTCTGCGGCAGCTGTTTTTCAGAGAACTATGGTACACACATTGAAGGGACTGAGGGGAACATTGGTATATCAAGACAATATTGTTTTTGGGAAAGGCGCTGAGGAACATGATAGTAGATTGAATGATGTACTAGATAGATTGAATGAAAAGGGTTTGACTGTTGAGAAACAAAAATGCAAGTTTAAAGTTGGTGAAGTTGAATACTTGGGACATGTGATGAATGGAAAGGGATACAAACCCAAAATGGAGGCTATGAAAGCAATAAGAGAATCTCCTGACCTAAACAACAAGGATGAGTTGGGATCATTTTTAGGATTATGCGAGTATTACAATAGGTTTGTGCAAAATGTTGCTAGTATAGCTGAATCATTAAGGTTGAGGAAAAAAGATGTAAAATTTATATGGGATGAACAATGCAAAAATGCAGCTAATTTCATCAGGAAAAGTATCAGTGAGACAGCGGAATTAGGAGGTTTTGTTTTTGGTAGACGAACTAAGCTCACAGTAGATGTCACTGGAACTAGGTTAGGTGCCTTACTATCCCAAACTTCAGAGTTAGGACAAGAAAAAATGATAAGTCATGCATTTCGTGCAATCACAGATAAGGAGAGTAGATAGTCTCTATTTTAGAAAATATCTATGGGGAAGCAAATTTTTGGTACAAACTGATCACAAACCATTAGTAGAGGTTTTATCGGTCAAGGACATGTGTAAGGCATCTCCAAGATTGGCCAGACTAATTCTTAAATTACAGGATTACAATTTCATGGTGACATATGTTCCAGGAAAAAGGAATGTAGTGGAAGGTTTTTTATCAAGATTACCTTTGATATGAAATGAAATGAAATGATATTTTATTTATATTGCGCTCGTACACAAGTGTTTCAGAGCGCGACCAGGCAAAAAGGGAGGGGAACAAGAGAGAGAAAAAACAGAAAAACACTGCGATCTTACTAGGCCCAGTGACATTTTAGAAAGCGCAAGTGCATGGCAAAGGAAAATGGGGGAAAAGTGCGAAGCAGAGGAGAGAAAAACAAATAAATATTAAATAGAATAAATAATAAATAAGGGCTTTAAACCATTGTAGTGCAGCCAACAAGTGGCAGGTGAAAGTTAGTCAGAAAGGTATATCTGATAAGTGCAGATGAAACGTGGGGGGGAACGTATGGGTACAGATACAGAACCCTAGTGCAGATGGTGGCCTGGAGGCAGTGCAGGAGGGTGGCAGGGTGAGCAGATACCTGGGCCCAAAAGAACAGAGGGTGGCCAGGTGCACAATGCCATGAAAAGAAACAGATCAACAGGGGAGAAGGGAGGCAAAGGCAGAGGCAAAGAGGAAGGTCTTGAGAAGTTTCCGGAACCGAAGATGTTTTTCCTCAAGTTTCAAGGTGGCCGGGAGGCTGTTTCAAAGGGAGGCACCAGCCGAAGACAGGGATCTACCCCCAGCTAATTTTTTTGCAAAACGACTAACCCTGAGGGAGTTAGAAGTAGAGGAGCGAAGGGTTCGAGAGGGGAGGTATTTACGGAGGGATAGTTGAAGGTATATTGAACACAGGCCCCAGAAAGCCTTGTGAACAATGCAAAGGGTTTTAAATTTAATCCTTGCATCCACTGGGAGCCAATAAAGAGATTTCATGGCTGGCGAGATACGATCCCAGGGCTTGAGGCCAAGGACAAGTCTCGCAGTCCTGTTCTGGATTAGCTATAGAGGGCAGAGAGTGGAGGCAGGTAGATTTAGGACGAGGCCGTTAAAGTAATCCATAGATAGATTCTGATAGGGAGACTAATGAAGAAATGGAAGTAGTAGCTACTGTATTTGAAGTGAACTCTAGAGAGGAATGGCCAGAAGAACTGAAGAAAGATCTGGTTTTGTCAAAAGTCATTAATTATACCAGGTCAGGATGGCCGGAAAAGGAAAAGCTAGATGAAGAATTTTTAAGATGTTGGGAGGTGAAGGACGAGTACTCAGTAGATGATGAATTATTACTAAGGAGAGACAAACTGATTCATCCCCAAATTTTGCAGATAGAATTAATTGAAAAGACGCATCAAGGACATCCTGACATTTCAGGTACCAAAGTTAATGTTAGAACCAAATATTGGTGGCCAGGAGTAGACTTAGCAGTTTGTGAGAGATTGTTGGGCATGCCAAAATTGCGACAAGAGTTGCAAGCGTTTCAAGAGTGTGCTCATTAAGATACCTAATGTGGAGTGCCCGTGGGAAAAGTTAGGTATTGATATAGTAGGACCATACGGGGATTTCATGCAAGGAAATAAATTTGTAATTCCATTTGAAAAGGCCCTGGTGTCACAGTATCGTAATACTACTCCAAGTGGATGGAGGTAAAATTGGTGGATACAATTGATACTCAATGTTGGTTTATTCTTTATATTGCGAGTTCGTGGTCATTTGGATTTTGCTGACTATAATTTATATGTAATCACCCTGCATCCGCTTTGTAGAATGTTTATGTTTGAATTGTGAGGACTTGTGGAGTGGAGAGAGCGTTACATAGGCTGGAGAGGTTGGCTGAATGCATGCGTAGCGGATGCAGGCAGGGAGCCGGGTTTCATAACAATAAAGTTACTTGTGCCATGCAGAGAAGCCTCACTCGTTTCTACATAGTTCTTTCTCTGGCACCCTCCTTATTGTGGTATCCCACCCCAATTTGTGTGCGAAGATATTTTTAATAATTTTAGTACTATCCTCTTCAGTGTGGAATGGGAGCCCTTTCCCCCATACTCTAGCAGGCGTGATTGGGGATGTGAGAGTAAAGAATGTGTCTGATCCATCTGAGCCTTCTTAATCCTGAGGGCTTCCCCCTCTCCCTCCCTGTTTTGCTCACCTCTTTTGATAAATTGAACTCTGGGGGCAATCCCCCATCCAATAGCATTTGCCCCCAGTTTAACCTCTGCCTCCTCCATCTCACACTTGTTTTCCTGCATAACAGGGTCCCTTCTAGAGGCTAGCGGTTTAAATGATTTAAATATATCAAACACCTCCTCACCCTTCATTGTTACATAATGTGCGGCACCTGTCTACGCACCCTTTTTGGGAGATTTATATTTCATAGCCTCAGTGAGGCTTCATTTCTCAACGCCCGGTACATCCACACAAATAACCTCTCCATCGGGCACCACCCCCCATTCTCCTCCCACCTTCCTTTGAGGTCAGTGCAGGGCTATTTCTTACTGATTTTCCTCTGTCATATAATGCCCATCAACCTACTCAATAGAATCCTCCAAAAATTCATCTTGGTTGGATTCACAAGCTTCTTCCTGCAGAAGCGATCTTAAGTATTTCCCAGAAGATGTATTAGTTTTCCTCAAGATGTTGGAATTTTTTTTTTATTATTATTTTTTTGTGTTCGATTTCTTTCCTTTTTTTGATTTCAGAGGGGGTTCAATCTCCCGTTCCTTAGGCAGACAGGAGCCACCGGTCTTGGAGTCAAGCACTCTTGCCCACTCCACGCTATGAGAAACCGGATCTTTGTCTCCCGATACTGTAACACCAGGGCCTTTTCAAATGGAACTTTCCTAGCAGTCCACACAGATACATCAACGGGCGTGTCAGGGCTCTCCGCGTCTCTCCCAGCCTGTAAAGGGCCAGCAACTGGGTCCCCTTTAGAACACCCATGCATAGACGTCTCTCAAGAGGCCAGGTGAGCACACATTTCTTTCAAATATTTCATGTGTAGTCTTACTTCCCCTCCCACCATTTCATAAAAAATGCCAGATTTGTATGGTGTACTGCCTCAGGGACCCCAGTCTCTTCCTCTCTAAAGGCCTGATGACTGTGAAGTATCTTCCTCCAAATTCCCTATCATTACATGTTCCAAGAGAGCCAAAAGAGAGATTACTCCAGTCGAGAATATAGGCGGCATGTCCAGGAAGGAGGTATTCAAACATTGAGCTGGCACTAGTTTTCCTTCCATGACCTCATTACCTAATATCTGATTTTCAATTTCCACTGGCTAGTAACCCAGGTCACCTGAGTTCGAGAATAGGGGTGGTCTTAAATTCCCATAATCTCAGTCTCAGTAGACTCCCGCTCCGGGGGCAGTTGCTCCAAGGCCAATGGCAATAAGCCTTCCTCTCCTTCAGTGGCGGAGGGGAGCAGGGGAAGAGCCACCGCCCGAACCAAGCTATTTCTTCAATTTGTAAATATCAACAGCACTGACAAAATGTCTTTCTTCAGGGCTGTCACCCACTCCTTTTTGCTCATGTTGGATAATCCGGTCAAATAGAGACTCTGCGGTAAATAACCATGCAAACGATCTGACTCTGGTGAGCGTTTCATCAGATGGAGGGACTGGTGACTAAACGGCCCCCAAATCAGTGAGCACACAAACTTAGGTGTGCTATTTAGTGTTAACACCACAAAGAGAGACTGCATAAACATATGCTCTTTGCTTGGTAGGCAAGAAGCTTGTTATTTTTAGTTGTCTCTGGGCAAGGGAGATTATTACTAGAAGTTGGTGACAGGCCAGTGGGCTGCGAGAGGGATAAGGGAATTAACGTAAAATCTTTCAACATAGTACACATCACATGTAAACGGGCTAAAAGCTATGTACGCACACACGCAATGCATATGCTCTTGACTTGCATAGCTGTGAGGATGAATATGGAAAGGAAAGATATCAGTGCAGGGAATACTTCACTCCGGTTTGAACCTGTCCGTGGTCCAATCCTCCAGCGCCATTGCCCACATGGTCCACACACAACCAAATCACATTAGTATCCTGGAATGTAAGAGGCTTAAATAATCCAACCAAGATAAAGAAAATCCTAGCATATCTTAAAGATACAATGCCCAAATTGTAATGCTACAGAAGGCACACTTCCCAAGGCAAAGAAGTACATTTTTGGGGGAAAAGAGATAGGTCTCTTCTTACTCCCTCTGTGCTAGGGGGCTGGTAACCATTGGACACCATGGAATCCACATGTAACCCGAGCGGATTATAACAGACCCCAAAGGTTGCTACATAATAGTCGCTGGCATTCTACCTGGCAGGCGACTGGCTCTAGTAAATGTGTACGGTACTGATATCGATAGCCCTATCTTTTATGACGTCTTAATGGACACACTACACCCATTCTTGCAGTATCTGGTAATAATGGGGGGAGTTTTCAATAGGATTATAGACCTTGAATTGGACCGATCAACTACGACCCCTAGGAACTTAGGCCAAACAGTTAAAGTACATAGTTCATTATGCAAAGAGAATACACAGGGGGGCATAACTTGCATTCCAAGATTGAACCAGGTAGAGGTCCAGACAAGCGGTTGAGTATGTATTATAGGTCCAAACACGCTGTCAGACCATGCACCTGTCACTTTGGAATTGCCCTTGCAAGGTGCAACAAGACCGATTTCCTCCTGGAAACTTACAGTGGATGCACTCTCCGAAGTAGTGAAAATAACTGAGGAATCTAAATTCTTTGTTAAGAGACATACAGGTCCAGTGTGTAGTGCTGCTGCACCGTGGGAGGCATATAATGCATACCTCATGGGCTATATGTATAGCACCAGAGGCTAGCGTATTGACAGCTCTCAGAGGATCCGTTACACAACTCAAGCGTGAGCTCGGAACACTGGCAAAGCCATTCTCTAACAGAGGACTCACCACCATGCTGGCAAAGATTGTAAGTAAACTGGAGGAATTAGAGACATGACGAGGAGGGAAGCTCAGTACTTAGAGAGACAAGTGATGGCCCACAGATATGGAGAAGTGAATCGCAGGTGCGGACACTGGTTTTGTTAGTAAATTGTGAAACACGTGAGATCTGGATTGATGACATACAATGGGAAAGTTCAAAAGCTTGGTCCCCAGAAGAGACTGCCTACATTTTACTAAATGTTGTGTTTTAGAGTTTTATAGTTAAATAAACCTTTTAACACTATTTTACACATGTATAGATTACAAAAATATAAAAGTCACAGTTATCATCATATGTATACATCAATATTATAGTCAATTCACTACAATAAAATTGTGATAACATTGTAAAATGATATATCATACAGTTAATAATAATATTTTCTTTCTAGGTCTATAGTAATCTATTCAGCACTTTCATGAATTCTTGCCAGATAAAATACATTGTAAAATTCAAACTATTGGCTGAGATTTAAACGGCCCAAGATTAATCTGTATGGAAATTATCCAATTTATAACAAAGATTAAGGTAACTATTTATAAATTTTTTCTCTCATTAGGAACTTTTTTTGTTGATATCAATTTTAGACTACTCCCGCAACCAAAGTCCTTCTAATTAGTCCTGTTGGACATGTCGCACAGGTGTCTGACACCACAGAGACCTCGAGTTCCTCATCTCCATTAATTAAAGTATAAACAAGTGTGTGTGTCTTTTACACCTTTTACCGCGCCACAAGGGAAGCAGAAAAACTCATCTTTGAAGGTAAGCCCTGTGGTCCCAAGAAGCCCACCCGCTCTGGGAACCAATCGGAAAACGAAGCGGATTTGTGACAGCCGAAATCGCGCAAAATACCTTTTTGTAAGTGACTGAAACTTTACCACGACTATATCAAAAAATGTGGGTTACCAGGTAACAGCGTATATAGTTGTAAAAAATCGCACGAAAGTAACAAATCAAAATATTTGGCATTTTAAAAGGAAATCGATTACAAAATGGGTAAATATAAATCAGTCATTTTTAGTGACAGCCACGCATTATTCCCCACAGTGTCTGATAGGAGTCTTTTGTTTATTTTCTAACCAGACGGGATTTTAGCCGATGACATATTTAAACTGCAATTTATGCAAGCCATCAAAACGAAGAAGAAGGGTAAGAGCCTCTCAAAAAAAGAAATATACATACTCAAAAGATAGCTAAAATTAAAACTAATACACTCATTCAAGAGGAAATTATAAATAAGCGGAAACATATGACAATTGAGGACACAAATGGGCAGTTCATATATACATAGATACAATAAAGATTATAAGACCCATTCAAAACAAGTGACTGATAAAAGATGGTTCTATATTTAGAAGAGTCACAATGATGAAATGCTAATTAATGCTCAAAAACATTTTCATTGTGTTTTTCCTCTTTGTTTTTTTCCCTGACCACTTATTTTCTTTGTTATGACACTCTATAAACCCTTACAACCCACCCAAATCCCACCTCCTGATTCTCGGTTTCCTTCTTTCTTTTTTTTTTAAATGTGGGGTTCACATTGGATTTACCTTATGGTTTACTTACTTTTATTTAAATAGCTTTTATGTTATTGCATTGTTCTTGTTGTTTAAATAATAGAATAGCTCTGATTTGAGAAAGGCACAGTCAAGTGCCGAAACACATGTCATCACAAGGGCAACAAAGAATAAACCATTCAAACATAATACCGCATTTGGTACTGTGGATTCATTTACTCCCATCGAGGGAGCTACAAACTACTTCAAACAAATGTGCTTGTGGCGCAGTAAATGGTGTAAAAGACACATAAAGTTGTTTTAAATGTTTATATATAACTCCCCGAGGTTATCACAATGTTTCAATTTCAACATTGCAAATGCGACATAGGCCTTCCCGGTATGGGATGTTATTCCAGGCACCGAGTCTAGACATGGTAGGAAGTAAGTCTAATAGCAACTGCATAATGAAACTCCTCACTTTCCGTTATTAAGCTTCTCTATATGGCTAAATGGTTCATTCACCAGGAAACCTTGTTTTATATACAATGAATTTTCAGGTTTCATAATATTTTGAAATTATTGTTTCTATCGTATATCATAGCTTTCATCTGGATCTCTTTATCAGCCTGTGCAAGATTAGTATTATGACCCAGTGAATATCCAATATCTTGAGGAGAATCCTCTTCGGTTCCGGATGGACCTTAAAACCTTACTCTTCGCTTCTCCTTTCTCTACCCCTCTCCCCTGCTGAAGTCCTGGCTGATACTGCACTGGTTACCTGGCCAACCTTCTGATCTCAGGCCTAAGCCCTGCCAGTTGCACGCCTGCACTGCCACCCTGGCAACCCCTGTACCTGGGGACTGTTTTCGGTATCCCTACAGTCCCCCACCAGCACTTATGTCTGCACTCACCCTGCACTTGCCACCAGCTGGCTGCTCTTTATTTATCTTGTAATTTTATTATCCCATGTACTGCACTTTCCTCTCCCCCCCGCACTTTCCTTTTCCCCCTTCCCTTGCACTTGCGCGATCTGAATGACACCTGGCCTAGTAAGACAGTTGTCTGTCTTCCCACTGTTCCCACTCCCTTGCCTCGTCGCGCCTTGAAACACTTGTGTATAGGCGAGTTATAAATGCAATATCATATCATATCATAACTTCAAAGAAGGAAATTATCTCCTTCAGCCAATTTTTTAATACACCTGACGGAAGAGCCTGTTCCAACAAGTGAAAATTGGAAATTAGCACCATGGCTACCCCCTTATCGCATTCTGGGTCCGGGTTCCCGAAATAGGGACTTACCGGGTCATTCCAACCTTGGAATACCCGGTAAATCCCCATTCTGGGAACCATTCCCCATTCCCATTCGAGCCCCCATAGGGTTCAATGGGAATGGGCATGGAGCTAATAACGGTGCTGCAATTTGCAGTACCGTTATTAGCTCTGAAGTCCCTTAATGGGTCCCTTCCATAACGCCTGGTAAAACCAGGCGTTAAGGAAGGGACCCGCTAAGGGACCTCGGAATAGGGTGGTAAGGGATTACTGGCACCGGTGTCCTTACCACCTACCTCATAATGAGGCCCAGTGTGTGAGATACATTCATGCCCAGATATACGTAAGAGCATACAACCTCTATGCTTGCATCATTAATTTTCCATACACATGTATTGTTTTCTTTTGTTAGCTCATTTTATCATAATGTTAGTTTTTTTATTATTAATAACAAGGCCATTCTCTGCTGAATATTTCTGTAATGTGTCTAGACTCTGCTGCAGTCCTATGGGTGTCTTATCAAGTAATATAGTAGCGTAGGCTAACCAGACCACTTCCTGATTCCCTACACAAGGTTGAAAATTGTGACACTTGTCTAATTCATCCCCATGGTCTGTAACATAAAGGTTGTACAGAATTGGTGCCAGAGGACAGCCGTGTTTCAAACTACGGTTAGCCTCTATGCTACTACTCAATAATCCTTCTTCATTAATTCTCAATTGTACCAAAGTATTAGTATAAAGTTCTTTGAGAAAGTGCAAAATTACTGAATGAATATTCTAATGTTTTAGTTTTTTCAATTGTACATTACAAATGACAGTATCAAACACAGCCTTGTAATCAATAAAACAAATATAGAGCGGGTTGTCTTTGTTCTTTAGTGTAGATTGTATAAGGTATATTAGAGACCATAGATTGGAAAGGGTACATATTCCTTGTGAAGATGGCTTAGGATGTTGCGTACTGATTATTTGCATGTGTTTCTTTTTACAGAATTTTGTGTGTATGCTTTATACCCTGAAGCACTCCAAAAGAGGGTTATTGGATTATGTAACATTAGAGTGTAGACTAATATTGGATTTTGGCCAAAAAGACTGAATCCAAATGACCTAACCAACCAAAAGTCCGAAAGGAGGAAGCACCAAATGTTCAACTTTCTAAAAGTTCGACTTTTGGTTGTGTAGGTAATTTGGATCCGGTCTAGGGCTGCGGGGGTGTCCTCCATGACCCCTACTCACTAAACTGTGAGTGGAGGTTGTGGGGGTGTCCCTCACAGCTGTCCCGAAGTCCCATAAAAAATAAAAAGAACAAAAACAAAAAAAAGGTTGACCCCTGCTCACTATACTGTGAGCGTTGGTTGTCGGGGTGTCCTCTGCATCTGTCCCACAGTCCCCCCTTAAAAAAAAAAGTCTGCGGGAGATGCAGGGGTGTCCCCCGCAATTCCTGCTCACTATACTATGCAGTATAGTGAGCGGGGATTGCGGGGGACACCCCCGCAGCTGACCAGAAAAATAAAAAATGACCATGCAGCGCCGGTTCCCGATCACGGAAGTGAAAGGGAACCGGCGTTTCAGGGACAGAGTGAGATGGAATGCAAGGTAAGTAGGAGATGGGGGTGTGTGTAGGGATAGGAGCAGGGGTAGGGGTGTGGGTGGGGTTCGGGTGTAGGTAGGGGTTTGGGCAAGTCGGTAACGTTCAGGGGAGAAAAGACCGAAGATAATTTTGAAAAAATAATCCCCATTCTTTTCTCCCTCGAACATTTCCGCTTCGGTAAAACAATCCCAAATCTAATATTGCACTTGTGAGTCCCACTGTGATTAATTGTTGTGTTTTATCTGTGCTTATGTGACCGTGCCACAGTGCATTGCGGTAGCATATTGTACAGTTGAAACCGTTGATCAAGGGGAGCGAGGTTGCGGGGGTGTCCCCCGCTTCCATGAAAAGGAAAGCAGTGGACAAGCAAAAAAAAATAGGAAAGTGGCTGAAGGGAACCGGCATCGCAGGGGGATTGGGGAGGTGGCGGCACACTTTGCTGTGTGCGGCCGGAAGGTATGTAAGGGGGTGGGGAGTCGGTGGGAGCAGCTGTCCAAAATGGCCGTAGGGAAACCAAACTCAAAGTTATTTTTGAAAAAATAAGTTTTGTATTTTTCTCTCTTGGTCATTTCTGCTTTGAACATATCTCAGTGATCCCTTCTATCACAGATCCCTTCTTTCCCCTTTCACCCACCTGTTTTCTATCCTTTTGTTCCACGTTAAAATCAGGATGCAGGCCTAGACAAACTACATATATGTTTTCCTAATGAAGATCACTATCACCCATAGACAAGTAAAGTATATGCTTTTCTTGAATTGTGGAAAGCCATGTCCTCTGATATGGTTTAAGTATAATCTCATCTGCCCACTCCTCATGTTCCTGTCGCTGCATGCTTGTCCCCTCGCCTGCCTAGTTGGGCTACTTTGGGCTAGTGATTGACACATAATGGGTGCGCATTTCGAGCAAGGGCTGTTTCGTAAGGGCTGATTGTGCTGAGGAACCCCTGCTGGATGTGAGACCCGATTTGCATTTGGAATGCTGTCTACGCTGCTTCTTTGAACACGGTACCAGCCCCCTTGTGGAACTGTAACCGCTCTTATATATGAGGACTTAGCGCTATAGTGCTAGAAACAAATCCTTGAATTGTGTGTTATTTTTGTTTTCCAGTGATTGTGTGAGCTCCTCCTCCCTTTCCCAGCAATCCCTACATCAACCCTGCACACACGCATTCGCATGCACGCATTTCGAGCAAGGGCTGTTACATAAGGGCTGATTGTGCTGATCGTGCTGGAAGGGTTGGAGGGTAAGCCATATTATTGTGCTTAAGCAGGTTGCGCTAACTAATCACATAATAGAATTTGCTTTATAAACAAAGATAATATGGTATATATGGTTGGATTGTATACCCTGCATACTAACATGCCTCCTGTAGAACCTCTAGCTAACCGCCGTAATGATTTCCATACTACACCAAAACTAATCGTACAGGGCACGCCCCTGCGAGGTTCAACTCGGGGCAGAGCAATGTCACATACAAGCGTTATTCGAAAATTCTATTCTGAATATCCTGTATTAGGGACAAAAGCACAAATGAGCTAGTCTGACAAGACAGTAAGCGTTCTCAATGATCGGGGGGTGCCGGTGGCTGAAGAGGCAGTGGCTGCCATCCGAGGCCGGCTCCAGTGGATTTATGTATGCTGTCAGATTCACTGCTCGTGGCCTTCACTGAAAAGGATTTACTGGGTGACTATGCGTTACCCATAATACCCAAATCAACAATTGAGGCTTTGAAACACACACCCCCTAAACAAATACAAGAGGACACCATCGTAGTCCTCATGAGCCCCCTGTTGAGGAGCGACGAAAATATACAAGAAGTTGTATCACAAATTTCAACCATACCATCACTCCGCATGAGCGAGGTAATTGACAAGCAATTAAATGACCCAGTGGATGAAGAACACCTATCACAATCTCCGGTAATGTTTCCGGACTCTTCTTTGGATTCTTCGGTGTTGTCTATTTCTTTTGCACAACCTTCACCGACACACCCAATGAAGCGACGCTGCAAGCTATGAATGTGGCGCTGTTGTCTTTGGTGAAACTATATGAAAACTTAGATTCAAGAATAATGGACCACAATTTCCTTTTGAAAGAATTATTAGAAAAACAACCATTACAATCCCTGGTGGTTAAAGCCTTGTCAGTGCCAAATACAAGTGGGCCGCAGAATAAAAAAAAATAGATCCAGGTTGTATGATAAATACAGATAGGCATCCTGCGAAAGAAGATGAGTCCCCACAGAAGGAGGAAAAGAAAAAATGCAGCACGAATGAAAAGAAGAAAAATAATATGAAGGGAAAAAATGTGGGAAAAGGGTGTGTGATGCAAGAGAATGGTGGAAATTAGATAAATGAATCGGATGTGATCATTATGGCAGAACCTGTAACAAAATCAATGCCAATCAGTATGCCAAGCTGTGCAAGTGACTCACTATATAACATCTTTAGCGTTAACACGAAAAATAAGACACGTAACAAAGATCCGCCGATGGCAAAAAAATCCAAAATTCTGAAATTAATGAAATTACAAAGGAATAGAAACTCTAGACAATTCGTGAAACTACTATCTATTGCTGATAAAAGGGCGCAGGAAAAGAGCGCAGCGATAGTGCGCAAATACACGTCACTGTCACGAAGTAAGGGCAACTCTCCAAGTGGGAAACTAGAAGTTAAGGAAACTCCAACTACTGCCGAAACAAATCTCAAATATGGCCCTCTAGACTGCTTAGTGGAAGAAGTGACGAAAACAGAAAAACCAAGTGCCATATTGAGGACATACCCAGCAACTCCACAAGAGAGCGCAAGCTTAGTGGGTGAACAACCAAGTCAAAGTGAAAATAACTCATTCGCGGCATTAGAAAGCAGATGAGAGGAAATTCAAAAATCTATGGGGTTATTCATGTCACGGTGGAATCCAAATTTGAGAGTAAGCAATAATGAAGAACATGATCTCAATAATAAGACAAGATGGATAAACAAAGCCCATACAGATGGATCACAATCATGGCAGAATAACAACATTGATGGTGCTGGGTCTTCTGTCACAAACAGGACGCCGATAGTGCAAAGTAAGAAACAAGAAATGAAGAACAATTATAAGAATCGGCACAACAAATGTAATAATGAAACTCAGGTAAACTTCATATTACAGTGCCGCGGCGGCAAATTTGGATTATATGATGATATGATATATTAACAGATCCTCGGTGTTAAACATCCTAAACAATATTCCAAATTTACAAGGCACCAAATCTGAAGACATAGCGCAAATAGAATTAATTCATGACCAAGATAGATCTGTGGTGAAGATGTGGATGCTGTCAACTGTCGTAAAACAGGCAATCTGGCAAGCAAGAGATGAAATATATCAACTAGGTTTTCTTCTTATAAATCCAAAAGAAACCCCACAGGTTACAAGCAGACATTCAAATTTGTACCAAAGAACATTTCAAGAAACGATAACAACAAAGAATCCGATAACATTGGTGTGTTCCATAGGCAAGGACAATCAGCCAAGATCTGTGTCTTACCCAAGCATTGAGAAGGGAATGTTAGATGCTAGCTGAGCATTGAAGAAACTTCTGAGACAGTGCAGCTAGCGTCTTGCAACACTAGAGGACATGGGCATCTAATAACATCCTCGGTGTCCCTTCTGGCGATCTATGACATAATTTTGTTGCAAGAGGTATGGCTTAACGTACCTCAAGTATGGGAGAAATATCAAATAGCTCTGGTACCTTCAATCAAGCAAAATAGGGGCAGAGCAAAGGCAGGACTTTTGACAGCACTCAAACTCTCAAGCGGCTTGAGAATTGAACCATGGCTATCCCCAAACAGTTTCATCCAGCTGGTGAAGATTATTTCAAGAGCCAAGATCATAGCATGCTTGAACATTTACTAGAACCATCTAGATATTCAGGAAAGCCGCTTCTTTAAAGATCTGAACATTTGCCTAAATATAATTGATAGAAATCCCAAAATAAAACATACTATCATAGCTGGGGATTTGAATATGGATTGTATGAATGGTAAATGCGGAAAGATGAAGGAGGTAAAGAAGCAATGGACTAGCCTGATGGAAGAGAGAGGATATAACCAAGTGAATGGTGCTGTAACAGTAGATATTCCTCCACAGCCGACCTGTTCTCAAAGACAGCGGTCTTCGATCATTCATTACATATGATGTTGACAGTGACCTATTTGACAAGATTAATCTGTTTAAAATCATAAATCAAGTATAGAGCGACCACAACATTTTACAGATGAAGTCGACATGGCCCACGACAACTTTTAACAATGAGCGGCGACATTATGGCAAGGAGCTGACTATCTCCTCGAAAGGGAACCGATTTAGTTGGACTCCATCTAGGCTAGATGATTTGCGATCAGCCATATCTAATCCAAAAGACATTTTGGAACCAAACTTCTCCCACTTTGATGGAGAATATGTTGCCATCTTACAAATATTTAAAATCCAGAGGCAGTCAAAACCAGGAACAAATCAGTTGCATTTGGATGTGAAGGATGAAGAGATTCGAAGTCAGAAAGCCATTCTAAAAAATAACATAAGATCTCTGATGCAGCAGGATAGCATCAATAAAATACAGGAGATCACAAGATGCAAAAACAGATACTGGATAAAACAGCACAAGGTGTCAATGATCATCAAAGATGCTCAATCTATGCTGCATTCAATAGCCTCCAAAAGCTCAGCATTAGTGTGGGGATTAATCAAAACAATATATAATGACAGACAATCGATTATGGAGATGAGTGCTTTGCCAGAAGAAGTAAGGATCCAATATTATGAATCTCTGTACGCGGAAACCCTGTGGCCCGACCTGCACCAGGGGAGAAGGAAAACATGCATTAAACACCTGATCTTTGATTACCTTGACATCGTAATGAATATCAAAGAACTGAGCACATCCAGGGTGCCGGGGCCTGATGGCCTGTCGAACAAAATGCTCAAAAAGAACCCTGAAGCATGGGCCTCCATCTTGTGTATCATATTTAAACAAGGGATACACAGCAAGAAAATACCCCATTCATGGCAGAAATCGATCATAGTCCCTATATATAAAAAGGGGAATGGATCAGATCTGCGCAATTATAGACCAACTGCCTTAATGGGCGCGTCGGGGAAGATTTTTGCACGGTTTGTGCTGAAAGATTTCAATAAATGGTCCAATAAGGCAGGCATCAATGATCCCTTCCAGACGGGATTCGTAGTGGGCCTAGGTACCACAATCAACTTGCAGGTGCTACATGCTATTAAACAACATGAACAACAAGTAAAACAAGCTTTCTACATGGATTTTGTGGACTTCGAGACTGCCTTCGATTCCATATCAAGGCATATACTATTCAGCAAATTATCAAAAAGCTCTTGTCCCTTCTACCTACAATATTGGATAATTGAATTCCATTCCAACACTGTTATTCAAGTAAGATTATCAATGGACGGAACTATATCAAGATCTATTAACACCTATAAAGGCCTGAAACAGAGTTGCCTACTGGCATCAATCCTATTTAACGATTTTATATCTGATATAACAAAGGAATTAAAAGAGGTAATATCTGATGCACCAGGTTTAGGACCGACTGCGGTCCCTTGGTTGTTTTATGCTGATGACCTTGCGCTACTAGCTAAAACACCCAGGGGCCTGCAGGCGCTACTTGATCAGCTAGGGAAGTATGGTATTGAAAACAGGATAACCATAAATGTGACAAAAACTAAGATCGTGAAGATTGTACCCAATTCCAAGAGCAAGACATCTCATCAAGAATGGTCTTTGATGTCCCAACCCGTTGAAATTGTTACACACTATAAATATTTAGGGTTAAATATGAACACCCTTGCTTCTGATGTTCCTTATCACGATGAAGTAAAGTTCAAAATCAGGACGGCCTCTTCGCAAGCCTCGCTTATCAATCATAAATATGGTCTATTTTCGTTAAAACCTATATTCATTTATTACTGTCAGAAGGCGGTCCCCACGATAATATATGGGGCTGAGACAAGAGCATGGCAGAATGAGATGTCTTGGACTAGATTGGAAGGTGCCTATTGGAAAAAAGTATTACATGTAGCAAAAGCGGTCCAAAATGGGACTCTCCTCCTTGTACGCTATGTATATGTGGAAATCGTGCAATCTATATCGTAAATGTATCATGAGTCAGAAAGGCAATACTATTTTGCATGTTTTATCCGCATATATGAAAACGACTTTGCATGTAAATATGGCTACATGGCAGGAGAAGGTAAACGCCTTCATGCTAAATGCAGAGGTATCAGAAGAAATGCTGATAACAAATCCTGATACGAACAGTGCCTTACTGAACACAAAACATGCAAAAACATATTCTATCATTGCAAAAAAATTAAGGACACTGGAAACTTATGTACTAATGTTTCCGGGAGCCAAATACAGAAATTTGTTTCTAAGATTCAGGCTAAACTTATGGCACACTAAAAACGTGCTGGCAAAATGGAGACGCATTCCAGCTGAAGAGGATTTCTGTAGATTCTGTAAAGATCCCAAAACAATGGAGACCTTGGAACATCTCAATGCGGTGTGCCCACTACTACTAAAATAAAGAATTGATTATTTTAAACCTCATTTTGAAACCCATAATTCTCTGTCTATCGAACGCTTCTGGAACTGTGCGTATAACACTCAGTCAAACCAAGTGAGAGTAGCAATTGTCAACTATTCAATATCGCTCAAAATACAAGATGATAAATGTGTGAATTCTGGATCATGATGAAGGCATGAGAGAGCCTTTGTGGCTAATTTACAAATATGTATATGACACTATTGGCTCCCAACAACCCAAGTTAACTACGTATGGAAGTGGTTGAATTGTTGCTACTTATTTCCTTTCTTTGTACTATTTTTAGTCTTTTCTTGTTTTCCTCTATATCTTGTCACAGCATAAATTGCACTATTGGGAAACAAATGTGAAACTGTATAATGTTATTTTTTTCATCTTTAATTGTTTTAAAACAAATGTAATTTTATGATGTTAAACTTTTTGTATTCATGAATTTGTATAAAAACATTGAAAAGTTGATTAATCAACTGAATCAATAAAAAGAAAAACAAACATATAATTGGCTTTCCTGCTTCTTCTGCTGCTGCTTCAGTCGTCCTTAAGTGCTCCCTGTTGTTACAGATGGAGTAAAGAATATGACAACTTCCAGAAATGCCACAAGATTTTTATTAGAAATGTTAGCAGGGTGATAAGTGCCATCCCTCCCTCGCTCATATAAAAATGCCAGATCCAAACCTAGCCCTGGTGGCCCTACTGCCCAAGTTAGTACACAGTGCTTGTTGACCCCGACTCTCTAAATAGTAGCTGGCTGGTGGTGAGTGCCTAAGTGCAATTGCCTTTTCTATCTAATGTCCCTCAGGGAATTCCTAGGCTAGACCAACTCTATCATGTGGGCTAGTTCTTTGGGAATGCAGGGATGTGCCTTGCAGACTCTTGAGCCCCATTCAATCCTCTGCCTTCCACACCCTGATGTTGCTATCCATGTGTTGCTCTATTTCTCACCCTTCCACTCTCCTCCCTCAACTCCTTACACCTTCTCTCTACTCTCATCCTAATCTTTCTCCTTGATCCCACTAACGTCTCTTTCTCTCTGTCTACAACCTACCTCCATTCCACTATGTCACTGCCTCCTGCTCTCTCTTCTACCTGCCTTCCCTCTCCATTCTAGTACTACTACCTCTTCTCCACACCATTACTACTCTCCACACCACTACTACTCTCCCATCTGCACACCTCTACTACCACACCCCTTTGTACTCCACTACTGCTCACCTGTCACCACACCACTACTACTCTCCTGTCTCCACACTATTACTACTCTCCCATCTGCACACCTCTACTACCACACCCCTTTGTACACCACTACTGCTCACCTATCTCCCCGCCACTACTGTTCTCCCCTCTGAACACTTCTACTACTCTCCCCTCTGCACACCTCTACTACTCTCCCTCTGCACGCCACTACTGCTCACCTGTCACCAAACCACTACTACTCTCCTGTCTCCAAACGACTACTGTTCTCCCCTCTGCACACCTCTACTACTCTCCCGCCTGCACACCTCTACTACTCTCCCATCTGCACACCACTACTGCTCACCTGTCACCACACCACTACTACTCTCCTGTCTCCACACCACTACTACTCTCCCATCTGCACACCTTTACTACCGCACCCCTACTGCTCACCTGTCACCACACCACTACTACTCTCCTGTCTCCAAACGACTACTACTCTCCCATCTGCACACCTCTACTACCACACCCCTTTGTAATCCACTACTGCTCACCTGTCACCACATCACTACTACTCTCCTGTCTCCACACTATTACTACTCTCCCATCTGCACACCTCTACTACCACACCCCTTTGTACACCACTACTGCTCACCTATCTCCACGCCACTACTGTTCTCCCCTCTGAACACTTCTACTACTCTCCCCTCTGCACACCTCTACTACTCTCCCTCTGCACGCCACTACTGCTCACCTGTCACCAAACCACTACTACTCTCCTGTCTCCACACGACTACTGTTCTCCCCTCTGCACACCTCTACTACTCTCCCGCCTGCACACCTCTACTACTCTCCCATCTGCACACCACTACTGCTCACCTGTCACCACACCACTACTACTCTCCTGTCTCCACACCACTACTACTCTCCCATCTGCACACCTCTACTACCACACCCCTTTGTAATCCACTACTGCTCACCTGTCACCACAGCACTACTGCTCTCCTGTCTCCAAACGACTACTACTCTCCCATCTGCACACCTCTACTACCACACCCCTTTGTAATCCACTACTGCTCACCTGTCACCACAGCACTACTGTTCTCCCCTCTGCATACCTCTACTACTCTCCCATCTGCACACCTCTACTACTCTCCCTCTGAACGCCACTACTGCTCACCTGTCACCACACCACTGCTACTCTCCTGTCTCCACACTACTACTACTCTCCCATCTGCACACCTCTACTACCACACCCCTGTGTACACCACTACTGCTCACCTGTCACCAAACCACTACTACTCTCCTGTCTCCACACGACTACTGTTCTCCCCTCTGCACACCTCTACTACTCTCCCGCCTGCACACCTCTACTACTCTCCCTCTGCACACCACTACTGCTCACCTGTCACCACACCACTACTACTCTCCTGTCTCCACACCACTACTACTCTCCCATCTGCACACCTTTACTACCGCACCCCTACTGCTCACCTGTCACCACACCACTACTACTCTCCTGTCTCCAAACGACTACTACTCTCCCATCTGCACACCTCTACTACCACACCCCTTTGTAATCCACTACTGCTCACCTGTCACCACAGCACTACTGTTCTCCCCTCTGCATACCTCTACTACTCTCCCATCTGCACACCTCTACTACTCTCCCTCTGAACGCCACTACTGCTCACCTGTCACCACACCACTGCTACTCTCCTGTCTCCACACTACTACTACTCTCCCATCTGCACACCTCTACTACCACACCCCTTTGTACACCACTACTGCTCACCTGTCACCACACTACTACTACTCTCCTGTCTCCACACGACTACTACTCTCCCATCTGCACACCTCTACTACCACACCTCTTTGTACACCACTACTGCTCACCTGTCTCCACGCCACTACTGCTCTCCCCTCTGCACACCTCTACTACTCTCCCTCTGCACGCCACTACTGCTCACCTGTCACCACATCACTACTACTCTCCTGTCTCCACACTACTACTACTCTCCCATCTGCACACCTCTACTACCACACCCCTTTGTACTCCACTACTGCTCACCTGTCACCACACCACTACTGTTCTCCCCTCTGCACACCTCTACTACTCTCCCATCTGCACGCCACTACTGCTCACCTGTCACCACACCACTACTACTCTCCTGTCTCCACACGATTACTACTCTCCCATCTGCACACCTCTACTACCACATCCCTTTGTACTCCACTACTGCTCACCTGTCACCACACCACTACTGTTCTCCCCTCTGCACACCTCTACTACTCTCCCATCTGCACACCTCTACTACTCTCCCCTCTGCACGCCACTACTGCTCACCTGTCACCACACCACTACTACTCTCCTGTCTCCACACAACCACTACTCTCCCATCTGCACACCTCTACTACCACACCCCTTTGTACACCACTACTGCTCACCTGTCTCCACGCCACTACTGTTCTCCCCTCTTCACACCTCTACTACTCTCCCATCTGCACACCTCTACTACTCTCACCTCTGCACGCCACTACTGCTCACCTGTCGCCACACCACTACTACTCTCCTGTCTCCACACGACTACTACTCTCCCATCTGCACACCTTTACTACCACACCCCTTTGTACACCACTACTGCTCACCTGTCTCCACGCCACTACTGTTCTCCCCTCTGCACACCTCTACTACTCTCTCTTCTGCATGCCACTACTGCGCACCTGTCACCACACCACTACTACTCTCCTGTCTCCACACTACTACTACTCTCCCATCTGCACACCTCTACTACTCTCCCTCTGCACACCACTACTGCTCACCTGTCACCACACAACTACTACTCTCCTGTCTCCACACTACTACGGTTCTCCCCTCTAAACACCTCTACTACTCTCCCATCTGCACACCTCTACTACTCTCCCATCTGCACACCTCTACTACTCTCCCTCTGCACGCCACTACTGCTCACCTGTCACCACACCACTACTACTCTCTTGTCTCCACACAACTACTACTCTCCCATCTGCACACCTTTACTACCACACCCCTTTGTACACCACTACTGCTCATCTGTCACCACACCACTACTACTCTCCTGTCTCCACACGACTACTACTCTCCCATCTGCACACCTCTACTACCACACCCCTTTGTACTCCACTACTGCTCACCTGTCACCACACCACTACTGTTCTCCCCTCTGCACACCTCTACTACTCTCCCATCTGCACACCTCTACTACTCTCCCTCTGAACGCCACTACTGCTCACCTGTCACCACACCACTGCTACTCTCCTGTCTCCACACTACTACTATTCTCCCATCTGCACACCTCTACTACCACACCCCTTTGTACACCACTACTGCTCACCTGTCACCACACCACTACTACTCTCCTGACTCCACACGACTACTACTCTCCCATCTGCACACCTCTACTACCACACCTCTTTGTACACCACTACTGCTCACCTGTCTCCACGCCACTACTGTTCTCCCCTCTACACACCTCTACTACTCTCCCTCTGCACGCCAATACTGCTCACCTGTCACCACACCACTACTACTCTCCTGTCTCCACACTACTACTACTCTCCCATCTGCACACCTCTACTACTCTCCCTCTGCACGCCACTACTGCTCACCTGTCACCACACAACTACTACTCTCCTGTCTCCACACTACTACTATTCTCCCATCTGCACACCTCTACTACCACACCCCTTTGTACACCACTACTGCTCACCTGTCACCACACCACTACTACTCTCCTGTCTCCACACGACTACTACTCTCCCATCTGCACACCTCTACTACCACACCTCTTTGTACACCACTACTGCTCACCTGTCTCCACCCCACTACTGTTCTCCCCTCTACACACCTCTACTACTCTCCCTCTGCACGCCACTACTGCTCACCTGTCACCACACAACTACTACTCTCCTGTCTCCACACTAATACTACTCTCCCATCTGCACACCTCTACTACCACACCCCATTGTACTCCACTACTGCTCACCTGTCACCACGCCACTACTGTTCTCCCCTCTGCACACCTCTACTACTCTCCCATCTGCACACCTCTACTACTCTCCCCTCTGTACGCCACTACTGCTCACCTGTCACCACACCACTACTACTCTCCTGTCTCCACACGACTACTATTCTCCCATCTGCACACCTCTACTACCACACCCCTTTGTACTCCATTACTGCTCACCTGTCACCACACCGCTACTGTTCTCCCCTCTGCACACCTCTACTACTCTCCCATCTGCACGCCACTACTGCTCACCTGTCACCACACCACTACTACTCCCCTGTCTCCACACGATTACTACTCTCCCATCTGCACACCTCTACTACCACACCCCATTGTACTCCACTACTGCTCACCTGTCACCACGCCACTACTGTTCTCCCCTCTGCACACCTCTACTACTCTCCCATCTGCACACCTCTACTACTCTCCCCTCTGTACGCCACTACTGCTCACCTGTCACCACACCACTACTACTCTCCTGTCTCCACACGACCACTACTCTCCCATCTGCACACCTCTACTACCACACCCCTTTGTACACCACTACTGCTCACCTGTCTCCATGCCACTACTGTTCTCCCTCTGCACACCTCTACTACTCTCCCCTCTGCACACCTCTACTACTCTCACCTCTGCACGCCACTACTGCTCACCTGTCACCACACCACTACTACTCTCCTGTCTCCACATGACTACTACTCTCCCATCTGCACACCTCTACTACCACACCCCTTTGTACACCACTACTGCTCACCTGTCTCCACGCCACTACTGTTCTCCCCTCTGCACACCTCTACTACTCTCCCTTCTGCATGCCACTACTGCTCACCTGTCACCACACCACTACTACTCTCCTGTCTCCACACTACTACTACTCTCCCATCTGCACACCTCCACTACTATCCCCTCTGCACGCCACTACTGCTCACCTGTCACCACACCACTACTGCTCTCCTGCCTCCACATGACTACTACTCTCCCATCTGCACACCTCTACTACCACACCCCTTTGTACACCACTACTGCTCACCTGTCTCCACGCCACTACTGTTCTCCTCTCTGCACACCTCTACTACTCTCCCTCTGCACACCACTACTACTCACCTGTCACCACACCACTACTACTCTCCACACTCCACACCACTACTACTCTCCTGTATCCACACTACTACTACTCTCCCCTCTGCATGCCAGTACTGCTCACCTGTCACCACACCACTACTACTCTCCTGTCTCCACACCACTACTACTCTCCTGTCTCCACACTACTACTACTCTCCCATCTGCACGCCACTACTGCTCACCTGTCACCACACCACTACTACTCTCACGTCTGCACACAACTACTACTATCCTGTCTCCACATTACTACTCCACCCACCTTCTACTCAGTCAACCCACCTTCACTCTGATAATCAATTTGCACTCTCTAAACTTCCGGTTCTACTTGCTCACCTCAACTTGCACGCTCACTCACCACACAGAACCACTTGCTCTCACCAACCAATACCACACCAAATGACTCCACACTCCACTGCACCTTTCACAGAGTAGAAATATCCATTTGCATATCAGTCTGGTCCCACCCACTTGGGTAGTCCAACACCAAAATGCTAGGCAATTCTCCTCTGATCAAGAGTACCAACAGCAACCCACCTTCCAACAACATGTGCCTGGGGTTGCTGTTGGTACACTTGTTCAGAGTAGAATGTCCTAGCCATGTAGTGATGGACTGCCCAAGTGGTGCAGGACCAGACTTATATTCAAATGGATATTGTTCTCTGTTAAGGGTCCAATGAGCTAAAGAGTGGCTGTAGACCCTCCCAAATGGGCACCTCCCCATAGAACAGGTTATTTGGCCATGTTGGTTCTCGATAGAGGGGCATCTCGACCTTTTTGTGTATACCCATGCAGCACTGCTCAACTACTCAAAATCCGCATCTTGCATGGCATTGGCACATCAGGTGAACTGACCACCTACAGCACATTGTCAGCCATACAAATACAAACACTACTACTTTCCAAAACACATGTCACAAAGTAATCATAATAAATAAGCCCTTAACTTTAAAGTCAGTCGTTGGAGCACTGGAATCTTCTGCACTGAAAATCAAATACCAAGACACAACATTCACCATCATGAAATGATTTCAAGTAATGAGCAACCAGTAACATGCAACTTGCTATTATGCATTACTAGCAGGTGTACCTGTGCTTCGCACGGTAATTCCTACTAAGAAGAACAAAGGCATTGTAATAATGTAACTTCTGACTCTTCTGTAGCTTCTTACATAAGATTTATTATAGGTTACATCAAGCTAACAGGTCAAGAACCACTGGGTCCCATCACCCAGGCTTAACTGACATTAGCTGTAACCTTCACACAGCATTCTTCACCAAACATTCCACGTGACATCACCAGCTCTTACAAAGAGGGACAAGCACCATATAACAGGTATATTTACATTGTCTACACCATGCAACCTACCCGCATGCCGAATTTCAGATTTTTAGCATGTTGGGAATTATGCCGAATATTCCCAACAGACACACACAACATATTATAATAATTATTATAATTATTATTATTTTGTTATAACGCGCTTAATACCAGCAAGTGATTTCTAAACCTGGAATCAGGATTCAAAGCCATGGTGCGCTGCAGTGTCGTGCATCTAAGACAAACGCGTTGCCCCTGAGCTATCCCCAAGAATTGCAGACTGCTTAAAAAAAACGCTTACAAAAACAAAATTAGAAAAATGTATATTTGATACGACCTACTTTGTCTACACCATGGAATCCAACCCACATGGCAAATTACCGGTTTGTAGCATTTTGGGAAGTATGATGAACATTTCGAACAGACACACACACATATATCCACAAAAGTCCCTTTTATAGATAGATAGATAGACAGACAGACAGACAGACAGACAGACAGACAGACAGATAGATAGACAGACAGATAGATAGATAGATAGATAGATAGATAGATAGATAGATAGATAGATAGATAGATAGATAGATAGATAGATAGATTATCCTAAATCTTGACAGGTCACATCACATTTCTATCACTGTCACTTAAGTGCAATTCCAGAACAATCCACTCACTAATC
Source organism: Ambystoma mexicanum (assembly GCF_040938575.1). Taxonomy (NCBI): domain Eukaryota; kingdom Metazoa; phylum Chordata; class Amphibia; order Caudata; family Ambystomatidae; genus Ambystoma; species Ambystoma mexicanum. Next base: position 1,195,670,881 of record NC_090936.1, on the reverse strand, counting down.
CAAACACAAACATTTTATCATCAAAATAGGGAGCATCCCCTAACACCATATTGATATATTACCAAACGTTCAACTCCTTCCACGCTGTGTTTTATAAGCCATATACTCTCTGATCATTTGCTAAATATTACTCACTCACCAACGCAATAATATGTTAAAAAGATAGTTCTCATAACATCCCAGAAATTATACGCACACACACAAAAAATAATAGCCCAAAAAATAAGGTGGATGGATCAAAGAAATACAAGGCAAATATTCCTACTGCATAAAACACACACACACCAGAAACAAGACCCTTTAAAATGAAACACCTCCAACAACACACACACCCACGCTTACCACCATTATGTTTGCAAATGTACAGGAATGCTTTTGGAACACAAAACAATTTGTGAGCCAACATGTGGCCGAAGGGATCTAGGATGATGGCACCTGGTAGAAGAAAGCACCACTGCATACCTTCATGAAGCTTGTGCAGCCAAGAAAGATCCCAGAGACATGAATGAGTTCCTAAGAGCAGTCTAAAATCCCAGACACTGTGAGTGACTGTATGATCATCACAGGTGACAGTCCTGACCTAGAAAGTGAATTACAGACCCAGGACTATGATCCTAGAGGAAGTGCAGAGTCAAGCAGAAAACTGCATCATGAGTTATCTTGATTCAGCCCACACCAATACTGGTCTGCAACATTTGGCTCTCCAGGTGTTTAAGACTACAACTTCCATCAGCCCCTGCCAGAATAGTCAACAGGGACGTTGTTTTGAATCAACATCTCCGGCGCCAGTGGTCCAGGGATGAATATCGGTTTTGAAACCATTAACCAGCCCCACACCTCTAGTACGCCAGAAGGGATGCCAACAGATTGGAAAGACAAGCAAATTATAAATCCTACCTGTCCAATTTTTGAAATGTGGATGGAACAGCAAGCTTATCTCTAAAATGTTGTGGATCATTGGTTAGTTGCGACGCAGCGAACATACAAATATCACCCAATGATAAAAGGGACTGTCCAGTTAAGGTTGCATACAAATATCTACATTATTATTATCACAACAGACAGTTCTAGCAGCACTATGAAATACAACCCACCCTGTAAAGGATTGCAGAGGACAGACAGTTTCAAAGAACGAAAAGGGATGCCCCGCTGGATACTGACAGTAGGGTACTCGGTATAGTAATTAATCACAATAATTCAAGGATACTTGGTTTCAACCGAAAGGCAGCAATGGGTCGTAAAATGTCACTACGGGCCTTCCGAGAAGGATCAAGGGGACAGAACCACAATGTACTTTGTCCTGCAGGAGTTCTTGCTGCTCGGCAGGGTCGAGTCAGTTTCAGGGCACTTTGCAGCTTCTGCGACAGAGTTCAAGATGGGAGACAGCTGAGGGTATCAGGCGAAAGGCAGTTCAGCGAGCGAAGCTCGACAGATGGCTACAGCCTGGCCTACACAGTGGCTCAGGGTCAGGAATTGTCTCAGTGCTGGTTGGCGGTTCTGAAGTACTGGACGAGACATCTCGGATGGCTTTAGCGACTGCAGTGTAACAACAATCAGTGGTGCAGTCGGTTACAGCTTGATGGGCTCAACTAGATAGATAATATCTTTAAGACAGCCATTGGTAGATGCTTGTCTATGCACTACTCCTACCTTCTTCACTGAGATTGTGGTGTCATTTAAGGTGGATGGCCCAAAGCTCAGGAAAGTGTTGCAGGTAGGTCCCTTGTCATTGGTTTGGTTCAGAGACTCTCTGGCACATCCCACCTAGGAGGCTTGCTGCAGAGCCAAACAGGGCATGCTGTGTGCTGGCTAGGTGCCGGTTCTGGAACTGCTGGAGGGTCCTCTGCCTTTGGTATCCCCCTGTGTGGGAGGTGTTTAGGAGAGGGTTCTTGCTTTCATTTCAGAGGTCCTGGCCTTCCTTCACTGGCGGAAGGTGTAAGGCAGAATTTACCTTCAGTCAGGGTCCAATGATGAGTTCTTCCTTCTGCTTCTGGTGAAGACTTCAGACCATCTGCCAAAATAGGGTCTAAGCCCTCTTTTAATGCCAAATGGACCACAGGAATTGGTGTAGGCTAAGCATACCATAATGAACCAATCCGGGATCTTCACCAACAATCTCCTGTATGTGTGAGGTCATTACCAGAGTGTATTGCAACAGAAAAGATAAAGGGGTGAAAACATATAATACTAAGTCCTACCCATCATCCTCTCTGTTGTGGAGCAAAGGGTCCCTCTGGGTAATGGAACTCCCTGTGGTCCCTGATTAAAGCAGCAGTCTCCCTTGAAGCTGCGCTGAGACCAGACTTTCTGGCTCCTTCAAACCACATACTCGTACCTGCAAGGATGACTACTGTAAACACACAGTCCCAGACATGACATTTCACTGTCAATCGATATTGCGGCAGGGAGCTGGCATTAGGTTGACACAGTGCATATGAAATGGTGTTGGGGTTTCCTGTCTCCTTTGTTTGCCTCTGCAGCCAGTCCCCATGTGGGCCTGTTTGAATTAAACTCTGATTAGTATGCAAATGCTGCAACCAGCGACAAGGCTCAACAAAAGAACAGAGTGCATCCATGGAGTCTTTCTTAGATAAATAGGCTGGCCATGGCAAGGGGAAGGTTTGGCCCTCCCCCTTCTGGAGCGTTATTTTGTACCCCACCTGTCAGATCCCTACTAAATACGACACAGGGGGACTGTGCCAGAATGCTACGTCCATCCAGAGTACACAGGTCTATGCGTATGTCGTGTGGTAAGCATAGCAAAATGTGTGCGGATTAGCCACACACATTTTACGGAGGTTGATCCATCATCATTCAATTGCTTTAACAAAAAAAGCCCAGGCGAGCACACACCCACCGTGCGGATGGTCGAATTCCTCACAGTATTATAGGAGGCATATTGCAAAACACCTGGGGAGCCAAACGTTGCATACCCCTGGTCTAGACGCTAAGAGCACCAGCTATGAAAACTCAAGAAGCAGGAGAATTCAAATTGGTTTTGAGTTGTTTGTTGATCTCTCTGTCTTCACCTACCCTAGAGAGCGGATTGTAAATTGTATGTTATTCCCCCATTTTCCTAAAAATAATTTTATGTATAACACAGCATTTTAGCCCAATATTCTGAACATGTTCACAAAAGGTGAGGATTGCTCCCTGAACCACCCTACTCTATTTCAGTGACCCGGGTCTGCATGAAAATGTCTTGCTGCCGTCACCTGCGCTCCATGCAATGGGTAGGGATGCCAAAGCCTATTTTACACCCCACTCCTGAAATGTGTGCACACACTTCAATGTGTCACTTTTGCACACCATCAGATTTTGGTCAGATAGCACAGTGAGCTAACCGCTTGCCCCTGATATTGGTGCGTTCGAATCCCGGCAGGGTTAACTCAGCTTGCCATCCTTCCGAGGGCCATAAATTGTGTACCACTCTGTGGGATAATAATGACTTCTTTTGTTTCAGCGGTCTGAGTCCTACGGGTATGTGTTATAGGTCTCTGCCCCTTTAAGGGAGAGACATGGGTCTCGGCGGGAGTAGGAGAAAGGAAAGGGAGGACTTAAAGGGGTAAATTGGTTAGAGTTCCAAGTTAATAAAGGGAAGACGTATTCAATCCAATCTTCGTTGTCGCGTCCTTCATTGATATCCTTCTACACCTGTAATAATTGGGGATGAGGCGGTTTTCCAGCGATCCACAGTCCCGCTAGCTGGCTGGTGATCCCACCCCCCTGCTTATCCTTCCAAGTTGACTATGCCTCATGTGCATACCTTACGGGTTTCAGCGATCCCGCGATCCAGTCTTATGCCCGATCCTGGGCTGACAGCTACCACACGTACACGTGGCATCCTTTTCTGCAACACTCCACAGAGTGAGCGATCCCAGCGAGAGAGTGTCACACGGCTATCCGCTGTGTGTTACAGCGCGGCAATCCGCCAGCGGTCCAGGGAATACGTGACATGCGCTGGTTCTCAGCATGGGGAGGACAGTAAGTGATAGCAACGCCCCTTAGCCCCTCATGACAACGATCCCGCTGACAACCCAGCCTGACTGCTCACGGCGGCTGCACACAGAAAAAAAAAACAGAAATAAAGAGGAAACACATACAAGTAAAGTGAACCCCTGCCTCCTATCAACAAAAAAAAAGAATCATTCGAAGAAGACAAATAAACATTCCAAGGAAAACCACAAGGGTTTTTTTCCAGCACACAAAAGGATCCAAGGAACGTGCATGCACCGCGTGCGGCAGCCACACCGTCAGAACTTTTGCCCAGGCCCCAAAATGCACTGGGAGAAGGGCTACCCTCCAGTATACTCTCGCCAGCATTGTCCAGCAGTGCCAAGAGTGTTGGCACATCAATCACAACATAGAGCGAACACAAGAGTGTGAACCATACCTCAACTATAACATCTGCCACCATGAGCAACCCAGGGTCGCCGCCCCCGCACCTACGTCCAAAGCAGCTTTGCTGTGCAAGCCACTCCCATTCATCATGACCCCTCAAGCTGACAAAGGCCCGAGGTGGATCGAATGGATAGAAGACTTTAACCCTTTTGTGAAGGTGGCGGGGGAGGAGAAATCACCAAATTTACATGACGTGATAAAAACCATTGTCAAGACAATTCCTCCAGAAGATCAAACGGATTTCACCTCGCTAATCGCATCCTTAAACAGGAAGCTCATTATTGAACCAAATCGAGACTACGAAAGGTACATGTTCAATCAGTGTACGCAGAGGGTGGAAGAGACCGTTGACAAATTTATCACCTGCTTTCGGGTGAAGAGTGCTCATTGTCAGTTTCACGCATTCTCCGTTGACAAAGCGTTGCGGCTACGCGTGACAGAGGGATGCCTATCACCAGCCCTCAGAAAACAGTTGCTGAATAAGCCCCTCTCTATCGATGAAGTGAGTCAAATGGTGAAGATCTTTGATGCACAAGCAGCCTCCATGACAGGCAGCCCCAACGCAAAACAGGACACAAATCTACTCATTGCCGCAGTCCATCCAGCACCCCAATGGCCAGGAGACACATGGGCCATTTCCAACAGAGCGGCCCGCCAGGCAGGGACCAGGCCACAGAAACAATGTTACTGCGGTGGAATGGCTTTGCCACACTCAGGGACCTGCCCCGCACTTTCACAAAGATGTGCCAACTGTGGAAGAGAAGGTAATTTCCAGTCCGTCTGCAGGGAAAGAACACCATTCCCCACCCCACACATGACTCTGCAACCACAGAACAGGATGCATGGCTGCCCCCCACAAAACCCAGCCTACCAAAGCAGATTCTACCATCCAGGACAGCAGCGATATGTCAGGAACATGGAAGAATACCACCCGCAAGCCTATGCCCACAACTATGAATACTATGATCAGTCCCCCGATACAAGAATGAATATGATGAACCCCCACATGCGTACCAGATTACAATGAACACCAGCAGCACATGGTCCCTCATGAAATGGATGAGTATGACCAAGCATACCAGGACGAATATGTCAACCTTATCCAGGATGACCGTGAGGCGAGAGAGGCGCCCAGAATTGCAGTCAACATCGGGAACAGACCATGTTGTTTTCTAGTTGACTCGGATGCAACATTTAACATCATGGGGGAGCAAGAATTCCTGGAGATACCCGAGAGACACTTGAGAAGACCAACGCCAGAATCTTTCAATGGGGGGCGACATTACTCTTTCGCTCCATTGTAGGTTTCAAAAGACAGCCCATACACAAGGGTTTAACGGTGACCACCACCATTCATGTCCTCCGAAGCCCGACAAAAGGGTGCTGTCTTCTCAGTTACCATACAGCGTCCTGCCTCAGCCTCATCGACATTCACTTTCGCGAAGGCGAGTTGGTCCAATCGGCTGCATCGACAGGTGACATGAGGGAGACAGTTCACACGTTCAGCACTGCTTTCACATAGCCAAACCACATCACAAAGGAGACGATCTTAGCGAGGTTCCCGCACTTATGCACAGGACTTGAAAAACTCTGAGGAGCTCCTGTCAAACTACGCATTGATGAGTCCATCAGGCTTATTCCCCAACACCACAGATGGGTGGCATTTCATCTGCAAGAGGCCATCTCGAAGGAACTCAATCAACTGCTAAGCGATGCCATCAATGAGCAAGCGACAGGCCCCACTCCATGGGTATCCCCTCTGGTCAGTGTGCCCAAGGAAGATGGGCGTTTGCGATTGTGCCTAGACATGAGGATGGCGAACACCGCCATACAGAGGGAGTGCCACACTGGGCCGTGCATAGAAGACATGATAATTTTGCTCAACAAGTCTGTGATGTTCTCAAAACTTGACCTAATACAAAGGTACCACCAGCTAGAACGGCACCCTGAATCGAGGCCCATCGCCACATTTTGCATCCATACAGGTACAGAAGCCACAATTTCATCATCTCCTCCACAGCCGAGATTTTCCAGGAGGCCATAAGACAGGTGATCCAACCCATCACTCACTACTGCAACAATATCCTTGTGTTCGGCACATCATAAGAGGACCGCAATGCAGCCCTGCTAGTGACATGCACAGCACTACAGAAGGCCGGCCTAACACTCAACATTGAAAAGTGCTGTTTCAGCAAGAGAAAACAGAAATAGTTTGGCCACATCTTTTCCACCGATGGCATGACACCTGACCCCAACAAGATCAGTACCATCACTAACCTATGAGAACCAGCACAAGCAGCAGATGTTCATACATTCCTTGGGATGGCCGGCTATTGTGCCCGCTACATCCCTCATTATGCATCCCTCACTGAACCTATGCGAAGGCTGCTGCAAAAAGATTCAACTTTTGTCTGGCCTGAGGACTGCCAGAGGGCCATTGACTCCATTAAGAAGGTCCTGGCAGAAGCGTGACGCCTGGCATATTTCAACCCAACTGGCACACAGAAATTGTGGTCAACGCAAGCCCGGTAGGACTTGCGGTCATCCTGGCACAGATGAGCTGGGCCGATACATACCCCTGACACACCGTTGCCTACACAAGCAAAGCCTTGTCGGCCACAGAATCTGCGTAATCACAAGCGAAAATGAGAGCCTGGCATCAGTCTGGGCTTGCAAACATTTCCAAAACATTATCATGTTCTTTTATTTCAAACCGCTGTTTTTAGTTTGATCAACAAACTTTTACAACATTTAAATACACATTTCTTAGATTAAAAACATATTTACAAAAGTAAGGCGAACATTCATCAATTGTTACTGTCGCATTGTCATCATTATATTGCCAACATATAAAAGGAATTTATTTAATGTAACCATGTTTCATATGATCAAGATCTTAAAAAATGGTCGTAACCCAAGTTACAATTTATATATATATATATTCAAATTCCTAGTATGTTACAGCATACTATTACAATAATCCCTATCCGTTTGTTCAAAATTACTTGGCATGATCGCATCTAAAGAGTGCAATATCTATCTCCAAATCACTAAAATGGAACCATTACGTCTTTCAACCTTCAACCCTATTTGGCATCTTGTTCTCCAGTTCCAAATGTATGATTGTAAGAAACCGGGACAGCAACAGGATCTTTTTTTACAAAATTGCCCCACATACAAGATAACCAAAAGCATTCCCTTGCAGGCCCGTACTGCCCACTCTTTCAATTCCAATTATTTTGATGCAATCGTTTCAAAATACACGCAATATGTCACCAGATGCTTAGTGGAATCTAATTGACTGACACATTTGCAAAATCTACAATTATTAGCAGCATTATTGTACATTTGTGGATACCAGTTCTTGATTCTTTCCAGGGATAGCATCTGATTCAATTTGAACCTTAAATAAATGTCCCGTGCTTTGTTACATGGAAATTGTACCAAATAAAGCTTGTGGGGCAATTTCCCAGTACAACATTTTGCAGCTTCTTAGTAGGATTTCAAAGACTCAATCGTAATCAGGGTCTTACTCCAATCATGGTCAAAAAGGCGGTGCTTAATCTGTGCTAGTCGAAATTCCAAATCCATGGGACTGCGAGCCATCTCGGCTAGTAGGGACACCATTTTATCATTGAATTTTGAGATTGATGGCAAATTGCAAGCAACTATCATTTTCCCCAGATCGTCGTATAACGAATTGACTGGGGAAATAGCATTTTTGCTAGATTACACAGCAGCCGCCAATTATTACGAACTGACAAGGAAGTGAGGCCCAACTCCTGCCTCAGTACAGCATTAGAAATAGACTTAGCTAAACGCAAAACTCCCTTCCATAGACCTCCTTGGAGTTGATCAAGAAACCTATCAATATCTACAAGACACATATCTAGAGCATACAAAATGATTGACTCAACTTTTAGTGTACAGAATTCCTTTAGAGGAACTAAAGAAAATGTACAATATTTAATGTAAACCATGCGCATTTGGGTGGCAAGAAATGTTACCTTTTTGTTCAATTCCTCTTTCCACATTGTAATCGCATTTCTGTCAGTTATTAGATACCCTATCATCAATGGTCCATTTCCAAGTGCAGAAGGTCCTCTTTAGATCTCCAAGATGAAAATATGGGACTTTTCTGCATTGAATTGTAAATTATGAGCTCTACAGTATGCAGCAAACAAGGTCAGTTTGGATTGCAGGCCAACGGAGTGCGATCGAAAATCACGATGTCGTCCGCAAAGGAAAGCCAATGGATCTTCAGATGAGCTAACCCTGCAGGGTAACTAATTTCATTTGACCACCTTTCATTGATGCCACAGAGGTACAGGTTAAACAGGGTTGCCGCCAAGTTGTAACCCTGCTTTACCCCAACCCCAATTGGGATAGGGTTGGTGGTTGCACCCGTTTAGTTTACTCTTACTAAGAAGTATTTTGATGTAATTTGGCAATTAGGAATATTAGATGAGTAGGAAGTCCCACCTGTGCCATTTTCTCCCATAGCAGGGCCCACACCACACAGTCAAAAGCAGCTGTCAAATCGATAGATGCCATATACAAAGGGCCAGTATCAGGAACCTTTGCTTTGGCGAGGAGGTGGGCCATTAATATTGCATTTAATACTGTGCCCCTCTGAGCCCGAAATCCAATTTGAAACTGGGATAGAGTGTTGTGGTGTTTCAGGTAGGCATGCAAGTCTCGTAGAAGTAATATTGCAAAGACTTTAGCCGCTGCATCTATTAGGGCAATAGGCCGAAAATTGGCTGGGTCAGTTCTTGGACCCTTTTTGTGCAGTGGTACAAATATGTAACCTATCCAGGAAGAAGGAACATTGAGAGTTAATAACATGTTATCAAATTGGATCTTTAATATCCGTGCCCAAAGCTGTGAGTTTCGCTTAATTACACATGGCGGAATGCCGCCAGGCCCAGCAACTTTGGAGTAATTCAGAACTTTATCATTGGAAAGAGATTTACGCACATCACAGACCATCAAGCGTTAATGTCCCATTTTGGCAATGCGGGTTACGAAAATGCCACCGAGAATAGAGGGATGGGGCATCAGATTGCAGGTGTACGACTATAATATTTTCCACAGGCCAGGAGGTGAGCGAAATCCGGTAGACTATCTATCCCATCAGCCAGCAGGTACACCGATCACTCACGACGGAGACACAGAATACATCAACTATGTGGCCGCTAACTCACTACCACTTGCAATATCACTCAAGACTGTTGCAGCTGCATCCGCGGCCGACCCCTCCTTGGCACTGGCCATCGGGTTGACTTGCAACAACGAGTGGAAGGATTACCGGGGCACTGTTCTGAACCACCCGGGGGGGTGCAAAGAAGAGCTAAATAGACTAGCAAGAGTACACACAGAACGTTCCGTCAAAGACCACTCCATTCTACTGAGAGGGTGTCGACTAATCACCGCACAACGCTCAGAGAAGAGGTCATTAAAATGGTACATGAAGGGCACCTAGGAGCTGACAACACGAAAAAAGGCACCTGAGATGCCAAGTATGGTTCCTCTTCATAGACAGCTGGGTCAAGAACTTCCTGCCATATCAATGAACGGCAAGAGCGGAAGCCCACATCCCACTATAGCCGACGCACATTCCAGCCCGGCAATGGGGCCGACTAGCAGACGATTTATATGGGCCAATGGAGTCGGGTGAATACCTTTTGCTATTCATTGATGAATATTCAAGATTCCCCATTGTCAAGAGGATAACAACACCAGTATACTTCCAAGTGGCCGTGACGTTCGACGAAGTACTCAGTGTGTGGGGCATCCCATCAAATCGGACAGCGGTCCCCTATTCAACAGCTATGAATTTGCATCTTTTGTCAAATACATGGGATTTACGCAGATGGCTACAGGGCAATGGAATGGCTGAATTATTCATGGCCTCCATTAAAAAGATAGTTTAAAGAGCCTTCATAGAAGGCACCAACTCACATCAAGCACTGTGCAGGCTACTTCGAGACTATCGGATCATGCCGCAAGAAGCCACCAACAAGGCGCCAGCAGAACTGATGATGTGCTACGAGGTCTACACCCGCATTGTGAGGAATATGAACGCACACGAGGAAGGGAACGCAGAAATCATAAGGACGGACACTGAAAGGAAAGAACGGGCAAAGGTGAAATCAGACATGAGAAGAAGAGCGGTACCCAAAGACTTCCAAGTGGGGGACGAGGTCCTCATTCAGCAAGCCATGACAAGGGAAACTGATGGAAGATATTCACAGAAGTCAGTGAATGTTGTCACCATTAAAGGAACCATGGTGACAGCCCAGAACTCGGACCCTGAAGTCACAAGGAACAGTTTGCAGATTAAGCACCTCATCAAAAGAGAGGAAGCTGAATTACCCCCTCCAGAAGCAGACCCGGAACCAAGGGAGCTTGCGAGATGACATATGGACTCCCCCGGAAGAGGTCTGACACTGGGTGCAAGATACACTTGAGGCACCAGGACCGGCAGGACACAGTGAGAGAGCGAACGCCCTCAGCGCATGATCAGGAGACCCACTTGTTTGGTTGAAGAGTGTTGAGCCCGACGTTTGAACATTTGTCCGGGGTGATGTTATAGGTCTCTGCCCCTTTAAGGGAGAGACATAGGTCTCGGCGGGAAGCGGGAGGCGGAGAAAGGAAAGGGATAAGTTAAAGGCAAAAGCTGGTTAGAGTTCCAAGTTAATAAAGGGAAGACGTATTGAATCCGATCTCCGGTGCCGCGTCCTTCATTGATGTCCTTATAAACCTGTAACGGTGTGCGCCGCTACATAAGAGAGGCATTATAATTACTATCAGAATGCTACGGAAGCCTGGAGTGGTGCAGGAAATGGAATTGCTGCTTTCACAACGGACACTCTCCTTGAAGACTGCCACTTTAGGCGCTTGTCTTCGTAATATATGTGAGCATTAATGTACCATCGGCAGCAAATACTTTATTCTGCACTCGATTTCCCGTTTACTAGCTGCGGCTGCTTTAATTACACGGGCTGCCTGCTTCTGTCTGCACTGCTGTGTGTCTGAAACTATAAACATAATAGGAAGGTGCTTAAAGAGCAGACAATGCCTTCTCCTCACGAGCAAAACAGAGGAGAAAGGAGCAGGCTTCTTAGCAAGGTCAACACTGGGCCTGAGGCACTTACTGGCCCTGAAAGAAGCGCTTCCCCCTGGAATTCCATTAACCCCAATGGCAAGCTTTTTTTGGAAAGGATAATTGTGTGTGTGTTAGTTTGTCCTTCCAGCTGCAGTGCACCGGCAGTGCTCGCGTTCGGACTTTTTTTCGTGTGTATGTCAATTACCTTCACTTGCAGTTCGTGCTCCTGCTGCGTTCGTGGAAACCAGCCTCCAGAATTCAGGCGCAATTGAAAAGCTCCTGACTGCACAAGAAGCCTTTCGCAGCATTCCACCAGGAGTGCAGGCAGAGCCAGGGTCTTTCTGTTTAGAAGCAGAGATCACAGAGTGATGGGCAACACGTGGGGCCTCATTAAAGAATAATTACCATCTGACAGGGGAGGTGATGACTCCTGCCAGGCGGTAACGCCTGGGCAGTGTAATTCCATTGTGCTGAACTAGTTCACAGGCCAATGTACAAGGGACAAAGTGCAGGTTTTCATTGACACAGTAGCAACACTATATATCCTAAACCAGCAGCTCCCTCTAGCAGTGACAACAGGCAAAGCTATGCAAAATGGCACTGTCTCTATATAGCCTAAGGCAACAGCTCCATCTAGCGGTGACAACAGGCGGAGCTATGCGACTTGGCATTGCCTCTATATAGCCTAAGGCAACAGCTCCATCTAGTGGTGACAACAGGCGAAGCTATGCAAATTGCCGCTGTCTCTATATAGCCTAAGGCAACAGCTCCCTCTAGCGGTGACAACAGGCGAAGCTATGCAAATTGGCACTGTCTCTATGTAGCCTAAGGCAATAACTCCCTCTAGCGGTGACAAGGGGCGAAGCTACTGCATCGAACAAACATACAGGGACACACATACATCTGGCCTTTTATTATATTGTCTGAAAAGAAGAAAGATGAGTGCTCAAAAGAGGAGGCAGGCAGTTTTACAGCCCGCATGGGTATTTCTTTCCGTTCATGTAAAATGGACCGCTGAGTGAAAATGCTGCAGGATCTGAAGGGAGTGGCCCATTGTGGCTCCACAATGAGGTTGTGGTCTCCATGGTCAACCCAACCTGGGCAGGCCTCTGCGAAACCCGCCAATGCGTCTCCAAAATCTGGCCAATATAGAATTAGCTGCCAGCTGCTCTAAAATCTAAAAGAATTGGGATTTTCTCTCCCTGGCGCGGACTATGAAAATGTTATGTATTCAAACAAGCATTGCTGGTCCTCAAACCATCATTCAAATACAACGTTTTATTTCAAAACCCTGATTCTTGCCAGCTGATCAAATTTACCCATACACCACAAAGGTTTGTTTTGTCTCTTACATTTTTTTATAATCCTCTATGTCAGGCTTTCCCAACCTTTTTGAGAATGCGGCCGGGTCATGGGCATTCTGTCCCCTAGTCGTCCTCTGGAAAAGCCAATTTAGAGATATTTTAGGAAACCAAATCAGGTAAGGAATCAATGTCACATGACCTTTGCCATCAATGACGTCACAGGAAGCGACAATAGCAAGGATTGCCACCTTAGTGCCAAATCAAAAATGAAAACAATGCAAAAGCGACAATACAATTGTACTGCTTCACAAGTGCATCGAGTGTCATTGCATGCCACGCCTAGCTTCAAATGCCTCCGTAATACAAGATTATGCCAGATAATAAGTTGTATGCCCGGTATAGTCACCATGTGTAAGGCACATCCTCAAATGCGGAGATGCTGCTATCATATGAACACTATTAAAGTTTGAGGCCGACCATCATAGCCTTTTCTTTAGTGAAGACCTGAGGCAGTTACGGCTGAAGCGTAGGCAAGCGGAGCGTACGTGGCCCACTTCTTACTGTTCTTCAGACAAGGCGTTGCTACGCCAAGCCAGAGTGGTTTGCCATAAAGCTATCTCTGCGCCCAAGCGTGCTTTCTCCACTCATGGGCCCTCATTACAACCTTGGCCTAGGACCATAGTGCTATTAGCACCATGGTCTATGCCGCTAAGGTTACGATTCCGCCATGGTGGATGGCGGAATTACCGCCCCATTCCAAGGTGAGTGGGGCGGTAATTCCCCATTCACCATTTGCCCTTCCCCGTTCCCATTTTTGCCCCCATAGGGCATAATGGGAATGGGGAAGGTGCTAATTACGGCACCGTAAATTACGGTGCCGTAATTAGCTCCAAAGTCCCATTGTGCGTTAAACACCAACCCGCAAAGGGACACTTGTAATCAGGCATTAAGGGTTAACGGCACCGACGGCGCCATTAAACCCTTAACGCCTGAGTTGTAATGAGGGCCATGGTCTTGAGATTGGGCTTATTCGGTCCAAAGAGCTCTTTAATCTTGTACCGTCGATGTCTTCTAGATCCACCTTTCAGACACACGTTCCCCCTTTGCAGATGCTTTGCGATTCTTGCTTTTTCATTCAAAACATTGTTGACATGCGGGATAGGATCTTGCAGTCATGCTTAAAGACAGGTAAGTATGTTGTGGATACTGTGAGCCCTTCTTCTAATCCTTTATGGGCCTGCTTTCCTTTTTACAACTGCTGAAATAGTGACTGCGACGGACAACATTAAAGCTGCTGCTCCAATTGATGGTATTCCGTTGACTATTTTTAAGGAAATTGTTTTATTTTATTTAAATTTTATTTTATTTGTATTGATTCACAATGGGACCTTTACAAAACATGCACATAAAAACCATTACAATACCATAACAAAACATACACTTACACATAAAACCTTTGCACAATTTTGCTGTTGTCTGAGTCTCTTCTTTTGCCTGCATTTCTCTAAAGTTCTAAAATTCGTCGATTTCGTATGGCTACTAAATCATTTGCCTGTTCCTTCATCAAGCATTCAAGTATCTCTTTCCAAACGTGATACAGCGCCATATGCACAGTTTCGAAGTCAGTGTTTAAACAGTAGCCACAAAATTCGGCACCGTTAATGGACTTGTAGTTAGGTCCCATTTTAGGACACATTGTTAGTATGTGTCTAGGTGATTCAATGTTCTCCTTTTTCTTACAAATACAACATATTCTTTGCTCCACTGGGAGCTTAGTGTTGGCACCTTGTAGCGCCAGCAGTGGCAACTGGTTTGTACGCAACTTCAACACAAAGTAGCGGACTGCAGGACTGGGGCATTTCAAAAGATACTGCTGGGTTTTAAGATAGCAATGGCCAATACTCAATACATATTTGAAGTTGTGTAATGATTGCAAATGTGTGAAATTGTTTAACCAATCCCACTGCTCCACCTTATTTTTATATATTGCTTTCAGCACCTCAAACTTTGTGCCACGTTCAAAAATGGGGGTCCACTCAATGTTAGTGAAACATTCCTCATTCAATTTTACGTATTTTTTATGTCTGCCCATTGTATACGTCGAGCGAGTGAGCTGCAACAATTGTCAAGTTGGCAAACATCTATATTTAATATAGAGCGTGCCCCTTCTTATGTGCACTTGACTCATGAGGGAGACCAATCCCAGTTGTAATCGTAGATATGCAATAGGCATGGTAGGAGACAAATTCAGGAGTTTCCTCCAAAATTGAGGATCCACCACGTTTAGCCATCTCAAACCCCTTATGGCAAGTGCTTCTAGACCATAGAGGATGGCTGGTGAAAAAACTCTGTTTATGCAAATGTAGGATCCCTTCTAGTGAATATCTAGCAGTTTTGCAAATTTGTTAATTGGACAGGTTAGTTGTCTGGCCTTTCTTTTCTTGTTGTCCATGATAGCTCCATAGTCACCATCGGCTTTCAACTCAACTCCCAAGTACTGATAACTATTGACATTCTCAACCTTATGAGAGTCTGTCTGCAGACTAACTCTGGCTATCTTACCACCTGAAATGCCCATCATTTGTGTCTTGCTCATGTTTACAACTAGGTCGTTCAACTTTGCATACTCTGTCAGTATTTTAAATAATTTGTTTTCCCCCCTATTGTAGGGTCAAGCAAGACAAGGTCGTCTGCATAAAATAGACTGGCTATGTGTTGAGAGCCAATCTTAACTCGGCATCCATCCCCCGCCAGTAGCATTAACGGAAAATCAGTCAAATAACGACAAAATAGTAGAGGGGCAGTACACAACCTTGTCTTACCCCCCTAATGACCATGACTGGGGACCTCTTAGATCCCAAGTTATTCAGACGGACCTGAACACTATTCCCTGTATGTAGCTGGATAAGTACCGCAACAACCATTCAGGACAATCCCACGTGCGCAGCTTCTGCCATAGCCGAGCTTGGTTCACTGTATCAAACGCTGCACTGAAGTCCACCCATGTCAAGTATCGTGGTGGGCTCCCCCTATTTGCGGCTTCGCCTATAAGTATATCCAGAAACCTGATGTTATGTGTTGTAGCAGACGCTGGACGGAAGCCGGTTTGTGTGAAGTCCAAGATATTATTTTCCTCCACCCAGCTCTGCAAGCCGTGCAACACAAATGTACTGAACCGTTTACCCGTGACATCTAGCAATGATAATGATCTATAGTTTCTGGGCAAACTCTATCTCCCTTTTTGGATATTGGCAACAGTGTAGCCCTTAGACAAGTTCCAGGAACAGTTTTTCATTCTTTGCACACCTTTTCAAATAGTATAATCAACACATATGCCCATGCAATTGGGTTGGTTTTCAGTACAGCATTGGACAACCCATTGGGCCCTGGAGCTCTAGATCCCTTCAGTTTTATTATAGCAGTGTAGATGTCATCAACACTTGGGTTTAGTGGCCATCGCCACACTTGTCTTATTTCTGATTTTCTGCTGTTCTGACAAAGTTAGATCTATTGTACGCTATCCATTTGCACTCAGGTATAGGATTTATTGTAAGACCCCGAGTATCGCCTTTAGCTTTGGACAACGTTTCCCAAATGGATTTAACTTTTTTGCTGCAAAGCACAGATAACATCTGTTGCCTCTGCCCATTAAGGATTGTGCACCTTCTTCTGTTCAGGCCGCACTTATACTCTCTTTTTATTCTTCTCGTTTTTGCCTCCAACGGCGGTTTGGAGTGCTCCTCCCCTCTAACTTTTCTCAACTGTTTACGCATCGACCTTTTAGCATTTTGTAATTCAATATCAAATACCCTAGATTGTTTACCTTCGTGAATAGCCAGCTGGCCTTGTCTAATCGCCCCCGTTTCGATAGCCAGTTGCTCCAGCCGTGTACCCAGGGACGTCATTAGGGGGTCGCCAGAGGTCGCAACTGCGACCTCTGAGGTCTCCCTTGCGACCTCTGTGGTCACCCTTGCGACCTCTAGAAAAAAAAAGAAAAAAAAATATTGTTTTTTTTTAAACTTTTGTTTTTTTTAACTTTCTTTTTTTGTAATGCAAGCTCATGGGCTGTGGCCAGCACCATGTGGCTCTTTAGTTTTGGAGTGGCTGGCTTTCTTGTTAAAGCCCCTTAAAAAAAGAAGAAAAAGAAGAAAAGGATTGACACATTTCTAACACTTTCAGCACTGACCCTACATAAGAAAGATTAGGAATACCAAATAAAGTCTTTCTGGAATTATATACAATAATTGATACTCATTAAAGGTTTATTTCAGGCACACTTCAGGGGGTGAGTCACTGATTTAGTCTGTTCTTAAGCATAAGTGCTATATAACAACACATCATTACCATTTGGCCTTGGACGTCTGTTTGCATTCACAGTAATTTGGTAATATGGGCCTATACACACTGATCTTAACGATACATATGGCGATCCATTCTTGTATGAAATGTACATCACATTATAGTGATATCGTAACCATATTTTTTGTAGTGTACAATGCTATGCGATAGCACTTCCTGTTTTGTCAACGGGTGAAAGGTCGCGTTCCATCGCATCCTGCAATATCACTTCGGGGTGGGATCAAATCACATCACTTCCTGTGATGTCACCAGGGGTCAAGGGTCGTGTGATGTCACTTCCGCTACCCCTGGCATTTTGGTGAAATGACGTCCCTGCGTGTACCTATATCTCTCAAGCTCTGCCGTTGCCAAAGTTCTGTTTTATGCGTGATGAGTTGATTAACGTGTCTCAATGCCTTGCATACATTTTGTGGCGTACATCCTACCCTATTTTTCCCCTGACTAACCTCCAGGCCACTCGCACCCACCAGACCACCTGCTTTTGTTTGGAAATGGATTGTAAGTATAAGCATGTGGTGGTCACTATACCCTGTGCTTCTGGATTCTAGTGACTGCTCTCTTTCGGAACAGGTGTTGGTACCGAAAAAGTAGTCTAATGTTGAGGTTTTCTTTCACATGTACCATGTACTCTGACCGACGCTATCACCCGGGGACCGTCCATTGTACAGTTGCATGCCCCACTCCTTCAACATATCAACCCAGGTCTTCCCTTTTGTGTTCTCTCTTGGGTTTTACATTACACTCACAGGTTTAACATATACATATTTAGGGCCAATTCCTTATTTCTGCACCCAGCATTTAGGTCTGCACCCAATAATACAAATTCTCGGTCCCCGGTCAGTACCCAACCCGAACATATTTGGTCTATTCTCTCATGAATATAGTCCAGGTTCACAATGTCCGGCAGAACACAGATGTTAATTAACAGTGTCACCATTGGCCTGCCTACCCGTTCACCACTGCCTCAACGTCCAATATGTTCTTTGTGTTCATGATCACATTTACACTGTTCACGAGGACTCCTTGCTTGATACCTGAGATCAAGCCACCAGATGGTCATCCTCTTGGGCCCTTCATGGCAATTTGCTCGAATAATGTGTAACCTTTAATATGGATCTTGGCTGTAAATCAAGTTTCTTGTACGACGATAACATCAAATTCATTGAGTAGTGACCCCTAGCGTTCCAGCTCACTATGCTCATATTTCTCTTGCATTAGAAACTTCCTGAACCATTCCCATCCCATAGCATCTTCTAGTACTGCCTCTTTGCCGATTATCCCTACCTTTGGGACAGCTATCTCAGATGAATTGTTCGTTACCACCTGTGGGACTGGCACATGCGTCGGACAATCAACCCCATACCCCACGTTCAGGATAGTATGTTGGTTACTTGGTATCAGTGTTGATACCGCGGCTGTAACACAATGGAATCTTGCATAATGACCTCCATTAACTTTCACAGGTGGAACTAAACTGAAATCTGCTGATGATAAAACTCTTAATGCAGGCAAACTTTTACATAATTTAAGCTGTTCAGTTCTATTAGTGTGATTACCCGTACATGTCAATAGGCCTCTGCCCAAGGTTAATATATGTGGGTCATTCACTGCAGGAGCAGGTTGTGCAATTTGCGGAGGCCATATTGCACTGGTGCATCCAAAAAGATGGCATCTGAGCCCAATAAATTGTGATCTGCAAACAGGTCAGTTCACCCCTTACCGGTGCTGCAATGGGCACAGGCATTTCCACATCATTTCTTTTGGCTTGTGGTTCGTCGACCAGGAACCAACTTGTCAATCATTCAGGTGACTTCTGCCCACCAGCCCATCTCTCATTGAGGATGTCCCTGGATTTCCTGTTTTGTACTTGCTCCAGCGTAATTGATGTTGAGTTTAATGGTTCCGCGGATACAGTTTGCGCCTTGGTAAGGATTTTTCTATTTGCTGCTTGTCTCCGCATTCTGGCCCGTTTGGCCAGGCGCCTTCCCTTACGAGTTTCATACATGGAGAGGTCTTCAATGTTTTCGGCTTCATCCTGCATGTTAGTGCCCGTAGGCATTAGGGTGACTTCTTGTTTTACATTGTGATGTACCAATTATGTTGCTGTAACTGGTTCAATCTGTTCTGTGCCATTTGCACATTTTCACATGCTAAAAAAAACATTATTCAGCTGCCCCAGTAGAACACCCTGTTTTTCCACCTCATCCAAGATAACTCTGCACAGTTTGTGCAGGATCTTTACAGCAAACTGCAGCTCACTATCTGCCACATTGATGCTATTGCTGAGATCCGGCGTGCTGCTATGGCAAGGCTCATTTGTTATAGCTTCCTCGTCGTCCTCTGTTTCCTTGATGGTTTCCGGGCAGTGATTCGGCTACATGGACAGTCGCTGCGAGTTTGTCTGTATATCCAGGGGGCGTGTTAGCATACCCTCTGGTGCAACTTCTTTCGAGTTGTCAGGGCTTTGCAAGATGGCTACTAACTCGGTAGCGTTTGCATGTGCTGATGTTTTGGTGACACCCTTTGTGTCTGCAGGAGATACCAGTCCTTCGGTGGCAGCAATGGGTGTTACACACCTTGCCACGGTGCCAGTTAGTTTATAACACAGTGCCAATAATGAGTTATGTATGTCCCCGTAATCTGTATTTGTGTAGTCAAATGGCACTGTATTAAAATTAGCCACCTCATGTGTTCCTCCTGGTTTGGCCTGTATTTCAGCCGCCTGGAAGTAGGTGGTGATCCTTCAGGTAGCTGCCTTACTGCTTTGTGCCACACCATTGCTTGATGCGGTGGAGCGGGTCTACACTCGAGCCTCATTGTGTTCTTTTTCACCATGCCTTGATGGCTGCTTTACATAAGGCTTACTATTTCAGGGTTTCTGGGTCCTGGGCTTTGTCGATGCTTTACCCGGCATTATGTCTGATGCGGTCTCACACTTGATGTGTTAAACAAAATCCCCTAAGAAATTCAGCAGCCCAGTCCACTGCCAAGGACTAGATCCTACTGAGTCGCCAAATATCTAGGCGCGCTCACAGATAATGCCTAATGTGCTTCAAAGGGGCAGTGAGAATCGCTAGTCAGGATAGGCAGTAGGGTCACTGAGAGACGTGCGGGTTGATTTAGGATGCAGTATTTGTATCCCCAGTATCCCCAGTGGCAGCGCTGAAACAAACACAGCAAATCACAAATAACAACAAGTCTCAGCATGGCCGTAATCCCACTACAGCCGCACCATAAAGTCAAACTTCACAAAATGCTCAGTGTAGATTTTCAAAAAGCAGACTATGGGACACTCCTGCACCCACTCCCGCTGATGAGCCGTGCATTCAAATTAGGGAAAACGTACATTTTTTTTTCCATGCAGGGGCGGGTCTCCATTCCTATTCAGTCAGACAGAAACATTCACCAGCCACAGAACGCCGGCACACCAGCACTGACTACACGGACTGCAGTCAACTCACTCCAACTATGCTTCGCTCTGCAGCTGAACAAGGTTTTTAAACCCCTGCCTGTTTTCCTCGTCAGCAAGGTGCCAATGAAAAAACACGTCAGCCGTACCAGATAACGATTGGTCCTGGTTAGCCGGCACCTTAAATTGCGAAGCTGACAAATAATGCCAAGCCAAGGGGAACCGGCAGACCTGCACAATAGGATCCTGGAACACGAGGGGATTTACCCATCTGTTTAATACCCCCTGGGCTACTGATCTGGACCTCATTTGCTTGCAGGAAACATGGCTTAATGAGATCCCCATCTTCGAAGGCTTTGAAATTGCGTTCAATCCGGCCATCAAACAGTCTAAGGGCAGACCTGTGGCTGGTCTCTTAGTGGCGGCAAAGATAGTGTCAGGCCTCAGGATTGTTGAATCTTTCAATCCATCTCCTTTTATACAAGTAGTGGTGATCAGTCTCTATGTGGGAAGGAACGCTTTTGCACCTAAATTATACATCATAAACCTATATCGGAACCATTCGGCTATTGGCTCAGAGTCCTTTATTGATCAGGTTACCTCAACAATTGACGACCTAACAGAGAAGGAGAACATGATCAAGCTTATCGTCTTCGGTGACCTTAACATTGATTGTATCACGCATCTAAATCTACCTGGCGCCAAAAAATCATTCAATACCCACCAAGAGAAGATAGTAAATCAATGGTGCACGGAATTGGACCTACGTGGGCTAACGATGTTAAACGGCCAAACAGTTGGTGATATACCTGCTCGACCTACTTGGCGTAGAGGTGACCAGAGTTCGACGCTTGATTATATGCTTGTCTCCGGAAATCTACACATGAGGGCAACTCGTCTGGAGATCACCAATATGATCCATAGTGACCATGATATGGTGACTCTAGGTCTTCATAATCTTATGGAGTGCGAGACCAGAACGTGGCCGCATGCAGTGAGAACTGGAGCATCCAGAATACGGCTACATCTTGAAACTGAAGAGGTGACTCATATCACCAAGGGATTTCAAAAAAATTCGGAGTCACCGGAATACTCCCATCTGCTAACTCAATTCGAAGAACGGAAAAATAAACTAAAACATGCAGTCTTCTCACCCAAACATAGATTTGACTTGGAAATTCTTCAACATAAAAGAGCCTTATGTCGTGACTTAAGAAATGCCCACGGACAAAATCACCCAAATATTAACAACGTAAAAAGAGCAATGAGACAAGCATACAAGAACTGGCTCAAATCTCATAAAGCGATTATGGTACAAAACGATGCAGAGCTGATGCTGTCCAAAATGACGAGTAACAATGGAAGAGACTATTGGAGACTAATAAACACCACTTTAGCTCCACAGCACGCCCTCCAAGCAAATTTGGTCTCAGAAGTTGAGTGGACGTCCTTCTATACTGAGCTTTTCTGCAAAGATGCGACAACTTCAGAATGGGTCGGTCCCTCTCTTACTCATTGGGATATCGTATTCCCTAGAGACGACATCCTTCAAGTCATTAAAAAGCTGCACGATTCCAGAGCTACAGGCCCGGATGGTCTGACCAATTTCTCTATCAAACAACATCCAGATGCATGGTCAGACTTCTGTACAATACTATTTCAAAGGATTGTGCAAGGTTGTAGTACACCTAAATCGTGGAAATCTGCGGTGATTGTTCCAATTTTTAAGAAGGGTGACAGACGTAATCCCAAAAACTACAGACCAATTGCGCTGCTGGACGTGCTGGGAAAAATCTATGCCACCCTCCTGCAACAAAAACTACTAGAGTGGTCCATTAACTCCAACCGGGTGGATCTGAGACAAACTGGGTTTGTGAATGGGGTCGGTTGTGGAGTGAACCTGCTGCTGATAAACCTGCTGAAGATGGAAGCTCATCGCTCGACATCCAAAGTATATTTGGCTTTAATTGATTTATCCCACGCGTTCGACAGTATCAACAGAGATTTGCTTTGGGGAAAACTGGGTGCCTGGAACTGTCCTCCTAGCCTATTGGCGGCTATACGTGAGCTGCACACTAATACCACAATCAAAATCAGATTAGATCTGAAAGGCTCACTATTGGCTCCTATCAATACACACAGAGGAGTGAAACAAGGGTGTCCTCTTGCAGCCTCCATTTTTAATCTGTTCATATCGGATATTAAGGAGATCTTTACCGATATAGCAACCTTTCCACCAAAAATCAATGGTACACATATTGACTATCTTGTGTACGCTGACGACCTTATTCTTATGGACTCTACACCGATAGGGTTGCAGCGTAAACTCACCACTCTTGAAAAATATCTAGTGGCCAATGGTTTGTTAATAAATAAACAAAAATGTGAGATCTTGGTCCTTGAAAAACTAGCGGGCAATAATGGGAAGTGTTCTAACTTGATGGGTCCGACTTGATGGTCGTGCAGTTATGTAATGCCTCCGTCCCCAAGTACCGCTCGAGCAGAATGTAAAATACTGCCCTAGCAATCTTTGAGGCCACAGGTGGGAATGTCGTCGTCAGCCTGGTATCGGGAACGCCAGAAGGGCCCCTGAGTACTGTAAGGCAAAGGGTTATAATCAAAGAAACACTCAAAAAGGCACTTGGCAATTGGCAGAAGGAGTAAACAAGATGCAGTGACACCAGCTTACCTAAAAGGGGTGGAGTGTAGGTAAGGAACCTATGCAGGGGAACCCACAGCAGGCTGGGATAATGTAATTGACACTCCTGAAAGCACCTGGTGGAGCAAGACTGGATCCGTGGCAAAACGTGAAGCAATCCGAGGGTTGCAAAAACAGAAGGGCAATCCAAAAGCAAGTCCAGAGTACAAATAGGTGTCAGATGTCCAGGAAATCAGAGAGCACGCCAGAGTCCAAGGGTAATCCAAGAGCAGTTCCAAGAAGCGTTCCAGGGTCGAAGCAAGGAGAGAAAACAAGAAGCAAAGGTAACGCCTGGCAGTCCTCCGTAGAAGTAGCTGTGAAGCAAAGAGTCTTGTTTGCCGGCTTCTTTTGAAGAGGCGAGCGGTATCACGTGACGCATCACGTGACTGCTCGCGCACGTTGCGTGGAGCGCAACGCGGCCAGCGATTGGGGCTGTCGGTACGTCCTGGTATCCTGGCGTCGCCGGCTGTGCAGGAGGCGCCATGGCAACCGCCAACGCGGAAAAGGGCGAAAAGAGGCAGGTCCGCCCAACATGGTATTCCGCCTGCCGTGTTTCCCCCGCTGGTGTGAATGGGAAATACGACGGCGAGAAGCGCCTGATGAGGGAGACAGGTGTGAGGGGGGAAGTGAGAAATGGGTTGTGTGAGAGGGCGTGACAGAGCCCCCCCTCAAAGGCCCACGACCGCGTGGGCTGGAAGGATGCTCCCGGTGAAACCGGGCCACCAGGCGAGGAGCGTGAACATCCCGGGAAGCAACCCAGGAGCGGTCCTCAGGGCCGTACCCCCGCCAGTCCACTAGATACTGTAATCCGCCCCTGTGCATACGGGAACCCAGAATAGCCCGCACCTCAAATACATCGGGGGAAGAGACAGAGACCGGGGCAGGAGGGGCAGCCAATCGGGTAGGGCCAGGGATTGGTTTAAGCAGGGAGACGTGAAAAACTGGGTGGAGCCGCCAGGCGGGGGGCACCGCCAGGCGCATAGCCACCGGGTTCAGGACTTTGACCACCTCATACGGACCCACAAAGCGAGGGAGAAGTTTGCGACACCCAGGGATGTGTAAATGGCGGGTAGAGAGCCAAACCCGATCCCCCACCTTGTATGCAGGTGCATCCGCCCTCCTCCTGTCAGCAGCGGTTTTCATGGAGGATTGGGCCTCACGCAGGTGGACCAATGTTTGGGCATGGACCGAGACCAAATCCCGAGCGCAGGCCGAAGCGGCGGGGGTATCAGAGGAGGAGAAGTCCGGAATAGGAAGAGTACGGGGATGTTGGCCATACAGGGCGAAGAA
Organism: Ambystoma mexicanum; assembly: GCF_040938575.1. Classification (NCBI taxonomy): domain Eukaryota; kingdom Metazoa; phylum Chordata; class Amphibia; order Caudata; family Ambystomatidae; genus Ambystoma; species Ambystoma mexicanum. Next base: position 1,195,646,309 of record NC_090936.1, on the reverse strand, counting down.
AGGTGAGAACCCAGTAGCAGAGTGCAATGTATTGTTATAAGCAAACTCGGCGAGATGCAAGAGGTTAAGCCAAGTGTCCTGATACTGTAACGTTAGGCAGCGTAGATACTGCTCCAATGACTGATTGACCCTCTCGGTTTGCCCGTCGCTCTCTGGATGGTAAGCAGAGGAATAACGAGCATCAATACCCAACAGAGAGGTGAGGGCCCGCCAGAATCGGGAGGTGAACTGTGTGCCTCGATCGGACTCCAAAACATGGGGCAGGCCAAAGAGACAGAAGACAGACCTAAAGAAATGCTTGGCTAAGACCGGGGCTGAGGGTACCCCCTTGCATGGTACGAAACGGGCCAGTTTGGTATAGGAGTCGACAACGACCCAAATAGTATCGAAACCCTGTGTACGTGGCAGGTCGGTAATCAGGTCCATGGAGACCGTGTGCCAGGGACGTGGAGGAACCGGGAGAGGAAGAAGAAGACCCAAAGGTCGGCCCCTGCGTGACTTGCCCTGGGCACAGACTGAGTAGGTATTGACGTAATTTTGTACGTCGCGTTTCATAGTCGGCCACCAACACCAGCGTTTGAGTAATTCCAGAGTACGATGCTGCCCGGGGTGACCATTAATGGCAGCATCATGAGACCACTCCAACGCCAGGTTCCTGGTTTCACTTGTGGGAAGAAAAAGCTTCCTGTGAACCTCCACCCCAGGGGAACGAGACAGAGCGTCTGCTTTCCCATGCCCGACACCTGGTCTATGTTTGACCACGAAGTCGAACGCGGCAAAGAAGAGATGCCAACGTACTTGTCTGCTGTTTGTACATTTCAGGGAGGCCAGGTCTTGGAGATTCTTATGATCGGAGAACACCACCGTCTGGTGTTTTGCGCCCAGAAGGTGGTGTCTCCAGGTCTGTAGGGCGTCCTTAATGGCCAATAGTTCTTTTTCTGTGACTGTATAGTGCAATTCGCTTGCCGTGAACTTACGAGAGTGAAAGGCAACCGGATGCAAATGACCAGTGGCAGGACATGGTTGGGACAGTACAGCTCCTAGTGCATAAGAGGATGCGTCTGCCTCGAGGACAAACGGGAGTTCAGGGTCAGGGTGTTGTAACACCGGAGCAGTGGTAAACATAGTTTTCAGGGAGTCAAAGGCGTTTTGTTGTGTCACGGACCAGACATAGGAGACTGAAGGGCTAGTGAGCGCAGTGAGTGGTGCTACAATAGAGGAGAACCCAGCTATGAATCGTCGGTAAAAGTTGGCGAAACCCAAAAATGATTGCAGTTGCTTGAGTGTGGTCGGAATTGGCCATTCGTTAATTGCCCGGACTTTGGACTGATTCATAGAGAGACCCCCAGGAGAGATATGGAACCCCAAGAACTCAACCTGACTGGTGTGGAAAATGCACTTCTCGGGTTTAGCAAATAGTGTGTTGGCTTGAAGACGCAACAACACTTCCTTGACATGCGTGATGTGTTCATCAAGGGAGGAAGAGAAAACCAATATGTCATCCAAGTACACTACCACGTAAGCGTTCAGGATATCGCAAAATATGTCATCCATGAAGCGCTGAAACGTAGCAGGAGCATTACAGAGGCCAAACGGCATAACTGTATACTCAAACAACCCTTGTCGTGAGCAGGAGGCCGTCTTCCATTCATCACCCTCCCGCATGCATATGAGATTGTATGCTCCCCGCAGATCCAGTTTGGTGTAGATTGTGGCATGAGTGAGTTTGTCTAACAATGGGGTAATGAGAGGTATAGGATAGCGTTTTTTTACCGTGATGGCGTTCAAACGCCTGTAATCAATGCAAGGACGGAGATCCCCTTCCTTCTTTGGCACAAAGAAGATAGGACTCGCAGCTGGGGATGTTGATGGGCGAATGTGACCCAGACGCAGGGCCTGCTGTATGTATTCTTGCAGGACTCGCTCTTCTGTCTGGGTTAGGGAGTAGATCCGCCCCTTTGGGATGGGGGCGTCCGGGACTAAATCAATGGGGCAGTCGTAGGATCGATGCGGAGGAAGACCTTCCGCAGAGCCTTTGTCAAACACAGCCCGAAATTCAGAATACTCAGGAGGTATGTTGGTCGTGACCGCCCCTATCATGTGAGTGCCCTGGGCGTCAGATCTGTCTTCTATGGTTAAAGAAGCGACTACCCGTAGAATGTCTGCGGGACCGGAAACCCGAGGTGTCTCGAGCAGACAGTAGTATTGGCATGTTTCTGATTCAAAGGAGACCTGACCCGTGCCCCAGTTTATCAGAGGATTGTGCCTCTTTAGCCAAGGAATGCCCAGGATAACACCAAACTGAGGCGTGGCTATGAGATCAAATGACATGGTCTCTCTATGGACTTCCTGTATAACTAATTCCATAGGGGCTGTCTGTTGTAAGATTGGTCCAGAGGCTAAGGATGTCCCGTCTACTGCATGAACCGGTTCGGGGTGTTTCTTTTTGATCAGAGGTAAGTTAAGCGAACTGGCTAGCGCTATATCTATAAAGAAGCCTGTAGCTCCAGAGTCGATCACTATTTGTACTGCATGGGAGACTCCTGCAGCTGGGTTTAAGGAAGCTTGTACCACCACAGGTCGGACGGGGCCAAAAGCTGGATCAGAGGTATTTTGTATAGGACTCGCCCCAACCCCTGATCTCAAGGGCGAGTCTTTGGAAAACCCGGAACTTTGTTCCTTGGCCGGCGGGGACATTCCTTTACAAAATGCCCGTTGAGACCGCAGTAGAAGCAGGCGTTGTCCGCCCTTCTGCGCTCTCGTTCGGCATGAGTAATAGGGCTGCGTACCCCGCCGATCTGCATGGGTTCAGGTAAGGTGCCAGATGAGGTTGAAGGTGAGGTATGGGATAATCCTGCTTCCCCCTTACGTTCTGCCCGCCTGGCGTCGATTTGCAAGGTCAAATCGACTAGGTCGATATAAAGTGAGGGAAGAGAAGGCACCACAGATAAAGCATCCTTCATGGAACCACACAATCCCCGATAATAGATCACTGCTTTCTTGTTCTCTGGCCAGGAAGTCTCAGTAGCGAGTTGGTTGAACTTGGTGATATATTCAATGAGGGTGGATCGGCCTTGAGTAAGATCTAAGAGTTCCATGTCTCTGGATTGGGCTTTATATCTAGTGTCAAAAACCTTGGCCATTTCTTGGGTCAATAACTCGAAATCATACAGAGCAGGATGGTTGCCCTCCAACAATGGGTTAGCCCATGTGGCTGCCACACCCGACAAATGGGATAGAAGAAAAGCCGCCTTAGAGACCGGATCAGAGAAAGCCTGGGGTCGGCATAAGAAATGCAGTTTGCACTGATTTATGAAGGTGCGATATTTCAAGGGATCCCCCTGATACCTCTCAGGGGCTGCTAGAGGAAATGGGGTCTGAACCACCACAGACGGGGCTGGCAGAGTGGGTGGTGTGACGGGAATCGTGTTTTGGGATGGGGCAGCATCGCCGAACTCGGCATCAACAGGTAAGGGATGTCGTGTGCTTTGCATGGCATCAAGACGGTGGTTCAGTGCAGTGGTGGCAGAGGCCAAGTCAGTGCGGAGGGCAGTGGTAGCAGCTGCCATATCTGTCCTAAGCGATGTCACTGCTTGCATTAAAGCAATCACAGGGTCTCCGGCTGAAACATCCATAACTGGACGACCATAAGGCTTCACAGTCTGTTCTAACTTGATGGGTCCGACTTGATGGTCGTGCAGTTATGTAATGCCTCCGTCCCCAAGTACCGCTTGAGCAGAATGTAAAATACTGCCCTAGCAATATTTGAGGCCACAGGTGGGAATGTCGTCGTCAGCCTGGTATCTGGAACGCCAGAAGGACCCCTGAGTACTGTAAGGCAAAGGGTTATAATCAAAGAAACACTCAAAAAGGCACTTGGCAATTGGCAGAAGGAGTAAACAAGATGCAGTGACACCAGCTTACTTAAAAGGGGTGGAGTGTAGGTAAGGAACCTATGCAGGGGAACCCACAGCAGGCTGGGATGATGTAATTGACACTCCTGAAAGCACCTGGTGGAGCAAGACTGGATCCGTGGCAAAACGTGAAGCAATCCGAGGGTTGCAAAAACAGAAGGGCAATCCAAAAGCAAGTCCAGAGTACAAATAGGTGTCAGATGTCCGGGAAATCAGAGAGCACGCCAGAGTCCAAGGGTAATCCAAGAGCAGTTCCAAGAAGCGTTCCAGGGTCGAAGCAAGGAGAGAAAACAAGAAGCAAAGGTAACGCCTGGCAGTCCTCCGTAGAAGTAGCTGTGAAGCAAAGAGTCTTGTTTGCCGGCTTCTTTTGAAGAGGCGAGCGGTATCACGTGACGCATCACGTGACTGCTCGCGCACGTTGCGTGGAGCGCAACGCGGCCAGCGATTGGGGCTGTCGGTACGTCCTGGTATCCTGGCGTCGCCGGCTGTGCAGGAGGCGCCATGGCAACCGCCAACGCGGAAAAGGGCGAAAAGAGGCAGGTCTGCCCAACATGGTATTCCGCCTGCCGTGTTTCCCCCGCTGGTGTGAATGGGAAATACGACGGCGAGAAGCGCCTGATGAGGGAGACAGGTGTGAGGGGGGAAGTGAGAAATGGGTTGTGTGAGAGGGCGTGACAGGAAGGTGAAAACATTTAACTGGTTTCTTGATAAAGAACCAATTAGGATTGTGCAGAACACTTCGTACCTAGGCATGAAAATTAACGCAAACCGAAATGATGCTCCTTGGGTTGAAGCGACCAAAACCAAATGCCGCCAGTTGGCGTGCCAGGCCTCCCTGATTAACAGAAAATTTGGGAAGATCTCTTTGAAACCTACTGTAACCTTTTTTCAACAAAAAGTGGTGCCTGCACTTATATATGGTGGTGAAAATGCCTTTGGCTGTGATTACTAGTTGTGGAACACATTAGAAAACATCTTTTGGTCCAAAGTGTTATGTTTACCAAAGGGTACGCCCTTAATTGGTATAAGATTCGAACTTTCCTATATCTCGATACAAGCTCGTGTTGCTTGGAACCTACTAAGTTTGTTTAGGAAAACGAGGCAAAAAGATCCGTTGCCACAAACCTGCATAATACAGCCACTGGGAAATGATACATCTGAAACAATGCTGTCCCAATGGAACAGATTATGTCTCGAAGTCCTAGTAATGTACGACATTTCTATACAGACCCTGATGGACAATCCAGACCAGGCCAAAAAGAAGATGTGGAGAGTGGACTGAATCAGAACATGTACTGCAAGATCGGAATCGAAAACAATGAAGGATGTCCCAGTGGAAACTAGAGTATATGGGCAGCTGCAAAATGACCTTACTTGTTTTCCCGACCGACATAGCAGGGCTTTGTATATGCATTTTAGGCTGAACATTCTGGCAACCAAGGAATGTTTAAGTTTTTGGGCTCAACATGCCGACCTGGATTCAAAGTGCCGCTTCTGCCAGTCTGAAATCGAGACTTTAAAACACTTGACGATGTCATGTTCTGGGTTTGTTCAGCAAAGATCTATCATTTTTGGTTCAATAACCGCTAAATACCAAACCTTGACAAAGAACGATTGGTGGAGAGACTTATTCGACGGCTCTAATCGACCTGTTTTATACGCTCTAGTGGCATTTATTTGTGTGATAAAGGACGCGCTGAATGATGTGCCTATAAAATCAAAGCCTAATGAAAGTTAAACTCCAAAGTGATGTAATTTAAGCATGTGTGATTTCGAACCTGTGTACCTAAACGAAATTGAACTGATCGGAGGGCGAAGACTTGGAATGTATGGATTGTGGAAAATGTTTTATATGTGTTGTATTTGTCTTCTTTTTAAAGGTTTGTATAAACCAATAAAAATATTTAAAAAAAAAAAACACTGCAAACTGCATTATTGATCATAAATTGGCACATGCTGTTAATTGATTGTGTTCTTCTGGGATGGTTCCCCCTGTATTAAATACAGCTTTAGTGATCCTTTTTCTCAAGAAGCCATCTTTTGATCCTATCATCTTGGCCAATTTTGGAACCATATCCCTTTTACCTTTCTTGAAGAAATTGCTTGAGTCACTGATTACCCCATTGCATAAAAAGTTCCTCAAAGACGTTCATTTCTTTGACTCCTTTCAGTCAGCTTGTCGTTCAGGGCAGGGCACAGAGAGCGTACTCTTTTCCATGGTGGATGACTTTGCTCTTCTCTCTGATCAGGTTGGATTGGGTGCACTGATTTTATTAGACCTATCAGCTGCATTCGATATGACCGACCACTCTACCCTACTCAATCGCCTATCAAGAGCAGGCCTTACAGGGACAGCTCTAACTTGGATTTGGTCTTTTCTTGTGGATTGTACTCAGTGCCTTTTTTTGGCACCTTTCTGCTCTGGATCTGACCTTCTGGCCTGTGGGATCCAACAGTGGTCTGCTTTGTCTCCTGTTTTGTTTAATGTCTGTATCCAGCCACTGGTTGCCCTTATCCACTCTTCATGGCTTCTGGTGCTACTCCTATGCTGATGAAACGCAAATCATTGCTCAGATAAACATTTTGAATCATGAAACTGCGTCGCAACTGAGGGGTTGCCTGGAGGCGATGGGTTGTTGGAAGGGCGACAACTGGCTTAAGTTAAATGGAGAGAAATTGGAGGTGATGGTGTTCGGCCCACCGTCTGCATCAGCACTGTGGTCTTCAGACGTTTGGCCCTCTGCTATCATCCTTTTGTCAACTCCTATGCCCATGGCCAAGGGGTTGGGTGAGAAGCTATCTGTATCTTTATCGCCTGCATCCCAGCTGAAGGTCCTCCAGAAAGTGATCTGTTTCCTTCCACTGAATCTATGTGCCTTGGTGGTGGCAGCCATGGTGACGCCATCATTGATTACTGTAACTCTCTTTAGCCCAGCCAGGCTACCTGATTGATCGCCTCCAAGTCTTGCAGAATTCAGCGGCCCGAGTTGCTACGGGTACTCCATTTAGAGCTCACATTTCCCCAGTCATTCCATCTCTACATTAGCTTCCAGTTGCCATACAAATCCATTTTAAATCTCTTTACATTGTGCATCAAGCTTTTTATCGTCTGGGAGCAGAAAATGTACAGCTTAAATGTCACCCCTATGTTCCTATGCGTTCTTTATGTCCGCAAAGTGCTGGTCCTATTCAGGATCCCAAATATAATCTAGCACAGATGGGAGGAAGAGCCTTCTCTCTGGCTGCAGCAAAACGTTGGATCTCCCTTCCGCGATCCCTACGGGTCACTGAGAACCATCTTCTTTTTCGTCGGTCATTAAAACCTCTTCTTTTCTAGTCCGATTCTATCCATTTTTTTTGCTTTTCTCAGGCGTCGTCTTTTTCCCCCCAGCACCAAGATGTCTTGGTAAAATGTTGCGCCTTACAAAACATTTAACAAAATCTGCCACATATGCCACGTGCAGCTTCAATCATATGCCAAGTACAGCTGCATTGCCCGCAGTAATGTCATCTGATGCTGGGAAGGGCCTCATATGCCTAGCAGACCATAATCTGCGAGGCACTGACTCGTGCTTGTTGTGTCATCTTACAGTATACCAAGTGCAGAGGCTAGTGCCTCAGTTATTTCACTTAATTGCATCTAATTCCACATATTCTTGGTAGATATAGTTTATGAAAGGGTCATCATTGCATTTGCAGCTGTCGCCTCGTCATCACATACCAAGTACAACCTCAAATGCCTCAGCGAATGCCTTCTAAGGCCAGTTATTGCATCTTAAGCCTGGTAGATTCATTGCATGTAAGGTACATCGCCATATGTGCAGCTGCCACTATAACAAGCCAAGTGTAGTCTCAAATGCCTCTGTAGAGTCTGCATGGGTTTGGTGCATCCCAACATGGTCAGTTGAGTTCAAGTGCATGCCCCAGCACTTGCCTCAGGTCAATCAAATGAGCCGTGTCCTGAGTATCATCCAGCCTCACTAGAGTTAAGTTACATGGCACTAGCAAGTGTTGCCTGCTAGCCTGTCTACCACACTTGACTGATTTTCTGTGCCGGTTCCCAAGTCAGAGTTCTGTGGCGCATGGTGCTGCGCAGATCAAGAGAAGACCCACACTCTATCTGCTGCGCCTGCTAACACCATGTTCTCAATGCCCTAAAATGACGTGGGAGTGAAGAAGGGTTCCCACCACCTGTCCCTTCACCAGCAATTAGGAAGCTGTTGAGGAGAGAGGGCAGTGATGGGGGTTGGAATTGCAGAAAATTAACATGTCTCTCTGAGCCAGGTTTACTCTCTGTTTTCAAATATTTGTGGGCCACAGAAAACAGCTTGGCGGGCCCTATCGTGGCCTCCGGGCTGTATGTTGGACAAGCCTGATCTATGTTGCCCAAGATTTCACCATCTTGATTTATAAATGTAAATAGTCTTGGCTTGACTCTGCCTCTGGGACTAGCAAAGCGATAACAGAGTTTAAAAACACCCAATTCTCCACAGACACAGAAAACCCACTTTCTGGGCTTGCTCATGGCCTCGTCAGTGTCTGGGATTAGATGACACAAAAAGTCAGAGAGCATATTTCAAGCTGGAGCGCCCCAAATGTTAGAGTCTCCTGCTGAGCTCCAAACAAGCGACTGCACTGCAAAGCGATGGAACAAGCTGTCTTGGACTTCAAGCTCCATTTCAGGTCATAGAAAATTAGGAACTTGAGACGTTCCTTTTTTTTCTCAGGAGCATTTCCAATGTCATGGTCTCCCATCATCGCTGTTGTGTGGTGAAGTTCTTGGTCACCAGGAGACTTCCTTGGAACCCATGCTGTTCTTTAAGACAATGCCCTGCTAACCTGCAGGAGCTTACCCTGCTCTCCCAGTTGCCAATTAATAACAATCTGCCCTCCGGGGGAGATCAACTGCCCCAAACCCAATTTAGCAAAACAAAATCCAGAGAACTGCAGGGTCCAGCCATTCCCTCTCAGAGCTTTCCAAATTCCTTTTTTTTGTTAGGCTTGTCTTACTTTTTCCAATGAAACATTCAACAGTTCAGTCTTTCTTTTGAGAAAGAATCATCTGGAAATTTGAGCGATTCATATTTGTTTAGAAAATACTTTGCCAGTCCTGAATGCAAACACGTTTACCATAGATGTTAGGTGAGATTTTGAAGAGTCCAACTGGTGGGAGACTTTACAAGACGCATCTGCTTGGTATTAGTGACCCGAATCTTAACATAGGCCTCTACAACACAAGTCGTTAGAGTGGCTGAGCAGCCAGGCGTATCTTAGTAGGGATTCTGTGAGCTGTAGAGCAGTACAATGAAATCAGTAAATACAGGTATCTAAGTAAACAGACCCTTAAAAGTTATGTTAACATTACTTATATATTTACACAAAGCAGAAGAATAACACTAGGTTATGCAGCAACTAATAGTAACATCAAGCAGAATTTCAGAATCAAGTTTTTCAAGTAGTAATAATGCAGGTGAGTAAATTATTTTTTGTACTAAAACATTTCCAGCACACAGAGTGGCATCAGTTAAGGTCAGTAGTAGCACTTATGGTTCACCATACAACATCGAGTTTGGAGGGTAGAGTAGAACAGAACACCCTAGCACTGTAACAATAGTGTTTTCTCCCGGAGGGATGCGGGAAGTCTTTTATCCCAGCAATACTATGTAAAACAATTAAAACCTGTAAGGGAACATGCACTGCCAAAGCCATTAGGGTTCGGAAGGGCTGCCTTTCGGGAGCCAGGACAGCCAATGTCAGTAGGGAAGTTTTAGTCCTGATGCAATCTTCTTAGAAAAAGTTAGTTGAACAGTCAGTTGTTCATTGAAGAGAATCCAGGAACTCAAGAGAGCCTACCTGAGGTGCACTAGCTGCTGGGCCTGCACAAGTGAATTGCAGTAATTCAAAAGGATAGAAAGGAGCACTCCCCAGGCTAGGAAGCACTAGATTTTGCTAAAGGGGGTTGAACCCAAAGCCCCGCAGTATCTTAGATTTGAAGCAGATGTTCCAGCTGGCTTCCTTCTTGATGCAGCAATGCAGTCCCCTGTTTCTGGACCTTGGTCGTGGTGACAAAAGGAAGGATGTCTGGCAGCTTCTGTTGCAGCACTCTTGAGAGGGACTGTGCAGCAATGGATTACACTCATTTCAGCAGCACTGGAAGGTGCTGCTGGCGTCTCTCTGTGTCTTCTTCTTTGGATTTAATTGGATTCCAGTGGTCGCCTCTGCCTGTAGTTGCAAAACCCTCACCTTATATACACAATCCCATTCATTCACAGCACTAAGCTGTCAATCACACGGGGGGTGTCCTCTAGGACTGCCTCCCACCCAGTTGGAACTGGTTTTGGTCAGGCATGCCTTCTAACAAAGGACAGTGAAGTTTCAGGCTCCTCTCTGACTTCCTGCCTTCCCAGACACACTGGAGACTGAGCGGGCTTCCGGGTCGAAGTCTGCCAAAGGCAAAACACACAATGGACTCAAACCTGATCTAAACAACAGAGAAAAAGCCCAGAAGGAAAGAACAAACAAGAAATGGCCGTAAAAAGAAGACCGGGTCCATTTTGGTAAAAAGTTCACCCTTGGGTGCTGTACTGCAGCTGAAAAATCAGCCTGCAGATACATTGCACAAAAGGTAGTAACGAGAAACCACTGCCACCAGCCGACCAAGTTAGTATAACAAAAGGTTACATGAGAAGTGGGATGAGGAGTTACTATATAACCCCTTTCCCCAGCACTCCACATAAGACGGTGTATGCGGGACCCACAAAGGAAAAAGGTACGCAAGACACAAATTGTCCTACTATTCTTGGGAACTGGAGTTCACACAAGAAAATGTATTTAAACATTTAGGAGTCCAAGGGGCTCCTCGGTGGCACTTCACAAAGGGTGCTGTGTGTCACTATATGAAAAGTATATGCCTATGGAGTTTACCAGACTCCATTAAAACATAAGGAACACAAAGGGCCTCATTATGAGTCCGGTGGTAGCTGTGCCAGAAAAACCGGCAGGCTACCGCCAGCCCGGTAATTCCATTCCGCCTCCGTGATTGCCGGAATCACCGGGGCATTACAACCCCTGTGACCCGGTAATTCCGGAGGCGGAATTCTGTAAATCCCCATTCCCATGGAGTCCCAAAGGAACATGGAAACACTGGTTCCGTCTATGACAGAGCCGGTGTTTCCATTTCCGCCTGCAGGACTCTGAATCAGCCTGTCCGGAAACAACGGTGGCGGTGGTTTTACAGCCACCGTTCTTTCCGGACCGGCAGGGTCGTAATGAGGCCCAACATCTTTGTTAGAGGGAAAAGGAATGAGTGAGTGGCAAAAAGGCCCTCTCAAGCATGAGGATAAAAATCATGAAGGTCCCAGATTCCAGCAAGGGGCTGGGGGTCTCTAAGGTTAAAGGGAATTAGCACAGCAACTAAAATGTCTCCATAACAATAAGTAGCACGGGCTTCCTTTTGGGAAAGTGTGCACAGAAATTGTATTGCTTCGGTTCATAAAAGTGTGCAGACAGCAGAACAAACACATTTTCTCCAAGTCGATTCCCAATGGAGCTTTGATACCTGGTTTAATAAAGATACATCCGTCTCATCTTAGACTTATTAATGCCTCCAGAGCCATGGCAGACAGCCCTCCCTGAAAATCCAGAGATGTCAAGCAGATCCAATATTCTCGGTCCCTCTCTGATGAGTTTGTCACGATGGACCTGCAGTAGAATTCTGCACCAATGGCGGACTCTTGCACAAGGGTCCATCCTTGGTGCTGCTTTCATCTCCGAAACCACATGTTTTGTGTACATTCTCAGGGGTAAACTATGATTGAGTAGGACACCAGACTGGTTACTTTCTATGGACCTCACCTCAGGCACGTGGAAAGGTGTAATATCAGGGAATACATGTCAGTTTCACGTACCTACTAGGAATAATCAGACATGGCTTGATAATAATAATAGTAATAATTTGGCTTGCTTATTATTACCCACGGTGCGTGGTGCTCATTTATCGACCTGGAAGGATGAAAGGCTGAGTTTGGCCCTGCCTGGGATTCGAACCTGCCTTAGCAAGCTCTGCACGGATGTCAAAGCGAGCGCTCTACTCGCTGTGCCACCTGACCGACTATGCGTATGATGTTTATGTGAGCTATGCAAAATGCATAGGGCTCTCCTTGGAAGCAGGAATACGCTTTGTTATTCGAAAGAAGCAAACCTGGACCAGAATATTTAGTGGTATTATTTAAGAGTCACCTTCACAGGGGGAACAGTTGGTCGAGGGCTTGACTGAACACCCATGCAATGAAATACCCCATTTCCAGAGCCCATTTCATATTATTTAAAACATATCGTTCTGTTCCACCAGTTATCAATCTCTTCTTTCTCAATAATTACCTTGTTATGTTGCAGTCATTGCTTAACCAATGATTTGATTGTCATTTAATGTTGCTTTCATTCCTCGTTCATTTCTGTTCACTTTGTTAACTCCTATTTATTTGTTTGTTTGGGGCTGTTCAGCGATGGAACTCAATTTCTTTTTTTAAATGTTCAGCCAGGGTGACCCTCTGAACTGCCTCGGTTTTTCTAAATGAAAATGCGATCTAGTGAAGGAAGATGTTTTCGAGACAGATGTTTTTACAGAAATATATTTTTCAAGTGACCTTGTTGCCGAGCAGAATTATCGGATCGTTATTGTCACTTTAAGAATTAGAAGGCAGTTGTTTCTGCTGCATTATGCTTGTGCAGGCAAGTAAATCGCAGGCGTTACTCTTTTTGCACGGGTTGGTGCTCTCCTTAGCCAGTAATGACTGCTTAGAGTGGCAATACTCCTGAAACGTACACCTCCCTGTGCAGTAACATTGCTCTGCTGCAATAAATACACGCACATATCACTGCACACTGCTGTTGCACGCCTCTATCTCCTCTAATATGTGGGACCTAAAAAGATATTGATAAAAGAGAAGGCATTAAAGTGTTAAGGTGGGGTCTACTTGAGGGATCCTTAATAATCGAAAATGAGTCACAAACGCCTGTTAAAAAAAACAGAACAATTTTGCAGCATTATTGCAAAAGACATTTTTTGAAAAAGCATTTTTCCACGTGTGCCCTCCATTAGACGACCTCCTTGACGTGCGCCCTCATGGCTCAACATCCAATTTTTCTTTTTACTCAGTCATGTTTTTTCATAAATTCGACCACTTAGTCAAAGGTCAAAGTTAGATTGTATTGCAACCATCAATGAAAATGAGGGCTTTGTGTGTAGGAATAATGGAGTACCCCCTACTCTTATATCGCCTGGGCAGATAAAGTGATTTACTTCCCATTTTCCATTGGGCGCTAAATGGCACGTGGTGTAACATATCAGAGGAGACAGACTTTTCAGCCTGCTTCCAGGCTCGGACTGGCCTATAGGGCAAGAGGGCAATGCCCGAACCAAAAATACTAATGTAGAGGAACAGATGTATACATCCGCAGGACATCCTGTGACGGTTTGTTACACAGCACACGCGAGCCAGGGAACTCCTTCCCCTGCAATGAATGTGGCACACAATAAAACACTTTGATTTTTAATATACTGAGGATTCGTTTTGAGTAGGCCTCCACCCCGTCTCACACCAACTCTCCTCCCGCATCCCGTGTCACAATGGACTAGAAACCAGGTCGGCGTGTCTTAATACGCTATATTATTAATGTATTCTTCAATGCAAATGGGGATAACCAAAATACAACAACCACCAAAAGTGTGGCAACACAAATGCAATATCCTATCAAGAGCGACCAGGTTGAAATAGACTGTTATACTCGCTTTTGTTTTAATGACAAAACAGGAAAATAACTACAGTTACACACTCCCCCTCGAACACTCACCCCCAAACATCAATTGGACTTAATTCTTTTGAATGGAAGGCACTTACAAAGAGTAGGAATATAGGGGGGAGATCGGTTTTGGGGTGAAGCCCACCACCACAATATGGGAAGCCAGCAAAGAAAAGGAAAACCCATTTTTGGAGCAAAATTGATGAATGTTTTATTTATTTTTTTAATTATTTCTCACAACTGCTATGGGACAGAACGGAAGACAATTCGTACTGCTTACACTTAGAAGACAGGCAAGGTTTGAGAAAATACTAACCAGCACACCAGGAAAAATATAAATAAAGTAGGACAATTGATTTTTGGGAGAAAGGAAATGCAAAGGGAAAATACAATGGCAAATGGAAATTCGTTTACACTGAGGCTTATAATGACAGGTAGGCCATGGGAAAGGAGTTTGGCTCAAAATATTAAATCAGTTTTGGTTCTGGGTGACAGATGCAAAGAGGAATGACACTGGCAAATGAAAAGGATTAATTCTTTTTTGGCAACGCTTTAATGACTATAACAATTAACTAAAACAATGGGAAAAAGACTATTGGTTTTGAACGCCCACATTCCCGATCCTGTGAAATTCAATGGGGAATTAATTGATTTACTTACGAAAATTGTAAGGATTAAGACAGACAAATGAGTGGTTTTCCAATGGGGATATGCTAACATACACGGGCAAACAAGAGATTCTTCTATGGGGAGATGACTGAACTACACTGGCAATTGGCGTTTTCAATGGGGAAATATTGGATATACTGCTACAAAAATAAAGGGCTTATGCAATTTAGGGCTGGGGCTATTGCTACTTACATAGCAAGCCTGTATTAAAGTTTCAGGAAAGCCAGCTGCATCTCAGGACACTCTGGAAAGAAAGGGCATGGGGTCTGGTCCTTCCACTCTCAAAGATGGTAACTTTCCGCCACCATCTCTCCGTCCTCGTTTTTTCTGTCTCGCCAGTGGTTGTGTCCCCCTATCCTAGTACAGCCCCCCTTATATAGCATAGATTACATCAACAATTTTACAATCTAGGGTAAGTACCCTGCCATAATCCTAGTATACCACTAGTATTGGACAGTTACCCTCTCTCTCTCCGCCCTCAGTCAGGATTGGTTTAAGGGTTTTGGAGCAACATGTGTCTTTTCCCATTCATCACTATCCTTTGCTCTACTTTCAACTTTTTGGCAAAAACACGTTATGTATCATAACTTCATAATATTGCTAGCAACTGCCATACAAAACATATATTCTGTTTCAGCTGATCATAGGGAATTAGATAAGCCGACCGCCAAATCCGTACGATATAGCATGGCCATGTGCCACATTATTCTCGTTTTCATAAAATGTAAAACAGTTATGATTATGCAAGTTATCAAGCATATTCCTAATTTTATTTTCCACCTTTTCACCAACTCTCAGATCAGTCACATGTTCAGATCAGCCAGAAACCTAGTCAAACTGGCCATTACAGTTCCCAGAGTCATGGGTAAATGCAGTTTATATCCATAAAACCGCCTGGAAAGTACATGAAAAATTGCATAAAAGCAAAATTAATCCTTAGTCTGATTGCTGCGCAAAATGCCTCAAAAGGAAATAGTCTTTTAAATTAAATGTTGAGCGTTTCTGTCAGAAAATGGGATGGGCGCTTCATCCCCCACAGCCATCTGTTCGTCTGGGTCAGCCTGTGACCAGAGATTTTTATGAGTGTCTTTGAAGTTAGTGCAACAATCAAACCTTTTAGTCATTCTTCAGCTTAGGATGGCCTTCTTTTGAAGTCCCTACTTTCCTGCCAGCCAGTCTGCAGGATAAGGAATTTTGACGCCTTCAACAGCATCACATTTTATTGCAAGGTTATTAGATGGGCGGTGTGACACCCAGCTGGAGTGAGGCTTTTCATTCTGAAGTTTCGGCACCCAGCCAGAACAGGTTTTTAATGAAGTAAGTGTCTCCAACTGTCACTGGAGTTTGGAGGAACCATAATATACATTGGTTTGGTCAACCCACACATCCTGTTCTGCTTTCCTGACATTTCTCTATGAGCAGTGGTATCTTTCTTCATTGTGGCTTTTTAAAGCCGTTTTTATATGCAAACACATGAGCAGGCCGTTTTTGCTTCCAATGTTTAAAAATCCTGTTTTCCATGTCACAGGATTCTTTGATTCCTCCTTCTTTTGTGAATTAAACTACTGTTTGTCCAGACAGTTAGGCCCTTTTCTCCATGGTTCTTTAATTTTACATGAGCAACAAAAGAAAAAGCCAGGCCATTCTGTTGCAGTGTTTAAATTCCGGACATTCATGTGACAGGGAAAGCAAAAGCCAGGCATTTTTTGGTTGCAGTGTTTAATGGCTGCTATTCATGTGAAAGGGACTTCTGTTTGGGGCCTTTAAATGCACCCCACAATCCTGCCCCCCACCTCCTTTATATTGGAGACATGAGACAGTGGTTTGCCTGACACCAACTATAGTATCAGCGAGTATTTGGAAGGGGATATCCATTGAGACAACCCTATGGAATGTACCCCCGAGTTGATGACAACCTACAGGAGGAAGAAATATGAGATAGAGCTAAGAAAATGAACTGATGACATCATAAGAAAGTGTGCATGACGTCCCAATATACTGAATGAAGACGATGTATGGATCCTAGAGGACAAATGATGAAGTAAAGAATCGAGTGGACTATCAAAGTGGAAAAGAAACGATTTCACGTTAAAAAAATGCTGCAGAAAACAGAAGTTCAATGAATGTACAAATGCTGAAATGCAGGGTAGATCAAGTCATTGTATAGGCTAGCTATGAGCAGTGAATAGAATACAGGCAAAGCCACCATTGCACAGAAACTGCACATTGGTATCATGAAATAAACAAGCCAAAAACCATGAAGGGGGAATAAAAAGCTGTGTCACAGTAGAATAACAGGTTGCTGAAGCTGCGTGGCGAGGCTGTCTGGCCTGAAGTCGAGATCCTAGAACTTGAGGTCCACTCTCTACGCTGAAGAAGAACGAGTGTGCAGAGGATGAATCTTACCTTGTTAAGGTGCAAGAAAGAACACACAGGATGCC
Organism: Ambystoma mexicanum; assembly: GCF_040938575.1. Lineage (NCBI taxonomy): Eukaryota > Metazoa > Chordata > Amphibia > Caudata > Ambystomatidae > Ambystoma > Ambystoma mexicanum. Next base: position 1,195,629,484 of record NC_090936.1, on the reverse strand, counting down.
AAGTCTTAATTAATTTAAAGCAATAAAAGCTGAAGAATGGACCAAACTGTCTTCTCTTGTTATCTGAGCCAAGGAACAAAATAGGGTTGGAACTTGAGTTTCCAGACACGATAGCGAGTGCCCTCACTCCTGTGCATTCCCAGGATGAGAATACTCTGCAAGGCCAAGTACAATGTCATTTCATGGCAAAGGCATGGGTGATGCGAGATGTTGGTAAAATTGGGTGGTGAGGTAGTTTCATGTCCTAGCCTCCTGCACCTGGGTCTTGGTTTATGTGCTGCTAAATGAACCAAATGTTCCAGACATGGCACAAGGGTGCCAACCAATTGTATTATTCTGAATTACAAAGGACCTTATGGCTTAGAAGACCAATGAAACTCAGTGTAACTATTTTTTCTTAAATGTCATGTTTGAAGAGGTAGGCATAAATTGTCCACCTGATAAAGGACAGCCAATAACAAACCTACCTCCTATATGATTGTGTATCTATATGTTTCCCTTAACCCCGACCCTCGATAGGTTTTTCACTATTGCCACATAGTATGATGTCACTCTGATGCATAATGGAGTATATGAAGTGTATTTTGTGTGGAAATCATTGAGAGACTGAACCTACATCTGTTTATCTTCGTTGCACCCTCCATGTTTTAGATAATAGTTAATAAAACATTATCTTGCCATCTTCTTGAGTTTGTACGGTTATTTGGACTCAGAATTATTCTGGTGTAATCCCGTCCATTAACAGATGCAGGTTCCAAGGGCCTTAAGCTCACAACATTCTAGTGTGGGCCAGTTTTTTGGGTCAAAGTGGTCCACTTCTTTAGGCCATACAGGCATGTTTGATAAGTTTAAAATGCTCAATTTGCTCCACATTCACTCAAAAACTTCTCCCTTGGGTACTACTCTAACAGTCGGTCACAAAAGGAATGAATTGCTATTTGCAATAGTGGGACACTTTTTAATGGGTGCCCGAGACACTTTTATGCCCCAGTCCGACCCTGCTTGCTCCTAATGTTCCGTAGCCATTTTTAATTTATTTTCGGGATGGGCGGGAGGGGGCAAGAAGCCTAAAATTAACTAAGACTGTTTAGGTTTACAGGAGACGGGGCCAAGATGAATCTGAGACCACTGGAAGGACCCTGTGGGTGGAAGTCCCTCTTTATCGTCACAGTACCTTGGCTGATTTGGAAGATGAAGTCTCTCAGCTTTACTGAACAGTGTCCCTCAAATATGGACCCCCTCTGGAAGAAGAAGTCACTGGGCAGTTGCTGTCAAGCAGGAGAAGGGAAGCAAGCAGTGTCGGAAAGGCAGCAGTGAAGGTCTGTCGCAGTGGTTTCTTTGGTCACATTACTATGCAAGCTGTGAATGTCCCACGAATATGAGACTCACTGCATACCTTGTCAAGGCTTGGTAAGTATGAGTCCATTGGTTTCGGTCGATGACCATTGATGGCGGCAGGTGCAGTGACAGAAGAAGATGTTGGGTTTCGTTGGGTTGCGGTTCACCAGTATTAGTTTCTTCTGTGCTACAGCCACAGCACGGATGACAGGATGCCTCCTGGTAGATTGACCCCGAGCACTGGCCTGCCCTGCAAACTTCCACCAACTCTGGACCCTCAAGACTCATTCTTCGATGCCGAATAGTGGAAAACACACCGGTGGGCACTTCCCTGTATGTGGTGACACTGAACTGCCTCAGCTGTGGAAAAGTGGACAGATGTCATGTCTGCAGTGCCACTTGAAGCTGTCTTCAGTGGGTTGGATTTTTGCACGGTCTGGGCATCCAGCAGCACTGTGCCAGGTGCTGGCTTAGTAAGGGCTCCTGCAGCCCCTGCAACGCTGGAGACAGGACCTTAGTCATGCTCTAACTCCAAAACAAATCTGCTTGCAAATAAAGGATGAGCTGCGCACCTGGCCTGAAACATTAGATCTGTCTTTCAGTGGTTGCTTGGCAACCAAGAGCCCGTCCGCACCAGGCCTCATTAGTTCTGGAGGAACAGGAGCACACCACAGAGCTGTAACTGTCAGTGCCCCACTCGGAAGAACTTAAAAGCAATGAAACATGGTAAGTTAAAAGGAAAAGTGTGGCGTGTATGTTTGAATGTAGTGTTTGCTCAAGATTTGTGATGCATATGTGCTTGAGTGTATATGCGTGCAAATATGGTGATTGTATGTGTTTGGTTGAGGAGGGTGAATGGAAGAATTTGCAAAAGTTATCTTGTAAGCAGGGTCATATTGCCCATTCAGGATATTTGCCATTTCCCGAAATTCATTCATTTGCTCATTAACGTGCCGGTTTTAATTTTTTTTATGTGTAGGCAGATTTTTGTGGTGCTTCAATTCCTCACGCGCATTTTAATGAAAGTTTCACTTTGTGTTAATTTCGTGCTTAGCGGCACCTGCACTTATGTAAAAAAAAATCCATAAAATGAGGTTGTCGGGTCGAGAAGAGTAAGATGCTGATTGTGCTGTGCTGCACCAGCCAAGGTGGCAGGGAAAAGAACCTTGAACAAAATCCCTGCTCCCATATGCATGTTCCTGCTACAGGCCTAGCACGTCTCCCTAAATCCTACTTCTGAGACATGGCAGCATCAGAGTGAGATAAGAATGACTGGACTTGGGAAACTAATGTAAGACAAACAAAAGAAAAGTGTGTCAGCCTTTTATTTGCATTTCATTGAAAAATGTGTATTATATGCAAGACCCAGCCGAGAGAAGTATGAAGATAAAACACACACGCAATGCATACACGTCCACGTTTTGACTGTGTCCATCTGTATGAAAATATTTGTGTTTGCTTTTAAGAATACTCATTTATGCCAGAACTAACAGGCACTCACAAATATCTCAGCCAAATGGCCATCAATGTTATTTACATCACAGATGACAAAATAACAACTCTGGTGGCAGTCATATTGCAAGGGATGTATATTTCTGTACTTAATTATGAAAAATCACTTATTACTTCTGCAATGAAGAGACTGGCCTGGGGCTATCTTGGGGCAATGTCACTGGAATTGAAAACTCACAAACTAATTGGTGTGATGAAGTGTGAGTACTGGAAGCTTTTACTATTTTAAGGCACACCCACAAACGCTCACGCCAGAAAGAATACAACCCGCTAGGGAAAAAGACCAGGAGATTCTTGCAAGGATAACACGTTTTAGTCACACAGAAAATAGGTATGCCAGCAAAGAACTCTGCTACTCAAGAACGTTCTGCCAAAAATTGCTCAAAGAAGAATGTTTAAAGGAAACAAATCATCACCAGTGACGTAAACATATACATCAAAAAACAACATGGCTAGTTTGTGAGACCCTACACATGGTCAGCCTGCTCCATATGAGATGCCAGGCCATTGGCCCCAGCCCTGTCCGTCCGTCTTCATCACGTGGGGTCTGCCGGGTTCATCATCTCCAGGGAACCAAGGTCGAGTTTGCAATTAGTTATTATGTAAGACAATGCTACTCTATCATTATGGCGTGCACCTGGGAAACTCGGGGACTGGCACAGCGAGAGGCTTACGATCGCACTGACCCACACATTCTTCACTCATTCTGTATCGCACTATCCACACCCAAGTCTTCCACCATCGCTTTGGACTGTAATTTATTCCACCCTGTACCTTGTCATTATGAAATCAGGTTGCATGGTTGTGTTCTTTTAGATCTTTTGTGGCCAGTGGGTTTATGATTTGTGGTCTGGGTTCAATTACTATTGTGAAATTCAGGGGTCTTGAACAGGGACAGTGGGTGCCAAAACTCATGGTTGGCTGGGTGGGAGTTGGGGGCCTGCTTTGACCTGGCTGTAATGAACGTGCACTGTGAGGTGCCTGGTACTGTCTCATGGTCTTGCGGGGCACATCCCTGCTCTGGATAACACGTACTGGCAACAGTTGTGGAACAAAGGAGAGTTTCTATGGAGGCCAACAGCGTGGATCTCTCTATCATCAGCGTGTGGGCTTATTCAGGTTTCTTTGTTAGGTTTGTGGTCTGTGTGTACCGCGCAGCCATGCAGGCCTGAGTGTTTCTATCATAATTACAAAATGGCTCCTGTTTATATGAGCACAGTAAGTCTAAGCATCTACATTTCGCATAGTATTGTGTTCGTACACGGTCCTTAATACGCCCCACCTGCCCCCTTGCACAACGCAAGTGTATTCATGGGATTCGCCTTACTCTAAAGCGCCCAGGGGGGTGGGATAGGTTCATCTCCTTCCCAACACTATTTACAAAGCTGCACAAATACACGTCTGTATTTGCACAAATAATTACTAGGAATACTCAAACTGTCTCTGTGGCTCCATCGTGTTTTCCATCTATTAAATGTGTGCATCTTACAACCTACCATTCACCTGTGCTCCTTTCTTTGGACCTCCTCCCTTCATTCTGGAGACACTGATAATTATCAGTCCAAACAGCTAATACGAATCAGTAAAAACTGGGAACACACACGTAGACAACTCTGGCCCGCCCCTTTGGGGCGAGTTACACATCGACTACGCGCGTATGGGCAAGAGGTGTAGCGGCTCACGGTATCTGATTGTTGTATTCTTCCCCTTCTCATGTTGTGTGGAGGCAGGACCTTGTGCACATCCGGATGGCAAACGCGTGGCCAAATTTCTGGTCTGCAAAGTTTTCTTCTAATGGGGTGTGTGTGATGTGTTAAGGTAGGATAATGGCACACACTTTTTCAATACATTTGTTAAGGAGATTACTGCACTACTTGCCGTAAAACACCAGATGTGTAAAGTTTATCACACACAGACCAACATAGTTGTGGAGAGGATTAATGGACTGCTCAAAAGTAAACTGTCTGAGCTTTGCACCACATTGAAGAAAAGCTGGGTGCACTGCATGCCGCTGGCACTATTTAGTTTGCGAACACAGCCCAGCAAGAACCACCACTTGTCACCCCATGAGGTGGTAACTGGTCGCTGCATGCACACGCCAATATCCCCCATTAGGAGAGCATCAGGCGCACACAGGGCTGCAGCTATTCCAGGTGATGAATTCAAAGGTTTTTTGATGAAACTAACACGAGGACTCAAATGTATTTCCCGACAGATCGCGCCACCACCATCAGAAGATGTACCAGATGCTACAGCTGACCGCACGACTGATTCCCCACCCACTCAACTTCTACTGCCAGGAGAACTTGTCTATCTGCGGTCCTTTGTCCGCATATGGAATAGACCCAGATTCTATGGACCATTTAAAGTAGTTTTCTCCACTCCTCTCGCAGTAAAGGTGGAGGGTCACCGATAGTGGAGCCGCTTATCCGATGTTAGGAAAGCATCTTCAGAAGCTGCATCAGCACTTTAGAAAACTGGTAGTGTGCATCCACCTCACTTTCCTTTCCCCTACCAGTATATGGTCGAAGTATCCCCCAACCCCACGAACAGTGCAAGAGCACAGCTGCTACAAACCCTACGTTTACAAAGGGAGAGGCTGTATTGGTCTCTCTCTCTCCTCTCTCTCTCTCTCTCTCTCTCTCTCTCTCTCTCTCTCTCTCTCTCTCTCTCTGCTCTCTCTTTCTCTCTCTCTTTTTGCGTCCATACATTTTGCCTTTCAGATTGTCAAAAAGATGACAAGAGCGGTCTAAAATCACTCATTATATGTTCGACAAAAAGAAGTTATGGTATTACGTCCAGATGTTCATATTATTATATGTGTGCAATGCATTATATAGGGGGTATATTTGCTATATCGATGTTCGGGCTAGGGATTTATTTAGTGGTGTTTTTTATATTAATGGGACTTATAAAAGAGGGGGGTGGGGTAGAGAAGGACATTTTAACTTCATTGTTAATAATGGGTCATGTGACCCTTGAACCACGGGCTGCCACCATGCCAGGCTGAGCACGAAATCATAGCGCAACCACCATTGGTTTGTTAATGATAGCACCCGCGGTCTGGGTCATGCTCCCATGTAACCAGCAACCTGACACTCGGGTTATCAACTTTACTGTTTGTTGATTGTCTTGTCTTCTACGTAACCAGCACCCAGATGCCAATGGGTTTGGATCGCTCAACAAATGTCAAATAAATAAAAACAATAAATAAACAGGTCCACTTAAGCAAATCTGAACACCACCAAAACGGAGCTGAATGTGTATTGTCACACGAGGCCAAACTTTATGCATCAACAGGTCAACGATTCTGAACACAGAAAGAATTCAGCTCCTCACACTGAATTGATAGAATATATTGTTAGGTCCCTATTCTTCTCCAAACTTCACACTGCCTTTTACAGCATAACTCCTGATCATGTAAAGAATAATATGGATGTAATGAATATATTGGTGCACCTAAATGCACAAAGAGACAAGCACAAAGGGCAAAGTATGATGCCTATCATGGGCTTGGTCTTACTGCTATAGCAGATGTCCACCACCCAGAAATGTCTAATAGTTGGTACATGTACATGAGCTCAGTGGAGAGAAATAAAGTGAATGGTAGCTGTTATGTGTGTTTGTTGATACTGCATGCATCAGGGGCACCCAAGGTCCTAGTGCCACAAGAAGTACCAATTCTAGAGGCACAATGCCTGGTACATCTTGCGCTAGGTAGGCTCAGAGGCACTTTCCAGGCACACAATATAAGACTCGAAGTTGTAGACCCTGATCGCCTGAAATGTAACAGCAATCCAAAAAGCAACCAATGCCTAAGGAGGAACTACCTGGTGATACAAGGACTACCATATACAAATAACAAATGGCAAGAAACAACAGTGAGCTCGAGCAAAGAGTATGTGTGTGGAACTCTGTCGCCTAGGAGGAACAGGACGCGCAGAAGGAACCCAACCTGTAACCACGGAAATTATGAAATAACCAGCCACTAGGATCAAGAACCTAATTAACAAACAACCGAGAAGGGACCAATAACATAAAGAATTGCGGATGGTTCCACGTATCAAGGAACTTCAAAGGCAATATGACAATACAGAACTATAATATTTGACTAATAGGGTCTTACCTTGTACCCAAAGAACCACAACATACTCGTCCACTTAGCATCATAGACTTTAAAAACGTGAAAAGAATGTATATCTAAAATGAATGCTGCTTAGATTAGACAGAGAAACTTTAGGAAATCATTTTTTCGAAAATGACCTGTAAGTGTTGAATAAACTAATAATTGTGCCTTGAAAAATCCTGAGCAAGTGTGAAACGCATGCACGTGCCTCCTGGTGGAGTTTGTTGGCACTGCTGTATCAACATTAATGATTGGAATCTTTATATGAACACTTGTTTAGAATTGTAAATAAACTAAGGATACTGTGAACAACTAAAATATGTATACTAACTTATTTAGTAGATACTAATAATAGAAACACTAAGCCACGCGCATAGGCTCACATAGAACCCAGACTATGGTCCTGTGTTAGGCTTTGTTTAAATTTCCATTTGCCACCCAAGGCAGATATCTTGACATGCTTGAAAGAATGACACTGTGCTTAAAGTTCACAGATTTCAGGTAAACTAGTGAGTATTTGCCAACGCTGTTTCTGAAGTTTCTTTATTAATGGTTTGTGAGGGTAGGAGGGTGAATGGAAGCAGGTGTTCGAATAAAAAGGATGGTATGAACGAGACCAATATTGCAACTGCAGGGACTGCAGTTGCCAACTTTAAGGAAGCTGAGTGCCAAGATATGCCAGCACGTGTGGCTACGTGCCTGCACCCTATGAAAGGCTCTGATATATTCTTTTGGTCCACTTTCAGTGGAATGCTGATGTACAGCTCTATGCAGCCATGTATATTGTTGACACTCGACTTGTAATTTTGTTTTTGGGTACAATCCAGCAAAAGGATGTTGACATCTTGCATTCAAAGAGCTTGGGAGCCCTGGTTGTGGTTAGCGCTAGATGATGACATATGTGTGGACTGGTCTAATTGGGATAAGTCCAATTCAAGGTCATAATAGACATTTGTTCTTTAATTAAACTAGGGTTTGCAATGGAGGGCCAAAAATCGGAGACGTCCTGGTGTCCATGGTGCAGAAAGATACAGGCCTTCCATCAGAGGACGAAGGCCTTCTGCAAAGGTGTCTTAACAGATATGATGGGAACTCAAATTCAGCCTATGCCCTATGCAATCATCCAGCATCACCTGAGTTGCTTACACGTATTGAAATTTAAATACATAGACGATAAACCTAAAGGGTGTTCCTACGTTCCTAAAGGGTGTAATACATAAAGGGTGTAATGCGTTCACTTATCGAAATGTCTGACAGAAATACCAAAATAGATTGGTGCAATAACAAACCACCCCACTGGGGGCATCCTTGATCCTCATGCCTTATTTTTTGCTGACCTGCTTTAAACCAAAGCTATTCATTTGACGAGACCTCTTTTCAGAGTTAGGATACATGATATCACATTCCACCTATGTATATAATTCTTAATTATTTTGCAACTGGGTAGACATGCTGTTCACAAAATCTCCTAACGATTCCCATGCGATCGGGGCTGAATTTGCAGCTACAGCATAGTGCATGCTCAAAAAACATACTGGTTCAAAAAAACAAGATCATGACCCTGTTAAACTCTTGGTTCTATGCTGATAACCTCTTACTGGAGCCTGCTCCTCCAAAAGTCTCCAATGGGCGGGATTTTGCATCCATTAGGGGTTTCACCCCTCTCAAACCTTCATGCCGGTTGCCCCCATCCCACCCGAACCCTCCATGATTATCCCCTGCCTGTACCTCACCCGCCAGGCTGCCTGCACCGGCTCCTACGGCCCCATGAACAACTTGCCTATCCAGCCCCCCACTATGCGCATGGCCGCCCCTCCTCTTCCATAGCGGTCTTCTGTGGGCAGAATTTCTTGCGCAGCATTTTTTTAAAATGTGACCAGTGAGAAAAGGAGCCGGTGACTTGTTACTTTTCTGTAACTTACCCAGTCCCACTTGTGTTTGTAAATGTGTCCCTCATTTGCATAGCATGCCCGTTTCCACTCCTCCAGTCACCACCATTTGCATATGTAATTTGGAGGGGAGTGAAGGTACTTTTCACTCCTGGCAATTGAGCCACAAACCGACATGTGTGCAGACTGAGTGCATGTGGTGCAATCTGCACACCCCGATTCCCTTTAAGAATCAGTTTCAAGGAGTGCATGCGTAAACTGCAAATGTTTTTAAACTCACAAAATACTTTATGACTGCAGCTCTTCATTTTCAGGAAAAAAGACACACAAAATACTCAGATGTTCATGGCAAACAATCTAAATTACAAGCATACCACAACGTGTCCCTCAACTGCTTCCTCCTTCTCATCTCTCATCCCTGACTGCCTGACTGCTATTCAGGCATGGTGTGCTGCCAATGATCTCTGCCTTAATGCATGTAAGACTGAGGTCTTTCTCATTGGGACCCCAGCTCCCTCCGTCCCTCCTACTCTCTGGCCACCCTCTACGGGACCCTGCCCATCACCCTCTAGTGAGGCAATAAACATTGGTGTCATCTTTGACTCCTCTCTCTCCTTCTCACCTCACATCACTGACCTTGCCAGCCATTCTCCCTTTCCTTACCTTTCTCCAGAAACTCAGTGTTTCCAGAGCTCTGGTCATCTATAAACTGGACTACTGCACCAGCCCCTTCCTCAGTCTCCCTTTATCCTATCTTCCCTCACTTCAACTAATCCACATTAGGACTGCAAGACTTATCCTTGCCCACATGCCCAGCAACCACATCTCTCCAGCCCTAAAATCTCTCCACTGGCTTCTGGTTGCTGCTGGGATCACGTTCAAGACCATCTGCAGTCTTGAAAACTTCCCCTCTCACCTGATTCCTCTATCCCCTCTCCTACTCCTCTCTCTTCCTCTTCCATTTTCCCTCGCCCTGTCCAACTCCTACTCCCCCCGACTCTTCCCTCTCCCCTTTCTAGCCCCCCTCAGTTAATTGCTCTTTGCACTGTTTTGTTGAATGATTCAAGATGTAAATTTTGCTCCCATTGTTAAGTGTTGTTGTTTTTTTGTATTTTGTTGTTCCATTGTACAGCGCCTTGGTGTAAAGCGCTCTATAAATCAATCAATCAATCAATCAATGGTTTATTATGCGGTCACTCTCAACTCAGGGAGTTCCTTTCCCCCAAGCAAGGTGGTGCACAATAAAGCACTTTTGATTCAGGTTAACTTTGGTGACTCCTCCAACCCGTCTCGCACCGAACCCCATCAAATACCCTGTGTCTCCATTGGACTAGGAACCAAGCCGGTGTATAGTAAGAAAATATATATTTATTTAAGGTTTGACAAACAGATTAACACCAGCCACCAATGCTGTGGCAAGACCCAATATCACAACAATAATTCTTCAAGCAACACAGATGACATTTTGAAACCTGCAATCACAATTTACAACAGATTTAATTTAGATTTAACCAATGGAAAACATTCACAATACAATACAGGGTCCACGGGAAGGACTTAATTTGAAACAATACTTTTCTCCCAGCAAACCCACCATCCAGGCCTCAATTACATATGACCCCTTTGATTGAAAAGCAAGGTGCAGGGAGTGAGAGCACAATAAAAGTCGCTGTTTAGGAATTGAATTCAGTGGGAACAATGGTTTTCAATTTTTGTTTAAAAGGCAAGGTTGGGAATAAGGGACTCAAATGAAAATCGTTTTACAGCACACATGAAAATAAAAGGCAGAGCTTGATAATTTGAGGTCAGAGATAGATGAAACAAAAGGAAAATTTCGTTTTGTAACACATTTACAGATGAGATGCAATACTATGTAATTCTGATTCAAAATGAATGGGGAATTCGTTTTTGCAACACACGTTCAGATGAAATGCAAAGCTTCCTAATTCTGATTTAAAATGAAAGGGGATGAATGGGAAATTTTGTTTTTGCGCCCTCCACATTGACTTGAAAGGTGGTATTTTGTGGATTACTTCTTTTTGGGATTATGGACACCCCCCTCCCCTTTCTATGTGGAGGTCAAGGATTTCAGAAACAGTCTTTGTGGGCTATACCGGCTCTAACACACTGGGCATGAGCTTTGTTAGTTTTGAATTCTAACAACACTCCTCCCGTGATGTTTTATATGGGAATTTATTGATTTACTTTAATCAAATGTGATAAGGATCTACACAGTGTCTCCCCCTCCCCACAATTTGATGGACAGAATTAAGGCAGGCAGCCCCCAACACAATGCAATTTCAACAGAGGGGGTGGTTTTCTATGGGGAAATACGTTGAATGAGATTTGATAAATTGTGTGAAAGGTCTATCCAGTTTCGCCCCCCCCTCTTATTACCCAGTAATGGAAAGGGATAAAGGCAGTTGGCTCCCCATGCAATTGGTGGCTTTGGGAAATATACTTACATGGGAGCTCTATGCTCTTTGCTCAGCAAGCCTGCCAGATTTGTAGGACCCTCTTTTGGTAGGCAGCTCACGCCAGGCCTCTCCCACAGCAAGGACCCTTCGGACAGGCCTCTCTCAGATAGGGCTCCCAGGTTTCCAGGCAAGGATTCCCTGATGGTCTTGGTAGCTCTCCTAGCCTTTCTGCTAGTGGTTCCCCGCTATAGTCCAGCAGCAGGCTGTCTCCCTGAATAAAGTGCAAAGAGCCCCAAAACCCCTGTTCTGATGCAAACCTGCCCTCTTATAGCGTAGATGACACTGCAACATGGCTGTAATTCCCACGGTCAGGATTGGCTTGCTTACTCCCTTCACTTGCCACCAAGAAGCCCACTGGCTGCTGATAGGACCAGAAGTTGGGAGATATGTATGATGTAGGCTGAGGGAGGAGAATAGATACATCATTTCAAAATGACAGGGAGTTTCTAAATCTTTTGTTCTGAAAAATCTCATACTGTAATAATTCCCTTGGTCTTTCAGATAACCCCATGATGATATATATATATATATATATGGGTTCTATATTTTATGGCGAATCAGACCATACTATTTTTATTTCAGCATGCACTTCCTGAGTGTAGCTATCATTTATTGCGGTTAACTGCTGCACCGAAATAGCTAAAAATTGGACAATTTCCAATGTAAACCTTATTTTCATGGTCTACACCTTTGCCTGCTTTCCCATTGATCAGGTGTATGAACATGGCAGAATCATCATTTTCCACATAACTTACATTAGGTACATCACATAAATTTCATTTTTACAGGGTCCCAATGGGCTTTTCCTTCTGTTTAATTTGAACCCGGGGAGGTTTTGATAGGATACCCAATGCTTCTTTTATTCAGGAAAAACAGTATTCATTGTTTAATCAATGGCAATACATTACATGTGTCAGTAAGTTTCATTTATCTCAATGTTTGCATTTCTGTTACAACATGTGACCATCCATCTGGTTTATCTGTGTTTATCTTAACATGTTCTTCTGCTTGGCTTCAAAGCCTTGCTTGGTGCTTAATGTGCATAGTGTACAATGACTTGAGGAGAACCATATCCTGCCTTCTCTCCTCCTCACCGCTGCTGATCTGTTCTACTTCGGCATTGTGCACCTGGTTACCCTCTGATTTCGGGTCCGGGTACTTGCTCACCCTGCCACGCACCTGCACTGCCTCCTGCCAACCCCTGCACTTGGGTCTGTAACTGTAACCCCACAGTCCCCCATTTTTTCTACACTTATCAGACACCCCCTGTCTGTGCCTTAAACCTAGCACTTGCCACTTGCTGGCAGCTATACCACTTGTTGTTTTTTATTCCTTTGCTCAGCACTTTCCCCACCCCGCCTCCACTTTCTCCTTTCCCTCTCCCCTGCACTTGCACGTTCTCAAAGTCACTGAGCCTAGTAAAGACATTGTTTTTGTTCTCCCTTGTTCCCCTCCCTTGCCTCGTCGTGCTCTGAAACACTTGTGTATGAGCGTGACACAAATAAAATATCAATATCAATACAGTTTATAGGAATCTTGACGTTAAGGTCACTTCTGCAGGACATGTTATCAGCAACTAATTGACAACCAGACATTCTTCTTGGTGGGCCCAGCTCCAAACGGTCTGGGGTTCAGATTTCAAAGGGTCTTTGTTCAGAGCTAAATGCACTTTTCATGGGGAACCTGACCATAAGGGTTGTTTCTGTTGGTTGTGTTATCAGCAATTCACTACAAATTCGATCTCTTTCTTTATATATTTAGAGTATTGGATCAGCTGATCAACACTACACGTAGCAGCAAGGAGGCTACCTTATATATCGCTTTTATAGCGCATTTTATCAGGTTAATAGGGAGACACGGTGGACCAAATGAAGAGCTAGGAACTGCCCTCACTGGCTATTGCACATTTTTAAATCATTACATAATTCCAACTCGGCCAGGGTCAGATTGAACAATGAGGGGGATGTATCGGACCCCATAAAGATTAACCTATGGGTGAAGCAGGGGTGTGTCCCAGCCCCTATGCTTTATAATTTGTATATTGCTGATCTCCTCCCCTGCATGGCCACTAAATCAAATTGCCCTTCTAAGATAGGTAAATCTCCAATTGTGGGAATGCTCTATGCGGTCGATTTAATACTGTTTGACAGGATCCTTTCTGGGGTGAAGAGTATGCTTAATGAGTTGTCTTACTATGCATCCCATGTTGGGCCTGACCATTAACCTGAGAAAAACCAACATCATATTGATTAGTGGAAATAAGACCAGTCGGACAGGAGTGGGCACCATAGAATTTATTTGATCTTACCCTTATTTGGGCCTGGAGTTTGTTGCCCGGTCAAGCGGTCAAGCTACGATTTGATAATTGCCATCAAAAAGAGATAAGCCAAAATTCTTACCTTGCAGGCTTGCAGGTTTGCTAAGGGCTCGGCAGGCTATAGTGTGACTGGGATTGTTAAACTATACCAACAGTGCTTCGTCCCAGCTATACTCTAAGAACTTGAAGCCCTTGCAATCCAGGATCTGACCTGGATGAATGTATTGGAGGGCCATTTCTGGCAAACTGTGCTGGGATTCAGCCCATCATACCCCATGGAATATCTTCGCCTTGAATTAGGTCTAACATCACTAAGAGGTATGGCCCTTTGGGCCAGGGAGTCCTTTAAACTAAAATACTGCTTAGCTCCTATCTGTAAGTTGCTTGTATTGGCGGGGGACAGCTATGGATCAGAGAAGGTACTTCGAGGTCATCATTTTAAGACCCTGAAGTAAACTCTTTTCCTGATGATTGACTGACCAATAGGCAAAAAGAGAGAACATCGCTATGTTCACTTGAAAAAATCCTTTGAACATAAACTTAACAGGTCGGCCTGGTGTGAGAATTATAATCATCTGGCAAAGCTAAAGGGATATGTGGCAGTGGCACATGTACAACGCTATCGGAAAATTCAGCCCTACCTACAGCTCTGCCCGGCTCCAGAAGTTAGGCAGTTTCTGTTAAAGCTGTGTTAAACCAATTACCAGTAATGACTGTAGTGGGCCCACGTTTGAAGGTGCCTGCGGAATCTTGCATTTGCCAAATATGTGGCAAGCCAGGTCAGATGGAGTCAGCTCGCCATGTCCACACTCATTGTGATCAATTGGGGCACCTTTATATGTGTTTGCTGGGCAAATGGGTTCATTCCTCTGAGACATTTGAAACGGAATCCTTTTGTGATTATTGTTTAAATTCATACTCCATCTCACTACAGCTTGCCCTGTTCAGAGTCTGGCAGAAGGTTAAAACTTTGCTGCTTGACGGACGAAACTGAGACAATGGCCCACATTCCGAGGTTGGTGCTAGTCATGGCTATTATCGCCATGACTAGCACCAATACCGGTACCGCCACCGACGTGGTGGTATGGGGACTTACCGGTCCATTCCGCCTTTTGCGGGACCGGTAAGTCCCCATTTGAAATGCCATAGGGCTCAATGGGAAGGGGGAAGGCGGCAAGAACGGTACCGCAAATTGCGGTACCGTTATTGACACCGGTATCCCTTTACGGGTCCCGTCCTTAACGCCTGCTAAAACCAGGCGTTAAGGAAGGACCCGCAAAGGGACCTTGCACTAGGGCGCAAAGGGATTACCGGCACCGGTGTCATTACCGGTGCCCGGTATCCCTTTGCGCCCGGGTCGTAATGACCCCCAATGACACTTGATGGTATATGCTTATGCACTCGGTCTTCTCTGTCTTCTCTTTGTTTTAACTCCTCCTCTCCTCTCTTTTATCTATTTACCTACTCTTCTCCTCAACTTTTGTGATTTCATTACTTTGTCTGTATCTGTAATGAATTGAATTGAAATGTATCATATGTATTATTATGAATTGAATTGAATTATCTGACAAATTATATATATTTGATTAGAAAGAAAGAAGTTTTTCTCCTGGCTATCTTGCTTCAGTAGTTGAAATAATCCTTCTAACACTTTAGATAAGCGTTAGGTACACTTAGAGGCAGTAGTGTGCCTTGTTTGTGAGCCGACACGTGTTTCGACCCGTGGATCTTTATCAAGGCTATTGTCAATAGGTCTTGAGCCCCCTGTGGGGTCCTGGTCCTGATATGGGTGCGATCCTGTTGACAGTCGTTGTCCTAGGTCCGTGCGGCTCCTGTGTCTATATATATATTTGATGTTATTTTATGTGTTATATATGCTGTGTAAAGTCCAAATGTTGGATTATAACACAATATTATTATTATTATTATTATTATTATTATTATTATTTTATTTATATTTAAACATATCTTTGAAACCAGTCCTGTATCCCTAGTATTCATCAAACCAAAGCGCTGCGAGGTCCGGATCCAGGCACACTTATTCAGTTCACAGTTCAATGGGGGATTTCAGTTTAAAGGGAAAAACAAGGGGCAGTTTACAGAAATAAGTTCACTCTCTCCACACAGATAGGCCTGAGTGGCACACAAGGAAGACATTTTCAAATCTACACCAAACAAAATAGGCCCTTCTTTGTCCAGGCTGTCATTTTATAGGATGAAATTAGGCTCTTTCCTCCTGATGAATGCAATCTATTTCGTTTCATCTGCCGCAGTTTTTAAATTTGTCCATATGTAATTTATTTCATTGTCAGGTTATTTGTGAAAAGTACGTGAAAAGAAAGTGCCTCTCTCCACTTGCACACCTGTCCATTGCAGTAGAATTTACTTTCCATGTCACTAGGCCTTAAGTCGCAAAAAGAAGTGTTTTGGACTGGCCTGTATTTCCCAATGGATGACACTAGCCAGCTTCACTCTTAAATAATGGCCTGGGCTGACCTCTTTATTTCTGACATTCAGGGGCTATATTTTACCCCACACTGCATTATCGACAAGGCTTTCTGGAGCCTGGGACCAGGCTACATCCAACTCCCTCTCCCGAAATACCTCCCTGGTAGAGCCCTTCAGTCTTCCAGTTCCAACTCTCTGCGGATCAGATGTTTCTCTAAGCAGAGGGTGGGGGAGAGATCTCTCTCCTCTGCAGGAGCCTCCCTCTGGAACCCTGCCCATCACATGCTTGGGCCGGATCTCCTTAAATTCCGGAAGCTCCTCAGTACCCTCCTATTCTCTTCTTCCTTCCCTCTCCCCCTCCCCTGCTATGCCCCCGTCTGCCCAGTGACTGGCTGCCTGGTTTTCCCTCTGAGTTCTACAGGGCACCAGTCCCCGCCCCGCCCAGTCCACCCCCTTCGTCGCACTGAACATGTGGACCCTCCTCCCCTGCACTGCATGCAAACCCTGGCACTTGCCCACCTCGCGCCCGCTAGCACTCACCTAGCCCTGTGGCCCTTATCCCCCCTCATATGCCCCCCTTAACTTGTACTCTCTCCTCTTCCCCTGCACTCACCTTTCCACTCTAGCACTTCGCATTTCCCACAAACCGACACTCAGCCGCCCTCCCTCGCTCTTCTTTTACTGCACTTGCATGGTCCAAGTGTCACAAGGCCAGGTAGGACTGTTATTATTTTCTTTCTCCCTGCTTTTTGTTTAGTTGCACCTTGCAACACCATTTGTTGTATAGCCTTACGATTACAAAGTAAATAAATAAATAAACCGAACACATATTTATTGATAAATAACATTTGTTTGTTTCATGGAAAAGAGTATTGAAACCACATGTTATTTTTTTGAAAGCTATTGTGGTGTTTGTATTAGTTTACCGCCGAGAAGACATTTCTCTTATACATTTTGATTAATGTTAATGGTGTTGCTCTTAAAAATGCAGCATTTTGTACAGAAACTTGAAATAATAATAATAATAATAATACACACCTTTCAATTATTTTAATTGAAGAAAATAGTTATCTGATGAGGAAAGAAGTATGAAGCAAGTGTGAGGTAAGTGACCTGAAAGATTCCCCTCACATCAGTTGCCTAGGTGATGGGTGCAATGCCTCATTGCACCCAGTGCTTTGGCAGGAGGCGCGGTGGGGGGGGAGTGTGCAGGCAGAGGGACAGCGCCGGTTTCTGAGCCTCAGTTCCAGGACCCAGGAAAGAAAGGGGTGCCAAGCTGATGTGAAAGAGAGATAATTATGTAGCGGGAAAACACATGGTGTTGCTAATTCGTAAAACACCATTTGCACATCCTTCGCGCTTGACTTTGCTATGGTTGTGATGTGTATAATTGAGTCATTTGCCTGAGCGTGCACTGTGCGTGCTGGGTATTTAAAGCGTGAACTCGCAGGGCTTCAGCGAACAAAAGTGAACGAAACAAACGTGCTTATATATCTGTGACTGGCACACGATCCTGGGCCTGGCCTGCCACTGGTCCCTTCAAAATAATGTCTCACATTATCTCGCACTCTCTGCCACCATCCACGCTCTACACCAGCATTCACTGCCTGAGCTTCCACCAGCATATAACCTAACATCCTTCGGCCTGTGCCGCCATTATCACCAACATTCACACAGGCCCAGCATCAGCCTACACCAACCATTGCACCGCCATCCACACAGGCCCAGCATCAGCCTACACCAACCATTGCACCGCCATCCACACAGGCCCACCATCAGCCTACACCAACATATGCAACACCATCCACACAGGCCCGCCATCAGCCTACACCAACATATGCAACCCATCCACACAGGCCCACCATCAGCCTACACCAGCATATGCAACACCATCCACACAGGCCCACCATCAGCCTACACCAGCATATGCAACACCATCCACACAAGCCCACCATCAGCCTACACCAGCATATGCAACACCTTCCACACAGGCCCACCATCAGCCTACACCAGCATATGCACCGCCATCCACACAGGCCCATCATCAGCCTACACCAACACATGCAACACCATCCACACAGGCCCACCATCAGCCTACACCAACACATGCAACACCATCCACACAGGCCCACAATCACCCTACACCAACATATGCAACACCATCCACACAGCCCACAATCACCCTACACCAGCATATGCAACACCATCCACACAGGCCCACCATCACCCTACACCAACATATGCAACACCATCCACACAGGCCCACAATCACCATACACCAGCATATGCAACACCATCCACACAGGCCAACAAACACCCTACACCAGCATATGCAACACCATCCACACAGGCCCACCATCAGCCTACACCAACATATGCAACACCATCCACACAGGCCCACCATCAGCCTACACCAGCATATGCACTGCCATCCACACAGGCACACCATCAGCCTACACCAGCATATGCAACACCATCCGCACAGGCCCACCATCACCCTGCACCAACATATGCAACACCATCCACACAGGCCAACAATCACCCTACACCAGCATATGCAACACCATCCACACAGGCCCACCATCAGCCTACACCAGCATATGCAACACCATCCACACAGGCCCACCATCAACCTACACCAACATATGCACCGCCATCCACACAGGCCCAGCATCCGCCTACACCAACATATGAAACACCATCCACACAGGCCCACCATCAGCCTACACCAACATATGCACCGCCATCCACACAGGCCCACCATCAGCCTACACCAGCATATGCAACACCATCCACACAGGCCCACCATCAGCCTACACCAGCATATGCAACACCATCCACACAGGCCCACAATCACCCTACACCAGCATATGCAACACCATCCACACAGGCCAACCATCAGCCTACACCAACAAATGCAACACCATCCACACAGGCCCATCATCAGCCTACACCAGCATATGCAACATCATCCACACAAGCCCACCATCAGCCTACACCAGCATATGCAACACCATCCACACAGGCCCACCATCAGCCTACACCAGCATATGCACCGCCATCCACACAGGCCCATCATCAGCCTACACCAACACATGCAACACCATCCACACAGGCCCACCATCAGCCTACACCAACATATGCAACACCATCCACACAGGCCCACAATCACCCTACACCAACACATGCAACACCATCCACACATCCCACAATCACCCTACACCAGCATATGCAACACCATCCACACAGGCCCACCACCAGCCTACACCAGCATATGCAACACCATCCACACAGGCCCACCATCACCCTGCACCAACATATGCAACACCACCACACAGGCCAACAATCACCCTACACCAGCATATGCAACACCATCCACACAGGCCCACCATCAGCCTACACCAGCATATGCAACACCATCCACACAGGCCCACCATCAACCTACACCAACATATGCACCACCATCCACACAGGCCCATCATCAGCCTACACCAACATATGAAACACCATCCACACAGGCCCACCATCAGCCTACACCAACATATGCACCGCCATCCACACAGGCCCACCATCAGCCTACACCAGCATATGCAACACCATCCACACAGGCCCACCATCAGCCTACACCAGCATATGCAACACCATCCACACAGGTCCACAATCACCCTACACCAGCATATGCAACACCATCCACACAGGCCCACCATCAGCCTACACCAGCATATGCAACACCATCCACACAGGCCCACCATCAGCCTACACCAGCATATGCAACACCATCCACACAGGCCCACCATCAGCCTACACCAACATATGCAACACCATCCACACAGGCCCACCATCAGCCTACACCAGCATATGCAACACCATCCACACAGGCCCACCATCAGCCTACACCAGCATATGCAACACCATCCACACAGGCCCACCATCAGCCTACACCAACATATGCAACACCATCCACACAGTGTAACGCTCACCTGATTCCCTCGGAGGCGCTGATCCCGGCTGGGCTGCTATCGTTTCTTCAATTGAGAAGCGTAGAGCTCGGACGCCTCTCAGGACTGGGCTTCCTCTTATCGAATGTCTGACTTGCAGGGTAAGTTTTCTGCAGGTGGAAGAAAAAGGGTTAATCACAGTTTGATGGGATTCCTTCTCCCACCAATCGCCAGTTTCTCCTACAGCCTAGCTTTCTACTTGTCTCGGCGAGCTCTCACCTTAGGCGTATAAATGCTGATCTCTCCATCCTGCGTCTGGTGCAGGGGTGCATGGATTCCAGTTACATCACTGGATGAGTTCAGTGTTGAGGCTCAAGTCTTTTGCGGCCTTAGTTGTGGCACTGGTGCTGGGATGCCGAAGAGCGATGCCGCCGTTACTGCACGAGCGGATGCCTGTAAGTATACTGTAGTCTTTAGGCTTTAAAAGATGGGCACCTCAATAATGTCCCTTTTCCTTTGTTTCAGGCCTCGGGATGCTGTGGGCGTAGTTTTCCGTTGCCGCTGCACGTGCCGATGCACGTAAGTATAATGTTCGTTGGCCGCTTTTAATGGCACCTCTAATAATGTCCTTTTTCTAGTTTTCAGGTGCCGGTTGATGCGGCCGCTTCTGAGAGTGCAAAAACTGGTAAGTTAAGATGAATGCGACTGCCTTCACCCGAACCCCTTTTTAATTTTTTTAATTATGTCCTTTGCCTTTCAGGTGCAGAGAAGCTGCCGAAGAGAAGGCCGCGGTTAGCTCAGTTGCAATCACGGATGGATCAGGTAAGCAGGCGCGGCTGCGAGCGAGTTGCACTTTTCTAACCTTCTGTTTATTCTTTGCAGGTTTGCCGGTGACTGGATTCCGGGATCTGGTAAGTATTGTTCTGTGTCTTTCTTCATCCACAGGTTGCTGCGCGGAAGCTGAAGATGACTCTGGACCTGGAATGCAGGAGCCGACTCGGTGAGCGTCCTGCTTCTGCTGCAGAATAACGCGAAGCACGTGTTTTCCATCGGGCGTGGTTTAAATAGCAGAGAAGTGCTTCCATTGTGTGTTCTCCCACCGGTTCCACCCAGGTAAGAAAAGAGTTCCTGAATGGAGGCAATAGTTCTCCCAGCCCTGATGGCTGGGGACTTCAACCAGACTGGATTGTTCTGGGTAAATATGCAGCATGGTCTGCCTCAGGTAAGTCCACCCAAGCATTATTACACTGTTTATCAATATGAGCCCGGCGCCTATGGCGCCGGGACTGAAACCCTTCATGAGCCTGGTGCCAAAGGCGCCAGGACACGGTCCAAAGGGCCCCTGTAGGGGTCTGCTGGGTCCGGAGTAGTGGAAGACGGGTCTGCTTCCGAGGGCGCTGGGCCAGTCCTGGCCCCTCGGGAGTAGCGCCCATGACAGCACCCCCCTTCAAGGCCCCTCCCAAACTTGTCCTCCCCAGGGGTTTTGGTTTATCGGGAAAGGTTCGGTGAAATTTCTGGACTAGACGAGGAGCATGGACGTGGTCATAGGGTTCCCATGACCTTTCCTGAGGTCCGTAGCCTTTCCAGTCGATTAGGTAGAATAGCTTCGATCTGATGATTTTAGAGTCCAAAATGTCTTTTACTTCAAATTCGGGCTCCCCATTCACTTGAATAGGCTCTGGAGGATTGGTCAATCTGGTTCCAGGTTGCATGGGTTTCAAAAGAGATACGTGAAATACAGGATGTATTCTCATATGGGTTGGCAATTCTAATTTAACGGCCACTGGATTAATTATGGCCGTAATTGGATATGGTCCCAGGTATTTGGGGTTGAAGGTGCGAGGCCCTTTAAGCGATAAATGTTTGGTGGACAGCCAGACTTGATCCCTAACCTGGTATTGAGGGGCATTGCTTCGGTGTTGATCTGCTCCTTTTTTGTACCTCTCTTTAGCTTGTTGTAGATGTGCAGTCGCTTCCTTAAAAGCTTGGGTAATAAGGGTGTGCAATTGATCCACAGCGGGTGTTCCAAGATCTTGAGATGGATCAAGGTTGGAGGTTCGAGGATGAATCCCATACAAGATGTAGAAGGGACTCTTCCCGGTACCCGAATGAACTGAATTGTTGTAAGCATATTCAGCTATTCAAAGGATGTCCTTCCAGTTACTCTCCGACTGTTGTAGCATGCATCGTAAATATTGCTCTAGAGTCTGGTTTGTTCTCTCGGTTTTCCCGTCGGTCTGGGGATGATGGCTGGTCGAAAGTCTTACATCGATTTGAGCTAATCGACAACAGCTATGCCAAAAGTGGGAAATAAACTGGCTCCCCCTATCTGAGATTAGTACTGACGGGAAGCTGTGTAGCCGGACGATGTTTTCAAGAAATACTTTGGCTAGGACTGATGCTGAAGGTAAGCCTTTTAGCAGAATGAAGTGGGCCATTTTAGAAAACAGGTCCACAATAACAAGAATGGTGTTGTACCCGGAACAGGAGGGTAAGTCTGTGATGATGTCCATGGAAAGGGTATGCCAGGGACACGGTGGGATGTCTAATGGTTGCAGAAGACCAGCCGGCCTCTTCTTCTGACCCTTGTTTTGAGCGCACACACCGCAGGACATCACGAATTCCTTTATGTCTTTTCTCCACGAAGGCCACCAGAAGTGTCTCTTCACCTTTTCTGTGGTTTTGGCAATGCCAGGGTGACCCTCAATTAATGAATCATGATAGCAGGAGATTACCTGTCTTTGTAAATCGGCGTGTGGTAGGAACAATCGTCCTTGGAAATAAGGCAAGTCATTGCTTACGGTGAAATCTTTTCCTTTTTGTAACCAGTTCAGTAAGTCTGGTGAGGTTACAAGTTGTTTAGTTTTTTCTTCAATATCCTCAATGGATTGTGAAGAAATCAGACCCACGATCCTTTGTTCAGGAATTATTGGTACAGGTTCTGGATTGGCAACGTTATCTCCCATTCCAATTCGGGAAAGAGCATCCGCTTTGCCGTTCTTGTTGCTGGGGCGATAAGTGATCACGAAGTCAAATTCAGCAAAGAATAGAGCCCAGCGAAGCTGTCTGGAGGATTGAGCCTTGGCGGTTTTCAGATACTGCAGATTTCGATGATCGGTGATCACTGTGACGGTGTGTCTGGCCCCGAGGAGATAATGCCGCCATGCCTTAAAGGATGATTTAATCGCTAGAAGCTCTTTGTCTGTGATGGTGTAGTTGATCTCAGGCGCCGAGAACTTCCGAGACCAGAATGCCACAGGATGCAGTTGGTTAGTCTCTGGATCTCTTTGTGATAGGACTGCTCCCATTGCTAAGCTGGTGGCGTCGGTTTCAACGATGTAAGGGAGGTCCGGGCGTGGGTGTTTCAGTATTGGCGCCGAGGTGAATTTAGCCTTTAGCTCTTGGAAGGCTTGTTCTGCTTCTGCGGACCATTCAAAGCGTTTACTTTTTCTTAAGAGGGCGGTGATGGGTTGTACCACTCGTGAAAACTCTGGAATAAATCTACGGTAAAAATTGGCAAAGCCTAGCATGCTTTGAACGCCTTTCACGGAAGTAGGAGACGGCCATTTGAGGATAGCGTCTACTTTTCTCGAGTCCATGTGGACTCCTTTGGGTGTCAGAATAAATACCAAAAATTCGACCTCAGTGACATGAAAAATACATTTTTCGAGCTTGGCAAAAAGTTTATGTTGGCGAAGTTTTTCAAGAACCGCCCTAACATGATTTCGATGGTCAGCTTCTGAAGATGATTACACAAGAATGCCATCTATGTAGACGACAACGCAGACATCAATGAGCTCTCTGAGGACATCATTCATAAAATATTGGAAGGCGGCCGGTGCATTGCATAGTCCAAAGGGCATCACTTGGTATTCAAATAGCCCATACTTAGTGCGAAAGGCCGTCTTCCATTCATCTCCTTCCTTGACCAGTACCAAGTGATAAGCTCCCCGGAGATCAAGCTTAGTATAAATACAGGCGTTTTTTACCTGGTCAAGGAGTTCCGGGATCAGAGGTAAGGGGTACCGGTTTTTTACTGTTATTTGGTTCAGAGCACGATAATCTATACAGGTTCTGAGGTCACCTTCTTTTTTTGGTACGAAGAACAGAGCCGAGGATGCAGGGGACTTCGACGGACGGATAAAGCCATTGGCCAGGTACTGGTCTAAATACTGTCGCAGATGAAGGTTCTCAGGCTCGGTAAGGGCGTAAATCCTACTGCAAGGGGGAGTTGCACCGGGTAGCAAATCTATCTGACAATCGTATGATCTGTGGGGTGGCAAGGTGTTAGCCTGTTCCTTTTGAAAAACATCTTGGAACTCTCGATACTCTAGAGGTAATTGTGGACCGTCAGCCGTTACTGACGCTAGGCCAATGTTGGGTCGTGGATAACAAGTTGGTGTGCACTCTGGGAACTTTATCGTCTTTGCTCGCCAATCAATCTGAGGATTGTGTTTCTCCAACCAAGGAATCCCTAGAATTACTTGGAATTGAGGAGCCTTGATCACGTCGAACACAATTACCTCCTGATGCCCGTCTTGGCCTAGTATCGTCACTTCAGTAGTTGTATGGGTCACTGGTCCGGAGGCGATTTCCGTCCCATCCACCGTGGTAATGACGTCTTTAACCACCTTTGGACAAAGAGGTAAGTTCATCCTGGAAGCCAATAAGCGGTCCACATAATTTCCAACTGCTCCGCTATCAATGTATGCCTTAATTGCATGCAAACGATCCGGTTGCTCTGGGTTTACGAGGACCATTGGCATTATGAAGTGCGAGGTCAAAGAACTGGTTTTTACGCTCGGCAAGCGGACCTCTAAACTTGTCGGGCGAGGTCGTTTCCCGGCTCAGGCTTTTCAGAACTCTTATCAGAAGCTCCCACTGTCTTCTTAGGGGGTTTCACCGGGCAATCTCGAAGAAAATGTCCTGAATTTCCACAATAGAGACATAGTTGCAATTTGTCGTCTCCTGTTGCGTTCTTTCTGGGTTAGGGGACTCTTTACAACCCCAATTTGCATAGGTTCGACGGCTTCAACTCCTTTGGTGTGACTTTGAGGCTTAGGGAACACTCGTGTTTCAAACCTGGATCGATCCGCCTTTCTGTTTTGTAGTCTGTGATCCAATTGGACCACCAAATCAATGTACTCTGAACAATCCTTAGGAGGTTTCACTACCTGGGCAAGGACGTCTTTCAGTTCGCCACGCAAACCCCTGTGAAAAAGCGTGATTCTTTTGTCCTCAGGCCATCTGGTTTCCACGATTAGCCTATTGAATGATGCAATGTAGGCCAAAAGATCTTGATTGCCCTGTCGTAGGGAAAGGAGTTCGTTGTCCAGGGCCTGCCCCTGGGAATGCCTTGCAAAAAGTCTTTCCATATTTGCCTGGAAGGTCGGGAAATCACGAAGGATCGGGTCATCCTGTGTAACCAGAGGGATCGACCAATCAGCGGCACTGCCGCTAAGATACGAAAGCACAAAGGCTACCTTAGTCTGGTCAGTCGGAAAGGCTGCAGGTCTACAAAGAAAGTGCAATCGGCATTGATTTATAAACACCGCAAACCTTTTAGGGTCACCAGAGAAGCGTTCAGGCGGTGCCAATGGCACATTTCCGGGTAGGTTGATTTTAACAGGATTGGCTGAAGCCGCTGGGATATAGCTCCCTCCTGAATTAGGTAGCGGGGTTTGCCCCGCTTGTGTCTGTAATAACTGTCTGGCGAGATCATCAGTTCGTTCTTTTGATATTATCAATTCCCTCCTAAGGGCATTCGTTTCCTGGTGGGCAGCATGAACTTCAGCTCTTAATTCCCCTAATAACTGGGCCAGTTGGTCTGTGTCGGAAGTTTCCATAGCGCCTGGGTAGGAGGTTATTGGTGGGCTTCGCGTTCTGTAACGCTCACCTGATTCCCACGGAGGCGCTGATCCCGGCTGGGCTGCTATCGTTTCTTCAATTGAGAAGCGTAGAGCTCGGACGACTCTCAGGACTGGGCTTCCTCTTATCGAATGTCTGACTTGCAGGGTAAGTTTTCTGCAGGTGGAAGAAAAAGGGTTAATCACCGTTTGATGGGATTCCTTCTCCCACCAATCGCCAGTTTCTCCCACAGCCTAGCTTTCTACTTGTCTCGGCGAGCTCTCACTTTAGGCGTATAAATGCTGAGCTCTCCATCCTGCGTCTGGTGCAGGGGTGCGTGGATTCCAGTTATGTCACTGGATGAGTTCAGTGTTGAGGCTCAAGTCTTTTGCGGCCTTAGTTGTGGCACTGGTGCTGGGATGCCGAAGAGCGATGCCGCCGTTACTGCACGAGCGGATGCCTGTAAGTATACTGTAGTCTTTAGGCTTTAAAAGATGGGCACCTCAATAATGTCCCTTTTCCTTTGTTTCAGGCCTCGGGATGCTGTGGCCGTAGTTTTCCGTTGCCGCTGCACGTGCCGATGCACGTAAGTATAATGTTCGTTGGCCGCTTTTAATGGCACCTCTAATAATGTCCTTTTTCTAGTTTTCAGGTGCCGGGATGCTGCGGGCTTTATATCCATTGCCACTGCACGTGCCGATGCACGTAAGTATAATGATCGTTGGCCGCTTTTAATGGCACCTCTAATAATGTCCTTTTTCTAGTTTTCAGGTGCCGGGATGCTGCGGTCGATGCGGCCGCTTCTGCGCGTGCAAAAACTGGTAAGTTAAGATGAATGCGACTGCCTTCACCCGAACCCCTTTTTAATTGTGTACTTTGCCTTTCAGGTGCAGAGAAGCTGCCGAAGAGAAGGCCGCGGTTAGCTCCGTTGCAATCACGGATGGATCAGGTAAGCGGGCGCGGCTGCGAGCGAGTTGCACTTTTCTAACCTTATGTTTATTCTTTGCAGGTTTTGCCGGTGACTGGATTCCGGGATCTGGTAAGTATTGTTCTGTGTCTTTCTTCTTCCACAGGTTGCTGCGCGGAAGCTGAAGATGACTCTGGACCTGGAATGCAGGAACCGACTCGGTGAGCGTCCTGCTGCTGCTGCAGAACAACGCGAAGCACGTGTTTTCCATCGGGCGTGGTTTAAATAGCAGAGAAGTGCTTCCAGTGTGTGTTCTTCCACCGGTTCCACCCAGGTAAGAAAAGAGTTCCTGAATGGAGGGAATAGTTCCTCCCAGCCCTGATGGCTGGGGACTTCAACCAGACTGGATTGTTCTGGGTAAATATGCAGCATGGTCTGCCTCAGGTAAGTCCACCCAAGCATTATTACACTGTTTATCAATATGAGCCCGGCGCCTATGGCGCCGGGACTGAAACCCTTCATGAGCCTGGCGCCAAAGGCGCCAGGACCCGGTCCAAAGGGCCCCTGTAGGGGTCTGCTGGGTCCGGAGTAGTGGAAGACGGGTCTGCTTCCAAGGGCGCTGGGCCAGTCCTGGCCCCTCGGGAGTAGTGCCCATGACACACAGGCCCATCATCAGCCTACACCAGCATATGCAACACCATCCACACAGGCCCACCATCAGCCTACACCAACATATGCAACACCACCCACACAGGCCCAGCATCAGCCTACACCAACATATGCAACACCATCCACACAGGCCCACCATCAGCCTACACCAGCATATACAACACCATCCACACAGGCCCACCATCAGCCTACACCAGCATATGCACCGCCATCCACACAGGCCCATCATCAGCCTTCACCAACATATGCAACACCATCCACACAGGCCCACAATCACCCTACACCAACATATTCAAGACCATCCACACAGGCCTTCCATCAGGCTACACCAACATATGCAACACCATCCACACAGACCCACCATCAGCCTACACCAACATATGCAACACCATCCACACAGGCCCACCATCAGCCTACACCAACATATGCAACACCATCCATACAGGCCCACCATCAGCCTACACCAGCATATGCAACACCATCCACACAGGCCCACCATCAGCCTACACCAACATATGCAACACCATCCACACAGGCCCAGCATCAGCCTACACCAACATATGCAACACCATCCACACAGGCCCACCATCAGCCTACACCAGCATATGCAACACCATCCACACAGGCCCACCATCAGCCTAGACCAGCATATGCAACACCATCCACACAGGCCCACCATCAGCCTACACCAACATATGCAACACCATCCACACAGGCCCACCATCAGCCTACACCAACATATGCAACACCATCCACACAGGCCCACCATCAGCCTACACCAGCATATGCAACACCATCCACACAGGCCCACCATCAGCCTATACCAGCATATGCAACACCATCCACACAGGCCCACCATCAGCCTAGACCAGCATATGCAACACCATCCACACAGGCCCACCATCAGCCTACACCAGCATATGCAACACCATCCACACAGGCCCACCATCAGCCTACACCAACATATGCAACACCATCCACACAGGCCCACCATCAGCCTACACCAACATATGCAACACCATCCACACAGGCCCACCATCAGCCTACACCAGCATATGCAACACCATCCACACAGGCCCACCATCAGCCTACACCAGCATATGCAACGCCATCCACACAGGCCCACCATCAGCCTACACCAGCATATGCACCGCCATCCACACAGGCCCATCATCAGCCTACACCAACATATGCAACACCATCCACACAGGCCCACAATCACCCTACACCAACATATGCAAGGCCCTCCACACAGGCCCACCATCAGCCTACACCAATATATGCAACACCATCCACACAGGCCACCATCAGCCTACACCAGCATATGCACCGCCATCCACACAGGCCCACCATCAGCCTACACCAACATATGCAACACCATCCACACAGGCCCACCATCAGCCTACACCAACATATGCAACACCATCCACACAGGCCCACCATCAGCCTACACCAGCATATGCAACACCATCCACACTGGCCCACCACCAGCCTTCACCAACATATGCAACACCATCCACACAGGACCACCATCACCCTACACCAGCATATGCAACACCATCCACACAGGCCCACCATCAGCCTACACCAACATATGCAACACCATCCACACAGGCCCACCATCAGCCTACACCAGCATATGCAACACCATTCACACAGGCCCACCATCAGCCTACACAAACATATGCACCTCCATCCACACAGGCCCAGCATCAGCCTACACCAACATATGCAACACCATCCACACAGGCCCACCATCAGCCTACACCAGCATATGCAACACCATCCACACAGGCCCACCATCAGCCTAAACCAGAATATGCAACAACTTCCACACAGGCCCACCATCAGCCTACACCAGCATATGCACCGCCATCCACACAGGCCCATCATCAGCCTACACCAACATATGCAACACCATCCACACAGGCCCACAATCACCCTACACCAACATATGCAAGGCCATCCACACAGGCCCACCATCAGCCTACACCAACATATGCAACACCATCCACACAGGCCACCATCAGCCTACACCAGCATATGCACCGCCATCCACACGGGCCCACCATCAGCCTACACCAACATATGCAACACCATCCACACAGGCTCACCATCAGCCTACACCAACATATGCAACACCATCCACACAGGCCCACCATCAGCCTACACCAGCATATGCAACACCATCCACACAGGCCCACCATCAGCCTACACCAACATATGCAACACAATCCACACATGACCACCATCACCCTACACCAGCATATGCAACACCATCCACACAGGCCCACCACCAGCCTACACCAACATATGCAACACCATCCACACAGGCCCACCATCACCCTACACCAGCATATGCAACACCATCCACACAGGCCCACCATCAGCCTACACCAACATATGCAACACCATCCACACAGGCCCACCATCAGCCTACACCAGCATATGCAACACCATCCACACAGGCCCACCATCAGCCTACACCAACATATGCAACACCATCCACACAGGCCCACCATCAGCCTACACCAGCATATGCAACACCATCCACACAGGCCCACCATCAGCCTACACAAACATATGCACCTCCACCCACACAGGCCCAGCATCAGCCTACACCAACATATGCAACACCATCCACACAGGCCCACCATCAGCCTACACCAACTTATGCACCGCCATCCACACAGGCCCACCATCAGCCTACACCAGCATGTGCACCGCCATCCACACAGGCCCAGCATCAGCCTACACCAACATATGCAACACCATCCACACAGGCCCAGCATCAGCCTACACCAGCATATGCAACACCATCCACACAGGCCCACCATCAGCCTACACCAGCATATGCAACACCATCCACACAGGCCCACCATCAGCCTACACCAACATATGCAACACCATCCACACAGGCCCACCATCAGCCTACACCAGCATATGCAACACCATCCACACAGGCCCACAATCACCCTACACCAGCATATGCAAGACCATCCACACAGGCCCACCATCACCCTACACCAACATATGTAAGACCATCCACTCAGGCCCACCACCACCATACACCAACATATGCAACGCCATCCACACAGGCCCAGCATCAGCCTACACCAACATATGCACCGCCATCCACACAGGCCCACCATCAGCCTACACCAGCATATGCCACACCATCCACACAGGCCCACCATCAGCCTACACCAACATATGCAACACCATCCACACAGGCCCACAATCACCCTACACCAGCATATGCAAGACAATCCACACAGGCCCACCATCAGCCTACACCAACATATGCACCGCCATCCACCCAGTCCCAGCATCAGACTACACCAACATATGCAACACCATCCACACAGGCCCACCATCAGCCTACACCAACATATGCACCGTCATCCACACAGGCACACCATAAGCCTACACCAGCATATGCAACACCATCCACACAGGCCCACCATCAGCCTACAAAAACATATGCAACGCCATCCACACAGGCCCACCGTCAGCCTACACCAGCATATGCAACACCATCCACACAGGCCCACCATCAGCCTACACCAACATATGCAACACCATCCACACAGGCCCACCATCAGCCTACAACAGCATATGCAACACCATCCACACAGGCCCACCATCAGCCTACACCAACATATGCACCGCCATCCACACAGGCACACCATCAGCCTACACCAGCATGTGCAACACCATCCACACAGGCCCACCATCAGCCTACACCAACATATGCAACACCATCCACACAGGCCCACCATCAGCCTACACCAGCATATGCAACACCATCCACACAGGCCCACCATCAGCCTACACCAACATATGCAACACCATCCACACAGGCCCACCATCAGCCTACACCAGCATATGCAAGACCATCCACACAGGCCCACCATCAGCCAACACCAACATATGCAAGACCATCCACACAGGCCCACCATCGGCCTACACCAGCATATGCAACACCATCCACACAGTCCCACCATCAGCCTACACCAGCATATGCAACACAATCCACACATGCCCACCATCAGCCTACACCAACATATGTAAGACCATCCACACAGGCCCACCATCAGCCTACACCAACATATGCAACAACATCCACACAGGCCCACCATCAGCCTTCTCCAGCATATGCAACACCATCCACACAGGCCCACAATCACCCTACACCAGCATATGCAAGACAATCCACACAGGCCCACCATCAGCCTACACCAACATATGCACCGCCATCCACCCAGTCCCAGCATCAGACTACACCAACATATGCAACACCATCCACACAGGCCCACCATCAGCCTACACCAACATATGCACCGTCATCCACACAGGCACACCATAAGCCTACACCAACATATGCAACACCATCCACACAGGCCCACCATCAGCCTACACCAACATATGCAACGCCATCCACACAGGCCCACCGTCAGCCTACACCAGCATATGCAACACCATCCACACAGGCCCACCATCAGCCTACACCAACATATGCAACACCATCCACACAGGCCCACCATCAGCCTACAACAGCATATGCAACACCATCCACACAGGCCCACCATCAGCCTACACCAACATATGCACCGCCATCCACACAGGCACACCATCAGCCTACACCAGCATGTGCAACACCATCCACACAGGCCCACCATCAGCCTACACCAACATATGCAACACCATCCACACAGGCCCACCATCAGCCTACACCAGCATATGCAACACCATCCACACAGGCCCACCATCAGCCTACACCAACATATGCAACACCATCCACACAGGCCCACCATCAGCCTACACCAGCATATGCAAGACCATCCACACAGGCCCACCATCAGCCAACACCAACATATGCAAGACCATCCACACAGGCCCACCATCGGCCTAAACCAGCATATGCAACACCATCCACACAGTCCCACCATCAGCCTACACCAGCATATGCAACACAATCCACACATGCCCACCATCAGCCTACACCAACATATGTAAGACCATCCACACAGGCCCACCATCAGCCTACACCAACATATGCAACAACATCCACACAGGCCCACCATCAGCCTTCTCCAGCATATGCAACACCATCCACACAGGCCCACCATCAGCCTACACCAACATATGCAATACCATCCACACAGGCCCACCATCGCCCTACACCAACATATGCAACACCATCCACACAGGCCCACAATCACCCTACACCAACATATGCATCGCCATCCACACAGGCCCACCATCAGCCTACACCAACATATACAACACCATCCACACAGACCCACCATCAGCCTACTCCAACATATACAACACCATCCACACAGGCCCACCATCAGCCTATACCAACATATGCAACACCATCCATCAGCCTACACCAACATATGCAAAACCATCCACACAGGCCCACCATCAGCCTACACCAACATATGCAACATCATCCACACAGGCCCACCATCACCCTACAACAACATTTGCAAGACCATCCACACAGGAACACATCACCCTACACCAACATATGCAACACCATCCACACAGACCCACCATCAGCCTACACCAACATATACAACACCATCCACACTGGCCCGCCATCAGCCTATACCGACATATGCAACACCATCCACACAGGCCCACCATCAAGTTACACCAACATACGCAACACCATCCACACAGGCCCGCCATCAGCCTACACCAACATATGTAACATCATCCACACAGGCCCACCATCACCCTACACCAACATATGCAAGACCATCCACACAGGCCCACCATCACCCTTCACTAACATATGCAAGACCATCCACCAAGGCACACCATCAGCCTACACCAAAATATGCAACACCATCCACACAGGCCCACCATCAGCCTACACCAGCATATGCCACACCATCCACACAGGCCCACCATCAGCCTACACCAACATATGCAACACCATCCACACAGGCCCACAATCACCCTACACCAGCATATGCAAGACAATCCACACAGGCCCACCATCAGCCTACACCAACATATGCACCGCCATCCACCCAGTCCCAGCATCAGACTACACCAACATATGCAACACCATCCACACAGGCCCACCATCAGCCTACACCAACATATGCACCGTCATCCACACAGGCACACCATAAGCCTACACCAGCATATGCAACACCATCCACACAGGCCCACCATCAGCCTACAAAAACATATGCAACGCCATCCACACAGGCCCACCGTCAGCCTACACCAGCATATGCAACACCATCCACACAGGCCCACCATCAGCCTACACCAACATATGCAACACCATCCACACAGGCCCACCATCAGCCTACAACAGCATATGCAACACCATCCACACAGGCCCACCATCAGCCTACACCAACATATGCACCGCCATCCACACAGGCACACCATCAGCCTACACCAGCATGTGCAACACCATCCACACAGGCCCACCATCAGCCTACACCAACATATGCAACACCATCCACACAGGCCCACCATCAGCCTACACCAGCATATGCAACACCATCCACACAGGCCCACCATCAGCCTACACCAACATATGCAACACCATCCACACAGGCCCACCATCAGCCTACACCAGCATATGCAAGACCATCCACACAGGCCCACCATCAGCCAGCACCAACATATGCAAGACCATCCACACAGGCCCACCATCGGCCTACACCAGCATATGCAACACCATCCACACAGTCCCACCATCAGCCTACACCAGCATATGCAACACAATCCACACATGCCCACCATCAGCCTACACCAACATATGTAAGACCATCCACACAGGCCCACCATCAGCCTACACCAACATATGCAACAACATCCACACAGGCCCACCATCAGCCTTCTCCAGCATATGCAACACCATCCACACAGGCCCACAATCACCCTACACCAGCATATGCAAGACAATCCACACAGGCCCACCATCAGCCTACACCAACATATGCACTGCCATCCACACAGGCCCACCATCAGCCTACACCAGCATATGCCACACCATCCACACAGGCCCACCATCAGCCTACACCAACATATGCAACACCATCCACACAGACCCACAATCACCCTACACCAGCATATGCAAGACAATCCACACAGGCCCACCATCAGCCTACACCAACATATGCACCGCCATCCACCCAGTCCCAGCATCAGACTACACCAACATATGCAACACCATCCACACAGGCCCACCATCAGCCTACACCAACATATGCACCGTCATCCACACAGGCACACCATAAGCCTACACCAACATATGCAACACCATCCACACAGGCCCACCATCAGCCTACACCAACATATGCAACGCCATCCACACAGGCCCACCGTCAGCCTACACCAGCATATGCAACACCATCCACACAGGCCCACCATCAGCCTACACCAACATATGCAACACCATCCACACAGGCCCACCATCAGCCTACAACAGCATATGCAACACCATCCACACAGGCCCACCATCAGCCTACACCAACATATGCACCGCCATCCACACAGGCACACCATCAGCCTACACCAGCATGTGCAACACCATCCACACAGGCCCACCATCAGCCTACACCAACATATGCAACACCATCCACACAGGCCCACCATCAGCCTACACCAGCATATGCAACACCATCCACACAGGCCCACCATCAGCCTACACCAACATATGCAACACCATCCACACAGGCCCACCATCAGCCTACACCAGCATATGCAAGACCATCCACACAGGCCCACCATCAGCCAACACCAACATATGCAAGACCATCCACACAGGCCCACCATCGGCCTACACCAGCATATGCAACACCATCCACACAGTCCCACCATCAGCCTACACCAGCATATGCAACACAATCCACACATGCCCACCATCAGCCTACACCAACATATGTAAGACCATCCACACAGGCCCACCATCAGCCTACACCAACATATGCAACAACATCCACACAGGCCCACCATCAGCCTTCTCCAGCATATGCAACACCATCCACACAGGCCCACCATCAGCCTACACCAACATATGCAATACCATCCACACAGGCCCACCATCGCCCTACACCAACATATGCAACACCATCCACACAGGCCCACAATCACCCTACACCAACATATGCATCGCCATCCACACAGGCCCACCATCAGCCTACACCAACATATACAACACCATCCACACAGACCCACCATCAGCCTACTCCAACATATACAACACCATCCACACAGGCCCACCATCAGCCTATACCAACATATGCAACACCATCCATCAGCCTACACCAACATATGCAAAACCATCCACACAGGCCCACCATCAGCCTACACCAACATATGCAACATCATCCACACAGGCCCACCATCACCCTACAACAACATTTGCAAGACCATCCACACAGGAACACATCACCCTACACCAACATATGCAACACCATCCACACAGACCCACCATCAGCCTACACCAACATATACAACACCATCCACACTGGCCCGCCATCAGCCTATACAGACATATGCAACACCATCCACACAGGCCCACCATCAAGTTACACCAACATACGCAACACCATCCACACAGGCCCGCCATCAGCCTACACCAACATATGTAACATCATCCACACAGGCCCACCATCACCCTACACCAACATATGCAAGACCATCCACACAGGCCCACCATCACCCTTCACTAACATATGCAAGACCATCCACCAAGGCACACCATCAGCCTACACCAAAATATGCAACACCATCCACACAGGCCCACCATCAGCCTACACCAGCATATGCCACACCATCCACACAGGCCCACCATCAGCCTACACCAACATATGCAACACCATCCACACAGGCCCACAATCACCCTACACCAGCATATGCAAGACAATCCACACAGGCCCACCATCAGCCTACACCAACATATGCACCGCCATCCACCCAGTCCCAGCATCAGACTAAACCAACATATGCAACACCATCCACACAGGCCCACCATCAGCCTACACCAACATATGCACCGTCATCCACACAGGCACACCATAAGCCTACACCAGCATATGCAACACCATCCACACAGGCCCACCATCAGCCTACAAAAACATATGCAACGCCATCCACACAGGCCCACCGTCAGCCTACACCAGCATATGCAACACCATCCACACAGGCCCACCATCAGCCTACACCAACATATGCAACACCATCCACACAGGCCCACCATCAGCCTACAACAGCATATGCAACACCATCCACACAGGCCCACCATCAGCCTACACCAACATATGCACCGCCATCCACACAGGCACACCATCAGCCTACACCAGCATGTGCAACACCATCCACACAGGCCCACCATCAGCCTACACCAACATATGCAACACCATCCACACAGGCCCACCATCAGCCTACACCAGCATATGCAACACCATCCACACAGGCCCACCATCAGCCTACACCAACATATGCAACACCATCCACACAGGCCCACCATCAGCCTACACCAGCATATGCAAGACCATCCACACAGGCCCACCATCAGCCAGCACCAACATATGCAAGACCATCCACACAGGCCCACCATCGGCCTACACCAGCATATGCAACACCATCCACACAGTCCCACCATCAGCCTACACCAGCATATGCAACACAATCCACACATGCCCACCATCAGCCTACACCAACATATGTAAGACCATCCACACAGGCCCACCATCAGCCTACACCAACATATGCAACAACATCCACACAGGCCCACCATCAGCCTTCTCCAGCATATGCAACACCATCCACACAGGCCCACAATCACCCTACACCAGCATATGCAAGACAATCCACACAGGCCCACCATCAGCCTACACCAACATATGCACCGCCATCCACCCAGTCCCAGCATCAGACTACACCAACATATGCAACACCATCCACACAGGCCCACCATCAGCCTACACCAACATATGCACCGTCATCCACACAGGCGCCCCATAAGCCTACACCAGCATATGCAACACCATCCACACAGGCCCACCATCAGCCTACACCAACATATGCAACGCCATCCACACAGGCCCACCGTCAGCCTACACCAGCATATGCAACACCATCCACACAGGCCCACCATCAGCCTACACCAACATATGCAACACCATCCACACAGGCCCACCATCAGCCTACAACAGCATATGCAACACCATCCACACAGGCCCACCATCAGCCTACACCAACATATGCACCGCCATCCACACAGGCACACCATCAGCCTACACCAGCATGTGCAACACCATCCACACAGGCCCACCATCAGCCTACACCAACATATGCAACACCATCCACACAGGCCCACCATCAGCCTACACCAGCATATGCAACACCATCCACACAGGCCCACCATCAGCCTACACCAACATATGCAACACCATCCACACAGGCCCACCATCAGCCTACACCAGCATATGCAAGACCATCCACACAGGCCCACCATCAGCCAACACCAACATATGCAAGACCATCCACACAGGCCCACCATCGGCCTACACCAGCATATGCAACACCATCCACACAGTCCCACCATCAGCCTACACCAGCATATGCAACACAATCCACACATGCCCACCATCAGCCTACACCAACATATGTAAGACCATCCACACAGGCCCACCATCAGCCTACACCAACATATGCAACAACATCCACACAGGCCCACCATCAGCCTTCTCCAGCATATGCAACACCATCCACACAGGCCCACCATAAGCCTACACCAACATATGCAATACCATCCACACAGGCCCACCATCGCCCTACACCAACATATGCAACACCATCCACACAGGCCCACAATCACCCTACACCAACATATGCATCGCCATCCACACAGGCCCACCATCAGCCTACACCAACATATACAACACCATCCACACAGACCCACCATCAGCCTACTCCAACATATACAACACCATCCACACAGGCCCACCATCAGCCTATACCAACATATGCAACACCATCCATCAGCCTACACCAACATATGCAAAACCATCCACACAGGCCCACCATCAGCCTACACCAACATATGCAACATCATCCACACAGGCCCACCATCACCCTACAACAACATTTGCAAGACCATCCACACAGGAACACATCACCCTACACCAACATATGCAACACCATCCACACAGACCCACCATCAGCCTACACCAACATATACAACACCATCCACACTGGCCCGCCATCAGCCTATACCGACATATGCAACACCATCCACACAGGCCCACCATCAAGTTACACCAACATACGCAACACCATCCACACAGGCCCGCCATCAGCCTACACCAACATATGTAACATCATCCACACAGGCCCACCATCACCCTACACCAACATATGCAAGACCATCCACACAGGCCCACCATCACCCTTCACTAACATATGCAAGACCATCCACCAAGGCACACCATCATCCTACACCAACATATGCAACATCATCCACACAGGCACACCATCACCTTACACCAACATATGCAACACCGTCCACACAGGCCCACAATCACCCTACACCAACATATGCAACACCATCCACATAGGCCCACCATAAGCCTACACCAACATATGCAACACCATCCACAGAGGCCCACCATCACCCTACACCAACATATACCACAAGACCATCCAAACCAACCGAAGGTTAGACCTCGGCAGAGGCGTTGCTAGGGGGGCGGGGCAGAGGGGGATATAGCTCCAGGTCTATTTGGTTGTAGACCCGGATAGAAGCTCAGGGGCTACAACAAAAATGCTAACTAGCCCCGTGTCCCGACAGTCCCAACATTAGCGTAGCCCCGGATCTTTTCCAGATCGAGCAACACCCCTGCACCTCGGAGAGCCTGGGCGTAAATTGGTAGGGCCGAGCGTCCGGCCCGGCACCTAGGGCCAAGCACGAGCAGAGCCTGGAAATTCAGCTAAAGGGGTTGGGGAAGCAGCAAAAAGAGCTAAAGGGACAAGGAACGAGGGCTGCAATGTACTGGGGCATAACAAGGGGATCATGAGGGTAAGAACAGGGGCTAGGGAAGAATAGGAGCTGGAAGGGACAGGTGCAAGAAAAGAGGCTAAACGGGACCGGGGGATCAACACAAGGGAGTAACTAACGGAGTGAGGATCAACAAAGGGGCAAAATGGACTGGGGGCAACAGAAGAGACAAAATGGATCTGGGACAGCTAAAAGGGTTAAGGGTCAAAAAAGGGGCAAACCAGGACTGGGGTCAAGAGAAGGGGCAAAACAGGTCTGGGGCAGATAAAGTGGTTAAGGGATAAAAAAGGGGCTAAATGAGACTTGGGGTAAATAGAAGGGGCTAAATCTGTCTGGGGCAGTTCAAATGGTTAAGGGTAACAAAAGGGGACACATAGGACTGTGGGGTCAAGAGAAGGGGCAACAAAAGGAGCCAAAAAGTACTGGGGTTAAGAGAAGGGGCAAAACGTGTCTGGGACAGTTAAAATGGTTAAGGACAACAAAAGGGGACACATGAGACTGGGGGGGTCAAGAAAAGGGGTACAAAGGGTCTTGGGGCAGCAGCTTAAGTGTCTACAAAAGGTGCTGAATGGAACTGGGGTGAAAGAGACACAGCAAAATGGGTCTGGGCAGCTAAAGGGGCTAAATGAGACATGGGTCAAGGAAAGGGAAAAAATGGGACACGGGGCAGCTTATATGGTTAAGGGGCAACAAAAGGGGCTGAATGGGACTTGGGATCAAGAGAAGAGGTAAAAACATGTCTAGGGCAGCTAAAGGGGCTACATGGGACTGGGGGTCAAGGAAAAGGGCAAACTGGGCCTTGGGCAGCTAAAATGGTTAGGGGACAACAAAAGGAGCTAAATGGGACTGAGGGTCAAGGAAAGGGGCAAATCAATTCTGGGGCAGCTAAAAGGATTAAGGGGCAACACAAGGTGCTAATAGGACTGCGGTCAAGAAAATGGGCAAAATGGGTCTGGAGCAGATAATGGGGTTGGGATAAGAAAAGGGGTTAAATGGTACTGGGAGGGGCAATAAAAGGTGCTAGTCGGCAACAAAGGGGCTCACTTATCTTGTCAAATTTGCCACTGCTCCTGCTTCAGAGCACCACCAGGAAGTGTTCCAGTCCTGCCTCAACCAATCAATGAGTGTCTGGGGCGGCTTCAAAAAAGAATACACACTCCTGTTGTGCCGGAAGCACATACAGAAGCAGGTCTGCCTGAGTTCTTGTCCCGGTCGGTTGACTTTCTGTCCTGTCCCAGCCAATATATGAGTGGCTGGGAATGGACTGGTAGTCAGGCAACGGGGATCTGTAGACATGCAGACTCGCTCCGCTTTGGAGCTTGTCTCTTTTGTTTATTTTCTGAAAAGACAACTGGGTCGGCTCCCGGTGGAGCTCATGGCCGGCCCCTGCTCTGGACAGGCACTGATCTGAGAGGGTGGTTAGGCAAGAGCCCTAAGTGGGGGTGAGGCTGGCCTGAGCCCCACCAGACTTGCCCAGCTCTACCAACGATCTGACTATGTCATTTTACTCACATTCCTCCATATGCACACACACACACACATGAGCGAGTGAACGTTGTGTGCATGCGCTTTGTGTTTGCTGGGCAAGGGGCAAAGATTTCTTTTTTAGGGGGGGCAAGCAGGAGGACATAGGGGGAAGGGTGCACAGAATTTATTTTACTGGGTATCAATGACAAAGCAAGGATGATACGATTTGATATGCTGTGGCATTTATAAAGCGCCTGTGCACAAGTGTTTCTAGACGCGAAAAAAGCAAGTCATTATGTGGCTAGTGTCACAGCAGCCCGTTGGTCGCTGTGGCACTGATGCTGTAAGAGACCATGAACAGTCCATTACACAATGTTATGAGCAAAGGTAGCGCCTGTGCCATTATTCTGTATTGCGAATGGTCTAGTTAATTTCCAAGATGGCCACTCGCATCGCGTCTCTTCCTCTTATGCCGGCAGACAAGCAACGCTCATCGTATTGCAACCCTGATTGATCCCGCTTTAGGTAAGACGCTGAGTTTTCCTTTCTAGCCTTGACACTTTTGCAGTCCCCCTTTCGCTCCACTCGATTCTCCCGCTGCATTGTATTCTTCTCTGGTTCAACGCCCTGCCCCACCATGGCCCTTCCTCCTTCTGCCTCTGGCTTGCTACTACCATTACCATTCCAACTCGGTACCCTGTTCTATCATAACAGCTTTTGACTCCTTCCACTTTCCTCCCTGAGACCCCTGCTTCCATTTCAGAGAATACTCATCAACTCTCTGCCACTAATGTGCGATTCCACTGCCCACAATTGGATGTTATCATTCAAGAGATCCTTTGTACTGCTAACATCTAGCTGAGGGTTTTTATGCCGTTTGGCTTTCCCTCAAGCACCTGGACAAAATCCTATCTGTCTGCCACTCTGTCCTATGTGTTGGGCAGGAAAGACCCAAGTCTCCCCGAAGAGGGTCCGACTCATCAGATTCAGGTGAGAGTTTACAAGGCCAAAAGGATACTTCTGACATGGCTCAAATGCAGGAATTGATTAATGCCGTACAAGGACTTTCTGCTGAAGTGCAGACACTGAAGGCAGAAAACGCTGCTTTAATACACATGATTATGGCAAGAGGCTCATTGTCCTCCGACGCTCCTGTAGGCAGGCTTACTTCTGAGAAATGTGATGGTACACCCCAGCGTTTAAAAGAGTTCCTGGACTCCTCTACTGTCCATATTCTATTCAGAGACACAACATTCACCACAGACAAAAGATTCAACTAATCCTGAAGAACCAATGCAGATAGGAGCGGCCAGAGGACCACTGACACCAAGAGGAAAGACAGAGAAGACGGGACCAAGGCCTCTGCTGGTACTGTGGTACCAAAGGTCATCTCTTATGTGACTGCCCTGAAGTTCCTCCCAGGAAACAGGGAAACTTAAGACCCTGTCCTTAGTAGGGACTAGAGACCGGAGTATCATTGTAAGTCCCTACATCCATATCACTACATTCAAAGAACCTATGGACGACCGTCTCATGATATTACAAGAGGTTCTACAAAGAGTAACCAAGAGCCCCATCACTGCTCCCACATTGTTGGACTGTGGGGCAGCCGGAATGTTCATGGGCAGTGAGTGGGCAAGAAAAAAGGGAATCCCCTTAGTTGAAAGGGCTGAGACGCAAACGGTTGAAGGAGCGGAGTGCCAGCCGTTGTGTTCCGGTCCATCACCAAACAGACCGTTCCCCTCAGGATGGATATCAACCAACATAAAGAAGAACTTATCTTTGACATAATCCGAGCTTCTTATTCTTGGAACACCATGGTTGTGGTATCACAATCTGCTCATACATTGGACAGACAACACGGTTCAATAATTCTCTCCCTTGTGTAAGGATCAATGTTATGAGATACCACACGTCTCTGATACTGGCCTTGCTTCAGTCTTGGGTCCCAGCCTGGCCTATTCTCTCATACAAAAGGTCAGCATGATACTGGCAGAATATCATGGTTACCTGGAGGTATTTGAAGACAGATTACCACGTGAACCTCTGCCTCATCGTCCAGAAGACTGCTCAATGTACATCAAACCAGATGCAGTGGTCCCATTCGGTAGGATGTATTCCTTATCCGTACTGGAAAAGGAGGCCTTGCATAAATGTCTCGATGTCAACTTCAAGAATGGCCTAATCAGGGAATCAAAGTCTTTGTTACTCACCACACTGTATCTGCTAGAAGCGTCCCACGACCAGCGAGTGGAACTAGTAGGCAGAACCTCTTGCACTCGACAGCTAGCCTGACTTCACCAAGATCTCCAAAGGTCAGGCCACCTCAACTTGAGGGAACTCTTTTTTACAATACATCCCTCTGCTGTTCTAAGAGTAGACAGGCAGAGGTGTTGATCATACAAAAGAGCGGGGAACATGCACACTGCCAAACCAATGCTGCAAGAAAAACACACAGAGCAGGGTAACGCCAATATGGAGAGAAGAAATGGTTGTAGAGGTGCACACACTGAGTGTTATACTTATAGCATTAAAATATCGTAAATATAATTTACTGATATATTCAGGTGCTCCTGTGTGAGTCTCGGCTACAAGATTTATATTAAAGTTACAAAGTGAAAGGTCCTCCAACTGATTGGGGGACAACAACAGGGCACACTATCGACTGACCCAAGTCAGCAAATAAATCTTTGTGTAGATAATTTAATCAAAGTTTTACAAAAAAAAGACAATATTTCATAAAAGATATTTCCACATATATGATAATTCAGTCAAAAATATATTCATGTAATAGCCCAATTACTTGATAGGATTCAAATAAAAACATATTTGTTCGTTCTTTGATGATAAAACATTAAATACAATCATTTGCTGATTTGAGCAATTTACAAAGCAAAAACGCAAAGATGCATTTGTATCATTCTATCTGACCAAATGTTCGCGTAATTTCATAGCAGTTGGGAACAATACAGTTGTACGACGTGTTTCGGGCATACCCCTTCATCTGGTACAAAATCAGCTTGGATTTCTGAAAATAAACTAATAGTTTTTATGTTTTAATATCTGATTTGATATTCTAGTGACTGATTTACAGAAATTGTTACTTTCTACAGAGTTTATGATAGACTGACCTGTGTCCTTCTAGTGTTGACCAAATGTTGGCAAGAGGTTGATACAATATGGTCCACTTAAGTGAGCCG
Source organism: Ambystoma mexicanum (assembly GCF_040938575.1). Lineage (NCBI taxonomy): Eukaryota > Metazoa > Chordata > Amphibia > Caudata > Ambystomatidae > Ambystoma > Ambystoma mexicanum. Next base: position 1,195,585,303 of record NC_090936.1, on the reverse strand, counting down.
GAAGATTGACTGCATACTAGGCAGTAAAAAGTCATAGAATATGTCTTTTAGTCAAAATATGGCATGACCGTGTGTGGAAACCAGTCGCTTAATGAAGTACTGGGTCCCACTCCACAGTCATTATTTTTTTAAGATTAACTTTCAAGGTGGTACTCACTGATTAAACAGTGGCTGTTAATCACTGAGTCATTTGTATGATCTTTCTTTGGTGTGTTATATGCCTCCTGGGTGTTTCTGGAACTTCTATACAGGTTAAAAAGGATGATATGACTCGTGCCAGTGACATCTACATGGGCACTTTCTAGCACTATTGATAAATCCTCAATATTTCACATGTAATGATGCTTACCGCTGCTTCTCCATGCAGTAGGGACGTGCATGTATTTGAAAGCATCCGTCAGCCTCGTGGTATATTATTCAACTGGAGCGCGTCAGCTCGTTTTCAGTCGGGGAGAGCCTGTAAATTCCGAATAAACAGATGTTTGCTTATAGTGTCTGCTGTTCTTCTATACATTCATTATGATTCGCAAATGATAGAGCACTTTCTGCTTTTCCGTGCGAGTGCCGCAGACAGTGTGTCTGCAAAGTTGTCTGTTGGGTATACGGTTGTCAGGGAAACCTGAGTGTTGTCTAGTCGATATATGTATGACTACTTCCTGCTTCTGCAGAGCGCCATCTTAGAATGGTGTTGGTAGACAGAACTATTCATACATTGCTCTTTGTATGGTCATCATCCATGAATAGAGTGATTATGACAGCGAGTTACTGACCTGCTTACTTCTTCCTGGTATATTCGTCATATACATGGGTGAATATTTGAACTAGACGAGCAAACTTGGTGAAAGTAATTTATTAGGTGCGGTTAAACGCACAATGATAGAATTCCTTATTCCTTTTGCTCCATGTGTTGCTTTCATATTTTAAAGCAATAAATAATTGTTATGCCTCATTAGAGGTTTCGGATTTTCGAATATTTTGTTGGTTTGAGTCAAATTAGAAATCAAACCGTATTCGTCTTTTATGAAAAAACAGCATGTCACTGGATAAACAGGATACTCAGTGATGTGCATTTGATAGTATTCATAGGGAGCCTAACCTCCAGTTTGATGTACTAAATATCGCGTCATTGTGCACTGATCTGATTTTTTTTATTTTGTTTATAATCACAGGTGGCAACTCATATCCCAATCCACATGAATTCCTTTTGGAAACATTGTGTTTAATCGATCAATCCAGAATAATTCATGCTGAAGGAGTTGTTTTGTGAGATTAACTCCTCTTCTCGGTGGGGTAACGTAATCCAAGATGATGAATTTTATCTGTGCAATTGAATGTGATTCCTTCAGGAAGTGTTGAGCTACTGGTGATCTTTCATTCTTTAAGCAAATATTTGACTTGTGTTCCGACCAGCGACTCCAACGTAAAAGATTCTGCATCGGCACTTAATCCCATATATTATGTTTTTTGTGTCGCATGTGGAGGTGTGACGTAATTTGATTTCAATTTGATCCACACCTTGGAGGCTTATAACACGCAAAAGAAAGATCATACAAATGGCTCAGTGATTAACAGCCACCGTATAATCGGTGAGTGCCATTTTGAAAGTTAATCTTGACAAGATAATGCCTGTGGAGTGGGTCCCAGCGCTTAATTAGGGGACTGGTTCCCACACACGGTCATGCCATATTTTGACTAAAAGACATATTCTATGACTTTGTTCTGCCTAGTATCCAGTCTACAATCTTTTGGATCACTAAAGTGGACCATATTGTATCAACCTCTTGCCAACATTTGGTCAACACTAGAAGGACACATGTCAATCTATCATTAACTCTGCAGAAAGTAACAATTTCTGTAAATCAGTCACTAGAATAGATATTAAAACACAAACTATTTGTTTGTTTTCAGAAATCAGAACGGATTTTGTACCTGATGAAGGGCTGTATTGTACCCAACTGTTATGAAATTACGTGAACATTTGTTCAGATAGAATGATACAAATGCATCTTTGCATTTTTGCTTTGAAAATTGCTCAAATCAACAAATTATTGTATTTAATGTTTTACCATCAAAGAAAAAAACAATATATTTTTATTTGAATCCTGTCAAGTTATTGGGCTATTACATGTGTATGTTTTTGACTGAATTATCATATATGTGGAAATTTCTTTCATGAAATATTGTCTTTTTTTTTGTATAACTTCGATTAAATTATTGACACAAAGATGTATTTGCTGACTTGGGTTAGTCGATAGTGTGCCCTGTTGTTGCCCCCCAATCAGTTGGAGGACCTTTCACTTTGCAAATTTAACACCAATATGGAACCAACAGTACAGGGACGTAACTACTTTTACTGTAGTAATACCTTAATAGTAGTCATGCTAGAGCATATGGATTCTGAACCCATAAGGAGAATCAAAAAATACTATGAATCCCTAAAAAGCTAATCCCCTAAACGCACCACCACAGTCAATGTAAGGAATTGTGCTTACCACCAAGGTGTGTGTTGAATCAACTAATGGGTACTTAACAGAAGAAACAGAGGGGATACAATAACAAAGAGGAAAGTTAGTATAGGAAGAAATAACCTGGGTGGCACGAGGGACACACTAGTAGCGGGTTGGTGCACTGGGCAGCAAAGCGTTCAGTAGTGCACGTATTGTTTGGTCCAAATAAGTCCAAAATGTAATCACTACAGAGTGTGATGTGGTGGTGGAGATTGAGGTTCAGCAGCCTGCAAGAAAGAGTTCAAAATTCTTGAAAAGGTGAGTTAACAAGCCAGATATATATATGTGTATGAGATAAGACATGCAAGTAATGAATGTCTTGTGGAGTATAGCTGAGTGCAAGCAGCGTACACTGACAATTACTAAAGTTGCAGCAGAAGGAAAATTGAGATCTTATGGTGTATCAGAATGAGGCAATGGAATTTGGTAGCGGTCCGTGGTCAGAAACTAGGAGGACACTGAAGGCAGAATCACGAGACAAGCACAATCCAGTAACGTTCCGAGGTTGATGGCCATGCGGGTAAAACAGGAAGCAGAATTGTCCGGCAAAGGAGTCCAGAAGCGTTCCGTGAGTCAGGAGGATATAGGCTTCGAATTACAGGATGAGGCGGAAAGAAGTCCAGGGAACGTTGCAGAATGAGGAATCAAGCAATTAGCACAAACAATTCCAAGTAACGCTACAATTAGAAGCTCCGCCTACATGCTATCGCTGGATTTATGCGATAGCATGTAGGCGGAGTTTGCACGGAAGCGTAGCCGGTGAGAACAGCTGACATGTCACATGACACGGGATGTGCGCCTTTGTTGACAATCTCCATGGCAACCACCATTGCTGCCAGATGGAAACTCTCGCGCACCGTTTTACTTTGCAAAGCTGCTGCAGGGAAAACAGTGTAAGTAAGCGCTGTTGGTTGAGAGTTTGCCCATGTGTAACAGTCTTCAGCAGGAGCCTCGATTTTCTCATCCCAAAAAAGCTGCCACAGAACTTAGGCCTTGCAGAGACTATATGGGCCTTAACCAGATCACAAAGAAGGACAGATACCCGATGCCCCTAATCAGTGACATCTTAGAAGCAGTACAATCAGCTGTGATGTTTACAAAACTTGACCTACAAGGAGCTTACTATTTGCTCCGTATTAAAGAGGGAGAACAGTGGAATATCACCTTCTGCACGCCATTTGGTCATTTTGAATGCCAGGTCATGACTATTTGTTTAGTCAGAGCACCCGCCAGGCTTTTTCTGATATTTGTTTCCACTATGTTATTGTTTACCTGGATGACATTTTGATTTATTCAACATCACTTACAGCTCATCGAAAACATCTAACTGAATTACTGAACCGTCTACACAAGAACAATACAATTTCTGTTCGATTTCCGGCCTGTGCCTTATCTCGTATTCATCCTTTCTAATACAGGCATCAAAATATACCCAAGGATGACTTCTACTATACAAGGATGGCAGTCCCCAACTTCAGTTAAAGAAATACAATGATTTCTGCGGATGGCCAATTTCTATAGACCATTCATTAATCAATGTTCAGATACGGTCCTTCCAATGACCAAACTTCTCAACAAACGGGTCACTTTCCATTGGACGAAGCAGCGGAACATGTGTTTGAATCACTTAGGAGAGGTTTTTATTTTGCTCCTATAGTCTGCCAACCCGATCAAACTGAAACCTTCATTGTTGGGAGCGATGCCTCCTAGGGAGCTCTAGGAGCAGCTTTTAAACAGAAGGGGATTGACTTGGAACATCCAGTGGCCTTTTTCTCTCTCACTTTAACCCTCAGTAAGGTAAAATATTCAGTAATGGAAAAATAACTTCTGGCAATTCGAGCAGCATGTACCAGGCAGGCTAGGTGGGCTTATTTTTTCCCAAAACGGTTTCAGAAACACCTACATCCTTCAAAACCCATAGCCAACGCTCTGTCTAGAAAGGAAGAAGAGAGAAGGGAAGAACCCCTCTTATCTGAAAGGATTTTAGGTAACAAGACGTTTATATCTGAAGTCTTTTCTCTTCTGCAAAAGATCAAAGAAGCTTTCCTAATTCCAGTCAATCAAAGGCCATTTCAGGATAACAATCGGCTCAAATTACAAAATGATTTATATTACTATCTGGACCAACTTGTGATTCCCACCTCGTCACTACAAACCAAAATCTTATTGTGGTGCCATGACAACCACACCGTTGGTCACAAGAGCATAGCATCCACCTTGGATCTTGTTTCCTGCTCCTTTTGGTGGCCTACCCAGAATCAGTACATCAGAGAATACGTCTTATCCTGCACTGTTTGGGCTCTGAGTAATGTTACTTCCAAACCTATCGGAAAGCTGGAACAGGCTTTTGTTCACTAGGACAATGGACCCACATCTCTTCCGAGTTTATAGTAGACCTTCAAGAGGGTACACTGCCATAATGGTTACAGTAGACTCATTTATTATGATGGCTCATTTTACTCCACTGCCAGGTGTTCCATCCGCTCCTGACATGGCTGTTGCATTCCCCAAGGACATTTTTTGTCTGCACAGTCTGGCTGAGTTGATAACCACTGATAGAGGATCTCGATTCACCTCAAAGTTCTGGAGAACCCTTTGTGATCTACTGGGCATAGAAAGAGCCTTATCCTCCGTTATCACCCCAAACTACTGGACTCGGGAGAATAGCTCAGGGACAATGCACTCGCCATGGAAGCAAGACAGCTCGGAGCAACACAGGTTCAATCCTGAGGTCCGCGCTTAGAAACCTCTGGGTATTAAGCATGTTATAAATAACCAATTACAATTACAATTACAATGACTCTAGAACAGTATCTACGTTGTTATACCACCAATGTACAAGACTCCTGGTCAGACATGATTCCCATCGCAGAATTTTCGTATAACAATACAGTTCACTCAGCCACCAAAATGATTGATATCTATTGTAGCTTAGGCTACATCCCAAGATATTTCTGGAGACCGTATGTCCACCTTCAAAGATTCCCACCCAGAATGAATTCTTAAAGACAAAAAAAGAAAATCACAAGGCAGCATATCAACAAATTCAGATGCCTGAGGAAAGAAACAAGAAATGTGCAGATCAGAACAGACGCGATAACCCTGATCGGAAGAAGGTTGTCTATTACGTATCTCCCCAAATGGATTGGACTCTCTACATTTTCTCCATGATATGTGATATGTAGGTCCATTTTCCATATCTGCCAAGATCAACCCTGTGGCCTTTAAACTCCAACAACCTCACTCATGGAGATGTATTCATCCTGTTTTTCACTCGACTCTGCTGAAGAAACAAAGACCAAATACATTCCATGATCGCAGAGGATCATTTAAACAAGAACCGCCTATTTCTGAACCAGAGGAGTACGAGGTCTCAAAGATTTGTGATTCCTGATACCTCAGAGGTTCCTTACAGTATCTGGTTATCTGGAGAGGGTATACCATTTCAGAACACACCTGGGAACCAGGATCTCATCTTCATGCACCCATTTTAATTAGTCCATTCTACGGGCGGCATCCCTTGAAACGGGGACCCGTTCGGATGAGAAGGGGGCATACTGTCACACCAGCCCACTGTTCGCTGTGGCACCGATGGTGTAAGGGAAAACAAACAGTTAATTGCATAATGTTATGAGCAAAGGCAGCACTTGTGCCTTTTAGCTGTTTTGCAAATGGTCTAGTTAATTTCCAAGATGGCCGCTCGCATTGCGTCTCTTCCTCTTATGCCAGTAGACACACATCGCAATGCAATCCTGATCTCTCCTGCTTTGGGTAAGATGCTGAGTTTTCTTTTCAAGCCTTGACAGCTTTGCAGTCCCCGTTTTGCTCCGCTCTATTCTCCCTCTGCATTGTATTCTTCTCTGCTTCCACTCCCTGCTCTTCCCTGACCCTTCCTCCTTCTGCCTCTGGCTTGCTACTATCGATACCATTCCAACTCGGCACCCTGTTCAATCATTACGGCACAACGTGTGATTCCACTGCCAACAATTGGATATTATCATTTGAGAGATCCTTTCTACTGATAGCATCTAGATGAGGGTTTTTAAGCCTTTTGGCTTTTCCCTGAAGCTCCTGGACAAATCCTATCTGTCTGCTACTCTGCCCTATGTGTTGTCATCTATAGGAGGTTGTAGTTGCAGCGGCTCAGGATAGGCCCTATCTCTACCAAGAATCACTTTGAAACAAGACAAAAACATGAAAGGAAAGACCAAAGGCATTTATTTATTTTATTTATTTATTTATATTTCTATAGCGCGCAAGCAGCCCAGGGGCATTGAGGCGCTGTTACTTGCAATAACTTAGTTACATGGTACACATGATAGCGATTGTTGACACATTATGAATAGTACAGGAAATCATACTGTTGTTACAGATATTGCATTTGGTCGTTTATTACAACATATATGATAAGTATTCATGCTGATGTGTCGGATCTTATGTGAAGAGGGTAGTTTTCAAAGTTTTGCGGAAGGTGGTGAGGGAGTCCTCACCACGGATAGTGGGAGGTAGGGCATTCCAATGAGTGGGCGCGAGATAGGGGAAGCTGGATTCGCCCGCTTTTACTCTTTTTACTAGTGGCACAGAGAGCATGTTGGTGTACGGTGATCTGGTTGGCCTGGTAGTGGAGACAGGGTGGATCCTTTGAGAGAGGTAGGCTGGAGCAGTGAGGTGAATGCACTTGTGGGTCAGTGTCAGGGCTTTGAATACGATCCTTTCCTTTATTGGGAGCCAGTGGGCTAGTTTTCTGGCTTCAGAGATGTGTTCTCTTTTAGCAATGCCTTGGGCTGCATGGAGAGCATTGTTCTGTATTACTCGTAGTCTCTCTAAGTTTTTGTTGGAGGTTCCTAGAAAGAGTATGTTGCAGTAGTCTAGCCTAGAGCCGGTGATGGCTCTGGCTATGTTGGTGCAATTCTCTTTGGAGAGAAAGGGTCTGATTGCGTTGATTAGTTTGGTATGATATGCAGCTGCAGAGGCAATTGCGTTGACTTGTCTATCCATGGATAGGCTGGAGTCCATGTAGACTCCCAGAGTTTTGACAGAATCGGAGACCGGAATTTTAATGGAGTCAATGGTGAAGTGGCTGAATTGGAAATCTAGATTTTTTAGCGTGTCGGCGGAACCTACCAGGAGGAGTTCCGTCTTGTCAGAGTTGAGGCATAGTCCCTTGTCTGCCATCCAGGCTTGGATGGTGTTGTAGAGGTTGTTGAGGGTCAGGGAATCAGTGTCATAGTTACCTGTGAGAGTGAGGAGGATCTGAGTGTCGTCGGCGTAGTTGGTGTAGGAGATGCCCATAGCGTTGAGTATGAGGAAGAGGGGTCGTGTGAAGATGTTGTATAGGGTGGGGGAGAGACAGGAGCCTTGGGGTACACCACATAGTATAATGGTTGGTGATGCGGCGGCTAGGTCAGAGAATACTTGCATGGTTCTGTCTTGTAAGAAGGAGGTGATCCATGCTGTGGCCTCTGGGGAGAATTTGGCAGTGGAGGAAAGGTGGTGGCATAGCATGCCAAGATCCACGAGGTCGAAGGCCGCGGATAGGTCAAGGAGTAGGAGAAGTGTTGGTTTACCCATGTCTCTAGCATCGTCCATCTGGTTTTTCAGGTCAAGTAGGGCGGTTTCGGTCCCGTGTCTGGGGCGGAAGCCAGATTGGTGGAGTGCAAGGAGTTTGTTCTCTTCAATGAAGTGATGGACCTGCAGGTAGGCTGCTTTGTCCAATATTTTGAGGAGGAATGGGACAGTGGTGATGGGTCTGTAGTTGTTGGGGGAGGTGGGATCGAGAGTTGGTTTTTCCAAAAGAGGGCGGACCCAAGCTTCCTTGAGGGAGGCGGGGACTTTCCCTGTGGTAAAGGAGGCATTCACAAAGGCTGTTAGGAAGGGAGCTAGCGCTTCCGTGCAGTCTTTGATAATGGAGGCTGGGCAGGCATCACCTTTGCAGTTAGAGGGCTTGATGTTCCTCATAATGTTGATGATGTCTTTTTCTTGAATGGGTTTGAAGGAGAAGGGTAGGGGGGCATCCGGGACAGGTGGTGGGATAGGGATATGCATATTGGGTAGGGCTTGTTTAATGGCTAGTATTTTGCTTTTGAGGAGGCTTAATTTGGTTTGCATGGCCGTTTGTATTTCATCACACCAGTCTTTGTCTTTGGTGAAATTCTGGGGGGCAGGAGTGGGTGTCTCGAGCTCTCTGAAAATGGCGAAGATTTCTTTTGTGCTAGATTGGTCTTCCGAGATTCTGGATTCAAAGGATGTGGCCTTTGCTTGGGTGATTGCCTTTTTGTATTTGGTGGATAGGGCTTTAAAGATCATCTTGTCTTTTTCAGAGTGGGACGTTTGCCACTGTGTGAGTCCGGCTTTTTTCTCGTTGCAGAGTGTGAGGAGCTCAGGGGTGAACCAAGAGTTGGAATGGGTAGTGGGTTTGGATTTGCGAGGTTTGAGAGGGGCAATGGAGTTGATAGCTGCTTTGATGGCAGTATCATAGGTTGTTCCGAGTGTTTCCTGGTCTGATGAAAAAGGTGGTCTGAAGGCTGGGCCTTGGAGGAAGGGCAGTAGCCTTTCCTTAGTGAGCTGGCGGGAGCTTCTGGTGAGGCAAGGAGGGAGCGGTTGAGGTAAGGGGGCAGCAGGGGAGCTGGTGGTGAGGATGCTAAAGGTGATGATGTGGTGGTCAGACCACGGGGTGGGATTGATGCCTGTGATGATGAGTGGGCAGTTGTGCTGTGCTATGCAGTCGAGCGTTCTGCCCTGAGTGTGAGTTGGGCTAAGTATGGTGTTCTTTTAGCCTAGAGCATTGAGGGCAGAGTCAAGGGATTTGGCTGCTACGTCCTTACTATCCCGGAGCCCTAGGTTGACATCCCCGGGGAGAATGGCTTTAGACTGTTTTTTGAGGTTGTCAGAGAGGAGGTGGATGAGAGAGGCTTGGAAGTCTCCTGTTGGGCCTGGAGGGGGGTAGATAGTGTGCACAGTAATGGTGCAGTGGGGAGAGAGGGTTATTTTGACTTGGAGGTAGTCGCTGTTGTTGTTGGTCAGGGATTTCTCTACCTTTCTGATAGAGAGGGAGTCTCTGGCAATAATTGCTACACCTCCACCGATCTTGTCTAGTTATGGAATAGCCAGTGGGTAGGGCGAGGGAGAGCGCCGGGCCGGAGGCCTCATGTAGCCATGTTTCTGAGATCATGAGTAGATCTAGGTCGTGGGAGGTTAGGAGGTCGTGGATGTCTAGGGCGTGGGCATTGATGGACCTAGCGTTAATCATGGCGCATTTCAGGTGGGGTTCAGTAGTGGCTGGGTGGGGGTTCATGATGAGAGAGGGTTTGGTGGAGGGGGGGTGGAGCTCTGGGTGTTAGGGGAGATGCACAACCCAGATTTTACACTGGGGGGCTCATTTTCAGAGGTGGTGGACACAGGTGGCATAGCATTTGGCACACTAGCATTCAAAATGGTGGTAGAAGAATTGCACATCACAGATTCTACACTGGGGGGCTCATTCCCAAGATGGTCTGACTCATCAGAAGCAGGTGAGAGCTAGACTGGCAATTTGGTGCAGCTAGTCTAGCCATTTCTTACTGTGGCTTGACATTTTGTATTCTGCATCTACACTAAAGCAAGCATGATTGGTGTTATTATGTGGCTAGATTGGCATTTTGATGCTGCCAGTATAGCTATTTCTTCCTGTGGCATGACATTTTTAACTGGGCCTCTATTTTAAAGCAAGCAGAATAAGTGTTAATATTTGGCAAGATTGGCATTTTGGTACAGCCAACCTAGCCATATCTTACTGTCTTTCTGGGCCTGTATGAAAATGTGAACATGGTAAGTGTTATTACATATCTAGACTGGCCTGCATTGCTGCAGCCAGTTTAGGAATGCTTTCTTATCGTTGAATGGCATTTTAGTGGCAAATCTAAAAAGGAGTATGTTCTGACCTGGGTATAATGGCGTATATTAGCAGAGCCGGCCTGGACATGTTTTCTTATAATATCACTACTGGTATCATGTGCAAAGCCAACAGCAATATGGACACATTGTCTTATAGTATCATTGCTGGCATTATGTGCAAAGCAAACATGAGTCTGTCCTTACGTGGGAATACTGGCATATATTAGTGCAGCCAGCATGGAAATGTATAGGGTGTTATTATACTGTCATATATTGTGGGGAAAGGCATCATGAAAATGCGTTGGGAAATGCTCCTGTGCACTGTTGGTGACTTGCATCTACTGGATTTTTTCATGAGTTGCCCTACAAAAACGATTGCAAACTGTCTGGATTTGTGTCACATTTTTCACAAAAAGTGTGCTGTTTAATGCACGGTTTTAGCCCATTATTCCAAAAATGTTCTTGGTGTGGTGAGAGAGGGAACCACCCCGAACCGTCCATGGAAGGTTTGGGATCCCTCGCTACACTCGGTTGCTTTTGCATATTTGTGGAAATAAGTATGCCTTCCCCTCCCCCAATTACAATATGCAAGAGCCATCACCGTGACCCCCAAGCTTAACCCATCTTATGCACTAGGCATAAACACTTACCGTCAACTCACAATACCATCCACACATGTTCGACAACTGCCCATGCCATAATAGCTACATTAGGCCACCATCTGCACACAGCCCTCTCAAAATCTGCATGTGTGATGTGAAATGCAAATGGCACAACACTCTTGTAGTGTATGTGTGTATTCCTAATATGTCATTTGTAATACCAGCATACTAAAACATGAGAGCGTGTAATGTGAAAATCGAATTGTGTACAACTCTTATCATGTATGTGTATTTGTAGAGTGTAATGCAAAATACAAACATGGACACATTGGATGTGTAGTGTGCAATACGAACATACGAACATGCAACTGAAAACTCATCTAAGAATAACACTTTCTGCTGCTGCACAAACGAATCATAGTGTACACAATGAATAATGCATAACCCCTGGATACTTGGGAATGGGGAAGGGTTAGCTATATGCCAGGAGCCTCCCAAGCAAAGGACCCTGTCTAACCAGCCTGGCCCTGGCCTCTTATCACATAAACACAGGCTACCATGCACATTGACATCCATACATACTGGACGTTTGGTCTGTACCGCTATGTCCATCACCATCCACACACACCGTCCGCCGTCATCCGCACCATATTCCACAAAGATACAACATGCCCCACTCCACTCAACACCCTTCACCAACCCATGCACCTTCTGACACCACCCTTCACCACCATACACTCTGTGCACCACCAACCATAACATGGGCTCCTGTCGCCATCACACCACCGTTCACATATAGCCACCACCAGCCTACACCACCATATGCACCCTATTCCACCATCCACTTGCCCAATACCGCTTACCACCCTCTGCCAAAATCCACAGCCATCCTTAACATCAATCAGCTCCCCCACAATCAGCAACCTTCATCACAATCTGCGTTCATCCGCAAAATCACAACCCATTGCCACAGTCCACACTCTCTTTCACAATCCACACGCCTTATTGTCAATAGGTACCTATGCTGTAACAAAAAAATCAATACAAATCAGTGAAAATATATATATATATACATATTTATAAGAAGTGCTTTGGATTAAAGTGCTATATAAACTCAAGAAACATATACATAAGTGGTAACTTTACTATCTATGACGTATCCAAACCTGTCGCTCTGCAAGGTGTAGCATGACACGCATCAGCCGGGTCATCTCCATCCCCCTAGCAACACCATTGCAAAACTCCACCCAGGTACATGATCTGACACCACCAAGCGGTGCCAGCCGTAATCGCAGTGGCCCACCCTCGCAAACTGGTAACCGCAGACCACAGTAATCACACAGCTCACATGAGCCATCCGCAGACTACGGACATATCTACGAACCGTTTGGACCTGGTGCAATGCCTCAATTAGGAATATGGTCACGCTCCACTAGGCGAAAGGCGACTGTAATCACAGCAGATCCTCATAGGGACACCTGCATTCCTCTAAATACACTGTGCACATCAACCTTTTACAGTGTATAAACTACCGATATGTCCACGAGTAAAATAGACATATAAATGAACCCACCGCTATCGCACACAATCCCGGCCTCCTCAGCACCTTCCCCATGCCCGACGTCTTAGGAGGCTTATTGTAGCGCAGCCAACCCACCTAACTGCTTATCTCGGCCTAAGCTCACACGCATTCTAAGCTGTAAGATATCCTCCCTTAACTTGAACCAAGTCATTACTTCTAAAAGCCCCTTTGTTTTAGCCTGTCTACTGCACCTATATGTATGAGGATTGCCAGCGAATTGCAATTAACGATAAGCGAGTAGCCACGGTATCACACCTAGAAGACAGTAGGACAACCGGTCTATTCAAAAAGCACTATGATAGCTTGTTCAAGACACTTAGAAGACCTATTGTGGCAACGCGGCTAATGCGCTTAGAGGACTCTCCCACAAGGACAACCTGATCAAACAGTGGCGTCAGTAACAAAGCTCCATCCGAGCCTCAAAGTACGTATAAACGCAACACTACAGTGGACATCTGCCGCCGCAGGCACGGCTACCCCCACACACGCATCAGAATGCAGTGACGACCTACGACAAATTTGCTCATAACACTTTCGTCTCCTTACAAAAGATTAAGCCTCAACACCTCTGCCATCAGAATAAAGTGACAATCTTTGACATGACAAACTTCGGTCCAGATGGACACATACAGAGTCTCCAGCACCCCTGCCCTCTCCTGACCTCCATCAGCACCCCCACATGCCTGTTCTCTTGGGTTGCTTAATGGAGCCCAGCCAGCAAACTTAATTTCTTATCTTGGCCAAATGCACCAACGCATTCTATGCCCTTTCTGAGATTTTTCCCTTACTCTGGACTGCGGTCCCTGTGGGCGTTCACACCACAAGCATGTTGAGACCATTGTAATGGCAAAAGGCGCTATATAAATGACTACTACAATCCAATACATATAAAGTAAAATCTACAAACATTTGAAATAGCAATTTTAAATGTACTATAGACACTCAATTTACATTCAATGTAGTCTCTCAAACCACAAATGGAACCTTAACTCGCACCACACAACTGCTTCACAACAATCCGAATTAATTAAATCACGAGTAGGTCATAGTTCAATGAAAAGGGCGCTGCGAAGTAGACTGCTTTGTATAGCGCCTTTTTTGACGAGTAAGTACGTTCCCATTTTAGGGGGGAGACCCCAAAGTGCGATTCATCACCAGGGGCGTTGCTAGGGGGGGGTTAAGGGGGCTCTAGCCCCTGATCTTTTGGTTGTAGCCCCGGATAGAATCTCAGGAGCTACACCCAAAACACTAGCTAGCCCCCGGTCCCAACAGTTCTGACATCAGCTTAGCCCCAGGTCTTTTCCAGACCTAGCAACACCCCTGTTCATCACTCACACCAGTGGCCGGCTATGCGTCACATTCACGTGCCTGCCGGCTGCCACAGTATTTATACACTGGGTTAGTGAATACTTTCCAAGCTGAGCCATAACATGGCAGCACGATTTACAGCTCAAGGGAACGCACTACAGGTTTTGAGCTGGCACATGCTACCCACGATAATGCTAGGCCACTCCGGATCAGAGGAGTGCAGGCAAGTGAGTGATGAGCACTCCTTACCCATAAAACAAAAAGAACGTGAGAGCACGTGTTTAAGGCTCATGTGATTGTTACAGCGTCATAGGTGCTCTTTGGCACTGAATGATGGTGCCTGGGCAGGTGAGGCACAACTGGGGAAGACAATGGCTCTGTATGGACATATATGACAGTACCAGGGCTGGGCCTGCCCATATGATGGCACTACCTGGGCATAATCTGGCAGATCCAATGCTGATACTGACTGGGCAGACTATGTAACATGATAAATCAGTTTCATAGCGGGTTCTGTCTCGCAAACCCAGTAGATTACGACTGATCCTTTAGGCTTCCATGGAAGATCCCAATGCAGGGTTTTCCATGCACAGATCTGACACACATATGATGTGAGTACCCGACAGGGGAAAAGCATGTCAACCGAATGAAGACTTTTGATGAAGTCTTCTACAGGATATTTGTAATATCCTATATCCGGGTTGCCCTTTACCTCAATACAAGACACTGCTTTCGGGTGAGCAGCCTCCCACACAATTATTTCTTTTTCCCAAACACTGAAAGTCCAAAAGGCAAACCAATTGCAGCCCTCCACTCTCTCCACAGCCTGATGCTAGGTGTAAACCAATGAGCAATGGTTGGACATAATCAAGGCCATCCGTTATATCTGATCTGCCGGGTGAACACTCAACGCCGTCCTGTGATGAAGTACCTTGACTAACCTTACTGGTGGATGATGTGGTCACTGAGGGAGCCGGGTGCCACCGCAAGCTATGTGATGCCAGGCCCAGTGGTGGTGTTGGGAGGATCCTTTGGCTATCCCAACCATGCTATCTGGAGGAGGAACGAGCACATCAAATGGTCGCCATAGAATCTCTTGACCCTTTATGGGGCTTCCTTGTTAGGAGAAGGTATACGCATCAAAGTGTGCTGCTTTGCCCCCATAACCCTCACCAAATAATACGCTCCGGTGTTGATGCGTCAAGTACAGTGAACTGCCACAGTGGGTATCACTGAACTGGGTGGGAGCAGGCAGAGAAAGAGCCGCTGTCTAGTAATTTCTCATGCAGATGTTCCAGCTTGCCTAAGTGAAGCAGTCCATGCAAACTAAGCTAAAAGCTTGCGATACTCCCACATGTGAGGATCCCATGAGTGCCCACACCATGCAGGAGACAGGGCTCATCACATTGCCTATGTAGAAGCTCCTGCACTTATGAACTGGTGCCTTGCTAGGGGAAGGCGTAGCCATCATAATGAGTTGCTCTGCACCTAAACCCCAAAACAAACATGCAACAGTGTTGAAACATCAGACACAGTTTACCATCCAGCCCATGATCAAGTCAACAGGGATTGGGCAGAGAAAAAGCAAGCACATTTGAGTGCACAGCAGCTTACCCCACTCAACACCAGTCTGTTGAAGAAGGCATGGAGTGTGTGATCCTTCCTCACTTACGCATGCCTCGATTCACAATTCAAGATGTTAGACCGATGCTAAAATACCTCACTGTGTGGTTGGGTAAGGGGAAGCGCCAAG
Source organism: Ambystoma mexicanum (assembly GCF_040938575.1). Lineage (NCBI taxonomy): Eukaryota > Metazoa > Chordata > Amphibia > Caudata > Ambystomatidae > Ambystoma > Ambystoma mexicanum. The sequence goes on along the minus strand of NC_090936.1, from coordinate 1,195,569,679 downwards.
ACCAACCAAGGCGCAGGAGAACCATCCATAGCAAAGAGTTAGTTAGAACATTAATCACACACACAGAGGATCCCAAAACCACTAGAGCCTTCCCTGGGGACCGTGAAGGGGTCTGTCAAGCAGAAAGAGGCCTGCTCACGCTTAGAGAGTCCACACTACCTAACCAACATACTCCATTCCCCTTAGGAAAGAGATAGTGGCAGGAAAGCAGGGCCTACCCATTAGATAGAGAGACTTTGGTAGAAGAGTGCAGGAACTGGAGAAGTAGCTCCTTTGCCAACAGTTGGGATGGAGAGCAGAAGGAGCTGAAGCAAGAGGCTTGAGCATAGAGGTGAAGTGACGGAAGATGTGGTCAAGAAGAGACAGAGGCCTGGAGGAGGAATGTATACATTGGGAGAGAAGGAGGCAGGTTGTTGGAGAGAACCATACAGGTTGTTGGGGAGAGAATGACTCAATGCACTAGGAAAAGAAAGGCTTCAGAGGTGTGGCAGAGAGTTACCCAGGTCACTGGTGAGAGAAGGATCCTGGTTGCGAGGGAGATGAATACCGAGGTTGCTAAGGAAAGATAGAACTTGGACAAACATCATGTGGCAGAATAGTGAGGATGTATACAAAGAGTGAGAACAATTTAATTTAAGGATGAAGGAGACATGTTAGGAAGGAGACCTAAAGATGCCAGGTTGAGGTGAGATGCCTAGAAAGAGAGGCAGCTTGGTTTGGGGAGCCATAGGCCTAGGGCCCTAAGAGAGAGTGACAGTGAGAAAGGCAGAAGAATCTCTATAGAGTGCTGTCGAAAGAATTCAGACACAACCATTTATTCAGATGATGGCAAATAGAGGCGATTTTATCAATGGCTTAGAAGTCAAGGAATGCAGCATAGCAACCCAAGACGTCCCACCTAACCAACACAACCCACTTTCCAGACCTAATATCTACGGATTACTGTGAAATGACCTACTTAGAAATGACCAAATCTTTTTAATCCATTTCTTATGTAAATATTGCGGCGGGAGATCTCCCACACTTCCCACCACTTCCCTCTACCTTAACCTATCTCCCTACCCCACCCCCCATCTATGTTTTATAAAAAATTAACAAAAATCACTAACGAATTTGACCCAAAAAATTTGTCATTTCTCATTAGGTATTTTTGTATTCAATAATTGCTGCAGATACCAGTATCTATATGCCCTTTTTGTCACCTGACCGCGCAACATTAGAGAAACCCTCCCCCTAGGTTTGCTGACATATTCCTCCTGCCTTTGTGAGGGCAATAACCCAAATAATAAACCCAGGTGTCTGTTGTTGCTGTTCATGGATAAATATGACACAGTACCGGTGTAATGTAGCCCTTAAGTGTGTGGAAATTACTTCTGGGAAAGTCCTTCCGGTTCTGCCGGACGAGCCGTAGGGTCGTTCATCCACCACCCCATGCTAGTTTCCAGTGACATTGTGACAAATTGGATTCTGCCTCGCAGAAGTACAAGGGTGAGTAGGGGTACAATGGCCCACTCAGCACTGACACTTCTACAAAACCAAAACACAATGCAATCATAAAGGTTAAACAGGGACAATGAAGAGATGTACCTCTTTCGCCTTTTGTGGAATCGTGGCCTGAGGGAAGGCTATACTCTCAAGGATGGTGTGACGGCAAACCAGTAGCGACACAAACAACACAGTACCACAGTCCAAAATAAAAAGATAATCCAATGAAAGGTCCCTAAAAATATAAAATCTTTAATAAAACACACCCTCTGTAAGTAGAACAAAAAGAGATTACTATACAAAAACCCACCCCAAAGGAAAAGACAGAGAAGATGCAACAGACTGGAGACAGTAGCACTGTGATCGTACTTCCAGGAGTGGTAGGTAAGGTACTATCATAAAAAAGATATTGGATTGAAAACAGGAGACATTGTGACTTAATCGGTCACTATGGTCCCAGTGAACCGTGGGGGCAGTTTAGTGTTACAGTACCTGGATTCAGTTATTGGTGGACTGATGCAACAGTCCCGGGGTCAAATGATGTTATGAGTTGATTAGGCTCCGTCGGGCACTTAGGTTCCCGGAGGCCCTGCCAGCAAGCGCACTTAGTAGGACCGAATGCAGGTGACCTGTGCGGTCCAACTGCAGCGGTTCAAATGATGGAGGTTGGGATCGTCAAAGTCGTGATCGAGGGTGCATCGATGGGTAATCAATGAGGCAGTAGTTCTCAGAATAGGTGGGCCGAGTCATGGTTGTAACATCTGGTTAGAGTCGGTGAGTGACACTCCAGATATTCGGTTCGGGTTCCAGCTTTCAGCAAATGTTCGGTGGCCTAGCAGGTGACGTGCTTCGCTAGGAAATGTTGCAGTGTCAAGCTGGTTTAGAGCAGTGCAATATGTCAGCTGGTTGGAGGAATACGAAGAACAGCACCAGCACCTTCCCTATTCAAAATACGGGGAACGGAGCAACTGGTTCAGAGCGATAGAACAGTGAGCTTCAACTGTTCTAGCCCTCCGGTTGCTGTGAGGCCTTCACAAAGGGCTCGAGGACATGCTACTAGGGATCAGGGTCTGATCTTCTGGCACAGAAGATCCATTGCAGAATGTTTGGTCGTGGTCCACGGCACTGGTCACTCCCAGTGTGGGAGTGGTTATGGCACATATTTTCCTTGTCTTCGATATTTCCTTCACACTAGACACAGGGCTTTGGACAGTGCTACTGTCCGAAAGGAGGTCCAGGTGAGAATGTTCAGAATGTCTCTTCAGCCTTGAAGGATGGTGTGCAACTCCTTCTTTTACAGGCACACATCCTCAGGGCATTGGTCTAAAGCCAGCCTGCTTTAGCCGACACACACCTGCTCCTGGCTGGAGTGGACTTTGGCCTGTTGATCTTGCACCCAAAGGGCTTTGCTGCAGAGGCAGCAGAGGAGACAAGGAAGGGAAAGAGAGACAGTGAGAAACAAGATGGTGGAAGGCTTCTTCCAGTGTCCACAGCACTCCTGCCTATCCAACTGCTATTCCCCTTCCCCCCTACTGACAACAAAGACCTTTGGGTATGCACCCCACTGGTGTGAGGCTACTCCTCCTGAATGGGTGATCCTTTGATACCTGGGCCCAGGACAGCTGCCTGCTGAGAGGCTGTTTCTGGGGAGGGGCTTGCTGGCCCTCCCAAAGAGAATCACACAGTCCTCTGGGGTTCTCTCCTGCCATGTGGCAGTATTGACCCGTCTGACCCAAATACACATTCCCTTACACAGCAGAGTTGACTCACAGGAACTAATACATGTGCATTATCAATTGGGATGTGTTGGCTATCTCCATGCACTATGCCTAGCTTATTCCTAGAGATTACCTTGCCACCAGCATGGTGTACCCATGATCATAATAGTTTGAATACAGGGGACATATCTTAAATTGCTCCCCTGTGCTGCAGTGACTTTGCCGTTGCTGCGGTGATCGAGTGGGCATCTTGTGACCTAGGAACCTGCTGTGCACCATTAGCAGAGTGGGTGCTGCGGATCAGTCTTCTGATGCAGCAGGGCAGAAGTGCACTATACTTTTGGCATGGAGAAGGAATCACCTGCATCATTTTATGCATTAATAAATATAAAAAAAGAGAGTGCTTTGCAACCTTGCCAGATGGCAATTCCTCACAGTCATACAGAAGTGCATTCTCTACACTGGTTAATATCAGCTGGTTCCGATGAACATGAGCCCACATCCTTGCTCCAGTTGCCCCAAAGGGGATAGAGCATAACTGTCTGATGCTACCACAAATGTGTCAAAAGTTCATCATTGCCTTCAGCCAAGAGGAAAATGAAGGTCCTAATACATGCCCACCAAGGAAAGAAAAACTAAGGACGTGCAAGGCATAATATCATAGAAAATGTGTCTTCAGAGCTGACGTTCATGGTGGAAGTTAAAGAAAACCCCCACACTCATCGTCTGCCTGTACTTATATGTATGTATTTATTTATCAAAAGAATGGATCCTCCCTCTCACACAGCGTAAGGGGGCCTCCCGTCTTTCTATTGCTCCAAGTCTTGTTTTGAGACCAGCTCCAACATGAAACCAACTGCACACCATCAGGCACCAGTGAATCCTTTATACACTGGAGGAAGCAGCTTCCCATCATCCTCGGGCTGCACAACACCATCCTCAAGGATGACAGGAGAACCAGATACGTTGCTTAGGGAATGAATCAGGATGATTCTGAAAGACATTTTATTAACTTTGCTTTCTTTGGACACTAAGCGCTTAACCGCGCATTTAGATTTGTATATTTTACCATTGTTGGACAGGATCCTGACCCAGCCCTAATGAGAACTGAACATACTTTTTTTTTTAACATCCTCAAGAGACACATACATATTCGTTGGTGCACAATGTCATGACCATTATTGAATTACTTTTAGGCAATGTTTGACCATGAGAGAATTGCTTTTATTTCCCTTTTGGAAATAAATCCCTAATACAGAGGTTTTGGGAACCATATGTCACATCTGGAATATCTGTGATACTTGGTGCTTCGGGACAATCCCTGACATGTTGCCCTGCAGATAGTGGCATGCTATGTCTCAGCTTTAGTACCATTCTATGCACTTCATGGACACAGCATTGGTAGTATAGAGGTTTGAACATTAGACTTATAAAATGGAGCAGCCATGGGAGCTGTAGTTGGACCTCTTCATCAATGCTTTATTGAATTGTGAACCTCTATATCCCAAAATGAATACAGACAGTTCTCAGTCTCACTGCGCTGAACAGTGCAATAGTGACAGGTGTTCCAAGTAATTCAAAGAAGGACGGATTTCTCATGAGTCCAATGAGTTTAATAACGAAGTAGCCTGACACGTGTTTCGAGTCATCACCGACTCTTCATCTGAGGCTAAACATAATGCACCACATAATGATGAAGAAAAATAGTACAACACGACATAAACAGTTTGAATGAAAGTCGTCCATTGTGAAAAAAATCAATAAAAAATTGATAAGGACATTAGTAAGGACATACAACCAAAAGGGCAAACACAAGTGCAGGTAGGCCAAAAAGAACAGCACTTACAGCATATATATTAAGATAAAATCAAATAGCAACAAACGAAAATAATAAAAAATAATAGATAAATAAGATTGGCACAGTACCATATTAGGAGGGGATTGAATTGAATGGAGAATTCATAGGTTACGGGATGCATGTAAGAAACACAAAGAAACAAGTTGCAAGGAGTTAGTTATAATGCATCCACGGAACAGCTATAGCAGCGCAGTCAAAGAGGCAAAAGCCGCCAAAAAAAACCCAAAATTGGAATGATATGATATGATATGATATGGCATTTGTAACGCGCCTATACACAAGTGTTTCAAGGCACGACGAGGCAGGGAGGGGGGAACAAGGGGAAGACAGACAACGATCCTACTAGGCCAGGTGTCATTCAGACCGTGCAAGTGCAGGGGTAGGGGGAAGGGAAAAAGTGCAAGGGGAAAGGGGAGGGGGGGAGTGCAGTACAAATAAGTAGAATAGAAATAAAATAATAAATAAATAGGGCCAGCTGGTGGCAAGTGCAAGGTAAGTGCAGACAAGTGCTGGGGGGGGCTGTAGTGATACAGAGACAGTCCCGCAGTGCAGGGGTTGCCAGGGAGGCAGTGCAAGTGAAGAGTGACTGGGCCCAGGACCAAGGTCGGTGAGAGTGGCCCAGTTGCAGGTTGAATGCAGTTACAGTCAAGAATTTAGCTGGGGAATGGGGGGGGAGAACGCAGAAGCTAAGAGGAAGGTTTTGAGGTGCTTCCGGAACCGGAGATGGTTCTCCTCAAGTTTCAGGGAGGCAGGAAGGCTGTTCCAGAGGGAGGCCCCTGCCGCGGATAGAGATCTACCCCCAGCTCGTTGCTTCGAGAAGCGGCTGACCCCGAGGGAGTTGGAGACGGATGAGTGTAGGGCTCGGGAAGGAAGATATTTAGGAAGAGAGAGTTGAAGGTATTTAGGCCCCAGGCCCCAGAAGGCCTTGTGGACAATGCAGAGGGTTTTGAACTTAATCCTCGCAGCCACTGGGAGCCAGTGTAGAGATTTCAGTCCTGGAGAGATACGGTCCCTGGCTTGAGGCCAAGGACAAGTCTCGCAGTTCTGTTCTGGATGAGTTGCAGAGGGCGGAGAGTGGAGGCAGGCAGATTAAGATAGAGGCTGTTACAGTAGTCCAGCTTCGAGAGAACCAGGGCTCGGGAGACAGTGAGCTTCTGGGGGAAGGAGAGGAAGGGAAGAATACCTCTGAGGAGGTGCAGCTGGTAATGTGACTTCTTAGAGACGTCAGATATATGAGGAGAGAAGGGGAGTGTGGAGTCGAAGATGACCCCGAGGTTTTTTGCCTTGCAGGTAGGAGCAGGAAGAGGGCCAAGAGAGGCCGGCCAGAGAGCTGCAGGGAAGGAGGGAGTGGGTGTGCCGATGAGTAGGATCTCAGTCTTACTAGCATTAAGGCAGAGGTCATTGGCAGCACACCATTCCTGGATAGCAGACAGACAGTCAGAGATGAGGGAGAGGAGGAGGCCGAGGGTAGCCTGAAAATGAGCTGGGTATCGTCCGCATAGCACTGAAAGTTGGGGCAGAGGGCGGCGATGCGGTGGGCAAGGAGTGCCAGATACTGGTTGAACAGCCAGGGAGAGAGATTAGATCCCTGGGGAACGCCACAGGTGGAGAAAAAGATGTCAGAGAGGAAGGACCCAAGTTGGACCTGGGAGGGTCGATTGGAAAGGAAAGAGGTCAGCCACACCAGAGCCTGACCAGTGATACCCAGGTTATCACGGAGACGGTTGAGCAGGATGGCATGGTTGACACTGTCAAAGGCAGAAGAGAGATTGAGCAGAATGAGAACACACGGAGTGTTGGAGTCGAGGTTCAAGAGCAGGTCCTCACGGATGTTCAGGAGAGCAGTTTCCGTGCTTCTGGCCGCTCTGAAGCCAGATTGATGGTCATGGAGACTATCAACAGCTTCAGCATGGAGGTTAAGCTGGGAGATGGCCAGTTTCTCCAGGAGCTTGCCCAGGAAGGGAGTGATGGAGATAGGGCGATAGTTAGCCGGACAGGAGGGGTCGGCAGAGGGTTTCTTAAGGAGAGGGTGCACAAGGGGGTGCTTGAGGGGGGATGGGAAGACTCCAGAGGCGAAGGAGTGGTTGCAAAAGTCAGCCAGGGCAGGAGCCAGGGAGTCGATGTGGTCCTTGATAGTTTTGGAGGAACAGGGGTGAATCTGTTAGACAAGACTTTCATAGATCAGACTTGTCAGGAAACCTCGTCAGCAGAAAAAAGGGGAAAGGCAGAGAAGGAGGGAGGAGGGGTGGCTGCAGAAGGGCCAGAGGAAGAGCAGGGAAGAGAGGGGGGGAGGTGATAGGAGGAGAGTGAGGACAGGATGTGCTGAGTTTTAGAGATGAAGTGGGAGGGCAGTGCAGTGCAGAGGGCCTGGGAGGGGACCGGAGAGGTAGAGACTGCAGCAGGGTTGGCAAGCTCCTTGCAGATTTTAAAGAGTTCAGCCAAGTTGTTAGATGCCGCAGAGATGCGGGCTTGGATAAGGGCTCTCTTCTTGGTGAGAACAGAGAGACGGTATTGCCTTTGGAGCAGGCGGCAGGTTTACTTTTACTAAGGCGGTTTTCTTTCCTGACCTAATCGGCCATGTTCTAAAATACCTTGTGTATTTAAATAGTCCTGTTTCTATCTCTATGGTCTGGGCTTACTTTCATTTCATTCAGTTCAGCAGCATTGCACAGGTAAGACGGTTTTTCACGGCCCCTTGGCCGCTATGAGACTTCTAATTAGTGCATCAGCACGTCTCAATTAAGTTTAAAGAAAGTCAATTTTTAGCTTTTGCCCATTCTTATCTGCGCACGCACGCCATGCTTTTGCGTTTTGGGGTTCCTCTGGTGCTCCGGGTAGCTGTATTTTAGCAATCACAGTTGTTACGTTAATTTGTCCATGTTTAAGTGATGCTGATGGAATTTCTTTTCCCTTACAGAGTTCCGCAATTGCGAAGCAGTGAGGTATGATTTGTCATTTAATCTCACACTCTCTTGTTCTTCCTTAATTTCACATTTGTGCTTGAACAGCGTATTTAAACACTTCATATAAAATAAAAATATTTTCTTCGCTCTTCCTTTTTAGAGAGTGCATCTGACACTGGCCACGATATACTTAATCGGTTAGGCTAGCTCTTGAAACTTTCAGGTACCTTTTATTTATGATTCCAATTTTGATTTTTTTTTGGCGGCTTTTGCCTCTTAGACAGCGCTGCTATAACTGTTCCGTGGATGCATTATAACTAACTCCTTGCAACTTGTTTGTTTCTTTACCCGTGTTTCTTACATGCATCCCGTAACCTATGGATTCTCCATTCAATTCAATCCCCTCCTAATATGGTACTGTGCCAATCTTATTTATCTATTATGTTTTATTATTTTCGTTTGTTGCTATTTGATTTTATCTTAATATATATGCTGTAACTGCTGTTCTTTTTGGCCTACATGCACTTGTGTTTGCCCTTTTGATTGTATGTCCTTACTAATGTCCTTATCAATTTTTTATAGATTTTTTTCACAATGGACGACTTTCATTCAAACTGTTTATGTTGTGCTGTACTATTTTTGTTCATCATTATGTTGTGCATTATGTTTAGCCTCAGATGAAGAGTTGGTGATGACTCGAAACACGTGTCAGGCTACTTCATTATTAAACTCATTGGACTCATGAGAAATCCCTCCTTCTTTGAATTACTTGGAACCCCTGTCACTATTGCACTCTTCAGCGCAGTGAGACTGAGAACTGTCTGTGTTCATTTAGGTTCTTAACTGTGGGTGGTATCTGGCAGTGCTCCCACACCCCTCAGCCACCTGCAGCTTTAGTGCTTCCCTAATTTCTTCAGTGTACAGGCGCTGTGGACTTTAACTTGTTATGCCAAACCTGTGTGTTTCCTATATCCCAAAATAGCCTGTAATGACCTAAACAGAAAAGAAAATAGTAATGATATGATAAGATGTACAAAGCATCATTTCACACGCAACTATTTACCACACAAGATACTGTTATGGCTAGTGTACATGTCATGATGGAGTTACTGCGCAGGAACCATTATGTGCCCCCCTTTTAAATAATTATGATGGCATTTCTTTTATTTGTTTCTTGGACGTTCTTTGTGGAAATGGTTTGCAGTCGGATTTTTATTTTAGGTTTAATAATGCTACCATAAAGAGTATTACTGGGGCTGGAATAACTCAATGTATTCAAAGGATGTGGCCAGGAATACACCACACTTGTTGTCACCATCATCCCAACAACCAACTTTGAAAAGCTTGTAATCAAACTCATCATTAACCCTAACACTGCCCTAATATTTGTCATGATCTACAGACCTCCCGGCCACAGCCAGCATTTCCTGAATGATTGGGACTCCTTCCGTTCTAACCTCTCCTCCAGCACAAACACATTCCTCGTCCTAGGCAATGTCAACATCAGACTAGAAGATCACGACAACACTATGTCATGCTTCTTCCACAACAGCCTGTCTGCCAATAACGTAATCCTTCTCTCTTAAGACCCCACACACCAGAAAGGGCATTCCACTGACATTGGGCCTCATTAGGACCCTGGCGGAGAGGGTATTACGCCAGCGTAGTGCATGGCGTACCTCTCCGCCATACTACGAGTTCCCGTAGCGCCATGGAGGTTTTCTCCGCCTGGTTTTACCAGCCGGAGAAAACCATGGCGCTACGGGACCTCGTTGTTAATTACGCCACCGTATTTTACGGTGGCGTAATTAACTCCTTCCCCACTCCCATTATACCCTATGGGGCAAAAATGGGAATGGGGAAGGGCAGAATGGGGATTGGGGATTTACCGCTCCGCCGAGGTCGGAATGGGGCGGTAAATCCGCCAACCCCCATGGCGCTATCGGCGGCTTTCCGCCATGCTTCGCGGTGCATTTAGCACCGCGAAATCCGCCTGGGTCGTAATGAGGCCCATTATCTTATCTTCAAATCTCCCTCTACCCAATCCAACTTCTACTTCCGTAGCATGGACTGACCATTAGCTCCTTACTCCCACCTGCTCACATAAAACTCCCTCGATCGCGTATACTAAAATATAGAACCCAGAAAATGTCCTTAAGATAACTGAAAAATATCACACCCCATAAACATCAGAAAAACCTTCAACAACTAATCAATCTCCAACTCAATACATTTTCTCATCACCCCAGACATCTTGCAAAACATTTACCACAAAATTACTGCCAGACCTAACACACTCACTACCATAATAACATGCTGACCCAATCCAGCAGAAAAAGATCCTGCAAATGTTTTGACTCTGAACGTAGCCCCCATAAACGTGCACTTAGAAAAAAAAGAAAACAAATGGAGAAAAACCAAATCAGAAAAGGACACATTTCATTTCAAAATCCTCTCCAGGGGATATAGCTTGATGTTGAAAAGAAAAATAAATGCTTGTGCTAATCCACTATCACCAGAGCTGTATCCCAAACAGAGGAGCTATTCAATATATATCACCTAATCCCAAACCGTGAAACTTTGATTAACCTGCCCACTCCAAGAATGGGCTAACAATACGGCTCTAGCTTTGGCAAACAAGATTACGAAAATCCAGGACACTCTATTCAATTTCAACCTTAACAACCCTCCTACAACCGCACTGCTCAACCCCAGCACCAGTCCACCTACATTCAGAGCCTTTGCGACTACCTCAGCTTGGGAAAAGAGAATGGTGAACCTGAAAACATCCTCCACTCAAAGCGACCCTTGTTCAGAGTCCATAATCAAAGCAACTCGCTCTCTACTGACTCCCGCCTCGTTCAACTCTGCAGTGCCTCGCCCTCAGCTGGTTCGTATGCCTCGAAGCTCAAAGAACTATAGTCAGATAACTCCTGACAAAGACTAATCTTGATGACAAGAACCCAGACAACTCTAAACCAAGGCAGCTACTTTACCGAGAACAAACACGCTTCATGTCTCCTGTTCAATGGTGTGTAGCCCACTCAGGAGCGTCTGAGACCACATTTTAACTCACTTGAGCTCTTCAGAGGGGACAAATAGCCTTCCACATATCATTTTGGCCACAGCAAAAAGGGCAGTCCACCACCGAAACGCTAGGCAATTCTCCTCTGAGCAAGAGTACCATCAGCAACAGCAGACACGTGTTTTGGCCTTGTTGGACCTCCTCTGTGAGGTGAAGCTGAGCCTCTCTAAGGTGCAGTGTGCAAGGGGGGGCACTTCTGGATTACCCTTAGTGAATAAGGGTGAAATCCCATGTTTTACAAAATGTAAAGAGGTGTTGGAGCACCTGTACTGAGAACAAACATGGTTCAAACAACCTGTTCTGTTGGCTGCATCCCACTCAGGAGGATCTGCCTGGAGAGTGTTAATGGCGGTGGAGCTCGATGCAAAACATTGCAAAACTGCAGCAAAGCAGAGGGCCTAGCGTGGGCAAGGGTGTGAGGTGTGTCTGAAGCTGGTGGAGGCTGGACTCACGTGCACTCAGCTGACACAGAGCTAAACAAGGTGGCAGCACACAGGATGCAGCAGCACAGAGATTTCTCAAATTGCTGCCTTCATCCCATTCCAGAATCCCCCACTTGATGCCTGTTTCCCCCTCAGTGCCCACTCTCCTTGCACACCCTGAATGTTGCTTCCACTTCAACTCCTAACTGCCTTCAATCATGATGGCAAAGATGTGTGTGTGTGTGTACACATGTGAGTGATGGAGTATATGAGTTGAGTAGTGACGTCATTTGAAGATAGCCAGGGGTCCCACTGAGGCCTCCCTTGCTTCCCCTGTGATCTCCCTTGCTACCCCTATAAAAAAGGCCAGTGTCATGTGGCTCTTTGTTTCTGGAGTGTCTGGGTTTCTTGTTCCTGCCTCTTAAAAAAACAGGGTTTTCCTCAAGTGTAACACTTTGAGCAGTGACCCTAAATAAAAAAGAACAGGAGTAACAAATAATTTGCCATTCTGGAATTCTATACAATAATTGCTAGACTCATTAAAGGATTATTTCAGGGACACTTCATGGGGTGAGTCACTGATTTAGTCTGTTCTTAAACACCTCAAATTCACAATGCAGAGAAAGCGTCCCAAAAGCATTTAGAGTACAATAAGCATCCATTTCGGACTATGTATTTTGCTTTTCTCAAGTTGCAATTATAACATGCTTTTTTCGGCTGTTGTCTCTGTTACGATCATCACAAGACATTCCATCTCGGTGTCCTCGGTCACTTAACAGAATGGCTTGTGCCTAAAAGCTTGTGTACAGTGTAGAAATGTTTGACGATAGCACCTAAAATGGTCCTTGATTTCATTGTGCCACAATTAATGCTTTGTTGTAATGTGTCTATCTTTCCTATCTCCCTCGCATGCTGTTCAGGATGTTTGTTTGCATGTATGCGGTAACGAGTGCCCAGAGTACGGGATGCCGTGTGAGTGCGCTGCTTTCCCTGCACTACTCTAAATTCTTATATACACACTAATGAACCCTCCCAATGCTATATATTATGCTAACCTCTGAAACCTGAAAAGTAGATCCACACAGGCTTGACATGTGGCTAACTTTGCACCAGACCTGAACCTGAACTGGCCTGCTGATGAATCTCAGTCACCAGTTTAATGGTATCCACTAATTTGCTTTCTGACTCTGAGAACAATCAGACATGTAATTGCTCATTTTACCATAGCCGGTATGTAAGCTATAGCCGGTAAGATAGCTCAGTGGGTTGAACGCTCGCTGCTGCGATGTGTGTGTCATCTGTAGGTTTGAATTCAGGCACGGCCAACTCAACCTTTTGAGGTTGATAAAAGAGTACCAACAATTTTGGGTGATAGTGTATGTATATTGTTTTTCTATATGAAGCGGTTAAGCGTAAATGCATTATAATTACACATCATTATTATTTGGACTTGGATATCTGCTTGCATTCACTGTAATTTGGTAATGTGGGCCTATACGCACCCATATTAACGATACATATTGTGATCCATTTTTGTTTGAAATGTATATCACATTACGGTGATATCGTAACCGTATTTTTGTATTGTACTTAGGAACATTGCTATGTAATGCCATTTCCTGTTTTGTCAAGGGCTGAAAGGTCGTGTTCCATTGCTTCCAGTGATGTCATTTTGGGGTGGAGTGAAATGACATCACTTCTTGTGATGTCATCAGAGGGACAAAGGGCCCTGTGTTGTCACTTCCCGTACCCCTGGCGTTTTTGGTAAAATGACGTCCCTGTGTATTGCATTGTATTGTGTTGTATACGTTATTTATTTAAATAGCGCTCTTTCCCCATTTGTATGGCCTCAATGCGCTTTGTGGCTGGAACGCCCTTGCTGTCCCCAGTCCATGTGTAGGAGGTTTTAAGAGTCTAGATTAAAAGATGCTTGTGTGCATTTTCGCCAGGTTCACACTTAAGTGCCTGGCTAGGCTCCAGTAAGTATATGAGTGAGTGTGTGTGCCTGTGGGACATGCACATGTGTGTGGCGGGGCTGGGAATTATTTTTGGAATGTTCTTGAGACGTGAAATAAAAGAAGCCTCTCAGCCCGCCCCCCGCCCCCACAGGATCCACTGGCCCCAGCACCAACAGTTGTCTCCTCCAACAATGGAAACACGATGATAAGTGCGATCCAAAAAATGTACATCCAATCAAAAAGAGTGTGAGTCCTGCTCACTGTACGTATCAAAGCGAGTGTTTCCTTTGTCAAGCTGTGGGGATTCCTCGCGAGATCGCGGCAGCGCGTGATCTCGCGAGAATGAAGCGCGCGAAGAATGGAGAGTGGGCAGAACTCGGCGGGAAGCTGACCAAGCAGGTCAGCCCTGGCGCTCCTCCTGAGAAGGAGCTCAAGACTGTGACTGGACCCACCTGAAAGGGGCCCCAAGCAGCAGAGCATAATACCAAGGCTGAGGACAGCCTCCTGGGGGTTCTTGCTGGTTAAGTGTGTCAGATCCCATGACACTTTGTATGCAGTGGTGTTAACTGCATAATTGGACTGCACGACTGTGAGTAGGGAGCCCAATCCTGCCCAGGGCTATACTTCCCCCTACCACCTTGTTATTGGTGCCAGGTGTCTCAATAAACACCCACTCAAGCCATACAGTGTCCTGTCATCCTTCCAGGCCACCACATAAGCAACACTGTGTTAACTTGTAATCACTGTGCAGCGTGTGTGTGCTCTGCCAGTTTCCATTCCAGTCAGACTTTCGAGCAGAATCATGCCAGCGCGCCCCGTGTTTTATAAGGACTGCTCCTCATAACACCGGTTCCTTTCACCCATTTACAAGGCCACTGAGGGCAGGAGCTGTTCGTCACGGCACTAGGCTTCCACGCACGGCTATCATTTAGGCCCGGCTTATCTGCCGTCAGCCTTCTGCCGTCAGAGTGAGCCAGCAGACACCTTCATGAAAGCCTGGGTGCCAAATGGGAGCACGAGATGCTCTGCCAGAACAAAACAGAGGATGCTGAGTGCACAGTCCTTGGTTCACATAGCAACAAGTGGCTGCAATCCAGGGAAGCAGAGCAAAGGGGAACTGTGACATGTTTCACCATCATAGCCTGCAGGCATCCAAGCACAGGAAACTACACCTGCGTGTTCTTCTCTCACACGCTTCTATTTTACATGTCCAGTACACAGTGCTCGCTATTGTCTTTCCGAATTTGCAACACCAAGCATGTTTTGGGTTTCAGAAAGTACTTAAAGGGGAATTCCAGATAATATCCCTTGGGACATGATGCTAAGAGACTGATATGATATTCATAACGCGCTTAATACTCAGAGGTTTCTAAGCGCGGACCCAGAGATTGAACCTGTGTTGCTCTGTGTCGTCTTGCTTCCAAGGCGAGCACATTTCCCCTGAGCTATCCTCCAAGACTTGCTTAATACCCAGAGAAATGAAAGCCAAGACAAAGGGAGCTCATTACGAGTTTGGCGGCAATTAGGCGGTAAATTGGTAACCTTACCCACCACTTGATCCTATAGGTTTACCACGGGATTGCATGTAGGGCGGTGTCATGGCCCCTCTTTGGAATTCATATAACTCCATGGTGATTTTACTGCCCGCAATATTACTGCATGCTAAATCTGCCGATTTTTGGAGCTGGAGGTGAATCCGCCATTTTACCTGAAAAAATCTCCACTGTGTGGTAATTTTGCTGGCGGTAATTCCTCCAAATATTACACTTCGGGGAAGAAACACTCTAAAATTGCTAAAACAGAACACATAACTCAAAAAATTAAAGAGCTACAAATTTCAGATTACTAACTATAAGAGTCGAAGTCAATGTTTAACACTTTGACAAATGATGCAACAGCCGCAACAATAGATGTGGTAGACCCCGTCAGGAAATACTTCCACATAGATTTACCACTTCGCCCAGCAAACAAATGAGCGAACGTCTTAAAGACATTAACAGTACAACAAGTTAATAGATGTTTAATAGTTTCTTGGTGCTCTTTATCATGACAGAACCTACAAAAGGCAAGATCTTTCGATTCCCCTCTTACCGTACCAAGATGTCTTTAGTATGCAGTAAATTCCAAGGAAACCTAAGAATAAGACGGCAGGTACACCAATCGGGATAGATTGACAGGAAGGGAACTACATTGCCCCTCTTCTTGGGGTCTCCGTGAAGATGATGCAATGAGAAATATTGCTGTTCTCCATCCACCGTTTGGACCCAGTCATCATTATTATTATTATTATTATTATTATATGAAGCATATTTGACCTTAGTCAGGTTTACAAGCAAATCATCCTAATTACAACCACATCCTGCTATTAAAGCAGAACAAACTACCTTGATTTCCGGCAGAGCAAAGGAGCCATTTTCCAGGCAAATCTGAGGAAGGTCCTCAAACAAAGATCGTTCACTAGGTAACAGAATGTTCCTATACAATGAGAGAATCCTCCACAAGGCCCAAGCTTTTGAAGAAACGATACCTAGTTCATATCGTATTGCAAGAAGTGGTAAATGCTCACTTATGGATAGATCATAAACTTCAATACCGTCTATAATCTCAGGAACAATTTTCCCTTAAAAAAACGTGTACTAGGAATGAGGTGAAACGTACCATACTGCAAACCAACTCTACATAGCTGATTAGATAAAGTGATTGCTCCTGAAGTTATAAAGAAGCTGAGATATAGGAGGGAGTCGACTAAAGTCTCTGGCTCAGACTGGATTTGCAGGTGAAAGCCGCCTTCTTTTCAAAATTGGACAACTGCATAACCTTTGCATTGGCTGGATTAATGGTAAGAGAATGAGCATCCACAACATTTGAGAAACCTTTCAGCAAATGTTGGAGGCCTATTTGTGTACAATCAAAAATCATCAGCATAGGACAGCAATAAAGGTCTTAAATTATGCAATTTCTGCATAACAAAGGCTGTAGGACTGAGGAAGTCTCCTATATCGACCATGTATAAATTGAACAAAGAGGGGGTCCATGACACAACCCTGCCTGACCCCCGTTGAGTTGGGGATAGATCGTGACATTAACCCATGATGGTTTAAGCAAACCTGCATGGTGGAATGGTCGTGTAAGCCAATTATCAACCACAACAAACCCCACGGAATGCCCCACTTGTAAAGCTACTGTGAAATCTACAGAAGCTAGATAGTCGGGAGTACTACCCTTCCTCCACACAAGACGTTGAATACATTTTATCAATAAGCCATTGAGAGGTGTACCCATATTACGTCTGAAACCAATTTGCCATTTTCCAACCCTACCTGTTGAAATTACCCATGATTCAAGCTGCAAAAGAAGAATACTGGCGAAAACCTTGGAGTCCGCATCCAAGATTGAGATTAGCCTGTAATTCAAGGATCAAGGATCAGTTTCTGCCCCTTTCTTATAAATTATGACTATATGGGAATGGGACCATGTAGGTGGAGAGTGCTCTGACCGAATCATATCGGCGAACAAAATGGTCAAAATACTTGCCTAGGTCTCTGGGTCAGATTTAAATTAAATGTTCAAAGTTTCTACAGACCGGGGGCGCGTGATGTACTGATCCCATGTATTATCTCAAGGATGATCTCATAGTTACTATCTATGGTATACAATAGTTCATTTGGCTTAAAATGTACAATTCAGTTAGAAGTAGATCCCCCAGGCTTTGCATAAAGAGAGCGGAGATGTTGGACCCAGTATTATTCAGAAACAGCATTCAACAAACAGGTAGAGTGTGAAAGATCAATGTCATTGATAAGCCTCTAAAAGGATTAGAGTTTTGATTACACCAGGCTATCAACATTGCCTCTGTGTCGTCCAGGTATCTCCAAGTACGGGTGTCATGCAGCCACTTTTCATAAAACTGATGAAATTTCATAATCTGGACATCTTTCTCCAGGAAAGACAGTTCCTGGTTGTTTCAAGTTTGCCTAACGAACAGTCTCATTCCTCTTTTTTTATGATTATGGACATGACAGTGTTTCTTAGATCTATCCCTGCTCGGATTTCGGCTGGGAAAGCAAGCTTCAATAAGATCTTCAACAAAACAGTTGTCAGCTGAAAAATTATATGATGTCCACTCCAGTAAGATCAAGGCACAGCGTTGGTTAAGGTTGTCATTTACATGCTTTGTAAGGGGCACCATGCCTCGGTCACCACTATAACGCGGAAAAATATGAGTCGGACCATTAGCAGCCATAGATGCACTCAAAACAAAGCTGTCAAAATAGGCCATAATCAGGGATTGATCACTAAGATCGGTCGCTCTTATAGCCAAGTGAGAGCAAATCTCCAGAAACTCTCCAATAGTTGGACGTTATAGATTTTTAATATGCTGAGAATGACCACCTGTTTTTGGGTTGGTTTAGTCTGAATAGAATAGGGGCCTTGACACCTATATCCTATTCTATTTATTTACTTATTTTAATTTTATTTCATTATATTGAGATTTTTCTTTCAATATGAACCTAGAAGTTTATACTGATTATGGTTATGGTAAGATATTTTAAAGTACATTTAGGCTTACTTCTATTTATTTGTCCTATTTATCTTATTGATAAATAACATATTTTACTTATTACATTTGTATGTCCGTAAGTTTAAAATAGTGTAATTCTATGTTGTTTTATATTTACAATTTATTTTATATGTGTAAAGTTTAAACTATATCACAATAATAAATAAATAAAAATAAATAAATCTCCAGAAGCCAACTGTCTGCAAAAATGAAATTAACTGTAGAATGGTATGCCCCGTTAGTCCAGGTTGTCTGTTTAGGAATGTCTCCAGCCACCATCCAATTCATAGGAAACAAGCCCATACTATTCAACCGATCATGACACTTTTCCCATTAACCAACTTTAAATTGAACTGGTCTTTCAAATCCCAGAAGTCTAACAAGGCATTGCGTAGTAAGCATTCCGAGTTGAAGTCTCCTGCCAATAGGATGTGTCCTTGTGGAAAGTCATTGGACCATCTATTTACAAAGGACATAATTACATCAAGTTCATTTTCGAGGAGATTTAAACCTAAATGCCAATGAACGCTGAGCACTAAAAGATTTAAGCAATCCCTCCTTCGGATCTCAGTGTGTGTGGCCATAACTCCAAAGCAGATATCGGAAGTAACAAGTCCACTGATTTCTGGAGACAATATCAACAGAGTCAGCAGTCCACCATATGGGTAGCCAAGTGTTCCCTGATAAAATACTACATAGCCATCAAAGATAGAGGATCACTAAGCCAGGTTTCTTGAAAAAGAATAGGTGAGTGGCTCCTAAACCAATCACATAACACAATATTGTTGAAAAGGTGTTGATGTGCTTGGGTGTTAAATGATACACGAGAAAAAGACTTTGACCCACAATAACGATTGGTCTTGGCTATTGGGGGCTTCTTGCTAAGACCATACGGAATACAATCACGACTTCCTTCAGATACCATAATATTAATTTTTAAAGAGAGGACTTGGGCTTCCAGAGTATCCCAACCATTCGATGGGGTAACTGGATTTACTACTGACGGACCACTCTTGTCCCCAGAAAGACCATCACCCTCTAGTCTTGGAGTGGTAAAGAGAAAAAGATAAAAGCCCAGTATTCTCAGGTTCTCATGCTCCCTAAAAATAATGTCATACACAATTTTCAATTTAGCATACATAGCTGAGCGGTCAGTTCTATAAAGATCAATAAAATCAATCCTGTCCAAATCTTTAGAATTGATATTAGCTAGGGGGTAGGAATCTCTCTCATGAGGCTTTATATGTTCCTTCGATTCTGCACTGTTGCTCGAGTGTCAAGTATGACACTTTTAATAAGAATGGCGAGCGGGAGAGGAGTAACACTTTCTTCAAAGTGCTGACAAGGATTTGTGGATCCTAAAGTGCTCAGACCATGTGGGCCAATCGGAAAACACAAATTTCAGCATCCCCCTGTACATTTATTTAGCAGTGATCCTGGGAGACACCTGGGATATTTAAAAGAGACTCCAGTGTAGCCTCGGGTATGTTTTTAGTAAAAGTTGTCAATCACTGAGCCTGTATTGCACTCCTCAAGGGCTCACTGGTCGAGTGAGAAGGACCCAAACCCTTATCTTGCACCATCGCAGGAACTAGAATAGTCGAAAGAGCACTCTGCTGGGGAGGCTTCATTACCAAAGTACTATTTGGGGCAACCTCACCAGAGAGCTTTTTGATGGAGTTAGCCATTGCCACCCCAGTGATGAATGTACTTCCTCAGTGATTAGCACTAAATCACCAATAGAATCCACTGCCTCCGCCTCTGCAATTACCACGGCCAACAGTGAGTCCCTACTCATGCCTGACCCAGAGGGATTTGCTGCAGTTACTGAACAGGAGGAATTAGATAGGATCGCCTTAACATAGGGCTGCGGAGAGGGAACATAAAAATGTACGCAAAGACTGCTTGTTGAACTGGTTTCGATAACAATTTTAAGACATCTTAGCCATTGGTCCGCCGGCTCTGCATCCTATCGCAGGTTTGGAAGTCACCAAAACATTGGTGTTTTGGGCTACATCCAACACCTCATCAGTTGGATCCTCAGCAATGTTGATGACTTCCACTGTTGACACCACCTCCCCACATGGTAGGGCCTACACCTCAACAGATGCTACCGATGCTCTAGGCAACCCTGACACAGGAGTATAAGTACTGGATATAAGAGGAGAAATATAGGGAAATCCTGCCGGCACCAACTGCTCATTAACTTACACTTGATGTTGATCATTATGCAATGGGAAGTCACCAGAGACATGAAGGTGCTCAAAGATCCCTGAACGAGCGTGGCCCGGGAAAACCGGTGGATTTGTAGTGTTGGCAGAACCCTTAAGAATACAATCATTGTTTTGTTTAAATATAAGTTCTTTGACAGCAACATGCATTTTTATATTTTCAATCTTAAACACTACTAATTCCAAAAGAACTGTATTGGCCTTGGTTTCCCTCTGTAGGCCCTCAAATAACGAAACCAATATACAAAGTACTTGCTTAATTTCTAACAAAAGGCCATCTTGGCCGTCATCAATACAGTCATCCATTATCCTCAGAGCCACAGAAAAACTTCTGGTGGCGACAGGAATCATCAGCGAGTCCAAAGAAGATCAGAAGGAGTCTGACCCCGGAGAATAACATCCATTCTACTTAGGTAAGTTCGAAAATACACTCAAGTCCGGGGGAGTGTCGGCAGGGCTCAAGTCCTTGGACGTCACCCGCGCGGTTGATATAGGCGAGGGGGAGTTCAACAATGAGGGGCCCCCATCGCCAGCACGGGTCACCAAAGTAAAACGTTCGGACGAATCTGCAAAGTGGAGATTAACTCTCGAGGGAAGCTCCTCAACTTTCAGGAATGGTGTTGCTGGTACAGGGGTTGGAATAAAAAACGATGTTATTATCTCATTCTTATACTTTTCCCCCTGCAGATCATTACTAGGCAAAGAGTCCAGCTGAGTCCCCAAAGACACCGAAGATCGACACTCTCCCGGGGAAAGAGGGAGGGGAAGATTCACAGCAGCTAACATTTTGGCGTCAGAAATATGAAGAGGAGAATTTATCATTTTGCCCCCACATCGAAGATCAGCAATAAGTGTTGCTTGGTGAACAATTGCTTAATAAACCACTCAACTTCTAAAGCCGAAATGTATATAGTAGACACCAGACAGCACTCACAAGGCACACAGCCAATGCGCGCGCACCAATGTATGTTGGTGCCCAAGATATAGTGCTTCCTGATCCGGAGGTGGGACAAACGCTGGAGCAGTCAATGAATTGAATGAATTCTGTTCTTTCAGCCCACAGGAGCTCGGTATTGGTGTTTGAAGATTAATCACTGTAAACTAAACTTTAAACATTGAATGAGGCAACAGATTCTCCAAAGACAGAATTAGAGGCAGGTAAGCAGATAGCACTCACAAGGCACTCAACCAATGCGCAGAGTTATGGTATGTATAAGTGTGATGGACTTTGTTAGAGTGTTTCCTTTAGCTTATTTTAGGCAGGGAAATCATCCTCAGGGTAGGGATAGTGAGGTGTTAATCCAACCTTTTACTTTAATAAAATGGCAGAGTTGTCTGCCTCACATTTCTGACCCCTCACACATCCATATGTGAAATGGGACAAATACATATTGGTTGAATAATGTCCCAAGTCAAACACACATGGAGAATCCTCAAATCAAGGCTCCACTCAAACCATCATCTCCCATGAATCTAACTTGTAATCTATGTACAGTTAAAGTGAGTCGAATACACATAGGAACCCCTCAGAATTCTATTGTTAATAACTTTTGTTCCGAGTAAGGGATTTGGCAGAAATTTCAAAAGTGATTAAAAGTCTGCGCCCACCTCACTCCCCAGACTGCAAAATTTCGTAAAGATTCGTTAAGAAAGATATCAAGTGGCAAAACATTTTTTTTCTCCAAAAGTGCAGCCTACTTCCCACTCATTTTCCCTATAGACACATTTTTGCCAAAGCGCACAGCCCCAACCGCTGGACGGATTTGGACCAGGTCCAAAACAACTTGTGCACGAAGCATTGACTAGCACGCCATGCATGGTTTGGGGTTCTTCCGTGCTGTGGTTATTTTAAAATTTGACGGAGAAGGGGGTGCCCCCTTCCCCAAAAATGATCGTTTTGTCTCCCATGGTGCATTGCTGGAACATGGTTTTCGAAAATGAAATGAAATGACCGTCATCTTGTTTTTCTCTCGATGCAAGTTATATTTGAGGCTATAGCTGAGGTTATGGGAAAATGAAACAGAGTAAAAAGCGATTTCCAGGTCAAACAACACACACATGCTATCAGGGTAGATGTGGGGGGATGGCTAGAAAGCAATGAGTGAAATTTGGGAGTTGGAGGGTGTCCAGGGACTGAGTTTGTAATACAAAGCTTTCTGTAGCCTCGGCTACAGCCACGAATAGCTGGCATCTGAAAGCAAACTGTGTCATAGAAGCAGCGTATGGTCTAGGCTGAAAGGGAAGAGGTGGGTAAGGTGAGGAGGTTGTCTGGGCAGTGGGCACAGATGAGGGGGGAACTTGGTAATGGCATGGGGAGGCAGGGATCATTTCTTTTTCTGTTGTATTGCTGATATTTGTGGCTATATAGAGGTTACAGGGGACTACAGATAACCACAGGTATGTGTAGACTGGTACCCGCAGTTACTTTTTAAAACAAAATGTTTTTATAACTATAGTGAAGTTGAGTGTGAAAAATCACAGGCCATGGCAAAAGGCCATTGTCAGTGACTCAATTGCCGTCCAGGTAGTAACCAGCACAGACTCTGCTTAGCTTCAAAGTGAAGACAATACTAGCATCCTCAGGCCATGTTGTCTGATAAATGATCTGACTTCACAAAACCACTTAGAGGAATGGACGGCCCTTTCTCTTGCTTTGAAGCTAAGCAGGTTCAGACCCGCTTTGAAACTAAACAGGGCCAGTCCCGGTTAAAGCATGGATGGGTGACCAAACGGGTCTCTGAAGTATGTACTTTTTAAAAAACAATCCTTGAAGGTTTTGCACTCAGAGACTTTTTTTTCCCTTTTTGCAAATTGCATTCTGGTATTTGTAGTCTCCCAGTCAATAATAATAATAAAACACAGGTATTTTTACAGCAATAGTGAGTTTTCCAGGCCTGCAGTAACTGGCACAAACCCTGCTTAGGTTCAAAGTGAGAAAAGTGTCAGCCCACTAAGACCATGTTGCCTAATATATGCCCCCACTCCTTAGAAGAACACTTAGAGAAACATGGATTAAGGGGGCTGGATCCTTCCTTGCTTTGAAACTAAGCACGGTCGGTCCTGGTAACTCCATGGATGGCCAAAAGTCCCCGGTTCTGAATGCTGTGTGTTTTCTTAGTTTTAAATATCTCATAACACATGACATCTGCATTTTTATAAAACAGAAAAAATTAAAAAAAACATTTATGCTGAACGCTGCTATTAGAGAAGCCTTAACTTAAGGTGTTCAAGAAGCAGCACTTAACCATTATGCTACAATAATATGATTTTTGTAGATTTTCACAAGTTTCATAACTAGCCTTTTATCATTGAACATATTAAATTATAGGCTAAGTATGAAATGTATGCCTGATGAAACAGCAAGCCGTTGTGGCCTAGTGGTTAAATGCTGACACTCAAACTCTGCCAGACCAGGGTTCAAGGCTGTATGTTTTTGTTTTTTTATTTAACTAATTTATTTTAATTAAAAGAAAAGCAACACAAGTGGGAGGTGGTGAGGTGTGTTGCAGTGCAGTCCTGTGATTTCATTTAGCATGAGGGCATTTAAAAGTGACTACAAAGGGCGTGCCGAAATGGGCACTGCTGCAGAATGCTTGTGCCAAATCTGCCCGCACCAAAATGGTAGCGCTGTAAAGGGTGTACCGCTTGGAGAACGCTGCTTAGCCAAAGTGTGTGCTCCATCGCAAATAATTTAATCTCACTGAGCATTGCCTATAAACATTGTGAGTTCGCAAAGTTTTAAATATCTCATAAAACACGGCATCCGCATTATTTATTTTTTTGAAACAATGCTACCATCTGTCCATGAAAGATTTTGCACACTGAGATAAATGTGTTGCCTTTGCTGAATTGCATTCTGGTATTTGTAGTCTCACCCCATCCCCATCTCTGTAGATGGGGAGAATAATGCTACAATTGTACACTTTTTGGCTAACATAGTTCTATAAGGATTTATATATTTGAGTGAAACTATGATATGTGTACTTTTCAAAGTTAGCTTTATAAAGCAGAGTATTGTTGACAGCCAGACATGGGGGTGAGGAGGGGAAATGATGCGAGGGCAAGTAAGCCATGAGTATTTGCCCACGATGTGGCAAGAGAGTTTGCAATTCTGGACACTAGTGCAGTTATTGTCCCCTGATTGTGGCTGCTTTTCAGGGAACCAGTAACCACAAGCACTTGTTTCATATTGGAAGTTTGTTTTTCAGGGAATATTTCACTAAAGATTGATGGGTTTAAAAGGTGAGTATGTTTTATACTTTGCCAGCATAATTATTGAAAGATTTCCACTCTCAGGTTATTTTATTTTTCTGGTTTTCATTAAACTTCCAATGCTATTTTGTCTTGCACACTTTCTTATAAGGAGGAGGTCAATTGAACTACATTTGTATATTTCACTTTAAAATATGTGGCCACTTACTGTGTGTATATTCATGGGTCACAGCTTTTGATTTTCGCTTTGGGGCAAAAGTACCTGGGCATATGTTATTCTTGCAGTCGATAATTGTGTACCCTTTTCTGTGCTGCTTAAATGCAGCTAGTTGGGGTCGTGCGATGTATCACAATAGTCACCAAGAGACCAGCCATAAAACAAGGGGCTTGGAGCACGGTACAGGACATTTCAGCAAGGCCAGTTAGGTGCATTGCGTTATGGTGTGACCGTTTTGCTGCGGGTCCTGTTTGGGCGCGCCCTGTTAGACGCAGCCAGTTGTGTCAGGAACCTCTCAGCGCAAGGATGTTTTGGAATGAGAGGTCACAATTGGCGCAGCATGAACCTGCAGGCACTTTGCCTCTTGTACTGTTTATGCTGAACGCCGCTATCAGAGAACCCAGACCATAAGGAGTTCATTATGCTACAATGGTTATATTGTTCAGAATCTCACACGTTTCTTTCCTCACTTTTATAGGCTACGTATGAAATGTATGCCCCACTCAACACCAGGCCGTTGTGACCTAGTGGATAAGTGCTGGGCCTCGAATTCTCGCAGACCACGGTTGAAGGATGCATGTTTTTTTAAATTTAATTTAACACATATAATTAAAGTAAAAGAAAAGCAACCCAAGTGGGAGGTGGTGAGGTTTGTTGCAGTGCAGTCCTGTGATCTTATTTAGCATAAGGGCATTTAGACATGGCTGCAATGTCGAAGGATGCAGACATTCTATTGGCTCATTTCACAGCCGTGGATTACCCCTGCCCCCCCAGTCGTTGCAGTGCGCGTAGCTGCGCAAGTATCCTTAGTAGACGCAGCTATAAAAAATTGTTTTTAAAACAAATGTATATGGGCAGGAGTCTTATAAATATGTATTTTAAAATAAATTGACGGTTACTGTAACCCTTTAATAACTATTCATGAACAGTACATATACATGTAAATAGTTTAACAAGTTAAGAACATATGCAAACTTATTTTTTTGTAACAACAAGTTTATTTGCGGGGTATGTGGTTGTCCAGTTGCTTTTCATTTCACTTTCTAGACATAATACAGGGTTTGGATTAGCTGAATTGTCTGTATTATTAATGTTAAATATGTATGCAATAGCCCTTGAAATTCAAGGAAAACACTTTAGTTGCAGGGACGTTAAGGTGAGAACTTAATGCAACAAAAGAAAAACTGAAATTCAGCTAAAGCCACCTTAACTTTGTGTTCCCTGTTGCACAGCCTATGACCCCAATGAAATCACAGATCACATCACTGATGACATCACTAATTACATGTTGTATGAGAACACTGATGATATTACAAATCACATACATTTTTCAAGAGCAGTGTTATACATGACCCATTCGGTTTTATAAGATTTGAGTGCAGGTCTTTATGGGTGCTCAGAAGAGCAGTTTCCATGCCTCTGGATGCTCTAAAGCCAGACCTATGGTCTTGTAGACAACCAACAGATTCAGTGTGGAGGGAAAGCTGAGATAACCAACTTCTCCAGGAGTTTGCCCAGGAAAGGAATGATGGAGTGATGAAAATAGAAGGGCCAACAGAGGTTTTTTTTTTAACAGAGAGTGCACAAGAGAATGTTTGAGAGAAGTGGGAAAACCTCCAGTGGCGAAGGAGAGATTGCAGAGGTCGGCCAACACTGGAGCTAAAGGGTTAATGTTGTTCTTGTTGGTTTTGGAGGGGCACGGGCCCACCTGTTTGGAAGAGGCTTTCATACATCGGACTTGTCTAGAAATCTCTTCAGGTGTGACAGGGGAGAGTGAGGAGAGAAGAGAGGGCATGGTGGGGGTGCAGAGGGAGGTCCAAGAGATAATAGTGCACAAGTGGGTGCGGAAAAGAGAGAGGACTGGATGTCCTGTGTTTTGTCGATGAAGTGAGCAAAAAAGGCCTGGGTGGGTGCAATAGAGGATGAGGCTGCAGTACGGTGGGCCAAATCCTTAACGACTTTAAAAAGTTTGGCTTTGTTATTGGATGTCACAGAGATGCAGGCTTGAATATGGGCTCTTTTCTTGAACCGGATGAAGAGTCTATATTGCCTTTACAGAAGGTGACAGGCCAGCTTATCAGAGGGTGCACGTGAAGACCCCCATTTCCATTCTGCTGCCCTACACATGCGTCAGCCAGATCAGAATCATACCAAGGGTTGCACTTTTTGGCAGGCTTCAGTCAGACCCTCATGACAGGGTAAGGATGTCAAGAGTATTGGAGGGGGAAAGGTGAAGGTTAGAGAGGACTGTGTCGGGGTAGGAGTCAGCCCCAAGAGTAGGAGGAGGGGAGTAGGTGGAGGCAAAGGCAGCCACTGAGACTTTTTTCATGGGTCGGAAGACCTTGTAGGTAGGAGGCAGTGCAGGGCGTACCAGTGCTAAAGGAGAAGAAAGCTTCAAGTGAGAAGAAAGAAGAGAGTGATCTGTCCATGAGAGTGGGTGGTGAGAGGAGTAAAGAGAGGAATGTCTGTGGAGATAAGAGCATCCAAGGTGTGGCAGGCAGTGTGCGTCGGACCAGAGGGTAGAATGGAGAGCGAGAGCAAGTTGCATAGGTTGCGGAAAGCTCTTGATGAGTCAGGAGAACCAAGATGGATGTTGAGATCCCCCATCAGGAGGAGTTAGGAGGAGAAGGAAAGGAGAGAAGATGCCAGGTCAGCCCATTCTGATAGAAAGAGGGTGGACTGGCCCAGCAGCCTATAGAAGGTGGCCAGAGTAAGAGAGGAGACAGGAGAGAGAGAGAGCCTGAATACCAGGCATTCGAAAGAGAAATAGGCCGGAATGGGAGTGGTGAAAACAGGGATCCACTCTGGAAAGATTAGAGCGAACCTACTGGCCTGTTGAGCCTGGGCTCAGAGAGGATCTTGTAGCCTCCAGGGAGAAGTGTGACAAACCTCGTGACAGAGCTAAACCAGGTCTCAGTAAGAGCAAGAACATCAAGGTCCACGTGTTCAAGGAGGGGGCAGATGTTGGAGGAGTGCTTGACTGCGGAGCGAGAGTTGAGCGTGGCAACATGGAGCAGATTGCCATTTTGAAGGACCTATGGAGGGCTGCAGGGGACAGAGGTCCCCCTCATAAGTGGCGTGGGTGCCTGAGAAATAGAGGCAAGAGAAGTCAGAGGGGCCGAAGGGAGTGCAGGCAAGGGAGCTGGGCAGTAGTAGATGGCAAGGGAGCCAGTGAAGGAGGGTCCGAAGGGGGCAAGGGAGCCCCAGATGTGTCAGCAGTGTCCACCTGCATGAGAGTGGCTGACAAGGATGTCAGTGCAGAGAGAGTGGGCAAGGAAGCCAAGGTGTGCCTAGCATGCAAGGGAGCCAGGTAGGCTGTGGGTGCAATTGGCAAGGGAACCAGTGAAGAGGAAGGTGGAAAGGCGAGGGAGGAGCCTATCAAACAGAAGGAGGTTGTGTTGAGGCTCTTGTACGAAGACGGTACCATTTGAAACACATTTATGATGACCCTAGAGGTCGGGGCAGAGGCAAGAAGGACCTCCCAACAAGTGCCACCATTAATGTGTGAGGAAGAGTAGGGACAGAGCAGAGCGACCAAATGAAGAGTCCATAGGTCAGGAGATGAAACGACAAAGAGGATGTCAGTGAGAGTCTCTCTGGTGGATGCACTGACGTAGGTGTCAGCGATAGGAAGGCCTGGGCTGGAGCCAAGTGTGTCCATCTTAAGTTTCTTTCTGTGAGACTTGGTGAGCAGTGCATGATAAGGAAAAGAGAAACAGTTAGAGAAGATAGGAGAGATAGAAAGCGCCATTGAGAGTGGGCACCGAGTGTGCTACACCTAACCAGGCTGAGCAGCTGAGGCACACGGGAGGAAGTTCACAAGAGGACACAAGCGTACAGGGAAACACAACAGGAATGGGAAGTAGAAGTGGGAGCTAATAGGGTGGGGGGGCTGAAAGCTGATGAATCCAATGGTAAAGGCCAAAATCAATGGTTGGTATTTTGTTACTGTTTTTAAATATTCAGTGCACATGGGTGAAAGATGTGACCAATGTCCATAACTGAAGGCCATGACTAGTACCCATTCATGTGTTAAAATATATTTGGCCATGCACACTGACAATGTCTGAAGGACATGCTTAATGCCAGTTACTGTTGTAATGTAATTGGTGATTACATCAGTGATGTGATCTATGAAGTCATCACTGTGGTCATAGTCTGTGCAACAGGGGGCACGTAATCAAGGTTGCAAGGTTGCTGTCCTGGGAAGCTCAGCGGCAACATGTTCGCCTTGGAAGCAAGACGACACAAAGCAACACAGGTTCAATCCCCGGGTCCACGCTTAAACACATCTGGGTATTTAAGCACATTATAAATACGAAACTAAGACCAAAAAAAAAACCAATTACACAACTAACAAACAATTCCTGTAATAGCGCATCTATGCCCGCAGGCTTTGTGAGCGCTTTAAAAATGCAAATAGATAAGTAAGTAAGTTTAGCAGAATTTGCAGTGTTTTGTTACATTAAGTTATCACCTTAATGTCCCTGCAACTAAAGTTTTTTCCTTGAATTTCAAGGATTTTGTTATTCCATAGATTTTTAGAATGCTTCCAGACCACTAGCACGGTCTTCGGCAATGCTCAGTGTCCATTTTAAAATGCTACCATACCACTAGCCGTGGCCCTTGGATTGCAGGCTTAGAGAACTCACAATGTTTTTAGGTAATGCGCATTGCATTGTCCGGTGTTCCCCCTTTTTGGTTTCACTCACCGGTCCATCTTCTCTCAAGCCCATCCCCTGCCACAGATTCCTGGTTCACCATGCTGTCACTCGCGTCAACTCTCTGCGGTATTCTTGTGGCTCGCGCACACACATAACGCTTCCATGGTGAAGCAGGATACATACAACGCTACCTTCAGTCCTGCTGTCCTCTGGTTCACAGCTTGCCACCAGCTTCTTCTGCCACTGCTTCCTGTTGAATACACTCTGCACTGATTCACGGGCTTCCAGCGCTCCTCCTGCCACGCCACCATACCAGAGAGGTCTGTGCTCACACTGCTCTCACTGACCTCATTTGTTTTGCGCTTCGAGCTTTGAAAGCTCCTCCCTTCAGTTTCATTACAAACATGACTAGATCACTCACCAGCAAAGCGGTAGTCCAGCGTTGATCTTGTGGACCTCCTAATCTCAGTAGTTGGTTGGGACGACAATTGTTTGTTTTTTAAGCCTATGAAGTCTTGAGGGATGGAGGGTTTGTGGTGAGAGGGAAATGGGGGATACCAGGTATCACCTAAGGATGTCCTCTCCCCACTACCCAAGTCTCCTACACCCAGATGATCCTCCCTCTCATATCTACCCCCAGGGTCAGGATCCAAAAGCAATGGCCTTTCGCTGGCCACATGAGAGGAGGATTCAGGGGGAAAAGAAGTGAGGATGCCCTCAGGATCCTCACTGTATCTATACACTTTATAATGCTGATTCTTAATCCTGTAAAGAAATTAGACACAAACACCAGCAGGTACCATTTCGGTGTGAAGAAATCTACATTCACCTAATTGAAGTAGTGAACATAATATCACAAAAATATAATTTTACAACCAGCTGATAGAATGTTTCACCATGAACATTTTTGTTTTTAAATAACTCTAGGATCTCGTGTTCAAACATTAGAAGCAAGAATATGATTCCAAATGTAAAATACAAAAGGCATTTTTTTTTTCTTATTTCTAAAATAGTACATAGAACCTCGAGTAAATCTGCCTGGTAACTGAACATTTGGTATCAGTACGTTTTAGCTCCAAGGACGGCCATTTTGAACTCTTGTGTATGCTGGTGTGACGGTACACCCAGTCATGCCTCTTTGCGTGATTCCTGCATCTGCTTATCCCTTTGTCAGGCATCCAGTCTCGAAGGCGTGAAGGCTTTCCTTCAGAAAAGGCCTGGCTGATTAAAAGATCTGATTATTTACAAGGGGACCCTAGGTCAGGAGGAATTCAGTGTGCATTTTACCGCCAGCTCACAAACAGGTGGAAGTTGTAAATTTGGAGCATATGTTTAGATTTGCCCGGGCCTAGTTCCAGAGAAGCAACTCCAGTCAGACTCATAAGGTTTTTGGTGGACCTCCACGCCAATGGTCACACTTTTCTCATAGGAAGGCAAGCCATCCCCCTTTAAATGCTCGATGC
Organism: Ambystoma mexicanum; assembly: GCF_040938575.1. Taxonomy (NCBI): domain Eukaryota; kingdom Metazoa; phylum Chordata; class Amphibia; order Caudata; family Ambystomatidae; genus Ambystoma; species Ambystoma mexicanum. The sequence continues at coordinate 1,195,538,902 of NC_090936.1, read as the reverse complement.
TAAGGGTTGGGGGAAGGAATACCATTTGGCAGTTCAGGCCTTGCTTGGTTTCCTTCACAAAAGCAGCATTTACAGTCGTTTTCTTGCTCCGATTTTTTCTTTTGCACCTATCACTTTAAACAGGGCAACATTATAGCATCATTACAATCAAAGCTCTATCGATTACATATATCTTTGGGTATCTATAGGTCTTATAATGCTGATTCGTAATCCTGTAAGAAAATAAAAACAAACACCAGCAGACCTCTTAATGATTTTGCCTCTGCTGTGAAATGCTCTGCTTTTCAGACATTTTAACAAAAGATTGCTGGATCCTTCCATGTACCTGGAAAGATTTCCTTTTGTGCCTGTTGTGTACTCTGGACACATGCTCTTGTCATAGGTGGGCTGCAGACTGTGTCCCTGCCCTCCCGTGTTTCTTTCTCAAATGCTGTGCACGGGCTGCCGCTCACATGTTTGTTTTAAAACTGGCACTTTCCTTTCTTTGCATACTTTTCTTCGGTGCAGATGTTGCCACATGTGCAGCCTGCCTGACGGCGCTCGATATGTGGGTATCTGTCATGCACATATGTGTACCCCCTTGGAGGTTCCCTCACGTCCTTCAAGTGAATGGATACCATAGCAGAGCCTCACAAAAGAGAAAAACATCTTTTGTTTTGGCTGAAGCACTGGGGGATTTCATGTGTAATTGACATTTACAATCAGGGTGTAGTTACTACATGTGGCAAGCACTAGAATACTGCATGGTGTAAATACCCCTCGACTGTGCGTAGCAGTAAAACAGACAGCATTTGAAATAATAATAATAATTTTAACATTACCGCCTATCTCTAAATGGGGTGTTTAGCTTTCTCAAACAACTTGAGTATAGCAAGCCATAACTACAGCATAACCCCAGAAATAACTCATGTATTATTTCATTGTTTGAACGAACACAAGATTTAAAGGTGCTGTTCCCTATCACATTTCATTGAATTTATATGACCTTTTTTTCGGTCTAAAATGTGGGGGTGGAGACACCCGCATCTCCGCTCCCAACTTCCCCTCAACCTAATCTATATCCTTACCCACCCCCATATGTATATTTAATTAAGTTTGACTGAAAGAAAGGTAACAAAAATGTAATCAAATGTTTTAGGTCAAATGTTTTTAGGTCAATTATGCTAATACTCTGTTATATGGCTTCCTTCTACTTTTCTGTAAGTGAACATTTCGAATTTAGGCAAGTGTTTGGAAATGTTTCATAGTAGTTAATTGCACATAGAAACATCTGCTCAATACTCTCGCCACATGTTGGCTGTCAGTTTCAAAGTTGCAAAACTATCACCCGGAACTCCTCTGAATATTAATAAAACGTTTAGTTATTCATTGCACTTTAAGTGTCCATGTGGGCTCGTCATTGTGACATTTAAGGTCTACCAGACTCAAAGGCTTGGTTCGTCTTAATTCTGGGACAGATGGTGGCAGTGGGCGATAGACTGGGGGTCCCTCGCCTCTTCCTTACAGCGTAAGTGGAGCCGGGCTCCGATGGCTGATTATACGCACCATTGAGTCCGAGGGAAATGAGCCTCTCTCTGTTCCATGCTGAGGACTCAGTGGGCAGTGCCCGCCACAGTTACCAGCAGCAAAATAAAAGACGGCCGAGCGTCAACGACCTCTCACTCTAACAAGCACCATTAAAAAGAAAATTGTTTCATTAGGCCCAGGCGGTGGAGACAGACATTTCTGCCCACTAACTAGAAAGAGATCAAAGATGTGTTTTCTGTCCACAGATTAAAATAATGGATTATTTCAGGGTAGGTTTCTTGGATAAGTGTAAACGTTCAGATCACTGTACATGGGGCCAGGGGCTAGATTTAATTTATCAACAGCTACGTGGTTTCTCATCTCTTTCTGCCCACTGTGAGGCAATAAGTATGCTGATCTCCTAAGCTGCAAGGGTATTCTACTCTATAGCGATCAAAGCCAGCTGCGTCATATAGAAAGCTGCCTCAACCCACTCTGCCTCCTACCTGGCTGACTTCCTGTGATAAAGTGACTACAAATTGGAGTTTGAAGGCAGTTGCCTCCTGTTTATACCTCGGTATTATAACACATGTGTAACAGAAGGCTAAGTAATTACAAAAGTTATTCCTGACGCTGAGTCCCTATCACAAAGTTAAATGACCCTACATGTAAAAAATCTCATATCAATTGTTAGATGGCCCTAGTGAGTGCTGCTGAGCCGACAACAAATGATGTTGAGATCCTGACCCTATCCTCTCTATAACACTTTCCTAGTGTCTACAAGTGCACACAAAATGGAGGTCGGTATTTTGTTTTTAATCTTTCCACCCCCACAGCGCGTGTCTTATCGTTAAAACAACAAAGGTCCTCACTGACAGTTAGTCACTAGAGGAATTTAAAAAACACTCTATTTCCTCACCACTATGCTATAGTGGAGATAGAGTATGTAGTGATAACTTCAACAATTTCTTTTTTTTTGCAACCCCTTTCTCTATATAGAAGGGTATTGGAGTCTGGGTTATCAACCAGTACTCTTAAACCAACAGTCAACCGGTTTCAGCGGGATTCTTGGGTGGCCGCTTTCTTCAGGACGAATACTTTTCTGATTTTAGTATTCTCAAAATGTCTTCAATGTTTTCAAGAGTTTAGGGGTGTCTTCCGTTGTCCAGAATGGGTATAATGGAAAAATCCCTGGTCCTATAAGGACAAAGACAAGAAAAAACAAGTGGGACCGTTGTCAGTCTCGAAGTACTTTTTAAAACCTTTTAAAACTATAGGCTAGGTGGTGTTTTCCTTACCTCTATCTGTCGAGGTACTAGATCATGTATTAGTCCCGATCTCTATCTTCGACTTTCTGTTCGGGGAGGAAGGTGCTAAATCCTCTCTTCTCTCCCGGATTGTTCTCACTAGAATGAGAACATCGGTATCAGATCATTTGTGTAAAATTCTACAGTCTACTTTTAAGCATTTATAATGCCACCAATGTTCAACGGCTTCACCCTGGCTTGATAAAGTTAGCCTAGTGCTCCTTCTATGTGTTCTGAGTTAAAGTGTTACCTAGCTTCTGTTGGTTGTACAAGAGATAACCTGTGCATTATTTTCATCACAGTTCACATGCATTATTGTTGGCAATGCGGTCACTCTTGGTAGCGCTTCCCCTATTCACTGCATTTTGTTAGTTTAATTATCAGACGGTTTGGCTTAGTCTATCTGAGGGAGCGTGAAGCGCTTCCAATATTGCCGTTTGTTTTTTCGTGTCCGTTCTATAAAGGGTTATTTCTTTTTAGTAAATCATAGCGAATGAACACTGGACAGACTCCAGGCTCTCCTGTGAGTCTAATCGTCACAATCTAGGCAAGTATTAAAAACGCTACTTGGGAACGCTTATCTCCATTCAATCGTGGTGACCGCCTCTTGTTGCGCGTACCGTTATCGCGCCATCTTGGATGATGTTTGTTTATATCTCAGCGTCACGTGTGCGCGATCACGTGTGAACTTCAGAAAAGACTCTGAACCACCTGGGAATTGTAGTTCGGCGACGTTTCTGTTTCTCATGAACGCGTTAGGGCTGTGAATGTTTCCAAAAGAACTGCCTGGGCATAATAGCGGATAGCTAGACCACTTGAAGTTCCACAGTGGCCAATATATATATTCCTTTTGAAATTTGTGTATATCTGTGGCGTATTAGTGTTCAGCATATAGCAGATAAAGTGGATGAACCCACTAGAATCGCCTCGGTTGCCAAAGTGTATTATGTCTAATCACCTTATTGATCTGTAATATTAATTGTCCAGATATTTCAAATTAAGTGAATTCTGTATATGTACCACGTATTGTGGATTGTTGTCAAAATATGGGAAGGGTTTTTTTCTCTGGTTTTTTAGAGTGTTTCTATTCACTTAGCTGTTACTTGTAAATCATTTATAAGAGCGCCAGAGTTTGCCAACAGATCTCTTCATTTAGACCTGTCTGGTGGCTACGGGTCTTGTATATCCATTGTTGTTCTCTTTTTATCAGGAGGGCTGTTATATTCCCGCCTCTTTTAGGTAATCTGACTTTCTCTATGATGGTCCATGTCAAGTCATTCTCATTATGCTGTTTCTCTATGAAGTGTTCGACCAGTGGGGCAGTTATTTTTTGGGTCCTGATGTTAGAACGATGCTCCCCTATACGTGTCTTAATGGCCCTTGTTGTCATGCCAATATATTTCTTGTTGCAAGGGCACTGGATTAGATACACTACATTTGTTGTATTGCAATTGGTCAGGCTTCTCTGTTCCCATGGATACTTCCAACCTATATCTATTGCTGTCGTGCGTTGTGTGAATTTACACACAGTGCAATTTCCACATGGTGTGTGACCCTGTGGTCTGGGTTGGTTCCAGAGTGTGTTCGTATTGATGGAAGCTGGTATTTCTTTATAGGTCTGTACCAACAAATCTCTAAGATTTTTCCTCCTCCTTATCGCAAACTGCAGTTCAGGTAATTGTGTTTCTTCGATGTTCAGTATGTGCCAAGCCTTCCGAATTTCTTTTTTCAAGCGGTTGATTATTGGAGAGTGGCTAAATACAGCTGTAATTGTATTGTCGTCTCTTTTTCTTTTGCCATGTTGATTGAGGGTTAATTCTCTCGGTATATTTCTCGCCCTCTTCTTCGCTTGATTAACAATTCGATGTGGATAGTTTCTCTCTTTTAATTTGTTGGAGAGTCTTGTTGCTTGTGAATCATACTCTGTTCTGGTGGTGCAGTTCCTCCTAAATCGGAGGAACTGCCCAAAGGGTAGATTCTCTTTTAATGACCTTTGATGGAAACTATTGTAGTCCACTAGGGAGTTTCTATTGGTTGGTTTTTGAAAAACCGTAGTTTCAAATGTCTGACCTGTCCTCATGATTTTCAAATCCAGAAACGTGGCTGTTGTTTTACTTGCTTCGTAGGTGAATTTGAGGAAGGGATTTAGTCCGTTTATCCAACCCATAAAGTTATTCAGGGTGGTGTTATCTCCATCAAACAATAAAAAAACGTTGTCAATATATCGACGCCAGCTCACAATGTTGGTGGCAAAGGGGTTAGTCTCTGGGTATATGTGGTTTTCCTCAAAGTTGGCAACATATAGGTTCGCTAGAGGAGGTGCGAATGTCACGCCCATTGCTGTACCAGATTTTTGTTCGTAATAGCTGTCTCCATTTAGGAAATAGTTTTTAGTCAAAGCTATTTCTGCCAATTGCATGATCAGTGCAACAGGCATGTCCAGTGTTTGGTCTGTAATACACTTTCAATGACCCTCAAGGTTTCCCCCTGAGGGATCTTCGAATATAGTGACTCAATATCCATGGTTACTATATAGATGTTTTCACTTTCCAGGACAAGATTATTCAGATATACCAGAATGGCTGTAGTGTCTTTTGTGTAAGAGCGCATTTTGCTCACCTCTTCTCTAAGGAAGAAATCTGTCAATTGCGAAAGGGGTTCTAAAATGGAACCGATTCCGGAAACAATCGGACGTCCCGGAGTTGGCATGACGCCCTTGTGTATTTTAGGCAATGCATAGAAGGCAGGTCGCCTGGGGTTTGTGGAGTCAAAAAAGCTGCTTCTTTCGTGCTTATATGTCCTTCCGCCTCTGCTTCTTCAATAATCGGATTGATCAGTTTTCTGAGTCGTTCAGTAGGGTCGCCTCCGAGTTTTCTGTATGTGGTCTGGTCATTTATCAAGGCATTTACCATCCCGTCATAGTCCGTTTTGTTCATAATGACGATGGCTCCCCCTTTATCTGCGGGTTTTATGATTATATCTTCGTTTGTTTTTAGTTCTTTTAAGGCTATACTTTCCATTTTAGTTATATTATGGACCACCCCACGAGTATCTTCTGCCTCGATCTCGTCAAGTTTTTTGAGGATCAATTTTTCAAAAGTTTGGGATTCCACACTGATAGTATGTGGTGGAGGATAATACGTGGATTTATTGTGTAATCCCGTCACATCTGTTGGTCCTGTGTGGGTATTTTTAGCAAAGAATTGTTTGAGCCGTATTTTCCTCATCAATTGAGTAATCTCAATTCTTGTTTGAAATGGATCGTGTGGGGATGTCGGTACAAATGAAAGACCCTTTTGTAGCACATTCAATTGTGTACTTGAAGGGGTAAAAGTTGATAGATTAACTACCAGAGATTCTTTTTCGGGTATTAGGGATCGTACTGTGGGATGGCGTTCTGTTGGTACCATCCTTTCCCTCTGTTCCTGGTGACCCTGGGTGATTGGTCCGGCCACCATCCTCTGGCTCTGCCACGTCCTCTTGGGGCCTGAAAACCCCAAGCGTTTCCACCTCTATTCTGCTGATTGTCGAATCTGACATTTCCGCCTGTTCTGCCTGAGTCCTCATCGGAACTGCCACTGGAAAAGTTCCAGTTGCCGGGTCTCGGTCTGTTCCTTTGTTGTCTGCCCCTCATTGATCCTGTGTTTGGTATATTTACATTCCTCTCCTGTTCTTCATGATATGCGTCTGTAGTATACGGATACTTTTTTTCGTGAGAGAATGACGCAATGTCCTCCTTGAGTTTAATCACTTTTTTATTGAGATTTAGATCTTTGAACTCTTTTATTGTTGCATCCAAGGCTGCCATACTTTTGAGGTAGTCGCCCACAATCATTTTTGTTGTTATAGCGTCTTGCTTTGTGATGATTTCATTCATCAACCTCTCAGACACAGTTTTTGCTGTATTAATAATAAGTATGATCCAGTCCCTTGTGCATTTGTTGGAGATAAAACTCCAATCCTTCCTAAATTTGAGTTCCTCAAGAAAGATTCTGGGTTCAATTCTAATAATCAGTCCGTTGGGGGCTATATGTGCCCGTAAGTATTCCGTCATGATGGCCCCATGGAGTTCAGTTCTGATTAGCTTTTTTCGCAATACCTCCAGTTCGTTCCAGTCATCACCTTTTGTCGCTATGGCGGCCTGTTGTTCTGCGCCAAGTATAGAGGGGTTAGCAAGAATTCCCTCTATTAGATCCTCTGCAAGTGCCAAATAGCTTGCTTCTGCCATCTCGTAAGTGTATCGTCAATTAAAAAGTACTTGAGTTTATAGCCCACATCTCTTCTTGTCGATTATTTTATATCTTTTAAAGTGCCCTATTGGTGCACTAACTCACGGTTTTTGACGCCGCCAGAAGATAAAGTGACTACAATTTGGAGTTTGGAGGCAGTTGTCTCCTGTTTATACCTCGGTATTATAACACATGTGTAACAGAAGGCTAAGTAATTACAAAAGTTATTCCTGACGCTGAGTCCCTAGCACAAAGTTAAATGACCCTACATGTAAAAAATCTCGTATCAATTGTTAGATGGCCCTAGTGAGTGCTGCTGAGCCGACTACAAATGATGTTGAGATCCTGACCCTAACCTCTCTATAACACTTTCCTAGTGTCTACAAGTGCACACAAAATGGAGGTCGGTATTTTGTTTTTAATCTTTCCGCCCCCACAGCGCGTGTCTTATCGTTAAAACAACAAAGGTCCTCACTGACAGTTAGTCACTAGAGGAATTTAAAAAACACTCTATTTCCTCACCACTGTGCTATAGTGGAGATAGAGTATGTAGTGATAACTTCAACAATTTCTTTTTGCAACCCCTTTCTCTATATAGAAGGGTATTGGAGTCTTGGTTATCAACCAGTACTCTTAAACCAACAGTCAACCGGTTTCAGCGGGATTCTTGGGTGGCCGCTTTCTTCAGGACGAATACTTTTCTGATTTTAGTATTCTCAAAATGTCTTCAATGTTTTGAAGAGTTTAGGGGTGTCTTCCGTTGTCCAGAATGGGTATAATGGAAAAATCCCTGGTCCTATAAGGACAAAGACAAGAAAAAACAAGTGGGACCGTTGTCAGTCTCAAAGTACTTTTTAAAACCTTTTAAAACTATAGGCTAGGTGGTGTTTTCCTTACCTCTATCTGTCGAGGTACTAGATCATGTATTAGTCCCGATCTCTGTCTTCGACTTTCTGTTCGGGGAGGAAGATGCTAAATCCTCTCTTCTCTCCCGGATTGTTCTCACTAGAATGAGAACGTCGGTATCAGATCATTTGTGTAAAATTCTACAGTCTTCTTTTAAGCATGTTTAATGCCACCAATGTTCAACGGCTTCACCCTGGCTTGATAAAGTTAGCCTGGTGCTCCTTCTATGTGTTCTGAGTTAAAGTGTTACCTAGCTTCTGTTGGTTGCACAAGAAAAACCCTGTGCATTATTTTCATCACAGTTCACATGCATTATTGTTGGCAATGCGGTCACTCTCGGTAGCGCTTCCCCTATTCACTGCATTTTGTTAGTTTAATTTTCAGACGGTTTGGCTTAGTCTATCTGAGGGAGCGTGAAGCGCTTCCAATATTGCCGTTTGTTTTTTCGTGTCCGTTCTATAAAGGGTTATTTCTTTTTAGAAAATCATAGCGAACGAACACTGGACGGACTCCAGGCTCTCCTGTGAGTCTAATCGTCACAATCTAGGCAAGTATTAAAAACGCTACTTGGGAACGCTTACCTCTATTCAATCGTGGTGACCGCCTCTTGTTGCACGTACCGTTATCGCGCCATCTTGGATGATGTTTGTTTATATCTCAGCGTCACGTGTGAGCGATCACGTGTGAACTTCAGAAAAGACTCTGAACCACCTGGGAATTGTAGTACGCGCCGTTTCTGTTTCTCATGAACGCGTTAGGGCTGTGAATTTTTCCAAAAGAACTGCCTGGGCATAATAGCGGATAGCTAGACCACTTGAAGTTCCACAGTGGCCAATATATATATTCCTTTTGAAATTTGTTTATATCTGTGGCATATTAGTGTTCAGCATATAGCAAATAAAGTGGATGAACCCACTAGAATCGCCTCGGTTGCCAAAGTGTATTATGTCTAATCACCTTATTGATCTGTAATATTAATTGTCCAGATATTTCAAATTGTTCGTATTTCAGATATTTCGTATTGTGGATTGTTGTCAAAATATGGGAAGGGTTTTTTTCTCTGGTTTTTTAGAGTGTTTCTATTCACTTAGCTGTTACTTGTAAATCATTTATAAGACTGCCAGAGTTTGCCAACAGATCTCTTCATTTAGACCTGTCTGGTGGCTGCGGGTCTTGTATATCCATTGTTGTTCTCTTTTTAACAGGAGGGCTGTTATATTCCCGCCTCTTTTAGGTAATCTGACTTTTTCTATGATGGTCCATGTCAAGTCATTCTCAGTATGCTGTTTCTCTATGAAGTGTTCGACCAGTGGGGCAGTTCTTTTTTGGGTCCTGATGTTAGAACGATGCTCCCCTATACGTGTCTTAATGGCCCTTGTTGTCATGCCAATATATTTCTTGTTGCAAGGGCACTGGATTAGATACACTACATTTGTTGTATTGCAATTGGTCAGGCTTCTCTGTTCCCATGGATACTTCCAACCTATATCTATTGCTGTTGTGCGTTGTGTGAATTTACACACAGTGCAATTTCCACATGGTGTGTGACCCTGTGGTCTGGGTTGGTTCCAGAGTGTGTTCGTATTGATGGAAGCTGGTATTTCTTTATAGGTCTGTACCAACAAATCTCTAAGATTTTTCCTCCTCCTTATCGGAAACTGCGGTTCAGGTAATTGTGTTTCTTCAATGTTCAGTATGTGCCAAGCCTTCTGAATTTCTTTTTTCAAGCGGTTGATTATTGGAGAGTGGCTAAATACAGCTGTAATTGTATTGTCGTCTCTTTTTCTTTTGCCATGTTGATTGAGGGTTAATTCTCTCGTTATATTTCTCGCCCTCTTCTTCGCTTGATTAACAATTCGATGTGGATAGTTTCTCTCTTTTAAGTTGTTGGAGAGTCTTGTTGCTTGTGAATCATACTCTGTTCTCGTGGTGCAATTCCTCCTAAATCAGAGGAACTGCCCCAAGGGTAGATTCTCTTTTAATGACCTTTGATGGAAACTATTGTAGTCCAATAAGGAGTTTCTATCGGTTGGTTTTTGAAAAACCGTAGTTTCAAATGTCTGACCTGTCCTCATGATTTTCAAATCGAGAAACGTGGCTGTTGTTTTACTTGCTTCGTAGGTGAATTTGAGGAAGGGATTTAGTCCGTTGATCCAACCCATAAAGTTATTCAGGGTGGTGTTATCTCCATCAAACAATAAAAACACGTCGTCAATATATCGACACCAGCTCACAATGTTGGTGGCAAAGGGGTTAGTCTCTGGGTATATGTGGTTTTCCTCAAAGTTGGCAACATATAGGTTCGCTAGAAAAGGTGCGAATGTCGCGCCCATTGCTGTACCAGCTTTTTGTTCGTAATAGCTGTCTCCATTTAGGAAATAGATTTTAGTCCAAGCTATTTCTGCCAATTGCATGATCAGTGCAACAGGCATGTCCAGTGTTTTGGTCTGTAATACACTTTCAATGACCCTCAAGGTTTCCCCCTGAGGGATCTTCGAATATAGTGACTCAATATCCATGGGTACTATATAGATGTTTTCACTTTCCAGGACAAGATTATTCAGATATACCAGAATGGCTGTAGTGTCTTTTGTGTAAGAGCGCATTTTGCTCACCTCTTCTCTAAGGAAGAAATCTGCCAATTGCGAAAGGGGTTCTAAAATGGAACCGATTCCGGAAACAATCGGACGTCCCGGAGTTGGCATGACGCCCTTGTGTATTTTAGGCAATGCATAGAAGGCAGGTCGCCTGGGGTATTGTGGAGTCAAAAAAGCTGCTTCTTTCGTGCTTATATGTCCTTCCGCCTCTGCTTCTTCAATAATCGGATTGATCAGTTTTCTGAGTCGTTCAGTAGGGTCGCCTCCGAGTTTTCTGTATGTGGTCTGGTCATTTATCAAGGTATTTACCATCCCGTCATAGTCCGTTTTGTTCATAATGACGATGGCTCCCCCTTTATCTGCGGGTTTTATGATTATATCTTTGTTTGTTTTTAGTTCTTTTAATTCTATACTTTCCATTTTAGTCATATTATGGAACACCCCACGAGTATCTTCTGCCTCGATCTCGTCAAGTTTTTTGAGGATCAATTTTTCAAAAGTTTGGGATTCCACACTGATAGTATGTGGTGGAGGATAATACGTGGATTTATTGTGTAATCCGGTCACATCTGTTGGTCCTGTGTGGGCATTTTTAGCAAAGAATTGTTTAAGTCGTTTCTTTCCTCATCAATTGAGTAATCTCAATTCTTGTTTGAAATGGATCGTGTGGGGATGTCGGTACAAATGAAAGACCCTTTTCTAGTACATTCAATTGTGTACTTGAAGGGGTAAAAGTTGATAGATTAACCACCAGAGATTCTTTTTCGGGTATTAGGGATCGTACTGTGGGATGGCGTTCTGTTGGTACCATCCTTTCCCTCTGTTCCTGGTGACCCTGGGTGATTGGTCCGGCCACCATCCTCTGGCTCTGCCGCGTCCTCTTGGGGCCTGAAAACCCCGAGCGTTTCCACCTCTATTCTGCTGATTGTCGAATCTGACATTTCTGCCTGTTCTGCCTGAGTCCTCATCGGAACTGCCACTGGAAAAGTTCCAGTTGCCGGGTCTCGGTCTGTTCCTTTGTTGTCTGCCCCTCATTGATCCTGTGTTTGGTATATTTACATTCCTCTCCTGTTCTTCATGATATGCGTCTGTAGTATACGGATACTTTTTTTTGTGAGAGAATGACGCAATGTCCTTCTTGAGTTTAATCACTTTTTTATTGAGATTTAGATCTTTGAACTCTTTTATTGTTGAATCCAAGGCTGCCATACTTTTGAGGTAGTCGCCCACAATCATTTTTGTTGTTATAGAGTCTTGCTTTGTGATGATTTCATTCATCAACCTCTCAGACACAGTTTTTGCTGTATTAATAATAAGTATGATCCAGTCCCTTGTGCATTTGTTGGAGATAAAACTCCAATCCTTCCTAAATTTGAGTTCCTCAAGAAAGGTTCTGGGTTCAATTCTAATAATCAGTCCGTTGGAGGCTATATGTGCCCGTAAGTATTCCGTCATGATGGCCCCATGTAGTTCAGTTCTGATTAGCTTTTTTCGCAATACCTCCAGTTCGTTCCAGTCATCACCTTTTGTCGCTATGGCGGCCTGTTGTTCTGCGCCAAGTATAGAGGGGTTAGCAAGAATTCCCTCTATTAGATCCTCTGCAAATGCCAAATAGGTTGCTTCTGCCATCTCGTAAGTGTATCGTCAATTAAAAAGTACTTGAGTTTATAGCCCACATCTCTTCTTGTCGATTATTTTATATCTTTTAAAGTGCCCTATTGGTGCACTAACTCGCGGTTTTTGACGCCGCCAGAAGATAAAGTGACTACAAACTGGAGTTTGGAGGCAGTTGCCTCCTGTTTATACCTCGGTATTATAACACATGTGTAACAGAAGGCTAAGTAATTACAAAAGTTATTCCTGACGCTGAGTCCCTAGCACAAAGTTAAATGACCCTACATGTAAAAAATCTCATATCAATTGTTAGATGGCCCTAGTGAGTGCTGCTGAGCCGACTACAAATCATGTTGAGATCCTGACCCTATCCTCTCTATAACACTTTCCTAGTGTCTACCAGTGCACACAAAATGGAGGTCGGTATTTTGTTTTTAATCTTTCCGCCCCCACAGCGCGTGTCTTATCTTTAAAACAACAAAGGTCCTCACTGACAGTTAGTCACTAGAGGAATTTAAAAAACACTCTATTTCCTCACCACTATGCTATAGTGGAGAAAGAGTATCTAGTGATAACTTCAACAATTTCTTTTTGCAACCCCTTTCTCTATATAGAAGGGTATTGGAGTCTGGGTTATCAACCAGTACTCTTAAAGCAACAGTCAACCGGTTTCAGCGGGATTCTTGGGTGGCCGCTTTCTTCAGGACGAATACTTTTCTGATTTTAGTATTCTCAAAATGTCTTCAATGTTTTGAAGAGTTTAGGGGTGTCTTCCGTTGTCCAGAATGGGTATAATGGAAAAATCCCTGGTCCTATAAGGACAAAGACAAGAAAAAACAAGTCGGACCGTTGTCTGTCTCGAAGTACTTTCTAAAACCTTTTAAAACTATAGGCTAGGTGGTGTTTTCCTTACCTCTATCTGTCGAGGTACTAGATCATTATTAGTCCCGATCTCTGTCTTCGACTTTCTGTTCGGGGAGGAAGGTGCTAAATCCTCTCTTCTCTCCCGGATTGTTCTCACTAGAATGAGAACATCGGTATCAGATCATTTGTGTAAAATTCTACAGTCTACTTTTAAGCATGTTTAATGCCACCAATGTTCAACGGCTTCACCCTGGCTTGATAAAGTTAGCCTGGTGCTCCTTCTATGTGTTCTGAGTTAAAGTTTACCTAGCTTCTGTTGGTTGTACAAGAGATAACCTGTGCATTATTTTCATCACAGTTCACATGCATTATTGTTGGCAATGTGGTCACTCTTGGTAGCGCTTCCCCTATTCACTGCATTTTGTTAGTTTAATTATCAGACGGTTTGGCTTAGTCTATCTGAGGGAGCGTGAAGCGCTTCCAATATTGCCGTTTGTTTTTTCGTGTCCGTTCTATAAAGGGTTATTTCTTTTTAGGAAATCATAGCGAACGAACACTGGACGGACTCCAGGCTCTCCTGTGAGTCTAATCGTCACAATCTAGGCAAGTATTAAAAACGCTACTTGGGAACGCTTACCTCTATTCAATCGTGGTGACCGCCTCTTGTTGCACGTACCGTTATCGCGCCATCTTGGATGATGTTTGTTTATATCTCAGCGTCACGTGTGCGCGATCACGTGTGAACTTCAGAAAAGACTCTGAACCACCTGGGAATTGTAGTTCGGCGCCGTTTCTGTTTCTCATGAACGCGTTAGGGCTGTGAATGTTTCCAAAAGAACTGCCTGGGCATAACAGCGGATAGCTAGACCACTTGAAGTTCCACAGTGGCCAATATATATATTCCTTTTGAAATGTGTGTATATCTGTGGCGTATTAGTGTTCAGCATATAGCAGATAAAGTGGATGAACCCACTAGAATCGCCTCGGTTGCCAAAGTGTATTATGTCTAATCACCTTATTGATCTGTAATATTAATTGTCCAGATATTTCAAATTAAGTGAATTATGTATATGTACCACATATTGTGGATTGTTGTCAAAATATGGGAAGGGTTTTTTCTCTGTTTTTTTAGAGTGTTTCTATTCACTTAGATATTACTTGTAAATCATTTAAAAGACTGCCAGAGTTTGCCAACAGATCTCTTCATTTAGACCTGTCTGGTGGCTGTGGGTCTTGTATATCCATTGTTGTTCTATTTTTAACAGGAGGGCTGTTATATTCCCGCCTCTTTTAGGTAATCTGACTTTCTCTATGATGGTCCATGTCAAGGCATTCTCAGTATGATGTTTCTCTATGAAGTGTTCGACCAGTGGGGCAGTTCTTCTTTGGTTTCTGATGTTAGAACGATGCTCCCCTATACGTGTCTTAATGGCCCTTGTTGTCATGCCAATATATTTCTTGTTGCAAGGGCACTGGATTAGATACACTACATTTGTTGTATTGCAATTGGTCAGGCTTCTCTGTTCCCATGGATACTTCCAACCTATATCTATTGCTGTCGTGCGTTGTGTGAATTTACACACAGTGCAATTTCCACATGGTGTGTGACCCTGTGGTCTGGGTTGGTTCCAGAGTGTGTTCGTATTGATGGAAGCTGGTATTTCTTTATAGGTCTGTACCAACAAATCTCTAAGATTTTTCCTCCTCCTTATCGCAAACTGCGGTTCAGGTAATTGTGTTTCTTCGATGTTCAGTATGTGCCAAGCCTTCTGAATTTCTTTTTCCAAGCGGTTGATTATTGGAGAGTGGCTAAATACAGCTGTAATTGTATTGTCGTCTCTTTTTCTTTTGCCATGTTGATTGAGGGTTAATTCTCTCGGTATGTTTCTCGCCCTCTTCTTCGCTTGATTAACAATTCGATGTGGATAGTTTCTCTCTTTTAAGTTGTTGGAGAGTCTTGTTGCTTGTGAATCATACTCTGTTCTCGTGGTGCAATTCCTCCTAAATCGGAGGAACTGCCCAAAGGGTAGATTCTCTTTTAATGACCTTTGATGGAAACTATTGTAGTCCAATAAGGAGTTTCTATCGGTTGGTTTTTGAAAAACCGTAGTTTCAAATGTCTGACCTGTCCTCATGATTTTCAAATCCAGAAACGTGGCTGTGTTTTACTTGCTTCGTAGGTGAATTTGAGGAAGGGATTTAGTCCGTTGATCCAACCCATAAAGTTATTCAGGGTGGTGTTATCTCCATCAAACAATAAAAAAACGTCGTCAATATATCGACGCCAGCTCACAATGTTGGTGGCAAAGGGGTTAGTCTCTGGGTATATGTGGTTTTCCTCAAAGTTGGCAACATATAGGTTCGCTAGAAAAGGTGCGAATGTCGCGCCCATTGCTGTACCAGCTTTTTGTTCGTAATAGCTGTCTCCATTTAGGAAATAGTTTTTAGTCAAAGCTATTTCTGCCAATTGCATGATCTGTGCAACAGGCATGTCCAGTGTTTTGGTCTGTAATACACTTTCAATGACCCTCAAGGTTTCCCCCTGAGGGATCTTCGAATATAGTGACTCAATATTCATGGTTACTATATAGATGTTTTCACTTTCCAGGACAAGATTATTCAGATATACCAGAATGGCTGTAGTGTCTTTTGTGTAAGAGCGCATTTTGCTCGCCTCTTCTTTAAGGAAGAAATCTGTCAATTGCGAAAGGGGTTCTAAAATGGAACCGATTCCGGAAACAATCGGACGTCCCAGAGTTGGCATGAGGCCCTGTGTATTTTAGGCAATGCATAGAAGGCAGGTTGCCTGGGGTATTGTGGAGTCAAAAAAGCTGCTTCTTTCGTGCGTATATGTCCTTCCGCCTCTGCTTCTTCAATAATCGGATTGATCAGTTTTCTGAGTCGTTCAGTAGGGTCGCCTCTGAGTTTTCTGTATGTGGTCTGGTCAATTATCAAGGTATTTACCATCCCGTCATAGTCCGTTTTGTTCATAATTACGATGGCTCCCCCTTTATCTGCAGGTTTTATGATTATATCTTCGTTTGTTTTTAGTTCTTTTAAGGCTATACTTTCCATTTTAGTCATATTATGGAACACCCCACGAGTATCTTCTGCCTCGATCTCGTCGAGTTTTTTTAGGATCAATTTTTCAAAAGTTTGGGATTCCACACTGATAGTATGTGGTGGAGGATAATACCTGGATTTATTGTGTAATCCCGTCACATCTGTTGGTCCTGTGTGGGTATTTTTAGCAAAGAATTGTTTGAGCCGTATTTTCCTCATCAATTGAGTAATCTCAATTCTTGTTTGAAATGGATCGTGTGGGGATGTCGGTACAAATGAAAGACCCTTTTGTAGTACATTCAATTGTGTACTTGAAGGGGTAAAAGTTGATAAATTAACCACCAGAGATTATTTTTCGGGTATTAGGGATCGTACTGTGGGATGGCGTTCTGTTGGTACCATCCTTTCCCTCTGTTCCTGGTGACCCTGGGTGATTGGTCCGGCCACCATCCTCTGGCTCTGCCGCGTCCTCTTGGGGCCTGAAAACCCCGAGGGTTTCCATCTCTATTCTGCTGATTGTCGAATCTGACATTTCCACCTGTTCTGCCTGAGTCCCCATCGGAACTGCCACTGGAAAAGTTCCAGTTGCCGGGTCTCGGTCTGTTCCTTTGTTGTCTGCCTCTCATTGATCCTGTGTTTGGTATATTTACATTCCTCTCCTGTTCTTCATAATATGCGTCTGTAGTATACGGATACTTTTTTTCGGGAGAGAATGACGCAATGTCCTTCTTGAGTTTAATGACTTTTTTATTGAGATTTAGATCTTTGAACTCTTTTATTGTTGCATCCAAGGCTGCCATACTTTTGAGGTAGTCGCCCACAATCATTTTTGTTGTTATAGCATCTTGCTTTGTGATGATTTCATTCATCAACCTCTCAGACACAGTTTTTGCTGTATTAATAATAAGTATGATCCATTCCCTTGTGCATTTGTTGGACATAAAACTCCAATCCTTCCTAAATTTGAGTTCCTCAAGAAAGATTCTGGGTTCAATTCTAATAATCAGTCCGTTGGGGGCTATATGTACCCGTAAGTATTCCGTCATGATGGCCCCATGGAGTTCAGTTCTGATTAGCTTTTTTCGCAATACCTCCAGTTCGTTCCAGTCATCACCTTTTGTCGCTATGGCGGCCTGTTGTTTTGCGCCAAGTATAGAGGGGTTAGCAAGAATTCCCTCTATTAGATCCTCTGCAAATGCCAAATAGGTTGCTTCTGCCATCTCGTAAGTGTATCGTCAATTAAAAAGTACTTGAGTTTATAGCCCACATCTCTTCTTGTCGATTATTTTATATCTTTTAAAGTGTCCTATTGGTGCACTAACTCGCGGTTTTTGACGCCGCCAGAAGATAAAGTGACTACAAATTGGAGTTTGGAGGCAGTTGCCTCTTGTTTATACCTCGGTATTATAACACATGTGTAACAGAAGGCTAAGTAATTACAAAAGTTATTCCTGACGCTGAGTCCCTAGCACAAAGTTAAATGACCCTACATGTAAAAAATCTCGTATCAATTGTTAGATGGCCCTAGTGAGTGCTGCTGAGCCGACTACAAATGATGTTGAGATCCTGACCCTATCCTCTCTATAACACTTTCCTAGTGTCTACAAGTGCACACAAAATGGAGGTCGGTATTTTGTTTTTAATCTTTCCGCCCCCACAGTGCGTGTCTTATCGTTAAAACAACAAAGGTCCTCACTGACAGTTAGTCACTAGAGGAATTTAAAAAACACTCTATTTCCTCACCACTATGTGGAGATAGAGTATGTAGTGATAACTTCAACAATTTCTTTTTGCAACCCCTTTCTCTATATAGAAGGGTATTGGAGTCTGGGTTATCAAGCAGTACTCTTAAACCAACAGTCAACCGGTTTCAGCGGGATTCTTGGGTGGCCGCTTTCTTCAGGATGAATACTTTTCTGATTTTAGTATTCTCAAAATGTCTTCAATGTTTTGAAGAGTTTAGGGGTGTCTTCCGTTGTCCAGAATGGGTATAATGGAAAAATCCCTGGTCCTATAAGAACAAAGACAAGAAAAAACAAGTGGGACCGTTGTCAGTCTCGAAGTACTTTTTAAAACCTTTTAAAACTATAGGCTAGGTGGTGTTTTCCTTACCTCTATCTGTCGAGGTACTAGATCATGTATTAGTCCCGATCTCTGTCTTCGACTTTCTGTTCAGGGAGGAAGGTGCTAAATCCTCTCTTCTCTCCCGGATTGTTCTCACTAGAATGAGAACATCGGTATCAGATCATTTGTGTAAAATTCTACAGTCTACTTTTAAGCATGTTTAATGCCACCAATGTTCAACGGCTTCACCCTGGCTTGATAAAGTTAGCCTAGTGCTCCTTCTATGTGTTCTGAGTTAAAGTGTTACCTAGCTTCTGTTGGTTGTACAAGAGATAACCTGTGCATTATTTTCATCACAGTTCACATGTATTATTGTTGGCAATGCGGTCACTCTCGGTAGCGCTTCCCCTATTCACTGCATTTTGTTAGTTTAATTATCAGACGGTTTGGCTTAGTCTATCTGAGGGAGCGTGAAGCGCTTCCAATATTGCCGTTTGTTTTTTCGTGTCCGTTCTATAAAGGGTTATTTCTTTTTAGTAAATCATAGCGAACGAACACTGGACGGACGCCAGGCTCTCCTGTGAGTCTAATCGTCACAATCTAGGCAAGTATTAAAAACGCTACTTGGGAACGCTTACCTCTATTCAATCGTGGTGACCGTCTCTTGTTGCACGTACCGTTATCGCGCCATCTTGGATGATGTTTGTTTATATCTCAGCATCACGTGTGCGCGATCACGTGTGAACTTCAGAAAAGTCTCTGAACCACCTGGGAATTGTAGTTCGGCACCGTTTCTGTTTCTCATGAACGTGTTAGGGCTGTGAATGTTTCCAAAAGAACTGCCTGGGCATAATAGCGGATAGCTAGACCACTTGAAGTTCCACAGTGGCCAATATATATATTCCTTTTGAAATTTGTGTATATCTGTGGCGTATTAGTGTTCAGCATATAGCAGATAAAGTGGATGAACCCACTAAAATCGCCTCGGTTGCCAAAGTGTATTATGTCTAATCACCTTATTGATCTGTAATATTAATTGTCCAGATATTTCAAATTAAGTGAATTCTGTATATGTACCACGTATTGTGGATTGTTGCCATAATATGGGAAGGGTTTTTTCCTCTGGTTTTTTAGAGTGTTTCTATTCACTTAGCTGTTACTTGTAAATCGTTTATAAGACTGCCAGAGTTTGCCAACAGATCTCTTCATTTAGACCTGTCTGGTGGCTGCGGGTCTTGTATATCCATTGTTGTTCTCTTTTTAACAGGAGGGCTGTTATATTCCCGCCTCTTTTAGATAATCTGACTTTCTCTATGATGGTCCATGTCAAGTCATTCTCAGTATGCTGTTTCTCTATGAAGTGTTCGACCAGTGGGGCAGTTCTTTAGTTCTTTTTTGGGTCCTGATGTTACAACGATGCTCCCCTATACGTGTCTTAATGGCCCTTGTTGTCATGCCAATATATTTCTTGTTGCAAGGGCACTGGATTAGATACACTACATTTGTTGTATTGCAATTGATCAGGCTTCTCTGTTCCCATGGATACTTCCAACCTATATCTATTGCTGTCATGCGTTGTGTGAATTTACACACAGTGCAATTTCCACATGGTGTGTGACCCTGTGGTCTGGGTTGGTTCCAGAGTGTGTTCGTATTGATGGAAGCTGATATTTCTTTATACGTCTGTACCAACAAATCTCTAAGATTTTTCCTCCTCCTTATCGCAAACTGCGGTTCAGGTAATTGTGTTTCTTCGATGTTCAGTATGTGCCAAGCCTTCTGAATTTCTTTTTCCAAGCGGTTGATTATTGGAGAGTGGCTAAATACAGCTGTAATTGTATTGTCGTCTCTTTTTCTTTTGCCATGTTGATTGAGGGTTAATTCTCTCGGTATATTTCTCGCCCTCTTCTTCGCTTGATTAACAATTCGATGTGGATAGTTTCTCTCTTTTAAGTTGTTGGAGAGTCTTGTTGCTTGTGAATCATACTCTGTTCTCGTGGTGCAGTTCCTCCTAAATCGGAGGAACTGCCCAAAGGGTAGATTCTCTTTTAATGACCTTTGATGGAAACTATTGTAGTCCAATAAGGAGTTTCTATCGTTTGGTTTTTGAAAAACAGTAGTTTCAAATGTCTGACCTGTCCTCATGATTTTCAAATCCAGAAACGTGGCTGTTGTTTTACTTGCTTCGTAGGTGAATTTGAGGAAGGGATTTAGTCCGTTGATCCAACCCATAAAGTTATTCAGGGTGGTGTTTCAAACAATAAAAAAACGTCGTCAATATATCGACGCCAGCTCACAATGTTGGTGGCATAGGGGTTAGTCTCTGGGTATATGTGGTTTTCCTCAAAGTTGGCAACATATAGGTTCGCTAGAAAAGGTGCGAATGTCGCGCCCATTGCTGTACCAGCTTTTTGTTCGTAATAGCTGTCTCCATTTAGGAAATAGTTTTTAGTCAAAGCTATTTCTGCCAATTGCATGATCAGTGCAACAGGCATGTCCAGTGTTTTGGTCTGTAATACACTTTCAATGACCCTCAAGGTTTCCCCCTGAGGGATCTTCGAATAAAGTGACTCAATATCCATGGTTACTATATAGATGTTTTCACTTTCCAGGACAAGATTATTCAGATATACCAGAATGGCTGTAGTGTCTTTTGTGTAAGAGCGCATTTTGCTCACCTCTTCTCTAAGGAAGAAATCTGTCAATTGCGAAAGGGGTTCTAAAATGGAACAGATTCCAGAAACAATCGGACGTCCCGGAGTTGGCATGACGCCCTTGTGTATTTTAGGCAATGCATAGAAGGCATGTCGCCTGGGGTATTGTGGAGTCAAAAAAGCTGCTTCTTTCGTGCTTATATGTCCTTCCGCCTCTGCTTCTTCAATAATCGGATTGATCAGTTTTCTGAGTCGTTCAGTAGGGTCGCCTCCGAGTTTTCTGTATGTGGTCTGGTCATTTATCAAGGTATTTACCATCCCGTCATAGTCCGTTTTGTTCATAATGACGATGGCTCCCCCTTTATCTGCGGGTTCTATGATTATATCTTCGCTTGTTTTTAGTTCTTTTAAGGCTATACTTTCCATTTTAGTCATATTATGGAACACCCCACAAGTATCTTCTGCCTCGATCTCGTCGAGTTTTTTGAGGATCAATTTTTCAAAAGTTTGGGATTCCACACTGATAGTATGTGGTGCAGGATAATACGTGGATTTATTGTGTAATCCCGTCACATCTGTTGGTCCTGTGTGGGTATTTTTAGCAAAGAATTGTTTGAGCCGTATTTTCCTCATCAATTGAGTAATCTCAATTCTTGTTTGAAATGGATCGTGTGGGGATGTCGGTACAAATGAAAGATCCTTTTGTAGTACATTCAATTGTGTACTTGAAGGGGTAAAAGTTGATAGATTAACCACCAGAGATTCTTTTTCGGGTATTAGGGATCGTACTGTGGGATGGCG
This sequence comes from Ambystoma mexicanum, assembly GCF_040938575.1. Taxonomy (NCBI): domain Eukaryota; kingdom Metazoa; phylum Chordata; class Amphibia; order Caudata; family Ambystomatidae; genus Ambystoma; species Ambystoma mexicanum. Next base: position 1,195,517,297 of record NC_090936.1, on the reverse strand, counting down.
TTCTGTTGGTACCATCCTTTCCCTCTGTTCCTGGTGACCCTGGGTGATTGGTCCGGCCACCATCCTCTGGCTCTGCCGCGTCCTCTTGGGGCCTGAAAACCCCGAGCATTTCCACCTCTATTCTGCTGATTGTCGAATCTGACATTTCCGCCTGTTCTGCCTGAGTCCTCATCGGAACTGCCCCTGGAAAAGTTCCAGTTGCCGGGTCTCGGTCTGTTCCTTTGTTGTCTGCCCCTCATTGATCCTGTGTTTGGTATATTTACATTCCTCTCCTGTTCTTCATGATATGCGTCTGTAGTATACGGATACTTTTTTTCGTGAGAGAACGACGCAATGTCCTTCTTGAGTTTAATCACTTTTTTATTGAGATTTAGATCTTTGAACTCTTTTATTGTTGCAACCAAGGCTGCCATACTTTTGAGGTAGTCGCCCACAATCATTTTTGTTGTTATAGCATCTTGCTTTGTGATGATTTCATTCATCAACCTCTCAGACACAGTTTTTGCTGTATTAATAATAAGTATGATCCAGTCCCTTGTGCATTTGTTGGAGATGAAACTCCAATCCTTCCTAAATTTGAGTTCCTCAAGAAAGATTCTGGGTTCAATTCTAATAATCAGTCCGTTGGGGGCTATATGTACCCGTAAGTATTCCGTCATGATGGCCCCATGGAGTTCAGTTCTGATTAGCTTTTTTCGCAATACCTCCAGTTCGTTCCAGTCATCACCTTTTGTCGCTATGGCGGCCTGTTGTTCTGCGCCAAGTACAGAGGGGTTAGCAAGAATTCCCTCTATTAGATCCTCTGCAAATGCCAAATAGGTTGCTTCTGCCATCTCGTAAGTGTATCGTCAATTAAAAAGTACTTGAGTTTATAGCCCACATCTCTTCTTGTCGATTATTTTATATCTTTTAAAGTGCCCTATTGGTGCACTAACTCGCGGTTTTTGATGCCGCCAGAAGACAAAGTGACTACAAATTGGAGTTTGGAGGCAGTTGCCTCCTGTTTATACCTCGGTATTATAACACATGTGTAACAGAAGGCTAAGTAATTACAAAAGTTATTCCTGACGCTGAGTCCCTATCACAAAGTTAAATGACCCTACATGTAAAAAATCTCATATCAATTGTTAGATGGCCCTAGTGAGTGCTGCTGAGCAGACAACAAATGATGTTGAGATCCTGACCCTATCCTCTCTATAACACTTTCCTAGTGTCTACAAGTGCACACAAAATGGAGGTCGGTATTTTGTTTTTAATCTTTCCACCCCCACAGCGCGTGTCTTATCGTTAAAACAACAAAGGTCCTCACTGACAGTTAGTCACTAGAGGAATTTAAAAAACACTCTATTTCCTCACCACTATGCTATAGTGGAGATAGAGTATGTAGTGATAACTTCAACAATTTCTTTTTTTTTGCAACCCCTTTCTCTATATAGAAGGGTATTGGAGTCTGGGTTATCAACCAGTACTCTTAAACCAACAGTCAACCGGTTTCAGCGGGATTCTTGGGTGGCCGCTTTCTTCAGGACAAATACTTTTCTGATTTTAGTATTCTCAAAATGTCTTCAATGTTTTCAAGAGTTTAGGGGTGTCTTCCGTTGTCCAGAATGGGTATAATGGAAAAATCCCTGGTCCTATAAGGACAAAGACAAGAAAAAACAAGTGGGACCGTTGTCAGTCTCAAAGTACTTTTTAAAACCTTTTAAAACTATAGGCTAGGTAGTGTTTTCCTTACCTCTATCTGTCGAGGTACTAGATCATGTATTAGTCCCGATCTCTGTCTTCGACTTTCTGTTCGGGGAGGAAGGTGCTAAATCCTCTCTTCTCTCCCGGATTGTTCTCACTAGAATGAGAACATCGGTATCAGATCATTTGTGTAAAATTCTACAGTCTACTTTTAAGCATGGTTAATGCCACCAATGTTCAACGGCTTCACCCTGGCTTGATAAAGTTAGCCTAGTGCTCCTTCTATGTGTTCTGAGTTAAAGTGTTACCTAGCTTCTGTTGGTTGTACAAGAGATAACCTGTGCATTATTTTCATCACAGTTCACATGCATTATTGTTGGCAATGCGGTCACTCTCGGTAGCGCTTCCCCTATTCACTGCATTTTGTTAGTTTAATTGGGAATGGGGAATTGAAAAATCCGGCGGCTGAGTTCCCAAAGTCGCTGGGACTTGTAATCTACCAGTGGTACCGGGAAGTCAGGCGATGAATTAAATGTTTTCGGGTCAGCAACAACCCACCGGTAGCACCAGCGGGTTACCGCCAACGTCAGAATAAGGCCCTCTATCTTTTTTGACAGAGCTCCCTATCTCGTTTTTTGCCCGGCATCTGTGCGTATGTTTTTTTAATGTGAGGAAGTAAGTAGGACTCTAAGCATATGGGCCATCAGCTTCATCATGTTGGCCAATTACAGCCTGGCTATGTTGGGCATTAACTAGTTCTCCAGGCCATTAATTGCTGATATCGCCTTCTATGGCATGCTAGGGGAATACGAGCATTCCTAGATATAATGCTGTGCATCCATAGAAAGAGTAACATCCTACTGGGGTACAACAATTTCAGTACTCTGCAACATCAAGGCTTTCTTGAAAATCTGAGCTTGTGTGAAGTGTGCCTTTGTGTACAATAGGATATTTTTTTGTGCAGAAAAGCACTGATACACACACAATGTTCTGTGATTCGAGTGGGTGTGGGTGGGCAGATTAAATTTGTCCACAAAAAATTTGGGAGTTGTTGTGCCGAAATACGTTTCACAGTGGACCTGTGAATAATGCTTTGTTTCTATAAAATAGTCCCTTGATTGTATATTGAAAACACATTTTTTACAAATCAACTTGTACTAAAAAATTGAATTTTCTTTTTTTAAAGTTGAAACTATTTGCTAAAAAAAATCTGCTGTTAAACCAATTATTATTATTTTTAAAAGAATAATCAACAGGCTTAAAATTATTTTTTTTCAAAACAAATCCCATCGAGCAGAAAAAAGCTCACATATTTGCTATTTGGCAAAACACCAGATTTCTCAAATCCTGTGCTTGACTTGCTTTTTGCTTCCTCCAAAGAGGAAAACATTATTTTCGAAGCCAGACAGATAGCAAGTATGAGAAATGCATGCTTCTGTGTAATTTCAGTCAATGCAATTAACATTCAAATTAAGTGGATTTTCTTCTGCTGAGAATGAACAGAAGCTAAAAGAGCCTAGTCTCTGAGCTATAACCTACTGGGGAGGACCTCAATCAGGTTCTAGCTCTCTGTGACATACCAGAGGAGAAGATCTTCCTGGCTGTGTGGCTCAGTAGATGTTATGAACTACGACTCCCATGATGCTCACACTTAACTTTAATGGCTGTGGCTGATGGGACTTGTAGTACAAAACAGCTGGAGAGCACAAGAGTGCAGACTACTGACCTATTTTTATATAATTCTGACCTCTTCCATTAGAGCAGCCCAGTCCGAAAATCTCCGCCTGGCAAGAGTACCAACAGCATTGCCAGGCCTGTGTCTCAGCCTTGTTGGGAGTCATCAGAGATGCCCAGCTAAGATCCAGCTACTTCTTTATGCAGACCTTCATGTCTTGGATTACCATTAGTACGTAAGCTTAAAGGAAATTATCATGGCGTCTCAGCGGTAGGTAAGCTCACAGGAGATTTGCCTGGCATCTCAGCAGTACGTAAGCTCACAGGAGATTTGCCGAACATCTCGACAGTACGTAAGATCACAGGAGATTTGCCTGGCATCTCGGCTTTACCGCCTCATGGGTATAGCAGACTGATTTGGAGATGGTCATCTTCCTCTGGTAGGGCCAAGACGACTAGAGTGTGATTTCCGTCTCCCGTGAGTTGAACACAACCAATAAACTAGCTATTTTAGCTTTTGCACCTTCTTAGGAGAGGATCTCTTACATTGTTAAATAACATTAATAGTTGTTTACTTTATATTTAGGCCATTTAGCCTTTGATGTTTTACAATATTTCATAGTAATTCATCAGGTAATTCTAAACAGAAACACCTATGTCACTGGAAAATCATAATGACACATAATGACACAGTAAGATAAATGGCTTCCAGAAAAACACATCAAAAGTTTTTTAATTGCAGCTAAAAGTTGTCAAATCTAACGTTGGCAAAGTTTACCTGTGTATTTAGGCTTTCCATTGTTGGAAGGACATATTGTAATACGCTCCACTTTTCCTCCCTGCACTGATTGCATCCAAGCTTGGTGTATACATCCGATCTTCCTCTTTTTGGTTTGGCATGTATGGTGGTGTTTTATCACCACCTTGTGGCAAAATCAATGCTACAGAGATGAAAGAGAAGAGAAAGGGTGTTGAGAAGGTGAATATTTTGTTGACTTTGCAATTTACAATGCTTTGCTATACATTGGATGCAATGTAAACTGCTCTTTTTGGTATCATTCTACCTACCATTCTTTCATCTAGTCCTTTATCATAGTCCTGCTTTGCCATAGTCCTTCGCCTTAGTCTCTGCTCACAGTCCTTTTCCCTGCCCTGGTCCTTTTCGTTCTTCTTAGTCCTTCATCGTGGCTCTTCTCTGCTGTCCTACTCCATTTTGGTAGTCCTTCTCCTTCATAACAGACATTCCTTTTCCTGCATTATAGTCCTTTTCCTTCATCAAAGTCCTTCTCCTTCATTTGGTTATATTGTAAGGGTACCTGTAAACCACAGATCCTCCAGGTAAATAATACAGAAATATACAAAAATGGTAAATGAGATTGGAGAAGTAACTATCACAACATAATTAACCGTACTTTTTCAAACACAAATGTATTCTAAATGATATATTATTAAATGTATTAACACTGTTTGCTCATAGAGCACACAAATACATATAAACTCCACCTCACCAAATTCATTCCTCAATACCTTCAACTCCCTCTTCCTAAATATTTTCCTTCACAAGCTCTTCGCTCATCCGCCTCCAACTCCCTGAGGGTCAGTCGCTTCTCCAAGCGACGAGTTGGTGGTAGATCTCTTTCTTCGGATGGGGCTTCCCTCTGGAATAGACTCCCTGCCTCCATGAAACTTGAGGAGAACCATCTCTGGTTTCGAAAGCAACTCAAAACCTTCCTCTTTGCTTCTGCTTTCTCTCCTCCTCTCCCCTGCTGAATTCCTGGCTGAACTGTACTGGTTACCTGGCCACCCTCTGATCTCCGACCCAGGTACCCTCCCCCGCCAGCTACACACCTGCACTGCTTCCCTGGCAACCCCCACACTTGGGAACTGTTTTCTGTAGCCCCCCACCAGCACTTGACACCTGATGCCTGCACTTACCCTGCACTTGCCACAAGCTGGCCCTACTTCCCTCATTGTTTTATTTATTCTTTTACCCCATGTACTGCACTGTACCCAGGCACCTCCCACTCCGCACTTTTCCCTTCCCCCTACCCCTGCACTTGCGCGATCTGAATGACACCTGGCCTAGTAGGATCATCGTCTCTGTCTTCCCTTTGTTTCCCCTCCCTTGCCTCGTCGCGCCTTGAAAAACTTGGGTATAGGTGCATTATAATTGCCATATCATATCATATAATTTCAGCATCCATACAAACTCTCATTCCTACACATCCAATGATCACTTTTTATACAAAAACCGGTATTCAAAACCCTTTATAAAACACATCAATGTACCATTTAATTACACCTGTATCGACTGTAAGTACGTATTTGAGTCAAATAGCACCTAAGCTTATTCACGGTACCTACATATGTTTTGGTCGTAACACTGCGGCTTTTAATTAGCCTGATATTTCTCGACCTTCTTCAGGATAAGAGTAGATCTTCAATATTGCCTAGCCCAATGGCACCATCAGGTGGAAGATGACTTCCAGCAAAAGTCCACAAACCAAACAAACAGTACATCACATATTACTCCAACCTCTTAATTAATTTGACACAGATTACTTGTGTGCATAAATCTTCATTAATTATACTTGATGGCACTCACTTCTAACCACACTTTATGGAGGTAGTGTCAACTGTGGACCTTTTTTTTTAGTTTTTTTTTTATTATTTGTGTATGGCTTCAAAGAAACCTTTACAAAATTCATACGCAAAGATTAAAACAAACAGTTTACAAACACATCAATTCATTACATTTTATACATTTAAATCCCACAATTTACCCTAAAACAAGCTTGCTTAATATATTTATTTAACCACTAGGGCTAAAACATTACAGTACCCTTTAAAAACAATTCCACATTAAGTTCAGCGTTACAGCAATTTACATTCAACTTTTAAAAAGCCTACCACCGCCAATTGCAGGGAGATTTTATTATCAAAGAGCATACGTTTCCACAATAAATCTAAATCTCCATTTGAGGCGTCAGAGACAAAACGCTTAAAGTAACGATGCCTTTCCTGACTCAGCGCAGGACACTCAATTAAAAAATGTCTTAATGTCTCTCTATAATCACTAATTCTGCAATATCTGCACAAAACTGATGCCTCAGAGGAATTAGTTCTAACTGATACGATTTCTCCCGTAAGAAGCACATTAAAACGAAATCTCATAAAAAAGATTCTCCAACATTTCTGTGGAAATGAATGTAAGTACGGTTCGGGAAGGCCCATACACTTATAGAAGGATACCATGTGCCCATACAATTTATAGTGACACAGTTTCTCCATTGTGCCAGCCCAGTAAAAGTTTCTCAGCAATAACTTAACTCTTTCTGAATTGATTAGGAGTAGGCTCACTGGAGCCCCTACTCTATCCAATACATTTTTACAAATTTCCGCCAATTTTCCCTTAAAGGCTGATTTGGTAGTGCCGTTGATAAACTTGTTTGCCACATCATTGTATACGTTTCTCCATTCTTACTCACAATGTTCTGAAATAGCAACAAACATTTCCATTCAATGATACTTTTTAATGACTGTAACCCTAGTTCATATCTTATGGCTACTAAAGGAACGCACTTAGGGAGACACCATGTCATTTTCCGCAACAGGAATGATTCCAGTTTGACTGAGTCAATTTTACCCTGAATTAATGGAAATTCAATACCGTAAGTAATTTTCTGAATGACTTTGAGTTTATAATATTTCAAGAGTGGCAAACAAGAAAAGGCCCCAAATTTCTGATCAACTATTCGCATCTGTAGAGAACAGGCTTTTATTTTCATCATGTAATGGCTGAGTGTTAATGCTCTTTCAGGTGTATCGTTTACAAACAGACCCAGATAAATTATATTATGTTTGATTTCTATTTTCGTCTTGTCTACAAACCAATTTTTCTTATGATACTTTTTATTCGAGTGAAACATAAAACATTTGATTTAAGCGCATTCACAGCTAAGGTTTTTTTCGGTCATATAAGTGAAAAAGGCTCCCAATATGCGTTGAAGCCCCACCGGGGTCCTATCAAATAGAAGATAGTCGTCCGCATAGGAGCACCAGCTTAGTTTTTTGCCTTCCACAGACAGCTGTATGAATGCTGCCTTTTGCAAAAATGGGCCTATATCTGAGGTTTACAAGTTGTATAGGGTCGGAGCGAATATACATCCCTGTTTTAAGCCGTTGAAGGTGTTTATTGGCGCAGAGAGAAGGCCATCATTATTTAATCTAATCTGGACACTCGAACCTTCATGGAGATGGATTAAAATTGCCAAGATCTCTGTAGGCATACCCAAACCCTGCAGTTTGCCCCAGAGATGTCCAAGGACAGGTCCATACTGGCTAGATATACCGGCGTGGCATTCTTTTTCCAACCTATCTCTTGTAGGAGGTTTATAAGGAGACCACCCGCCAATGTACCACATTTTTTTCTAAAACCGAATTGCTGCGAGCACAGAATAGAATTACCAGATAGCCATTCTTCAATTTGCTGCGGTATCAAACCAGCAAAGATTTTCGAATCTGAGTCTAAAAGCGCAATGGGTCTATAGTTAGAGGGTATTACTCTATCGCCCTTTTTATATATGGGCACAATGAACGACATATTCCACGTTTGGGATTTACAGCGCTCCTGCCCAAATATCAGGATCCCCTTTCATTAGACGATTTGATATGCTATTGGGTCCAGCGACCCTCGGCGGGCTAGAAGACACAATTTTCTCCTTTATTTTTGAAAATGGAAAGTCAAATTTCCATGCAGCTGTTTTTAAGTATTTTAAAGGTTCTATCTTGAATGAGCCTAATTCACCCTTTGCGTAAAGATTAGAAATATGCTTCGCCCACACATGTTCATTAATTGAATTTAGGGTACCTTCCGGACTCAAAGGAGCAGTTTTATTAACCAAACGCCAGAATTGTCGTGCAGAATTATGAGTCAAGGCCGCCAGCATGTCTTCATTTTCAGTTTGATGTAATATGCATTTATAGCCCCGCATCCAGTTTTTATACTGCTGTTTCAGATATCTCCCACCTTCCTGTACTACTAAAGCAGAAATTTGCAAAGATTTTAATTTTCTTAAGTGTCTGCGTAGGATAAGCTTGGCCTGCCTAACAGTTGTATTATATTTATGAGTGTGTGATTTAATTACATTTATTTTCCTTGGTCTTTTCACAGATTTATCGATCAACTGTTTTAAAAAATTCCCAACATTTGCTTGCGAAAAGCTCACACATTTATCTCCATATGTAGTCCTAGAGAAGACATTTCTAAAGAGCATAATACACGCTTCAACATTTCCCTCATGCCAAATTATCCTGTTCCCCCTTTGATTAGGCATCAAGTCCTTTGGCATTGTGGCGTGAATCTCGAATCCTCTGACAACCAACAAATCAAGCTCCAACATGCCATGATCACTCATCAACGTCATACATATTTTGAAATGTGCCACTAAATTGAGGAGCGTTTCTGAAGCATAAATGTAATCAATAGCAGAAACCTTATCCCCTGCAGACCAGGTTATATAGTTTACCTCAGTTCTAAGTTGTTGATGCACTGATCTTAAGCCCCATGATTTAAAAAACCAATTCCATACTCCAGCATCGGATTTCTTATCTGATGTGCGCACATGGACCATATTCCTATAGGTCTGATCAATTACATTGGCCAGCACTATATACGAATCTTTAGTGTCTGACATCAAGGATTTCATATTAGTATTTAGGTCACCCATTACCATCAATTGGGCTCCCGGAAAGCGTGCTACGCAATCCTCCAAAGTTGTCTCTATTTTTAGAAGAAGCGTATACACATCATATCCCGGAGTCCAATATACATTCCATAGTAAAATATGAGACAGCAAAGGGTTATCGTGAATTTCCAGTACAGTGCCTAAGGCAAAAGGAGGCTCCCTATATGTTTTTTTAATCACAATCCCACACTTGAGCTTAATAGCTGTAATAATGCCTCCAGACGAGCGACCAACCAAGCCTTTAGTAGCCAATAAGTGTACGCATTCAAATCCATCCAGTTGTTCCTTATTAGTCATCCACGATTCCTGGATGCAAATTATGTGTTTAGATTTTAACTTACAACATAACTCAATTGAGGATGATAAATAGGAGTGCCCTCGCGAGTTCCACCAGACTAAAGAGAGCTGATTCTGTATTCCTAAAAGTTTTGTTTGAGGGATTGCAGTTTGGAGATCGAGTCTCGTAGGCTCAATGCCAACCATCTTCAGCTTGTTTCCTGTTCCGGTACATACTCTGTTGCCCTTGATTGAAAAGACCCACCAGGATAAAGGGGCCTAGAATTATCATTTATTTCATTTTCAGGAGATAGCTTCGACCCATCGCTAAAAATCAGTACATCGAAGCCCCTTCTATTGAATTGATCCAATTCAGCTAATAATTTATGAAAAAAACAGCTGTGAGTGAAAAACAACCCTAACATGATCATAACAATACGGATGAATAAAATCCACCCTCTTAATATCAGGACAGGACAGTTCCGCTAATGAAGGTATGTCGTTAATAAGAGTTAGGATTCTATTTCTATTCAAAGCTGGTTGTTCACCACAATCAAACAAAGGATAAAAAAGGATACTCGGAAAATCCATATGACAGGGTTTCCTCCAAACCACGTCCCTCAAATCTGTTTCGATATAATGTTTCGGCACTCTCAAATCTGCACCCCCCGGACTAATTAACGGATTGGACGCCCGTTCCCGTGCGGCACGAGAGGAGCGTGAAAGAACCTCCCCCTGTAGAGGAGGCTGCGCCTGAGAGGACAGAGGAGGGCTATATGCCAATTCTTGTGGCAAATTCAACTCCCATCTAACTTTATCTAATGGGGCAACAACATCCTGTATCTCTGCCAAGGACTCTCCTCCTTCCCAATTTTGCTTTTGGTTATCTAGTTCATCCTGTGCTTTACCCACAGTGGCTGTTTCCGGGGTGAGTACTCTCGGAAAAGGGTCACAGTTAAGTTTGGTCCTTAGTGCCTCTTCCACCGCTCTGCTCCCCATTAGTGCAAGCTCCGTATGCATCTTGTCAGCGGTGGCCCCTGTCTCTTTCTGGGGGGATACTAAAGCTGGTTTCTGAAGAGAGTCAGTGGGTACCTTATCTATTCTGCTTCCTGTCGCTTTTGTGGATACCTCCAGTGCTGGTTTCTGCGGGTAATCCGGGGCCTTTGCATCTACCAAACCCCCTGACGTACATTCGACTGGAGGACGATTTTGATCCCCGTGCACTAACTCTTCACAGAGCTTAGATGGCGGAAGTCCATCCTGCCCCCTACATGCCCTTGCCTGCTGCCCACCTACCCCTGCCTGAGCACACTCAGGCGTCGCTGGGTTATCTTTGGGTATAGCAAATAGGCCATAAATTTCCCGCTGGGGCAGGATTAAAGGAGAATTTACCCCGTTCTTCCCTGGCTCCTCCATATGAGGACAGCCCAACTTCTTTATGTAAGCTGCGCTTTCCTTATCATCCAAACTCCTTTTATGGGACATTTCTTCGGATAGAAAATTTGTTGGACAGGAGTATGCTAGATTCAAAACCTCCCTCTCCTCCTGATTTGAAATCAATGCTTGTCCCACTTCTTCCCTTATAAAATTTCTCCAAGTATGTTTTGCACATTTTTGGCATTGGCTATTTGCATACGTAAGGGAACCTTTTTTTTTATTTTTCATATTTTTCGGGGGATTTTTCTGCTAGCGAGAGGCAATCTCAGGTAACATAGGGGCTGGGGAAAGGGGAATCATTGAATCTCCCATATTCTTCAGATCCCCCACAATGGAGTCTGCTTTCTTTTCCGGCTGATTAGCCGGAACCATCCCTAGTAGCATCAGACGCGTTATCGTCCTTGTAGGGAGGGATTCCATCAAGTCCACGGTAATTTTAGACTGAGCTATTTGACGCTCGGTTAAGATTCTAAGCTCTGTAAAGCCCCGGGAATGAGTTTTTAATTCTTGCAAGATTTGTGTCAAAATCTCGGCTATAACCGTATTCTGTTCCGAATGTCTCATAATTTCAGGTGCTTGTGAGGAGGAGAGCTCATGTAAATGTTGGGACATATTCTGTAGTTGGGCCTCCACCGAAAAGAAATCGCGCTGAGTATCCAAAAAAGAAGAGATAGGAACAATATTTCCGTTTTTTCCCATAATGGTCTCAAACAGGGAGGAGCTTGATGCTACGTCCTGCTTGTTTGACACATTTCCTCCCAGGGAAAGCATGGAAGAATGTGCCATAGCTGCTCCCTCCAATATCAAGGAATCACTCGGTTCTGGAGGAGAAGGCGGCAGAGACATATTCATTGCCATGCGCAGCATGTTCTTTACCGGTGTAAAGATCAGTGGGGCTGACAGAATGTCATCATACATTCTTACCGCCAAACCTTTTGCTGTCCTGATTCCTAGGCCATTTGTAAAGGGGCGACTGTACACATATTCAAAACTATTGCGTCGCTTCGACATTGTCAGAATTATGACGCTGTCGACCTTTCACTCCCAACTTCAATCTGTTCAATAGTGGTCGAGCATACAATATATCAATATCTATCTCAAACACAGAACAAATTTTCACCCCGTTTATGCTCACCCAGCCCGGAAATGCTTAACCGTCCTCAAATCGTTCTTGTGAACCCCTCAGTAACAGAGTAACACCGCCTATCGCCGCCCGTCAGCCCAACAGGCGTAACAGGCAGGCACTTCTGGCGGGCACTTCCGCAAGGGCGCGCGTGCTAGGGCGCGTGCACACAGATTATATCGCGGAAACTCCTCGAAGAAGTGGGCGGGTACTACAAAGGAAAAACCACACACAATCAGTAACTGTAGCAGGCAAGCAAAAACGTCCATGAAAGTCCATGAAAGTTCAGTGCAGGTGCTGAACCCACCCCTCCACGGGACCCACCTCTCTCCAGCCAATGAGAGTCAAACAAGGGCAGCAGCAACAATCCAATTCGAATCAGGCACCGCAATCCCACAGCCAGCTCCGGGAGTCCTTCCCAGGCGTAACAGGCAGGCACTTCTGGCGGGCACTTCCGCAACTGTGGATCTAATCCTCAATGCTCCTGGGATATAAATTATGAGAAGCCTGAAAACAAAGGGAGAACCCAGGCACAAAGTGAGCCATGAACCCTCTCTCTCAAAATCATATATTTGTCTCTAATAATCACAAAGGATTTTCTGGACTCCCTCAACTTCTTTTGACTTAAGTAGGGTCAATTTATTTTAGAATCCTGCAAACAACACAGGTCATCTTCTTTTAGAATAGGACCAGCATCACAGGTCAACATCCGGCTGAATTTTCAGTTATACATCCTAGGTTGATCATATAGAGTCAATATATGTGATCATATATATGATATATGATATATATTGATCATATATATGATCAAGAAAGTGCTACTCCAACACAATTGTCATGCCTAAAACGCGCAAGGTGCGTGCAGGTGGCTCCATTTTTCCCACCCAGGCAGCCACGCACTGGAACGCACTGCCACATCACGTAAGAATGATTGAGTCCCACCAAGCCTTCCGCAAAGCCATTAAACCCAAGCTCTTTGTATGAAATGCACCTGACATCATTATGTATCTGCATAATGCATATCATGCATCTTGTGTATCTATGCCTGTGTCTGTGTAACCAAGAGACCTCTGGTCACCTGTCTAATCTCTGAATCAAAAGTCCAACAACTTCTGACAACAGCGCCTCGATGCCCCTGGGCTGCAAGTGCTCTATACAAATGCAAATAAATAAATAAATAAATATAGTATCACTTGTCGGTCAGAGAATAAGATGGCATGCACAGTGTTACACGACCTGGGTCCCCACTACTTTTGTACATTGTATCACATACATATGACGAGATGAAGTGAAATGCAAAAACCACTCACCAAAGTGACCACCCGGCACCAATTTTATGGATGTGTCCAGCTATTTCACTGTCCCGATGGTATAGACTCCTTACAGGATTTTAATATCAAATCTTTCCCGTTGGGTTCTGCTATAGTGGAAAAAAACAAGTTTACTACTATGTGAAAGTGTATTCCAAAATTTCTTTTTGTAGCACACATTTCATAACCTGCACTAATTGAGTTCATTCACTACCTCTCTATTTGTTTTTATTTCGCGCTCATGGTTATAACAGTCCCCTTGCGCATGTCATGAAGTTCATTATGTCAATTCATCCTCTCTATTCTTGAGCATTCACTTATGTTCATGTTTTTACAAGATGGCCGTGAACAATCTGTCACCTCCGATTCAATGTTTCTAAACACTATCCACGCGGTCAAAAAAAGGGTGGGCTAATTGTTCCATTTCATCCATTGTTCGCCATGCAATGTGTCCCATAGGCTGACCATGTGTCCCATACAGTCATGCGCTGGAGCCTATTTTGATTTTACAACCAGATACACACACGATCTCGGCATCCTGAACGTGCAGAGGGGAGGCTTACCTACAAATTTCCTCTTCGTCCGGATTCACGTCCAAGTTCCGCGATACCAATCGGGCGCATTGCACGGCGCACTGAGTGGGTCTGGTGAAACATCACTGATATAGGCCATAAAAAAAGGACTGCAGTTTTGCCGTTCCGATACTGAGTCTACGGCTACATGTATTATGGATTCTATGGTGTGGGCAAACACATATAATTGGACAGCAATATCGCAGAAAAGTAGCTGAGCCTGGAGATGATATTACATTGTAGTATGGGTCACAGTATGCATGAATAAGGCACAGTGCCACAATATCAAAATAGACATTGTGATCTCCCCTTGTTTTCAGGCTTCTCATAATTTATATCCCAGGAGCATTGAGGATTAGATCCAAGTTGACACTACCTCCATAAAGTGTGGTTGGAGGTGAGTGCCGACAAGTATAATTAATGAAGATTTATACACACAAGTAATCTGTGTCAAATTAATTAAGAGGTTGGAGTAATATGTGATGTACTGTTTGTTTGGTTTGTGGACTTTTGCTGGAAGTCATCTTCCACCTGATGGTGCCATTGGGCTAGGCAATATTGAAGATCTACTCTTATCCTGAAGAAGGTCGAGAAATATCAGGCTAATTAAATCCATCATGTTACGACCAAAACATATGTAGATGCTGCGAATAAGCATAGGTGCTATTTGACTCAAATACATACTTACAGTCAATATAGTGTAAGGAAATGGTACATTGTTGTGTTTTATAAAGGGTTTTGAATACCGGTTTTTGTATAAAAAGGGATCATTGGATGTGTAGGAATGAGAGTTTGTATGGATGCTGGAATGAATTTGGTGATGTGGAGTTTGCATGTATGTATGTGCTCTATGAGCATTGTTAAGAAATTTAATAATATATAATTTTGAATAAATTTGTGTTTGAAAAAAGTCTGGTTCATTTTGTTGTGATAGTTACTTCTCTAACCTCATTTACAAAGGTCATTTTTTGTATATTGCTTCTCCTTCATCCTTCATTACAATCATTCAATCTTTCTTCAGCACAATCTTTCTTTACCACAGTCCTTCTTCGTCACAGTCCACACTTTCATCACAGTCCTTGATCACTGTTTATTGTTCTTTAATCGTTGTCCTTCTGGTTCATCACAGTCTTTGTCACAGTCCTTCTTTTCTGCATTGCTTAGTCAGTCAATCTTTGTCACAGTCTTCTCCTTCATCATAGTACTTCATTGCAGCCCTTCCCTTTCATCAGAGTCTTTCTCCCATTACAGTCTTTGTCACAGTCCTTCTTTTCTGCATTGCTTAGTCAGTCAATCTTTGTCACAGTCTTTTCCTTCATCATAGTACTTCATTGCAGCCCTTCCCTTTAATCTGAGTCTTTCTCCCCTATACAGTCTTTGTCACAGTCCTTCCTTAGTCAGTCAATCTTTGTCACAGTCTTCTCCTTCATCATAGTACTTCATTGCAGCCCTTCCCTTTCATCAGAGTATTTCTCCCCATTACAGTCTTTGTCACAGTCCTTCTTTTCTGCATTGCTTAGTCAGTCAATCTTTGTCACAGTCTTCTCCTTCATAATAGTACTTCATTGCAGCCCTTCCCTTTCATCAGAGTATTTCTCCCCATTACAGTCTTTGTCACAGTCCTTCTTTTCTGCATTGCTTAGTCAGTCAATCTTTGTCACAGTCTTCTTCTTCTTCATCATTGTAATTCATCACAGTCCTTCCCGTTCAACAGAGTTATGGGGGGGTCCGAAAACTTTTGAAATCCTCATAGACATAATGAAGACCTTTTTGCTCACACAGCCCAAACCGCTGGATGGATTTTCACCAAACTTGCACGAGGTGTGGCGGATTGGTCCCAAAATGGTGCATTTGTAAATTTGGTGTAAATCTGCCAAGTAGTTGTCCAACAGTAGATACACATAAATTAGTGATATCTGCGTCCGGCTGTGAACATATTTCCAAATTCTGAGTCTGCAGACACCTCTGGACCAATCAGGGGAAGCTTGGTGTTAGCAGACATCAAGTATGCATGCTGATTGGATGTTGAAAAATGTGAGGTGCCATATTGCATCCGCCGTCCACCGCCTTTGTCTGCAGACAGCGCAGTGAGAAAAAAGTCCGGAAAATTCATTTGGGGTTATTTTTTATCCAAAAGAGTGACTGGAAAGGGTGGAGAAGTGGAAAAAAGTTCCCTTTGATGCAGTACTATCAAAGTGACAACCCACTCTAATGAGAGACGAACGTACAATAGCTGTTAAAGGTCTTTCTTGGTCAACCTTTCGTATATGCCACAGCATTTCTCCTTCATCACAGTCTTTGTTCCAAGTCCTAATACTACTCCCTCATTTTTTTTATTATAGTCATTTTGCACAGCCCTTCTTCTTCAACACAGTTCTTCTCCTTCATCATATTCCTTCCCCCTCTTCTTAGTCCTTCTTCATAGTTCATCTTCCTCGTCCTTTTCCTTCATCATTGTTGTTGGTCCCTATGCTTCTTTGTCCCCCTAGTCTTTTTCTTTCATCATAGTCCTTTGTCAAAGTCTATCTTCATTGTCATAGTCCTTGGTCCTAGTCATTCTCCATCATCAAAGTTTGACAACACAGTTCTCTTTCATTACATTTCTTTCAAACGGCAGGGCTCCTTTCCACGCCCGTCTATCTACTTATTTTGCTGGCTGTATGGGCAATTCTGCGAGTTATCGCTAAAAATGACTGAAATGTATTTTAATTCAGTGAAGTGTAGCAGTGTTCTGAAATAAGTCACCTGGATGCACCTCAGTTCCTCCACTGTGCCCCGTGTGGCATTTATATTTAGCGAAGGACAATTCTGCCCAGCTGAATCCTGCTTCTACGTCCTCCTCGTGGCCTTCCTAAGATTTCCACCACCTCTCTATTGCACTAGCAAGGCCCCTTTGGTGCCCATTGTCCCGCCTTCCACCACCTGATTGGTTTGGGCAGCCTTCTTGTGCCCAATCAAGGAGCCGGCAGATGGTAGCCGGCCCCCTTCTCAAAGCCCTCTCCTAAGGCCCCTCAGACTACCTTATCTGGTCGTGTCTTACCCACGAGGCCCGCTGTCTTGTGTACATTGTTTTCAGGGCTTCCAATGCCATCAGAGGCCTTTGCCCTACATCCACGGTCCAACTGAGCCCCTACCCTCTCACCTTGCACCAACCTTTCTTCTTGGCGGGGAAGTGTTGGGATCCACTATGGTTATGACCTTGACTTCACCTTATGCTTTACCAGCCTCTCTCACTCAACCTTTATTATCCGGACAGTTAGGTAAAGGTAACTCTCACTGTGTGAAGTTGCTCCCTCGGCCCAATCTTTCGTCTCAAAACATCCTTGAGATGCAAACGTCTCTCTCCTCTAACCACTCTTACGTGCAATCCTCCTGCCTCCATTCCCCCCTATCTTCAACTGTAATTAGCCTATATGCTCTGAATGTTGGTCTGACTTAGACTAATTAAGCCCCTCTACTGTATTCCCTGGACCACATGAAATGTTAATCTCACTCTGCTTCCTTCATTCTGATTGTTTTTCTGCTGCATTCTAGTGCCTTTTTTGAAAATCGAATTTAGGTGTGCTTTTAAGTCTATGCATTCCCCATCTTGTGTTGTATTATAGTGTTTATTTTTATCTTTTTAATGAAATGTAGGTGTGCTTTTTAGTCTGTTCATTCATCATCTTCTGCTGCATTAAACCGTTGCATTGGCTGTTTTCTGCAGCATTTTTGTGCCTAATTGCTAACTGTGCTTAGATGGCTGTGTCTGCCGGTCTGCATACTGTTTCCGTGCCTGCTGTTTATCTACTACTGCTAACGTGTTCCTTTGCTTGAAATTCAGATTTAGGTGTGTCTCTAAATCTGCAAATTTACCAACTCTGCTGCTTTTTTGGTGCTCTGCTTGAAAACCAGATTGGGGTGTGTCTGTAAGCCTGTGCATTTACCAACATTGCCAGTGCATTATCTTTCTTCCTCTACATACCTCCTTCACCAGCACCTGCCTGGCTGCTATGCCTCCTGTGAGCTATTTGTGCAATGTGCAGTTTCCCTACCACTCTCTCTCTTCCGCTACTCCTACGCTACTCCCATGGCACTCTCTATCTCCACTATCTTTGCCAATTGCTATTATATCACCTAGCCTATCTTTTGCACGAAGTCTGGAAGAAAAAAGCTACAAATGCTCGCCTGGCCTCTAACCCAATGTTACATATTGCTGACACCTACGTTGCACGCTAATTCTAGACATAATATGATGACATCCTCTTTTCTGTCCCCTCACCTGATCAATGGATGCCCCATCTGGTTTCCAATCTCTCCCCTTTTTCCTCCTCACACATTGATGGTGGCACTAGGCGGGAAGTACTTTGGCACACTTCTCATTCTATATGGCACTATCATGGCTCAAGGTTCTCAACCTACTCTTCTCCTTCTCGATCAGCGCCTGCCCTCTCACATAAACCTCCTCCCTTTTGCTGCCACTACTCCTTCCTCCTCTCCTCTCACTTCTCCACCACCACCAACAGGAGTACCACGCCCCTCTACCCCTCCTTGGAAAACTTTCAAAGTTGGCAATCAGCTTCACTTAGCTACCCTGAACGCCCGCTCTGCTGTCAAACACTCCTCTGACATCTGTCTCCTACTTGAAGAATTTGACCTAGAATTCCTTGCTCTTACCAAGACATGGTTCAATTCTAGCTCTGTTACTTCTCTTGACACTCTCCTTCCTGAGGGCTACTAAATCCTCTCCAAACCCAGACCCAACAGGCCTGGCAGTGGAGTGGCCCTGATCTTCCCTGAATGGGTCACTGCTTCCATCATACCTAATCAATCCTATTCCGCTTTTGACCCCAAGCCTCGTCTGTAGGTTTGGGGTCATGCCTACTCTCTCACTCACCCTCGCCACTACTGGTTCCTCTGGCCCCATCGCTCTCTGAATAGGCCGACCTTGCCTCCTCCCTTCCAACCGCCTCATCTAAACTCCTCCCCCTTGGTGACTTCCACATCCACCTCGACTGCCTTGAATCATCTACTTCTCAGGGCCGTGTCCTCTATCTCTATTCTTTCTTCCAACCCGACCCATTCTGCCAGTCACACTCTGGACACCCTAATTTCTGGTGACATCCCTATTGCTAATCCAGTCACCACACCCCACTTCTGGTCTGACCACTCTCTCCTTTCCTCCAGCCTGGAGCCCCTTGGGCCTCTATTTGAGCCACCCCCAGCACTGCCAGCCTCCTTCACCACCATCTGACCGATGAATCAAGCATGTTGCTGCTTTTGCCTCCATTTTCAACCCCTCTCTGACCCTCACTTCTGACTCTCTCTATGACTCTGTCCTTGCTAACCTGTGCCTCTCCATTTCTGATACCCTTGAATTCCTTGCTCCTATCATTAGGATCTCCCTAAAACCTGCCTCCAAGAACAACAGCTGGTACGACTTTGATCTAGCATCTTTGAAATGCAATTGCACAGTTGTTGAATGGAAGTGGCAGACCTTGGGTTTGCCCTCTGACAAACTGGTCTGCCTCCTGATCCAAAGGCTATATCGCTTCTCTATCCTCTCCAAGACATGGTCTCACATCCAAGCCTGCATCTCTGGAGCCACTAACATGGACAACCTTTTCAAAATCTGCAAGGAACTCGCCAATCCAGCTGCAATCTCAACCTCTCTCCTTCCTTCCCAGGCTCTCTGCACCACTTTGGCCTCCCATTTCACTTAAAAAAAAAAAAACTCAGGACATCTTGTCCTCACGCTCGCCCACCCCATCTCCATTCATACACCTGATCCCCATGCCTCCCTTGGCTCCCCATATTCCACATACCTCACTCTCCTCTCCCTGCACATAGCACTGGATGAGGTCACTAAGGTGCGCCTCTGTATGAAGGTCTCCAACTGGTGCTTCCCTTCTTTTCCAGAACCATTATCGACAATATCTCCTCTCTTGCCCCGGCTCTTGCTGACTTCTGTAACCACTCCTTTGCCACTGGCTCTTTCCCTCTATCCCTCAAGCACTCCCTCGTGAACCCTCATAAAAAAGCTGTCTGCTGATCCTCCGGCCACTACCCCTTCTTGTGTAAACTCTTGGAGAAGCTGGTCCTCCCCAACTGACCCTCCACATCTATCTTGTTGGTTGCCTTCATGACCATCAATCTGGATTCTGGGCTTCCAGAGGTATGGAAACTGCTCTCCTGAACACCTGTCAAACCGTGCTTGCAAATCTTGACTGCAACTCTTCCGCTGTTCTCATTCTCCTTTATCTCTCCTCTGCCTTTGACATGGTATCCTCATTAAATGACTCTGTGATACCCTCGGCATCAGTGACAGGGCACTGGATTGGCTGACCTCTTTCCTCAATAACAGCCCTTCCCAGCTGCAACTGGGCCCTTTCTCCTCCACTACCTCACTCTCTACCTGCAGCGGCGCCCAGGGTTCTGTCCTATCGCCATGGCTCTTCAATATCTACCTTGCCCCTCTTGCTCACCTAATCTCCTCCTTCTCTTCTCATTTCCAGTGTTATGCTAATGACACATAGCTTTCCTTCAAAGTTTACCCTACTACCTCCTCTTCCTCCTCTCTCACTCCCCACTGTCTGTACGCCATACAGGCCTGGTGTGCAGCTAACGATCTCTGTTTTAATGCCAGTAAGATGGAGATCCTTCTCATTGGGACACTTGTGCCCTCTTTTCTGCCTACCCTCTGGGCACCCTCTGCGGGCCCTCTATCCCCACTATCCTGTGAGGCCAAGAAACCTCAGGGTCATCTTTGATTCTGCTCTTCTTTCACCCCTCACCTCATGGACCTTACTAAGAAGTTCCACTTCCAGCTCCACCTCCTCAGAGGCATTCTCCATGTCCTCACCTTCCCCCGGAAGCTCAATGTCATCATAGCTCTGTTCCTTTCCAGGCTGTACTACTGCAACAGTCTCCCTCTTTCATTCCTATGCCCACTCCAGCTAATCCAGAATAGGGTTGCAAGGGTTGCAAGACTTATCCTTGGCATCAAGCCCAGGTACTGTATCTCTCCAGCTCTAAAATCTCTCCACTGGCTCCTGGTGGTTGCAAGGATCAAATTCAAGACCCTCTCCATCATTCACAAGACCGTCTGGGGCCTGGGACCATGCTATCTCCAACTTTAACTCACTAATCACTCCCCTGCTAGAGCTCTATGCTCCTTTAACTCCAACGCTTTGAATATCAACCACTTTTCCAAGTGGAGAGTGGCGGGCAGGTCTCTCTCCTCGGCTGATGCCTCCCTTTGGAACAGCCCCCTGCCCATCTCAGGCTTCAGCAGACCTCCTTAAGTTCCAGAAACTTCTAAAAACTCGTATTTTCTCTACCTCTTTCCCTCTTTCCCTTCCCTGATAATCACCCCACTGCTGCTGATACCGGTGGCCTGATCCTCAGGAATCTCATAGGTCTCCAGGTGCTTCTTCCCAGTCAATACCAGCACTGTCACCCCCACTGCACTGCCCCTGCTGCCCCCTGCTTGGTAGCTCTGTATCCCATACTTGGGAGTCACCTGCACTAGCACTAAGCCTGAGGTCTCCTTCGTGGCTCCCCTAGGCACTTCCCTCCCGTCCCCCCACCATTCATCATAGTACTTCTATTCATCGTAGTCCTTCTCTTTTGTCATAAACCTTCTCCTTCATCATAATAATTCTTCTTTATAGCTATACTCCTTTCCCTCAGTGCTTCTGCAGCATAGTCGCTCTCCCTGGTCACAGTCCTTCTCCTTCATCACAGTCTTTTTTTCGTGATAGTTCTCTTTTATTGCAGTCCTTCTTTGAAGCCTTCTTCTCCATTGTCACAGTTATTCTGCTTCATCATAGTCTTCCCTTGTAATAGTCCTTCTCCTTCATCACATTCCTTTCTCAGTTCTTACTATTTTCTAACAGTCATTTTCCATTGACAACACAGTCCTTAAGAGTTATTCTCCTTTGTCAGCGTCCTATGTTACAGTCCTTCTGTTTTGACACAGTCTCTTTCCCTTGTGACATTCCTTCATCACTGTCATTCTCCTTTGTCATATTCCTTCATTAAAGTCCTCCGCCTTGAATACAGTCCTATTGTTTCATCATGGCCTTTTTTCATAGTCCTTCTTCAACATAATTCTTCTATTTCATCACAGTAATTTGTCATAGTCCTTCTCCTTCATCACTCTCCTTCTCTGTTTATCCTTTTCCGTCTCTTTAGTTCTCCTTCATAACTGTCCTCTTTTAATACAGTCATTCTCTTTCACATCAGTCATCCTACTTCAAAACAGTCCTTCTCTTTTGTCACAGTCCTTCACTTCATCAAAACTGTATTTATTTTATTTTTATGTTATTGTTTAAAACACATACTTCAAACTCAGCAGAGGACTGTACAGAGTGGGGATAGCCTGTATTTGGGCTGGTATCTTTTAGCAGTAGCGCAATACTGTGAGATGGGGTCTGTGCATCAGTCTGTGTATCCATTGGGATTAGTTGTTTGTCAGGTGTTGTAAAAAAAGCCATGTTCTGAGAAATTTGTGAAATTGAAGAATTATGGTGCGATTCCGAGCCACTACCACGATCGAGAACCAGAAGGTGAGTGCTTGAATAGAGAAGGATAGTTTGAGGGTCCTCTCTTTGAGGATGAATATTGATTAAAGCTGGTTGGGTGATTTACTGCGTCTGGAGTGCGTGCCACCAGACATGTGGAGCTTAGCTGCCAGGAATGCTACTTGTGACTGCTTTGTAGATGATACATGCAGTTTTAAATGGTATCCTTGGCTGGAGAGGAAGCCAATGCAGTTAGCATAGGACAGGAGTGATTCAGTCAAATTTCCATGCACACATAATAAGACGCTCAGTGGTGTAGTGGACTGCTTTTGGTACAGCCAAGTGAGCAGCTGAGAGCCCAGTTAGGAGGGCATTTCCCCATCGATGTGATCCCGATGTGCAAGATCACAAGGGCCAGCACTGAGTGGCTGGATGAAGGGTTTGATTTTGCAAAAGGTAGAGATTCGGAGCCAGGCTGTTTGGGCCTTCTTGGCTATGTGTTTCTGAAAGGAGAGGCTGCTGTCAATGGTGAAGCCTAAGGATGTTGCTGGGTTCAAGTGTTTTGGATCAAAACCTTCTAGGTGAACACATATTACTGAGCCATTGTTGGAAAAGTTAAATTTTTTAGCTTACAGAACGATGAGGACACATTCAGTCTTGGATGGATTTAGTTTGAGGAGGCAGTCATCATCCAGGATTAGACACTTGCACTTTCTCATGGGTCTGAAAAGCTTGGGGCTCACAGTAGTATATTCAGGAATGATCAGGCTCTACCCCTGATTCTTCCCATGGCTCTGCTGTTAGCCATCCTATTTCCATAGGTTCTTCTAGGTCAGTTTTTCAGCAAAACCTGCTGATATGTCCCTTTTCTCCACATGGGAAACATAGAGGGGTTGCGGGAAAGGGAGTTTTCATTCACCCTTTTTCTTCTCTATCTGGTAGGGGAGATTTCCTTATGTGGATTAGAGGACTTATTTTTTGGGCCTCTTACTTGGATTTTTATAGGTGGAATGTTCTCTGCTCTTATCCATTTTTGGGGTATCATGACCTTGGGATCGAATTTCATCTCGTGCTACATTTCTACCGATTTCCAATTGTATTTCAGATATTTATTTGCTTCTGAGTGGGCTTGGGCTACCTAAATGGACATCTTAGGTCAGGGTTTATGTGTTCTAAGGCTAGGCCGTCAAGGACCTCTAATAGTGGTTTTGTTGAAGCATATTGTTAACGCAGCCAGCTACTTCTAATGGGCTTTCATTGGACAGAAGATGGATTTCTCTGAACTTTAATCAATAAAAACCCTCTGTCTTTCCCACCCACTCTAGTAGTGCCTTTTTGATTTCAGGAAACAGAGTACTCCCTACGGGATTGGCGTTCTGATAGGAGGCTTGTAAATCTCCTTTGAACAACAGGGTTAATGTCATGATGCCTACCCCCGGGGACCCAGACCAAGTCCAGCGACCCCGGAAGCAGGCATCAAGTTTTCCCAAGCAAGCCCAACAACCCCTGCTAGGGGCTATTTTGGTGCAGTCCTGGCATCTATGGCGCCAGGCTCATATGGAGAGCCAGTCCTGGCGCCATAGGCACCAGGCTCATATCTTAAAACCCACCTGATGCAGACCATGCTGCAAACTTACCTGACGCAGACCATGCTGCAAGAGCTCCAAGCCAAAGAGGCTTGGAAGGGACTACTTTACCTAGGGACTATTTTTTACTCGGGTGGGGCTGGGGAGGAATACTTACCTGGGACTACTTTGGAGGCTATTTAAACCACGTCCGAAGAGCAGCACACGCTTCGCGTTATTCTGCATCCAGCAGCGTAACGCTCACCGTGCCTGCAAGTCTGCATCCAGTCTTCTGCCACGCCCGCCTCGAGTTTGGAGCTCCTAGAAAAAGGGAGAAAGAAGGAGAAAAGGTTAGAACAAGAGCAATACCTTTGATCCTTACCTGAATTCCCGATCCATCGCGCCTTCGAGCTGGAAGAAAGAAGTTATTTTATGCACGTCGCCTCGCCTGCTGCAGCGCCGCGCTGAACTCACCGGCCTTCGCAGCATCTTCACATTCCACCGCATCCTCCTGCATGTTCCCGCCGCACTCCGGCACCTAAGGAGAAGACAAGAACAGCAAGGTGAGCCAAGGGAATACACAGAGGAATATTAGATACCCCCTCATAGACTTACCTGATTTTACCACTGGGGGTACTATTCCTCTTCACGGGTCGGCGCAGCTTCCACTGCATCTTCGGAAATCCCCAGCCCCTAAGGGGAAACAAAAGGACAGCAAGGTGGAACAAGGGGACAAACGAGGGGAACCCTCCTCACCACAATAGACTTACCTGATTTTACTGCGGGAGGCATTTTTCCCGAGACTTCATACTTTCTCTCACCGCCTGAATCAGGGAGAAAGCAGCAGGTGACATATTGACATTATTTTATCGAACTGTTGGATAATACAAGTCCTTATGATATGATATGATATGATATGATATGATAGTTTATTTATATAGCGCCTATACACAATGTGTTTCAAAGCGCTTCAAGGCAAGGGAGGGAACAAGGGAAAATACAATGTTATTCTTACAGGCCATGAACAGTAAGGATGCAAAATTAACTATCGTACTCGGCCTGACGACATTTCAGATAGTGCAAGAGCTAAGACATAGATAAGGAGGGTAGGAGGAGAGTGGGAAGGAAATGGAAACAGATAGGCGACTACCGTACTAGGCCTGACAACATTTCTGGTAGAGCCGGATAAAAGTAAAGGTGAGGGAGAGGGGTGCAGAAAGGAAGGGGAGGAACAAAACAAGCGACTATCGTACTAGGCCTAACGACATTTCAGATAGTGCTGGATGGGGGTTGGGGAGGAAAAAAAACAGTAATGGGAGGTTGGAGGAAATAGACGAGGTTGCTATCATATTAGGTCCAGGGTCAATTCTGATAGAGTAAGTGCATAGAAGAAAGTAAGGGGAGGATATAGGAAAAGGGTGGGTGTGGCTTGCTAAGTGGTGAAAAAGAGCAGCAGGCAGGAAGGCACCAGGTGGGCGGTGCTTAGCCCAGGTGACCTAGAACCACTTGCACCTGCTCCCCATCTGCAAAGGAAAAGAGGCTGAAGGGCTCCTTAAGTATGAAAAAGAGCGGCAAGCAGGAAGGCACCAGGTGGGCGGGGCTTAGGCCAGGTGACCTAGATCCATTTGCACCTGCTCCCCATCTGCCATCTTACCAGAATATTACCGGTTGCCACGAGGAACTCTTCTCTAGGGTCAAGCTGCAATCTGCAAGGAATCGGACAAGAGTGAAAGTCAGGCATTTGAACTCTTATGAACTACATACTTACGGCGTCTTGCCGGGAATCTCGGAGTCAATATTGTTCTGGAACTCACAAATTCCTTCGAGCCAGTGAAGCAACTGGTTATCTACGTGCCCCTGCACTCAATGCAGGATGGAGAGCTCATCTTTCCAAACCATCAGGTGAGACTATAAGAGGGGACATCAAAGGTGATCAGTGGGGAGAACAGCGGGGGTGGGGGAATTTACGCTCAACTCCACAGGTGGTTAATTCCCTTTCTCCATTTGCAGAAGAATATTCCTACAGGCCAAACAAACGAAGCTAAGTGGGCCAGTCCAGTCCATCATCTCGGCCCTACGCGTCACCTTGGTGGAGACTTCAGTTGTCCAGTTCAGATCGACGCCTCTGTGGGAGCCAGGTAAGCGTAACCTACAAATTCCCACCCGGGCGTTATGGATACCTCAGAAACTGACCAATTGGCCCAATTACTAGGGGAACTGAGGGCTGAAGTGCATTCCGCCCGTCAAGAAACCAATGCTCTTAGGAGAGAACTGATTTTGTCAAAGGAGCGAACGGATGACCTTGCTAGGCAACTATTGCAAAGCCAGGCTGGACAAGCACCCCTACCTGGTTCCGAGGGAAATCCATCTCCTGTGTTATCGAGTAACCCTGTGCAAATAAACCTACCAGGCAATATTCCATTAGCTCCACCCGAACGCTTTGCCGGAGATTCCAAAGGTTCGCCGTGTTTATGAAACAATCCCGCTTGCACTTTTTATGCAGACCTCGAGCCTTCCCAAACGATCATGCCAAGGTAGCCTTTGTATTGTCATATCTCAGCAGCAGTGCAGCTGATTGGTCAATTCCACTAGTTACTCAGGATTACCCAATTCTTAGAGATTTTCAGGGCTTTCAAACGAGCATGGAAAGACTTTTTGCCCGGCACTCCCAAGGACAGGCCCTGGATAACGAACTTTTGTCCCTACGACAGGCTAACCAGGACCTTCTATCCTACATTGCGACCTTTAATAGGTTGATATTGGAAACTGGGTGGCCTGAGGTAAAACGAATCACGTTATTTAATCAAGGGCTTCGAAGAGAACTCAAGGACGTCTTGTCTCAAGTCGTGAACCCACCTCAAGACTGCGCTGAATATAAAGACTTAGTGGTCCAGTTAGATCACAGACTTCAGAGCAGAAAGGCTGAGCGAGCCAAGTTTGAGAATCGGGTGTTGGTTAAAACTCACACTAACCCCAAAGGAGCAGATGCTTCGGAACCCATGCAAATCGGAGGGGTTAAAGGACCCTTAACACAGAAGGAAAGAGAAAGGAGACGGCAAATGCAATTGCGTCTATATTGTGGAACTTCTGGGCATTTTCTACGGTATTGCCCTGTGAAACCACCTAGGAAGGTGGTAGGAGCTGCTGATAAAAGCCATATGGAGTCAGGCTCGGGAAACGACCACGCCAGACAAGCATAGAGGTCTGCTTGCCGAGCTTGAAGAAGGATACTCAGACCTCGCATTTCATCATACCAATAGTCCTCGTAGATCCAGGGCAGCCATCGCGTATGCACGCAGTAAGGGCATACATTGATAGTGGGGCCATAGGAAACTATGTGGGCTACGAATTGGCTTCCAGGATGAACCTACCTCTCTGCCGAAAAACCACCTCAGATGTCATCACCACAGTCAATGGAACTGAAATCGCCTCTGGGCCTGTAACTCATTCCACCGCAGAGATGACCCTATTGGGTCAGTATGGGCATTGAGAAACTATTGTGTTTTATCTAATAAATGCCCCACAGTTCCAAATAATACTGGGGATACCTTGGTTGGAAACACATAATCCTTGTATTGATTAGCGAGAGAAGAGGATAACCTTCCCGGATTGTGCACAAACCTGTTACCCAAAGAAAAATCTGAACGCAGGCCTGGCCACAGTAATAACAGCAGTCATGCAACTACCTCCAGAATACCAAGAATTCCAGGATGTCTTCCAAAAAGAACAGGCAAACACCTTACCTCCTCAAAGATCATATGATTGTCAAATCAATCTCATGCCCTGTGCACAGCCACCTTGTAGCAGGATCTATGCCCTTACGGAACCTGAGAACCTTCACCTACGACAATACCTAGACCAGTACCTTGCAAATGGCTTTATTCGCCCATCCAAATCTCCTGCATCTTCAGCTTTGTTCTTTGTGCCAAAAAAGGAAGGTGACCTCAGAACGTACATAGACTACCGCGCATTGAACCAGATAACTGTTAAGAACCGACACCCATTCCCTCTGATCCCTGAACTACTAGACCAGGTGAAGGACGCCTGCATATACACTAAATTATATCTCTGGGGGGCATATCATCTGGTACGTGTAAAAGAGGGCGACGAATGGAAGACTGCTTTCCGCACTAAGTATGGGTTATTCGAATACCAGGTGATGCCTTTTGGGTTGTGCAATGCACCAGCAGCCTTCGAATACTTCATGAACGATGTCCTTCGTGAACTCATTGACGTTTGTGTTGTCGTATATATCAATGATATTCTACTATACTCCTCTTCAGAAACTGACCATGTGAAGCACGTCCGAGCAGTCCTTGAGAAATTGCGCCAGCAAAAACTATATGCAAAACTGGAAAAATGCGTTTTTCATGCCACAGAAGTTGAATTCCTTGGGTTTATCCTGACCCCAAAGGGAGTCCAAATGGACTCACGAAAGGTGGACGCAATCCTTAAGTGGCCATCACCAAATTCAGATAAAGGAGTACAAAGCATGCTCGGCTTTGCCAATTTCTACCGCAGATTCATCCCAGAATTTTCACATGTCGTACATCCCATCACAGCACTCTTGCGAAAAAATAAACACTTTATGTGGACTGAAGAGGCTGAAAATGCCTTCCAAGAGCTGAAAGCGAAATTCACGTCTGCACCTGTATTAAAGCACCCGCGCCCTGAACTTCCATACATAATGAAAACAGATGCATCCAGTCTAGCCATGGGAGCTCTCCTGACTCAAAAGGACCCTGAAACTGGCCAGCTTCACCCAGTAGCATTTTGGTCCAGAAAGTTCTCGGCACCCGAGTTAAACTATGCGGTTACCGACAAGGAGTTATTAGTCATTAAATACGCCTTCAAGGCTTGGCGGCACTATCTTCTCGGTGCCAGGCATACCATTACTGTGATCACCGATCACCGGAACTTACAGTATTTAAAGACATCCACGGCCCAATCGTCACTTCAACTCCGATGGCATTGTTCTTTGCTGAGTTCGATTTCGTGATTGATAACCTATCAATCAGGTTGTAAGAATGGTAAAGCAGACGCCTTATCTCGAATAGGGATGGGAGAGGCAGAAGTGAACCCAGAACCAGTACCTACAATTTCCGAACAAAGGATTCTTGGCATGACTACTCTACAGACACTAGAGGACATTCAGGTAAAGATCCAGCAACTCTTTGATCCTACAGCCCTGCAGGACTGTGTAAAGAAAGGCCCGGACTACTCTGTCACCAATGATCTGCCTTATTACCAAGGGAGGCTATTTCTGTCACACAAGGAACTACAAGAGCTAGTCATTTCCCGTTATCATGATACCCTAATGGAGGGGCACCCAGGTATTGCAAAAACTGAAGCTAAAATTAAAAGACAATTCTGGTGGCCCTCCTGGCGAAAGGATATTAAATCATTTGTGATGTCTTGAGGCATTTGCGCCCAAAACAAATTTCAAAAGAAAAAGCCAGCTCGACTCTTACAACCTTTAAACATTCTGCCTACACCATGGCACACCTTATTTTTAGATTTTATTACTGATCTACCCCCATGCAATGGATTTAACACCATTCTAGTTATTGTGGATCTTTTGTCCAAGATGGCCCACTTTATTCCTTTAAAGCAGTGGTATTCAAACTGTGGGTCGCGACCCCCTAGGGGTCCGCGGGTGCATCCCAGGGGGGCCCTGAGAGCTCAGCATGAAAAAAGATTTCTTTTTTTTTTTTTTTTTTTTTTTTTTTTTTTAGATTGGAAGAAATGGCCAGGGGTGGCCCACATGGGCGGGCTGAAGCATGAAACTGTCTCAGGCAACAATGAAAAAGTGGCCCACAGTTGTAAATGGATATTCATTCCTTTAGTCACAGACTGGGCCTCATTACTACTATGGCGGACCAGTAACAACGGTGCTGGTAAGCTACCGGCACCGTTGCTACCGTTCCGCCATAGTAAGAGTTGTGCTCGTGGGTGCTTGACAGCCCCCGCCAGGTCTGACCTCAGCTCGTCGGATGCACCAGCACCGTTATTAACGGTGCCGGTGCATCCGAGCTCCCCCTTCCCATTTGAGCCATATGGGGCTCAAATGGGAATGGGGATCTACCGGCACCTTCGAAAGGGCAATTATCATGTCCGCCTAACTCGGCATGACCTAGTAATTGCCCATTCGCGGGTGCCAGACCCGGATGCAACTCCAGTGGCAGCCGTGCCGGTTTTACCGGCACAGCTACCGCCAGAGTAGTTATGAAGCCCACTGTTTCAATAGTACCCAAAGGGGTGCTTTGTGTTAAAATGTAAGTAAATTGTGATATATTCAGCAACAATGGTCAACATTACTAACTGCATAGTGGCCCCTCACCCATTATGGAGGAGCTAAGGAGCCAGCCCAGTGAAACAGTGAGCACTCCCTCAGCTGCTTTATACAGCTAATGGAGTGCTCCTGGGCTGGCTGAACTGTCAAAGGGAAACACTGTTTCCCTTTGACAGTTCAGTTTAGTTCCCCAGCCGCACATGCTCACTGAGCCATGCAAGTGCTGGGGCGTTTTGCTTCGCCAGCATTGCATAGCTCATTGGAAATGCTGGCTGGGGCACTGCATGTCTGTATGTCCGAGGGGGAGCTCCTGCGCCTCCTCGCACATACGGACAGAGCAGCTGGAGCAGCACCCACACACAGGCCAATGCAGAAGGTACGTTTATGTTCATTGTTTTTATTTAAACATGTGTATGGATGCGTTATGAGTGAGTGTATGGTGATGGATGCTCATGTGAATGATAGAGTGATTGCTGTATGAATGTGCAGCGCCTTGCATATACACATAATCATGTTCATTGTGTTAGGACCAGTGGGGCCCAGGGGACAGGGATGGTATCTTTTTACCGGACATCTATCATTCAAAACCCTCTGCCTTGTCCACAAGGCTTTCTGGGGCCTCGGTCCAAAATACCTTCAGCTATTCCTCCGCAAATACCTCCCCTCTCGAGCTCTTCACTCCTCTACCTCCAACTCCCTCAGGGTCAGTCGTTTATCAAAGAAACGAGCTGGGGGTAGATCTCCGTCTTCGGCTGGGGCCTCCCTCTGGAACAGCGCCCTGCCACTCTAAAACTTGAGGAGAACCATCTTTCTTCCTGCACTTATCAGACCTACCCTGCCTGCTGCCTTAAACGTAGCACTTGCAAATTGCTGGCTGCACTACCACTGTTTGTTGCCTTTATTATTTATTTATTGTTATTTATCTGTTTCTCCTCTGCTTCGCACTTTCCACTTCTCCCCCCTTCCATGCACTTTTCCCCTCACACTTGCGCGTTCTCAATGTCACTGGGCCTAGTAAGATCGCTGTTTTATTCTCCTCTGTTCCCCTCCCTTGCCTTGTCACGCTCTGAAACACTTGTGTACGAGCGCGATAGAAATAAAATATCAATGCCTGCCCCCTGGACTCCCAGCAACAATTGCAAACTGTTTGGCTATTTACCCATTTTTTGTTAAAAGTATGCTCTACAATGCAACATTTTAACCTATTATTTAAAAAAAAATTCACAGGGGGAAACCCCCCCGAACCTCCCCTTAATGCCCCTCCACTTAAAAAAGATTCACCAGCCGCCACTGGCCCTCAGACTGTGTTGGGAACGGGATGGGGGAACCGAGGGACTATGGTGGGAGCACAATGGGCGGGAACCATGGGATAGTGATGGGAGCAGAGTAGGGAGAGCCCTGGGTGTGTGATGGGGTGGGGAGAGACCAGCGACTGGGTAGGAGTGGGATGAGGGAGCCCAGCGACTTTGATGGGAGCAGGTGACGGCGCGCAATATATACTGTCCATTTGGCATTTCTGGGGGGTCCCGACCTGCCCAAATTTTGCTCAGGGGGGCCCTGGCCAAAAAAGTTTGAAGACCACTGCTTTAAAGGGATTACCTTCAGCTTCAATCCTAGCCATGGAGTTCCTCAAAAACATTGTTTGCATACATGGATTTCCGTCCATATTGTTCTCTGACCGGGGAAGTCAATTCATTTCACATTTTTGGAAAAAATGCTGTCAATTGGCGCAAATCGATGTGAGCTTATCGACCAGTCACCTCCCCCAGACCGATGGTCAAACGGAGAGGACCAATGAGACTCTCGAACAATACCTGCGTTGTATGTTACATCAGACTGAGTGTTATTGGAAAGACATTCTTTGGATCGCCGAATATGCGTACAATAATTCAGTACACTCTGGAACTGGACAAAGCCCCTTTTATACCTTATATGAGCACCACCCTCGAACCTCAGACCTTGACTCTCCCCAACACTTAGAAATGCCCGCAGTGGACCATCTGCACGCTACGAGAACACAAGCCTTTAGGGAAGCAACTACACATTTAAAACAGGCGAAAGAAAAATACAAGAAAGATGCTGATCGGCATAGAAGTGATACTCCGCAATACCAGATAGGAGACCAAGTATGGTTACCCACAAAACATATACCTCTAAAGGGAACACGGACCTTTAACCCCAGATATTTGGGACTTTACTCTATTAAGGCCATTATCAACCCGGTGGCTGTCAAGTTGGACTTACCTGCTAATATGCAAATTCACCCCGTCTTTCATGTGTCACTTTTGAAGCCAGTGCAACCAGGGATAAGATTAACCAAGCCACCAGACCCCATCCTTGTAGACGGAGAATCCGAATTTGAAGTTCAGAACATCCTGGTCTCCAAGCTGATAAAGTCAAAACTTTTTTATTTAATCGACTGGAAAGGTTACAGTCTACACGAAAGGTCATGGGAACCTAGCGACCATGTTCATGCACCTAGATTGGTGAAAAAATTCCACCGAATTTTCCCAAACAAGCCGAAACCACAGGGAAGAACGACTTTAGATGGGGCCTTGGGGGGGAGTGCTGTCATGATGCCTACCCCCGGGGACCCAGACCAAGTCCAGCGACCCCGGAAGCAGGCATCAAGTTTTCCCAAGCAAGCCCAACAACCCCTTCTAGGGACTATTTGGGTGCAGTCCTGGCGTCTATGGCGCCAGGCTCGTATGGAGAGCCAGTCCTGGCGCCATAGGCGCCAGGCTCATAAATTAAAACCTACCTGATGCAGACCATGCTGCAAACTTACCTGACGCAGACCATGCTGCAATAGCTCCAATCCAAAGAGGCTTGGAAGGGACTGCTTTACCTAGGGACGGTTTTTTACTCGGGTGGGGCTGGGGAGGAATACTTACTTGGGACTACTTTGGAGGCTATTTAAACCACGCCCGAAGAGCAGCACATGCTTCGCGTTATTCTGCATCCAGCAGCATAACGCTCACCGTGCCTGCAAGTCTGCATCTAGTCTTCTGCCACGCCCGCCTCGAGTTTGGAGCTCCTAGAAAAATGGAGAAAGAAGGAGAAAAAGTTAGAACAAGAGCAATACCTTTGATCCTTACCTGAATTCCCGATCCATTGCGCCTTCGACCTGGAAGAAAGAAGTTATTTTATGCGCGGCACCTCGCCTGCTGCAGCGCCGCGCTGAACTCACCGGCCTTCGCAACATCTTTACATTCCACCGCATCCTCCTGCATGTTCCCGCCGCACTCCGGCACCTAAGGAGAAGACAAGAACAGCAAGGTGAGCCAAGGGAATACACAGAGGAATATTAGATACCCCCTCATAGACTTACCTGATTTTACCACCGGGGGTACTATTCCTCTTCAGGGGTTGGCGCAGCTTCCACTGCATCTTTGCCGAACCCCGGCCGCTAAGGGGAAACAAAAGGACAGCAAGGTGAAACAAGGGGACAAACGAGGGGAACCCTCCTCACCACAATAGACGGATGTATACGAATTGTTTGTTTGCAAATTGCTCGAATTACAATTGACCTTTTCACAATTGACCGAATTGTGAAGGTCAATTGTAACATATATGCGGGGGGAAACCCCCCGCAACCCCCCACCCAACCCAAACCCGCCCCAAACCCTTCTATATATATATATATATATATATATATTACCAAAGCGAGATATATATGTATATATATATGCGGTCAATTGTGAAAAGGTCAATTGTGACCCTTTAAATTCGTGCAATTGTGCATTCGAACAATTGCAAACGAACAATTCGGGTAATACCCAATAGACTTACCTGATTTTACCACCAGAGGCATTATTCCCGAGACTTCATACTTTCTCTCAGCGCCTGAATCAGGGAGAAAGCAACAGGTGACATGTTGACATTATTTTATCCAACTGTTGGATAATACAAGTCCTTACCAGAATATTACCGGTTGCCACGAGGAACTCTTCTCTACGGTCAAGCTGCAACCTGCAAGGAATCTGACAAGAGTGAAAGTCAGGCATTTGAACTCTTACGAACTACATACTTACGGCGTCTTGCCGGGAATCTCTGAGTCAATATTGTTCTGGAACTCACCAATTCCTTCGAGCCAGTGAAGCAACTGGTTATCTACGCGCCCCTGCGCTCAATGCAGGATGGAGAGCTCATCTTTCCAAACCATCAGTTGAGACTATAAGAGGGGACATCAAAGGTGATCAGTGGGGAGAACAGCGGGGGTGAGGGGATTTATGCTCAACTCCACGGGTGGTTAATTCTCTTTCTCTATTTGCAGAAGAATGTTCCTACGGGCCAAACAAACGAAGCTAAGTGGGCCAGTCCAGTCCGTCATCTCGGCCCTACACGTCACCTTGGTGAGACTGCAGTTGTCCAGTTCAGATCGACGCCTCTGTGGGAGCCAGGTGAGCGTAACTGTTAAATAACATATGTTTAATCCTGCATCCCAATTAAATTGGGTAGCAAGCTGTTCAAAATGTACAAAAACCACAACCAAATCCTCTCCATCCTGGTAGGGTTGTAATATACCATGGGGAACTATACAGGGTTGAGGACTCATTCTCACTTGTTCTAATCCTTCCTGGGGTCGCTAATCTACATGTATTTTATGGGCTACAATCCGCTCCATGAGGGCTTTAGCCGTAGACACTGAGGTCTTGGAATATTCGCTTTCTGATTTTCTCCAATTTATCTGAATTCTCAGTGACTTTAGGGTTATTTTCTACTACTTCTCCAGATCTAAATCATCAGGTAATTTAGCATTCAGGGGGTAGGTGATACTTTTTCAGCAGGGACAGTGGATTTGCTTTTCCTTAAGGTTTTTTTACCTAGAAATCCTATGGGTGGGAGGTTATTAATAGGTGTCTTCATATACAATTGGGAGGATGGGGGTTTTCGAGACTTTACAATCCCACCCTGACACCATTTATGGCGAATTAGAAGAAGGAGGCTGAGACTTTGAGGCCATGTTTTTCATGGTTTATTGAAGGAAAAAAATATAAGGACTAACTTTCCCCATCACTATCGGTGGACCCTACCTATGTTACAAACTAAGGTGCTTGTCAGTCATTCAGGCCTTTCCAAAGGACTAAGTCCGCTGTGCAAATTAAACTAACTGACCCTATCACTATGATTACTAACTTAGGTCAGGGGAATGGCTCCTTCGTCCTGAGGGTTCTTCTGGTATGATGAAGTTTCACGTAGTGTGACCAGTGCAATAATCCCTGGTTATATAATACTTTGTACATTACAATACAGTTTTTTAATTAAATTAAATGTCTCATAAACAAGAGATAGCAAAAAGAAGTCAGTGTAGAATAGGTGTATGCCAGTTTTAAGTTCTTTTTTAATAGGTAGCCAAATAGCCAATGCTTGTTTCAACCTGAAACCACAGGTCTTCTTCAGGGATTCTCTAGTTTTCAGGTGAGCAAATGCTCGATTCCCGTTTTCTTAATTGCGGTGAGTCGTCCAGACTTCAAAAATCAATGGAAGTAAATCATCCTTCCAGCGTATCCTTAATTCAGAATCCTAGTTGCTCATGAAATGGATTTATAACGTTCCAAAAAGTGTCAGGGAATCTAGCTGGGTTGTCCAAACATGCAACAGTTTTTCTTATTTTTCCAAAATAAAACTCACAGATGGGCTAAGCGGACCAGTCTTATGTTTTGCAACCGAATACCAAAGTTCCTCAATGTAGTATAGTAGAACCAATAATTCTTCTACACCACGCTTTTCATGCCACACAGCTTTCTGCGTTCAAGCATCCGGAAGCTGACCTTGACAGAAAAATAGAACTACTTCACAAATAGATCCACACAACAATAGACGAGATCTCCAAGGAAACACTTTTCACCCCACCGTGCAAAAGAGCAACAGCAAAATACTTTACCCCGCTACTCAGGACCATGAAAAGAAAAAACATGAAGGTTGAACTAGAATGGAGGAAAACAAATGACGAGGTGACGAAATGACAATTCCAAAAAACAAATTCACTCATACAAAAAGGAAATCCATAAGGCCAAAAAGAAATACTACAACAACAGAATCAGCAAAGCCGCCAACACCCAAAAAGAACTATTTAAAATCATGAACAAAATGAGAAACCCCCCTATTTGCAACAACACACTGATACCTTCATGAAACTATGCAATGACCTTGCAGACCACTTCAAAAACAAAATCAGCACCATCCAACAGATCATACAAAGCAGACCAAGCAACCACAACATAGAACCCACCCAGCCATCCAAGGATCGCCAGAACAAACTCTGAAGCTTCCCCCAAATATCAGCGGAGACATTCGTCCAACTTCTAAGCAGTAGCAACAAAACTGGCTCCCCCATGGATGCTTGCCCCCAAACATACACACATCAATCCTCACACAAGGAACACCCATGGAATACTACAGAAACCTTTTCAACCAATTACTTTCAACCAGGAAAGTACCACAATCATTCAAAGTGGCACACACCAAGCTGCTCCTTAAGGACACAGCAGGCCACATAGAGGACCTCTCCAACTAAAGGCCCATCTCCAACATCTCGTACCCAGCGAATCTACTTGAAACATAGAATAAAACAATAATTCATAGAAGAACACCTACTGCTGGATCAGGTACAAGTAGGCTTCAGACCGATGAGAAGAACGGAAACAGCACTCCTTTCAATCAGGGAGGATTTAAAGGCTAATGCAGACTCAGGCAAATGCACAGCCCTAATATTTATGGATCTCTCTGCAGCATTTGACACAGTCATCCATGACATCCTCATGGGGAGAATGGAAGAAATACGAATCACTGACCTAGCCTTACTATGGATTAAATCCTTCCTTAGAAACAGAACAGAAACCATATGGATCAAACTTTTCAAATCCACTCCATGGAATCCACCTGTGGAGTACCACAAGGATCCTCTTTATCCGCATTGCTTTTCTACATATGCCAGACGCGACTAATCAAGCTCATTAAAAGTCATGGCCTCACATGCTACAACTACGCTGATGACACACAGATTATATACAATGTACAAGATACACAGGAAGAAAACACAATGCTGGAAGGCTGCCTACGAGAAATCTACCGCTGGATGAACACTAACAGCCGCAAACTCAACCCGGCCAAAACAGAAATAATGATCATATCCAAAGCGGGGAAAACAATCACTACATCCCATGGCTGACGAAACTAGGAACAGCACCGACTCCATCAACAATAGTAAAGAACCTGGGAGTCTTGATTCACAACGAACTAACACTTGAGTTGCAAGTAAACAGTATAATCAAGAAATGTTTCTTCCTCCTACACACAGTAAAAAGGATTCTGACATTCCTTTCTTTCACCCACAAAACACTCACTATCATCGCACTCATCGTGTCCAGTGTACACTACACCAACAGCCTATAACTAGGAGTGCCACAACGACTATTGATGAAACTTCAGCACATCCAAAACGCTGCGGCCAGACTCCAGCTCAAACTACCACGAAGAGAACACATTACCCCAGCTCTAAAAATGCTACATTGGTACCAATAAAACAGCGAAAAAAGTTCAAAACAATGTGCATAATGCACAGAGCAATCCACAGCCAAGGAGCAGAGTCTAAAAATGAGAAAATAACCGCCTAACATCCGACGAGATCACTCAGATCAAGCAACAACATTTGCCTAGAACCAAAACCATACAATAAAAGAACATTCGGAGGATCATATTTCTCTCACCTGGCAGCAATATCCTGGAATGAACTACCAAAAAAAATACACAACACAAGGGATCATCTGGAATTCAGAAAACTACTCAAAACTGGCTCTTAGCTCCAGAACCAGAAGGAAATAAGGAAATGAGTAGGAAGCATAGATACAGTGGGAAATAAGAATCCCAGGGAGGTACCCATGACCCTAACTAAATCTTCCCTAACTGGAGGGGATTGGGAGGATGCCCCGACCACCCATGTCCACATACCGCTAGTCCACAGAGGAAACCTAGGTAGGTATGGACCCCACACAAGGTGGGCAGGGAGGGACCAGAATCCACTAACGTAAACATCGCCAACCCAAAGGCGGGGGAACACGCCTCCATCATATCACTAGAGTAATACAGAGGAAAACTGCCTCTCCTCAACATGCCTGCCAAAAAGGCAGACACACTACAATACCAAATGCACAGGATAATCATAGATGTTGAGCGCAGAAACGCAAAGATAAAGAGCTAAGGAAACTCAGCAAACCCAACTCTAAAACGTCAACTTTCCACAAACACTTCTCATACAGAAACTCACACTGCCACTTCTCTGCACAGCAATCCACGTGTACTTCACTGCATTGCAACAACAGACAAACAACACATAACCCGGAACACCAGTACATGGGAATTTACATCAACTCAAAAACCACACTTAAGCTCAGCGAACGGAGCAGACCGAACTGAAGCTGCCACCAGGACATCACAACTCTCACTTTCCTATTCCCACTGCACCCTACTATCCCCCACTCCCCTCTTTTTTTCACACCGTCCTTTTCAGGTTCACCAGAGCGCCTGGGGACCACTCTGGTGGTGACAGTGCGTGGTACAAATACCTTTAATATTAACATTAACATTTATCCATAGGAGTCTGTACTATCTGCGGCATATATCACAGAGATCAATATGCTAGACTTTGTTTCCCTGTAAACCCATCATACCTGGATTCCCTTTGAAACACTTTATTCTTTATTGCTTTAACGGGTCTTGCAATGTATGGACTTATCAGGACACAAACACGTTATAAATGCCATTTCATATAATTTCATATCAGGTGGCAGGTCCCTGCCTGGTTGTTCAAATGTAAGTCCGGAAAACTGGCTTCATAAAAAGGGAGAGGATATTCAGTGGATTATCTGTGTATTATCAATACAATCTGATCTAATTTGTTTCTTAGATCCCTGATATACCAAATGTGTCACTCCTTGCATAGTCATATCTTTCGTGGGAAGAGGCATATTAAGATCCAAAGATAATCACAGGGAATTTTGAGTTCTCTTGTCTGGAAAAACATTGACCAAGTAAACAGAGGGTGGGTCACACGGAAAAAATGACTATAAAGTCAAAAAGGTTGGTTCAACTTCAATTATATGGACCAAGGAGGGGATGGGCCAGGTCAAGGAAGATATAAAAATAACATATTTTCTTAATCACATATCAAAAACATATTTAGTGACACATAATTCTTAGTAAAAGTACATATAAATTCACAGATCAAATTTAATACAGAGAAATACAGTGCATGTCTCAAAAGATTCTTGATAACTGTAGTTCTCATTCCGATATATAGATTGTGGTAATAAAATCTATTGTATTCCTTTTATATGTATCCTACTAACCCCCAGTGCAGTGATCGGTAAGAACAGCGTAATGTGAATATACTGCGGATGTAGAGTCCCTTTACTCCAATGTACCTCAAATCGAGTCATTACAGATTATGTCAGAAAATTTCCGGCACTGCGAATGTGCAATTACCGGGGCATTCTGGCCCCGCCAGACCCGGTATTTGCACATTCGCGGGCGCCAGAAAAAAGATGCTCCCCATTCCCATTCGGCCTCATAGGGCTGAATGGGAATGGGGAGGTTGGATGCCGGTACATCCGGATAATGGTGCCGGTACATCCAACATGATGTGCTCGTGGGTGCCGCTCTGCCCGCCAGGTCCGACCTACTAGAGCTGGAGTAATTACAATTGTAGGAGGCACAAAAAGGTCATTCACAGTACAGCTGAGAGAGAAAGAGAGGTGGAAAAGGGCCAAGGAGAACAAAACAGAGCTGCATATAGAAAAGACAAATCTATGCAACAGAGATCGTAATCCCCAAAAGATCAAAATATCAGTTGAGTGCTCAGAGCTAATGAGGGCATACGTGCACTAAGATGGGCCCAATGGCAGCATAGTGTAACG
This sequence comes from Ambystoma mexicanum, assembly GCF_040938575.1. Classification (NCBI taxonomy): domain Eukaryota; kingdom Metazoa; phylum Chordata; class Amphibia; order Caudata; family Ambystomatidae; genus Ambystoma; species Ambystoma mexicanum. Next base: position 1,195,477,194 of record NC_090936.1, on the reverse strand, counting down.
TTCAAAGTACAAGCAGGGCGCTGGAATGAAAGTGCTGGAATCAAAGTGCTGGAATCAAAGTAGGGTGGTTAGAAGGGTTGGGGAAAGGCCTTTTGGAAGGAAAATAAGTCCTTTTGAAGTAGAGTGTTTTGAGCCTCTTTCTGAACTTAGGAAGAATTTCTTCAGCTTTGTCAGGAGTACTTTTTTTCCAGAAAGCTGAGCCACCACAGCGGTGGGACCGCAGACCCAGATCCTTTTTCAAGAAGGTAGTGTTTGTGAACATTTTGGCTGTGGAAGACCGTAGGACATGGTTAATGATACATTTGTGTGTGAACTCTCTGAGACAGACTGGCCAACTACCATTCAAAGCCTTCTGCAAGTCACAAAGATCTTTGATATCAATCTTTTTTTTCAGGAACAGCCAGTGCAGGGCTCAGGGTGAGGAAAATGCTGTGGCCTAATATAAGTCTATGTTCTTAACCTGGCATTTCAGGGGTCCGTCCAAAGTACAGACTGTTGCAGTAGTTTCACATAGAGAATACTACTGCTGTAATTGTCAGACTCTTGGGTCGAAGGGCTGACCTGTTGTTTCCGACAGGTGGAGATGGTAGGAGACAGAGTCCTTTGAGTTTTGCACCTGGTCCGGGAGTCCTGTAGGTAGGCACAAGCCTCTTCTGTAGCCACCCTGGCTGTTCCCAAAGAGGATACAGGCAGAATACCCACCAGAGAGACCACCAGGGATTGCAGGAAAAACCCTCAACAAAAGGGAAAACACCTACTGTTCTGGTGCCATTGGAAGGTTTAATTATCAGCGAGATGAGTAGTGTGCAATCCAAAATAAGTAGTTATTGGATCTCCATCAATAACAAATCAGTACACCAGATTTGGATAGTGACCCAGGACTGCCGAACAATGAGGGACTGAAAGAAGCAGGTAATATACAGGTAATATGAAAAACAGAATAGACTGGAACAGAATAGAAGTCACAAGGGAAGAGTGCCATGTAACGAATTCCACAGAAGAAAAAGGACAGAGGAGAGCCTTCAAATGAAGGAACAAAGCAAGCTGCCAGGACAGAGCACATGAACGAGGAACAAGTACATTAGCGCTGAGCTAGGTCAAAATCCTAGCGTTGAATCCTAGCGTTGAAACACAATGGCGGCTTCCATACAGCATTTGGAAAGCTGACCTTCGGGATGGAGCTACTGGAAAATTGCATACCAAATGATTTGGTGAGGCATAATAAAGACACAAGCCCTTTTCCACTCTTATATTCCTTTCCTCTTCAGTCAAGGGCCAACAAAGTTTTCCTAATTGGATTGGTTCAGCTTCAGGAGGACCAGAAGCCCCCAACGTGGAGGTGGATGATATAGCAGTGGCTGGAGGAAATCTTGGATACATGCCTCTTTTCTTACCTTTTTTCCAGTTTCCATTCCGGTGAGCAAAAGTCTGTTTGTAAAGCCATGCCAAGTAGTGCTTGAAAACTAGGGGGTCGAGGTATTGAGGCTAGCTCATCCTTCACATCTTCATAGAGCCCCCTTCGGAAGAGAGTAACACATGTTTCTTGGGACCAATCTGCTTCCTTGGCTAGCTGTTTAAACTTGGTCACATATGAGAGCATGTCTAAAGAACCTTGTTGAAAGTCCAGTAGTTTCTCTTCTGTGGAGAAAACAATTTCAGGGTGGTCATACATGGATTTAAAGGTTGTTATCAACCCAGCAGAGTTGCCAGTAATGAGTAATTTGCTGAGACCAAAGGGGTAACCCACGTCAAAGCATTGCCGATCAAATTTGAAACTACGAATCCTGCCTTTGATCGATATGAAGTGTAAAAGTGAGGTTTGAATGTGAAGTGGACCATGCACATGTCCAAAAATGATCCTAGTTTTCTGGCTGTACTATCACATTTCTCAATCACAGTTCCTAGGGCTGGTACTTCTTGAGCAAGGGCCTCACGGGTTAGAACCAGTTGTGGAAGTGCAGTGCTTTCTGCTTTTAAGTTTTGAACTTTAGAACCCAACTCCTGCATGCCCCTTATTAACTCCTGCATTTGTTGTTCTATTTTAGAATCCTGTTGGCATCTCAAACTGTCGGACTCAAAGTGCTCACCTGTTGTTTCCAACGGGAGGAGATGGTAGGGGACAGAGTCCTTTGGGTTTTGCACCTGGTCTTGTAGTCCTGAAGCTAGGGACGAGCCTGTCCTGAAGAAACCCTGCCTGTTCCCAAAAAGGTTACTTGCAGAATACCCTCCAGGAAGACCACCAGGGATTGCAGGAAAAACCCTCAACAAGAGGGAAAAAACATGCCATTCTGAAGCTAGGGGAAGGTTTTGTTATGGACGAGATGAGTAGTGCGTAATCTAGAATAAGTAGTGATTGGATCTCCTAAAATAACAAATTAGTACACTAAGTTTGGATAGTGACCCGAGACTGCGGAACAACGGGGGACTGAAGGATGCAGGCAAGATGAAAAACAGAGTAGACCAGAACAGAATAGAATTCACAAGGGAAGAGTACCGTGTAACAAAGTCCACAGAAGGAAAATGACGGAGGAGAGCCGTCAAGCGAAGGAACAGAGCAAGCTGCCAGGGCAGAGCACATGAACGAGGAATGAATACCTGAGTGCTAAGCTAGGTTAGAATCCTAGCATTGAGAAGCAAAGGCTGCTTCCATACAGCAAGTATTTGGAAGGCTGAAACAGAAAGCGGAAGTGATAGCTGGACAGACTCGCAGAACACTAGACCACTGCAAGGAAGTTCTAGCCGCCATGTCAGTAGAAGTCAATGAATGCTGCAAATGGGGGGAGAGCCAACCAGATCTTGACAGTAATGACCTGAACCACCTTGTGGGGTACATTAAGGTAAGGAAAGATACATTTAATTATGTGGTGTTTGTAGTGACATGCCTTAGTCACCTCCCTAGGATAATTTGTGGTTGAATACAATTACTAGGATCTTCTCTTCAGTAAGAGGCGGAGGGACCATACAAAAATGATGTTGTTCTTTGTGGCATGCAAGCAAAGGTTGCTGTCCATCATCCTGTCTTGCAAGATCACAGGACAAGAAGAATTCATCTTAAAGTAATCTGAATTGATTGTCAACCTGAAGGCGATATGAGCGTCATTTGCATATATCTGCAATGAAATAGAGGAGGATCCAAGGATATCAAGCATAGATTTAACATAGCATTTAAACATCTATGGTGATATGGGTGCACCCTGAGGAACATCAGATCAGAAATTGAAGAATGGAACTGGAAGGGCTGGATTTAACATTGACACATCTGCCTTGAAGGAAGGATTTGATCCATTTCAGAGATGTGTCTGTAGTGTCAAATGAGTGTTGACATTTTTGTAGCAGGATTTGGTGATGAACATTATTCAGTATTGGCAATGGCTCAAGCAGGAACATAACAGTAGAAGAGTTGGCATTGATGCAAAAGAAAAGTTCATATAAGAAATGTGTTGATATCTTTTACTGTTTCTGAGATATAGCCTCATAAATTATTGCTGTTTCATCGCAAACCTTTGACTGTATGCTCATTAAATTGGAAAGTTTGAAATAATTTGCATCTTTTGTGTTGAAATATACTATTTATTAAAACTTCAATAGCTATTTACATTTGAGGAGAGAAATTAAGGTTTTACAGGTCATCTTCTGAGTCCCAGAGTTCATTTGAACCATCTACAAAATAGTTATCACAACGCTCTTTGTCGTCACCACACTTTTGACTGAGCTTGGCATTTGCAATGCACTGCACACTGTCCTTTGAGGCATGCACGCCATACCAGCTGTATGATTGATTGTGGTGCACATGGAAGTGTACACACAGCAGGAGAATATTGATTATCTACCTTCTCCCACCCAAATTGTGATGCATCTGGGTGATTGGGGTGTTGTTGATCAGCATGTCACCATTCCAACACCTGGTGATGAGTTCTTAAGATGCATGGTATTCGAGAGGATCTGGTTGGCGGCAGATTTTCACTTTGCATCTCTTTTTGTGTGAACATCCACCAGCGCATGTGACCAGTGTCTGAAATCTTTGTCCCTGGCGAGTAGACTTGACAAACAAATCACTATATCAATCGTTCATCTTCCTTCTTAAATTCTTCTAGACATCCAAGTCTTCCCAAAGCCTCAAGGATTTATTTTTCTGAATTCTTGAAAACTTTCCAGAGAGATAGTTTTCCTTTCTTCGTAAAGCACCCGGTAACATCACACCCCGAAAGAGCATGAATTACTAATAATGCCTGCACTTTTGCAGGCCCTAAGCAGGAGCACACAAGATTGAGATTTGTAAATATATTAGTTCCAACTCCTGTTACAAACATGCTGCCAGATGGGCAAAACAGTGACCACGGCAGTGAAAGGAAAAACACATTGGTGTTGGGTGCTGAAATGTTGAGGGTAGTAGCATGACAGCACTATGCATAAATAGAGCAAAAAATGATTTTTGCGTCTGCCTCCTTGTGAGTGCTTTCAATGTCTCCAGCTTCCTTTCCATCTGATGACTTGGCTTCATTTCTCCAACTGGCCACCAGTCTTCTTTTTATCTTCTGTGTGTGCAGCATTGCTTCATTTGATTTGTATTTTTTTATTCGTATTTAGCCAACATATCAGCTTTTCACAAAATTAGAATCGTAATTACATTAATTCATACAATCATTACAAAAATAAAAATCCATTATATTCAACAAAATTGCACACTAGATACAAGTTATTGCACTTTAAAAGAGAAGAAGTCATCAAAGAATATAAAAGGAAAAAAGAAGAATAAGTATTAAAATATGTCACTACTCTCTTCTATTTACATCCTGCACATTTCAATAATATCATTTTTTTCCTGTTGTCTTTTGTGATGTATTATGTGTGTCAGTGTGAATTTTTGTATTTGCTTTCTTTTTGTTATTTGCATAGGATGATAGTGTATTGATATATTTAGCTGAGGGTAACCTGGGATTTTAGATATAGATTAATAATTTTATTGTTACAATATCATTACTGTATTATCTTTTGTTAGTGTAATTCATTGAACCCTATGTGATGGAGTTACATTTTGTTGGAAATCTAATAAAAAGATTTTACAAATAATCTCAAAACCGCCAGAGTTAATTTGGGGTCGTTACAGGAGGAGGCTCTCTCCCAGAACGCAAGCATGTTCAACGAATCTTCACAGTTAAACGAAACAGGAGAGATGTCTTACTCTCAGTTCCCACAATACAACACAGTCAACAACAATATGCTTTAGAGTCTGCAATTCACCACTTCCACACAGTGAACAATGTCCATCTTCAATCAGTGACCTATCTCTAGAAGTCCTTATTGCACCCATCGGGATCAAATTCAGGTGAAACCTAAGGAATTCATTCCTTTCCCAGGCATCTGAAAATGTAATCAACCCTGGAAGGGAGCCTCTGGATTTATCCAGAATGGAAAATGATTTGGCTAGCTTCAGACTTACCATGGAGTCAATAGTCTGAATCCAGTCTCCAAAATCACCCTTATTATTCCCTCAGGGTTCCCAATCAAATCCTTAGGTATTTATTTATTATTAAGACGAGACAGACTTTTCAAGGCAAAGTCTTTAAATCTAACCAATTGGGCCAAATTACCCTGATTAACATGGATAGCAACATCTTCATATAGAGAACCCTCCCTCTGGACCAGCACTGATCGATGAAGTGAGACTATTCTGCATTTCAGCAATGCCTCCAAAGAACTCAGACCCCATTCATATGATATAATATGATATGATATGGCATTTATAACGCGCCTATACACAAGTGTTTCAAGGCACGACGAGGCAAGGGAGGGGGAATAAAGGGAAGACAGACAGTGATCCTACTAGGCCAAGTGTCATTCAGATCGTGCAAGTGCATGGGATGGGGAAAAAGGGAAAAGTGCGAGGGGAAGGGAGAGAGTAAAGTGCAGTTCACAGGATAGTAGAATAAATAAGATAAATAAAAATGGCCGGCTGGTGGCAAGTGCAAGGTAAGTGCAGGCATAAGTGCTGGTAGGGGGACGGTAGCGATACAGAAAACAGTCTCCAGGTGCAGGGGTTGCCAGGAAGGCAGTGCAGGTGGGCAATTGGCTGGGCCTGGCCTGAGATCAGAAAGGGTGGCCAGGAACCCGTGCAGTTTCTGTCAGGAATTTAGCAGGGGATAGGGGGAGAGAAAGCAGAAGCGAAGAGGAAGGTTTTGAGGTGCTTCCGGAACCGGAGATGGTTCTCCTCAAGTTTCAGGGAGGCAGGAAGGCTGTTCCAGAGGGAGGCCCCTGCAGAAGAGAGAGATCTACCACCAACTCGTTGCTTGGAGAAAAGGCTGACCCTGAGGGAGTTGGAGGCGGATGAGCGAAGAGCTCGAGAAGGAAGATATTTAGGAAGAGAGAGTTGAAGATATTGCAGCCCCAGGCCCCAGAAGGCCTTGTGGACAATGCAGAGGGTTTTGAACTTAATCCTCGCAGCCACTGGGGGCCAGTACAGAGATTTCAGTCCTGGACAGATACAATCTCTGGGCTTGAGGCCAAGGACAAGTCTTGCAGTCCTGTTCTGGATAAGTTGCAGAGGGCAGAGGGTAGAGGCAGGCAGATTTAGATAGAGGGTGTTACAATAGTCCAGCTTAGAGAGAACCAGGGCTGTGGAGACAGTGAGCTTCTGGGGGAAGGAAAGGAAAGGAAGAATACCTCTGAGGAGGTGCAGCTGGTAGTGTGACTTCTTAGAGATGTCAGAGATATGAGGAGAGAAGGAGAGTGTGGAGTCGAAGATAACCCCGAGGTTTTTAGCCTTGCAGGTGGGAGCAGGAAGAGGGCCAAGAGAGGCCGGCCAGAGAGCTGCAGGGAATGAAGGAGTGGGTGTGCCGATGAGTAGATTCTCAGTCTTACAGGCATTAAGGTAGAGGTCGGTGGCGGCACACCACTCCTGGATGGCAGACAGACAGTAAGAAATGAGGGAGGGAGAAGGAGGCCGAGGGTAGCCTGAAAATGAGCTGAGTATCATCCGCATAGCACTGAAAGTAGGGGCCGAGAGCGGCGATGCAGTGGGAAAGGAGTGCCAGGTATTGTTTGAAAAGCCAGGGAAAGAGGTTACATCCCTGGGGACACCACAGGTAGAGAAAAAGATATCGGAGAGGAAGGACCCAAGTTGGACCTGGGAGGGTCGATCGGAGAGGTAAGAAGTCAGCCATGCCAGAGAAGGAGAGTGTGGAGTCGAAGATGACCCCGATGTTTTTAGCCTTGCTGGTGGGAGCAGGAAGAGCATATTGTATGCTGGAAATCAGGAGGCACTGGGGAAGATTAAGAACCCTTGTCCAAAGTCTTCCCTCAATCCTTGTCCAGCCCACTGACCAATCTTGAAAGTCTGAGTCCAAACCATAAAGGTTTTTTGGAATCACCTTTCATTTATAAAAACGAATAAGGGTCATCAGAGAGAATTTGCAATATTTTGTCATGAGCTTTCTTACCTGACAACAGAGCTGGTCTTTAGAGCCCTCCTGATGAGTTGTCACTTTTGAGATTGAGGGGGTTGCTTATAACATCAGACCCAGATATTTTACTTCAGACTTTACCGGAACAGGAGAGGCATTTAGATGCCACTTATCACTCGGAATGCACCACCTGGAATAATGAAAACAGACAATAGTGGTCTTCACAGCATTGATTATTAAATCATTATTCACTGCATAGTCCTGGAACCCCCTCAAAAGATGTTGGAGGCCTACTGGAGTGTAGTCCACAAGGACAACATCATCCGCGTAGGCAAGCCAGCTTAAAGATTGGCTCCCAATCTTAGGGGGGCCGAGCGCACAAGGCATTAAAGCATTGTTCAGATCCACAAGGTAGAGGGCCTGATTCATGGAATGTTTTCCTTTGGGATTGCACTATTATAAAACACTTCCATGATCAGGCCCAGAGGTTGAATAGACAGGGAGCCAGAATGCATCCCTGTCTGACTCTTTAACCTGTGCGAATCGGGTGGGAAAGAGTACCACTCCCTTCCAATCTGACCTGGATCTGAGTGTCTGTATGTAAATGTATAATGATGGCAAACAATCCCAATGGGAGGCCCCACTGATGTAATTTAGGCTAAAGCCTGTTTTTATTAATGGTATTAAAGCCCAATGATAAGTCGATCCAGGCACCGTAAAGAACCAGACCACCCCTTGACCGTGATTTCCCAATCAATGAGTGCATTATCAACCCGTTCAAGGAAGTATATAGGCCTCTTATAAATCCTATCTGATGTTTCTGCAGGATTCCTCTACCCTCTCCCCATGAATCCAATTCTCCCATATCCCTCCAGCAAAGATCTTGCTGTCAACATCAAAAAGGGTGATCGGGCTGTAGTTGGCAGGTTCTGCCCTATCGCCCCCACTTGAAGATTGGAACAACAATAGCACAGCTCCAGGAGGGAGGAGTCTCCCTAAATTGGAGAATATTCTCAAACAAATCATATAGGATCCTGGACCACACAGGGACGTTGGACTTCAAAATCGAATTGGAAAAACCATTCGGCCCGGGGCTCTTGAAGAAGATGTCCTCGATATTAAACCGTCAATAAGTTCCCTAGAAATTGTCAGGGACCACCGGACCGGGGAAAAATGAACATAGCAATTCAAAATCAGCGGTCCATACAGTTTCAAAAAGTGAGTGCACCACCCATCATACAAAACAGCATTGGCCCGTGACCCCCAATTTAACCCCCTTACTTTGATTAACAAATAGCCTAAGGTTTTGGGAGTTATTCTTGCTTAACGCCCTTAACATAGCCTCCCCATCCCGTTGTAATTTCAAAATCTGATGGGATTTGGACCAGTTCCTGTAGCCATACACGCTTATCAGCCACTATCTGGCCCCCTTCCCACTCGTACTTGAGGACTCTAATTGCTTTTCTCAATTCCCTTTTCTTATCACGGCTGGCTATGTCATATTCATGTTGATGACAGAATTTCCCTTTCAGACTCGCTAAAGCTTGTAACAAGTCAATTTCATCCACAGAATCCAAGTAGTGATCAAGTGTTTGGTTCAAGGTTTTGCAATCTCTTTGAAGTTTCACCACCCTGTTACCCCCTTGATTAGCCTCCAATAGTGTTTTGTATTTCAAAGCAGTAAACCGGTCACCAAAACCAAAATGAGCTCTCAATAAACTATGATTACTTCTGTGGGTCTCTATGATTTCAAACGTGTTACAGCAAGTTAAAAAATCCCTTGTTAGAAACAGATAATCAATCATTGAGCTATGGCGGCCATTGATCCAAGTTGAGTTAGCCTTCCGGGTTCCCCTTATGCAACCATTTATCATGATTCCAGTCATTGAGAAACTCTAACCATTTCCTTCCATTCATCTAGGAGATCGTATTTACACTCTTGGCATCCAGTGCTGTTATGCAGCAAGAATTCAAATCACCATCCGATATTATGTCCACAGGCTTGTCATCATTCATTACAGACACAGGTTTGGCAGAAAAAGTCACAGACTACAGCGCTTGTATGAGACAATAATGAGAAAGCACATAGGCTGCAGGTGTCTGAGAGGTGTGGGAACACTGCCAAGCACAAACCCACTGTTGTAGGTACAAGTAAAACACGGGCGATTCTCAGCCTCACTGCGCCAAAAAATGCAATATGAACATGTAATTAAAGTAATTGAGAAGAGATGTAATTATGAGTCCAGCGGATTTATTCACGAAGTAGCCTGACACGTGTTTCGAGTCTTAACCGACTCTTCATCCGAGGCGTGAATTAAGGATGGGACATAATGATTCCTTCAGTTTACTCCTGCTAACACGCTGTGCTGAACTTCCGCAATTTGTGAAACCGTGAGAGAGTTGTCCTGGCACTGTCCTTCATTTATTCAATCATTAGCTCCCATCCTTAATTCAAGCCTCGGATGAAGAGTCGGTTAAGACTCGAAACACGTGTCAGGCTACTTTGTGAATAAATCAACTGGACTCATATTACATCTCTTCGCAATTACTTTAATTACATGTTCATATTGCATTTTTTGGCGCAGTGAGACTGAGAATCGCCCGTGTTTTACCATCATTCATTGCAATCAGCAAAAGAGAGGATAAGGACTCCAAAAATTCAGATAAGTTGGATAAGGTGGGGTTCCAGTACAGATGAATCAAAACTAGGGATCTAACCCACCCCCTCACCCTGATTGCATGAAAATAGCAGAAATCCCCGGAGATTCTATCGGAATTTTCACTGGGCTCTCAGAAATTGAATTTCTAACTGCTATTAACAGACCGCCTGACGGTCGGCCTCCATTCAAATGCATTGCCAGTTGTTCCACGATGGTAAAACCATATCCATAGGGAAAGATCTTAATAACCAAGTCTCCTGGAACAAAACCAGATCATTTCCACCAAAGATATATTCTTGCACAGTCATATTCCTAAAGCTGTGGGAACCCCGTGTATTCCAACTCACTAATTTCACATGCTCATTTACTAAAGTTGCTCTTCCGATAATCCAAATCGCTGAAAGACCTCAGACAGAACATTTGGCAGTAGGGATAGAATATTGTTCTTATTTCTCCGACTGAGACTAACATTATTATTCCCAGCCCCCTTCTCTTCGCGCTTTGTTCACACCTCACAGCCCCTTCTATAAACTGGTAGGTAGCCCAAAATTACAAGACCCAGCTTCTCCAGCTCCACCGCTGCAGCCCACATTGCTACAACCCCTATACGAGATTCCAAACCTAGTTCCACCAGGTCTGTTCTTGATTCATATGGGAAGCAGACAGATCCTAAATCATACATTGAGAATAAGTACAAGACTGGAATTATTTTCGTAATTGCTAGAATACTACTTCTATTTCAGACCTTTAAGCCCGTTTTGAGGAGGTAAGTTAAAGCCATAATTTTGGAATATCAAACGGAAGTAATGTATTTTCCATATTTAAGGTTGTTACCCTTTCCTCATCCGGACAGTACCTCCTTGGGAATGATCGGAGCCCACGTAAACATCAAACGACCTCATACTCCCTAATGGCCCCAAATCTGTATTTACTGTTGCAACTGTAAGGTCCACTACTGGCACCGGAATGGCCATTGGAGGGGAAATCAAAGCAAGAATATTAGGAATTTTGTTTTCCCTACAAAAGATATGTGCCCAGCTAATAGCTTTTTTTAGGCTGTGCATGTATCAAACCCACTTGAAAGGGGTTCCGGTAGGATAACCTTGTCCATTTGGGATGCACAGTCCAACGATAGTGCGCATTTCTGGGTAGATACCAAAATAGAAGCCTGTACGAGCTGCCCACCTTTCCTGGACTTTGAATTCCCCTTCTATAGGGAACCCTTCACAAGTGCCAATGGTTCAGGGGCCAACGGTTCTTCTGTGAATTGACAGATCGTACCCATTGCATTAAAGAATTGCTGTATAACAGGAGCCACCCTGGGAGCCAATGAATTCACGAAATCTATCAAGCTCTCCATTTTGGTGTTAGTTACAGAGAGTTGCTGATTCAGCAAGCCCACCCCACCCTGTAAAGTAATGAGAGCTGGCGTTTGGAAGTGGGCATCCTCCTTGATGGCAATGAGGTTATCCATCATGACTGTATTCAATGCTGACTTCAGCCGAGCCAAAGTAGATTCACACCCCCCACTTCCTTTGTAAGTTCCAATCGGGTTCCGACTGGACAAGAACCTCTTCCTTTAAAAGCTCAAAAACCTTAACCATAGAGGTTAAAACATAATTTAGAGGCACAGGCACTAATTGGGGAGATGTGGTTGACTCTGAAGGCGAGAAAGTAGCATCACCTTTTCCGAAGAATCTGCTACCTGTTGAGCATCCCTTATTGACACCTCAACAGTACCCCCCTCTGCCATATTATTAGATGGCACAAAGACACTCATTGGCAGGCCATCATTAATGCAGAAGGACTTATTTCTGAAGATTATTCTCACATACTAAGCACGTTTTCCTGAAGCTGCGGAACCATTCAGGTGATTAAGATGTGGCCAAATAGAGAAACACCTCCAGGATTTTTATCCCTTGCCCCTTCCACAGCTTCTTCATCTGTAAGACTCCCATCCTAACCTGTAGGAAGACAGTCATGTATCTTTCTTTTTATTGAGGAGGAGGATGAAGTGTATTCTTCACAATTCACAAATAGGTGGCAAGCCCCAGAAGGTATAGGGAGAGAAACAGTGAGAGTCATAGTGGTAGGACCACCTGGAACCGAAGGTGGATTTCTCGTCAAGCATGAAGCATTAACAGCAGGCAATTCAGCCCTACCTTTCTCAAAATCCACTTCAATGGCCTTCGGATCATCCCTATAAATGCATCTCCTCAAATTACACATGAGGCCTTTCCTGATTTATACTCCCAAAATATCAGCAAAAATATCCCAGCCTACGCTGCTCACAAAACTTCAGAGTTCAACTCTGCTCACAGAGAAGCGATTATCATCTCTACGAAATCACTCTGTGCGAGAAGGAGTCCAGCCAGTAAGATCAAAAGCAGTCTATGGCTGACTAGAGCGCTAAATAAGTGGCTCTACTCAGCTAACACTTGAGTAGGTCTAAGTACAAAAAAAGTAACTAGGGTGACTCCACAAATGGCAAAAAAGCAGCAAGGATAATTGCAAGATAAAAACAAGACTCACCGTTCTCACGACCCTTCCAGTCGGAAGAGTTAAATAGAAAATATCAGCCACACCGTTATCGCTGTTGTTAACCTGCAAAGGATACTCAAAACAATCACTTAGCAAAAAACTAAACATTGCAGTGGAGTTTTAAAAAGTAGCGTTCCTCCTTCAACGTTGCAGCACATGACAGCATAGAAGAAGCAGCTCTAGTCGGAATACGTCTGTGCAAGACTATCACCTTTGCTTCTGAGCTCAGCGGGTGTCAAATCTTAAAGTGAATAGCCAATTAAGCCATGGACTGCCACAGACTGTTAACTCATCTTTAGTGATTGAGTTTTAGAATGTAGAACAACTTTCTTTGGCGTGTTGCCTTGGATGCTGTTAGGTGGTGATATTTTGACCGTTCATAATCTGCGATTCCTACAATTATTTGTGCTTCTGATCAGGAGATGCTAAAAGAAAACATTCTATAGCCTGTTCCTTTCGAGCAATATTAACCATACAACCAAGTGTTTTGATGTTCAAGAGCTTCATCTGAACCTAGAGCACAAAAGGGTACACTTGTCTTGCTTACTAGCCAATTGCCTTTCCAAAACTCACTCCACAAGTCCGGGTGTTTGCTTTCAAGCTGTGTCTTTTCTGTTAAGTACCATGCTATCATACATGTGTAGTTTATCAAATCGAGGGCGAAAAAGCAGTTAACACATTCTTCAAGTGATGCAAGATTTAAATCTGAATTTCCAGTTTGGACGGCTCTGATGAATAAAATCATTGTGCCCACCATATGAATGCACTGAAGAACAACCCTTGAGATTCCTTAGCCTCAAATGATTCCATTTTGGCCGTCACATTCAAATGTATCTGAACTGTCACAACATAATTATGGACTGATTTTGTTTCTTGGGAATCGTCCACTTGTAAACCTTTAAGTAACTCCTTAAGCTCAGGTTCCATACTTTGCTTGATTTCAACACAGTCTTTGTAGAGTTCATAGATGATATATTTGAAAAGTGCAAGCCTTCGCGACGTGTGTGCTTCAAATGCTCTCCTTACGCACTTTCCAGATACAATCTTCGACACAACATTTGCATCACAAAATACAATTAAGGTGGCCTCAATCCTGTGCCATCCAAGAAGGAACCAATAGCTTGAAGCATCACCATAATTATATTTAACTCATCTGGTCTAAGCGTCTAGTTCTTTGACAAGACTTTTTTAGTCATAGCTAATTTGAAAATAGGCTTGAAAAGTCAGAGATTCAATATTACAACTGTTTTGGATTCTGGGGTGATAACACATGTTGTTTTCTCCAACTTATATGATATGATGTGATATGATATGATATGGCATTTATAAAGTGCCTATACACAAGTGTTTCAAGGCATGAAACTTGTTCTTGAATGTTATGTGAGGGGTCAGTAATGCAAGGCGGACAACTGCTTGTGTTTTTATCCAAATTAAACATTTTATTAAAGATAAAAAGTGCAAATTAAACCTCACTCAACCTACTCTATCAAGGAGTTTTCATTGTTAGCAGGAATCTTCACAATGACGAACAGTTTCTATTCACTCCCACTCTTACGTAAGTTAATAGAGCTGGTAATAGGTGCCGGCAATGTTTTCAAAGTGAAATGGAACTCAGAGCTTCACTCACTGGCTCCAGGAACACTGAGGTTGTGGGCTGCTTCCACTTTCTGACTTCTTCCACTCCTGGTACTACTTTAGGCACTCTTGGGACCCACACCCTTAGGCAGCACAGGTGTCATCAGTCGGCCCTAACAACTGGGAGTTTCCTTCACTCCTCTGTCCCTCGGCTTGATTCTGTACACGGGCCTCAGGTTGCAGCATTGTTACGGCTCTGCAATCACAGTCAAAAGATGCACCTGGAAAGACTTTCAATTTATGGGTGCTTCTCTCAGTGCAGCCACAGCAAAGCAGGGTTTGTTAACAAAGGGCTCTCTCAGGAATTGCAGATGCAATCTGCTTTCCTCTTGCCCCGGCGTCGCTTCCTCCTGAACTGCCAACCTCGTGCTCTTCTCCTTCTGCTACTACTGCCAGCCTTCCAGCTCCTGCTCCAGCTCCATTTCCTCTCTTACCCCTCCTGCTGGAGCCTTTTATGCCTCTTAGGTGGGGCAATTTATTTCAGGAGCAGGCCCTTACTGTTAATTGTCTGACCCCAGCAAAGGCTGTTAGGCCTACTTGCCCTTCCTTTACTTCCACATGCCCCTTTAGCCCTCTTCTTTGTCTCAGTCCCTGTGAGGTTCTGGGACATGTAGTTCACTTTAGTGAAATTAGGTTTTTCCACTTATTTTATAGAATTAAGGGTATATTTAATTCCCATAGAATTTTCAAAACAGGGATTGTAGGTTTCAACCTTATTAGAGGAAGAAGGTGTAGGGAAGGCAACATTTCCGCCGTTCCTTGTAGTGCACCTTTGGTATTGAGGACAATGTCTGTTTTTAGGGATACACAAGATTTGTTATTTTGATCTAACATGTTGGGGGGTTACAACCTTAGAATTTACCATCTCAGTTTTACTAGGAGATTGGGAGATGCTAAAATAAGCCAAACCCTCTTCTGGCAGGGTGGTAAGAGTATCCCTTTTAGAGGGAACATACTGTGTCTCACCCGACAGAATCTACTCAATACCCTGTGCCCTTTCTCCACCCAGGTGATCCTCCAGCAGTACACCACCCCCAGGGTTGGTCTCAGGAAGCATCTGCCCTCCCTTTGGCCACCTAAGAGGAGACTTGAGGCAGGACTTTAGTGAGGGATCCGCAGGATATTTCACAGTGAGCTGTATTTGTGTACCTTTGGGCTGGCATCTATGAGTGGGAGTACATCGACTCTAGTTTATTTAGTTGGAGGATCACTTATAATGGAATTGTAAGGTGACCAAGTCAGAATTGTAGTGAGTGGTTCTGCCTCTCTCTCACATTCATCAGTCTGCGTTTCTTCAGTGAGATTACAATGTGTATCCAGCAACTCTTCATCGAACCATTCTTCAATATCACTCACTGGCAAGACCTCCGGCATCATCAAAGTAGATCCTCAAGGCAGTTGGAATCTAAACTAACCTAATTCCTCTCTGTAGCCTACAGCTAGTATTCTGGTCCCACCAGGTTCAGGTCCTGCAGCTGGATACAATAAGCATTATCTGCGCACTGCAGGTGTCTCTGAACTTGATTTCTCTCCTGGGGAACGGAAAGAGAATTTGACTTGGGACTGAGATAAACAGAGCCATAGCTCCACATCAAGGCTTGCGTTCTATTCTGTTCATTGTGTACTAGACCTTAACATCCAATATGGTGGCACTCCTTCCATGTTAACACATGCCCATGCTCCTACTGCAATATCTTTCTGACTCAATCTTCTACCTGCTTAAGATCTTTCCTCACTAAAGAACATAGTATACAACTGCTAAACACAGGGCCTATACACTGCCCTATCTATAACCTCTGCAACCACAACAATAGTATATATGTTGCTCCTCTGTGTTGCTATATGTGGGTTTCTAATATGTGTCAAAACTAACTACAAATGATATGTGTGCTTTCTGTTGCTGCCATCCTCCGGAGACAGCTCTGGCACCCTTTGCATACCGCGCGAGCCAGGGGCATACATACCCGCTGCACTTTCTTTGGCGGCACTCACCTGCATTGTTGCCACTGTTCGTCTTCCTCAGTCCTGCAGGCCTCGTCAGCATTGCCGGGGTTGCAGACCACGTGTCCCGTACTCCTTGTTCCCAGTGCGGCTGGGTGCTGCATGTTTGCCGACCCCATTCATTGTTGTCATCGTGTCACGGCATGATCAGGGACAACTAATTAAAGCCTGAGACCATGGTTGTTAGACAACAACTACAGCGCTGCCTTGTTCTGATTCACGGACATACAACTCTAGAAATCACAGCATTCTGTGCGTCTCAACGTTCTTGTTGCCACACTCTCCTTCTGCCTGCCTTTTCTCCTTGTATCTATTCTTGATGTTTCCTTCTTACACTTTTCCTCCAACCTCCTGTGCGTTCTTGTTTCTCTGTGCCTCCGACCTCTTCTATTCCTTGATTCTTACTACATGCTTCTTTGCCTTACTTGGATATCGAGCCTGTGCTGCCCCAGTCCAGTGTTTTCCACCATACTTGTACCACATTAATCTGGGGTACCGCCTCATTGTACATGGAGAGCTATTCTATACACTTTCACTGAAGGATAATGTGTTTAGGGAATAGTGATAGGGTGGTTTTCTCATACTATTCTTGCTTCTCATCTGTCGTTGCAGAGGACTTCTGGACTACACTGTGGTGGTCCCTACTAAGCGGCATCCCACATCAGGTATGTGACAATCACGCTCAACTGTCCTTGACACCTTCACAAAACTCACTCTGCTCCCATAATCGTACGTGTTAATAGGTTTTTCTCAGCCTGAACCTTTTTGCCTGGCTGGGATGCCGTATGTACAAATCAACAACCCTTTGGGAATGTTGCAAGACAAGACCTCAGACAGGGACTGAGGAATCTTGTGCATTGATTGAAATGTTCATAGTCCTGATATTTCAATTGAGTTTAAGACATCTGACACCTCTTTCTTCTGATAGACCACCATAACTGTACCGTGCAGCAGAGTATCCTTGAAGAAGTCAATGTTGTCAGCAGCGCGATAGACAAATCTACCTCTGACCAATTTTGAGGGAATGTAAGATCCTCTACAGTCATCCATGCATTTTATTATCTCCGTAGCTATCTTTGTCTCAAACCGAAGGGCTCTGGCGTAATCTATAGAACCTCCCATGCTATGCAGAAATTGAATGATGAATTTGCTGCACGTAGCTGTGTACATTGTGAGCTCTACTGCCACTTGCAGGGGCATTTTGCGGGGGAAGCCATGTGGTAGAAGTGCTTAGGCGGTGATAGCATTTCATATATAAACATCTGTGACAATGTATGAGCCCTGTTCATTACAGTGGTATCCTGCTTCTGTGAATTACTTATGTCGATCTGTCCTCGAAAGCACCACTTGTAAAAAAAGAACAACTTCCTTTAGAACAACATCTGCCAAATTCACTTCTTCAAAACCTCCAGTGAATTTCCATTGTTCACAAGTTAGTTCATATCTCGGTAATCGTAGCTGCTTCAAGAAGGGTTCTCATATTTTTCTCAATATCCTCAAATGCGTCTTCGGCAACATCTGCTGGTACTTTTATTTACCCTTTTGAAATAACTAAATATAGTGCCAATAGATTCATGTTCTTCTTCTATGTAACTTTTGATTTGTTTTATTGTTTTCATCTGTCCTTCTAAACCACTGTTAGCTGCAATTTTCCCAAGAAGCTTTTCCATTTTTCCTATTGTTACTTTGCTTTCCAAGAAACAATTACTGTTGCTTCATAAGACAGTGAATTTGACAGCATCTTTCTGCTTAGTGTAGGCTTGCGTCATAAGACAGTCACTGAATGTGTGTTCCAACATAGTTTGTGACATGCAATTTCCCTTGTTTGAGGGTCATCATAATCTGTAGATTCGCTAAAATGAATCTTCAATGTCTCATTGTTAGACAGTTCTACTGCGCTCTTGATGCCTGCTGAATCAGTTGCTATCAAATATAATTGATTTCTTCTTTTTCCGTCTTTTTTTCAAAAGAAGCATTTATTTCAGTTGTATTTAGGTATTTTTGATCTTATAATGTAGCTTTGTTCTACTTCTTCCTCTTCCTCATGGCTGGAGATAGATGGCTTTGGCTCACATAACTGTTATTCATGCAATCTTTTGCTTCGATCCATGTTTGCCTCATGAGTACATTGCTTGTAGCATTCTGAATGACATGATGCTTTTTCAAGTTGCAGTTCTTCAGGTATTAAGTTGCCCAATCGTAGACTGCTGTTCAAGTATTCATTATTTTTGCACTTGGCTCTCTTCTTAATACACTCTAAAACCTTTTCATACCATTTAGGATTAACCAAGGGAGATTTCTTTCTTAGTTGACATAAGATACACAAGGAAAAGTCTGTTATCTGTTTCTATTTTTTTTTTTTTGCTGATGGAGCAAGTTCTACTTTTTAAATTACTTTCAATATCTGGAGTTATCGACATTTTGAAAACATTTATTTCACTGGAAGATTGAATCAAATTTCACGGGTTCAACTGCTTATAAAACCTTTTCAAATGTTCTCACCAATTACCAGAACCTGTAACAAAATAGAAGGAAATAAAGGAAATAAATGTTAGAAATCATGAAAAACGAACTGTGAACAGAAACTTCTAAACAACAAGAGATATCAAATTATTTTAAGGGCCTTCTTTATTCCGTTTTTATAAAGAACAAAAAGGGTCCTTGGAAAATATTTGATTGGATCACTCTGAAATGCATTATAAATCAAATTCTGATTCATAAATTGTAGCTGTGGCCATCTTGGATTAAAGACGTCACACAGGCTCTCGGCCACAAATTCAGACATAACACCTGCTAGTGTATGATGATATGCTTCATTTGCAATGCACCTCGAGTAGCCACAACTTCACTTCATTCTAAATACCACAGAATTACATTTGCACCTCAACTATTACAATGGAGAGGAGTCATCTCTTTGTTCTAGTTATCAGTGTGTGGGTACAGCAGGAGTAATGAATGATGGGAGGGGAGGGCATATAGACATTTGGGATATGTTAACAATGATGTGTGACAGGAGTGATGGTCTAGTGTACTACGCAGATGTAACGTATGTGATGGTAGAGCGAGTACAATATGAGCTATTGAAAATCAGAAGGGATACCAATGATGTGTGGCAGGAAAGGGGGTCTAATTTACCTTGGAGAGGAGCCCTCTATGTGGGCCAATTACTGCTACAGTGGTAGAGTGGGCGCAAGCTGTGGTCAGGAGTGATGAATGTGGAGTGGAAGGAGGGCAGTTAGTGATAAGAGGGGTATAGACGTGCAGCGAGTCGAGGACAGTGAGAGTCTGTCGCATGAAGAAGGCACTGCTGTCCAATGTGGCTATCTTCTGCTTTGTCATTAGATTTTATATAATTGGTTATTTATAACACACTTAATACCCAGAGGTTTATAAGCGTGGACCCATGGATTGAACCTGTGTTGTTTTGTGTCATCTTGCTTCCAAGGCGAGCATGTTGCCCCTGAGCTATCCTCCTGAGCCTGAAGGCTTGTCTAATCACTATTTAAAATGTGCTGTGGGTCAGTAGAATTGAAAGCGCAGCCAGACCTCATAGTATGCGCCGCGCTTGCCTTCACATTATAGCCCCATTATTCCTTGTCCATCATCCGCCGCAGGACGTGATTTAGACTGACACAAGCCATCAAAATGTGTTCGCGGAATTAAATTTCATCAACAGGTGTGTAGGGTTCACATCGATCCTGCCAGGATAATTTGATTTCTTGCGAAAAACAAAAAAGTCTTCTGATAAAACCAAAAGATTTTCATTAGAGATTAACCAAATTGTGCGATGCTGCGGAATGCACAATTAGTGTGGCGGAACCAATCAATGGCACGCGTCATCATTTGCGAGCAACTTGTGCATGCTTACATTCTCAAAATAAATCACCAGAAAGTCCATATGTTTTTCTGAAATGAAATGGAATTCTTCGAATAACTGCAAGCAAAAGATGAACAAATTGTTCTGCTATAGTTTAATAAATCCTCCCTTTGGTCAATCTGAATTAGACGTCTACATGTATTCTAGGGTAGTGTTTCACATTTTCCTTGACTAGCGGTTCAGATAGCTCAGTAGGTTGAGCACTTATTGCTGAGCTTGAGTTCAACCTGGTGTTTTACGGCCAGATCATCGAACGGCCGAATTAATCTTTCATCCATTGGAAATTGGTGAGTTCAATTAAATTAAGCAATAATGAAACTTGTTCTTTTCAGTTGTTTTCAGTGCCATGAAAAGACAAAAGGAAACTCAGTTCTGTCAATAATGTCGCCTTATAGACCGAGGGAAGGGTTGTTATTGCGGGATAATGACCCACCACCAAGTTATGGCCCGAGGCGAAGTTGGTGCCCATAAGTTGGGGGAAGGTCATTATCCCAAGCGATAACGACCCCTTCTGTGGTCTATGAGGCTATTAGCATGTAGTGGTAGTAGAAACTCATGTTACTTTAATTATGAATAAAGTAAATAGGCAACTGAGTTAGTAAATTGAATATCATTTTATTCAAATAACATAGTTCTCATAAATGATGCATTTGAATTGCAAACTTGATTTAACTGATATGGTTTAACATGAGCGTGCATTTGGTGACCTGTAAAAGTAAACGGTTTCTCTATGAGAAAGTAAAAGCATCGTCCCGTGTATTCTCTCTTTCGTTTGTTAAACTGGCTGTTGCAGCAACAAAAGGTCCTCTGAGAGAGGCAGCGAAAATTGTTGTTTTGCTTCTCTCTATGCGTTCAACCTGCAATCTAAACATTCTGATTGGCTAAAAGGAGGTCACTAAGTATCTCCATGCGCTAATAAGGGTTAATGGAAACAATTGTCATTATTGACTGTAATTTACTAATGAGTTGTTGCTGATCAAACACTCCCCAACAAGCTTATATGTTCTTTAGCAGCCCACCTGGTATATGTCACCTCACAAACCTTCTGAGAGCTGCCACACACATTTTGTTAAATATTAACTCTCTGAAATCTTGGGCTAATCACTTCAATTATGCTACAGCATTAGCTACAGCATTAAAGCTTTAGAAAGAAAGTTTGCATTTTAGTTTAAGGTATTATTAGCACCCAGCATTGAGGTGCCAGCTAATTAGTGTTCAGGAGTGCGGTACTGATTCTAAAGTAGAGAGCTGAGCTCCAGGACAGCTGAATATAATCCCTGCAACAAAGCTCACTGTGTCCCCCCACCCTCATTGCCGTTCTCTGCCCTGACACAGCCCACCTGTCCACATATCTCCCTGACTGCCTGCAGGTTTACATTCTTACTCCACCATCACCTCCCTCAAGATGCTGTAACGGAAATCAAGAAGGGACTTAATCCCAAGCTTCTCTTGTGTTACCATAGCGGCCATCTTAAATCCGCCTGATGTCCCATTTGATGCTTGATGCTTAAGCACCCCTCCACCTGGGCCATCCATCAAAAGGAGTATCATCTTTAATTCAAAAAAACACCTGGCACCCAGGAAATGAAACCAGCCACCAGGTGCAAATAGTGTTAAGCCCTGCATTCGGGCATGAACATGGGTGGAAATGGCCGCAAGCCCCCACAGCAGCCCTTGCTTGTTATTGATTAAACCTGCCCAAGAATGCAGGTCTCAAAATTAAAATATTGTTAAAAGTGATTGTACTGGATTTGTATTGCAAGAATGGAAGAAGAAGTTGATGAAAGTTTAACTATGACAAATATTGGCTGGTAGAACAACTAGGGCAAAATGAGCAACCATGTCACCGTGCTCGCCTAGGTGAGAACCTCAGCAGGACTGGAGCGTGGTGGGACCATGTAGCGGAATATGGGCGGGCTAGAAGTACAACATTGTGCTAAAAGAGTGGTTCAGTAAACATAAACAGGGGTCAATGGGGTGTCCCATTTGGGAACAATAATAATAAAAAAGATGGATGGTCACAGGAGTCTCCCTGTGAGGACACACCCAGAAAGAGGTGGAGGGCAGGACTGGTGCAGGATACAGATAACTCTCATCTGGTCCGTGAAGTGAAAAAAATGAAAAGATGATTGAGAAACAGGATCACAGAGGGGTAGAGATGGTGGCAAAAGAGATGGAGCCGTGACAGAGAACCCGGTGACGAGACCAAGTGCAGGAAGAGTGGAGTGAAAGGGCGGTGGTGCCGCAGCCAGAGGAAGCGCCGCGTGTAAATAATCTATGGTAGGATGACCACAAACCACACAACTGGCAAGCAGAACCATGTCATGTAAGAACCTTTTGGACAGCCCTGGCTTTTCATGGCCTGACAGTGCACTTTGGCCAGCGAGGGTGCATACATGCCAACAATCCGAATCACCTGGGAGGGAGATGTCACCAGAGAGATTGGGAGACATACATTTTCCCATATGAATGTATTGGGGATATAATTATTTTATGAGGGAGAGCGTGAAAAATAGCAATATTTTTAATTGAAAAATCGAGAGTCTGCGGCCTATGTTGGCATGTATGGGGGTGGGAGTAACGATGCCACAGCGAGCATGCTGCAGGGCTCAGAGAAACCCACGGATGCCAGTTCACACGGATGTGGCCCAAATATGTTTGCATCCTGCGTGGAACGTTGGGTGGCGACACCTACCAGTTGTCTTTTCTTGTTGGCAGGAGCACCCGCCCTACCCCTGCCAGGTTTATGCATTGAGCAGAGCGTGGTTTTCACATAGCTGCCAAGTTTCCCAGTTCCATGCAGATTCTTTGAGTTAGTCTTGTTTTTCTTTTTTTCTTTAGTAGGCCCACCCTTGTAATGCGAAAAAAACAAAACTACAAGTCCCAGCATACAATTGGAAGCAAAAACTATGACTGGCTCGAGGTGTCAAGCATGGCACCGGGAAACTTGCCAGTGAGGCTTGCTGACCCTAAACCATCCCCTTCACGTGACTGGTACTGCCAATTTATGTAATGTGGACATGTTTTTGCTGTTGCCAGCCATTCCGAAATAACACAACCCTTGCTCTTTGCTGATGTACTGGAGGAGTCCAGGACGTACGGCCTCTCCCATTTGTGGGAGATCGAATCATGCGAATGCTAAGGGGAAGATGTGCAAATGTACAACACAACCCGCTTATATCTAAATTGGAATTGCAGGAAAACCTTCACTTTCTGCAGAAACGAAGGATGCCAATTACTGGTCGCTTCTCCCACTGCGCAAATGCATACATGAAATATGAATGTCACGTTGACACGTAATGGACGTCACTTTCGTTAAAGCCGAAAGTACACTTTCATTATTTAAACTGATGTATTCCACAAGCTGCACTGTTGGGAGTCTGTGGTGACCCTCATAAGCAATGCCCATAAGCTCCCAGCACCTACAGACTGGCACGGACACGTCTGCTCTGCTCCGGCTTTCCGGTCGCACTGTCGCGGCAAGGAACGCCCCCTTTATTTATAATGCACGCGGCGGCGTGCAACATCACGCCGCCACGTGCGCGTCCCTTAAGGGGTCAGCACCACAATCTTCTTTTTCCATGAGGACAAACAACAATACTTCACTAGTTTATAACACCAACAACTAACATTTCAACCAAAGCGTCAAATCCCCACACACCCGTTTATTCACAACCACCCTGGATCCCCTTAATTAACACTAAGGCCCACGGGCCAGTTATGAAACATGTCCCAACACATAATCGCTGAGGTAAGCAGGTTTCCCTCGCCCAGCCCTCTGGGGTACCTCCCGCTTACCTCCGGTACGGGCAGTCCCTCCGATGACACTCCCCGGGCGGGGGACATGGGCTTGGAGTGTTGGACTCTTCCGTCGTCCGGCACTTCCATCCGGTCCGGTTCGAGAGGAGGCTCAGTTCTGGGATCCCCCAGCTTCTTAAAGAAGCTCACATTCCGGGTGACAGCCGCCCTCCCGTCCGAGGCAGTCACCATGGTGTCACGCTCACCTTAGCTCTGTGGGAGTATCAGGAGTTCCGTTTGGTACCCTTCTTGCTCACTAGGACGACTGCGTCTGTGGGAGGAACCAAGAAGGCAAGTGGTGGTGAATATTAGGACTTGCGGTAGCTGCAACCCCCTCCCTTCCCCCAAGACCCTCCTGTGCACACCCTTCCCTGTGCACACCCTTCCCTGTGTGTGTGTGCTCAGCTTATGAAATAAGAGGGTTGGCTCTCCATCCTGCTATCAGTCCTTAGCAGGGGTGCAAATTGTTCAGTCACCAGTTACTTCACTGGTGTGTGGTCCAGCCCAGACCTGCTGTGGCTTGGAAGTTCTGCTGCGCTTGCAGTATGTTGGTTAATTTCCTTATCTGATTGCTGGCTTGTTTCCTTTCTCTTTGTGCTGCGTGGTTTCCTCTTCTAGTATGCTGGCGCCTGTTGCGTTTGCTGGCAAGCTTTGTGCTATTGAGTCTTTATTGTCTTTGCCTTATTGTGCGCGCCGTATTAGCTACTTGCTTTGCTAGCCATATTCATGCTTTTATCTTTGCCTTGCACACTCACTTCACGTGTTTATATACTCTGCTAATGTCCGTTGCTTTTCACTCTTCACATGTTTATATTCTCTTAATGTCCGTTGCCTTTCACTCTTCACGTGTTTATATGCTCTGCTAATGTTTGTTGTTTTTCTTTCCTTCTGCAGGTTTCAAGAGGAGCAGGGCTCCAGGGCGAGTGTGACTGGTTGAGCTGAATGCCATGGAGGGGCAGCGTACCAGGCAACTGAAGCAGCTGTCGAATGCAGAGGGGCCGCGGAGCCGAAAGACTTCAATAGCTGATTGCGGAGGAGGAGCCGGACCAACACGGAGCCGCGGAACAAGAAACAGGTAGGTGGGCCCGGAGCTCCGCTGCACAGTGAGGGGCTGCTTCTCTGCGGCAACGAGGGGCTGCTTTATTCCGGGAGAGCGGGCAGGGCGTTTGGAGTCCATTGAACGGGAATCCTCATCAGGAAGGCACGGTGAGCGTTCCGCTGCCAGTGGGCACCAGTGTCGGCTGGTGAGTTTGATAGCTGCCAGGGCGGATTTAGTAGTGAGCGCACGCAGCGGGCGAGCCAACCCCCCCAAGGAGGGTGCGGGGGGGGGGGTTATCCCCCTGCAAAAGTTTTGGAAAAATGGCCTACAAAATGTGCAATTTACTGCCAAAAAACCCACCGAAATATGAAAAAAGCATACGGTTTTACATATTAATGGTGGTACACTATTCTTACGTGTGCAAGTGTGATGGTGTATTTTACAGCAGCTTGTATTGAGAATAGCTGGTACTATGGTGCATGCATAAAGAAATTCATTATATAGTCAGTAATGATGGAAACATATGGTTGTCATGCTGTTACTGGCATTCAAATGCATTCATCCTCTTACTAAGGTGGGATTTTAGGCATTTTCTGAAAGGGGGAAAATAAGCTAAAATATTACTTTCGTGTTTAACCACTTAATTAATATGACATTTGTCCTACCTCTAATGGCTGTCTGCCTCGCTGAGTTGCCATTGCTTCAGTTGCTCAAAGTTGCAACACGTGGTATGCACATTCCATGCCCTTATACTGGGAGTGGCTGGCAGCCTGCAAATGGAAAGTGTGTTTCATCAACTTTCAAACAGTCCATTTATTGCAGAGAAATACCTGATCACAGGCTGCTTCTGGAGCCAGCCATTTAAACATTTTGTTCCAAAGAGAGAGATAACGGACTTGCATGCTGACTAGGCTCATCTGAAGCATTCACACACACAGCCACTTACTCTAAGGCCCTGATTCACAGAACGTTTTCCAATGGGGTTTTGCCATTATGAAACGCTTCTGTGAATTAGACCCTAAAGGTCTTTGCACATGCAGGATGGGTGGTTGATGCGCTGAGTATGGCGGCAGTAACATTATTTTCTTGTAGGACTGAATGGCCAGCCTGGACAGTAGCATCCATACTCTACACAGCCATTGTGTCATCCTGGCATTTGGGGTCCATCGACGGAATGTTTGTGGCTGTTGATTACAATAGCAGTAGCCGAGTCTACGCTGTGCCCACCTAATCAGCCACCTTAAGGCTCTCCTCTGCATGTGCCTCAAACACTCCCAGAACATTAAAAACCCATGCATTCACAAGCTACCACAGAGCACGAGCAGCAGGCTACTACTCAAGCGTTTCAGACTCACCGGTCTCAGCAAGCGTCCTTAAAAATGATATCAGCTGTCAGTTAGGGAGGGCAGGCTGATTGTCTAAGCTTCCTGCACTCACTCATGTCTGCCCTGATACTGTTGTTTCATCCTTATAGGGCCTGCTTCTTATTGCCTAGAGGACAAGGGCTTAAGTAAACAGAAGCTGCTGACACAGTCACTTTTAATGTACATTTATGCAATAAGATTGTATGTCTTTTCACAGACTTAGCCCACGGTTCTCAGGTTATGCTAGTAATTGACAATTCAGCAGCAAAATAGGTGACATCAATGGTGGATGAGCTGCGCCTCCAAAGGGGCAACCCTGCCCCAACCCCCCTGGAGCATCCCTTACAACAGAATTATGGAGGAAGTACCTGCCTGAACCCTTAATGGTACCACGAAAACATGACATTCCTCAGTGCCCCAGGCAGGCAGCCACTGCTCCTGCAGTGCAGGGCATTCTTTCATTGGAGGACGCGCACTTCGTAGGGACTACCTCGCTCCCTGCTAGCATGTCACACGGCAGAGAAAACGCATCCTCTCTAAAGAGTCCACGAGAGAAATAAATATACTAAATTGGGACGCGCCCCGCTGTGAAAGCCGAGCCGGCCTATACGCTATTGTTTCCTTGCCACAGCGCCCCCGTGCTTTTGGCAAAGGAAATGCAGCATCTTCTAAGCTAAAAGAGATTCATTCAGAGAAGTTCTCTGATTGAATCTCTTTTAGCTTCTCTCTTTTTTATTCGGGGGGTGGCACACGGCCGCCCTATGATAGTAGCCACCACTGGTGGGCAGAAAAACGCAAAGCGTGGATCAATGCCTGGGGGTGGCTTAAATAGCCAGCCACACCCAGGGTTATGCAGAAACTAGACCGCAGCTCCTAATAACCTGTTGGATCTTTTCCCCTCCATGTTCTGTTGTGATTGAATACTTGAGTGCCATGCCATTGTCCAACTGGATTCCCTGGTGCTGGGGATGTGTCAGGGAACCCCAATAGCCCAATGAGGGGGTCTAAGAACATGTGTATTGGGTTGTGTTTTCGGATGCATGGGAGCAAATGCAATAGGGGTTATGACAGTTCTCCCCCCCAGTGCCTCCCTCAGGTTAGAAGCCCCGGGTCCAGGTTTGTCTGGATGCGTGTGATGGAATCTTTTAAACAACCAGGGAGAGTGGACATGTTCACTGGGTTCCCAGGATGCGTCTTGTGGACCATACCCTTTCCATTAAATTAAGTAATATAATCTGGACTTGACAATCTTGGAATCTAGGATGTTTCTGACCTCATATTCTGTTTCCCCATCTACAATCGTAGGTGCTGGAGGTACCTGTACCTGTGTGTTTGGTTGAACAGGCTTCAGAAGGGAAACATGGAACACCGGGTGGATTTGCATACTTGCCGGTAGAGCTAACTTTACTGCCACCGGACTGACGATTGACTCAACGAATTATGGACCTAAGTACCTTGGACGAAATGTTCGGGGTCCTTTCAGTGGAATATGTTTGGAGGCTAACCACACGATATCTCCAACTTGATACTCTGGTGCTGCTTTTCAGTGTTGATCTGCATATTTCTTCTGTCTCCCTTTGGCTTGTGCCAATAGTTCTGCAGCTGCCTTAAATGCTTCTTTGATGGTTGAATGCAAAGTCTTTACTGCTGGCATTTCTAATTCCTCCGGTGGATCGAGAAATTACGTCCGTGGGTGCCGCCCGTACCAGACGTAAAATGGACTTTGACCAGTAGTGGAATGCTGCGAGTTGTTGTAAGCATATTCTGCAATCCAGAGAACGTTTTTCCAAGTGCTCTCTGATTGGTGGAGAAGGCATCAGAGGTATTGCTCGAGCGTTTGATTTGTGATTTCTGTTTGGCCGTCGGTTTGAGGATGGTGACTGGTTGACAGACGTACATCCACCTGGGCCAATTCGCAACATTTCCGCCAGAATTTGGAGACGAATTGGCTTCCGCGATCTGATATTACAATGGTCGGGAACCCGTGTAGCCTGACTATTTGCTCCAAAAAGGTTTTTGCCAGGGTGAATGCTGTGGGTAGTCCCTTCAACGGAATAAAGTGGGCCATCTTCGAAAACAAGTCCACAACAACCAGTATAGTGTTGTAGTCATTGCAGGGAGGTAGGTCGGTAACTAAATCCAAGGACAGGGTATGCCATGCTGTCGGTGGAATGGCTAACGGGCGTAAGAGGCCTGCTGGTTTATGTTTCTGGGATTTGTTTTGCGCACAGACGCCGCATGAGAGCACAACACGGACAACATCTTTCCACCAGGTGGGCCACCAATAGGTTCTTTGTATCTTGGTCATGGTTTTGGCTATTCCAGGGTGTCCTTCCAGTAATGTGTCGTGATAGGTGGTGATGACCTTTTCTCATTGGTCCTCCGTCGGAAGATATATACCTTCTTGGAAACATGGCAAACCATTGTTTAGCGTGTGTTGTTTACTCTTGGTGATCCATGCCTGCAGTTCTTCCTCTTTCATGTGGCGTAATATGTCAGCCTTCAGATCATCCAGTGGTGTGGCTGTTGTGGCTCCAAGTATCTTGCTTTCCGGTATTATGGCGATTGGTTCGATTTGTTCATATGCTTTATCTCCCTCGTCAAGCCGCAATAGCGTGTCAGCCTTGCCGTTGCGCACCCCTGGACGATATTTGATAATATAGTCATATTCTGTGAAGAATAACGCCCAGCAGAGCGGGTGAGATGATTGTGCCTTTGCTGACTTTAAGTATTGCAAATTGCGATGGTCAGTGATGACGGTGACCGTGTGTTGGGCTCCTAGGAGATAGTGTCTCCAGTCTCGGAAGGCTGCTTTGATTGCTAGAAGTTCCTTATCTGTGATTGCATTGATTTTTCAGCTGGGAAGAACTTCCTTGACCAGAACGCGACTGGATGTAACTGGCCGGTGTCGGGGTCTTTCTGTGAAAGGACTGCACCCATTGCAGTACTGGAGGCATCTGTCTCAACTATGTAAGGAAGATCGGGTCTTGGGTGGCGCAAAATCGGGGCTGAAGTAATGACAGGAGCTCATTGTCCAGAGTTTGGCCCCTAGAGTGTCGGGCGAACAACTTCTCCAACTCCCGTTGGAAACCTGTGAAATTGCGTAATAATGGGTCATTCCGATTCACCAGAGGAATGGACCAGTCCGCTGCACTTCCACCCAGGTAAGACAAAACAAAGGCAACTCATGATTGTTCATTAGGAAACGCCCCTGACCTGCACAGGAAATGCAGACGGCACTGATTCATAAAGGCCGCAAATTTGTTAGGATCTCCGGAGATCCGTTTGGGTGGAGCCAGCGGTACAGCCCCTGGAAGAACTACTTACACCAGAGCTGCTGATGGTGTGACAGGAGGCTGATTGCCTGGTAACGGAGCTTGCCCGGCTTGATCTGCAGAATTTGTCGTGCTATTTCTTCAGTTCGGTCTCTATTTACAACTGGTTCCCGCCGCAAGGCGTTTGTCTCTTGCCGGGCAGCATGGACCTCGGCTCATAACTCCCCTAACAACTGTGCTAATTGGTCAGTATAGGAAGTCTCCATTATACTCAGGCAGAGATTTCAAAGCTGGCTTTGCGTTCTGTCACGCTCACTTTAGCTCTGTGGGAGTATCAGGAGTTCCTTCTTACTCACTAGGACGACTCTGTCTGTGGGAGGAACCAAGAAGGCAAGTGGTGGTAAATTTAAGGACTTGCGATAGATGCAACCCCCTCCCTTCCCCCAAGACCCTTCCCTGTGTGTGTGTGTGCTCACCTTATGAAATAAGAAGGTTGGCCCTCCACCCTGCTATCAGTCCTTTGCAGGGGCGCAAATTGTTCAGTCACCAATTACTTCATTGGTGTGTTGTCCAGCCCAGACTTGCTCTCTGTTGGTTGATGTCCTTATCTGATTGCTGGCTTATTTCCTTTCTCTTTGTGCTGCGTGGTTTCCTCTTCTAGTATGCTGGTGCCTGTTGTGTTTGCTGGCAAGTTTCATGCTATTGAGTCTTTATTGTCTTTGCCTTATTGTGTGCGCCGTATTAGCTACTTGCTTTGCTGGCCATATTTAAGCTTTTATCTTTGCCTTGCACACTCACTTCACATGTTTATATACTCTGCTAATGTCTGTTGCTTTTCACTCTTCACGTGTTTACATTCTCTGCTAATGTCCGTTGCCTTTCACTCTTCATGTGTTTATATGCTCTGCTAATGTTCGTTGTTTTTCTTTCCTTCTGCAGGTTTCGAGAGGAGCAGGGCTCCAGGGCGCGCGTGACTGGTCAGCTGAATGCCATGGAGGGGCCGTGTACCTGGTTACTGAAGCAGCTGTCGAATGCAGAGGGGCCGCGGAGCCGAAAGACTTCAACAGCTGATTGCAGAGGACAGCCGGACCGACACGAGCCCCGGAACAAGAAACAGGTAGGTGGGCCTGGAGCTCCACTGCACAATGAGGGGCTGCTTCTCTGCGGCAACGTGGGGCTGCTTTATTCCAGGAAAGCGGGCATGGCGTCTGGAGTCCTCGGAATGGGAATCGTCAACTGGAAGGCATGGTGACCGTTCCGCTGCCAGTGGGCAGAATAACATGTAGCGTGGATCAATGCCTGGGTGTGACTTAAATAGCGAGCCACACCCAGGGTTATGCAGAAACTAGACTGCTGCTCCTAATAACCTGTTGGATCTTTTCCCCTCCATGTTCTGTTGTGATTGAATCCTTGAGTGCCATGCTATTGTCCAACTGGGTTCTCTGGTGCTGGGGATGTGTTGGGGAAACGGACACATCCCCAGCACCAGTTAGGGGCTCTAAGAACATGTGTATTGGGTTGTGTTTTCGGATGCATGGGAGCAAACGCAATAGGGGTTGTGACACATGGACCCCTTGACAGCCACCACATCAAGTGGTTCAGGTTTGTAGGGGAGAGAGAGCTTTCCTTGGGGGTGTCTATTCCTAATAAGCACCTCATCTCCCGGCTCCAGTTGTTGTGGGCGGAGTCCTCTCCTGGCGTTCTCCTACTCTGTCCGCAGCCGGCGATCCACTTCCACCTGCTGATCATCGATCACCCTGGGCTCCTTCTCTCCCACCTCGGGCAGCAGCCCTCGGGGGCACCGTCTAAACAGGGCCTCAGCCGGCGCCACTCCCGTGGATGCATGGAGGGTAGTATGATACACTCTCAAAAACTGGTAAAGGGCCTTCTGCAGGCACTGTCCCTGGACTATCCGGAAGGTCTTATTTAATGTCCTCATCAGCCTCTCCACCTCACCGTTATCCTGCGCCAGAGTGGGGTGATCTTCCTATGTTGGACCCCATACCCCTCCATCAGCTCCGAGAAACGCTCGCTTTGGAACGGCGCCCCATTGTCGGAGCACAGAGTGTGGGGGAATCATGGGCAGCAAACACTTTTTCGATGGCCACCACCACATGCTCAAAAGCCACCAATTCTACGAACTCGACCTCTGGATATCGCGAGAGTACTCGTCCACGACCACCAGGAAGTGGGTGCAATGCGTGGTGGATCCAATGCGTGGTGGATCCAAAGTCTGCATGCACCACTTCCCAGGGCCGCGTCCCCCGGGGCATTGCTTCAATCACTGGGTCTCTTTGTAGGGGGGACGCCGCCTGACACCAGACGCAGGCAGCAACAAAGTCATCGAACTTCCACTCCAGCTCCGGGAACCACACCTTGAGGCGTAGCCGGGCCTTGGTATTCGCAGCGCCTTGGTGTCCGTGGTGGGCCAGAGTGATCACTTCCTTGACCTTTGATTGGGGCACAACTATCCGGTCACCGCCTAGCAGAAGGCCGGAAGCCGAGAACAACAACTCCTCCCTCACTTTCCACAGTTGCTCAAGTGCCACCTTGGCTTCTTGTGTGCACCCGGTCAGGGACTCCAGCACCGTCTTCCACGAACCCTGTTGCATGGCGCGTTTCAAAATTTGGAAGCACTCATCTCCCGCTGCCGCTGCCTCCAGGTCTTCGAGGGGCATGGCGTTGGGGGTGGCTGCCTCCACCACCATGCGAACGTGATCGTCTGCTTCCTCAGCACACGTGTCCTGCTCCTCCCCGCCGTTCACGCCAGGATGCCTGGACAGATAGTCCGCTGCATTGTTCGCACCTGGCCAGTATACGAGGGTAACTGCGTATTACAGGAGGGCAAGCATCCGTAGTTCTATTGCCGCCCGTGGTTTGGACGAGGACCCCACCAGTATGGGAAGCAGGGGTTTGTGGTCTGTCACAACAGTCACCGGGCGGCCCAGAACGTAGAGCCTGAAGTGTCTGCAACCCCATAGCACTGCCAGAGCCTCACGTTCAATTTGTGGGTACCGCTGCTCAGTGTCAGACAGCGCTTTACTGGCGTAAGCCACTGGGAGGACACCGCCATCCCGATCGACTTGTGTTAACACAGCTCCTAAGCCAAAGGGGCTAACGTCCACGATAATTTCTGACGGCAGGGTGGGTTCGAAGAATGCCATGGTGTCATCAGCCGTGAGTGCACTCTTGATATCTTTGAACGCCGCCTGCTCGAAGGGGGCCCAATGCCAGGTTGTTTCCTTCTTTGTAAGGGCCTTCAGAGGCTCAGATTTTGAAGGAAGGGTCTGAATGAATCGTCCACAGTATGTTACCATGCCAAGAAAACTCCTCACATCAGACACCGACTCGGGTGGTTGGGCCTTCTTAATGTCTTGCACTTTTCTTGGATCTGGCGACACACCTCCTTCCTTGAAAACGAATCCAAAGAATTCAATGGTCGGGCGCAGAAACTCACACTTCTCCCTGTGTAGTGTGAGGCCCAGAGATAGCAGTCTTTCAAAAGTCCTGGCCAATTTGTGCAGGTGGTCCACCTCATTTCTGGCAAACACTAGATTGTCATCACTAATGTTTAAGACGCCATCTAGGTCAACGAGGGCACCACGGATAATGTTCTGAAACACCTCCGCTGCCGACGACACACTAAAACTGAGTCTCTTGTAGCAGTAGAGCCCGCGGTGGGTGGTGAACATGGTTATGCATCTTGACTCCGGGTGCAGGACGATCTGATGGTAGCTGGTCCAGTTTTGAGAAAAACCAAGTACCTTGCACCTCTGCAATGATGTCGTCAATGGTTGGGGTAAGATGTCTCTCCCGCTTGATGGCCTTGTTGGGCAGTCTCATGTCGACACATATGCGGACGGAGTCTGGTTGCTTAGGCTTTCTTGCCACGACAATCGGTGACACCCACGGAGTTGGACCCTCCACCTTCTCGATGATGTCTAAATTTACGAGATTGTCCAGTTCTTTGTCTACCTGCTCCCGGAGATGAAAAGGCACCCTCCGATGTTTCAGGGCTATGGGCTGCACAGATTCATCGATGTGCAGCCCCACCGGGTTACCAGCCATTTGTCCTATTCCGTGGAACAGAGCGGAATATTTGTCCAGAAGATCATTGATGTCCTCAAGATATACCGAGTAGGCAAAGCTGAAAAAGCGGAGGGCCTCTGCTGCAGCACAACTCAGGAGAGTATTTGTGCTCACCGGTGTGACATAGAAGCGGGCGATGATCTGCGAGCCATCATGTTCCATTTTTGCTATAAAAGCACCATCCAAAGGGATGGGTTCTGACCCCCAAAAAGCAAAGATACAGGCCTTCGGGCTGACCAACCTGGAAGGTGTGTCCATCGCATCATAATGTCCACGGGCCATTACATTGACCGAGGCACCCGTGTCTACGAGAACTGGGATTGGTGACTTGTTTACCTCCACCACACACCTCAGTTGTCATCTATTTTTCGACTTCAGGACCCCCACACTCGACACAAAGAAGATGTTCTCTTCCTCTTCCTCTTCTTCCTCTTCCACTGGGGCACCCTCCTTGCCCTGGTCGACCTGGCCCATGTTTGGAGGGCGACTTTGACGAAGGAACCCGACCGAACCGGGCCTCTGAGCACCATCACCGGCAGGGCCACCTTGCACACCCAGGAATAATGATCCACAAGGCCACACCTTCCACAAGTTCTTCCCGCCGCAGGGCACTCAGCAGGGTGGGGCAAGTCATACCCACACTTCTGGCACGACTCACCAGCTCTCTCGCCTCTATCACGGAGGCCGGATCCAGGTCTTCTGACACCTCTGCCACCCCGCCACATGGAACAGACCTCCTCAGTCTTTGCCGGGCACGAGCCAGCCTCCATCCTGGATGCACGGGCCTCGGACACTTCATGGCAGCGTCCTAACTCCAGGATACGAGAAAGCGTGGTACCTGGTTCCCTCAACACCTGCTGCCTCAGTTTACCTGATGAACACGCCTGAATGAGCATAGTCCGGATCATGTCCTCCGCATCACCCCATGCACATGCTACTGATAGGTGTCTGAGGCGGCCATAAAAGGTGTCCAAAGTCTCATCCTCCTTCTGCCTTGCTGACAGCATCGCAAACCTCTCGTAGTCAGCATTGGCGAGGGGCAGAAAATGAGCCTGAAGCGCAGTCTTCGCAGCCGCATAGGTGCCGTCAGCTGTCTGGAGGGACTCAAAGATTTCCTGCACCGCAGGTCCAGCCACATACAGCATGGTGGCAAGCTTGCTGTCATCATCCCTTTCCATCATAGCCCTGAAGTACATGTCTAGACGGTCCACCCACCTTTTCCACCTGGGCCCCAGGCTGGATGGTGGGCCTGAGACATCCAACTCCAGGATAGGTTGCAGTGCCGCGGGGGCCCCGTTTGCGCCATGACTGGAGGGGGCTGCTGCACAAACGGTTGTACCACTGGTGGTGCCTGAGGCAGTTGCTGAGGCTGCGCTTGACGTTGTGGCTGGGCTTGGGGTTGCTGCAGGCCCGCAGTCACCCCAAGCCTGAATTTCGGGGGCCGCAACTCACCCCCACCACCACAGTTCAGTCCCCTGCGGGGGTTTCAATTGCCACCAGTCCAGGCACACTCAGGCAACACAAGTCCAAACCTGGTGGTGATGATGATAATGATGAGTGGCAGAACTCCACACCCACAGTGTGCCCCACACACAGACACAGCTGCAAGGTATGATGATGAAGAGGATGATGAAGATGGAAGTGCTCAGCTGCAGCAGTGCTGTGTTCTAGCACAGATGTCCCAAAAATTGAGCCAGGGAGGTTTAAGGGCTAAGCAGGCATGGGCATCTCATCCCTTCTCCTCGCCTTCACTCGACGTAGTAGGCCCAGAAATAAAAAAGAAATCCAAAATCTGGGCATGGATGCACATGTTTATCTGCCTGCAATCAGTTTTTCCAAAAATTGGGCATGGATGCCTCTCACAGACCCAACCGGAGCTCTGCGAGTGTCCACTGCCCGAAATTCAAAATGGCCACCTGCCGCATGGTCTCTGCACATCCTACGGCGTGAAAGGAAAAGCTTCAACGATCTCCGTTTCAGGAAAAAAAATTAAGGAACTTTCACCGCCGGACCCAGGCATTACACTGACCTCGTCGCCACCGTTGGGAGTCCGTGGTGACCCCCATAAGCGATGCCCATAAGACCCCAGCACCCACAGACTGACACGGACACAACTGCTCTGCTCGGGCTTCCCGGTCGCACTGTCGCGGCAAGGAACGCCCCCTCTATTTATAATGAACACAGCGGCGCCGCATGCACGTCCCTTAAGGGGGCAGCACCACATGCACTGCCAACAAACACCCGGATTCACAGACCGGTGCAGAGTATATCTTTGCATTGCGTTTTGCACTGTAAAAATACACTTTGCACAGCTCTGTGAATCCGGGTGTTAGTTGGCAGTGCAAAGTCACTTTGAACCACGCTAAAGTTTCCATGAATCAGGCCCAAAGGAAGTGGATTGCGCTGCAAAGGAATGGAGTAAACATGGGTGCAAACAAACTCATTTTTAAAAATAAAATGTACTTTATATAAACGTATAAACCCCAGGAAACTAAACATGAAAGTATGGAGAATTCCTTGGGTCCTGGAAACAGAACAAAAATCCCATTTAAAAAACAGTTCACAGATATTATATTTTATTAATTTATTGGACATTTGTATGGCCCCTATAGAGAAGAGGTCCCAGGCGTCACAAGACAAGTTGGAGGCGGGGGCAGGGGTTGGGGGGGAGATGGGAAAGAAATAGAACAAACTACAACAACCGGTTATATTGGCCTTGTCACAATCCTACCATGCAAGTGCAAGACAAGTTGTTAAGTGCACGGGGAGGGGGTAGAGAGAGAAGTGCAGAAGTGAGGTGCCCAAAAAGGGGGGAGTCAAGTGCTGGGGGGCAGGGCGGCAAGTGCCATGGGAAAGAGAGGGGGAGGGGAGGAAGATTGCAGTGGGCTGGGGGCTCAGTTTAGGGCTAGTCTGGGGAAGGGAGTCCAAGGGCAAATGCTGGCAAGGGATGCTGGGTGGCTGGCAGAGGGGTGGTCCGGCCCCTTGGTGACTCTAAAGGGACCAGGCCCCCATCACAGCGGCAGAGGGAATGTTTCCAGGATCGCCAGGAGTACAGGTGGTATGCCTCAGGCTTGTAATTTTCTCCATAGCTGATTCCTGTTTGCCAGATCAAAGGCCTTTGAAAATTCTATAAAGGCCACAAATACCTTATTCTGAGAATGTGCAAACTTTCCTTATTTAATACCTCAGGACCGAAAGGATCAACCCGTTGAGCATAGTGCTCATTCTATTTCTTAAACTAGTTTGGGCTTTATGTAGCAGGTCTTTGTTGTTAACCCACTCCTTGAATTTATCCAACACTATTGTTGCAAATATCTTACTATCGGGATCCAACAACGCAATCGGACGATAATTTGTTGGGTCTTCTAGATCCCCTTTTTTGTGAATAGAAATTATTATGGATTCCCTCCATGATTTGGCAATTTGGCGTTTGAGTAGATATATCCGTGAACAACAAGATCAATAAGCCAACCCACAACTTAGTATTTTTTATTTTTTATTTATTTAGCACTTTGGATTGCAAAACTGAACACCTTTGGCTTTTGTGTTGTTACATCTCTCATTTTGTGAGAAAGTGAAAGAGAAAAAAAATAAAAAAGGGGAATAAAAAGACATCAGTAGGGTAATAAAAACATTCTCTGTATCAGATTTGATGCTTAATTATCTTCCACAGTCCTTTATAGTAGCTTTTCTAAAAAATACACGTAGTTAATATGTGCCCTATTCTGTTCTTCTTTTGCCTTGGTTTCTTGACACCTCTTCTTTCCTTTTTGGCGTTCTGCAGTTCATTATGTCTATGAGTCTTCATTTTGCAGATTTTCAATTTTCTTAAATATCATCAAAAGGAATGTTGTCACTGCTAAGTTAATGCACAATTTTGCTCCTTATAAAGCAACCCACAACTTAGTATTGGACTTAAAAATAGTGTTGGACAAACTCTTTGGACAACATGCTGATGATGCTGATGCTTTCACGATTATCCTTTCGATATCCCCCTTATTATAGACCAGGGCCCACTGCTCTTGCCTGGTTTTCACTTGTGTGGTTGATTCATTTTGTCCCTATGCTCTCTCCATGCCGCTTCCATCACACCATTAGATTGATGTACACATTGCGGGTGTTCCATGTCATTGATTAATGACCAACATTGCCTTGCATCTTTCATAATTAATACCCTTAACATTTCCTCTCCAAGTTTTGTTGCAATCAGATATCTGTGGCCCGTAACCCAGTGTTTTTATACTCGCTGCAGGTCTTTTCTCCTCTTCATGTACTTCTCTAATCTATTACAATTTAATTTTAGTTGCCTCAGTTGATAGTTTATTTTTTTTTCCTCAACCATGATTCTTTATCAAATTTATGTTCGTGCCACTCTATAGGAATTGTTACTTTTGTGGTCTTTTTTACTTTGCAGGAGAAATTCATTGAATCCTTCCACCATGCTCAATGAAGGCAATGTGTATTCCCCTCTGCTAGGCTAACAATTGCCTGAGTTTCTGGTTCAATGAAATCCCTTTACACTTACATTTCCATATTTGGTTCCCTGCAGGGCTTAACACCAAGTTTGTGAGATGTTGGGACAGGTGATATGTCACTCATATCAAAAGTAGCGATTAACATATTGTGATCACTCAACTTAATATCTATAACTCAAAATGATTGCATAGGGCCATCAATGGTCTCGATAGGATGACATAATCGATTGTATAATGGGGGCTCCCTCATTTCCAAGTGCTGGCAATGATTTGTTTTGACTCCATCATTCTATTCAAGATATGTAAATCCCAAATGTGGCACACATTATCCAATTTTTTCACATTGAGTCTGTCTTGTAGTTTCAAACAAATCTGACACTTCATGCAATCTGCATTTAAATCACCAGCCAACATAATAAGGGTATCTTCATTGGATAGCCACGAACCAAGCAAATCGGAAACATGATCAATACATTCATGCAAATTGTCAAATTGAAGGTTCCAAAATATATTCACAATAGGCACCCTTCTTGTTTTGTCCCCACACACCATTTCAATTGCTTCTGCCAAAATCCCTTCAATGTCATTAGTTATGGTTGTAGCTGATGTTATTTTGGAATTTGTAGTCGCTATCAATAGCCCTTCTGAAGTCCTACCCCTGTTAGCTTTCTTAGCCCCTTGTTGGATTACTGTGAATCCATCTCTGCAGCGACTCATTGTTAGCCAAGTTTCCTGGAATATAGTGAGGTCAAAGCCATCGAAAATATGATTCATGTCGTCATGTTCAGGAAGCTATTGTAACCTCACTCGTTCCAATCTAAACAACGTAATTGTTCCACTGTCAGAGCTCCTGTAGTGCACCCAGTTAGCCCATCAATTCTTTTTGCAGCAAGTGCAAAATCCCCTCGATCAGCCCAGGATATTCGAAGGGTTGAATTTGTGGCATCCCATTACTCGAGGGACCAGTTCTCTCAACCTCAACTTCCCTTTCTAAGATCTTTCCCTTGGTGGCCACATGAGTCCCTAGACTGCTGGACTTCTTAAACAGCAGAGTTTTAGCCTCCTGCCTTTCATAATACACCGCACATCCACATTTCATAATTTCATCTTTTTCATCCAATACCATGCGTTTTACAAAAGATGTTCTCCAGCACACTTCGGCAAAGTCACATTGTTCTTCGAAGTGGAAACTCATATAGACTATATTGAGTGATGATATGTTTAGCAAACTACTTACTTATTACATTAATATATTTGATATATTAAACAGAATATCTAAACCGATATCAGGCCACATTTCAAAGTACAGCACATTTGGTTCCTGAGTTATTTCTCTTCCACTCAAATCATTGCTTCCCACATCCCCTGAAGGCCTTTGGTCTCCCACTAGTCTCTGCTTTAGAATAGACACAGTTTTGTCCTAAACTGATGCCCTGGACAGGACAAAAAGACCAATTAATCGGGCCAGTGGATCTCCTATGTTCTCTTGGGCTTTATTTAATTTCTCGCTTCCACCATCTGTACACACAATAGAGTCTCCTTGAACTGAGACTCAGTAGGGCAATCAGAAGCCCCCATGGCTACTGCACCAGAATTTGCAGTTTCCGATCTTAGCGGTCGATTGCACTGTATGTTGGCTTGTGGGAGAGAGAATGGGGATGCCCAAGTCTCATTTGCCAATGTTAGGGTTCATTTCTCCTTTTCCTGCTCACCCACGAGCTCTGGGGCTGTTTTGACAGTCATTCCTGTGTCCACTGACGACTTTATGAGACCAATTTCAACCAGTAATCTTTGATCTTTATTTGATCTCAGATTGTCATTTGAGTGTTGAATGTTGGATGGATAGACATTGTTGGAAATCTTATCCCTATGTGGCTCCCAGTTCTTTGAATGCTCTGTATTCTGGGCCACTGTTAGGTTGATGACAGATGTTCCATCCAGATCAGTATTTTAAGAAGAGTCTTCCCCAACCTCCAAGGAGCCAGAAGAAACCCTTGGGTGAGTGGAGTCAATGTAAGGCTCGTTTTGTTGTTGATTTCCTTTTCTTTGCGGCTGACTTCAATGCAGAGTTTCTCCCCTGTCCAGTCTTCACAGAATCACGTCTCTGAGATATTTCCTCAAATCTTTTCTTAATTGATTCCTTCGACCATTGATTGATTTGTTAATGCCTTCTTTCACATCTTTGGAGGCGTTGCTGGGTTCAATTTAGTTCGGTGTTCTGTAGTTTTGCTCGCTCTTGAACTAAAATCATCTGTTCCCACCAATTTTATTGCTTGTGGCCTTGGATGATTTTTGAGGTTCGAAGAATCTGGAGCTCAATGTGTCCAGTTTTACATTCAACTCCGAGAGTGTTAATGTATGGGCTTGCATTTCGACTCTAATGTTATCATATTGGTCGACCTGTGCACTCAGAATAGAACTTAGTGCTGATATTAACGGGGATGATAGTTAAATGTCGTTGTCAGCTTCTCTTAATGTGTGATTTAATACGTTGGTTCTACTATTTTCTGGACCTTGGTCAGAGTTACTAAGAGATAACAACTCTACCAGCTCAGATAGTGAGACAGTCATGATGTCGTGTCCCGGGGTAATACATTGATGTTGTTACCCATATAATGACAAATTGTTTAATTTGACAAATCTTGATTGGGTGATGTAGACTCGTTTTGTTGTGACTTTGCAATTCATAGCCCTGAACATATAGTATTCAGGAGAATGTCCTCCAGTTGTGCATTAGTGTGTATGAATGGTAAGTCACCCACTTGATCCATCAATATTATTAGAGCTTTTTGCATTGTTACATTTGCTGCCTGCCATGAAAGTGCCTTATTGCTTGCTTTCGGCTCTATAATCTGTTTGTGCAGCAATGAGGCGGAGAGTGTGTACTGTTTTTTCCTACTTTGGACTGGTAGCATTTTGTATCTTCATTGGTCTTAAAGATCAAGTATTAAAGATCCTTTAGTAAGGAACTTTTTGCTTTGACAATCAGTTCTTTCAATCAGAGTCTTTGAGACCGGTAAGCTCAAAGCGAAAACGCCTGCAGTCACTCCCCGGCACCCTCACGAGTATGGGATGTTAGACACCACTCTCCTGCGATTCCAACAACAGTCCAACAAATGAGAAAGGAGGGTTGCAAGCTACTCTCCCAGTAGCCACATATGGCACTGTGCTGCCGAATCCAAGGAGTTTGTTGGGGTGCTAGAGTCTCACTACCTGGCCTGTGTAGCACAGCACAAGCAAAGTTGGTGCAATGCCTCCCTCATGCCTCCAATGCCTCTCAGAAGAGGCAGCACGCATGGTTGGGGGTGACTCACACCTCTCCATGTCATGCCTGTTTCAGCATGCCACAACTGGAGATGGGAGCCAAAGCTGAAAAGCCGAGGAGAAGGACTGTGCTATCACGCAAGACCATTTCCTTTTAAAATATGTGTGTGTGTGTACAAGTGGTAAGAGATTGTTGGGGTTATACGATTCCCAGGTAACTCCCTCACCACATATCAGCTTGTGTGCATGTGTGAATTTGGGGAGAAGGCAGTTCTGGGGCAATATGGAGAGCGACTGGGAACAATCTGGTAGACGGTAAAGCAGCATGCACAGTTCTGTTGGCAACAGAATGTGGAATGGGACCGGTATGGGGATAGAAAAGGAAATAATGTTGAAGCCGAAAATAGCAAAATTCTCAAACCCCATTTACCACATATATATGTAGGGTGTGGGATAAGTAAATATAAAAGATGAAGGGGTATTGGGAAGGGGGCGGTGGTCTTTCCCCACATATATATGTGGTAAAAAGGGGATAGTGTGATATTTCATTGCGAAAATCAGTGGGAATGTGAAATGGCATAGTAAGGTGTGTGGGCAATGGGACATGGTTTGTGTAAAGAATGGAGGTGGGTATCTGTACTTTGGCCCTCTATCTGGTTGGTTACGTTGGACGAGTAGCCAGGTTTAAGCACTCAGGTGGTGATACAGGCTGGTTCTTGAGTACAATGAGGCCCCAACCCCCCAAAAAAGTAATGTCCACACACTATGTTAGGTGATAACACAGCTTCTTTATTAACATCAAGATTTACATAAATAAGGTTCCAATACATATACACATATGAATAATAAGACTTTGTACTCAGGCAGTTCTCTTCAAATAATGGCAACTTGATATAAACTCTATGTGGTACCAAACAATACTTAGATTCATAAATAATGCACCAACTGCTGGCAGTCTTTAAAAAGCATGTGAATGACTACGCAAGGGGTACCTGCATAGATTAAGGAAGAAATGCAGGTGAGTTTCATAACATAGGCAGTATACTTTCTTTAGACTTAAATGGTGAATCTGTGTTAGGATCCTCCCACCTGGGCAACCTATAAAGGAAAAGTCAAGGTGTACTTCATCTTATCTATTAAAGCCCAGTCCAAAAAAGTTCAATAATGCTCTGATTTCTTTTTATAGGTTCCAGCACCCCCAAAGTGCCTGAGATGTCACAGGAGAACAAGATCATGACAAATATGGCATCCCTGAATGATTCTTGAGGCTGGCAGATGCTCTTCCTCGTCACAGTACCTTTGGTGTCTTGGCAGGCGAAGTGGTGGAGTTTTGTGGCTTTACTCGATGGGACCCCTGATGCATGGGCCCACTTTTGCAAGATGGAGTCATTGGGATGTCGAGGCCAATAGAAAATGAGGAACCAGACAGTGTCGGAAAGGCAGCACTTTCATTCTTCAATGTCATCTCTGATGGCGGGTCTTTACCCCGGCTGTGGATGTCGCACAAAGATTAAACTTGCTGTGGACTCCGAAAAGGTCTGGCTTCTGGCTGAAGAAGATAGGATGCGTAGGGACCTTGGAGGCCTTTCGGTGGCGACGGGTGCAGTGGCAGAAGCAGGTGTCGGGTCTCAGGAATTTGGGGTTTACCAACTTTCGGTTCTTCGCTGATGCAACCGCAGCACAGACCTGTGTATAGCTTCTAGTGACCTGGACTGAACTACAGACCCACACCCAGGCTGGACACTTGGGACATCTTCTTTGGATTTTGGTAGCGGGAGACCCACCAGTGCACCTTCCTCTGCACACAGCAAACTGGGATCTTCTTTGGTGGGAAAAAGTGGTCAGATGTCGTGTCAGGGATGTCCTTTGAAAGATTCTTTGTTTAAGTGGAACAGTAGCTTTGGTGCCTTGGCAGGCAAAGTGGTGAAGTTTTGTGGCTTTACTCGATGGGGCCCCTGCAGGATGGACTCCTTTTGCAAGAATGAGTCACTGGAATGCTGAGGCCAAGAGAAAATGAGGAACCAGACAGTGTTGGAAAGACAGCACTTTTGGTCTTTGCAGTGTTCTGCACTGGCGGTTCGTTACCCTGGCTGTGGATGTCCAACGCAGGTTAAACTTGCTGTGTACTCCTAACAAAGCCTGACTGAAGATCATAACACTCATGGTTATTTGGATGCCTTTGGGTGGCGACAGGTGCAGTGACA
This sequence comes from Ambystoma mexicanum, assembly GCF_040938575.1. Taxonomy (NCBI): domain Eukaryota; kingdom Metazoa; phylum Chordata; class Amphibia; order Caudata; family Ambystomatidae; genus Ambystoma; species Ambystoma mexicanum. The sequence continues at coordinate 1,195,433,572 of NC_090936.1, read as the reverse complement.
GAATTAGGTGTCGGTTTCAGTATTTCACAGTTCACCGACTTTTGGTTCTTCGGTGCTGCAGCCACAGCACGGATGTCTGGATGGCTTCTGGTGACCTGGAGTTGACCACGGACCCTCACCAAATCTGGACCCTCACTATTTCCTCTTCAAATGTTGTTGGTGGGAGACCACTGAGGGACTTTCTTCTGCACACAGCGAACTGGGATCTTCTTCGGCAGGAAAAAGTGGTAAGATGTCATGTCAGAGATGTCCCTTGAAATATTCTTTGTTCAGGTGTAACTTTTGCAGCTCTGGGTGTCAAGCAGCAATATGCCAGGTTACCCCCACTTCTGGGTGGTAGACAGCATCTGGCTTCCAACTGTCATGAACCCTCCTCTGGACCCTAGGTGACACAACTGGACTTCATCAACTCAAGATGTCCAAACACTCCTCTTCTTGACTCACAAAGACCCCTTCTCAGGATGCCAGGCACACAGCACAGGCTTCCAGGGTATTTCTGATGAAGAGTAGCAGGTACACAATAGTCCCTAGTAGCTCGGGAAGAGGTCTTCTAACCAGGTCCTCTCTTGGATCAGTTATTGGAAGAACACAGCAGCTTTCACATTAAATGAGAAAATTCAGCAGCAGACTTGTTCTTCCAGCTGGGCTCCAGGTAACAGCCTCTTGTTGCTTCACCTTCGACTTCAGCATCTGAACATAGCTTCTGAGCAAATTGGTGAGGGAGAGGTCCCTAGGACCATTGGTTCTCCATTCACTTAGTATGAGCCAGGTTTCATGCAGTCAATCATTTACGAGTTGATTAATGCAGGCTGGCAGCCAATCAGGCTCACAGGCATTCAGGCCATTCACTCCTCCTAGACACCCATAACATAGAATGTGGATTGAAGAAAGCAATCAGACTTTCAAAACCCTACACTGCATTCATGTCAGTTTCAGTCAGGCCTGGCCAAGGGATTGTATCACACACACCAAAATCAGACACCCACAACTCAGAATGTGAGTTGACTTCATATTCTATTCATACATGTCCCACCCCAAGGGTGTACTCACAGTATACAGCCCCTGGTAAGGCTCCAGTCAGTCTGACAGGAGGCAGCCCCAGAGCCATATATGGTCTTTCCACCCAACAGCCAGTCAGGAACAAAGGAACAGCCTCAGAGCTTCCCAGTACATTGGGGAGCCAGGTGTAAAAGCAAAAGACACAAAGAGGCTACAGTGGCCATCTTGCCTTTCTTCAGGAATCCATTGTGTCATATGGCATGGCCAGGGTCCCAAAAATAGAGGACACTCAGAGACACTGCTGAGTCAGCATGTAGCTGCCACCAGCCCATACCCTGCTCTGTGGGCAACACACAGATGCCCAAAAACACACATAATTTAAGTGTGTACCCCCACCCACGAGTGCCATAAGAGTATCCAATTGGGTGTTGTCCACAAAAACAAAAAATGAAGAGCTGCACTGCCAGAGGTCCAGGCTGGACCGCAGTGGCATAAAACATAAGGAAACCACACAAAGAGACATGGTAGGACACGTACTAGGAGGCCCTGTTCCAAAAGGCATTTCCAGCATTACATTCTGGGATAGATTTGACGACAATTTGATTGATATGGGGAAATGCAGGGGCTATGGAGAGTGTGATGCAACAGTTCTGGGGGAAAATCAAGGGGCTTGGAGCTTCCAGGTATCAAGGAGAGAAAATGTAGATTCATCATCCACTTAATTATTATCCTTTGTACTAGACTTGTTTCTTAAATATTAAAAAGAAATAATGTGGTCAGCAACTCTATATTCTTTTAAATACGTGCCACTCCTTAATTTGTTCATTGTGAAAGTGACTGCCTCGCCCTATCTTTTGTGTCTGTATTCGTGCATTAATTACAAAAAACATGGACTTTTGTGCAATTTCAAAAACATTATTTTGTGTTTTCATTTCTTCTCGTTGATTCACTTTTCATTCAGAAACAATGTTCTAATTTCTTTGACATGTTTCAGCACCCACCTCATATGGATGTTTCTTCAGGAGATTGTCTCATTGAGCTCTGCTGTTCTCTGCTCCCCGCTCAAAAGCCCAAGTTCACCAGTTGAGTTCAAGTACCACACTGCTGCCAATTGTGCACTTTTGCTGCACTTGAAGATGCACGGGCTGACACGCCTCATTTAGGTTTATATCCCTCACTAGTGCACTGAGCTGCAAGCTGAGCCACTGGACGACCAAGGAAAGCAAATGAGTTCAAGCTCTGCTCTCCTCTGCTCCACTTTCAAAAAGCCGAGTTCACCAGTTATTTATTTATTTATTGTTCACTTGCTAGGCGTTTATACAGGAAGCAAATACTGTTTCAAAGCTTAGTTTAGGTACCATACCGCTGCTGACTGTGCACTTATTCCGCACTTGAAGATACGTGCACGAACTTATAAAAACATGAACTCTTGTGCAATTTTAAAAACATTATTTTATGTTTTCATTTCTTCTCATTGAGTCACTTTTTCATTCAGAAACAATTTTTCCCAAATCCTTTATATGTTTCAGCCTATCCTTCCTAATGAGTATTCTTAGAATATTGTGTTCAAAAGGATGGTGGGTACTAGCTAGCCCTCTGTACGAACAAACATGCTCAGTGATTGCTAACACTAGAGAGATACCATGATAGATGATGATATGCCGTGTCCTCTGAAGATCAACATGTGCACATTATCAGTAGGGCCAGTCCATGAAATTGCTGAGTATGATATGTTCTCTTCTTGCCTTGCTGAGTTTAGGGCTGGCATGTAATTGGAAAAAACAAATAACTGTTCCTATCCTATATAAACTCAGGCAACAGGGGGTAATCCAGGGAGCAACTAAAACTATTTAGAAGCACGAGCTTTGTACGCAGGTGAAGAGGAGAGAGAAAGAGAGAGAGAAAGAGAGAAAGAGGAAGAGAGAGGGAGAGAGAGAATGGAACTGTCAGGGAAATAACAGAGGATATGATTAAGTGGACGACATTGCTAGTCAACTTATCAGAACATAGACTAACAGGTAATAAAAGAGTAGTTTTAGAGAAAGGCTTAGGTTTTGTCACAGCAAACCCACACAACTCATTTACATATTGAAACGAGTTTGTGTCATTAATGAGAAAGATAACATTCAAAATGTTCCCAAATGAAAGTGGGTACATCACAGACATTGCTAGTCAACTTATCAGAACATAGACTAACAGGTAATAAAAGAGTAGTTTTAGAGAAAGGCTTAGGTTTTGTCACAGCAAACCCACACAACTCATTTACATATTGAAACGAGTTTGTGTCATTAATGAGAAAGATAACATTCAAAATGTTCCCAAATGAAAGTGGGTACATCACAGACAATCAGAAGGGTTACACACACCATCCACTTCCATGCCACCATATGCCAATGCTTCCTTACACAGCAAGGTATTCGAAAGAAGAATCCTACAGGATTTAGACAAATTACTCTATACAACAAAAGTCGTTTCTAAACCTAAATTACTGATGGAAAAATGACAGTAGGGAGATTAATACATTTTTGCATATTAATCCAGCAGACAAAATGGATGCCACAGTGATAACAAATAGAGCATACTAGGAGAGAGTGCTTCAGAAAGCTTAATGATGACTAAAGCTTTCTTAATATTGGAACCAATCCCACAGACACTCAGAGGGAAGAAATCAAGATGCAGGTAGAATAAGAACTTGGCACAGGCAACCTTTCAAAACAGGATGGATTGGCCCTCATTACAAGTTTGCCTGTCCGAAACAACGGTGCCAGTAAGTTTGCTGGCACCGTCTTTTCCGGCCGGTAAACTACGAGGTCTGCAGGTGGGTGCAGTCCTGCCCGCCAGGTTAGACCTGGTGGGCGGGACGGCACCCGCCCGCAGAGTTTCACAGAGTGCCGGTGCTTCTAGGGTGCGCATTCCTGTGAGTCCAGTGCCGGATTTACCAGGCCACCAGGGCTGTAATTCCCCGGTAAATCCGGCAAGTCCAGCGTCGGTAAATCACTACAGTTCTGGCGGCAGCCTGCCGCCTTTACCAGCATGACTACCGCCGGACTCGTAATGAGCCCCATTGTCTTAAACTGGCACATCATAGGACAGCCATTTTTAATACAATTCTCAAAACACTAAAATGTCTAAATATACTACCAGAATGGAGCCTAGTTTCGGCCGACAATTCATTCCTGGAAGCCTTATCCAAATATTCAGTTTTCTGCAAAAGAAACATCATTTGATATTAGATAGTATATTAAAGGTACTAAACATTTAGGGGGTAATTCAGAGAATTCAGCGTACAAGTGGCGCACGTGGCTGGTGCACAGTGGGCGCGTCAGGCAGTCTGCGCCAGCCGCGTGTGCCAAAACCCATTTCGGCGCACAGCGTATTCATGGATTTTAACATCCCTAAGCAGCCGTGGCGCAGAGTGGCGCAGTGACCCTGCAGCAGCACCAGTTACGTCCCCAACCCCGCCCCGTGCGCCATGAACAGCACACAAATCCAGTACATTGCGCACATGCCAGTGGACCAGCATACAGCCGCCCAACCACGAAAACACATGTAAAACTACTCGCGCACCCCTCGGAATACACGTACCCCGCTCGCGCTAGGCCAATCGTGTGTAAAACTCCCCGCGCACCCCTCGGAATACACGTACCCCGCTCATTCGCAGGAAGTTTCACACGCGATAGGCCTTGGGTGAGCGGGGCACGTGTATTTCTGGGGTTCGCGGGGAGTTTCTCATGTGGTAGGCCCTGTGCGAGCGGGGTATGTGAATTACTGGGGTTTGCAGGAAGTTTCACACGCGTTAGGCCTTGGGCAAGCGGGGCACGTGTATTTCTGGGGTGCCCAAACGAATTGGCAGTATGTGTCCTCCCAGGTGTGCCCTCACACCCCTCCCCAGGGCCTGCAGGCAGACCACAACACAGGGGAACACACTGCACCCCTGGCCATGCCCCACAGGCAGCCCATCCACCCTGGCGAAGCACCCAAGCCAGCCCACATGACACCACGCACAAGTGAGCACTGACTAATGTCCCCACACCCACTCACCCACCCAGCAGTGAAGGGCACCTGCCAGCAGGCCCCCACTCATGTCCCCCCACCCACCTTCCCAGCAGTGAAGGGCACCTGCCAGCAGGCCCCCACTCATGTCCCCCCACCCACCCACCGAGCAGTGAAGGGCACCTGCCAGCAGGCCCCCACTCATGTCCCCCACCCACCCAGCAGTGAGGGGCACCTGCCAGCAGGCCCCCACTCATGTCCCCCACCCACTCACGCACCCAGCAGTGAAGGGCACCTGCCAGCAGGCCCCCACTGATGTCCCCCCACCCACTCACCCACCCAGCAGTGAAGGGCACCTGCCAGCAGGCCCCCACTCATGTCCCCCCCTACACGTCAACATGACCCACAATCATGGCCCTCATGGCCACCCAAATCGCACTGCACGACACCCCTGCCCAAATAACCAACCAAGCATAACATACACCCCACATTGAAATGGCCATTACATGAAACAACCCAAATGGCATGTATGTACATCAACACATGTCCGCCACACACACACAATGGGTGCCAGTGAATGTGAAAACCCACATCGTGACATGCATGAAACCAATGAGAGAAGACCACACATTGAAGTACGGGAAAAAATGTATTGAACAAAAAATGTGGTGAAACAAATTTAAACACCAAACAATGGACACAAGGAAAACAATGCAGAATGTCACATAATGATAACAAAAGGAAATCAGAATCCAAAATATATGAAATCAAAAATGTCTCCAAAGTCTCCCTCCAACAAAGCAAATCCAAACAGAAATGAAAAAGTAAAATCCATTGCTCCATGGAATAATCAAAAAAGAAAATGCCGACAAATTCACACTCCAACTATTTACAAGGATGAGCCCAACTGTCCAAATGAAACCTATGAAAATACACTAACTAATGAAGAACTATATACAAAAATGTGGGGTATTGTCCAAGCGCCCCAAAAAAAAATGAAAACAAAAATGAAACCTATCACTAACTAACTAACTAACTGTTTAAAATGGCAGCGGGCTGGTCCGACGGCTCACTTATTGATGTCCCTGGACAGGGCATCATCGAACTCCCGCTCAATGTCCTGGAGGCGGTCCTCTTCCATGGCCCCAAGGGTTTGCAGCGATGATGACATGTTGACCTCCAACTCCTTGGGAATTGCCTCGAGGTACTCGGCCTGCCTCAGTGCCCTCCACATGGAGTTCTCTGCCATGACCATTGTGAGCCGTGCCTCTTCCGCCCGCTGCCGCTCTGCATCTATGGCGTGGCCCAACCACTGCCACACGGAAGACACTTGTAATCCTGGGTCCTCCTGCCCTCTGGCCGATGCCTGCCCCTCCGATGTTGAAGGCCCCGAGCCATCATTGCTCCCACCATGTTGCTGCTGCTGCTGTGCCTGTGCCTGAACCCTGGCTCTTGATGCCTGCACGTCCTCCTCCAGCTGGGATGCAGTTGTCGTGGTGGCCACCCCTGCTGGACGTCCGACTCCCGACTGTGGCAGGGATGTGTCCTCCACCAGCCTGGCCGCTGGGTCAGAGGTAGCTCCACAGGGTACCTAGGTGATACATGGGTGGGAAGATGGCATGGAGGATGACTGGCGCGCAGGGGGTTCAGGTGAGGAGGGGGTCGCAAGAAGGCACAGTACATGGAGGAATCCAGCACTGGTGACCCGTCCCAGAAGGTCAACGCGGTCAAAGAGGCATCCGAGATGACATGCAGTGTCTTCACAAAAACACTGCAGGTTACCTCGCATGCCCCGTTGACGCAACGCTATCCTAGCCAGGACAGGCTCAACCCGGTCCCAGATAGCCACGTCCGCAGGGAGAGGAAGGCCAGTTGTTGTGCGGCCATCCCCTCCCTGAAAACGGGTCTGGACGTCGGCATCCCTGCTGGTGCTGGATGATGCAGTCACAGGATCAGGGACAGGATTACACACAGGCACCTCCGCGGCGGCCTGTGCTGCCTCCTGTCCCTGCCCCTGCACTGCACCACTAGCACCAGTGGAATCCCCATCTGCAGACCCCCTGTGTGACCCTTCCACGGCCTCCTCCTCCACCAAACCCCCCACCAACCTGGATAACTCCATGCCATCTTCCTCCGTCGGACCCTGTGGGGTCTCAGCTGCCCCTTCTGCTGCCGAGGAGTCCATCTCTGACCTCCGCCTCTTGGACCTACTCTCGGCAACTGCGGCCTGGGATGCGGCACAAGACTCCTCACTCCCCGACGAGATGACAATCTCGGAGACGAGCCGGGCCTTGCATCTCTGGCTGGTGGTACGATCCCTGCCGCTTTGCTCCACAGCACCATCTCCGCCCTCTTCATCAGTTGACGCTGCAGACAGGGAGAGATAGAACACAGGCATCAGGGCACTGTACAATGGACTGATACACACATAACAGTTATACATGAGTGGCAGTGTCAAACTTCAGACATGGCATCACACTCCCTAACACACATGTAATTTCTACTCACACACATGAGCAATTCCACAGCAATATTTCACCAGGCAGCACCATCCATACACATACAACAGCATCAGGATCCGAAGGTGAGCCTGACATCACATGAAACACGGGGAGTGCAGAACACATGCACACACCCCAACACACTTACATGCATGTGTACATGTCCACCAACTGTCAGAGTGATGAGATCGCCTTCCATGTCACACCTGGCATTCAGCCTTCTACATGTCAGTGCCACATGCATCCATGTTGCATCACAGTTGCACACTTGTCAAATACACACACATGCACACACTTCAGATACATGCAGCTGGAACCACCATCCATGTGTGACACCACAACCATGCCAACGTACATACACAGTAATGCAAACTTGTGTGCTCCCACACCTGCATTTAGCCTTCATGCTTACCAACACATACTCCATCCATTTGTCTCACACATGAGACGACTCACATGCATCAGCCTCACGCCCCTGTACATACACATCCATACATGGCCCTACAATAACACATGTATAACCTGCACACTACTTGCACACCACAACACGCACAGTGTCCAATCAGTATGCATGTACACTTACCACTCGACTCCAGACGGGTCTGCCTCTCAAAGACCTGGATGAGGAGCGCTGGGCGTATGCGTTCCAGGACCCTCATTTGGTGGTCTGACAGCTGGCCCCGGTGCCCCTTGGCATCAGCTGCCTTCAAGAGGCACTGGGCCTTGTCGAGGGTCCTGGACCTGAAATCCTCCCAGCACTTCCGGACATGTTTGAAGTCGTGGACTGCCACCCCCTCCTCGTTGATTGCAGTCACGATGTCCATCCAGATCCTCGTCCATCCTTCATTGTCGGCGCGCAAACTTCCAAAGAGGGCATCATACTGCCCCAGGACTTGCTCCACCAGGACACCAACTTCCCTGGCACTGAAGCTGGTGGCCCTCTGCCTCTCTGGCTGGGGGTTGCCAGTGGTGCCAGATGGTGTTGTGCCCGACATGGCAACCCCAGAGGCAGGTGTGGGTGTGCAACTGGGTCCTGGGGGTGGGCTGTGGAGCGATGGTATCCCAGTCGGGAGTCTTCAGTTCCAGCAGCGGGGGTCACAGCAACTGCACCCCTCGCTGATGTGCAGGCACCGAATAGCAGGGCACGTGGGCAGCAGGCAGGCAGCAGCAGATGGCAGGTGGGTGCGTGCTCGGGGCTCTGGGGGACAGTAATTCGGCCTTCTGGGCAGGAGCGTGGTCTTCCGTGTGTTGTTGCGTGGCCAGCTTGACACGGAGTGATTTGGCATGTGAAAAAATTGCACGTCAGCGTGTAATTCGAGGAAAGGCCCTTAGCGCGTAAGCGCGTCTGTGTAACGTGGGCATAGTGGTTCAGCGCGCGTGTGAAAAAACTGCACGTCCGCGTGTGAATGCGTGTAATCCGAGAAAAGGGCCTGCTCGCGTAAGTGACGCGACGCGCACAGGCATTTCCCTCAGCACGGGTTAAAGTTGAGCGGGGCCAGCAGTTCGCTGTACATGCCTTTTCGTGGAGACCAACGTGTGTTGTTACTTCGTGTTGTTTCGCGTGCCATCACAACTTCACAGTGGATCAAGGATGTATCTCTTCTTTTTGCTGGGGTATTGGCTACGAGTGTTTTTCATTATCACGCTAGTCAGACGGTGAGTCCCTGTGTATTGCACCCGTTTTCGAGGTCATAGTAGCCTGTGTGTCCCACCCGTATGCGTTTTTCGTGCTACTTGGTGCCACCGCGTATTGCGGAGGATGATTCCATACACGTAGGCTGCAGGGTTGCATGCACGGTTTTACTGCAGTTTTGGGGTGCCTGAGCATTGCGTGACCCGTCACTACATCATCGGGGTCACATACAGCCTTGCAGGTGCAGGGGGGCTTTTAACATCTTGCATCCCACCCCCTTCACCCCAATTGCCCAGGACAATTGTGGTGTACACCTCCCATTGGCACTCCTCCATCTGTGCCGGCACTACTTAACCTATGCTATGGTTGGGAGGCCACCAAAGGTGAGGGGCGCCTCAGCTGGGCGTCCTCCTCGTGGCAGGAGAGGTCAGGGACGTGGCCGGGGTGACCAGGGAGTAGGGGGACTCCAGGGTGTCCAGGGTGGCCGCAGAGGGGGAAGAGGCAGGGGTGCGCCACTTGAGCATGATGTTGTGCCATGTGTCGGTGAAGTCATGCCACCACCTTCTGTGGTTCCGGGAGATGCAGCTTCTGCATCTGGCACTGGTGCCTGTGTGACCCGGCAGTCTGTTCCATCGACTGCCACGGGCCAAAGGGTATTGGTAGCTGCAGGTGCAGCTGTGGACATCACCACCCAGGCTCAGGGTCTGGCAGCGCAGCCTGCACTGGCACTTGAAGAGCCCTTGGAAGATTTCCAACAGGCCAGGAGATAAACCGTAGGGGCACACAGGGCTGCCCTGACCAAGACATGTGTCCCTGGGGCAGTTATGCAATCTGCTGCCCGAACAGCCGGGTGTTGGCAAGTGCAGGGGCAGATGCAGCCAACAACACCCAGTTGTGAGTCTGCCAACTAGGACAGTTGCGGTCAATGACCCTGCCACACGAATGTTGCTGCGCAGGGTCCATTAGAGGGCACCCAGCTGCCACTGACACGTCAGGCCTTTGGTCGTCCCTCCACCTGCCACTCCCTTGGCTCAATCCACCGAACCCACTGGCCATACTGATCAGGGTGGCATTAGCCAGCCAGGGTCTGCGCAACTAACCAAGAGGAGGAAGGTTGTACCTGCAGCACAGGCTGGAACCCCACACACAGCCACGACCTCCTGCACGTCAAGGAAGAAGCCTTTCTGCAACCAGGAACTGGACTTTCTCGTGGACTACGTGCGGGACCACAGCCATGACATGCTAGTGGGTGCTAATTGTCAGACTACGGCTGCCCACTGTGATACCCACTGGAAGCAAGTTGCGGAACATGTGAGTGCATTCGGCCATGAGGTGCGCACGGCGCAAGAGTGCAAAAAGCGTTGGAATGACCGCAAACGCAGTGCGAAGGCTAAGCGTTCCTCAAATTACAACTTGACTCTGGTGACTGGCAGTGGGCCTGCACCAGAGGAGGAAGACCTCACTCCGCATGAGTCACTCGTTGCGGCGTACCATATGAATCGGTCGAAGGAGTGGGAGAGATGCCGGACTTTGATGCCCAGTCCATTGAGTGTTGATGCGTGTTTGTTGAGGACGTGTGTGTTTTACTTGTGTGATGTGTTGTGCATGACTGACACTATTTGTCACGTGTACATGGTTCTGATGTGCAAGTAATGCAATGCTTCCCTGATGCATGTCTGCTTTGCTGGATGGTGGACATGAGGAGCAGACGGGGACTGTCTGCATCACCACTATTGCACCCTACTCACATGCTGGTTACCAGTATGCCCCTCCGGTCCATGTTCCAGCTCACTGGCCCTTCTGCATGTAGCGTGGGGTGACCTTCCTCTCAGCCCAGAGACAATGTCATAGCATGACTGACGTGCATGTGTCCTCTGCCTGCATGTGGGTACTCCACGTAGGCATGCTCCCTTGCCCCTCTACCCCCCGCTCTGCACGCCAATTCCACCTTTGGACTGGTCTGCTTCAATATTGCCGTTGGTTACTTCCCTGTTCATGCGTCCTGTGTACATGCTAACTTCCAGCGGCCAATCTGCCAGACATATGCTGTGTGGTACATCCTTAGTACTTGATGCAGGGCATCTCACTTGGACAATGCAGAGGTCAGATGCCCTGCAGGGACATGAGTTCCCATACATGCTCCATGTGCATTCCACACATGCCCCTATCTGTCCTTGACTGGATGATCACTGTAATACAAGTCCTGGGTGACATACATTGCATGGCATTTCATCAGCCTTCCCATGTCCACTGTGGCTCAGTACTGCGTTGCACACATGTTTAGGGCCTGACAGTCTGTGTGGGTCACAGGCCTCAGCCTGTTTAATGGCCAATTACTTTGTCCAACTGGTGTAGTGTCTTCTTCACACGTGGGTGTACTCCAGAGGTTTCATCATGTGTCCTGCTTACTGCCCCAATATAATTTTCTGTGTTGTCACTTGACTCACATGATGCCGTTGATGCTAGTCAACACTGTCTGTCAATGCACAGGTCTATATTCAGCCTTTTGATACCATGCTTGGCATCCCTGCATTTGCACTTGGGGGGAGGAGTGGTTTGCTTGTATACATGCTACCCATTGAATGCACATTGCACGTGATGCCTGAAGTTGACCTTCACATTTTCTGACACAAATCATGAAGTTCTTGTACATGTAGATAGTGAGTAACGTACATATTTGCTGCACTGCATTGACCCACTTCAGTGCAAACTGACACCTTTCGACATGCCTAATCACAGAAGCAATTTCAAGTTGACCCAGCATGCATGGCAGGTCCTATTTTATGTGTGACATGTCTGCTTGATGTGTTTGGTGTCTGTGTGTGTATGTGTGTTGTGTACTTCTAACATGTGTAGTGACCTTTTTTCTCTCTACTTTTCAGATGATGATGCAATGGAGCAAGAGGATGGTGTTGTAATGCCAGGCACAGGGTTGTTATCACTACAGCAACCCTGCACAAGTGGGGGTCGTGGGGTGGTAGGCCACGAAAACCCACATGTGCTACAGTCCATCTTGTCTGTGGCTGGCAATGAGTCCAGCCCTGATGACCACTCTGACGTCCATGTCGAGTTGGATGAGCATCAGGTCCATATGTCAGGGGTGATTGATTCTGATGTGGGCACTCCGCGACACCTGCACTGAGGGGTCAGACAGTCTTGGAACCTCCGCCTGTGGTGGATCGGGACACAGGGTCACCCTCCACACCAGTCACCACGTCGACGGGGGCATGTAGTCGTGCAGCCGCGGGCGGTGCCAACACAACGAGGACACCCGGTCCTTGGGTCCCACAGGGGTCAAGCCCAGCAATGCGGTCGCAACGCGCAACTGCAGTATACTGAGTGGGAGCAAGACATGACTGCCAATTCTGAACGGCAGGGGGCAGCAATGGAGAACATCGCTGAGAGCATGGAGCGTGTGGCCCAATCCGTGCTCCCCCCTGCTAGGCAGGTGCTTCTCCAGCAGCAGGCGGCACGGTCCACGGCCCGCTCGCTCAGGCTGGGCATGGCGGCCTCAGACAGGGCACGCCAGGCTGAAAAGTCATCTCTGCGTAAAGCAAATGCTGCTCACGAAGAGGCACACATGGAGGCCCTGAGGCAAGAGTATGCTTCCCTTAGATCCACTCTGGGTGTCCTTCTGATGTCCCAGAGGGAGCGGGAAGAGGAGAGGTTTGCGCAGCTTGAGCCTACCATCTCGGCTGAGCTACATGCTTGCCGGAAGGTGCAGCAGTTGTCCAGCCAGGCCTTGCAGGAGGAACTCCGTGTTACACGTGCTACCTTGCAAGAGGAAGCACGTGTATAACGGGAGGTTCTGCATGAAGACCTACGTGTGATCGCCGCACAGAACCAGGCTCACCCGTCCGGCAGACTTGCTGCTGACGAGGGGCAAGCTGCGGCTAGGTGTGGTCATGCTCCTGTGCCACGTCCTCCTTTCCATGAAGAGCCAGACTCGGACGACAATCTATCTCCCACATAGGTCGGACTGTGCAGGTGTTGAGCCCATGGAGTTTTTTTTTTCCTCAACATCATCGCATGTGGGTGTTGAGCAGCACCCTGTACCTCCCCCCTCCTGGGTACCTCCCCCCCTGGGGTGTATGTGCCATTTTTGATTTTTCTTTTAGTTTAGTTAGTTTAGTTTCAATTTGATAGTTAGAATAAATAGGTAATGTAGGTTTTCATAGTTAGTGTAATTAGTTAATATAGTTTAAAATTGTTTGTCTATTGTGCTTTCATGTGACGGTGTGGTGCTTTGTGGCTTTTGAGAGCATCCACTGTCTGTTCCAGCTGGGCCCTTCAAGCTTGTCTTGTGTATGTGTTTGTAGCTCGGGGTCCTTGACTCACATATGCCACTCCTGCTTCCCTTATCCATGGGCTCGCAAGGATGATTTGGTGTAACAGCCTATTACACAAGGGCTCTGGACAGTCATACCTGTGGCATGTCTGCTGCTGTGAAACTTGTGTTAACACCCCTGGTGGGGATGATAGGGGTGTTATTGACCACTGTTCTTCATTTGCTAGAAGGGGGGTTTCATGATTGATGTGTACATACATTGCTATTCATTGTGTAGTATGTTTATTATCTATACTGTACATGTGCTTGTTGCAATTCATGGCGTAGATGGTGTGTTCAACAGTTTGCCTGTGAAAGACGGACTGATGGTGTGATTTGTGTTGTACGTCTCTGACATGGTCCAGTCATGTAATGCCTGAAGAGACACACACAGATGATTTTAAAGCATTAATCATGTGTTTCATTCCCTTTCTGCAGGGAGATGAGCCTCCAGACCACCTTTGCCAGCAGACATGGGCCATTGGACATCTTGAAGCTGGACACGTTTGGTAGTGCCGACATGCACATGTGTGCGCAAGCAGAGGCACATGGATTGCGCTCATACAACCGAAAACAGCTGACGTGTTTCAATGGACTCCAGGCAAGGTGAGCAGCACAGGGGGGCCACAACACAGCAGACCTTCCACCTGGCCAGTTGCACATGCATGCTTAGTGGCAGCACTGACGGTGAGCTTGGACAAATATTGGTGTTGAAGCGCACAATACAGCTGAGATGCGTTGGTGGACTAATGGCTAGTTGATGGGAAAGTTCTCTGGGGCACCTGCAGGGCCAGTGGCACATTCCCTCCAGTCCACCATGGTCCATTGAGGCACTTGTATTAGCCATGTAGCATTCCGAGACATGGTAAGAAGCAGCTCACAGGGACAGACAGCAAGGGACAGACTCGTGTGCAGTGCATTTCATTACCATGTAGAATTTGACACATGCACTACCTAATTTATTTGGGTCATGGTGGAACACGACTTGTTCTGTAGTTATACCTTGCTATATGCGTCTGGCTGCTTACCCAGGGAACATTGTATGTTGTGTGATTCATGACACATTGGTCTTCCATTTGCAACGCACCCAGCGGCGCATGACTTCCTGCATTGAATGTGTATGAACCATCACAGTGGTAATGTTACGTATGGGTACAAAGCATCCACACCAGATTGTTTGTTTGTAGAGTATTTTGTTACTTTGGGGCATATATGGTGGTGTGTTTGTGTGTTATGGGCATGCGCAGATTAGGAACTGTGGCTCTCTTTGCAGCATGAAACTGCTCCTGTTACCGGACCTGACAGTGCGCAGGCAGGAGGCCAGCACTCACCCCAGAGATAAGTTTCTCTTTGTCTTCCATTTGAGTAATTTGTTACTATGTGCATGATGATCAGGTTTGGTGTACTTGTGTATGTGTTAATGTGAGTAGCACAGTTTTGTGCATTTCCTACTTTCCCGTGTGAATACTACTCCCCCTCTCCTGCCCCTCATTCCGGTTATCCAGTATAGCAATGCCTGTCCCGACTGCATATCCCTGACCCTCATTCCCCACCAGGGTCTCAGAGGCCTGTGTGAGTTTGACCTTGCAGGCATCCAGACCACGGTGGGGGTGGTTGGTTTGTGCCACTCCTGCACCCGTACACGGGAGCTGTGACAGTACACATCAGTTCGTGGTGCATTATTCTGTGTTATGTACCACACATGGTACACATCCTGTTGTGACATTGTTTCACTGTGCTACCTTGGTTGTTATGTCATTGTGGTTGTACTTGGGCTTTGGGACGTACTGCTACTTCAAGTCATCTACTGGAGGCTCTTCTGGTTTGTTTTGCTGCCTGCAGGCTTTTTGCTTGGCTTCTGTGTTGGCCTGCTTTCAGTTCTCTTTGATTTGGTATTTTTGCAAGTCAAGGTAGCCTCTGAGGATGCTGGACACTTTTTGAACACAAGGTGGCAGATGGTGATTAAGGGGAAGGGTGATCCTGCGGCCAGGTGAACTTCAAGAATGAAGGCTACATAACCCAGGTGCAGTTGTTCAGTGGGGCATGGCGATTTGTGAGGGAGGGGGGGGTGTTTTGTTGTTGACAGTTGCCTTGCCCTACAGTGTGATGCGCACCCTGATATTGTAATTGCGGTATCCTATGTACATAATGTATTCTGCTGATCAATGCCTGTTCATGTGTTGTGTTTAGCTTTCAGGTGTGAAGGAATAGTTGTGGCTTGACATGCTGGGGTGTACACATGGTGAATGTTCACATGTGATATGTAGAGGAAAATGATGGTCACTTGATTGCACATGCATATATTGAGTGCATGTCCCTACTGACCCACACACTCGCACTATGATCCACTACATGTATAACCACCCTTGCATGTCCACATGTACACTCTGTTCGCCTTCTGGTGCCCACTGTGTCCCTGCAGCACATGATCTATGACCAATTGTGGATCCTGTACATGCATATTTTGCTTTTTGATGTAGTTTGTCACTTAGATGTGATGCTTATGGTGTACGTCACACACAATTGCTGTTCACTATGCTGTGCGCTGAGCAGTGTGTTGCATGAGGTGGACACGGCACACAGCAGGGGCAGTGTTGATTCTGCTATGCACAATGTGCATGTAGGTAGGCATTCATTGTTATGTTACAACTACAACTGTTGGAATGCATTTGGGTATGACTTCTTTTGGGTGGGAGGTTGTTGGTCCATCATTTCATCTGATTCCTTCTCAGGCATCATTGTCTGATGCCACTTTACATTTTTCACATGTCAATGTGTACCTTTTCGGTACTCTGTTGGTGTATAGCTATTGCTTGCCATGTCCTGTTGTGGTTTGGGAGGGTTTGGGTGACATAACAGTGATAGTCATGGCCTGTTTTGCAGGTCTGTGTGATTCACACCTTGCATGTGTGCCTTTTGGTCACACAGGATTGCTTATGTTTAAGTAGCTAGGGATGTACACAATGTGGCACTTCCATGGCAACATTCTCAGGGTGGTAAGGTTGTGACAGTTGACTGTCTCTTTGTCATCATCGATTGTCACCTGGTATGTGCCAGGCCTGTGTGCACTCCGCAGGGGTGGGAGTTTAGGTGAAAAATGTGGCCACAAGCTGGGTCCGGGCTTCCTCGCCACATGCCCTATACCCTCCCATGGGCAGTGCCTGTGCCTGTGGTTGGGGATGTGGGGGCACCACCATGTCCACTGGTACGCCCTGCCGTGTTGCAACATTGTGCAGGACACATGCTGCCACAATGATCCTGCACACTACTGGGGGTGCATAGAGTAGCTGGCCGCCAGAGCGATCAAGGGAGCGGAAGCGTGACTTGAGCACTCCAAATGTGTGCTCTACTATGGCCCTGGTTGCAATATGGGCGGCGTTGTATCTTACCTGGGGTGGTGTGGTGTGGTGGGGTTCCGGATTGGCGTCATCATGTGGTTGCTCAGAGGGTAGGCACTGTCCCCTGGGGAGGTGATAATAGTTGAGATTATTAGGGTTTGGGTATTTGTCTGTGTGTGACTTGCATGCATGTGCACGGGCATTTGTACTCACCTAGGAGCCATGTGTCACCATGCTGCCCAGCTTCCAGGGCCCGGCTCAGGGCGGACATTCTGTATATGAAACTGTCATGGGTGGAGCCAGGGTAGTTTGCATAGACAGAGGTGATGATTCCCTTTTCATCGCATACCACCTGCACATTGAGGGAATGCCAGTGCTTGCGGTTTCGGTAGATGTGCTCAGTGGCCCGAGGTGGACATAGGGCCACATGGGTGCAATCTATGGCACCGAGTACTTTGGGGAAGTGTGCCACCCTGTAAAAGTCCTGGACAACGACCTGCCTTTCTGCGGGTGTTCTGGGCATGTATATGTGCCTGCGGACTGAGGGGCGTGCAGTGATGATTGCCAACACCTGGTGTAGGCAGCGTGACTGCGTGGCCTGTGAGACCCCCCCCCCACTATGGCAGTAGTCCGCTGAAATGACCCAGTGGCCAAAAAATGCAGGACATTGAGCACCTTCTCCAAGGGGCTCAATGCTTGGGAGCAGAGGGTGGGGGATGTAAGGTCATCATCAACTCCCTGACCAGGTCTAGGATGATATGAGGTGGAAACCTATACCTGCCGTAGACCTGGTCATCAGGCATCCCAAAAAGGCTCGTCCGGGGTGAAATAATGCGGGCCCTGGCTATTCTCCTCCTCCTGCGGTGTCCCACGATCAGTGCTGCGACAAATGGGGCATTCATCGTGGCTGTATATACGTGTTTGTTGTTTGCGCGCACTTTTATACTGTGCGTGGGACGCTTCTGCCTGCCTTCGTGTGGTGGATACGTTGACGCCTGTGGGCGTCTTTTGCGGTGCGCAGGTTTCCCGTATTCGAATCCATGAATACGGGTTGTTCGCGTGCGTGTGGGCATTCCGTGTAATTCCTTGCAGTAGTTCCCCAGTTACGCCTTCTTTTTCACGCGTTATTCCCCATTCCGCGTGTTATGCCCACTGTTCCACTCACTTTTGTTGTCTGCGCCGTGCTATGTGCGCCTTCCCTGTGCACGTAGCGCACGCTGTTTGATGACGTGTGCGCCCGCATGCGCCATGCATGGATTTGGCGCACAACCAGTGGAAAAGACACGCAGCGCCTTGCTTGTATCGCACGTGTGCACGTGCGCTTGCTTTCTCACGCTTACGCCAGCTTGAGCTGGGATTTTCGGTGCACGTTTGTTCCATGAATCGGCCCCATAATCACATGTCGAAGGCATGTTTTTTAGTTTTACCAAACACAGATAATATTGGAAGAGGTGGAGGAAATGGCTAAAATTCACTTGGCAGAGAAACTGGCAAATTGTCGACAACATGTACATGCTTTGGCAAGGTCAGATGAGGAGCAAAATGAGCAAAATCTGATATTTTGCTGCCTGCATTTTACTTTTGCCTCACATTTAGTTTTTTGTTGCTTAGAAATGTAGTTTTCTACTTGAATTGTTGTGCCTTTGTCCAGAAATTCGACCTCCTAGGAGGCTGCAAAATGTTCTGGACTCCCAACAGACTGACATTTCAGGTAAAAATGAATTTTCAGAGTAAATAATCAAATGACTCTTATAGTGGACAAATCGGGGAAAACATTTCTTCACCACTGATGCAGATTTTGAGGGGAATTTGGCTCATTGTGTTCCACCAACGTTAATTTTACCCACCCACCACTAGTTACTATCTTAAGCGTTGAATCATTATACCAAAGAATTGCACAGGAGGTGGGCATCGAAGTGGTCCATGATCAATTACAACAACATCATGGAGAATTTGTAGGATTCAGAAATAGGATCAGAGACTGAAGTAGACATATAACCAAAACAAGCAACCTTTTCATATGCCATGCTCATGTTGATTCAAATATCTGTTCATAAAACAGTCACCAATATTGCAATTAATCAAATCCTAATACCATATAATACTGAGTAATGCAACAATTCAATGAAACTTCAAGATAATTACAATCTCATGATAACATTTACAAGTCGTAAAACAAGTTTATATGACATACGTTTTGCTATTAAAAAAAACATATTCATAAATTATACAAGGGAGAACAATTGGGAGTGTGAGAAACTAGAAGGTTTCTTACCTGCTAGTCCCTGGGGATCTGTCATCCAGGTGGCTAGGAACAGCCATCGCTTTTGGATCCAGTTCCTTGGGGTGGACTAGTGCAGGAGGGTCACCTGGGTCAGTGGTCTTTGGGGAGTGGGACGCCGGATGGCGAGATGCAGTATCCCTGCCCCTGTAACACCTTTACCCCATCCCACCCGGTAGGAGACAGCGGAACCCTGCTCCCCCCATTCCCGTCTTCAACAATTTCAAATGGACAGCCCACTCTGGGAGAAAACAGACTCACACCCAAGCAGTGTACCTGGCATGTCCCGCTACTATGATCAGGCAAAGTCACACACACCTGACTTCCATTATCCAAAATCACTCACACCTGACTTCCATTAAACTTCCCCACATGGACAAAAGGCAAAGCACGAGAGCACACTCTGAGTGAGGCAAAGCACCAGAAGGATCAGCAGTTTTGAATAGGCAGTTGAATGAGGGGAGAAAAATGGCAGACCCAGATGCTGTTACTTTCAAGAAACCTTTAGGGCAGAAAGCGTAAGGCCAGGAAACGAGACTGAAGAATCCTGCATTGTGTGTCGAAGATACTCAGGGCCCTCCTGCATAACTAACCAAGGCAGGGAGGAGCAGCAGCAGCCCCCATGGTATCATCCTTGGCTCCAAGAACAAAGAAGCTCCAGAGAGTTCAACACAGCCAGTGAGTTTAGGAGACTGATGTGAGACCGGTCTGTGTTGAAGTCAAGATTGCAAGTAGCAACATTGTATAATGAGTGCTGGAATGAACATTGTTGAATGCATGTGATGAAGCACACGAGTAAAGCTAAACTGCTAATGAATGTTTGAATTTACGAAGGCAAGATACAATACTGTTGACAAAGTGGTCCAGCACCATGAATGTGCTCAATCGAAGGTCTCTTTAAGGTATCCCACCAAGATAAATGAAAGTAGAAGATTGATGAAAACAATACTGTGAAGTAAATTGAAGTGGTCCTGTGACAGTTTAAGCAAAACCCATTGCACATTCGAAAGTCTTCGATTTTGGTAAAAAGAGGATCCAAGCTTGAACGAGGGAGGTCCATGGTCCGAGCCCGAACGAGGTGGACCAAATGTAAACATTGAGATATCAAGAGGATCCGAGCCTGAACGAGGGAGACCCGTGGGTCAAGCCCAAACGAGGGAGACCAAATGTGAACATTGTGATAAAAGTAGGTCTCAGCCTGAAGAGAGAGACCCATGATGAACATCGAAAGCGAGAACGTTGCATGTAAAAATCCTGTTAGGAATGGAACTTTGAGACGTTGTTTGTTACAACAGACACTCTGCAGTAAGAGACTGTTATTGGAAAGACGCTTTGGCAGAAGGCCCTGATGTCTGTGCTTTGAACTGTATCCTCATGCCCTAGAAGCCAGAGTGTGGGCGAAGCTCAAACGTGCCACCTTGCACCGTGCTGAAAAAGTGGCGAAGGGAAGCCAATCACTCAACTGTCCTGACATATTTTTTCTTGAACAACTTTCGATTTGCATACACCCTTGTCCCACACCCTTTTGTATTTAGAAGTAAGGATTGGCAATAGGTTTATTATTATAGTCCCTTTTATTTGACTGTGACTTGAATAAGACTGCGTTATTATTATTTGACAGTTGTAGCTTGCGCCATCCTTATATTTAGTTTTAGATAGGCGTTCAACCAACCCATTTGAAGTTAAAAAAAACACCCTTGAACTGTGTTCACTTGTGTGTGTCTTCACTGTTTGATACCATGTCTTCCTTACAGGAGTCTCTGATCCTTATTAACGTGGGAATGTAGCATTCCAGAATCCAGCAAACTCTAAAATCATGTGCCAGCAGTTAATAATTATATTCCACTCTGCACTGCCCGAAGCCCAAACTAATTAGACATTTCAAAATTAGGATAATCCTACCAAGTGCAAACAAGCAGGGTGTGCACGTTAAAGTATTATTACAGTGGAATCTAATATCCTCATGAATTACAGCGAGGATTTTATTAATCTCCCTGGTTATAAACTAGTGGAACTGGGTCAAGAAAATCTCCTGCACTCAAAAACAGAGGAGTACAGCAATGTGACAAAAGTTATCTGTTTATTCAAAAGCCATCGACAACAGGGATCAATACTTGGACAAAACAGCATTCTCCAGACTTTCTTGATGATTTCAGGTCTGTCGTCCCCTTTTGAGGCAGGGTGACATCACAAAATGAAGATACATTTCAGAAGCCTACGGTGGAACAGGATTGGTTAATGGGGTAAACTAAATATACAATTTAAAGGGTGTTAGCACATTGATTGGGTGAAATATATCTGGTGGCTCCTCCTGCGACCACCTCCTAAATGTTGGAACGACAAATGTTCAGGTTAGTGTGCTGTGATTGGGTGGAGCAACAAAGTGTGAGCTTAATGTAGAAGGTGAATAAGAATTGGTCAAAGAGGATCTTCTCAGCCTTCGTGCTTTGGAAAGTTACCAGGCCATGTGAAACTGTTCAAGGTGGTAATGGCCCTGAAGGTGCTGCATGTTCCCAACAAGTTACCATCGCCAAACCTCTAGGCCTTGGGAGAGAACATTATGCTTTTTACCTGGAATTGCTTTTGTATCATCTGTCTTCGGTTGGATGGGAACAACTGCATCTGTCTGACTCAAATGAATAGGCTTTGTCTCCCAGGATCAGATCACGTGTTCAGGAACCACAGAATTGATGTTCCGCTTCCTGTATTTATGAGGATTTTCAGCTTTTACACACACAGGTGTCCTGTCTCTTCTGCTAATATGATGCGTTCTTTCCTCTGTGTCCTTGGCAGGAACATGAACAGCCTGGCATTGCCCCTCTGTTAAAGCAGCATGTTAGCTCTCCCTCTGTATTCTCGAGTCCTTTCAGCATCTTCCATTTATTTCAATGTAGCTGTGGCTGACATCTTGACTTACATGGCTGCCCATGTTAGCTGCCTTTCTTATCAGCAAGCACATTATATGTATTCTTGTGCAACTTGTGGTTACTACATAGCATAAGTATGTCTTTCCTCTATCTAAGTGAGTCATAAGCATGCTCTTCATGTCTGCAAGCAATATAATCTAAGTGTTTATGTAGCTTCATGCATTGATGCGTATGTGCTTCATTTCTAATGCATCTATGTCGCAGTCTCTGTCGTGATGTCATCAACTTCCGTATTGTCGCAGTTAGTCCACCTGCTCCACTGACTGCAAACGTATGTCTAAAGTGACGTCATTAGGATAGAGTCTAAATGGTTGTCTGAGTGAATAGCATTTCTCACACAGGCACTTCATTGACCATGGAGATGAGGGAGCAGGAATGATGTACACCTTTAATTTCTTTGCCACATAAATGAGAGTGGGATGGGTGCAAAAGGGGCACGGTTATGTATCCCTCTTTAATCCGACCTCTGCTTGATTAATCAACCACACTTCCTTGGCCATTCTCCCTGTTCATGTGCAGCTTTGGAATCTATACCTTCACCACTACTCCCAAGTTTCTTCACTTGGTCGTCTCGACTCCAGGTTTATAGCAGCAGTCACCATTGGGCTTGCACCATACCCATCTCCCCATGCAATTGTGTGGGTCTGGGGGAAAAGAAGACTTTGGAGGAAAGGGGGGACGTTGCTTCAGGAGAGACAAAGGACAGGACACCTAAGGACAGGAAGGTGTGGTATAAAGAAGAGGGAGAAGAGTGGAGAAGGGGAGCAAGATTCCAGGGTACACCACACTCATCTCACTCTCTATTATCCCATTAATTAAAATATTCAATTATCCTGTAATCAATAGTGGCATGCAGATACACTGATGGACAGCCAATTCGGAATGACTCTCCAAATCCTCTCACATTTCCACATTGCATTTCCCCATCTGTACATCACCTTTTTGAGAGAATTCAGTAATATCATTTCTTCAGAAAAGTCGTCAAATGTAGGGGGACATCTGCCCTTCCAGCCCCTCAGGGTCAGAGCGCTCCCAACAGTCATGGATGTGACTGCAAGTTTCCTTAGCCAGCAATCTTAGACCAGATCACTCCATCCCATACGAAAGTCACCAGTGGGCCAGGACGCCTAACCTTTGTATGTCAGGGTCATTTAGGGGTTTCTGACGTCCCACCAGACACTTTGAACTATATTTGCAAAGTTCACACCAAGCAATTGTTGTTACCCCTCGGCCTACACTTTAAGAGCCAGTGAGGTGCCCAGTTTTTATGAAGCAATGTTCTCTTTGGTACATAAACCAGACTCTGGTCCAATGTAAGACAGCAGCTGGAATTAAGGATTTACTTGGCTACATCTACATCTTTTTCAAACTCTGTGCTTTAGTTTGACAGAAAGGCCTCTGGTTTCTCACCCACTATGCTCTCTTTCAGCTAACTGCAACCCCAACCTTTTTACATGAAAGCACAAAAGAGAGCTCAACGGAACCCCCCCACCGAGTCGCCAGCCTCCGTTAGGAACAAGTCAGGGACACTTTCAGAACTAGGTAACATCCCCCTCACAACTTCACATCCTCAAATGATGGCTCTGCGCCATCACCACCTGGATGGCCACACACATCCTCAAGCTCAACCTCCAAAATGGAATACCTCCCCATATGCCCCACTAGACTCAAACCCAAACTCACCCCCTGGATCAAAGAACTCACTACGGGAAACTCGCGGATATCCATCTCCTCACCAGTCAAATGCTTTGGCTTTATCATCGACCCCCACTTTTCCTCCACACAACACACAGCTGCTGTCACCAAAACATGCAATCTACAACAACACCTCCAAGGAACGATCAGACATATTCTTCTGCCTGATGACTTCTGTAACCGTAGTCCAAGCACTGGTTCTCTCCAAGCTGGGCTATGGCAATGCTCTCCTCAGTGGACTCCCCACCACCACCCTTGCCCCACAGCAAGTCATACGAAGTGCAGCGGCCAGACTCATCTGCCACCATTGAAAAATTCACACATCATCCTAGCTCTTGCCAAGCTCCGCTGGCTCCCCATAGCCTAAGGAATTGCTTTCAAAGGTCTCTGCATTGTTTTCAAAGGCCCATCTTACCTTCATAACAAAGTCAAACCCATCACCCACACAAACACAAGCAAGCCAGCATCTCCTTCCCATTCCACTAGGCAAACTAACATGCACACAAAAACAAGCATTTATCTACTGGGCACCTGAGCATGGAACATCCTTCCTCTTCATATACACACGACACCCACCATCACCACTTTCAGAAAGAACCTCACAAATGCGTTTCCCAACACATAACCCTACCCCTTGATCCCCCTACTATCACTTGCCTATCCTAATCTTTTTATCCTATCCTGAAAGCATTTGGTAACTTATGTTTTATCTCCACCCTTTTTAACCGTTAAACTTTATAAGGTGCTCCAAGACACTCTGGGTTTGACCAGTGCTGAAGAACAATTCTAATAAAATAAAATAAATAAAGAATTCCCTTCTCCCTACCTTCCTGATTCACTTTCAACTATTGGAGCCCAAGGTTCGGGATTGATCTACCCTTCTAAATCTAGTTTATATTTAGTTTACAGAAATGTTCACCTGAGGCCAAAAAGATCTTTTTAAAATGTATTTTGATTAACCTGTTCTTAGTGGGTGAAGGCTGATATCTACGTGAATGCCCGCACATCTTCATTCCCTTACACCAGGTGCCTATTTCATTTTCCATGGGAGTGAGCAATGGCCATCCCATCAGCAGTTCTCATGGCATCACCCATCAGCAGTTCTCATGGCATCACCCATCAGCAGTTCTCATGGCATCAATAACCCTCTCAGAACTAGTCGACCTAGCCTGCCTCATTCAATCTCCTTTTACATATTTGCCTCTTCCCTAAAAAAACATCTGAGAGGTCAACCAGTATTCAGGAGTCATTCTGCAATTCAAGGTCCAGGAATCTGCCTTTTTCTTTTGGGCTTTTTAGGTTTTCCCAGGACAAGCAAGAATAGTTTCTTCTGCGAAGAAAAGAAACCTTCTCTCTTTTTAGAGCATACTCAATTGTTTCTTAGTAGCCTTCATCGGAATACATCTAAGAACATACAGAGGTTTAGGAAAGATGTCAATGGTCTCAATATGAATTTTACCCCAAATACTGAGGTTGAGCAATTTCCTCCTCGTGAAATCTGCCTCAACCTCCCCCATAACATGGATGAGTTCATGTTCCATCAGACCTCTATATCTGTCTTACTGGCTACGCAGAACCTTCTCTGCACCAACAAAAACCACCATTGTCTCATTCCCCACCTTGACAGTACTGTTAGATCAGCATGGCTTCAGTTTTCTCCAGATTGACTTTGCAACCAGAAACACTACTGTTGCTGTGTATAGACTCACAAGCATTTGGGATTGAATTCTAGGGGTTACTATCTACATACGCGAGCAGCTTGCAGCATCCCCCAGTGAAATCAACACATAGTATTTCAGATTTCTGCTGAACATTTTGTGGGAATGGCTCCAAGGGTAGATCATAAAGATGGGTCAACAGGGGACAACCCTGGTACGTGCCGCTATGCAAACAAAACTCTTCAGACCTCCAGCCATTACTTGTTGCACTAGTCTTTCATTTACATAAGCTGAAGGTTTCTGGGAAACCACACATTCCTAGACATTGCTCGACAAATTTCCATCTCATCCTATGAATGATCTATTCTCCGTCAAAACTGATGGTCATCATTGTTATCCTCTGAGTATCTATGTCGCTAAGAATACCATAATATCTGCACACCCCTCTCTACCTTTCACAAACACAATCTGAGTTTGATGAACTAAGAATGGGAAGGTGTGAGCAGGCTTACTCACCCTGGTGTTAGTGAAGCTTTCATAGCATTGTTCAGGAGGTAAATAGGTCAATTCCTTCAATTTAGTTTCCCCCCCACCCTGAAATCACTGTGATAAGGGCCTACACAAGGGATCCCGATTTAATCTGTCCTGCCAAAAGCCCATGTCAACCCTCACACAGGATGTGGCTGGTCACGTAGTTGCACATACTCATTAGGGGGAAGGCTGATTAAGTCCTGACTATTAATCCATTGTCATCCCTTTTATGACTTCTCCCAACTCAATAGTATTGATTTGACTATTTGTGACTATTTTGACTATTTTTCAATCTTCATATTTCCTCCAGGTCTAATGTTTACAATTCAATCCCCCCAAATATCCCCTGATCTCATCCTCAGGGACATCCAAGACCTCAGCATAGAGGGAAACACAGACATGTTTAAATGGCCGAGAGATGCCTGCAGCACTTGTGACTAAGTCACCAGCACAGTATGTCCTGGAAATGGTCATGGCACACTATTCCAAAGAATGTTAAGTTTCCCCAATCAATTGTCTGTTTTCTCTGCCAGGAGATCACTTAAAGCAGGTCTTGCTCTGCTTGGTGCCAGTTGGTCATTGGCAAACCCAATCCTTCGGAACATGTGCTTTCACATTATGTCGATCTACTTCTAGGCCCCTTTACTTCCATGATCCTACTCTTCTTGTCTGCACTGACCCCAAAGGAAGATCTTTAGGGAGACCAAGGCCAGAGTAAACATATCAACAGTTCTTTTCTTTTCTTCCCAGAAATGCACTATACGAATACTGTCTAGAAGTATGGAGTCAGAATGCAGGGAGACGTCCAGTTTCCATTACACTTGGGTGAATAAATGCTTCCAAATCTTAAATTGTCTCTGAATTAGGTTGATTTAGGTTCAGACAGACTTTCAATTGATTCGGGTGACAGAATGAGGTTGAACTCATATCAGTTTCATGCAATTAAATAGGCTTCAAATAGTGAGTTAAATAAGTCACATCTATTGCAGCCAGCACATGTTCAAAACAAAGTATAAAGTTATTGGAATGTGTCTGAAACTTTACTGCCAGTGACGCTCAAAGGAAGCAAAGTGCCTAAATGTCCAATGGCTTACACAGCTTTTTCTATAATATATAAACCAAAATTGACTCTTTGTTTACACTGGGACAAAAGTTGTAATCTTTATTTTTTTAATTTAAATAACCTTTTAAAATAACTTAGTGCGTGATGCACAGAAGGTAATGCAAATAAAAAACGTGCAAGGATACATGACTTTGCTTGCATTACTTAGAGAAAGCCCCCTTGCATACATTAGTGCCTGAGCAAGTATTGCCCTCCATGAATCCATGTGGATGCTCGGATCGCATTTTATCTTGACTGGACAGTAAAGTGGCTATCATTGTGAAATGTGTGGAGAAAAAAAATAACATTATTTCCCTTTTTGGGAGACAGCAATGCTGTTGCTTTTCCACACTTAAAAACATTCATTTGTAGGTCAAACATGGCCACGTTACGAATTGCACTTCCCTGTGCTTGTTCCAAAGAGGCACAGAGAAATGTGTTTGTTTTCTGAACATTTGCGTGAGCATCCTGGTTCTGAATTCGGGATGCACGTTAAAATGTGAAGAAAAGCCCCTTTATTTGTGCAACTGTGGAAAGGAGTTGAATTAGGAAATCTGGATGTGCTTTTTGATGCATGAACAAAGAATAGCTGCTGGCCAGAGATCAAGGATGCCACAGCGAGAAGCTACTGAAGGGTACAAGGGGAATTACCGGGTGTAAACAATGTATGCAGGATATATTTCTCTTAGATTACAGAAATGAGCTAACATTTACGAGTTCCAAGTATTGACGATAAAAGATGCAGAAAAGCCTATGAAAGACGGAAAAACCATGTCGACAGAGGCCTAAAACGGTAATGACACCTGAAATAATTGAATCAAATAGCACTAAATAAATTGCAAAATGGACATAATCGTGGTCTCTTCGCACATAGAACAAGACCAGAAAACAAGGCCTATTCTTAAGCCCTGGCCAAAGATAACGATGTACCTCAACTCCCCTTAAAGTTTCAGAGAAGAGAACATCCAGCAAGGTCAAGTACAAAGGCGAGGCCTTGGCTGAAGGCTTGGCTGATGAGAGATGATGGACTAATTGGGCAAGTGGGCAGCCGTCTGATGTTGTTCTCCACACCTGAGTTTCATTTTGCTTGCATACTGCTAGCCTTTCGAGTGTCCAAGATTGGGAGAGGATGCCAATCTATCATGAGGGTCTTAGCAACAATGAGCATGCAATGTTGCATGAGCCAATCCGCTACTGCTATACTGCTATAATCTGTATTATACTTAATCAGAGGGACGTTTGAGGCTTGACCGCAAGAGAAGAGCAGCCAGTAAAGCAACTGACACTTAAACTCTGTAAGTAGACGTGGTCCCGTAACCAATCCTGAAGTCCGATAGGTTTCATTATTTGCCACATAGAATGACATCATAGCTGACGCATATTGAGGTATAAAGCCATTGTGTAAACAATCTGCACTGTGAGTGTGTGGACTACAATTTGTTGTTCGCCAGACTATCCTACTTTATTGATTTGATAATAAAGTAGTACTTTGCCATATTTTTTGAGTCTGTCCGGTCATTTGGGCCCAAGACTGTTTATTATGGTAATCCCAGTCTGCCCATAGGTACGTCCAGAAAAGTGCTACTGCACACTGTTAAACTTTTAGATAGAAAAGGTAGTAGAGAAATATTTGTGAGGCTACACAAAGAAAACTGGATTTATAATATAAGAAGTCTAAAAGATGGTCTGAGCCAAGACCACAAACAACATGTTTTCTATGATCATAACTGAATAATAATAGATGGAATTGAGAGGAGGTTTATTTCAATAATAATACATCTAAGGAACACCAGATATAACAAGGTTTTCATGTAAAAAATGATTACTGTCCTTTGATATAATAATGTTAATGTGATGCTCAGTGCAGGGTGACAACCAGCAAGAAACAATGGAAGGACTGTGGGCTTAGAAACACTGTGGGCCTCATTAGGACCCAGGCGGTAAGTGGTTTACGGTGGCATAAACAGCGCCGACCCTTACCGCCTGATTCCGAGGTCCCTTAGCGCCATGAACTTTTAGCAGGTGTTAAAATCCATGGCGCTAAGGGACCTTGTTGTTAATTACGCCACCGTAATTTACGGTGGCGTAATTAACGCCTTCCCCACTCCCATTATGCCCTATGGGGCAAAAATGGGAATGGGGAAGGGTAAATGGGTTAATGGGGACTTACCGCCCCACTCACCTCGGAATGGGGCGGTAAGTCCGCCAACCACCATGGCGCCTGGGTCGTAATGAGGCCCTGTTTCAGATTAAACTAAATAAAAGCACCAAGACAAGAATGTGTTACTGCTTATTTTATGTTTAGGAGAAAATTATAAATCAATTGATGGAACAGGTGATGCGTACATACTCTGTTCCTTGAAAAAAAGAGGAGATAATTATATGTTGAAACACATGGGGCACTCTTATAAATGTGGTAAAAAATGATTAAAACACATTGGAGAACTTTCTCGAATGTTTTGTCAAGCTTCAAAATAATCCTCGACCTTAAGTTAAGAGCAGAATTAATAATGAAAGCAACCTGATCAGGCATTTGTTGTAGAAACAACTGAACCTGAAACTCTCTCTGAATCATAGAGTATTGTGAAGAATCAGAGTTGATTCTCCCCAGAAACCTGGTATGGGACCCTCCTCGTGTGGCCTGATCCCGACGTTTGGGGTGGTGTACTGACAGAGGATCACATGGGGGGAAACAGACCACAGACTAGGAAGATTTGGACAACCTCCTATTCAACTTTCCCCATAATCCCACCCTTTTGATGGCTCTTTGACAGACTGTAGAAGTTGAAAAACCAAATTTCTTGGGAAGAAACTACAAGTCCCAGAATCATAGAGGTTCTGAGATGAGGAAGAGGGCTGAAGAGGTGTGCAGATGTAGCAGTCAGGCAATTAAGTCTAGTAGCCATTGCAGTAGTGAGTCAGGCAATTAAGGCTAATGGCCGACACCTGATGCCTATGGTCAAACCTGTGAGGCATAAAAGGCTCCAGCAGGAAAGTATTAGTAGAATGAGATGGAACAAGAGCTAGAAGGATGGCTGTAGTAGTAGTAGTAGAGAAGACGCACAAGGCTGGCAAATCATGAGAACGTGGCAGAATAGAAGGGACACCAGAGTGTGCAGACAGCAGATTTCACCTGCAAGATCTAAGAGTCCTTTTCTGTCAAACTCTTAATTGCAGAGGCTGTGCAGCGAATGGGTAGGGTGCTGTTTTTCCCATGTGAGCCATGTTGCAGTGATTGCAGAGCCGTGAAAGCGCAGGAGACTAAGAAGCAGAAGGCAAGCTGAGGGTCTCGGTAGAAAAGGGAACTCCCAATTCAAGTGGCCAGACAGGAGGGGCCTGTGATGGAGAAGGGTGTGGGTCCCCAGCGAGCCAGACGTAGTAGAAGAAGCAGAAGAAGTCAGGAAAGCAGTGCAACCCTCATAACCAGTGTATATGAAGCCGGTGAGTGAAACTCAGTGTTCCGATACACTGTGTGAGCTTTGCCGGTAACTGTAACCAGCTCCTAACTGACATGCATATGAGAAATGCCAGTAAAAGCTGTTTGTTACATCAGAAGGCTTTCTAACAATGTAATTGTAGTAGTCACAGATAATGTTGAAGATCACTATTCGCGTGAGAAGCTAAAGTACTTGAAACCAATTACTGAATCTTTGAAGACTGTTGCTGTATCATGGAGTGGTTGTGTGTCCTTAATTAAAAGAGGGAACTTTCCTAAACCATTACCGAACATTGTTCATATATAAGCTACAAGTTACAGACAGTGAAATCTACCTGTAAGAGAGGTTGCTTGTGCCTAATTATAATTCCGAAAGAAAGTCGGAATCTCATCTTTTAGTGTTACATGGGAATATAATTCATTAGAACCCGGCATGGGTCGATCATAATGTAACAAACATTCTGATTAGCCCTTGCCGGGGCTTTACCCGACTGGGAATCCCTCTGCTGGGATTCCATTTCTTTGTTCCCGACAGGGGGCGTGCCAGCCCCTCAGCCAATGAGGAGGCTTGACACAGGGCCATCCCTGCTCGAGCCTCCACACGGCTGGAGGCTGCCATCCTCCCCCACCGGGGATTCAGGTAAGTAATTTGTTTTCCTCCCCCCTCCCTTGCATACAATTCCCTCCCTGCCCTCTCAACCCCACTTACCTTCTTATTTCTCCTTTTTCAGGAGTGAACACGCTGACAACACTTCTGTTCCCAGCGCGTCTGCTCCCGATGGCCACCATGGAAAGGGAAAACGGTCTCTGTTTTCCCTTCCCGGTGGCCATTTTCTTTGACTTTTTTTTGGGGGGGGGGGTTTCCAAAATGCTGCAGCGTTTCAGAACAGAGAAAATGCTATTAGTACCCCGGTCTTGTTGGCAGGGGTACTAATAGCAATAAGCCCCTCACCGCGGGGGCATTACCTGACTCGGTAATGCCCTCACGGCTCGGGGCTTATTGCTTAATTACTCAATTTACAACTTTAAGATCTATTTGAAGGACTGTTTGTGTGTGCCTGATTGTGTTTTCACTTAAGAGACTGAATGCTATACTACATCCAGAAGTAACATTTATTCTATTTAAAAGAAGTAATCTAAAGTATTGGAGAGAAGAACAAGCATTATCCCAAGCCAATAGCCATCCCCTTTTTATAGTGAAACTAGTCTTGCCAAGCATTAAAGAGTCATCTAACTCCACTGTAAAGTTGTTAACAATCAAGTGGCATAAGAAACAAGTACCCCATTGTTACCTGAAGCTGAGAGAGTGGCACATAAGCTTCTGGGTAACTACTTTGGCTGATGACTTGGAGAAAGGTCAGCACAAAGCTGGGGAAGGTGAAACAAATTCCTGCGAAGAAGACCCTGAAGTACAATACAACCTGTGGTGTGAAAGACTTCTGAAGTTAGAACGGAGAGAGTCTTGTGAAGAGAAACAGGTTGTTCTTGTAGTGGCTGGAGAGTCGGAAGAGGCAACAAAGCTGCCCCTTTTCAGAAAGCCATTAAAAGGAAGTGTGCCTTGCCTACCCGAAGAGGGTGAGTGTCTGGTTAAAATCTACCTAACAATTCAACAGTACTGGAGTAGTAGTTGTAACACTTGAACTGTGGTGGTATATTAAGTTGTCAATAGATGTCACATGGAAGTGCTTGAAGCCGTAACGTACTGTGGGACAAAGGTGTCTGTTCTCATAGTACCAGCAGTAGAAGCTTGAATATAGAAGCAGCAGCACAGAGAAAGTGTCCTGACAAATATACCAAATATAAAGTTGTAACGGAAGAAGTCTTAAAGAATTGTGTATTCTTGACATTTGAGTAACATTGCGCTTTCTTTTGAACGGTGGCAAATTATCTTGAAGAATAGACAATTAATCTTCATACCCAGGATTACCTTTGTTGCTATTTCTTTTCTGGAAGTTGGAAGTCAATCTTTTCACCCAGAAACAATGAATTGTTACCAGTGGATTTCTGTTCGGTGAACTTTTGTTTTGACTTTCAAGAGCTGGTTCAAAAATCATTCTTTTCTTTTGTTGAATATTTTAAGTGACTTTAAAGCCTCGGAAGGGATTTTACCAAGGATAGGAGAAGGCCATTCAGATATTGTGTTGATATTGTTCATTATGTTGTGTTGCTATATCACTTCCTTTGTGTATTGTTTTTTTAGTGTGAGGGTTAGTTTACCAAAGCTAGATAATGTATTCTTAGCCTTTAGACTAGCTAGGGAATTCCTTTGTAGAGTACGGCAAGCAAGGTATTAATTGACTATATTTTCTTTAATAAGATGGCAGATTTTGAGAAATCTACAACCAGTTCTTCGCCTGGCATTGCTGACCCCTCACAGTATGTTGGTCGGGTGGGCCCATGAACATAATGTACTAACTGTCATTAGAGAGGAACATTCATCAGACATCGAGGAGATCAAATCATGTTGCCAACCTCCTATATTCCTTGTTATATCTTCTCCCCTGGAACCCAATACCTACAGATCTATCAAGTTATGGTTTGATAGTGTCATGCCTGCGCCATGGGTGCACACATTGGCAACCATCATGGACTATTTGTTATTCATTTATCTTCAGAATACTCTTGGAACAACCCCTATTCACACTTTGGTACTTATTTCCCATTTGCGTGACTTTGGTGCTTTCTTATTTAACTCAACTAACTACATGTACCACAATGCACCTTGCTACAGCTATCAATTCCTGGCCATTCCCATTCGTCAGCATTGGAACCACAATTCCCAGAAGCCCTAGGGATAAGTGCTGCTTCCACCATCTCAGGACCAGAGAGGGAGGAGGCAGATTGTATTCAGGTGTCCTGCTCCAGGTGCTGCCAATTATCCTGCCTCAGTACAGGGCAGGGCGGTATTTAAGCAGCTGCCTGCAGGAGTTCAGTCTCTTGCATCAAGAGTCTCCCAGCCCCTTTTTTGCCTTGAGCCACGAATTGTATGCTGTTCCTGCTTTATCCTGCTTTTGATCCAGTGCCCTTTCCGGGCTCCATACCTTGCAGCCTGCTTCCCTCTGCTGCCTACAGCCCTTGTCCTCTGGGCTCTCTGCCTTGCAGCCTGCTTCCCTCTGCTGCCTACAGCCCTTGTCCTCTGAGCTCCCTGCCTTGCAGCCTGATTCACTCCGCTGCCTACAGCCCTTGTCCTCTGGGCTCCCTGCCTTGCAGCCTGCTTCCCTCCGCTGCCTACAGCCCTTGTCCTCTGGGCTCCCTGTCTTGCAGCCCTGCTCCTTTGGGCTTGCTCCTTGATGCCCTGCTCCTCTGGGCTCTCTGTCTGCCACCTACTACCTCTCTCTGCCCAGTTCCTCTGGGCTGCCTGTCTTGCAACCTGCCTCACTCCGCTGCCTACAGCCCTTGTCCTTTGGGCTCCCTGCCTTACAGCCTACTACACTCCTTTGCCTTCGGCCCTTGTCCTCTGGGCTACCTGTCTTGCAGCCCTGCTCCTTTGGGCTCGCTCCTTGCTGCCCTGCTCCTCTGGGCTCTCTGTCTGCCGCCTACTACCTCTCTCTGTCCAGTTCCTCTGGGCTCCCTGCCTTGCAGCCTATTACAGTCCTCTGCAGTCCACAACAGTTTACCTGCACCTTGTGCCATCCGTTACTGCATCCCTGCTTCCCTGTTTGCAGCCCCCCTGTTTCCTGGCTGCTGCTCCCTTGCTCTCTTCCTTGTTTGCTAACCCTTGTTCTAGATCCCCGTCCTTCTCTTCCTTGAGTCCTCTGTCCTTCCCTTAGGTTACCCATTTCAGTTATACTGCCTTTCTTTCATTCCCTTCTGCTAGATTTCTCTTAGACTTCCTTTTCCCTGGTTATTTCTGTTCTTGTCTCTCTTGGTCTTATGGTGATCCTTTGTACAGAGCTTGACTGTTGGTTTCCGGCAGGCAACCTCTGCCCCTTCCCTTGTCTCGTTTTCAGTGTTACAGACACCCACAGCTGTTGTTCCCAGCTATGAGCATACAGCGTGGGCCTCTGTAATAGCAATCTGTGCAGAAGGCTGGAGTTTCCTGAGGTCCGTGGAACACTCTTTCCCATTTCTGCATACACCCCAGGAGGGAATCCAGTTTGTTTGTACCTTTGTATTTCCTGCTACAGTTGCCTACTCTTCTTTCTTGTTGAGCTTCCTACTGTGTGTGTGCTTATCTGTAACCTTACATCAGCACAGCCACCCAAAACATATCTGGGGCCCTGTGCCACTCTTGACAGAGTGTTATGCCTGACAGATAGTTACTTTAAAATTCCCACCCGAAAAAATGTCTTGTGCCTCCATCATCTACATGCCACTTGCAAGAGCATTAAAAAGGTGTTATGTTGCATTCGTACAGTATTGGTACCTCCATCTAACTTTATTCTCAGTAGTATATACCTCGCTTTATCATCTTTATAAGTCTAAAGGACCTCTCATTTCATCCCTTTGCTCACAAGAATTAAGACTCCTCTTGACTTTGAATCTTAAGAGGCGGACAATTCCCTGTGAAAGCAGGATTTTGTGACACGGTTTAAGTCCACTTCTAAAAAAATGAGTTTCCTAGAAAACAACAATATTAACTCTACTTTTCCCCAGGTTTGACAATAATTGTATCCTGTTAGGTTTTTTTGACCCCTGATGTTCCAACATATTATATGACTTGTGTAGCCATGTCATCTACCTTAAACAGCAACCATACTCATTGCCCTCAACCACTTGAGGTACATCCTCTAATCAGGGCAGTGAATCCCCAAGAAGCAGTATCACAAATAGGGGAGAATGTGGATATGAAGGAACAGGACAGGTAGACAAAGAAAAGGGATTGATCATAATAATTCCAGGATAACTCAAGGAAACCAGAATCAATATCCTTCATACATCCTAGTGGTGTCGCGAAACAGTCTGTCCATGGTATAGACCAGCACAGACCGAAACCCTGCTTTTTCCTGCCCTCGACCGCCCAATCCCAACTAAACATGAAAAGCATCAACATTTATAGAGCCTTTGGGGTGCAATAAAACAATTCTCTTCAACTTTCTCCAATATCAGCCCTTACCATAAGCATGAACCATTCAACACTGAGTCTTTCTGACATCCCATGCGCTAGAATAAATCCCCAATCCAGTTACAGAGTTATAGACGAGTCACAAAGCCATCATCACCCCCCAGTTGCCTTCCCAATCGATTATAGTCCAGCTGGCTCCAAACATCATTGTTTGTATTGTTTATTGCTAATTCCCATTACTACTCAGGGGCTTCTCAGAGCTCTACCTGAAAAGATTGGAGGTATCCTATGGGTGTGGGATGGAATTTAGAATATATCTATGTCTATGACTTGCAAGGATAGCTCAGGGGCAACCCGCTTGTCTTGGAAACAAGACATCATGGAGCAACACAGGTTGGATCTGTGGTCCGTGCTTAGAAACCTCTGGGTATTAAGCATGTTATAAATAAACAATTACAAATAGCAGAAATGCAATCATCACGCCCCTCCCCCAATGCAATTCCATGCTCCAATTAAACATATTCCTTTCACATTTGTCGACAATGTCCTTAGTCCCAACCCTGACTTTTCCCATCTGCTTCTGCCACACTGCAGGGTCCAGCTGGCTAAGCGGCCCTCACGGAAGGCTATGATGAGTGAGGTTAATCCACCATCTACAGAGTCCGGAAGTGTCCAGACAGCCTCATGCCTCCCCGTGGGGGCTACAGAATGCCGACAGCACCACTCCATCTTCTCATTGACACCATTACATCTCAGGGTGTTGGAGCGTGAGGTCTTGCTCATCAGCAACCACTGCATGGCATCATAGCCAAAATATCACACAAATGTAAAGGTGTAAATACAGCAAAGTACACCGTGTGCAGGGAAAACATTAAACGAGTGGAACACAATAGAGAGAGAAAACACAAGGAATCCACAGTTCAGGTCTCCAATTGCCAAGAGCAAGGAACCTGCAACTGTGGGCAGGGACCACAAGCTGGTGTTCAAAGTCTTTGATAAAAGGCATGCATTTATTTGGGTTAGTAAAGGTATACATTTCTCTCCAATTTTAGTTTCATGTGGCAGCTTATCCTGTAATGCATTCCAGTCGCTTTCCCCTTGCAGTCTTCTTTGCTGGGATACGCCTTGATCTCCTATATACCAGGTCCTTGCTTAAATACTTAAGGTACGTGATCATGTTGCCCCTTTGCCAGAGAATAACTTTTTTGTCTCTTGCTCCTTTGCTAGATATCTCCTTCTACAAGAAAATAACGAATCTTACCTTGAAAGCCCTCAGTTGCTGCCAGTTGCAGGGAGCTGTGCCCTTCCTACAGCTGGTTTGTGCCCTGGGGCATATGAAAGTTACTCCTCATGATATGATAGGATAAGTCATGTGTAATGTGCCTGTACATATGTATTTCTTGTTGCAATTGTCATGATCAGGTATCCTCACACAGCAATTTCCAATTCTTCCACTTTTTCCTACCGCCCCATAGAATGTTCCCCTCCTTTTAATCTGCATTTGTGCTAGTTCAGCAGTTTTGGTGTTGACCCCCAGCTGTGCTTTCTCACATATTCCCACCGACGCTGTAATGCCTGACGTATCCCAAGGGAGCAGTGTCACCACTCAAAAGAGTGTGTCACGCATCCCTTCCTCCTCAGAAGTACCTGCTGCCTTTCAGAGTTACCTCCCACAACTTTGGTCCTCTTCATTGGACTGGTCGTTTGGGACGGTGGGGGGGGGGTGCGCATGGATCTGGTGGGGGGTGGAGTGATTTCAATCGGCAGTCATCATCAGACCAGTGGTTAGGTCTCTGCTGGGAGCACTAGGAACGCTGGTGAGAGAAGAGGGGCGTGCAAGAGCCTAGTGCTGATAGCCACGCCGGTTCCATACGCACATACGCTGAATTCATTGAAATACATGACTTTGGGATAATTTATTATATGTTAATTTACTTAAAGCGGGTTATGTTAAATGTTAAATGTTCTTGTAGAGCGCACATACGCCCTAGGGCATCTTGGCGCTGAGCAGAGGTGAGTCGCCCGGAGTAGGTCATTCAAAAAGGTTATCAAAATAAGAATGTCTTCAGGGCACGCCAGAAGGCCAAGTGATTGGAGGCCGCACGCAGTGCCCAGGGCAGCTGGTTCCATGCGACAGCAGCAGCCACCGAGAAGGCGTGGCCACCAGTCCTGCTCTGTCTAACACGGGGGATAGAAAGTAGTAGGGTGGCCTGAGACTGGAGGGGGCGAGCAGGAACATATTGAACACATTTATCGTGAAGATATTCTGCTCCCAGCAGAGGTATAATGGATAAGTAAATATAGAGGGTTAGGGGGCATAGAGAGGTCGGCAAGTGTAGGGGTGTAGGTGGGTATGGGGGCTGTGGTCGGTGGCATGGAGGACCCCATTAGAAAACAAAAAGAAACAAATGAAATCACTACAGAGTAATTGACTTGGATGGAACAATGTAGAACTCAACAAATGACAATTCCGGAATGAAAAACACATACATCTCCATAAGAAGTACCAGAATTGTAGGCAGACCACTGATTTCTTTACCACTGAAAGGGGGTGATTTCAACAAAGGGCTGTCGGCCTGTATTTTCCTGAAGGGCAAGAGAGCACCGCCCCAACCCTCTTGAAAGCATGACACCTAATTCTAAAGAGAACACAACACCCACCCGCCTTCAGAGCGAAGAAGATTTATCTGAAAATGACAACATTAGTTTAGGTTCAGCGCGTGATCTGAAATAAACTGATTAAGCGGTGTTATGTGGAGGAAGCATCCCACAAGGCAGGTAATGCTGCTTATCGTGAGATTGATTTTCTTGACTTTGCAAGGACTTCTGATCAAGTCTCTCGCAAAGCTGATAAGGTCATGGAGACGGGAGCACACTCTATAATTGGATGCATAATTGGTTAACCACAATGAAATAGAAGAGAAATTAATGGCATTGACTCTGAAATGACTAGCCGTCAGGGAGCAGGCGGGGGCGGTCCCCTACCAAGAAATGTCACCCCACTGTTTGCGACAGTAATTGAAAACATGACAGGGACACAAACATAAGGAGAGCAATTTCAGCACTAGGCAATATATGGTACAGGTCCTACGAAATGGTCATAGTGCAGAGAAGGAAACTCAGATTTATTTCAATTAAATATATGAAATATATTGGAAATTGGATCTTTAGTAATGTTGCACTGAAGCAATCAGTGGATCTTGTGTGAAATTGTACAGTATGTACAGCCTGCAAATAAATGTAATGTTGCAAACTAGGCCAGTTTCGTGGTCTAAGATTGCATAAACCTAGCATGTTATGTGGGATGAACAATTTGATTAAAAATTGCTTGATTCAAATATGTCAACAAAGTGCGGATTTCAATAACAGGGCAGGCATTTGAGTGCATTGCCTGTAGACAACAATGCAGCATCACTATTCTATATCCCTCAACCTTATCAAAAAAGTGGATCATTGTATACAGCTTCTTTTCATTCAATATACTTATATCTCAACATTTGCTGTTCAAAATATACAAACACGCATCCAACCTAGAGGCATAACATCTTAAGTCCTCAAAATCACCATTTTTTTTTACTTGGGAGTTCTAGTGACCTTTAAGCGCATGGAAGCATAACAAGTTCATGCATGTATCACCACTGCTTCTGACCATCGTATCACCTTCCCTGACCTTAAAAGGCCTTCAAGCATCAAGCTTCTCCTATGAACGAGCCTGTAAAGTACAAACAAAGAAGCAATGGCAAGACCAACAGTGGTGGCTCTTGTGTAGGCATGGGAGCTGCATTTTCCTGGCAGTGTAATGTTACTAACTGGCCATGGAATGCAAAAGCTGTCAAATGCTCTAGTCCCTAGGCTAGTACCTAGGCATTGTAGGGGCCACGGCAGGCAAATGGCTTTCAAATGTCCATACAAAAGCCAAATCTGTTGCCTTTTGCAATGCCTGTTTTTACGAGAAATTCCTCGCAAGTAACAGATGTCAGGACACCTACATTGCTCATAAAATAAGTTGCTGAAGGCACGCATGATTAATACTGTTTTATTTCATTAGGAACTGTCTTGGCTGTTTTATTACTGTAATTAAGTCATTGGGCCGCGTTACGCTTTTGGTCGTATCTGGGCGGTAAATCCACCCAGATACCACCAAACTGTATTACCGTTACCTGCACTCGGTCTGGCAGTATTACCACTGGATTATGAGTGTCCGACTCCACGGGGGGATTTGCTGGTTCGGGTGATGGTAATACAGGCGATTTTTGCCAGAGGGGCGCCTGACTTACCTCCCGCTCCTAGCTGGAGATAAATCAGGGACCACACTGGCAAACTTGTATGTTGTCGGTGCAATATGTTATTACCGCACTGGCAAAGTCGTGGTGAGGCCCATTACTTTTCGGAAGGCGACCCAGAAAACACTGTGGTAGGTTTTCTTAAAAACGATTCCACCATATCTGACTTGGTGCTTGACAATGTTCTTGTTTAGTACTTAAGCACTGGAATCCTCAGGCTCCCTGTCTCTCCAGTTCTGTTTTTTATGTGGCGTGTTTTCTGGGCTCCCCAAAGGCTTCAGGCCATCTGATAGGTTTACTTTAGCGGGGCCTTGTTTGGGCGTCTGCCCGTTCAGGTTTTCTTGGCTCCAGTAACACTTGTGGGTTTACTAGCTTTGAATATTATTGTCTCTCTGTTTTTCAGGGCTCTCCAAAGCGCTCTGGCCCTCTGATTGGCTTGCTTTCACCCAGTTTTAGTAGGGTGTCTGCCCGCTCGGGTTTATCTGGCTCCCATAACCATTGTGGCTTTCCCAGCCTCGAATATCACTGTTTGATCCTCTCAACAGCGTCACTATTTCAGGAGTGTTCACTTCTCGTGCATAGCTACGGGATTCGGTCTCTCTGCTAAATTCTGGATTTGACATCAGGTAAAGGGCCCCAGGCCCACCACAGCTTTTGTGAGGCTCGCTTTACTATGCCCGTCAACTTTTTTACTCGGTCCTAAGTGAAACTTTTTTTTGATAAAAACAATTCTAAAAAGGCTGATTTAGAAAGACCACCCTGAGACTGCACAGAGCAGTCTTTCTAAATTGAATTGTCAACCCCTGCGACGCACACAAGTGTGCGCAGGGACCGCCAGGTGCAGCAAGACCCGGAAGAGGAGTCGGGGGTTTGTCGGATAAGTGTGTGTGTGTGTGTGTGTGTGTGTGTGTATGAAAACAAAGGGTGGGGGAGTGGTGAAAATGAAACTGTGTGTTTGTGTGTGGGCTTTTATTTTGTGTGGCCTTCAAATAGTGGAAAAATACATCGAACCCTTGACTCAGGCTTCTTTGCCGGTCAGGATTCAAGGCTTTCCGGCTTCTAGCTAGCTTTTCGTTAGCTTTCCATGCTACTGGTGCCTCTGCAGTCTAGAGTGGCTGCTAGTCCCCCAGAATATCTTCCCGTCAGAGGCTCGCCTCTGCTAAATATTTTCTCTCCACGATTCCAAAGTAATCTTGGTCTTTTGTATGTCATCACAAACAAAAGTGGTGTGTTGTTCCTCTTTGACTCAGGTGCAAATCAGCATCCTCAAGCCAAAGAGATTGAAGAAATGTCACTATTTGGTGAATTCAAATCAGGGTTAACAACAGTCTTTCCAAGTCCCATATAGGCAGATAATGTGTTCTGAAGGAACACACAAAGGATGGCGAGCCAAAGTTGAATCTGTACAGGGGTCCAACGGATCAGGATAAACATGCAATTTAACAAGAACAAGGAAGCCGAGCTTATTCAGCAAACAAATTCTTTGACAAGCCACAACAAATGAAGAGCAATTCACAAGCAATCAAAACATTAATAGAACAATAGAATTAAATGTATACTCGCAATTGGTCAAAATCATCAATTCATACAAAAATAGCAATCGATACAGGCGTGCAGCACAACACAAATCTAAAGGACTGAGTCGTCCCCAACATAACAAGTCCAAAAAGTCCAAAACACCTTTAGTAAACCAATCACCACACACTATTCAAAAAGAAAATGACATATTGCATTCTATTTAGACTAACATTCTATCGGTAGCACCTCTCCAGGTATAGATAAAGTGCATCATGTATACATCAATTAGTGACATAGTACACATATCTGAGCAGAGAAGGAAAGGCACATAGCGACCCAACAAATCACATGGCCACGTTATATGCGGATCCCTTATGGTTGACATAATGCAATTTCAAGAAGCAGCCAGCTTGATTTTTCGGCTACATGTGCCAAGACAATTCGGCTCAGCCTTCATCAGGGCTCAGCCTTCATCAGGGCTCAGCCTTCATCAGGGCTCAGCCTTCATCAGGGCTTATAGTTCAGTTATTCAGGTGTTTCTTATGTACCAGATCGATAGCTATGAATCAAGAAATTCAGTGATTGGTCATGCTGTAAGTGCTGTTACTGCTGTTAATGCCATTTTCAATTTTAGCACCTATTTTAAGTCAGTAAAGAGCAATTAGAGCAAAGACAATCAGACACTTGGTTTTTCACAAGGGGAGGAAATCTTTTGAGCATCAATTTCGCCAATCTCTAAAAGAAAGGAGACAAAGTTACAACAGGGTTGTAAGTAACAAGACGCAAGCTGTTGCCTAAACACGACTATATAACACAAATGTAACATACAGGGAATGAATGACCACTCAGTAGATACAATGTATAGCAGTCTGATGGAAATCATGAACCAACGCTGCAGCCGAGCCATATTAGGAGTGTAAGCGATGGACAGACTTACCGCAGCTGAGTAGTCAGTAGGCGAAGGTCAATGTGATCATGCTGAGCGGGCGGGATTCCAGCTGTAGGTAACGGCTTCGGACCCAGCAGCCCCTATCTTCTATGTTGCTCAGGAGGAGGTGTTCTGTCCTTACCAGTCAACCAGTCGAGCGTGTATGGATCATGCACTTCTTTTGAGCAGCGTTCCCGAAAGGGGTTTCTTTATTTATTTATTTTATTTAATACACATACAACCATATGGTTTTGTATATACAATATAAAACATGACACATTTAAAACATAACATCAGAAACACGACACAGCAGTTAAACATTTGACATTAAAATAAACTCCTACATTAGGGTTCATCTTCAGTTACATAGTCAATCAATTATATTTAAATGTATATTTATAGTAAACTCATGTAAAACATTACCCAGATATCAACAATTTCATTAAAAAACACCTTCCGAAAGTTGATTTAAAATGTCGATACATTTCCAATAAAATTTGGTGATAAAATACATAAAATTCATGTTGTTTACTTCCATAAAAAGAGACCATATCTTAGCTTGCACATGAAACTGATTACCATAAGCTTTCAGGAAGTTTTCTCTGATAGGTTGTAAGCTGGGACATCTAACTAGTAAATGTTTTAACGTTTCCAGCTTTTCTTCACCAGAGAGGCGACACCAATAAGCTGTTCTTGGGATACCCATTGTTGCACCTTTAATCTCTAATGTTTCACAGCGATAGAATTTCATGCGCATATATTGGCGTATTATCTTAGGCAAGGATATGCCATCACGTAAGCTGGAATTGAGCAAAGTTCCATACGATACTGCACATACTTGCCACTATTGTTAAAAGTACCTAATTGC
Source organism: Ambystoma mexicanum (assembly GCF_040938575.1). Classification (NCBI taxonomy): domain Eukaryota; kingdom Metazoa; phylum Chordata; class Amphibia; order Caudata; family Ambystomatidae; genus Ambystoma; species Ambystoma mexicanum. Next base: position 1,195,390,549 of record NC_090936.1, on the reverse strand, counting down.
ACAATATTTGCCTCAATGCTACGCTCCTTATATTTCTTTTTCAACCCGAATTTAAAACTAGCTTTAATTAACAATGGATAAGTAGTCTCATATAGGTCTTGCCCTTTTATGTACTCAGTCATAATTTTGCCTACAAATCCCATTTTTTTTACAATTTTCGATTTTCCTAAAAGCAGCTATAAACTGTACTGCAATAGTGTGGTTTTCCAATGTAGACTGTTTTTCAAACACATCATACTCTTTATAGGGATGTCGGCAATAGTGCTATTCATATCAAACTCCAATAGTATATATTCCACTGACACACTATTAGGAAGTCGCATCAGTTTTCCCAACATTTTCACCTCAAACTTTTGTATTTCACTTACTAGATTGTGTCCCCAGATCTCAACACGTACAGACGTATGGATTTAACTATTGACGTATATATCAGTAATGTGGTCTTTACCGAAAAACCCACATTCTTTCCAATAAAGCATATTTACAATTGTTAAGCATTTATACTTTAATTCTACCCAATCAGACTTCCAATTAAGCCTTGAATCAAGATAATATATGTGTCCAATGGATCACCATCGAGTGTCCAGGTATATATTTTTTTGATTTGCACTGTTTTTCGCAAAGACCATGATTGTGCTTTTACCTATATTCACTTTGAGATTATTACATCTAGCAAATGCACTTAGAACGTTAAGGGTGGTCTGTAGGCCATAGGGAGTGTGATCAAGTAAGAGTAAATCATCTGCGTATACTGACCAGTTAAGCGACAAAGTTCCTATTTTTACTGGACAAGATTGCGGATTAACCAAATCATACTGAAGGTCTGCTAAATAGAGATTAAAAAGTATAGCCGCAACTATGCAACCTTGCTTAACACCCTGGTGTGTCAGGAAGGATTTTGATAGTTTGCCAGTTCCATCTATCAGAGTATAAGGCAAGGAGCATGGTTAAAAGACCAGATGGGATATTCCACTTAACCAGTTTATTGCACAATATGTTCCTTTGTACTCTATTGAACGCGGTGCTAAAGTCAATGTAGGCGCAATACATATTAGTGTTGCGCCTCTTCCATGAATATTCATCTGCTGTTGCTAGAAGGATAATATTATGGGCAGTGTTTGCTTTTGCTCTAAAACCGGTCTGATTTGGGGGCAATATTTTTCTCGCTTGAATCCACTCGTTTAGCTCAACTAAAAGTACCCTTGTGAAAGTTCTCGCCGGTATATCGAGCATGGCTAATGAACGGTAATTTTCTGGATTTTTCCATGAACCTTTCTTATAGAGCGGGAGTATATTACTCATCTTCCAGGTCGATGGTATGTTACCACTCACACCTTTTTCATTAAACAGGATTAATAATGCTTTAGCCCAGCTCTCTGGCGATGCTTTCAGTAAGTTATTACAGACCCCATCTGGGCCTGCTGCTTGAGAGTTATTAAGGTTAACGATAATTGAACAAATGTCATCTATTGTCACCCTACATACCCTTGTACTTTCAGGTCTCTTCACCTTACTCATACTATCTTTCGTTCTCAGGGAAGATGCTATGTAGGTTTCCCAATCTGCTTCTACTAAACAGTTAATAGTGGGCTCTATCTTTTTTCTGCCACGGATCACACACCATATTTCAGTCGAGTTGCGTTGGGTAGCTAACCAGGCGATTTTTTTCCAATGATCTATTTCACATGATTTTTTGTAGGCTTTTAGCCACAAGCGATACAAAGACTTAGCTAATTTTATATTTGTAGCCGCCTGGGAATTAATAGATAGGCCCAAAGCTGGGAACATAGATTCTGCGATTCTTGCACGCATTATTTTTTTCGCTTCTGCTATATTTTCTTTATCGCAATTTTAGAGCGTTCATAAGGTGTCTTGTATTGCCTTTCGCTCTTACAACCATCACTAATTTTCATCATGTTGTCGGAGAAGTTAACTATAATCCCTTCTTTATTAAGCGACCAAGACCCTTGATACTTCGTAATCTACTCAGTCAAGAGACATTGTGCTATGATGCGACCTTTAGCTACGTTTCCCTCATTCCACTGGATGCGATTCATATTACCATTCAGCAAGATGTCACCATTTAAATCATAGTCTAATGTTGATTCCTGGCCAAATAATAGCTTAGTACAGGCACATAGAGGAAGATGATCACTCTCCTCACAAGAGACAATGCCCATGTCCTCAATCAAAGCTAATTCAGCGTGATTTCGCAAGCAAGCGCCCATTTACGTATTCATGGAACACAATGCCCGTGGCTTACCTGAGACTTGCGTTGAATCTGCGCGGGTCCAACGCGTCACTGCGACACCATGAACGCCTTGTACGATACGGTCAGCGAAGGCGCACACCGTCCAGCGCACACACCTAAAAAGGGGGCCGAACACGTGGAATGGGGAACAACATGTGAAAATGTGGGCAAAACGGGAGAAGCACCGCAGTAAAATCGTTGCAACGCCCACACGCGTGCTAACAACACGTATTCATGGAATCCAACAGGGCTCACCGGCGTGCAGCAAAAGATGCGCAAACGCGGAAACACATACGCCACACGAAAGCTGGCGTAAGCGCCCCTGCACACCAAAACCAATGCATAAAAGTGCGCGCAAACAACAAACGCGCGTATATAGCTACAATGAATGAATGGGGGGGTCCCTTGTGGTACAGGCTGCCTGCGGGGTATGGTCACAGGTGATGGGGGTCCCTTGTGGTGTGGGCTGCCTGCAGGGTATGGTCACAGGTGATGGGGAGGTTCCTTGTGATATGGGCTGCCTGCCGGGTATTGTCACGGGTGAATGGGGGTCCCTTGTGGTGTGGGCTGCCTGCGGGGTATGGTCACGGGTGAGCTGCCTGTGGGGTATGGTCAGAGGTGATGGGGGTCCTTTGTGGTGTGGGCTGCCTGTGGGATATGGTCACGGGTGATGGGGGATCCCTTGTGCTGTGGGCTGCCTGCGGGGTATGGTCACGGGTGGGCTGCCTGCGGTGCATGGTCATGGGTGATGGGGGACCCCTTGTGGTGTGGGCTGCCTGTAGGGTATGGTCATGGGTGATGGAGGGTCCCTTGTGGTGTGGGATACCTGTGGGGTATGGTCACAGGTGATGGGGGGTTTCTTGTTGTGTGGACTGCCTGCGGGGTGTGGTCGCAGGTGATGGGGGAGTCCCTTGTGGTGTGGGCTGCATGTGGGGTATGGTCACAGTTGATGGGGGGTCCCTTGTGGTGTGAGCTGCCTTATGGGTATGGTCACGTGTGATGGGGGTCCCTTGTGGTGTGGGCTGCCTGCGGGGTATGGTCACAGGTGGGCTGCCTGCGGGGTATGGTCATGGATGATGGGGGGGTCCCTTGTGCTGTGGGCTGCCTGCAGGGTATGGTCACAGGTGATGGGGGGTCCCTTGTAGTGTGGGCTACCTGTGGGGTATGGTCACAGGTGGGCTGCCTGTGAGGTATTGTCACGGGTTATGGGGGGTCCCTTGGGGTTGGGGTTGCCTGCGGGGTACGGTCACGGGTGGGCTGCCTGCGGGGTATGGTCACAGGTAATGGGGGGTTCCTTCTGGTGTGGGCTTCCTGCGGGATATGGTCACGGGTGATGGGGGGGTCCCTTGTGGTGTGGGCTGCCTGCGGGTATGGGCACAGTTGATGGGGGGGTCCCTTGTGGTGTGGGGTGCCTGCGGGGTATGGTCACAGGTGATGGGGGGGGTCCCTTGTGGTTTGGGCTGCCTGTGTGGTATGGTCACGGGTGGGCTTACCGCGGGGTATGGTCACCGGTGATGGGGGGTCCCTTGTGGTGTGGGCTGCCTGCGGGGTATGGTCACGGGGGATGGGGGGTCCCTTGAGGTGTGGGCTGCCTGCGGGTATGGGCACGGTTGATGGGGGGTCCCTTGTGGTGTGGGGTGCCTGAGGGGTATGGTCACAGATGATGGGGGGGTCCCTTGTGGTGTGGGCTGCCTGAGTGGTATGGTCACGGTTGGGCTGCCTGTGGGGTATGGTCACTGGTGATGGGGGGGTCCCTTGAGGTGTGGGCTGCCTGCGGGGTATGGTCACGGGTGAATGGGGGATCCCGTGTGGTGAGGGCTGCCTGTGGGGTGTGTTCTCAGCTTATGGCAGCACGCGCGGCCCTTTACATGTGATTTGGCTGGCGCGAGCGTGGTATATGATTTCGCTTGGTTACGTGCAGCCCTTTACATGCGATTTGGCTGGCCCGAACAGGGTATGCAATTTTGCAGTTGTACGCGAGGGCCTTTCCACGCGATTTGGCTGGCACGAGCGAGGTGCGCGATTTTGTGGGTGTATGCGAGGGCCTTTAAAAGTGATTTGGCTGGGCAGAGCAGGGTACACGATTTCACGGGTGTACGCGAGGGCCTTTACACGCGATTTGGCTGGCGAGATTGGGGTACGCGATTTCGCGGGTGTAGGCGAAGGCCTTTCCACGCGATTTGGCTGGCACGTACGCGTACGGGATTTCGCAGGGATATGCGTGCCCCTTTACACGCGATTTGGCTGGTGCGAAAGGGGTACCCGATTTCGCGGCAGTACGCGTGCCCCTTTACATGCGATTTGGCTGGCGCGAGCATTGTACGCGATTTTGCGGGTGTACACGAGGGCCTTTACACGCGATTTGGCTGGCCCGAGCGGGGTACACTCTGATTTTTCATGCGATTACGATGGAGGGGGACTGTGTGCTGGGCCACGGATGGCGCGGGGCCTTGCGCTTTATTGGCCATTTCAATGGTCTTTTGGCTGCGCACGTGTGTTGGGGCTATAACTGGCACTGCTGGATATTCAATGCGCCACAGCTAGTAATGGCTCGGGAAATCCATGAATACGCTTGGCGCACATCTGCTACTTTGCGCCACGACTGATGCACACGTGGCACATGCTCCCTCTCGGTGCCAGCGCTTGCGCTGCTGCTGCGCTGCCTTCTATGAATCAGGCCCATTATCTATTATAGTTACACTTTTTCCTGCGACACAGTTAAATGCCTTATTGGTATCACTGGGACAATCCCCATTTAGCATGGATTTTCCATACTGTTCAAAGAACTGTATACAGATTTTGCCCTGTCGATGGAAAGCAGATCTTTCCATCTACTGGTGATGAGCAGTTCTCTGCCACGGCATCAAGGTTGTGTAGTGTGATATTTGCGTTAAAAACTCCCATCAACCATAATGGCTGTGTCTCAGAATATCTCTTTAGCAGATTTCCTATAACTTTAATATTTGCTTTTGTTTCCACACAATTGGGCGGTTCATATATATTTACCACCAAAATCTTACATTTCTCATATGTAAGGAGTGCTGCCTGAATGAATAAAGTACTTTCCTTTAACTATTTTAATTACCAAGGAGCTTTCACCGTCATAAGCAGGCCACTGTTTGGACGGCCTCGTGGCCCTTTTTTATGGCGATCTGATGTACTGTCAGACGGCCATCAAATTCAATTTTTTCCATGAGCCATGTCTCCTGCAGGGCTATTAACAAAAATATGTCCATATTAGCAGCTGGTCCCACTTCTCCAAATATATGCTTATAACCTCATGTATTCCAAGAGAGAACCAAATTTTCAACATCGAGGCTGCAAGGTGAAACGGCTATTGAACGCAGAGGTCAGCCATTGCCAATAGCCATCTACTACGTCTCCCTCTTTCGCACCCAACACTGATATTTAAGTAGGTTCCGAGGGAGTAGCAGAGGTCCTAATATTACTTGCATTCTGTGTGCATGTATCTTTATCACCAGTTGGTATCTGACTATTTTTACTCAGGTTCCCATCAAGAACAATAGGAACTTTTGTATTAGCTGATGTTAATGCCTGAGGTTTATTTTAAGGTATCATTACCACTCCAGATATGTAACCAGGTCTAAACAAATCATCCTCAAAACCTAGTACAAAATCAAGAGTAGATGAGAGACTGAACCAAATGTTATTAGTAACCCGGCGAGAGACAATCTGAATGCAACAAGCATTCTGATTGGCTCGCGCAGGGTCCCTACCCAGCCGGGAATCCCTCTGTCGGGATTCCACGGCCTTTGTCTTTGGCGGGGGGCATGGCAACCCCTCAGCCAAGGAGGAGGCTGGAAGCGGGGCCATCCCCGCTCCGAGGCTTCCCGCGGCTGAGAGGCTGCCTTTGCCCCCCACCGGGGACTCAGGTAAGTCTTTTTTTTTTTTAATTCCCTTCCCTCCCTCCCACCCGCCCCCCCAACTTACCTTCTTGGTCCTGCGTCCCCGGCGGGAGACGAGGGAAGCCTCCAGCCGTGTGGAGACTCAGAGCGGGGCCATCCCCGCTCTGCGCCTCCACATGGCTGGGAGCTTTCCTCGTCCCCCGCCGGGGACGCAGGTATGTTTTTTTTTCTTTTTTTTTTTCCCTCTTCCCCCCGTCCCACTCCCACCCTCCCAACCCCACATACCTTCTTTTTGATCCTTTTTCGGGAGCGGACGCGCTGGGAACACTTGTGTTCCCACCGCGTCCGCTCCCGATGGCTGCCATGGAAAGGGAAAACAGACTCCGTTTTCCCTTTACATGGCGGTGGCCATTTTCTTTTTCTTTTTTTTTTCTCCCGAAACGCTGCAGCGCCCGAAAAGCTGCTGCGTTTCGGGACAAAAAAAAAACTTTTAGTGCCCCGGTCACGCAATTTTTGCGGGCCGGGGTACTAATAGCAATAGAACCCGCGCGTCGGAGGCATTACCGACTCTGGTAATGCCCCCGACGCTCGGGTTCTATTGCTTAAATTATATATTCCTTTGTGGTCTCTACCTGATCCACAATTCTAATATCATCCGAACATATACCACGAAGAGGAACAATCATGTGGAATATACACAAGACAGCCTCTCGGTTCAACGGGGGAATTTCATGGGTGTTAGAAACTGCCTTCAGTTGTAATGCTTTATGGAGTTTGGCTAAGTTCATCACCGGCTCAATTTGTTTGGCATTAGGCTCACACAACAGCACTATTTTTGGTGCCCACATTTCATCTAAACTAGTCTGAATGTTAGAACGAGGTCGCTGTGTATTTATTACATTATTTGGAGCAAGCGCTAACTCCTCACACATAGTTATTATTTTTCACTACTCCCAACTTTCTATTGGTGTCTTCTGTAGCTTTATCAATAATCACCCCATTTGATGCGGTTGCGGTGCTCAGACAGCCAACACTACTAATTGTTGAGGATTGTTTTGGAATTCCAAGAATAGGCTCAGGCTCCGTTTCCAGAATCAGTGCTAGTTTAACCTCAAAATAGCGGTGATTCTTTTGACTTACTCCATAAATTAATTGATGGGTGTATTGCTTTTTTGGGTACATAAAGGAATGTGATACAACCCTAGGTTTCCCCTTTTACCAGTTTTTAGTAAAGTTTTTCCACCTTTTTTTTTGGGATTCAGTCATCTGTGGAGACAGAGTGATAATGTCTAGAGATTTAACTTCATCCTCATTAGATGGTTTTTGGGTGCATATTTCAGTAACTGCGCCTACTTCCCTAAGTGCTTTATGGGTTCGGTTTATGCTTTTCAGCAGCAGCACAGACTGAACATCTATTTTCTTTTCTAGTCTTTCGCACTTTGCAACCAGCATGGTTAACAAGTTATCCAAAGCCCAGAAATATCATTGGATGTCATGCTGTTCACACTATCCTCTGGGAGGTCAGCATTGGCCTTATCACAGGGCGGGTCATGCCTGGTACATATTATTGGTATACTAATGTCCACTCCATACCCATCTCTTGGAAGTGCCACTGCTCCTATCAATGGAGCAAGAGAGTTAAGCGATTTACTTTCTTCAAAAAAACATTGCAGGTTCAACATGCATTAAACATAGCGTAGATGTAATTTCTTTCTCATCACCCATATATTCAACATCTGACGCATCCATTTCCATATCAATACTCGTTGATGCATTTAATTAAATTAAATCATTTAACTGTGGTGTCTTATGCACAAGTATGGTGCTATGACCCAGATCACTTTTCCTACCAACTTTTTCTCATGAAGATTGCTCATAACACGAGGCAACACCTTCACATTTTCTTCTGGTTTGTACTCCGTTATCTCATCATGTTGCATTCAATCTTGGCTATCAAAACTGCATCTTTCAGCCGATCGAGTCAGGGTGCGGGTTATGACTGCATCTAAACGTTCTGTTCCTAAGCAACTCAAAGATTTACTAAGTTTGTTAGCAATTTCTCTCTGCCGCAGGATCTATACTGGCAGTCTTGGGAAAGTAATATGTTCACTTTTTACTTTTAGCAGCCATATCATTTTTACTTATTATTTTGGGAGTGAAGATCCTACGGCATCTCGGTATTGCTAACGGCATGTTTTGTTGTACTTCCTCTACGGTGTTGAGATTAGTCATCTCATTAATGAGCACCATTTACCCTGGCTATTAAGGTAAACAGCACTTATAGGGCGTCATTACGACCCTGTACGGGACCGGCCCCCTTCATTCCGTCAGGCTGAATACGAGGTTCCCTTTGCGGGACCCGGATCAGACGTCTGGTAAAACCAGACGTCTTTTCCGGGTCCCGCGAGGGGAAGAGGGAGGTAACAATGGGACACTTGTAATGTGCCCGTTGTTACCTCCCTCCCCATTCCCATTGAGCCCTATGGGTGCTCAAATGGGAATGGGGAATAGTTCCAGCAAGGAGGATTTACCGGGTCCTCCTATATCGGAATGACCCGGTAAGTCCCCATTGCAGGAACCCGGTAATGGAGCCCGGTTTGGAGGCAGCCATGGTGCTAATAGCACCATGGCTGCCTCCAAACTCGTAATGAGGCCCATAGACTCTAAAAAGACCAAAAAGCACTTTGCCTCAGCCAAATACGAGATTGTCCAAAGGTAATGACACTGCAGACCAGTGTAGGTCACACCTTCCCTACTTTCTGGCAAGTATTCAAGAAGGAGTCAGAGGTGTTTGCTTAGCCGACACTTATAACGCATGAATCACAGTCTAAACTCCAGTACCTTCGATTAGTGAGAGTTTCTCCAGCTGTTGTTCCGGCTGCACTCACAGCATATACACATGCATAAATAGGTCACATGCAGATAGCGGATTTATTTCCACTTTGCCACAGCACTTTGTAATGCATTTAACAATCTTAATCCAATCTTAGTCCATTCAACCTGATACCACAATACCAATCTCAATCGAGTAGCAATAATACACTTACTAGTTTGATTAGGGCTGTGTTGTTATACCGCACCAAATACTGAACACACTATAGTTTTATGGTCATGCGTTCTGTAAGTGCTATTTCTTATGGTTTCTAATAAACATTGTTGCATCAAGCAGCCTAAACAGCTTAACAGCGACTTCTTGAGACTTGCTTGGAGCATGCGCGAAGGAGTGCGCGGCCAGCCCTTATGTTGTCTACTGGGTAGGGGGGGCGGTGCTTCTCCTAAAATGAAGTATATAGGTATATTAGGGTATATTATATATATAAAACCGCAATATATGGTATGATCTACTTCAAAGTAGTCCAGCAGTATATATTAGCCATACCAGGCTAATTAGAAAAGGCAGTCCTCCAACTTGTTCTAATCACAGGTCAGCGTTTCCTCCGTGTAACAGCATTTTCTTGGGACTTGCTTGGAGCGCGTGCAGCCATCCTTTATGTTGTCTTCTGGGTAGGGGCGGGGCTTCTCCAGGCTAATTAGAAAAGGTAGTCCTCCAGCGTGTTCCAATCACAGGTCAGCGTTTCCTCAACGTAACAGTGACTTCTTGCGACTTGCTTGAAAGGCGTTTCAGAAGTGCACATAGACGAATCAGTGAGACAGAAGACATGCTACATAATGTGTTCGCACATCACGTCTGCAACAGCAGACGCACTAGCATGCTGTGTACAATGTTCCTACTGAAAAACCGATACTCAGTGGCCACCATCTCCCGCGGGTTTGACGTTTTACATAAACACAGCAAAGGTGACACAAAATAAAGTTGCCATTAGAAAATTTAGAAACCCAAAGTGAAAGCGTGGCAGAAAATCTAAGATGTAACTCTCTCTGTGATATAGAGAAATGTAAGAAGTTACCCAATAATGCAGCATGGACAGGGGCGAATACTTAGCCCCCAGAATTCATACAAGTGCAGACGATGACGTTTTAACAAATTCATGCCGGCCAATGGATCTCTTCAGTAAGGCCATCATCATGTGTTAATAATCTGTGGAAACAGATTTGTTCAGGTTTAAATAGCCTGCTTGAAATGGACAAAATATGTAAGTCTGGTGTAAGCCTTTCAATGACTGTGCAATGTATGTGATCCTCTTTCTGCTGGGATTCCATATAATGGTTGGCCAGCACACATTTTAATCTATGATCACCGATCCGAACACCAACCAGTCTATTACTCAAGAATTGGCTGCATGGGAGATTGTCGCTTAGTGCTTGAGGATAGGTGCTTGAATACATCAACATTGAGTTGCGGTCTGTCACTTTCCGATACAGGTTCGTATATAGACATCGATCATGGTGTGTAATGATGTATCCAAAAATTGAATTTCATCCTTATTGCCATTCACAGTGAATTGGAGGTTACTATTGTATAAATTCAGCCATATCTCAAACTCTAATAGTGAAGTGTCACTACCACTCCAAATAAAGAACACATTGTCTATATAATGACTCCAATACTGAAGATGTCTTTGTAAGGGATTATTTACATGTATGTGCTTTCAAAGTTGGTCATATAAATGTTTGCCAAACTAGGGGCAAATGATGCCCCCATTGCGGTCCCCTTGATCTGGGCATAGACCTGGGGTCCAAACATGAAAATGTGTGGCAAAGGGCTATTTCCAATATCTTAATAAGGAGTTCTGAGGGGACTTCATGTGGAAGTGACCATTCAGAAACCTACAGAAAATCACATTCAATATTTTCCTTTGGTGGATATTCAAACATAAGGCAAACATATCACAGGTGACCAACGTGTTGATGTTTTTGTTGTATAGAAGGCCTTCCACTCTCTGAATCATGTCCATAGTGCCTCTTACAAAAGCCTCAGTGTTAGTGGCTATGGGTTGTAGGAAATAGTCAAGGTCAGCCATATAAATGTTTGCCAAACAAGGAGCAAATGATGCCCCCATTGTGGTCCCCTTGATCTGGGCACCTACCTGGGTCCAAACATGAAAGTTTTGTGGCATTTTGAGGGCTTTTCCCAACATCTTAATAAGGAGTTCTGAGGGGACTTCATGTGGAAGTGACCATTCAGAAACTCTACAGAAAATCACATTCGAGATTTCGCTTTGGTGGATATTCATCATCATTATCAGTAAAGTTTATTCGGATAATAAAATCCATAAAACAATTTACAAACATCTATGCAAAAATATTACAGTATTGATCATACCAATTAAAAACAAACAATTGTAAACCATTGTAAAAACATTTTCCTACAAACAATATATTAAACACATAAAAATAAGAGAGTAAAAGTGCATGTCGAGTTTCATATTTCAAACAGTTTCTTCCGAGATTTTCTTAAAAATTCTAGGCAGCCCGAAGCCACTGGGATAATACAAAATATAAGAGATCTTCTTCTGGCCAGTTACACCACGGGAAAGCTATGGACTGTTCCATGTTCGACCAGTTCTTCATTCTCGACCTGAGCCATAGACATTTGAAATGTGCCCTGGTCAGTGCTCAACGATTAGTGGGCTTATGGCTATGCATACGATATGGCCAAATGCCCTGTAGGCCAGAGATGAGCATGTGTTTTCTATTGGATTCCACATAAAGCCCAACTGTTTCTCTGTTAGACGCCATTATTAATTGATGCTGTTGCTTGTATTTGTTTACCATAGACAGAGATAACAGGGCACAAGGGCATTGTAAACTTTGAGCATTCAGTTGTAGTGTACACTAATAGATATGGGATAGCCAGGGTATTTTGCGCCTTGCTAAACTGGTGGTCAGAGATTTAATAAACATGTGTGTTAGGGCAGCCTTAGGGTTTGACCACACTGCCAACCAATGAACCAGAGGAGCCATTTACCACTCGTCCCCTATACGGGGGATTCCAAGTTCAGTATGTACAGAAAAATTGGGTGCAGAATTGGGAAGACCAAGCTGTTTTTTTAGAAAGATGTTTCTTAGTGTTTCAATTGGAGTGACTTTTTCCCTGCCCCACAGAGCTTCCCAATGGTTAGTTGCAGCCTCCGTTTGGGGTCTATAGACCTCCAGTACCAGCTTTATCGGCTGCCCTGAGCTTATGTTCTGGAAACGGGACAGGCCCCCAAGTGCCTGCCTCATCTTTAAGCACTGCTTCTCTATATGGGAAGTCCCCCGCCATTTTTCAGTAAAAGTTGCTCCAGGATACTAAAATTTGTCAACCCTGGAAATATGTTCACCACAGCTCCACATGTTGCATAGTTTTAGCAGTCTATCACCTCCTTTTGAGCATGCCATTCCTGCAGATTTTTTACAGTTCATGGCAAGCTTAAGGTTTGCCATAAACCAAGTGTGGGCGTCTATTAGATGTTGTAGTGCCATGGTGGTGCGCGCGATCAGATCTGTGTCGTCTGCATAGGCCAACACTGAAAGCAGAAATCCACCCAGCCTAGGATAGTCAGCATTAGATTCCAGGAATGCCCTCTAAAGACCATTAATATAGAGAGCAAATAGCACTAGAGCTACCATGCACCCCTGGCGCACTCCCGAGGCCACTTAAAAAAACAGTGCATTGTCCCTGGTCGTCAAATCTCACACAGGCAGAGGTGCTCTCGTGGACAATCTGCAGCACTTTCACCAACTCCTCTGGGAAACCCATGGACCTGAGCACTCTCTACAGCAGCCCTCCATCAACTTTAGCTAATGCTGTGCTCAGGTTCATGAACACCAAGTAGAGTGGTTGACCCCTCACAAAAACAGAGCACGCTCCTGCCAGGTGCAGGTTAAGGGGTTGATCACGGCTCCCCAATCCTGGTCGAAGGCAATACTGAATATTTGCCAAAACCTTATTGTCAGTGATCCACTGTTCCAGGTGTTCCAGAACTGCGCGACCAAAGATCTTAAAAGAGGTGTCTAGTGGAGAGGTTGGCCTATAAAACAGTGGGCTGCCTGAGTCACCCTTTTTAAAAATAGGGTAGATTATGGCTTTACTCCAAGACTGTGGGTATTCACCAAGTTAGAGGTAAGCATTAAAACAATTGGTTAATAGAGGGGCCCCAAGTCTGGTTCCTCCTTAAATAGCTCTGCTGGAATTGCATTCGGGCCTGGCACCTGGTTATGCAATTGTTTATTAACTGCTATTTGGACTTCTTTGACAGGTAAAGAGTAGTGCCCTGTGACCCATGCTGTTTATTGGAAGCTGGTGCTTTATAGAGCGACTGAAAATGATCAAACCAGGCCTTCGCACTCACATTGTTTTCTCTGTGGGTTGTGGCTCTTTTATGAACCGGGCCATCCGCTAAAAACTCCCAAAATGTGTTGGAGTCCCCCGCAGCAATGGCCTGGAGGAGTTCATCCGATGCCTCGAGGAAGCTTTTCCTATTGAACAGAGCAGTTTTATACTGTGCTTGTGCCCTGATTATCTCTGCTTTAGTGCTAAGCCTATCTCTCAGTAGCCCCTTCAGGTTGTTCTGTGCTGCCCGACAGGGTTCATAAAACCAGCTTTCATCCCGTTGCCCACTTTGGCATTATAATCCCCACCCAGTATCACAATCGAGTTTTGACTCCCTGATGATATCCAATCAGATTGAAAGAGGTCCTTCAATACCCCTGGCTACCCCTTATTAAGGGCGTGAGGACTATTATAAAAATTCACCAGGATCAATTCATGTCCATGCTTGGGCGAAGCTCTGATGCACTGCAGTGTCACATTTTTACTTTGCCTTATTGTCAGTTTGTAATTTAATGAGACACACACACACACACAGGTGACCAACATGTCCATGTCCATAGTGTCTCTTACATAAGCCTCAGTGTTAGTGGCTATGGGCTGTAGGAAATAGTCAAGGCATTTTCCTATGGGTTCAAGAATGGGAGCCACACAGAGACATGATTGTGTGCACGGAAGGATCCAAAGGGTTCTTTTGGAACTTGGGGACTGCATAGAAAACTGGGTTCATCATGTCTCGTGGTGACATAAACAAAGCTTCTTCTTCAGATACAAACCCGGAATCTATTTCCTCATTTACATAGTTCTTGTAACATGTCCATTAGATAATTACAATCTTGACTCTAATCACCCTTCTGTCCTCACTATCTTCGATCTATCCTCTGCTTTTGACATGGTCAACCATGCCATCCTGATCAATCGCCTCTGCAACAACCTTGGTATTACTGATCAGGCCCTGGCCTCGTTGACCTCTTTTCTCACCGACCGACCCTCTCAGGTCCAACTGGGGTCTTTCCTCTGTTCTATCCCTCTCTCTACTTTTGGTGTTCCCTAGGGGTCTAACCTCTCTCCCTGGCTCGTCAATCACTAACTGGCACCTCTTGCCCACCGCATCACTACATTCTGCTCCAACTTTCAATGTTATTTCAATGTTATGCAGATCACCTCAGCCACCTCTGCTTCTTCTCTCATACCAGACTGTCTGGCCACAATTCAGGAATGGTGTGCTGCCAATGATCTCTGCCTTAATGCCAGTAAGACAGAGATCCTCCTCATTGGGACACCCGCTCCGTCCTTTACTCTCTTTCTCTGGCTGCCCACTCTGGGCCCTCAACCTTCTCCTTCCTGTGAGGCTAAGAACCTTGGTGTCATCTTCAACTCCACCCTCTCCTTCTCTCCTCACATCTCTGACGACTCTAAGAAGTCAAACTACCAGCTGCACTATTCTCCCTTTTCTCACTTTCCCCCAGAAGTTCACTGTCTCCAGAGCTCTGGTCCTCTCTAGGCTGGACTATTGCAACAGCCTCTTTCTAAATCTTGCTGTCTGTATTCTTCGACCTTTACAACTTATGTAGAAAAGCACTGTATCTGCAACCCTACAGTCCCTTCTCTATGCACTTATGAGCCACACCTGGGTTGCACTTGTGAGTTAACTGCACTTCCACCTTCCCCTCCCCCCTGGCAACTCTCTGCTTCCATATTCCCCGCACTTGTGCGATCTGAATGACACAAGGCCTAGTAAAATCATTATTTTGTCCTCCCTTTGTTTCCCCCCTCCTTGTCATGTTGCGCCTAGAAACACTTGTGTAGAGGCACATTATAAATGCCACATCATATGATATCATATCATTAGTAAGATCATGAAAGATTCTAGTGTAGTGAGATTTGTCAGCGGGTTACATGGTTATACCCTTGTTCTGTAATTGGCTAAGTGCTTCTTTTATAAATTAGAGATATTGGAGCTTGTACTGGAGGGCCTGGACAGAGCAATGTGCAGATCCATATGAGCCATCCTCTCAAAAGCTAATACCTCCAGTGGCAAATGTCATGCGGCTGGTGGTTTATGGACAGGGAGTTCCTTGCAGGAATGGGATTCCTGTCCCGAAGAGGGGAGTCACTCCCAGTGAGGTCCCACTTTCCAGACCCCTATGGAGTGGTCTTTCAGAGTGGGCTCACCTCCATAGCCTCATAGGGGGTGTTTCCGCTCTAGGGAGAAGGGACAAATTGGGCCTTCTGCCGAAATCGCGTCCGGGTCCTCAGAATGAGGAATTACTGGGCCATTCCGAGTTCGGAAGGCCCGGTAATTCCTCCCTCCAAGGACCCGGACCCGGTCCTTCCCCATTCCCATTTCAGCCCCCATAGGGCTGAATGGGAATGGGAGACGGAGTAAACAACGGGCCATTACGAGTTCGCCCGTTGTTTGCTCCCTCTTCCCCTCGCGGGATCCAGTAAGCACGCCTGGTTTGACCAGGTGTTGCTTCCTGGGTCCCGCGAGGGGACCTCGTAATGAGGCGGTACGGGGTAAACGGCACTGTTTACCCCATACCGCCAGGGTCGTAATGAGGCCCATAGTCCCAATTCATCACATAACCCAAACCCACTAACATTGCAAGCTTGCAAGTGGAGGTAAAACAGGCTGTAATTCTGGTAGTGATAGTTTGCAGTATTGCCACATGCAGTAATACTACCACCCCAGTGGAATCTGATGAGACTCCAAACCTAGGGAGTGACCCTAACTCTGATTCAGGCATGCACCAATATTAACTATCTGTGGTTATGGTAATGAGGTTTGCCAGTCATGTTCCAAGAGCCTCCCCGTTGCTTGACCTCCTACAAAACTCAATAGAAATAGTGAGGGCTAACTGGGTAACTTGCCGTTCACTGCCCTTACCCAACCCAAAGCCTTTCATATGCAGACTAATGCCTTACACAGTGAAGGAAACTATCCCTAAAGGTGCATGGGAGAAACAGGACCAAAGCTGGATCATGGAAAATTCCAGGATTTCATATTTTCAGGGTTACAGCAAAGATGCGGTGGACAGGAGACTGAAATGTACTGAACCAAAACAGTCTGTCCAAGCCAAAAACCTGCAATACTTCATGTCATACCCTCGTACATGTAGTAGTAGAAGCATGATCAGGAAAGCATGCACTCATGAATCATGCACTGATCATGCACTGATCAAGTGTGCACATTAATGAAAGAACAAAGACAAACAAAGAATAACCTAACCACATTGATATCTGGTACACTAAACATCACATTAACCACAGAAATGCTGCAGCACTTATGAAATATTAGAGGATAGATATAGCCCTGGCAGGCTTATTATAGACTTGGTTTATAGACAACCTACTGACCACCAGGTCAGGACCCTCAATTCTTGTCAAAACGGTCAGATCCCCCAATGACCGTAGAGCCTGATGTTGATGCTTCCGGGACATCAAACTTAGAATGGATTGCCCTCAATGAAAACAAAACATCAGTGATCTTGATGCAGCCTGTTAATAATATTTGTTTCCCAATTAAACCCGTAAACATGTCTCTTTGAATTGGCTTGATCAGCACTTGTAAATAAACCGGAATCTCACTTAATAAATACTAACAAAGGTTACAAAGAAAGAAACAAGAAAATAAACATGGAATTCATGAAAAATGAGGAAAGGCAAAGTTTAGATGAAACTTTCAAAACCGCTGACAAGAGTCCTTCTGGTAGCAATTACCCATATGGCCTTGTGCTTAATCCCTACTGAGGATGTGCAAACCGCAGACACATCCCTCCCACTCTAGCTGAATAGCTACAGCATGTTGCAAATCTAGAAACATGTTCAAAATAGATGACCAAATGAGTAGCCCCGATACAACAAATAATTACCTCCCCGACATCATTAACTGGTTAAACAATTACCTCAGCCTTCACCAGGATGATATTAAATGACAAGCGACATTTAATGACATTGAATCTTTTGCTCTACACCTACTCAGAATCCCCTCCCTCTCAAATGGTAACTATAGCTGTGCTAATAAAAGTCATCAGAATACAAAAGCATTCACCAAACGTGCTAATCTTGCCCTGCAATTTGTATTCAAATAACTGGTAGCTTTACGGACCCAACCACTGGCACACTTCTGCAATGCATCACAAAACTAAAAGGCGAGGTACCTCTCACCCTAATAATGGACGCCATAAAAGCACCGCCATAACTATCCCCGACAAATTGTTAACACACTTATAACATTCCATTTGCAGCCACGCATGTAGAGAAAATAACTTCTAGCCCACTTCAGGAATGCAGCAAACACTGCAACTTGCTCGGGGAAAACCTGTCAAAAATATTTCCTACCAAGGTCAAAACACCTGATGGCCATTGACGAGAGCTCCTTTCAAACTATCTTCAAGACAAACAACCTACATAACAAATGTAGACTTCAAAGCTGCCCCAGGTAGCCCATCTACATTTCTGCAGGGATGTAGATCACCACATTTTAGCCCAGTCCATAAAATGCCCTGAGGGTGTCTTGGGCCTTTGACTCTCCAGCCTAATTCCAGGAGCAGAAGGGTAGTGAGTGTTTCTTTCAGTAAAGCTAATACACTTAAACAAAAGGAGTTCTCACCTGATCCCACATTTTGTAATGCCCATTGTTTTGCCCCATAGAAGGACGTTGAACGGGATTCCATTATATATAAATAGTTTGTCCGCCATGGAGGTGGACAAATCTCAGTGCCATTGAAGCTTTCCTTCTCCTGGTTAAACTGTGTTTTCCTAGCTGGGCCTCTCACGAACCATTCTCCTAGGGCCAAATCCCCAAATAATTGAAACGGGGACTCTTTCAAATTTGTTCTGAGCAACATAAAGGCTGGTCTTAATCTGACACGAATAGCGGCAGGTCATGCATTTGGTTTTGATAAATTAATCTGGCCAGCATTTTCTTGGCAAAGCTCCCCAAATCCAGTCAGTTGTTTCTGTAGGACCGAGGGGGGTTTTGGCAGAAGAGCTGCATCGTCTGTAGCCCTTCCTCTCTCTGGACAGCTTGAGATCCACCGTTCAAGCACTGGTCCTATCCCACCTGGATGGGGGCAAAACCCTCCCAGATGGCCTCCTGTGAACCTCCCCTGTGCCCCTGAGAAGTGTCGCACACGCGGCCGCATGCCTCATCAAGTGTCTACGCAGAAACGACAATATCACCCCGGCCCTCATCGACCTTCACTGGCTCCCCCTGTATGCACAAATCACCTTCACGTATTACTGCATTATCAATTAGGCAGTTGCCCTCAAGTCACCCAGCTACCTCCCGGAGAAACTCAGCATCTCCGGTGGACAGTGCACCACCATAAGCCAGTGTAAAAGTAAAAGGAAATATTGAGGCTGAGTACCCCAAAAGGAAATTCACCAAACACGGGCTTATAAAGATTCACAGATCTTTATTCTATTACTGTACAGTTACAAAGAAACAAAGTCAGATCTGATACAGATAGCTATCTGGCCCTCAGTACATTACAACGAATACCAGCCCTTTCGGTGTGAGAAGTGAGAGGTACTGGACGTCTAAACCGTTGTGCATTTATACATTTTTGATAATAATGTCCATCCCAATAATGTCCATCCCCTCTGCAAGTTAATAATCCATGGTCTAGAATTTGTGCCGAGTTCACTTATGGCCTGTCCAACAATATGCACATGGATCATCCTCGGCTCACATGTAGACAGGTCACAATGGCAACAGTGTATTCTTAGGTTTAACAATAAGCCTTAGTACATGTCCTTTACAATGCAATTCAGCCAGTGTCCACGTTCAGTATTTGTTCAACAGTGTGGTCGATGTATGTCCGTGGATCAGACTTATTGGTGTAGACAATCCTCAGTCTACAAGTCAGGCATGGGACAATGTCTCTTTACTCAACCCAAACATTCAGCCAACGGACAGTTTGAACATTAACTTTGGTACAAGGTTCAGGACCGCTCAGTTACAAGCGGGAAACACTGTCCACCATTTTAGAACACAGAGTTACATTGGAATGGAAATCAAAATGGCGGATAGACCTAAAATGGTGGCGAAGTCGATAAAAAATCAGAACTTTGCAACGCGCTTTTCTTCGCAGAGCGACTGGGCTTATGCCAATATATACAATAACGGATGCACAATATGATATCCGGTTTAACACCAGGGCACGTGCAGACTTGAAACCCACTGCTAAAAAAGTGAAATGACCAGAAAACAAGCCTTTTCTGCCGACACCCCACGACTATAGAACCTCCTCCCTGTTGGCATCAGACTCACCCACACACTTCTACAATTCAGAAAATAACTCAAGATCAACCTCTTCAAGGATTCTCTCCTCCTCAACACCTAGCCATCACGTCACCCCTGTGCCACCTTACTCGCTACACGCCGCCCGCCCCTCTCCTCCCTGCCACCCGATACAGCTCTACCCCTGCTCCGGGCAACTCTGTATCCTACCCCCGCTGTTTATCTGTTCGGTTGTATATCTTTGTAAAGCGCTGCGTTGTGTATCTGTTTGGTTGGTTTATGGTCATATCACCTAAACCTTTGCACCTAATGCCATTCTAACAAAATGATTCCATCTAAAAAATCTCCATCTAATGTATTTTTATTCTTTTTTTGGGGGGGTCCCCCTGCCACAAACCCCTGTTTTTTACCCTTTAAAATACACCTGAACAAAAATTAACCCTTTACTCCCCAAAAACATGCATTAGATGGAATATTTTAAATTGTAATAATTCGATGGAATGGTATTAGATGGAATGGATTTAGATGAATTGATTAGATACCGTTTTGTTGTATACCTCTGTAAAGCACTCTGTTGCTTCTCGAAGCTAGGTCCGCGCTCAATAAATACAATAATATTAATTATGCGATAATAATAATAATAATAATCGCCATCATCATCATCATCTACAGACAAAGGAATATCAATTATATTTCCAGCAAGCCTTGGTGCATCAGCCTCCAGTTTGGACTGTCCGAAAGTGAAGTGGTTGCTATGTAATTTGTGAAGGGTCCATGCCGGAACACTGTACTGATGCACAGCCCTTTCCAAAGACCATAGCTCCATCACCTCCTCAAATCCCCAGCATACTGTAATATAATTGACATGATGTAGTCTCTACGGAGCACAGCGATACCGGAGGAACAGGCAGACATCTCAAAGTGTCAGGCAAAAGTGCTATTGGGACACGATCGATCAAATGCAGGGTTTTAATCAGTTATTAAAATATACAGGGCCTCATTACAAGTTTGGTGGTATTCCAGCTGTAAATCCACTGGAATAACAGAGTTAACATTACAGCCTCTTGGTCCGGAATCCATAGTACTCCATGAGGATTTGGGTGGAATTACTGCTTGCAGTAATTCTGCTGATTTGTGGGCGGTAAGGCAACGGATTTACCTCCAGCCTTTTGCTGGAGGACAATACTCCATCTCACTGCCAAAACAATAGCACGGCGGTGCGGTAAAACGGCAGTAACGGAAATACTGCCATTTTTTACCTCACCGCTGTACTTATAATGAGGCCCACAGTGCTTTTGTAATATAGGTCTGTAAAATGGCAATAATATAATGCGTGGTCCTCCGTGCCCACCCCACGCTGGCATCCTGTCTGCAAATGGGTAAATATGTGCCCTCAATGATCCAATTCTGCTGGCAGTTTGTGAAACTGCCCCATAGAGGTTTTTTAGCCTGCCTACAATGGGCATTGGATGGTAATTCCCTGGGTCAGACCTGGCACCTTTTTTTGTAAAAAGGACAGCTTATGCCCACAGTCAAGAGTGTGGGTTATCGTTACATGTTGTGACCACATTAAATAAAACAATCAATAGTGTATCCATAATATAGGTTAATTGTTCAATAGAGCCATGGTCAACTGATAAAATCCAGGAGCCTTCTCAGCCTCTGATATCTCCCAAATGCTCACTATGACTAGGGTATCAGTATTGATCCTCTGACTACCCCCCCCCCCCCTACTGTAACATTGGCAGGTGCATACAAGCTAGAGGCATGAGAATGCCAGGCTACAGCAATAGCCAGAATGTCTAAGGCAGTGGGTTTATCCACTGCACCCTGATTGTTGGCGTCTTCAGCAACTGCCATCTCAGTTCTAAGATAGTTTCTCAACAGGAATTCTGCCAAAAAACTCATCGATTTTAATTTTATTTTTATTTGGGAGGTTATTTTAGGGGGGTCCTCATTAAACTCCCTTTTCCCTACACTAATCCCCCTACCCCAGGCCTCTCCCCACCCGTTTAACCCATTAGCCCCCCATATAACTTGCTGAGTTTGTATCTTCAGAATTCTGTTGAGTAAAGTACTTCGGAAGAATGCCGGTCGAAAAAATGACTGGGTACTGCCCTCTCTTCTTCTAGACCCATCTCTTCTTTTTTGGCGAGAGCTTTGCATTCTCTCTGTGGGCTAGGGATGAAAGCACTCTTGTCATCTCTGCTATGTAACAGGTTGGTTGCACAAGATTCAGCATGGAAGCATGACACGCCATTGTGGGGATGTCTCTTGGTGCTGCTGTGGAGTTTAAGGGACCCTTTGTGCCTTCAATTCTAATCTAGGAGCCCAGCATGCG
Organism: Ambystoma mexicanum; assembly: GCF_040938575.1. Lineage (NCBI taxonomy): Eukaryota > Metazoa > Chordata > Amphibia > Caudata > Ambystomatidae > Ambystoma > Ambystoma mexicanum. The sequence goes on along the minus strand of NC_090936.1, from coordinate 1,195,368,628 downwards.
TTCTACAGAAAGGATTAAGCTAGTAAAAATAGAAATAATCGTGATACTAAATATTGTAATGGCCCATACCTGCATTTCAACACAACCCTCACACGCGAACTGTGCAGCAATAAAGTGGCCAGAATCCTCCTACCCTTAAACCACACAAAATCATGACCCGAGTCCATGAAGCCCTCCAATAATTACTAAGAGAAGTAAGAATCAGACTCAACACCCTTTACACTATGCATTGAGGACTACTGGAAAGTGGGCCATCCTACCATGCCACTCCCATCGCCAAATGGACGCTATAGATAAAACATGACATCGTCAACCAACAACAGCTTGGTGTTGACACCCTACCAAAGAGAGCGGGTGGAACCCTAGCAGTGGCTGGAACAGAGATCTGCACCAATCACCCTGAAGAAGTCAACCAGGAACCCAGGGGCCTGAACTTCAGCAAGACATCGAAGGCATAGTTACTCACTCAATCCTTTGAGGCCAAGAGATCTTGCTGACTCGACAGTCATGTGATCTCACCAGCGATTCTGGACCGCTTCTCCAAATGCACTGCTTAGTACACACACCTTCTAACCTCATACTGTGCTGAGTCGCACATTGGAGTGCGTGGATGACAGACTCGCGCCATGCAATGATGCCAACTCCAGAATTGCTCCACGCTGTAGAGGGAAGGGTTAACAATTCCACTGATTCATTGATGGAATGTAGCCCACGGTATCACTGCTACTGCTGAGTAGGATTGTTTATCATAGGACAGTAAATTAATTCAAAATACAAGGGTAGGGATCTCGCTCAAATCTAGGAGAAAACGAAGTAGGCTTTAACAAGTAGCTTGGGTGCCTTCACCCTTAAAAAAAAAAAACAACTTAAAAGGTTTGCAACACAGAAAGGCCACACAATGACTGCATCCATGTGAGTGCTTCTTTCCCAGGAACTGCCAGGGGAAACTAAAAAGGGGGGGCGTTAGCAACAAACTGTCTTTCATACGGCTGCAGGGATGTGGGGGGGGCAATTCTATAACAGTGGCATTTTATGACTGCAACAGGTTTTAAACAACGCCACAAGAACAAGATACTATGGGCCTCATTACACGGTAGGCGGTGAGCCATGGCGCTATTAGCGCCATGGCTCATGCCGGTAAAATACCGGCACCGCCTTGGCGGAAAGGGGATTTACCGCCCCATTCCAAGGTTGGAGGGGCGGTAAATCCCCCTCCCGCCATTTCCCTTCCCCATTCCCATTTCTGCCCCATAGGGCTCTATGGGAATGGGGAAGGCGCTAATTACGGCACCGCAATTTTCCGGTACCGTAATTAACTCCGAGGTCCCTTAGCGGGTTGGATTTTAACACCTGCAAAAAGCAGGCGCTAAATCCCCCAACCCGCAAAGGGACCTCGTAGTAAGGCGGTAGGGATTTACCGGTACCGGTATTTTACAGGTACTGGTAAATCCCTACCGCCATCCGTGTAATGAGGCCCTATATGTCTAAAAAGGTTTCAGGCTGAATACCAAAAAGGTTGTATTTATTCGATCGATTTGGTGGGAAAGTGGCCCGTTAGGAGGGTTTACCCCCATGGACCCACGACACTACCACCAGACAAACTACAGCTACCAGAATACTTTGAGACCAAAATGAACACTAAATAGCAACACCTGAAAAGACTGCTTCTCTGATGATTGTGAGAGACATGAAAGCGCTTGGAGGAGAAGAACACAGTAAATTGCAGCAGGTATCTAAGCTGGGAAATAGAGTGCGCGCCTTATCTCTACTTTTTGACACCACCCACCCCTCGTGCATCTGCAGGATTTACTTTTAATCAGGGTTTATCCCCTCCTTTACCGCCACGCTCCTCACATCACACATACATGCACACAGACACATACATGCATACATAGATACATGGATTCCGATCAGATCGCTGAAACAGAAGACGTGACCGTATTTCTGTTCTTTGCCCCGGTTCTTTCAAAATCCACATTATATGGACTGGTCACATATTTTAGGAGGTGTGAAATTTTTCTTCAGGCACCTGTGCAAGAGAGGGTGCAATAGTAAACCTTCGGTAATCATGATTCCCCTACCTGACCAATGAGCTTCTGTTGTCTCGTTCCTGTCTGTCCTTCATGGGCGCTCTGAGGCACACGGGCATGTGGCGCGTAATAAATATTAAAATAAATAAATAAATGACAGGCTTGTGATGCTGTTCCCTACTTACCTGGCCAGGAAGAGGAAGAGAAAGAGAAGAAGAGATGAAAACAAGTGAGAGAGAAAGAAACAAAGAAAGAAAGAAGGAAAGAAAGAAAAAGAGAGAAAGAGAGAAAGGAGGAAGAGGAAGGGGAAGGGAAAGCGAAATTAAGATTAAGAAACATGAAGGGAAAGAAGAAAAGGAAACAAATAACCAAAATCAGATCAAGTGAAACAATGATTCTCGGAAGGGCGAGAAATAAGGTACAAACTGTCGGATCAGGTGATCACTACGCCACCTGCGTGTTCCATGACCGCGGAGCGCGGTGATCACATAGTTTGCTCGTACGGCATCGGCAAAGAATGATTTATCGATAAGGGATGCCCCCGACATTCACACACAAGCCCCCCCCTCTCTCCCTGGTTCACTTCTTCGATTTAGTGTCGGCTGCTGTCCTGCCCCATTTTGTGTCGTAGTCCTGACCCAACTCTGCTCTCACGGAAATGAAAGCGAAAGTCACATTTAAATCCATACGAGATGTCGCGCTTTCTATTCAACTCCCAATCCATCTAATGAAAGCGGGGGGCACCCCCGCAATCCCTGAACCCATTATACTGTTCAAGGTGATGAGGGAACACCCACGCGCCCCTTCTTTGGTATAATGTGATGGAATTTTCTTTACTTTCGAATGCGCAGTAATTGTGCTTTCGTCATTTCTTTCCATATTTTCAGCCTATACCACAGTCTAGTGGCCCCGATCTAAGGACCTCATCACGAGTTCGGCGGTAACCCTTAAAATCGGCAGTAACGCTATCAGCGCCGATTTTAAGGGTCCGTCAGATCACAAGTCCAAATACCGCCGGCGCCATTACAGCCTGCGCAAGTACAGCCGGCTGTACAAGCGTCGGCTGTAAAAGCACCAGTAACCATTCACGCTAAAACAATAGTAATCACGAGTCCAGCGTAGGCGCAATTAGCGCCAGAAAAGGGACGGATAATCCGCCGAAAATACCCCCTGCAAAAAGCTGGAGGTAACAGAACATAGGCCACAGCAATAAGGGCTCAGGTGAAACCAATGCAATTCAGAGGCTCTAAAGGACCCACCCATGCACAACACACCCTCCCCAACACCATTACACCAGCAGGAGCAGGAAGGAGACAGCAATGAGGGCCCAGGTGAAACCAATGCAATTCAGAGGCCTACAAAGGACCCACCCATGCACAACACACACTCCCCAACACCATTACACCAGCAGGAGCAGGGAGCAGACAGCAATAAGGGCCCAGGTGAAACCAATGCAAATCAGAGGCCTACAAAGGACCCACCCATGCACCACACACCCTCCCCAACACCATTACACCAGCAGGAGCAGGGAGGAGACAGCAATAAGGACCCATGTGGACCCACTGCAATTCAGAGGCCTACAAAGGACCCACCCATGCACAACACACCCTCCCCAACACCATTACACCAGCAGGAGCAGGGAGGAGACAGCAATGAGGGCCCAGGTGAAACCAATGCAATTCAGAGGCCTACAAAGGACCCACCCATGCACCACACACCCTCCCCAACACCATGCTGCCATTTGGAGCCGGGAGCCTTGATGTGGACTTCTACCTGCTGCGCCTGGAGCTACAGAGGCCTGCAAACCAGGCCAGGGCCCTGGGAGCGCAGGGAGTGGTGGGGGTGAGGAGAAGGAGGGGAGAGCAGCACCAGCAAGGCGGCCAGCCATCCCCAGGGTCAGGCCAACACCCTGGGCCCTGACTGATGGGCAGTTGGTGACGGAATATCGGCTGGACAGGGCAACCATCACCCAGTTGCTGGACACAATCCAGGCTTACATCGTCAGCCGCATAGCCACCAGCACAGCAGTACCCCCGCTTGTGAAGCTCGTGTCCGTGCTACAATTCCTCGGGACTGGCAGCTACCAACACACCATTGCCATGATGCATGGCATGGCCCAGTCCACATTCAGTGCCATGCTGGGACAGGTGCCTGATGCACTGTTGAATCATGTGAATGAGCACATTGCATTGCCAGCCACACAGGCACAGGTGCACCAGCTGAAGGGTCAATTCTATGCCATTCCCCAAGTCCCGAATGTAATAGCAGCCCTGGACTGCACACATGTGGCACTCGTACCACCCCAGGCACATGAGGCTGCCTACAGAAACCGTAAACAGCACCATTCCCTCAATGTGCAGATGACATGTGGTCCTGACCTCACCTTCAGCCACTGCTGTGCACGCTACCCAGGATCCACCCACGACTCCATGGTCCTGCGCAACAGTACCCTGCCAGCGTACATGGAAAGGCACCAAGGGCAAAACACATGGCTGCTGGGTGAGTAGAAATGTATACCATAATGCATGTCAATCCACAACTGATGGTTCTTGTCACGAAATCCATGATTCCCAATAGGCAGCACCATTACTGCAGCATTCACATTCAAGCAGCTTGCACGACAAACCTTGGACACGTCCAACACAGCAGAACACACCCATTCAGGATGTAAAAGACATGTGAAAGCACAGTGACATATGGAAGGCCCACCACCATAAAGCCTCCTGTGTGAGTAGCACTATGCCTCCCAACACTGACACAGTACAGACATCCCACCCTGCCCACCCGACAGTCATGTAAATGTAACCCATAAGTTGCCACATCCACAAATGCACCACACATGAGCAGACTGAGTAATGGCCATGCACATCCCACAAACACTGTCCCCAGAATGGCCAAGCAAATGCATGGAGAACAGTACAGAATAGTGATAACCAGCAAATGCAACTGCAGCCAAATGGAATGGCAATGACACATGAGGCAGCCACTTCTGTCATGCAGAAGTAGATGGAAGGGCCCCCTTACCCAGTGACAAGTGAATGAGTACTGTTACATCCTGAAACATAGGCGTACCAAGTTGAGAGTACCTCATTGATTCAATTGTGCTCGTAGAACAGAACACTCCACAATGTTGTTCACCTAATGACCTGTATGGCAAAATGACACTGATGACTGAGCTCCGTACACCCACTGGTCTTACCTTGTCCCCATACCAGCTTTCTCTCCCCTGCAGGTGATTCTGGATATCCCCAGTACACGTGGCTCATGACACCTGTGCGTCATCCACACACGGCAGCGGAGCGGGCATACAACCTTGCCCATGCTCGTACACGGATCTGCGTGGAGAGGGCATTTGGACTGCTGAAGGCACACTTCCGGTGCCTCGACCACAAGGGAGGGGCATTGATGTATGCACCAGAAAAAGTTGGCAAGATTGTACTGACATGTGCCATGCTGCACAACATCTGCTGTCGCAGAAATGTGCCACTGCCCCCTGATGCTCATGTGCAGCCACCTGAGGATGGTAGTGAGGGTGATGAAGTGCCAGAAGGTGTAGCACAAAGGGTTGGGCCGAGGGAGGGGAGGTTGGCCAGACAGGGATTGATTGATGTATTTTTCTAACACGGGTGATGGGTAAATTGAACAGATGTCACTTCAACATTAAATGGAATTTTTCAACAATCACTACTGTCCATGCTTTGTGATTTTTGAAACGTGATTTATTTTCAGTTCAACAAACCCCCGTCCCCCCAGTGAACACCCAGCACACAATCCCCCCTACCCCCAGTGAACACCCAGCACACCATCCCCCTACCCCCAGTGAACACCCAGCACACAATCCCGCCTCCCCCCAGTGAACTACCCACAACTGTGCAGATAGGTGCATGTGTCTTATCAGGGCACCAACAACGATGCCATGCACGACTAGGAGAGTCGTGGGCGCTTTCCTTTTCCGTGCCCCTCTGTTGTGCGTGACCTCAGGTGGCGCATAGACCGGCGCCTAGGAAATGGCTCAAGGGAACCCACTGTGGGTGTGGTTGATGTTGAAGGGACTGACCCAGTGGCCTGCATGTGCTGTCGGATGAGGTTGTTTTCCTCCCTTGTTTGCTCAGCAAATGCTGACACTGCCTCGCACAGCTCCCTCACTCTTTGTCCAAACCCTGTCAGAGCAGCGGTACATTTCTCTACAACTCTGCGTGTGCGCGCATTGTCACGCGCTATGTATTTGCATCCATGGTGTATAGATGCACTGACAGCCTTGATGTGCAGGCTCTGCACCTTGGCCATTGATTCTACCTTGGCCTGTTTGGCCTCAATCACATCGAGTCGGCCCATCACTGCTGCCCCTGTGACGAAGGGCACCCCTGGTGTGGCATGTGCCGGCCTGACACTTGTGCGCTGTCGGGGGGGGGGGACTGCATGGGGACACGGCGCCGGCTTGGATTGGGCTGCCAGGCTCTGAGTGCCAGTCTTCAGGGCTGCCATATGATGGCGTGTCCTCGTCCGGCTGTGGTGTGCGGACACAAGGCACATGCACAAGTGAGGTTTGTGCTTGCTGTGTACCTGGCCTTGGGGTTCCCTGTGGTGTGACCATCCCTTCTGCATCACTGCTTCCGAGTGAATGCTGTCCTCCTGCATGATGTGCATGTGGAGGTGTCACTCCCACGTCGGGCTCCGATCCACAGGTCAGTCCCTCTGCATCGGGGCTGTGTCTGGTGGCTTGGGGCGAGCTAGCGGTGGACTCCCTGCGGGCATGTGGGTGCTGCTGCAGTCTGGTAGGGCTGTGTTGTGGTGAAGTGGGGGGTGCCCTGGGTTGTCTCCCTTCCGTGCGGCCTCTTTGTGGGGTGGTGGTGCTGGTGGATGTTCGCTGCTGTAGGCTCTGTGTTGGTGTGGCCTCCTCCCCATCATCTTCGTCCCGTTGGGTTTGACGTGTGCCTGTGGGGTACATAGGGTGTGGTCTGAGTTCAATGCTGCCTACATTTGTGTAAGGCAGTTCATGCTAACAAGTAGGATTGAAGACAGTATCAATCACGCATTCAACTTGCATTCTGTTCAGTCGCCATGTGGTGCTTGGTGTGACTGAGTATGGAGTTACACTGCATGGGAATGTTTGAGTGACAAGATTGCATGCGTGGTTGGGGGGCACTGTGCTCAGGGTTTTGGGGGTGTATTCATGCACACTCAAACTCTATGTAGCTGTCCCATGGCTATGGATGTCTATCCCCTGCCCCTGACATTGATGCACTGCACGTGCAGGGTCGTCTAGGCAGCACTACGGTTCAATGGATGTAGGGCTCACTTATGGGTGTCTGCAGTTCCTCACACAAATTTCTTCACATTCATTCACTCAGGGTCTGCATGTGTGGTACATTCAGTTGCATGCATTCGGGGTGGGACTCACCTGCAGTTGGATCGATGACAGTGCCTGCCTCCGCTCCACCAGTTCCCTTGATGGTGCCAATATCAATCAGGGCACTCATCTTTTCCTCCCATGGTGTGAGTTCGGGTGGGGGTGGTGGTGGCCCTCCTCCAGTGCCCCTGCTTGCACTCCTGTGCTGTGAGAGGATGCCGCGGACTCGCACACGCAGGCCGTTGAGGCGCTTGCAGCAATCCTCCCCATCCTCGGGCACGCGCCCCACAGCAGTGACCCTTTGGCTGATGTTGCACCAAATCTGTGTTCTGCGCTGGCCACTGGTTTTGCACTGCTGCAAGCTCCTCATGATGTGTCTCGGCCTCCTCCACCAGTACAGCCAGCTCCTGGTCGCTGAATTTGGGCTTTCTCACCCTGTCCAGGGCAGTCCTGCCCCTAGTGCGCTCCTGTGACATGTTTTGGTGTTAGATGGCGTGGATGGCTTCCAGGGGCTGTGATATCCAACGGATTGTGATTTCCAAGATAGCCACTGCTTTCTTTCCCGTTCCGGTGGTGACGCATTTCCTGCGCGCTAATAGCGCACGCTCATGGCGCGCGCTATTAACGCGATATGGCAGTAGCGCACAGTGCGCTGGATTTAAGGGTTCAACCTGTTTCGCGCTATTTGCGCTAAAGCCATGGCCCGAGGCGCGTGCACGAAAACTTGTGATTTGGCAGATATCCGCCGGGGGCCTTGGCATTAGCTCTATTTACGTCCGACGGGAAAACCGCCGAACTCGTGATGAGGCCCTAAGTCTGTAGGGAAGCACTGTGTGCCTATTTCTAAAAAACATGTTTCCATCTTCCACTAACGATTGTGTGAACATCAGCAAATTAACTGCACTTGTACTGAAAAATGTACACTGGCTTAAGTAATCAGGCTAATCCATAGAGACTCTATTGCTTGACTTTGCCAGTTTCCCATCGAGAATGGGCCCAAAGGCATGGAACTGGGTACTTGGTAAATGTCCGAGTTAGGCCTCCGCCAGCTGAGTCCGCTGCCAGGCAAAGAGTATCAGGCTTTAAATCCCATTGTATCTGTAGTGCTTATATTCAGAAGGAAACCAAATTCACTGCACTGGAACATCCAGTTACCTGGCTGAAGTACAGTGGAAGGTATATTTCTATCACACACATTACGTGTTTTGCTGTGACTATATGTAATAGGTGTTTTTCATTTGTTCTTGGCTAATTGCTAATCATCTCCTGAATTGTTATATAGTTAATATCTTGGGAGAAAAATCACACAGATGTGATCTTCTGTGGGGAGTATCAAACCCAAAGCTCTTGGGGATATTTGCTTCCCAGGAAAGAGTTCTAACCTCTGGCTCACTAGCGCACTGACAATGATGTGCATGGCTATTCTTTTAAACCCAAGAAAGGAGAGAATGGGCCTCATTTCGAGTTAGGCGGTAAGCCTGTCAGTGATACCGGCAGCTTGCTGCCAGACTCGAAAAAAATTACTGGCACCTGACTTCCCGGTAACGCTGGGGTATTACAACACCGGCGGCCGGGAAGTCAGGCACCGGTAATTTTGTAAGTCCCCATTCCCGACTCCACGGGAATGGGGACCATGGAAGCATCGGCACAGTTAAGAATGCTGCCGGTGCTTCCATGAAACTCTGCGGGCAGGTGCTGTTTCGCCCACCAGGTCTGACACTGGCGGGCGGACGGTACCTTCCCGCAGACTCGTACTGTTCCGGTCTGGAAACACTGGTGCCGGTACGCCTACCAGCACCAGTGTTTCCGGACCGGCACAGTTGTAATGAGGCCCAATGTGTGCTTTGTAGACATGAAATGAATGGGCCCGTGCCTTGACCCCAAATTATTGACACAGACACACCTAGTGGCAAAACGATAACTGTCTGGTATGGTTAAACCAGCTGTACATGTGGGATATTTTTGGGGCCAAAACAGAGGCAAGATGTGCTGATGAAATGGCCGATTCATGCAATAAAAAAGTGTGATATAGACAAATGTCTCCCTTCAGTGCAGTGCATTCCATGGTAAGAGCTGGTGACATCATAGGACGGGGTGTTGGCATCCCAGTTCATTCTGCCATGTCTACATACGAAGCTATAATGTGGGGTGCTGCTGCTGGCTCCATTATTGCACAGGGAATACAGTGGCCACCCTGATTTTGTAAGAGATCCGTGAGGCCAGTAATGATGGGATGAGGGTAATAGTTCTTGCCAACCTAATTGCCCCCTCCTAAAACCAATCTTGGAAATTTTAGAATAGAAGGCAATGGGCTGTGCCAAGATCCCTGAGCAATACCAGTTTGCAATCCCTGTGGATCATTGTATCTCTTTTCTCAACCGTGCGCATTGTTCGGCTGCAATAGGATACAGTAAGAACGCTCTGTCCGACCACTACGGCCAACTTTATGTATGCATTTCCACATGGATAACCTCTTTCCTTTACTCCAGCCAATACCATCAGAGCTGCGATTTAATATTTCCTTATTAGACAGCAGATCCAAGAGGGTCCACACACTTCTGACACATCTACCCTGTGTTCATACCTCTCCTAATAGCCTTTATGTTCAAACCTCTCCCTCTTCTTTATCCTATGGATTGAAACCATACCTTTAGTGCCCTGGGGATCACTGCAGCGTGTTCCAAGTCACTGGGCCTCATTACAAGGTTGGGGGTTAAGGGCATGGCTACCCCCAAACTCAGGTCTGGCTCCGGGTCCCGTGAATGGGGAATTACCGGGCCATTCTGACCTTTGCGGGCCCGGTAATTCCCCTTGCGCCGGGCCTGGAGTCGGTACGTCCCCATTCCCATTTCAGCCCACATAGGGCTCAATGGGAATGGGGAGGATGGTAGCAGCGGTACTGTTCATAACGGTACCGTTGCTACCATCCTGCACTGCTCGTGGGTGCCGCTCTGCACGCACCCGCGGCAGAACTCATAATGTGGCAGCTCGGTATGAACAGTGCTGTTGCCTTACCGGCACCGTTCATACAGTGGCCGCCACTGTTGTAATGAGGCCCACTGTGAGGTATCTTTAGAGTTGTTTGTCTCTCTCTCAAGACACTCCTCTGATGTGTTGTGTTGATTACTAAAGGCGAGTTCCACCCAGTAGAACTCGGGAAGCAGAGACAGCTCTACTCAATGTTTTTTTCATTTTTTATCCTTAAAGCCTGATGGTTGGTTTGCAGAGGAAGAATGGAGTTTTCAATGACATTTTAATGTTTAGGTGGAGGATACTTTAAACGCTCCAAAAAAAAAATGATTAAACAATCTTGCTGGTATTGGGTTGACCAAATGGATTCGGTATCAGGTAATACAATTGCGGCAAAAATGCTGTGGTTTGACCCCGTAAAGATGTACCCCATTATAACATTTAAGTGGAGCGGGAGTTGCATGGGTGTCTCCCGCTCCCCTTAAATGGTATAATGGGTCCAGGGGTTGCGGGGGTGGCCCCCACATCCTTTACATGATTGTGGTGGCAAAACCACAGCATTTTTACCACAATATTTTGTATTCACAGCCATTTTTGCTGCGATTTTCAGACTTGGAACCATGGATTCTAGGCAGCACATTTGTCCTGAAAGCAAAACAACTCTGAACAACACAAGTTCGAATCCTGGTCTTGTGCTAAGAAGCTGGTCTACGGTAGTAAGCATGTTTTAAAAAATTAATTATTTTAGTACCAGAGCATGAAAAAATGCCCCTATCTTGATCTGTTTGTTTCTACACTTGTTACAATCACAGTGAACCAACCGTGGACTGATATCATACCATCTCTTTCTAATATCAGCCCTGCCTTGGGAATAATTTAACATAACACTGAATTAGTCCAATGCTGCAAAGGACTTAGAAATACCTGATCTGATGAACCCAGCTGCCACCTAACGTGCTCCTTGCCTGGAAAAACCAGGGTTGTCCCATCTGAACATTAGGAGGACATTCTAGAAGTTCTAGAGAGTGAGAGTATTCTTTTTTTAAACATACACTGGCAAAAAAGCACCCTCATATTACCATAAAAGCAAACATATGCCCTGGTTTATGCTGCGGTTAAAAAGTGATAAATCAACGGGGAAAAGGTAAAGTCAGAACAGATTTGGTGCACTTCCTTGGCTCAATCAGACCCTAGCATCTTATGCAGACACCTGAGTTATTCCAAGCAGAAGACATCTAAAAAAAATGTTTTAGATCTTCTGAATGAATTCCCCAATCTCTGGGCTATTGTCATTGGTGTGATCTTTGCAAGCAGAGGGTTATGCTAATGTCGGGACTGTCAGGACTCGGGGCTCGCTCGCCTTTTGGTTGTAGCCCCTGAGCTTCTTACTGGGGCTTCAACCAAAACACCCAGGGCTATGGCCCCCTCAATTCCCCGAGGGCCCAACTGTGGGAATCCTCTGCTATGGCCGGACACTCTTGACCAAAGTCTAGAGTTGGCATCATAAGAAAAGAATATAGGACTCCATGTAGACCCTGGGCTCTCGCTTGAATATACAGGGGGAATCAGGTGATTAAAAGAAATGTTTTTGTTCATTTCCCACGTCAGAAAATTCTTAGCGATTTACTGCAGCCCTCGTAGACTCAACTGGAAATTGTCCTTCTCTTATCCTGATGGTATCATGCAAATTCCAGATATTTGGAAGGGCATTATTTTTCATTCAAAATCTATACAGGCCTTGGATGCTGCCGGTCTTAGAAGGCGCTTCCACTATATTTCGCTGGTCTGGCTTGCTCTACAATGGTTGCAGAAGGAGAAACGCATTTTATTCAAGACTCCTTGTATTGTTCACAGGTCCAGGAACATCTCGGAACCTGCCTTCCTCCAATCAAGGATAAGACACTTGAGCCCAACCAGATCCGTGAGATCGAGTAGGGGAGATCTGGCGGTCGTGCCCCGTTTTCAGAAGACTTTGCATGGAGCGCGGTGTCCTTCTTGCATCAGGGACCAGTGCTTTGTAACCCTCTTACTGTGCCATTTTAAGGAAATTGTGAATCACCTGTATTTTGAAGAGGCTATTAAAAAACCTGTCTTTTGCTGCAATAGCCATCTTTTCGGCAATACAGCTGGCAAAATAGCGCTATGTTGCCAGATTGCTGGCAAGATAACACTTAATAAAGCATTGAAGATGCCATAACATAGCAATGAGGTCAAGATTACGTTATACGTGATCTTCAGTTGCAGTCCTCAACTGGTTAAGTTCCAGTGACAATGTATATATACATCAGATAAGTCCAAGGGTGAGTAAGTTGGAAGGTACACAGGAGACATCCCCCAGCCTCCTCTCTCACAGGCTGCTTCCTCCCAACTGACCTTCATGGAGCTTACAGGAGCACTCACACCACAACATTTCATGGTCATAACTTTCCAGCAGGCATTCTCTCAGGCAAGCTTTCGTGAAGGACAAAAGCAGGGAACACAAGACACAACACTATCCTGCTTTTCAGCACTGTAGAAAGGACCATAAACACAAAGGGGGAAGATTCGCAAAAAAATATGCAAATGAAAAAAGCCCAGAGTCAGCTATTCACCTAGTGTGTGCATATGTATTATAATAAAGGTGACATGGAGTTGTTGCACCACTGTGTACAGTATGAGCGGTATGATGAAGCACGTCACAGCTGTCTGTCAGTGTTCCCTTATTGACATTGATGTCAGTGCGTTTCATACAGAGGCTGCGCCTGATACCCTTTAATCACATGGTTCAGTGGGCGCATCAGACTACATCAGTACTGTCTGCGAAACCCAACAAGCTGTGACCAAACACTGCTCTTTTTGATAGGTCTCAATCTTTGACAGATTGCCAGAGATATCTTTTTTTTTTCTACAAAAATGATAAACTCCACTTGCCAGCATAGGAAGTAGTGTATGGGGCGGATTCACAAGGAATCACGCAATTGGCACTAAAGCAAAGAGGATGCGTGTCTATCAGCTGCTCCATGCTGGCAGATTCGCCGCGCGTCGCCAGTTCATACACGTGACCATGCATGTCTTCCAGGGCAAATGATGCTTAGGTCCCCAGAGCCCAGGTGGCAGCTGAGAGCGCATATCACCGAGAGAGTCCCTCCAAAGGAGAAATATTGAAAAGAAAAATAGCATTTTGTTGTATTCATTCCACACGCACGCGATGGCAGTCCAACGTTCCATCTTGACCTGTGTAGACTGCGTCTCTCCAACGTTCCATCTTGACCTGTGTAGACTGCGTCTCCAACGTTCCATCTTGACCTGTGTAGACTGCGTCTCCAACGTTCCATCTTGACCTGTGTAGACTGCGTCTCTCCAACGTTCCATCTTGACCTGTGTAGACTGCGTCTCCAACGTTCCATCTTGACCTGTGTAGACTGCGTCTCCAACGTTCCATCTTGACCTGTGTAGACTGCGTCTCTCCAACGTTCTATCTTGACCTGTGTAGACTGCGTCTCCAACGTTCCATCTTGACCTATGTAGACTGTGTCTATCGCTGGCCACCTTAATGTCAGGCTGCGTATTCAAAGGAGTAATACTGAAGTCACCACGGGTGCACTTTTGAGGATCTTTTGCTATGTGTTTTTTAGACATTCATGGTGACAACGGGAATTTGTACCATCAGAAAAAATCTGGGCAGCTTACATTTCTGGTGGCAGCGGGAAATCAGCCCTGCCAGGGATGGTAGCAGTGGGAATTTGTTCCTGCCAGAGACACTTTTGGTGGCAGTGGGAAAGCATTCTCCTAGGGGCATGCAGGTTGGCGTTGTTGAAAATATGTATTTTCGCTCTGGCAGTGTGAATTTGATCCTGGCAGGGGCATTGTTGTGGAAGTGAGAGGTTGCTCCGTCCGGGACATTGGCAGAGGTGGAGGAGAATGGGAGAGAGTGGGGAGTTGATCTGGGGTGGGAGAGGAATTTCTTCTTTCTCACATTTGTGTTTGTTGTTTATTTATTTTATTTTATATGATCATCAAATATTGGCATGCAAAATTTGTACCCACGCACCCGGTTTTTGGCTACCCCTGGTGAGCCGCCAGTCCTGTAGAAGAAGGACTGGAAAGACCTTTTCAAAGGTCTATTTTGTGGCATCAGATTTTGAGAGATTCTCTGACGAAAGTAAGTTCTCAACTCTCATGTGCTGTGTGGGGGCAGATATGGTTATTGTGATAGAAACGTTGCCAGATGTACAAAAGGTTGAGGGTGCAGATGGTGCGGGTGGTGTGTGATGGTGATAGTTGCATGGAAAGGCAATGAGGAAATTGGAGGCTCAGTATGGCAAGCAACTGAATGTTGTGTTGGAGACATTTACATTCTTTTCAGGAAGCAAGGGATTGGTGAAATGGTGAATTTGTTTGTGGCTGATCCGAGAGAGCTGTTGCCATCATGTGAATGTATGGGGAGGGAGGATGAGTACATCCGGAATCAGTTAATGGGACATACATCGACCCAAAAGCTTCAGGAATGGTGGGGCAAGCGAGGGATACTCCCTTGCAGGAGACAGTGACCATTGCAAAGGGGATGGAGTTAACAAGCAGGTGCTTGAAGGAAGTGAATGCAAAGAATGGTAAGGAATGCGTGAGGGTGGTGAAAGGTAATGGGTGCGATATGGAGACTGTTGGGGAGGAGTCCAAAGTGTATGTGTTAAAAAGATACAACAGGGCAGGGGGGAAACAGTCAAGTAGACCAACAAGTCATACACAAGGAGCAAAGCCTGAGAGGTGGATTTGAGAATCATGCGCTTAATCCTAAGGAGGGTCCCGCTATGTGAGTAAAGTGTAGGATGCGCAGAAGATTGAACATATCGTCAGACTATGTAAGTCAAACAACAGTGTGTCAGAGGCTGGGATAAGTGTTAAGTGTGCGGTGGAGGAGAAACCGGAGTGGGCCAACAAGATTGTCCACATCATGGGTGCAGTAGGTGAAGATGAAGAAGCTGAATGTGAGGAAATTGTGGTGGCTGATTATGCGGTTAAAGCATTGGCAGATTCGTGGTCACCTCACACAATTATTTTGGAGAAGAGGTATAAGGAAATCTGGGCTGATAAGAGCCACACATTGCACACATCTGACATTTAGACAAACAAGTATGGTGGTGGCAAGATTGACATCCGGGGCTTTGTTTGATGTAACGTTGCTTATGGCAACAAACATATCCATGCTAACATGTATGTAATGGCAAAAGGGGATTGTATGATGGGTTGGAGGCACCAGGGAAAGCTTGGTTTAGAATTATATCTGGGGAAGTGAGGATGGTCGGTAAGAACAAGTCTGAGAAGTTCATGGATGAGGTGGGAAAGAAATTCAGTAATGTATTCTGTAAAGGGTAGATTATGTGGGTATTGTCACACGATTCAGTTGGTGGAGAATGCTGTGCTATGTGTGCACAGGGTTAGGAATCTGCCATTGGGGGTGATAGAAAATGTGAGGATGGAGTTGTGAGGGTTAACTGAGCAGGGTGTCATTGAAACCATTGAGTGCAGTGAATAGATATCCCCTATTGTGGTGACTCAGCATCCGAGTGGATTGATTAAGTTATGTGTTGACTTAAGGAATTTTAATTGTTACATCTTGGTCCATAGACATCCCTTGCCCAGAGTGAATGAGATGTTAACAACCATGGTGGAGGCAGAGTGGTATTCCTTGCTTGACCAGTCATCAGCCTACCACAAGGTGGATTTGAAACCCACGTCCACAGCGTTGACAGCTGTTATTACAGCTATGGGGGTGTACCAATTCAGGAGATTGCCTTTCAGTTTGGCCTCAGCGTCTGCTGTATTTCAGAAGATCGTGGAAGACCTGTTAGGTTGTGTACCTGGAATAAGATGCTTCCAGGATGACATTTTGATGGGAGCAAAGACAGAGTTGGAACATGAGGTGCTGAGAAGGTAGGGGATGGCGGGGCTGACAGTGAAAACATAATAAATTGGGCCTCATTCCGAGGCTGGCGCTATCCATGGAGTAAAGAGCACCATGGTAAGCAACCATGGAGCTATTTACTCCATGGAAATCCGGCATGGTGAATGGAGTAATTACCGGTCCATTCCAAGGTTGGAGGGACCGGTAATTCCCCATTCACCATACCGGTTCCCCATCCCCATTCCTGCCCCCATAGGGCTCAATGGGAATGGGGAAGGAGTAAATTACGGCACGGTAAATTACGGTGCCGTAATTTACTCCAAGGTCCCTTTGCGGGTTGGATTTTTAACGCCTGCTAAAAGCAGGCGTTAAATGCCAACCCGCAAAAGGGAACTCGGAATATGGTGGTAAGTGTTAACGGTCACCCTTGCCATTAACGGTGACCGTTAACCCTTACCTCCAGCCTCGGAATGAGGCCCAATGTCCGTTAAAAGTTAATCAGGTGTCATGTTTGGGTCACAGCCTGACTGGGAAGGGTTGGAATCATGGCCATAAGTGGTAGATGCCATCTTGAAGATCAAGTCACCGTCAAACAAGGATGAGTTGAGGTAATTCTTGGGTTTGATGGAATTTTATGTCAAATTTGAGGACAACCTTCAGCAAAGTGTGCTATATTGAGAGATGTGCTGCGAATGAGGATAGAGTTTGTGTGGCGGAGTAAGGAAGAGGAGGAGTTCAGGAGAATATGATGTGATATGATAAGTCATTTATAACATGCCTGTACACAAGTTCTAGGTGTGACAAGACAAGGGAGGGAAGACAGAGGGAGGACAAGACAAGCAATCTTACTAGGACTTGTGTCATTCAGATAGTGCAAGTGTGAGACTGAGAAGTGCAAGGGGACGGGGCACGGGGTGTGCCAGGGAGAGGGTTGGGGACAGCAGGGCAATGCTCAGAGTATGTGCAGCACAGGGCAGTGCGGCTCTGGGTAAGTGCAAAGGAGGCAAGGGACTATAGAGGTTACAGTTACAGCCCCTACGTGCATGGAAGGTCTGGAGGCAGTGCAGGGGTGACCGATCAAGGGAGAGCCTGGAACCCAGTGAGACTCTGAGGGTAGCCAGGCAACCAATCAGTGCAGCAGACAGGTAGGTCAGGTAGGTCAGCAGGGGAGAGAGAGAGAGAGAGAGGGAACACAGACGAGAAGAGCAAAGTTTGGAGCTGCTTCCGGAACTTCAGGTTGTCCGTCTCAAGTTTGAGAGGGGCAGGGAGGCCATTCCAGAGGGAGGTACCTGCAGAGGAGAGAGATCTACTCCCCACTCTCTGCCTTGAGAAGCATCTGACCCTCAGAGAGCTGAAGCTGGCTGAGCGAAGGACTTGAGAAGGTAGGTAGTTAAGAAGAGTGCTTTCGATGTAGTGTGGGCCCTGGCCCCAGAAAGCATTGTGGACAATGTAAATGGCCTTGAACTTGATCCTTGCCGCCACCGGGAGCCAGTGGAGAGTTTTCAGAGCTGGAGAGATACGGTCCCTGGGCTTGAGGCCAAGGATATGTCTTGCAGTCCTGTTCTGGATTAGTTGCAGAGGGCAGAGTAGCGGAAGGCAGATTGAGAAAGAGGATGTTGCAGTGGTCCAGCCTAGAGAGAACCAGGGCTCTGGAGACAGTGAGCTTCTGGGGAAGGTGAGAAAGGGAAGAGTACCTTTAAGGAGGTGCAGCTGGTAGTGGGACTTCTTGGCGACGTCTGAGATGTGAGGAGAGAAAGAGAGAGTGGAGTCGAAGATGACCCTAACGTTTCATGCCTCCCAGGAAAGTGAAGGAAGAAGGCCCAAGGAGGGTGGGCAGAGTGAGAGAGGGAAATTGGGAGCAGGAGTCCCAATGACAAGGATCTCCATCTTAATGGCATTAAGACAAAGATCGATGAAAGATGAAGTGGCTAATGCACTCACATTTCATAGATTGGATTTTGTTTATCCTGTTTAGTCGTCACAAACAGTGGCACAATTATAATTTTTCTTCTGATATAGTGCTTCGTGCCAAGCACCTCTGATTCTAAGGGCTGTAATATCAATTATTAATATCACCCCATTGGAGGGTACTGGGAATGATGAAAGGCTAAATCGGCCCAGTGAGTTTTAAACTTGCAGGTGTAGACTACCCGATGTCATAGACTTGCACTTTTACTTCTGAGCTAGCCTCCTACAGCAGAGCGCCGTAATATGCAAACTTAGGAACAGAGTACTTTAAATGGTTACGTTGACTCATCCTGGAAAGTATTTTACTTGTTCAATGCCCATCCTCTTTGACTGAATAGAGGCAATCAAGTGAGTTAAGGGTTTCACTTGGGATGCTTGCCACTAAAATTAGATCTTAGCCAGAATTCCATTGTACATAGTCTTTGGCAGCCTCATTTCCCGAGAATCTTCGTCTCATTTTTACTGGGTGGGCAGCTCATTTCTGTGCTAATCTACAGGCCACAGGTGAGTTCTAGTCAGAGTAAAACATGCCTCCTGAATTCCCTCTGGCATATTCCAGGCAGATATGTTACGTATTTTAGTAATTGAAAAGCTAATTCTTTTTTTTTTTTTTTTTTTTGGTTCACTGATTGTTTTAAGCTTTTTGTGTGATAGAGTATACATTACATTCAAACTATAACAGGAACAATTGACAGGGTAATTCATAGAATTTCGCAACAAAAGTGGTGCACGGAGCTGGCGCACAGTGTGCGCGTGCGAATGGCTGCGCCAGCCGCGTGCGCTAAAATCGATTTCCGCGCACAGCATATTCATGGATTTTAGCCTCCAAAACCAGCCGTGGCGCAGAGTGGCGCAGCGACTCTGCAGCAGGGCCAGTTACGCCCCCAAGAACGCTCTCGCGCAAGGAAAAGCCATCAAAATTCCCAATTCAGCGCAAAGGGCTGCTCAAACCCTGGACCAGTTTACAGGGCTGCCAAACAGCAAACGCCAAGCGGGGAACGTGTATTACTGGGGTGCGCGTGAAGTTTCACATGCGAAAGGGCCTGTGCGAGTGGGCTACGTGTATTACTGGGGATCGCGAGAAGTTTCACACGCGATTTCAGCAGGGTACGTGTATTATGGGGTTCGCGGGAACTTTCACATGCGAAAGGGCCTGTGCGAGTGGGGTACGTGTATTACGGGGGTGCGCGGGAATTTTCACACGCGATTGGCCTGGATATGTGTATTTCAGGGGTGCACGGGAAGTTTCACACGTGATTGGGCTGGGTACGTGTATTTCAGGGGTGCGCGGGAAGTTTAACACGCGAAAGGGCTTGTGCGAGTGGGGTACGTGTATTACGGGGGTGCGCGGGAAGTTTCACACATGATTGGCCTGGGTACGTGTATTTTGGGGGTGTGCGGGAAGTTTCACATGCGATTGGGCTGGGTACGTGTATTTCAGGGGTGCGCGGGAAGTGTCACATGCGATTGGCCTGGGTACGTGTATTTCAGGGGTGCGCAGGAAGTTTCAGACGTGATTGGCCACGGTACGTGTATTTCGGGGGTGCGCGGGAAGTTTCACATGCGATTGGGCTGGGTACGTGTATTTCAGGGGTGCGCGGGAAGTGTCACACGCGATTGGCCTGGGTACATGTATTTCAGGAGTGCGTGGGAAGTTTCACACGCGATTGGCCTGGGTACATGTATTTCAGGGGTGCGCGGGAAGTTTCACACGTGATTGGGCTGGGTACGTGTATTTCAGGGGTGTGCGGGAAGTTTCACACACGAAAGGGCCTGTGCGAGTGGGGTACATGTATTACGGGGGTGCGGGGGAAGTTTCACACGCGATTGGCCTGGGTACATGTATTTCAGGGGTGCGTGGGAAGTTTCACACGTGATTGGGCTGGATACGTGTATTTCCGGGGTGTGCAGGAAGTTTCACACACGAAAGGGACTGTGCGAGTGGGGTACGTGTATTACGGGGGTGCGGGGGAAGTTTCACATGCGATTGGCCTTGGTACGTGTATTTCGGGGGTGTGCGGGAAGTTTCACACGCGATTGAGCTGGGTACGTATATTTCAGGGGTGCGCGGGAAGTGTCACACGCGATTGGCCTGGGTATGTGTATTTCAGGGGTGCGCGGGAAGTTTCACACGCGATTGGCCTGGGTACGTGTATTTCGAGGGTGCATGGGAAGTTTCACACGCGATTGGGCTGGGTATGTGTATTTCAGGGGTGCGTGGGACTTTTCACACGCGATTGGCCTGGGTACGTGTATTTCAGGGGTGCGCGGGAAGTTTCACACGCAATTGGCCTGGGTACGTGTATTTCAGGGGTGCGCGGGAAGTTTCACACACGATTGGAGTAGGGTACGTGTATTACTGGGCTGCGCATGAAGATTCACACGCGATTTTGCGGGAACGCGTATTTTGGGGGTGCGCGGGGAATCCTACACGTGAATTGGAAGTGTGGGTCCTCCCAGGTGTCCCCTCTACCCCCTCCACGGCCCCTGCAGGCAGCCCACACCACAGGGGACTACCCTGCACCCCTGGTCATGTCCCGCAGGCAGCCCATCCACCATGGGCATGTCCCCCAGCCAACCCACATGTCACGTTGTAATATGATCACCAACACATGTCTCCCAGCACCCCACCCCCCAGCAGTCAGGGGCACCTGCCAGCAGGCCCCCACACATGTCCCCCTGCACCCCCACCCCCCAGCAGTCAGGGGCACCTGCCAGCAGCCCCCACTCATGTCCCACACATGTCCCCCTGAACTCCCACCCCACAGCAGTCAGGGGCACCTGCCAGCAGGCCCCCACACATCTCCCCCTGCACCCCCACCCCCCAGCAGTCAGACACCTGCCAGCAGGCCCCCACATATGTCCCCCTGCACCCCCACCCCCCAGCAGTCAGGGACACCTGCCAGCAGGCCCCCACTCATGTCCTACACATGTCCCCCTGCACCCCCACCCCCCCAGCAGTCAGGGGCACCTGCCAGCAGGCCCCCACACATGTCCCCCCCGACAGGTCATCACACTCCAGACCCATGCCCCTCATGGCCACCCAAATCCCACCCCAGTCCAAACACCCCACATTGAATTCCCAAAGTCATGATAGAAAATACATAACCAGCATGGCCATGAATCAATGTCCCTCAGACCCACGCAATGGTGACACATGACTGTGAAAAGATCAACATTGTGACATGCACAAAACAAAAGAGATAAGACCACATCAGTGAAATATATAATCAATGTGTATTCAATAATTAACCAAATGAATACAAACAAATCGCACAATAATGGAAATAATTAAGAAACAGCTGCATGTCCAAAATATTTTTACAAAATTTGTGAAAGCAGAATCCCAATCAATCTAAAAGCAAATGGGTCCAAAGAGTCTGTCCGTCCAAACAAATCCAAAGTGTAAAAATAAGGCACATCCATTGATCCATGGTAAAAAAGAAACTTAAATGAAGTGAAATCCAGTGTAGAACTATATACAAAGTACAAATCCAGGGTCCATGAGCCCAACCATTGAAAGGAAACCTACAAAAACCCTCTAATGAACAACTATATACAAAAAGGTGGGGCATTGTCCAAGTGCCCCAAATGAAATGAAAACCAAAAGGAAACCTAACACTAATTAACTATATACAATGGCAGCGGGCTAGTCCGACGGCTCACTCCCTGATTTCCCGGGCCAGGGCATCGTCAAACTCCTGCTCGATGTCCCGGAGGCGGTCCTCTTCTAAGGCCCTGAGGGTTCGCAGGGACGATGACATCCGGACCTCCAGGTCCCTGCGAATTGCCTCGAGGCACTCAGCCTGCCTCAGAGCCCTTTGCATGGAGTTCTCCGCCCTGACCATCGTGAGCCGTGCCTCTTCTGCCCGCTGCCGCTCCGCATCTATAGCATGGCCTAACCACTGCCACACGGAAGACACTTCCCGTCCTGGGTCCTCCTGCCCTCCGGCCGATGCCTGCCCCTCCGATGTGGAAGGCCCTGAGCCATCATGGCTCCCACCTTGTTGCTGCTGCTGCTGTGCCTGTGCCCGTGCCCTGGCTCCTGCTGCCTGCACATCCTCCTCCGGCTGGGGTGCAGTTGTTGAGGTGGCCACCCCTGCTGGACGTCCGACTCCCGAATGTGGCAGGGATGTGTCCTCCACCAGCCGGGCAGCATGGTCAGAGGCAGCTCCACAGGGTACCCAGGTGATACATGGGTGGCAAGATGGCACAGAGGATGACTGGCGCATAGGGGGTTCAGGTGAGGAGGGGGTCGAAGCAAGGTTCAGCAAATGGAGGAATCCGGCCTGGGTGACCTGTCCCAGTAGGCTGACGTGGTCAACGAGCCATCCGAGATGACGTGCAGTCTCCCCATGAAAAGACTGCAGGTCACCTCGCATGTCCCGTTGACACAACGCCACCCCACCCAGGACAGGCTCAACCCGGTCCCAGATAGCCACGTCCGCAGGGAGAGGAAGGCCAGTTGTTGTAAGCGGATCCCCTCCCTTAAAGTCGGTCTGGACGTAGGCATCCCTGCTGGCGCGGGATGATGCAGTCACAGGATCGGGGACAGGATTACACACAGGCACCTCCGCAGCGGCCTGTGCTGCCTCCTGTCCCTGGTCCTGCACTGCACCAGGGGCAGGGACAGGAGGCACCAGTGGAATCCCCACCTCCAGACCCCGTCTCTGTCCCTTGTGCGGCCTCCTCCTCCACCAAACCCCCCACCAACCTGGATGACTCAGTGCCATCTTCCTTCGTCGGACCCTATGGGGTCTCAGCTGCCCCTTCTGCTGCCGAGGAGTCCAACTCTGACCTCCGTCTCTTGGACCTACCCTCGGAAGCTGTGGCCTGGGACGCGGCACCGGACTCCTCACTCCCTGACGAGATCACAACTTGGGAGGAGAGCCGGACCTTGCGTCTCCGGCTGGCGGTGCGATCCCTGCCGCCTGGCTCCACAGCACCCTCTCCGCCCTCTTCATCAGTTGACGCTGCAGACAAGGAGAGATAGGAAACAGGCATCAGGACACTGTACAATGGACTGATACACACATGCCTGTTGCACATGAGTGGCAGTGTCAAACTTCAGACATGGCATCACAATCCCCAACACACATGGCAGGTCAACTCACACACCTGAGCAATTCCATAGCCATATGGCAACAGCCAGCACCATCCATACACATACAACAGCATGAGCAGCCAAAGGTGAGCCAGACATCACATAAAACACAGGGAGTGCACTAGACATGCACACACGCCACCACACTTACATGCATGTGTACACCTCCACCAACTGTCGCAGTGATGAGATCGGCGTCCATGTCACATCTGGCAATCAGTCTTCTACATATCAGTGTCCCAAACATCCATGTTGCATCACTGTTGCACCCTTGTGAAATACACACACATGCACATGTACATGGTGCAGATACATGCAGCTGGAACCATGTGTGACACCAAAACCATGCCAACTTACATACACAGTCATTCAAGCATGTGTGCTCACACATCTGCATTTGGCATGCAAGCTTACACACATATGCAACATCCATGTGTCTCACACATGAGAGGACTCTTATGTGTTAGCTTCATGGCCCTGTACATACACATCCATACATGGCCCTACAAAACCACATGTGCAACCTGCACACTACTGGCACACCACCACACGCACAGCTTACAATCAGTATGCATGTACACTTACCGCTCGACTCCAGACAGGTCTGCCTCTCAAGGATCTGGACGTGGAGCGCTGGGGATATGCGTTCCAGGACCCTCATTTGATGTTCCAACAGGTGGCCCCGGCGCCCCTTAGCATCCCCTGCCTTCAAGAGGCGCCGGGCCTTGTTGAGGGTCCTGGACCTGAAGTCCTCCCAGCGCTTCTTGACATGTTGGAATTTTCAGACTGCCACCACCTCCGCATTGATGGCAGTCACGATGTCCGTCCAGATCCTGGTCTGTCCTTCCTTGTCGGCGCGCAAACTTCCGAAGAGGGCATCATACTGCCCCAGGACTTGCTCCACCAGGACACCAACTTCGGTGGCAGTGAAGCTGGTGGCCCTCTGCCTCTCTGGCTGGGGGTTGCCAGTGGTCTCAGATGGTGGTGTGCCGGACATGGCAACCCAAGAGGCAGGCGTGGGTGGGCAGCTGGATCCTGGGTCTGGGCTGTGGAGCAATGGTATCCCAGTCGGGAGTCTTCAGTTCCAGCAGGGGTGGTCACAGCAACTGCACCCCTGCAGATGGCTGATGTGCAGGCAGCAAATAGCAGGGCATGTGGGCAGCAGGCAGGCAGCAGCAGCAGATGGCAGGTGGGAGCGTGCTGGGGGCTCTTGGGGGCAGGAAAATGGCCTTCAGGGCAGGTGCGTGGTCTTCCGTGTGTTTTCACGTGGCCAGCTTGATACAGAGTTATTTGGCACGTGAAAAAATTGCACGTCAGCGTGTAATTCGAGGAAAGGCCCTTAGCTCGTGAGTGCGTCAGCGCACGCACGTTATTCCATTGGACCAAAGGCCCTTAGCGCGCAAGCGTGTCTGTGACGTATCGCGCACGGGCATTGCCCTGGCAGGGCTTGAGGATCCCATGTGGATTTCCATTGCTCTGTACGTGCTTTTCGTGGGGTGCGGTGCATGTGTTTTCCAGGCGTTGGGGTTCACACGCTATTACTTCACAGCGGGTGGGTGTTGGCTACGCGTTCTTCTACACGCAAGGCAGGCGGTGAGTGGTAGCCCGCTCGCCCAATCACGTGTAAAACTTCCTGCACACCCCATAATACACGTACCCTGCTGAAATCACGTGTAAAACTTCCTGCGCACCCCGTAATACATGTACCCCGCTCGCACAGGGCCCTTTCACATGTGAAACTTCCCGCGAACCCCATAATACATGTACCCTGCTGAAATGGCATGTGAGACTTCCCGCGCACCCCAGGAATATTGCCCCTGTGCGAGCGGGGTACATGTATTTCAGGGGTGCGCAGGAAGTTTTACACGCGATTTCAGCATGATACATGTATTTCAGGGGTGCGCAGGAAGTTTTACACGCGATTTCAGCAGGATACGTGTATTTCGGGGGTGCAGGGAAAGTTTTACACGCGATTTCAGCAGGGTACCTGTATTTCAGGGGTGCAGGGGAGTCCTACACGTGATTTGGCAGTGTGGGTCCTCCCAGGTCTTCCCTCTACACCCTCCACAGACCCTGCAGGCAGCCCACACCACAGGGGACTACCTCCCACCCCTAGTCATGTCCCGCAGGCAGCCCATCCACCATGGGCATGCCCCCCAGCCAAGGCACATGTCACCTTGCACTACTGATCAACAGCGCATGACCCCCTGCACCCCCACCCCCCATCATTGACAGGCAATCTGCCAGCAGGCCCCCACTCATGACCCCCTGCACCCCCACCCCCCAGCAGTGCAGGGCACCTGCCAGCATGCCCACACTCATGAACCCCCAACCCCAACCCCCAGCAGTGCAGGGCACCTGCCAGCATGCCCAAACTCATGAACCCCTGCACCCCCAACCCCCAGCAGTCAGGGGCACCTGCCAGCAGGCCCCCAATCATGACCCACTCATGACCCCCTGCACCCCCACCCCCCAGCAGTCAGGGGCACCTGCCAACAGGCCCCGACAGATGTCCCCCAGCCAACATGTCATCACAATCCAGATCCCTGGCTCTTATGGCCACACAAATCCCACCCCACAGCACCCCAGTCCAAACACCCAACCAAGCTTTACATCCACTCCAAATTGAAATCATCATTACATGATAGATTACAAATAAGCAGTATGCGCATGAGTACAAGTCTGTCAGACCCACACAATGGCAACACATGACTGAGAAAACCCACATTGTGACATGCATGAAACCAATGAGAGAAGACCACACATTGAAGAAAGAAACAAAAATGTAATCAAGTCAAAATGAAGGGAATGAAATAAAAACACACAATAATGCCAATAATAATCAAAATGTAGCATGTCCCAAAAAATGATAAATAAATAAAATGAGAATCCAAATTAATCCAAATGAAAATGTGTCCAAAGTCACCGTCCAACAAAGCAAATCCAAAGGGAAAGAAAAGCGTAATATCCATTGCTCAATGGTGAAGAAAAATAAAGATGAAGGAGAAAAATCCACTGTAAAACTATGTACAAATAGCAAATCCAGGGTCCATGAGCCCAACGACATAAATGAAACCTACAATGAAACCTACCTAATTACTAACTATATACAAAAATGTGGGGCATAGTCCATGCGCCCCAAATGAATGAAAAAATAAATGAAACTTAACACTAATGAACTATATACAATGGCGGCGGGCAAGTCCAACGGCTCACTTGTTGATGTCATGGGCCAGGGCATCATTGAACTCCTGTCCAATGTCTTGGAGGCGGGCCTGTTCTCTGGCCCCGAGGTCTCGCAGGGATAACGCCATGTCCAACTCCCAGCGAATACCCTCGAGGCCCTCAGCCCGCCTCAGCGCCCTGCGCATGGAGTTCTCCGCCCTGACCATTGTGAGCCGTGCCTCCTCCGCCCGCCGCTGCTCCTCACCTATCTGCTGGTCCAACCACTGCCACACGGAAGACACTCCCATTCCAGGGTCCTCCTGCCCTCCGGCCGATGCCTGCCCCTCTGGTGTAGATGGCCCCGAGCCATGATGCCTCCCACGTTGAGCCTGCCGCTGCCTGCTACGCAACTGCCTCTGCCAGCACGACGGCATCCAGGCTTATGGAATCCACTGACGCCGTCGTGCACATGCCCTGCTCGATGATGCCGGCACATCCTCCATCTGCTGGGGTCCAGTTGTTGTGGTGTCCACCCCTGCTGGACCTCCGACTCCCAACTGTGGCAGGGATGGGATCCCCACTGAGCTGGCTGCGTTGGTCGGGGCAGGTCCACAGGGGGCCCTGGTGGCATCTGGGCCGGAAGATGGCATGGAGAACGACTGGTGCATAGTCTCCACAGAGGAGGAGAGGGCCGCCAGAGTGGCCGACACATGTACAAAACCCCAGACCATGGACACTCCCAACTGGGCCACGTTGGCACGCTGCTCTTCGTGATGAAGTGCGTTCTCCCCCCGGGAAGCACGCACGTCATCACGAATGTCACGCGTGCGCAACGCGACACCAATCAGGACCTTCTCCATATGGCCAGGGGTCCCCTCGTCCACAGGTAGAGGAGTGTCAGATGACATGGACATCCCCCCTACCTGTGGACGGGCCTGGGATGGGGCATCCCTGCTGGTGCATGGTGGTGCAGTCACAGGGTCAGGGACAGCGACATGCACAGGCCCCTCCGGGGTGACCTGTGCTGCCTCCTGCCCCTGGCCCTGGACTGCACCACTTGCACCAGTGGTACCACCCCCACCAGGCCCCATGTGCGGCTCAGTAGCGGCCTCCTCCTCCTCTGTGGAAACCACCAACCTGGATGGCTCCACACCGTCTTCCGCCGTTGCAAGCCCCTGTGGGGGCTCACCCACCCCTTCCGCTGCAGCCGTAGTGGCAGACGCAGCACCAGTCCCCTCACTCCCTGGTAAATTCTGGGAGGGTGACTGGGCCTTGCGTCGCCAGCCGGTGGGGGCATCCCTGCCGCTTTGCTCCACAGCGCTGTCTCCGCCCTTTTCATCACTTGCCGCTGTGTAGAGGGAGACATAGAACACAAGCATCAGGGTACTGTACAATGGTCCGCTAGACAGGAAGCAATAGCAGATGAGTGGCACTGTCAAACATCACTTCCATCTTGTCCCTCCACAACACATGGGTCAGTGCAGGCAAAACACATGCATTAACAGGCATGGCACATGCTATGAACATTAGCATACATGTCCAAGGGACTCTTGAAACATACAATGCTGGTTTGAAACTCACATGCATCAGGGGTCATGCCTATCACATGCACACACTTCACTGTAGTTTCATCCATCTGGCCTCGTACACCCCAGACACAGTGGATACAAGGATGAGTAGGCTGCATCAGTGAATCTGAACATTGTCACAGACATGTGTCATGCATCCATGCATCCATGGCATTTACAAGTCACAGACACACAAGTCAGACACACAAGTCAGACACACAGACATGGACACCATACATGTCCATGAAAGCAGCACCCATCTCTCACACCCCATACATGTCCAATAACAGAGACAGGCATGCATTAATGTGTGCATTCCCCATGCTGCTCCGCATGTTGCATTGTAACACATGCACCAACCATGTGGTTCACACATTACTGGTCTCACATGCATGACCATGATGTCCCTGCACACACACATACATACATGGCCTATGTCACACATACAGGCAAGTATCAGACAACCAGCACCCTGCAACATGCCCTGTCTCACACAGCAATGCTTGGCCACTTACCGCTCAACTCCGGACGGGTCTGCCTCCGAAGGATCTGGGCGTGGAGCGCTGGGCCTACACGTTCCAGGACCCTCATCTGGATGGTAGTCATGCTGCCGCGGCCCCCCCTCCACGTGGCGGCGGGCCTTGTTGAGGGTCCTGGACCTCAAGTCCTCCCAGCGCTTCTTGACTTGCTTGATGTTGCGGGTTGCCACCCCCGCTGCTTTGATGGCAACCACAAAGTCGTCCCAGATCCTATCCCGTCCTTCCTTGTTGGCGCGCGATGCTCCGAAGAGGGCATCATACTGCCCCAGGACATGCTCCACCAGGACACCAACTTCCTTCTGACTGAAGCTGGTGGCCCTCTGCCCCTCTGGCTGAGGGTCGCCAGTGGTCTCAGATGGTGTTTGCCCCGACATGGCGACCCCCGAGGCAGGCGTGGGTGGGCAACTGGGTCCTGGGGCTGGGCTGTGGAGCGATGGTATCCCAGTCGGGAGTCTTCAGTTCCAGCAGGGGTGGACACAGCAACTGGACCCCTGCAGATGGCTGATGTGCAGGCACCAAATAGCAGGGCACATGGGCAGCAGGCAGTCAGGCAGCAGCAGATGGCAGGTGGGAGCGTGCTCGGGCTCTGGGGGGCAGAAAAATGGCCTTCAGGGCAGGAGCGTGGTCTTCCGTGTGTTTTCGCGTGGCCAGCTTGATACGGAGTGATTCGGCACGTGAAAATCTTGCACGTCAGCGTGTAATTCGAGGAAAGGGCCTTAGCGCGTAAGCACGTCAGCGCACGCACGCTATTCCATTGGACCAAAGGCCCTTAGCGCCTAAGTTACATTACGCGCGCGGGTGTTTCCCTCATAGCACGTGATGACAGAGCACACGTGGAAAAACTGCATGTCCGAGTGTCATCGCGTGTAATTGGATGAAAGCGCCCGCGTACACGCATCTCTGACGTGTACGTGTGGGCCGGTTTAAAAGCTGCATGTAGGACGCCATTTCCTTGTACCTGCTTTTCGTGGAGAGCGAGTGGTTGAAATCTGTACTTCTTGTCGGTTCACACGCGGTTACTTCACAGCGTTTCTAGTTCATACTCCCTGTTACCTCTGACAGCTCTTTTCTGATTTTTTGTTGGGCCTGTTTCCTCAAACAGAGTTCACTTTTCCTTTTGTCCTGTCTCCTCAAACAGCGTACAATTCTTCTTTTGGCGCGTATTTTTCACGTTCTTTTTCCAGGCAGACGGTGAGTTCCGCACGTACTTAGCAACTGTGCTTGCCCCGTGTGTCGCGTTCCCCTTCAGAGGTCATTGTAGGCTGCGTGTATTACGCGTACGCTTATTTTTGTGTTTAGGGTGCCACAGCGTAGTGCGAGTTCATTTTTTCACGCACGTGGTCTACGAGGGGTTGGGTGCACGTTTATTTTTGATTTTGGGCTGCCTGTGCATTGCGTGACCCGTCATCTTCCCCCAGGGGTCACAGACAGCCTTGTTAGAGCACTAGGGTACGAATTCCATCTGGTATCCTACCCCTTTGACCCCTAATTGCCCAGGACAATAGTCAACTGCAACTCCCATACGCACAACATCAGTGCCATGGCTGGGAGGCGACCAAGCGGTAAGGGAGGCAAAGGTGGCCGACCCTCAAAAGGTGGGCGTGGTGGGCACGGTAGGGGACGTGGCCGGGATTTGCAGGGTGCCCCTATGCCCCCATGTGTGGAGGAACAATCAGGGACACCCATGCCCCCCCATGGTTGAGGGAAACGTGGCTCACACCATCCAAGCTCAGCCCCTGTTGGACTAGCCCATTGTGGCACCTGACCTGGCACAGGATGACTCCCTGGCTGACTTCCAGGTCAGCAAGTCTAGGCCATGTGTGGCGGTGCAAGTTGTTGTCACCAATCCACGTGGATCTGGGGTAGCTATGTCATCTGCTGCCGCAAGTATGCAGGGTGGGGTGGCTGCAGGGGCAGCTGCAGCTCCATCCTCCCCGGCTCTGACTCTCCCAGCCAGGACAGTGTCAGTCCATCAAACTGACATTCCCCCTGCCAACATTACCCAGCAACCAATGCCTGAACTATGGTCATTGTGCATTCCCACACTCCTACTACCCAGTCCACCGGTGATTCTGCCCCTACTGACCAGAGCGGCGTAAGCCACTCTGGCTCTGCTCCACCTTTAAAGAAGAGGAAGAAGGGTTCTCTGGCATGACAGGCTGAGACCCCAGACACGGCTACACACTCCGGTACCTCAAGGACGCCTTGCTTCAATGATCCGGAACTTGATGCACTTGTGCAGTATGTGTCGGCACATAGCCACGAAATGTTGGTGACTGCAGGGTCCAAGACCATACCTGGTCAATGTAATTCACACTGGCAGACCATCACCGACCGCATAAGTGCCCTTGGATTTGTGAGGCGCTCAGCTGATGATTGCTACAAGTGGTGGAATAACCTGAAACGCAGAGCAAAGAAGAAGCTGGCCTCAAATCATGCCGCTACTCTGTTGACTGGCGGTGGGTCTCCACAAGAGGACAACAAACTCACTGAACATGAGTCTGTTGCTGGGGCCTTCGTCACAGAGGAACAGATCCAAGATGTGGGAGGACTACCTGATTATGAAGCATTGTCCGGTGAGTGCCCATGCATGTGTGTGTAATGCATGTGTATGTTGTTTGGGTGCCGGGTTCTGATTGAGTGCCAGGTGAGGGTGTGTGTGCCTGAGTGGTATGGGTCACCCATGTGCTTCATCCAAAACATTCAGCGGCCTTGGATTTGACAGTCTCCCTTCTGCCCACATTAGTTATTTGGCTCAACATTACGGCAGTTGCCCTTGAAGTGGCATCTTGCAACAATATTGTTTGTATTTTTCAGTGTTCGTTGTGTTCGTTCAGGCTGATTGTTTCAATTCTCCCACTTTGGCTATGCATTCCTCAGCCCTATTGTCACATTTGTGACATGCTTCTGTCATTGATGAACCCCACATTGGACCACATGTGTTACCTTGTTAGATGAATGATTTGACCATTCAGGCTAATTGAGTATTGGCCTGATCACAGGAATTTTTGGGGCCTGTTTGAATGTGGAACATGATAGTTGTTTCCTGTCATGTTGAAGTGACAAACCATTGATGTGTACATCAGCCTGCAATCACTGTATTTTTGTACACTGGATGTGTTGCAGTGTGTGGCACATGCCTATTTTGTCACACTATGTAGCATTTTTCATCACATCATGTCCATCTCACATCTTTTGGGTCCCCTTCAAACTCAGTGACAGTGCATGCATGGGAGGGTTATAGTCATGTGGGACATGTGTAAATCGTGTAAATCATGTACTGGTTATGTAGCTTGTCAGGCCTATTTGTGTGCTATGGTGCTATTGCCTGTTTCCATTTGTTGTCGTTCATGTTTTTGCAGGGGATGACGCACTTGATGCTGTTGAGGTTGAGGAGATGGTGCAGACCCAGGAGGAATCTCAGGCACGACCGGGCACCAGTGGGGGATGTCGTGTGGTGGTGGGTGAGAACCCAATCTTGCTGCAGAACATTCTATCGAGGGGTACCTCTGGGTGCACCTCCCCAGACCTCTATTCAGGTGCTGATTCCGATGATGAGACCTATGTGGCGTCGCAGGTAAGTGTTTTTGGCAGGGATTCTGTTCTGTCCAACCCATCTGCACCAGGTGTAGAACCCTCTATGGGGATGTCAGTGTTGGTAAGTCCGCCTTTGGCGGTTACGGATGCAGGGTCACAGTCCACAACATCTGATCCTGTTCCTGGGCCAGCAGATCAGAGGGGGAATGCAGTCCTGCAGCCTCAGGCAGTGCCGGCACAGCAAGGCGCAGATCACCTTGCCCCAAACAGGTGTGGTGCCTGCAGACGCGGTGGCCGTACGCCACCAGGCAATACCGCATGGGAACAATCCATTTACGGTATGGC
This sequence comes from Ambystoma mexicanum, assembly GCF_040938575.1. Classification (NCBI taxonomy): domain Eukaryota; kingdom Metazoa; phylum Chordata; class Amphibia; order Caudata; family Ambystomatidae; genus Ambystoma; species Ambystoma mexicanum. The sequence goes on along the minus strand of NC_090936.1, from coordinate 1,195,336,171 downwards.
AACCCAACAGGCAGCATCAGTTGAGATGATGGCTCAAGCAATGGAGAGGGTGGCCACTTCCATTGTCCCCCCTGACAGGCAGATGGAGCTACTACAGCAGGCAACAGACTCCATTTGCCAATCACACAGGGGGGACATGTTGGCGTCCAACAGGGACAGACGGGCGGCACTGGAGACTCTACGCCAATCGATATCAATAGAGTCCCAGGACCACAGGGAAGCCCTGAGGGTAGAACTCCATCACCTCAGGGAGACTCTTGTTGACCTTGAGGCTTCCACTAACTTGAGGACAGAACAGCAGCTGGAGCGGCTCACACGTTCGCTCTCAGCTGAGATGCAGGCAACTCAGGAGGAGATCTGTGAATCACGTCAGGTGCTGCATGGGGATCTCCGCACTATAATCCTCCTAAACGAGATCTTCCACACCCGCATGCTTGCTGCCATGGAGGACCATACCAGGGATTTGCGTGGGCTGCCTCCCATTGCACCACCACCTCCTGTGGCAGCACCACCTCCTGTGGCAGCAGCAGAGGGTGATGATAGCGACAGCAGCAGTTCTCCCACATTGGCATAGCCGTGCAGGCCATGAGCCCATGGAGGTGTTTTTTTTTCCCAACATCCACACAGGTGGGTGTTGGTGCGCACCCTGTCCTCGGACCTTTTGGGTGGGCTCCCTCCACCCCTGGCCCCCACATGGCCATTTTTGATTTTTGATTTTTGATTTTTGATTTTTTTTTGTTTTGTTTGCAGTGTGTTGCCTTGTGTGGCTCCCGTGGGCATCCACTGTATTCCGGCTGGGCACATGCAGGCTTGTCCTGAGTTTGGGTTAGATTCTTGGGTTCGTGAGACACACACCCCTCCTGCTTCCCGTTTCCATGGACTTGCAAAGGGTGTGCCCAAGTGACATTGACTTACACAGTGACGTAGGACTCCCATGAGCTGTGTGGGCAGTCTGTAGTCAATACTGTGTATACATTCCTAGTGGATATTGTTGTTGAATTGTACACTGCATGGTGTATTGCTATGTGCTTGTGCATCCATGTCTTTCGCCTAATTTGCAGGTTAATTCCTCATGTCTTCACAAGGCCGTCTACTTTGGAGATGGAGTTCATGTTGTAAGCAGTGCACTTGGACATTTGCGTGGCAGCAGCACTGTACAGTTCTAAGTGGCCGATGTGCTGGCATGATCAGGTTGTAAGACTACCACTACTTTAACTTAGTACTGTCATGTTTATGCTATGTTTGAGGTTGTGTAGCTGCATTGTATTGTTGGTAAGTATTTGGTCATGTGTGTTGTTAGTTCTACATTACTGGGAGCATATTGTGTGTGGGCAGTTTCCATTGAGGACACTGTACTTTGACACTTGTGTGATGTTTTGGGGATTGCTTTGTTTGCTCTCACATAGCATGACATGCCATGGTGTGTTGGGTGGCGGTGCTGGGGAGGGGTTGGGTGACATGGCACTGTTGTCATGTTGTATTTTGCAAGGGGGTAATGATTTTTGCAGCATAGAAGTGTGTCTTTTGATGACACAGCATTGGTGGTGTTTGTGTAGGTAGGGCACACAATGTAACACTTCCAGGTGAGCAATCTCAGGCTGGTATGGTTGTGACATTTGACTGTCCCTTATGTCATCATCATTGATTGTCAGCTGGCATGTGCCAGGCTGTGTGCACTCCACAGGGGTGTGATTTTAGGTGAAGTAATTATCCACCAGCTGTGTACGTGCTGCCTCACCCGTGCCCTTTCCCCTCCCATGCGCAGTGGGTGTGCTTGTGGTTGGGGATGTGGGGGCACCACCATGTTCACGGGCAGGCCCCGGCATGTTGCAACGTTGTGCAGGACACATGCTGCCACTATGAACCTGCACACTACTGGGGGAGCGTATAACAGCTGCCCGCCAGAATGGTCAAGGGAGCGAAAGCGTGACTTGATCACTCTGAATGTTCGCTCCACTATGCCCCGGGTTGCAATGTGGGCTGTGTTGTATCTTACCTCAGGTGGCGTGGTGGTGTTCCGAATTGGTGTCATCATGTGGGTGCTCAGAGGGTAGGCACTGTCCCCTGGGGAGGTGGTGATGGGTATCATTAGTGGGGTTGTGACATTGCTCAGTATCTGACATGCATGCATGTGATGTGGCATTTATACTGACCGAGCAGCCATGTATCGCCATGCCGCCCAGCTTCTAGGTCCCGGTTTAGGGTTGATATTCTGTAAATAAAACTGTCGTGGGTGGACCCTGGATAGTTGGCATATACTGAGGTGATGATTCCCTTGGCATCACATACTACCTGGACGTTGATGGAATGCCAGTGCTTGCGGTTTCTGTAGATGTGCTCTGATGCCCTGGGGAGACGTAGAGCCACATGGGTGCAGTCAATGGCACCTAGCACTTTGGGGAAGTGTGCACTCCGTAAAAATCCTGGACGACAGCCTGCCTTTCTGCAGGTGTTCTGGGCAGGTATATGTGCCTGCGGACTGATGGGCGTGCAGTCATGATGGCCAAGATCTGGTGTAGGCAGCGTGACTGCGTGGCCTGTGACACCCCCCCACTATAGAAGTTGTCCGTTGAAATGATCCAGTGGCCAAGAAGTGCATTACATTGAGGACCTTCTGCAGGAGGCTGAGTGCTTGGGAGCACAGGGTGGGTGATGTGAGGTCATCCTCCCACTCACTGACCAGGTCGAGTATCATGTGAGGTGGAAACCTGTACCTCCCATACACCTGGTCATCAGGCATCCCAAAAAGGCTGGTTCTGGGTGTAAATATTCTGGGCCTGACTATCCTCCTCCTCCTCCTGCGGTATCCCACGACCACTGCTGCTAGGAACGGTACATTCATCCTGGCATCTGTGCTTGTTTGTTTTTTGCGCGCACTTTTAGGCTGCGTGGATCCACGTACGCCTGCTTCCTGCTGGCTTATGTGTTTCCGGATTAGCGCGTCTTTTTTGGCGCACGCGTTAGCCCCGTTTGATTCCATGAATACGTGTTTTGAATGTGCATGTGGGCGTTCCGCGCACTTGCCTCCTGTACTTCCCCCGTGATGCCCACATTTTCATGAGTTGTTCCCCATTCCGCGTGTCACGCCCCCTGTTCCTCCTACTTTTGTTGTGTTCGCCGCGCTATGTGCAATTTCGCTGTGAGCTTAGCGCACGCTGTTTGGAGACGTGTGCGCCAGTGTGCGCCACGCATAATTTTGGCGCACATCCTGGAATTCCCTTGCGCACGGACTTCCATGAATCGCTTTGCGTGGGTTTCGCTGCGATTTTCGCACTGGCACTGCGATTCGCATGCTTTCGCACGCTTGCACTGAAAATTTCAGCGCACATTAATTCCATGAATCGGCTCCTGAATGTTTATATAATTACAAGGCTCTGAAACTAAAAAACATACAGTAAATCTGTGTATGCAGATGAACATTAAAACCTATTTTGCAACGGTACCTTTGTGATACATATTTTTTAACCCATTACATAGATGAAGTTGATAAAAGAAAATATAGAATATATGTAATTCCAGTTAAAAAATTAGATCAAACCAAAATGTAGGCACACACAAGGGAGGAGAGAGAAACGACAGGGAAAAGAAATAATACCAAGCATTAGAACTATTAAAATATAATGGCACACGGATAAGATTACAAAAAGAACACAAGTTATACCATTAGCAACTGTAACAATGTTTATATAAAGATATTACTAATCAATTGATTAAATTGCACTGGAAGAGTTGCAGTAAGACAAGTAGTTAGTAAATCAATGCTATTTCTTCTCATATTTCATCAATGGGTAAGTTAAGCATGTTTATTAACAACACATTTTACAACTATTGGTCTACCTGCCCCTAATATTGATTATTTTAAAGTCTTTCTAGATTGTCAGTATCATTCGAATCACCAGCAGAAGGAAAAGATCATAAATAATATAAGAATAACCAATAATCATTGAATTAAAGGAGAAGCTTCTTAATTGTATATTACAGAAATGTAGATTTATATTAACTTTAAATATACATTTTTATAAATCCACACTTGAGACCAACGTTTATTTACATAAGAACATTTAAAGAACCTATGTTTTAAGGTTCTTATATTGGTAAGATATTTCTTGTCGTTTATTCTCTTGGCCCTGAACGGTTTCAATGGAGTAAGAAAGGCTCCATGAATTGAAAAAAACAGAGTTTGATTTATATTGGCAGATATGGAGATAGTTTTAACTTTTCCCCAAATAGAGGACCGTGCATATTCATCAAAAAATCGTTTCACAGACAGTCTCCCATTGCAGCTGAGAAGACCATTTCACATCTGGTGTTTCTTTGTTTGTTATCACTGTATAGAGTTTTGATACTTTACAAAGGAAAATTGATTCCATACAGGACAATCTGGTAAATTCTGTAAAGGAAGTCTGGATATCAATATAAGCATTTAAGAATGTGATATATGGGGTAAGGTATCCCTTACCGTACATTATAAGGATATTGCTAGTCAGTGAGGAGTTGAATGACCAAATCGAGGAACAACGCTAAGGGTTGATTTGTTTGTACGGCCACGGAACTGAGAGGTGGCTTGCAACATCCTTTTGATGTACGGTATAGGGTATTTTATTGTACTACATGGCCACATACTGTCATCCTCTTTAATACCTGGCCTCTTGCTGATTCTAATGTAATAAATGTTGCATGTTCCATTTGCCGATCCATAAAGTCTTTGTAGAATCTGATTGGATTTTAAGTTAATATGCAGCTCCTAATGCACTACAGAAGGATAGTTCAAGCAATTTAATAAGATGCCTTCAACAATGTTTTCCTTTTATACTTCGTAGAAGTAATAACAAGCATATTCTTGTGTATATGTGTAAAACTCCAGCATGCACAAATTAAACATTCTGCCATAAACAGTTCCTTGTAAATTAAGGACTGCAAAGTGTGATAGAAAACCATTTTAGAAGCAAGCAAGGAATTTTAACAACTTTTAATGGCTTTAATTAAATGCTGTAGTGAGAGCTGGAATTATGCTCTCTGTTGGCTCAAGCAGCAGGCGTTGTGACGTTATTGTCTTATTACAGGTCAGTTGGGATATCACAACTAACCTGTAATAAGAACATTATTTTCAGGCATGTGCATGGATATTGCAGGTTCCAATGTACTTATATGTCAGTTAACATCAGCGTTTGTGAGCGAGAGATGTATTGTTTAATTCCTCAAAGATTAAAACATCAGTACTAGAAAAAGGTTGAGATACAAATGTAGTACCTTTGCCAAGCCTTGACAACATCATCTTCCTGTTGATGTTTTTGTTGCACCATAACTAAGGTGAGTAAGACCTTGATGAGTTGGTAACATGTAGAAAGAGGAAATCTCTTAGTATAGAAGTGATGAGATACATTATTCTGTGGGTATAGGTTTAGTGAGATTAAACATATAGAATAAGCCCTTCTTAGCCATGAATGGAGTCCAAATAATATTCTGGAAGAAACCCATTTTGGGCTTGTTTCAGGATAAATACTTTGTGATTTCATCTGAAGACTGTTCATTTTATGTCATTAGTATTACTGGGATTTGTTTGAAGATATGTTGTCCTCTTATTACCCCGTAGAGAAATCTTATGGACCATATTAATTGATTTAAAAAAGATGCAGATAGGGGAATAGGGAACATAGTAACAGTATAACTCTATACGGAATGACATAATTTTAATGGATTCCAAACTACCTTCCCATGTTAAATATAATGGAGACCAAGAAGATACAGCATCGCCAAGTCTAGCAAGCAATGTTCCCATATTTAACTTTACCATTTCTATATTGAAAATGAGATGAACATTCATTTGGCACCATTTCAGCCCAATGGCATCCAATCCATTGTTAAAGTAACATGAGTTGAGAGGTAATAGTTCAGATGTATGTTCATTTACTGAAATTGAAGAGAACAATGATAAGGAGCACAATAGATTTTGAAGATTGGTATTTGGGTTTCTCATAATGCATAGGCAGCAAATTGTATTTTATTTTTGCCACACATAACCCAGGTGCATTATCATTACAATTTAATTAGTTCTAACAAGCAGTTCCAGAGATAGGGTGAAAGCAATGGGGGATAAAGGACAGCCTTGTCATGCGCCGAACATTAATTGAAAGAAGGGAGAAAAATACCATGAATAAAAAATGAACTCCTAGGACACAAATATAGAATAGAATAGATAGGAAGTACATTTCACACCATACCAAATTAATGATTCAAATAAATAATCCCATTCTACTCTATCAAAAGTATTTTCCGTATTTAATATGATCACTACAAACATGTCTTTCTTCTTATTACCTAAATGGATCAAATCAAACACAAGTCTGCCATTAGAGCATACAATTCTTACCTTCACAAACCCCACTCCATTTGTTGTCCTTTCCAGATTTAGGGAACAGAATAAAGAGTGTCTCAAAGCAGGAACCAGAGGATGTGCTCATCTAGGAGAAATATGAAAATAATGAAGATAGTTTGGGTACGAAGTGAGCGTAACAATCATATGAGATGCCATATGGGCCCAGAGCTTTACCTTTTCTCAAGTCTTCAATAGATTGATAAATGTCATCAATATTGTAAAGGAGGTCCCAAATAAAGCCACCACTCTAACCGCCCATTTTAAAGTACCTGGAACGTTCACACCGAGATATGTGACATATGATGAGCAAATAAACCAGCAGAGAGCTGCAGTAGGGCTCTGTCCAGTACCTATCAGAAGAACAGCACCTATTGAAGTACCAATGCCAAGGAAACCTTGGACAATAAGGTATCCATTGAGGAAACCCTATCAACAGGTGAGACGAAATGAAGATCGTCTGAGTACAGTCCCTGAAGAAACCAAATGGGTCTTAATGGAAGACGAATGGTGACGTCACAAGAGCCCGGACTGACTCACATACAGAAGAAATGATGACCAAAGAATGCTACAAAGACGAAACGCCATGAACAAGGATATCATGAGCCGAAATTGAAAGACGATGTAGAAAAAATAAGAAGCTTAAGCTGTAAGCATGACAGAGCCATTTGACCAAGTTTACACCTGTACATATGCTTAGAACCGCAAGAAAGCTAAGAAATCAGTGTGGCCTGCTATGCTTAGTAGAAAGATAGTGTGGCAAGTGCCATTATACATAAACTACCTCAATGAAGTATGTTATATACATGTATTTCCACTTTGTACAAGAAGCAGAATCAACCAATGCTTACTAAAGGCCACACGAGAAAAGCTTCTTATTTAGCAAAGTCAAGAAGATACGGCTGAATCAAAACTCATCCGAGGCAACTCGTGCCAGAGAAGCCAAGGTCGTATCAGTAGAAGAGACGAACAGTAGCTACATTTAATTGAAACTAAGAACAGAATATCCTGCCTCTGAAAGGTCGAGATAAGAAGACGAAGACAGGTGGTGGGTGAAACAAAATTAAATACACTAATTGATGGAAAAGAGACAAATTCACGGTGTCCTAATCACGTGACCAGCCGAGCAAGAAGAAGCGAGAGTTCACACCTACGCATGGCACCAGGCTAGACAAAGACATGTTTTCATCCTGTTGTACCTGTGGGGTCTTGTGAATCGGAAGTGGCCTCTGCGATACGTGCTGTCGCTTCAAGCTGGAGGTTCGGCTTGATTCACCGTTCTCTGCATCTGCATTCTGCACGTTTGGAGCACGTTTGGAGGTTCTTTCCTCTAACCCCTTGAGTGTGCGAGAAGGAGCGCGAGGAGCTGCCGGTCGAAGCTCTGGGAGCCGGCAGCCGGTGTGAACATAACTTATTCGCTTTACCTCGCAAGCTCTGCTAGCTTTGCAAGCTCTGCCAGCGCTACTGCAGCTCGTCTGCAGCTTGTCTGCAGCATTTGTGGAGCAAACAGTGGGGGCATTGGGTGTGGAGTCAAGCGCTGTCCCAGGCTCAGAGAAAAAGCAAACGTGTAAGGTGGTGTCCAGCTCTTTGTGGTCCCCTTATCTCCCCCAATACATGTTGATGGATTACATGGACAAAACAGGTGATTTCCCTGCTGAGAAAGGGATTTACGACTCGCCTATTAGTGTGTGAGGGCTTTTGGGGCTGGCACTCAGGATTGGAGGCACAGTGGAGCAGAGTGGAGTGAAGGGGAGCTTTGGTTTTTGTGCATGGGTGTTGTCCTGCACGTTTATTGTGGTGCTCCTTCCTTCACTTCACTACATGCATTACATTGGTTGTGCCTAACATGATAGCTGGTGCCCTGGTATATGAGCTCTGAGGTTTAGACTTTGCCTCATTTTTGACCACTGGCCGTGATTGTGGTCATATCCGCCCTTGAGCAACCAGGGTGTGGCACACTCTTGCATGTACACTTAGGCCATCAGGCTTACTGGTCTTCAGCTTGCTGTATGCCTGGAGGTATTTGTAGGATTATTAAGCTGTGAGCATTCAGGCCTTGCACTTGGTTGATGGTGCTGGTTCCTCTAACTCTTGGTAAGCCAGTGGTAAAGATGGGGGAGTGTAGCTACCCCTTCACTTGGTGCCTCACTTAAAGCGTGTGGTAGCGCATTACCTGTAAGAAGTGGGGCCATTAGTCTCAACAGGTGGTTTTGCTCCTGGACTATATTGGGTACTCGGTGGATAACATAGTTTGGAAAGTAGAAGGCAAGGCCAAGTTGGGGGTGTGCTACAACCCTTATACCTGTGAGTGGACAGTGCAATGACTGGGAGCATATTACAATACAATTAACTGACTCAGAATGCCGTCAGGGAAAAAAGCTGCACAAAGCAATTATAATTTGCGCAAGACAAGGAAGCAACTAGAGGGTGATGGCCTCCAGAATAAGTCTACGGACATCTGGAAAAAAGGGAAAAAGGAAGAAGAATGCCAAGACCACGGCTCTACCAGGACAAGGAGCAATTACTGGTTTCTTCCCCTTGATTCCCCTACCGGAAATTAATTCCACGATTATCGAGGAATCAGTTTTGCCGGAGGCCGGGGCAGGAGATCCTATGAATTCATCAAATTACAATGATATCGATAACAACTCATTGTTAGATCTATGCCTGAGCTTCCAGAGAGGGATGACCCCACGGATCCCCAGGGTGCCGGATGACATCGGCTTTTGACAGGGAAATAATACATCGGCCTTTCCTGTTTGCGCCCAGGTTCATCCAGTTCCCTCAAGCAGATTGTCTGCCTCTCCCAACATGGTAATGGTCTCTATGGAAGATGCACCGGATGCAGAGGAAGAAGATCTCACCTCCTCGTATCCGGGGGCAAACGAATTAGCAGAGATTCAATCTACGGTGGCCTCGCTACAATTCGCCCTAAAGATTTTACTCCAAATGACAGGGCGTATTCTAGCCAACACTAATTCATTGATCACAGTCCAGGTGATTGCATATGCAGAGGTAGCTGAAGTAGAAGTTCATCTCTCTGGAGCCATTGTTATAGCAGAGGGGATACATGACACTCCAGAAATAGCTGAGGAGCCGAACAACATCCAAGACAATGAAGCCGCTGCTAGCATGGACAATAGTAAGGTGGTCTATTACTCCCGCAAGCAGCGTAAGATGGCTAAGAGGGCCCATAAAACCATGAATACCACAACACTGGACGGGGCTGAGGGAGAACCAGTGCTATTTGGCAATCGCTCCAAGAAAGCTAAAAAAAGGGCGGCCAGAGCGAAAAAAAAGAATAACTCTGGAGAGGGTTGTCTGACCAGCTGGTTGATTACTGACCAAGAAAAGAAGATAGAGCAGCTTGAAGAGATTGTACAACCAGAGAGGAAGGAGCTGAGGACTGAGGAGGGACAGATACCCACCACAGAAGAAATGGAAGATCAGGCAGCAATTGCTCCCACTCAGCAGAGTGGGAGCAATTTGAGAGGGAAGTCCATATTGAAGAAGAAAGACAAGCCTTGAGTCTGGTGGAATCCTCCCCTCTACTCCCCACCGTCAATGGGGTCAGTTACCCACCAACAAAACCAAGAAAGGTTGGGCCTGTTCCCTCTGACTCTAGGATTTATAGGACCAAGAACCTTTATAAAGAAGGCAAACGTAGTTGGCTGTCCCGCTCTGAGTTCTTGACCAGATTGCACTCTGTACCTGAATTACGTGTGTTGACGTCTGATGACTTCCAGTTTGTGGAGCCATTGAAAGGCCCTAATCCCTGTATTTCTGCTCTCCATTGTAAATTCATACCGACAGCCCATATGATAAGGAAGTTTCAGGAGGAATTATGGGCAATGGATGTTGAAATTGATGCAGACCTGGAGGGAATTAACCCCAGTTTTGAATATGAGGATGCAAATAGTCCAGCAAAAGTTGCAGACTGTCCCATTGTTCCTAAGAGAAAGAAGGTTGAAGTGCCAGACGTCCAACTAGTGTTAAAATGGCTGGCGGAATCCTTACCGGAGGTGCTAACTAAGCATTGAAATGTATCATTACTTTCCTGGAACTGCAGAGGGTTTGCTCACCTTTTGTCAGCGGAGGGCTCGGTAGAGTTTACTATAAAACATAGCCCCATCTGCCTGCAAGAGACTTGGGCAATGGACACTCTTTTACGTGATGGATATGTAAACTATTAATGACTTGCAAAGCGGGGTGATAAAGGGAGACCTTTTGGAGGACTTTTGATAGGGGTGGCTAGCTTTTTGCCTTCAAGACGAATCTTGTGCAATCGTGAGAGTGATTTGATGGCAGTAGAGGTTATATATGAACCCAATGGGAAACAGGAAAAATTATTGTTGGTGAATCTATATAATCCTCCTCAAATGTTGCTAAGTGAGATGCTACAAGAAGCACTTCATGAGCTATTAGCCTCTTGGTCAACCAATTCTAGAAACACCTTGGTTGTTGTTGTGGGTGATTTTAATTGCCATATGGGGGTGAGGGAGGGAGTCTTCCACAGAATCCAAAGTTAAGGGAGAAACGGTTACTGACTCATTCCAAAATTGACAAGGAGGGGCCGGGATGGCTCCACTTGTTCGAAGAATGGGATTTACAATTGTTAAACGGCTATACCTTGAGTGATCATCTTGGTAGGTATGCGTGGTCCAATAGTTCTTCTGTTAGCACATTGGATTACATACTCCTCTACTGGGGGTAGAGGATATGACAGTTACTCCTAACAATTGGAGTGACCATTCAGCACTCTAGTCTATGTTTAGCCCCCGGGAAAAGTAACCTGGGCACAGTGAGTGCTGATAAAGCAGGAACCAGCATAAGGTGGACCGCCAAGAATATTAACCAAGCGGCGGACACACTGGCAATCGAGAAATGGCCGTATCTTCCAGAGTTTAAAAACTTGTCTATGGATTGTATAGAAAATTGGATCACAGTGTTTTCTAGTAGACATGCAACTGCCCCAAAAGGGCAGATGATTAGACATGAAGGTAAGGGACTCCCTTTTAATAAAAAAATCAGAGACGCAAAGAGAGAGCTTAGAAGGGACCTGCGAGTCTGTATGAAGAGGCTGGGCCCCATAGAGGAACTAGGGGTAGCCATTAGGAAAATCAAAAATAAGCACAGAGCGTATATCAAGAATGTTCGCTCGGTGGATATAATACATGCCCATCAGAAATTAGTACAAACCATCTGCACTAAAAACACTTGCAGTATTTGGTCTCTACTAGGTGAAGCTAGCATGACTGTGAAGGGACAACTGGTTAATCTCATAAATGCTGTAGAATGGGAACATTTCTTGGGGAATCGAAATGACTGTACATTGTCTGAGGAGAGTCATCTTCCAACTGCTATAAAACCAATCTCCCCTTTTGACATCTCCTATACGGCCATTATTGATAAAATAAAAACTTTAAAATCTTCTAGGGCTCTGGGTCCTAACGGACTGGCTAACATAGTAATTAAAAGCAAGCCCGAGTTCTGGACCGGTCTATTGACCATATTGTTTGGAAAAATTATGGCCAGGGGAGGATTCCTAGTTCTTGGCAAACTGCAGTATTGATCCCTGTCTTCAAAAAAGGAAACTAGCTTGACCCGAATAACTACAGATTAATGGCAATGTTAGACATGACAGGTAAATTATTTGCGCCCTTGTTACTTAATGAGCTGCAGATGTGGGTTGATAAGTCCAACATTTTTCCTAAATTTCAATGCGGCTTCAGAAGAGGTTATTCTACTTCCCATAACCTTATGGTCATGAACCTATTGAGAGCCAGGGCCCGTAGAAGGGAGGAACCGCCGTTGTAAACTCTGTACATTGTTTTCAAAGCGGCCTTCGACTCTGTCCCTAGAGAAAGACTTTGGTCTAAATTAGCCACTTTGGGCTGTCCCGAGGGCCTCTTGTGCTACCTTAGACTGCTTCACTTTAACACCTCAGTTAGGCTGAAATTAGATCAAGAAGGCCACCTAACTCAAAAGGTGAAGCAGAATAGGGGGGTTAAACAAGGTTGTGTCACTGCCCCTCTAGTGTACAATCTATATGTACATGACATCCCGGTGGCTATAGACGCCGCTAACAATTGTCCCCCAAAAATTGGGGAGGCGGCCTGTTCCGTCTTGGCATACGCAGACGATCTGGTCATTTTTGACCATACTAAAAGCGGGCTGCGTAGATCTGCCACGGCTCTTTGGGAATATGCCTCTTGTAATGGTTTTACCATCAATTTGGATAAAACCAAAGTACTGAGATTCACCTGTAAAAGAGTTTCTTGGGTGAATCTCATGGTGGGCAATGTCAAGATCCCTTACACGCCACTATATCGCTATTTGGGTATAGATTTTGAGCCCTGTGGTGAATATGTGGCGTGTAAGAAATCACGTACTACGCACGCAGCGCAAGTAACAGCTCTAATGGTCAGTTTTACTAACAAACAGGGGGGCTTCACGCTATGGGGCATGCGCCAACTTTATATGCAAGTATTAACCCCTATGATGACCTATGGCCTAGATGCCCTTTTTGACATAGACCTTGGATGGCTGCAGGTCATCGAGGGGAAGTTTTGGCGACATTTCCTCAGTTTGGCACCAGGAGTCCCTATGGCCATTATACGTTTGGAATTGGGAGTACCCTCTCTTTATGCCACTTTTATGAAAAAGAGACTAGGGTTTTTCCTGAAGATGTGTAGTGGAACAGGTAATCCTCTGCTGTCAACGGTATATCAGGAACTATGTAAGAAACAGAACCTGGTGCTCCGTATGACAAAATGATAACACATCTAGCTGATATTGGTTGGGCCTGGCATGGAGGGGAGTATTCAATGCTGGTCCAGAAGGCACTGAATAAGTGTGTTGATATGTGGGACTGGTTAGAGAATTTCGCCCACCTCCACTCACTGAAAAGTTACCAGTTCGTACAATACAGGCTTTATACCTTCATGAAACCTCAAGCTTATCTTAACCTCTGCCCCTCTAAAAGGTTACGACGTTTTATACTACTACTTAGGATGGACCAGCTCCCGACTCTGATGGTCACGGGTAGAAGAGAACAAATTCCTAGGAACCAATGGATTTGTAGGGTATGTAAAGCTGATAACGAATTAGAGACAGCTAGACATTTACTAACCCAATGCAGAGGCTTGATAGATGTAATCCACCGGCATATTGGGCGGTTTACCAATGACCTGGGCACAATCAGTGACCTAATTTTTTGGCACCACTGCATCAATTCTGAGAGCCTGCGGACTCTAACGGCCTTTTATAACATCTGGCTAAGGATAGAAGAGACTCTGGGTATTAATATTTGAATAGTATCCAGAAAACAATATGTGATGTAACATCTTATAGCCACATTTTTATCCCATGTAGGGATATATTATGGTTCTGATTTGCCAAGTGCCATGCAATTGAATATATGGCTGTTCATATTTACATGGATTTACATTCAGCACATTAATGAGTGATGCTTGGTGTCCTGACGAGCCGTTGATCTGCACAGATGTATAGCATTTCCACACTCTTACTTTCTGTGCTTATCTAGTTGTAAGACTTGTTATACAAATAAGACGGAAGAATAATTTTGGTGGGACTATGGAGTATGTATCTCCATGACCATCATTTTTTACATTTTATATGCCAACATTTTTAGGCTATTTTTTCCGTTGGTTTCTGATTTGTTATGATAAATGTTATTTTGTTATATTGTATTGAGGTTGACACTGTTTAGCTCAGTTGATTAGCGGTTTACATTGTTTACTATGCTGTTTTAAGTTATTCATCATTTAGGTATTTGTTTCTTTTATTTTCAAGAGTACATGTTTAAGTTTATTGATGTAAACTGAATCACATTAAATAAATTATTTAAAACTCTTTCCAGACTGAAGATGCAGTCTCGAGGCCAACCACAGTGAAATAATGGACACATGGATACTAAAGTGATGATTGATTGTAACAATAATTGGGGGAAGGCCGGGTAACTGAGGGGCACCCTGCAGCTGACCGACCATTCTGCGTGCTGCTAAGCAAAGTGGAAAAGTATGCATGGGGTTGGTGCCAACCCAATCACAATGGACCAAATAATCTAGGGTCTTATAGTTAGTAGAACCAATAGGACGTCATACTTTTAGTGACGTCTGCAGTAGCCATTTTTGAAGGAAGGGCTTAGATGTCCATCTGACAGTGTTTATCCAATCCCCTCACGCCGTTACTATATACAGATATAGTGCATATATTAAAGTTACCTTTTCCTAACCAATAGAATTGCATGTCAACTTTTGAGTGTTACACGTCAATGATGACAAGTTTTTAGTATAAAAGTTGTGATTTTTATGAAGTTCATTGGAGTTGAAGCGAGAAGGAAGATTGTGCCATTGCTGATGTTCATACCTCCCCGTTTTTTGTACTTGTTAAATGGACTCCCTCTGCCAAACTATTTGAGTTGTCTTTATTGATTGGTGTTTGAAGTATAAATCTGCACCCCCATCCATCTCACGGGTGCTGTTATCTTGTCTTAAAGTGCTTCTGAGCTAACCCTGACTCTATGGGCCAGTTGGGTGTCTCGGAGCACACTTGGTAGCAGAGTATGGTTATCGATTAGAATAAGACCCCCATTGACCATCGACATAAAGTAACTCTAGATCCTCGGTAATATAATGAGTCCTTTGTCATTCAGCTGAGTAGACCGTGAAGCTCCCTGTAGACAGTGTTAGAGTAAAAATAAAATCTGCAGAACGAGGTCTGAAGGAACCCGTGTTACCCACATAACCCCATCCCACTCCCACGGGCAGCTGAGCGGTAGAAAAGCCGGAGAAGGCGGTGACGAAGGCGGTGATCCCGAGGATCCAGAGAGGAAACATGCGAACATTGAGTGAAAAAGATTAATGATTTGGCAAAAGTATAATACCTTAGAACAAGTAAGGGAAAAGGTAACGGAGGGAGGCGGGAAAATACAAAATAGTCAGAAGTAGCAAAGAATGTATATTACATGGATGCGGTAGCGTCCATGTAGTTATGGTTAAGTTGGTGTTTCCATAGGAAGAGCAGTTTTTGGGTGGCTTATAACTTCGCTCCCTCTGAACGAATCCTCACCAAACTTTGCAAAAAAAGTATATGGCACACTCTAAATTTCTTTGTAAAATTTGGAGAGGTTTGGTCCAGGGGGGGCAAAGTTATAGGGGGGATCCCAAAACTTTTGTTTTTTCCTACAGACATAATGGGAAAAAACTTTGCGCACGGCTACAGCCCGAACCGCTGGACGGATTTACACCAAATTTGCGGCAGGAGTGGCGGCTTGGTCCAGAAAGCGTGCTTTTGCAAATTTGGTGTAAATCCATCCAGTAGTTTTTTTAAAAATGACCAAAATGTAAGGCAAAAAAATTAGTGATATCTGTGTTCGCTTCGCAGATGGACTTCCCTGTTCGCTCCGCGGACAGCACCCCGATTGGCCCATGGGCTTGCGTCATGTCCGCGGACATGCATCGTGTTCGCTGATTGGGCGGCGTGGGGCATGATGCTTTTGTTCCCAAGGAAGGTAAAATTGAGCTAAAAACACTTGCGGTGTCCCGAAATGGTTGCAATTACACAAAATGGGGGTGTTCTGAGAATGTTGTTTGTATTGTTCCTTGTCAGGTTGAAAGTGTTCTACGAAGCCTCCTTTTGTCCGCTGATAGTACAATTTGCTATGGGCCTCACCTGACTTTTTGTCCAATAAAGAAACGATAAATCAGGCTGGTGTGCGCCGACATTATGTGATAATCCTATGACTGGCACTATTGACCTGGCTGACTTGCTTTTGCGACACTAAATCATATCTCCCGCCCCTAAGCCTGACATTATGAAAGCATTCATATTCCCCGTCACTCTCTGTGATGTTACAGGGTGCGTCATCAAACGCGCCCAGTCGTCTCCAGTCCTACGCGACTTTACACAGAACCCGGAAGACAACACACATTATGTCACAACACAGCGTGCCACAATTCGGAATATGAAACTGTGATTTAAAAGCAAACAGCAAGATTGTACAGTTTGTAAAGTACATTTATTTGACATCAAATGTTTAGAGAATATTCAGCGATTTGCATTTGTCTTTGTTGTCGATCCTCAAAAGTTCATGTTGAGCCACGCAATGTTCCTATGCGGTACAGAGGGTGTTAGATCAGCTTAGAACACAGTGAGCCACAATTCGGAATATGAAACTGTGGTTTAAAAGTAAACAGCAGGATTGTACATTTGGTAAAGTACATTTATTTCACATGAAATGTTGAGTGAATATTCAGCAATTTGCAATTGTCTCTGCTGTCGATTAGCAAAAGTTTATTTTGAGCCACGCGCTGTTCCTTTGCGGTAGAAAGGCTGTTGGTTTATGATAAAAGCAGTAAATGGTCGCACTGATAATCGGAAGGTTGCTCCAACAACGAGGCATTAGGCCACCATAATGGTTGGTATGTTGCTTCTAGCCGCTAGTACTGCATAAAGGCATATTGGTCCTTGGCGATTGTCCCATAAAATGGTGAGGGTCATGAAGTTGCTTACATGGAGCTGCACCTAGCAGTTGAAAAATCCATCCGCTGGAGTATGAAAATCGTGACATTGGCAAAATGGGGCAACAGACCTGTTTTAAAAAACATAAATTAATCTCACCAGCCGATCTTTATTAAAAATATTCATTTTATTTATTAGGGTGTTAAACTATTTGCTAGCGAAGATAGTGCAACCGAGTATGTTAATAATAAAATAATAATATTTTCACATTTATATAGCGGTAAGAACCGTGAGGTATCTCAGCGCTGCTTATTATTACCCACAGTGTGTGGTGCTCATTTATCGACCACGGAAGGATGAAAGGCTGAGTTTGGCTGTGCCGGGATTCGAACCTGCATTAGCAAGCTGTGCATGGATGTCAAAGTGAGGACTCTACTCGCGGTGCCACTTGACCGGCTACAGTGAAGCGGCACAGCGAGTAGAGCGCTTGACTGGTTAAATTATTTCTATTAACCCACCCTGTGTCGTCTGCCTTTTTCAGAGCCCTCTAAACGACAGGAGATTAATTCAGCAGTGATAGTGCACGGTAGAAAACAATATGCCACATTGAACGATCAAGTGCAACTTGGCCGGGCTTTAATGCCACGCTATTGTTATTATATACCGGTATAAAATAATCTAAAGGGTTACTTACATTATAATTGCATTTTCCATTGTGCAAGTGTAGTGCAGCCCCAAAATACGACTCTGCGTGTGCCAACAATCTTTCTCAAAGTGATATAATATACAAAAGTGGTTTCGTTTCAGAAATTTCATCTTTATCGTGTCTTACGTTTTTGCTACACTTCTTCAAAAGAAGTCTTTCAGCACAATCTCTGTCTGTCAAGGTAAAAAAAAAATAGAACCTTATACTGGGTGTCGTGGGCCTCTCTAGGCCGCGAGAAAAAAATGGAAGCAGCTGACCTTCACTGTGAACGAGCATAAATGCTTACTTTGCAACATTCTGTGTAAAGCCATCTGTGAGAACTTGCTGTTTACACTACATCTTTGTATATTGTTTGCGTGCTAATAAAAAAAGTTTGTTTAAGGGACGTTATGGTTCCAAGTAAAGCCGAAAAACCCCTGAAATTCGCCAGTTATGGTAAGCTAAGCACCCATAACTCGCGCCACCACCGTGCACTGCTAAGACTAACACCCAGGACATCAAAGATGACATCGCAAATGTCATTGATGACATCACTGGTAACATCACATGTGCATTTACTGTTCATGAAATTTGTGTACTAGGGATTTTTATTATATTGTTGCGAAAAAAGTGTCAAGGATCATTGCAATAAATATCATACCGTAATTAGTGCTTTGAACGATGCATTGATATAAATAGCATTGTATTATGGGGATCTATCTAGTATACTGAGCTACTAATGGAGAAACATAGCATTGTGTGCAGCGTACAAGATGAAAGTATAATATTTGTAATGTTAATATGTTGAATAATGAAATGATAATTGTACTGAAATGTTCGAAAATAAACAAAATGGGGGTGTTCTGAGGACGTTCTTCGTATTGTGTGACTGCTTAGCTGTATGCAATGAGGGAATGGCACAGAGAGTAAAGTGGAAATGGTAGAAGGGGTGTCGAAGAGTTACACAGTCTGCGGACACCGGGGCTGTCTGTGGACAGGGCGTGCTACATCCAGGGTTTTCCAGCAAATCCAACATAGAAAGAAGACGGTACGGATTAGCCAATCAGATGTCGAGTTTGTGGCTTTGTGTTGAAAGAGACTGTGTGTGGTGAAGATGGCAGAAGTGGAGAAAGTCAGGGTGTTGGTGCTTGGAGATATGTTTGTGCATGGTTTACAACAGTACGCTCGATGCATGTTAAGACGGATTTCTGAACTCTGTCCTGGTGGCGCAGAAGTTCAGAAGGCCAACCTAATTACTTGGAACAGGGTAACCTCTGGACAAGCCAGACCAATCAAGGTAGCGATCGCGGCGGTCAAGACTAGGTCTCAAGAGGGGTGAGGGTGACTGAAAGCCCGCAATGAGCACACAAAGCAAGATCACTTACAAACTACTCCAAACAGTTGTTATATTAAAAATATATACACATTTATTCCAAGGCCTTTAAAACAATGACCGTAGCGAGAAAATCACAATATAACGATAGTAAACCAACACATACCATATCAACACAATATATATACAAATACAACAAGTCTCAAGCTTTATATGCACGAGATGTATAGTCCACCTAAAAGGGAGGGAAAACAGGTAGTGCACAATAATGCTTAGACCCAGTTCGCCTTCAGAGGCACCTAACTAGATGGATGTCCGAGACCTGCGAAGAGTGGAGCCTTGTGCTCAAAAGCACCTGCACGCGCTGGTGCCAACGGGCAGAAGGAGAAGCTCTTCGAGGGAAATCAGGCAGTTCAGTTTAGTGCACAAAAGAAGAAGAACAAGTTCCGCGACTCAAGCGCAGCCTCCACAGTGGGCAGAAGCAGAGCGCGAGTACGGAAAAGGGTGCTGTTTGACACAGCGGGGAAAAGCAATGGGCTCCTGCAGGAGGGCGACCAGATCCTAGCTATGCTACTCACCGGTCCCCGATGCAAGCAGACCCAGGCTTCTCCGCGTCCGTTTCAGTAGCTGACAGGTTCAGAAGAGCAGGGAACGCCTCATCGTCGTGTTGAGTAAAAAGACGTCCCAATCGAAGAAACCCGCACAGTTTGTTACCACAGCAGGGCAACGGAGCGCCGTGTGTATCTGAGCCAAATGTACACTACTCACTTCAGACCTGGGAACGCCAAGTGTACGAAGCGTGTGAGAGTGACAAGGACTCGAAATACTACACAACCTGGCGGTGGTTACAGAGCAAGACTCCCGTGTAAGCTGGTCAGTCAGCTGGATGGCCCAGAGACGCTTCTGAAGGCTTACTGGCAGGAGATGGTGAAGATGCCGAGAATAGCTGTTCCCGCTATTCCAAGGGTCGAAGTACCAGTACAGGCCTTCTGGTTCGATCAAAGGTGAAAAGGGTTTCACAAGGCGACAGCAGTGCAGAGGAGAAGTCCTTCAGCGGGTCACCAGCGATTCCTCGGTCCAGCCTCTTGGTTGCAGGATACTTGGCTCCTGTATTCCTTCGTTCGTGAGAACTCAGGAGATCGACATGGTAGTGGTGTTTCCAGCCCCCTCTTATCCACGGATCCCTTCGCGCCAAAACGGAGGGGACCCAATGGGAGATCCGCTCATCAACACTCACACCATTCGTGGACCAATCACGGACCACGGTGGTCCCAGGCATTCACACCACCCTAGACTCTCTGGCACCCAGGATGTGTATTGGGACCAGACATCCCAGCCCACATCCTGGAGGCACACACAAGACATGTAGAAACCCGCAAAAGCATCCGTGTTTCGCGGGAAAGTACATGCCCAATAAGGAAGGCCCCGGGTCGGCTCGACCTGGGGAAGGTGAAGGGAGCAAGACGGTTAGCGGACAGGACAAAGGAGCCATTTTGGGTTAAGCGCGAGAAACGCGCTTAGAACGCCAAAAGGAGCTCAAAACACAAGAAACGATCGCTGCCACCATTCCCGTCCCTGAATCACTTGAACCGATCAGATACAATCCTAAACGAGTATCTAGGGCCTGTAGAAGGCTAGAGACCCAAGAGAGCTGTAACTTAGCTTACAGTGCCCTCTTGTGTCATGTTGCACGAAAGCCGCAACATGATAAAAGAAACTACGGGAAACAGCGTTCCCCGGTACTGACTGTCTTAAGGGCATGTCAGTTTCCCCGTAAGAAAGGAGCGAAAGCCCAGAGGAGTGCGGCAGAAGCTGCACTTCTCTGGCAAAGTCAAGAACAAGGTGAAAAACAACAGCAAAAAGTTTAGGGGTTGCCACATGGAAGGAAAATTACCTACAATTACGAAATCTTTCCTAACACTCGCCCCTCCCAGACTATGGACAGGGGGAACTAATCCACCCCTGGATGAGTCTCTTGTTCAGGTCGGTTAAACATTCTGGACAACCCATCAGCATTGCTATGTTGGACACCTGGCCTATGCTCAATAGTGAAGTCGAAGCCTTGTAGACTTATGGACCACCTAAGCAACTTTGGATTCTCCCCCTTCATGTTCATTAGCCACTTTAAGGGCTTATGGTCAGTTTGCACAGTGAAGTGGGTCCCATAGAGGTAGGGCCTCAGCTTCCTTAGGGCCCACACAACAGAGAAACATTCTTTCTCTACCGTGGACCATCTGAGCTCTCTGTCCTTAAACTGGCGGCTAATAAAACCAATAGGGTGTTCCTTACCCTTCTCATCTACTTGTGATAGTACAGCTCCTATCCCAGTGTCAGAGGCGTCCGTCTGCACGATAAAAGGTCTTTGATAATCAGGGGCCCTGAGGACAGGGGCCTGGTACAAGGAGTCTTTTAAGCCTTTGAAGGCCTTCTCACACTCGTCGGTCCAAGTTACCTTCTTGGGTTTCTTCGGAGTTGTGAGGGCAGTTAGAGGGGCAGCTATGGTGCCATAGTCTGCCACAAAATTGCGGTAATACCCCGTGAGTCCTAAGAAGGCTCTCACTTGGGTTTGCGTAGTGGGGGTAGGCCAGTCTTGTACTGCTTGTACTTTACTGGGAAGAGGCTGTATCCTCCCTCCACCTATTTCATGTCCAAGGTAAACCACTGAGCCTTGTCCAATCTGGCATTTACTAGCCTTTATGGTCAGGTGTGCTTTCTGAAGAGCCTGGAGCACAATCCCGAGGTGTTTCACATGGTCTTCCCAGGTGGCACTGAAAACTGCTATATCGTCCAGATATGCAAGACAGAATTCGTCCAACCCATTCAACACATGATTCACAAGCCTCTGGAAAGTGGCAGGTGCATTCTTCAACCCGAACGGCATTACCCGGAATTGGTAAAGGCCCTCTGGAGTAGAAAATGCTGTCTTCTCCTTGGCATGTTCTGCTAAAGCTATTTGCCAATAGCCAGCAGTGAGGTCAAACGTGCTGAGGTACTTGGAGGCACACAAAGTATCCACCAGCTCATCTGTTCGAGGCAAGGGGTGTGCATCTGTCTTGGTGACAGCATTCAGAGCCCTGTAATCCACACAGAACCTCAATTCAGAAGTGCCTGCCTTTGGAACCAAAACCACAGGGCTGGACCAAGGACTACTAGAGGGTTCAATCACCCCAAGGTCTAACATCTTGTTGACCTCGGTCTTAATTTAAGACCGTACTTTGTCTGACATCCTGTATCCCCTACTTTTGGTAGGTACACTGTCTCCTGTGTCAATGTTATGTTTGCACCAAGGTGTCAAACAAGGCGACTGTGAAAACAGGGGGGAAAACTGCCTAAGCAAACTTTTCACCTCAGCCTGCTGATCAGAAGTCAGGTGAGGGGCCACTCGGACACCCTCAAAGGAGCTATCTGAAGGACCGCTTTGGAACAGGTCGGGGAGAGGTTCAGACTCCTCTTCCTCAACATCTGAGGCCAGTAGCAGTGCTGCGATTTCGACTCTTGGGACGAAAGCCTTCAGCCTATTCACGTGAAACACTTTTGGAGCCTGTCCAGGCCTTCCAAGGTCCACTAAATAGTTAACCTCACCCAGGGGCTCCACCACTGTGTAAGGGCCTGACCATTTGTCCTGTAAAGCTCGAGGCCTTATGGGATTCATGATCAGGACTTGCTGACCAGGTGTAAAGTTGATGAGGGAAGCTTTCTGGTCGTACCAATGTTTCACCAGCGCTTGTCCTGCCTTCAATTTATCACTAGCCAAGCCCATCAGAAGTACCATCCGTTTTCTGAGCCCTAGCACATAATCAACTACGTTGGCAGTAACAGGGGGAGTGGGCATCTCCCATCCCTCTTTGACGATGGCTAAGGGTCCCCGTACAGGATGACCGAACAGAAGTTCGAAGGGGCTGAAGCCAACACCCTCCTGTGGTACCTCTCGGTAGGCAAACAGTAAGCATGGCAAAAGAAGATCCCATTTTCTTCTCTGAGGTTCCTCCAGAGCCCCAATCATGCTCTTTAACGTTCTGTTGAAACGTTCCACCAGACCATTGGTCTGGGGGTGGTATGCAGAAGAGAACTTGTAGGTGACCCCACATTCTTTCCACATAGCCTGCATATACTTCGACATAAAGTTGCTGCCACGATCTGACACAACTTCTTTAGGGAAGCCAACCCTAGTAAATATGCCAAGTAAAGCTTTTGCAACTGACTTGGCAGTTACAGTTTTCAATGGGATGGCCTCAGGATATCTGGTTGCATGGTCGACCAGCACCAGGATAAACCTATTGCCCGAGGATGTTTGCGGGTCAAGGGGACCAACGATGTCGATCCCTACCCTTTCAAATGGTACCCCCACAACTGGGAGCGGTACCAACGGAGCTTGGATTGTCGTGCCAACCTTACCAGACAACTGGCAGGAGGCACAACTCCTGCAGTGACTTTCTACTTGCACCCCCATCTTGGGCCATAGAAGTGCATGGATAACCTTTGCTTGGTCCTCTTCATACCAAGGTGACCAGCAAGGGGAACTTCATGCGCCAACTGCAGGAGGAAGGGCCTAACAGCAAGGGGAACCACCAACCTCCTATGGTCTCCTTCTGTAGACTCTGTGGGCTCACTATACAGGAGTCCACCTTCCCAATAAATCCTATGCGTCCCAGGAGGTTCACCCTCAAGCTGGGAGCAGGCCTGTCTCCTTAGGCCTTCCAGAGATGGGCACTCACGTTGGCCTTTACTGAATTCGTCCCTATCAGGACCTCCTTCAACTAACAAGTCTTTTAGTTCAAGATGATCGTTGGGGTCAAATACTTCAGGCATCGCCACCTCCTCGTCAGGCCTGGGCGATTGACCAACTTCCTCCACCGCAGTGGTAGGCGAGCTCGGGGGAATATTCTCTTTCCCTCGTCTTGACTTGTCGACTCCTTTCGCCTTGGGTTTCCCCTTCGGCTGGGGCGGCGTATTGGTCTTGGCCAATGCTGCCCGTGCTTGAGACCATGTGTAGGGTCTTTCGGCTGTGTCTCCTACGAGCCCTAGAGCTCTGAGATCATTACCTAACAAGACCTTTCCCGGGACGTTTCTCTGAATGCTCACTGAAATCCTGACTGCTGTACCATTTAAAGTAAGATTTACAGGTATTACTGGGAACATACGGAGTGGGCCGTCAGCCAACTTAGTGGGCATCAGAGTAGCTCTGGCAACTTCCTCTGAGTCTACCAAGGTAGAATCCACTACAGTGCGACTGCACCCACTATCCCTAAGAGCTGGAGTATCTACTCCATTGATCAGCACACTGTCTTTAAAGTAGTGCTTGGTATTATCCGGAATCATAGCATAAGCCTCTGCGACTTTAGGCTCCCAGGAACCCAGGGAAACTAAAACTACCTCAGCCTCTATCCCACTGGGAAATGAGTCTGAGGAGAAGGATGCTCCTGTAATCTCTTCTTCCTCATAGGAGGAGAAGGCCAGATTAGCGGAGTGGACCCCCAAAGGTCTAACCTTACACCGGGGATCCCCCTTCACATGGTCAGTTGCTCCACAAGCAAAACAAGATCCATTGGGTCTGTTTACATAGGGAGGCTTATTGTAACCAGAGTTCTGTTTCGGAGGCTGACCTCCACTACCCTGTGAGTTCTCTTGTGTCTTACCCTTATTTTTCTTTTTGTGGCCCTTATGAGAAGAAGATTTATCAGATTCTCCACCCTCCTTATCTTTGGACTTTTTCCCTTCCTCCTGCTTACCAGGATGAGTTTTGTCCTAATGGGACACTCGATGTGACACCCATAAGTCTGCTGCAATGGCCAGCTTCTTAGGATCTATCTCCTTCGAATCGGCCAAATGCTGCTTAAACTCCGGGGAAGAAGATGCAAAAATGTGTTCCAGCATGACAAGATTTATCATGCCTTCGAAGGTAGAAACCTTATAACCTTCGACCCAGCCAGTTAAGTTTTTCAAGGACTCAGTGACATAAGATACCCAAGTACCACCTTCCTTTTTTTTATACTCTCTGAAACGTTTCAAATATTGGGCCGGAGTCTTCCCAAACTTTAAAACGAGAGTTTGCTTTAACATTGCGAAATCAGCTCGCTCAGCCTTTGACATTTCCATGATGGCACTACAGCCAGAATGGGGCAGTCTGCTGAGTAACCAGGCAATCTTATCAGCATTGTCAACTTGTTGAACTTCGCATGCATACTCAAACGCATTCAGCTAGTCCATAATGTCATTCCTTTTCTCATACACACTGAGCAGATCTTTCGGAAACCGTGGATGAGAGGAGGCCTCAGCCCATGTCCAGGACCCTTGGACCCATTTGCAACCTGAAGCTTGGCCAGTTCCAACTGGTGATCCCTGTCTTTTTGTTTTTCTGCCTGTTCGATTTTTAGTTTGGCTATGCTGAATTCAAGCTCCTGCTGCCTAAACCGCAGCTCTTGCTTCTTGAATTCAAGCATAGCCTCCCCATCAGCACTGGCAGAGGGAACATTAGACATCTCATCCTCCCTGTCCTCGTGGTCGCGATGGATCAGTGCAGCGGCAGAACCGTCAGTTCTACCAGTGAGAGCAGCCCCACCACCTTCCGCACTGTCCTCAGAAGTTATAGCGTCAAGCTGCGCTTCTTGCCACGCCACGATTCTTTGGATCATTTCCAATTTCGTGCCTTCAGAGGAAACACCTCTCTCCGCACACATCTTTTTCAATGTTTCTGATTTGGAAGCATTTAAAGTTAACAAGGTATTTGTTTCCATACTGTTAGATAGGACTATGGCCTTTTTAAAGTTATACTACAACAATTCACTACGTGTCCTGGTTGGAATAACCTGAAATGCCTTAGTTTGTGCGCAACACTGGATACCTTCAGTCGTATCCCACCGCTGTACACCAATTTGTTAAGACAAATTTCTGAACTCTGTCCTGGTGGCGCAGAAGTTCAGAAGGCCAACGTAATTACTTGGAACAGGGTAACCTCTGGACAAGCCAGACCAATCAGGGTAGCGATTGCGGCAGTCAAGACTAGGTCTCAAGAGGGGTGAGGGTGACTGAAAGCCCGCAATGAGCACACAAAGCAAGGACACTTACAAACTACTCCAAACAGGTGTTATATTAAAAATATATACACATTTATTCCAAGGCCTTTAAAACAATGACCGTAGCGAGAAAATCACAATATAACGATAGTAAACCAACACATACCATATCAACACAATATATATATACAAATACAACAAGTCTCAAGCGTTATATGCACGAAATGTGTAGTCCACCTAAAAGGGAGGGAAAACAGGCAGTGCGCAATAATGCTTAGACCCAGTTCGCCTACAGAGGCACCTAACTAGATGGAAGTCCGAGACCTGCGAAGAGTGGAGCCCTGTGCTCAAAAGTACCTGCACGCGCTGGTGCCAACGGGCAGAAGGAGAAGCTCTTCGAGGGAAATCAGGCAGTTCAGTTTAGTTCACAAAAGAAGAAGAACAAGTTCCGCGACTCAAGCGCAGCCTCCACAGTGGGCAGAAGCAGAGCGCGAGTACGGAAAAGGGTGCTGTTTGACACAGCAGGGAAAAGCAATGGGCTCCTGCAGGAGGGCGACCAGATCCTAGCTATGCTACTCACCGGTCCCCGATGCAAGCAGACCTAGGCTTCTCCACGTCCGTTTCAGTAGCTGGCAGGTTCAGAAGAGCAGGGAACGCCTCGTCGTCGTGTTGAGTAAAAAGACGTCCCAATCGAAGAAACCCGCACAGTTTGTTACCACAGCAGGGCAACGGAGCGGCCGTGTGTATCTGAGCCAAATGTACACTACTCACTTCAGACCTGGGAACGCCAAGTGTACGAAGCGTGTGAGAGTGACAAGGACTCGAAATACTACACAACCTGGCGGCGGTTACAGAGCAAGACTCCCGTGTAAGCTGGTCAGTCAGCTTGATGGCCCAGAGACGCTTCCAAAGGCTTACTGGCAGGAGATGGTGAAGATGCCGAGAATAGCTGTTCCCGCTATTCCAAGGGTCGAAGTACCAGTACAGGCCTTCTGGTTCGATCAAAGGTGGAAAGGGTTACACAAGGCGACAGCAGTGCAGAGGAGAAGTCCTTCAGCGGGTCACCAGCGATTCCTCTGTCCGGCCTCTTGGTTGCAGGATACTTGGCTCCTGTATTCCTTTGTTCGTGAGAACTCAGGAGATCGACATGGTAGTGGTGTTTCCAGCCCCCTCTTATCCACGGTTCCCTTCGCGCCAAAACGGAGGGGACCCAATGGGAGATCCGCTCATCAACACTCACACCATTCGTGGACCAATCACGGACCGCGGTGGTCCCAGGCATTTACACCACCCTTGACTCTCTGGCACCCAAGATGTGTATTGGGACCAGACATCCCAGCCCACATCCTGGAGACACACACAAGACATGTAGAAGCCCGCGAAAGCATCCGTGTTTCGCGGGAAAGTACATGCCCAAATAAGGAAGGCCCCGGGTCGGCTCGACCTGGGGAAGGTGAAGGGAGCAAGACGGTCAGCGGACAGGACAAAGGAGCCTCGTGGTCTGGCCATTTTGGGAGCCAGGCCACCATTTTGGGTTAAGCGCGAGAAACGCGCTTAGAACGCCAAAAGGAGCTCAAAACACAAGAAACGATCGCTGCCACCATTACCGTCCCTGAATCACTTGCACCGATCAGATACAATCCTAAACGAGTATCTAGGGCCTGTAGAAGGCTAGAGACCCAAGAGAGCTGTAACTTAGCTTACAGTGCCCTCTTGTGTCATGTTGCACGAAAGCCGCAACATGATAAAAGAAACTACGGGAAACAGCGTTCCCCGGTACTGACTGTCTTAAGGGCATGTCAGTTTCCCCGTAAGAAAGAAGCGAAAGCCCAGAGGAGTGTGGCAGAAGGCTGCACTTCTCTGGCAAAGTCAAGAACAAGGTGAAAAACAACAGCAAAAGGTTTAGGGGTTGCCACATGGAAGGAAAA
Source organism: Ambystoma mexicanum (assembly GCF_040938575.1). Lineage (NCBI taxonomy): Eukaryota > Metazoa > Chordata > Amphibia > Caudata > Ambystomatidae > Ambystoma > Ambystoma mexicanum. The sequence goes on along the minus strand of NC_090936.1, from coordinate 1,195,308,354 downwards.
TTACCTACAATTACGAAATCTTTCCTAACAATGCATGCATGTTGAAAAGAACTTTGATGTGAAAGGAGTGGAGGTGGTGTGGAGCACTGTGTCTGATTGCAATGTACAGGGAATTGTACAAGTTTGTGAGGATATGGCCACGATGAACAGTCCGCATGTGGTAGTTTTGCACTATGGTGCTTTCCATTTGGGCAAGGTCAGTGCCCCTACTTTGTTGGCTGATTTGGAACGCTTGGTTCAAGCCGTAATGAAGATCCTTCCAAATGCGAAAGTAATTTTTTCTGGATTACTACCTAGGGCAATAAGGGACAATAGTTCAGTTTTTTGTCCTCAGCAAAACATTGCTAGGTGTGTCATCAACCGAGGCATGTGTGCCTTCATGCTTAGAGCTGGTATGTTCTTCTGTAATAATGAGAATATTGATGCCAGTAATACTGTTAATTTTAAAGAAGATGGCATCTCTTTATCTTTTACGGGAAATGCCTTTCTATTTTGGAATGTAAGGGTTGCTTTGGAGAAGGTTATGTGAAGATTTTAGGAGTAAAGTAAGAAAAAAAACAAGAAAAAAAATACAAAATAACAGGTGTCTGTCAAGCATCTGTAAAACAACTAAAAAAAGGCTCTTTTCAGAGCCAACTTCAAAGGGGAAATGGGGCACACTATTTAAATTTACATTCACCATGCTCAGATTCTCGATATGTCCGCGGACATGGCGGTAGTCCGCAGACATCAAAATCACTACAGGGGGGTTCAGTATGTTCTATGTTACATGTATATGAAGTCAGGGATATTATGGTTATGTTGCGCTACTAAAAACCTATGACATTCAGTGAAAAAACTTTGTTAAAGGGACGTTATGGTTAAGTTGCGCTACGAAAAACCTATGAAATTCAGTGAAAAAACTTTGTTAAAGGGACGTTATGGTTAAGTTGCACTACGAAAAACCTATGAAATTCAGTGAAAAAAACGTTGTTAAAGGGACGTTATGGTTCAAAGTAAAACCAAAAAAACCCTGAAATTTGGCAGTTATTTTAAGATAAGCAACCATAACTCACGCCACCGTGCACTGCTAACACCCAGGACATAAAAGATGACATCACAAATGTCATGGATGGCATCACTGATGACATCACATGTCTGGCTCTCCCTTTTTTCCCTTTACTGACATATCTAGGCCACATAGTTTTCTTCAGTAACAGTCAGGAAGTAAAAATTGAAAAGGTACTATATTTGTAGACTTAGGGTCAAGTCACATCATATGAAACATATACATAGCGGAAGACACAGGCTTGAAAGAGAGCAATCCTTTCTGTGCATGAAGATAATCATTAGGGTTATCAGCACTTTCTCATAGTTTTATTTTTATTACTCTACTTTCCCTGTATATGCTCATATTTGTATACATTGTACTCACTCTCCTTTCCTTTGGGTGCAGTCACATCATGTGATGCACATACATATGGTAAGTAGCAGCTTTGAAACAGAGCAATAGTTTCTCTGCATAAAGACAAAGTTATGGTTGCTTATCTTACCATAACTGCCGAATTTCAGGGGTTTTTCGGTTTTACTTTGAACCATAACGTCCCTTTAACAACATTTTTTTACTGAATTTCATAGGTTTTTCGTAGTGCAACTTAACCATAACGTCCCTTTAACAAAGTTTTTTCACTGAATATATATATATATATATATATATACATATATATATATATATATATATATATGAGGAAGGAAATATTGACTCAAGAATAATTAAATAAAAATAGAGAGGATACCGAAGAGGACACCGGAGAAGAGAGAGGATACCGGGGAAGACTCCCGAGAAGTGAGAGGATTCGCCTAATTCCTATGCTTTAATATAGCGGCAAGAAGAAACTTGTATCCAGAGTCCTGAATGAAAAGAAACAAAATAGGTCACCACGGCAGTTAAAGACGCCGTGAAAGGGACACGTTTAAACTCCATGTCGCAGTAATATTAGAGGCAGAGGTATATGTGGCCAGCTGGAGTTCGTCTAGGCTGTTAACGTCTGTCTTATGTGTTGTTTGTTGTGACGTCATAAATCAAGATTTCCTTAGAGGAACTTACATGAGATTTACACGATTGAATAACTGAGATATTGCAGTATACAAATTGATGTTTATTAAGTAAAAATGAAGATGTAAAATTTTGTGGGAAAAATGGGATTGGAGCTCATATTGTTGGAATTGTTTAAGTCACGTAAGGCACTGATAAGTGTTATATAACGAGAAAGGAAACAGATTTAAGCATGGAAGACATAACTCCATTAGCACACCTTTGCAAACTGATTGCCGAAACATGCACCTTATCTAAAGCTGTTTTGCAACACATGACAACATACTTGCACGCCACATACACGAGCAAAAAGTTAGACAAACGCATAGCTAGTCTAGAGTTGTGGAAAATGTATCAACAAGACAAAGAAGAGGAACCACTAGTAGACTGGATACTTAACGTATGCACAGAGGGGGGTGAGAAGCCCTCAGTGCCACCCGCCCCGTGTGAAACAAAAATTGAAAACGATAAGGAGGAAGGGTTATACCCTCTCAGGGAACTTAGAGCAGCTACGGGGTATAGTAACCCAGTGTATGAGTCACCTACGCAAAGTAGTGACGAAAATCAAGATAAAGAAAGAGATAGAAATATTACCTCCAAAGTCCCGAGGGACAAGGAGAGACGTGATGACGATAAGAGAAAGAACACAGGCAGACACAGGCAAGTACATCTTTCGACAAGGAAAAAGAAAGCAAAAGATGGAAAGGAAGCGAAGATAGAACTGATGAGATAGTATTCACAAAGAACGAATCGATGGGAGGGAAGATTTTATTGAAACTCAATGGCAAAGGCATTGATGATGCGAAACAAAAGGAAAAAGGATTGAGAGATGAAAGGTTAAGGAAAAAAGAGAGACAGCGGCGAGAACAGTTATAGCATGAAGAGCAAGAAAGGCAGATTGATCGTAAACAGACAGCAGCCAATGATCAAGACAGACAGGAGCAGCAAAGGTTAGAGGAAGATTAAAAGATATGAGAGAGAAGAATAAAGAGATGAAGGGATGTGGAAATCCAAAGGGCAAATCAACATAGAGACACAAAGAAAGAGGAAGAAGACAGGGTCAGGGAAGAGGCGAGGAAGCGTAGAGAATTTGATGATGATGTAGAACGTAAGCGAAGACAGAGAGCACGCGATCTTGAATATCTGGAAAGAGAGGTTAAAAAACCTGATCCAGTAGTAGACTCGGAGGACATAGAAGAATTCTTTCCTGAATACGATTCATTACCAGGCACATTTAGGGCAAATATCGAGGATGACTTCGACACCAGATGCATTGGAGAGACGATCAATAGGATATATGATGAAATGGGGCTAGAACAAATACCCCAAGGGGAAGACGAGTGCCTGGAGAGCACTCAGCTTTATGACACTGAGGATGTCTCCCGAAGTAGTGGGAACAGAGAACTATCCCTAGATAGATTGGAAATAAGCAGGAACAAAGAGGACGAAAGAGGTTGCATGAGTTGGGGGCAGACAATGTCTGACACCGAAAGAGAGGAAATGAGGAAAAGGAGGAAGAGAGGAGATGCGAAAAATGATCCTCAAGGGGAAAAGGAATAAGATGGCCAGACACCAGTGAGTCTGCACCGAGGGCATCAGAGTCAGCCACACAGTCAGACTGACGCAAAGAAGTAGCTCACGGTCAGAGGAGGGTGTCTCCACCACCCTATGTTAGCCGGCTAAGGACATTGCCAGGTAGGCAGCGATGCGGGAACATTACCCCTGCAATAGATAGAAGAACAATGAGAGAAGAGAGAGAAGGCTATGCGTCCCAATTTCCATTGCTCGAGAAAGGTGGAACAAGACCACAGTATATTCCATGACCACACATGGATTGGGAAAACCTGCAAAATAAGCTTTCAGTGCTGACATCGGGAGCTGGAAAATGGATACATGAGCTAGAATAAATGGTGGGAGGGAACACGTTAGCTATAGGGGGTATCAAAGGTCTCTTAATTGCCCTACATGGTGATAGAGCAGACAATGTGTGGACACAGGCAGGTTACCCTGGTGTGATCACAGTTAATACCGCGCATGATGGAGCTCCATTTAACAATTCCAGAGCTTTGGTATGGAAAGTACTACGAGTACTATACCCAGATACTTCCGATATGGGAGTTATCATGACACGTAAAATAAAGGCGTCAGAAGATCCATTGATTTACATACAGAATTTTCAAGACGCATGGGTACTCGAAACTCGTGAATCTTGGGGGAAATCTATACCCGTGTTCTACCATATATTGTGCCAAGGGCTGCCAGAACCGGTACAGAAACAGCTCAGGATATTGGTAGGAATCGAGTCCAAGCCATGGTCAGAATTACAGTTGACCATCACACACTATTGCAGGCTGATTAAAGAAAACAATTGCAAAAAGGAAGCTGCACGAAAGGGTGAAGAGGCAAAATTAGTGTCGAAAAAATTGTCAAAATATGCTCTTGAAGGAGCAATGATAACTAGCACAGCCTAATCAAGCATGCCACAAGTCAATAGTCCACAGCAGAATAATCAGGGCAATACTGGGTTTTACCCCAGGGGAAGATGATTTAGAGGAAGAGGTTGGCAGAGTAATCAGGGAGGTTTCCAGAATAATCAAGGAGGTTTTCTCAATATGCAAAATGGCAATCAAGATATGTCAAATGAGAAAGTGGTCCACCCACCGCCAGTATGTTGGTTGTGTGGGATGACAGGGCATTTACCGCGCACGTGCAGAAATCAAGGCACAATGCAAAACGGCCAAGGAATCGGAAAAGGCATGGTGCAGTCACCTGCGGTTTTGCAGCAGGGAGTTGCACAAAATCACACGGTGCAACAGCAAACCCCAGGAGCACAGAAACACTCACAACCTTAGAATTTGAGGAGTTTTCCACAAGGACAGTCTCAACAGTCAACTATGCAACTGTCACAGACAGTGAATACAGAACAGGCTGTGAACCCCAGAATAAGGAATAATACTGGTGATGTGGGGAAGTCCATTCGCACAAGGTGGGACAAAGTTATATATGGACTAGGACAGCTCATTGGGAACCCTGATGTGTTCTATCCTATCAGTGACACCGGACCCTCCCCGGGAACCAAGGGTGGATGTCGTTATAGGGGATAAAGAATATTCCTTCCTCATTGACATGGGTGCAAAACGTTCGTTTATACGTGAAGGCAAGTTTTCCTTGCTATAAATACTCAGATTTTCACAGGAGCTACAAGTCGTATTCCCTTTACAAATGCACTTCCAGTCTCTATAGGAGAATGTGGAATGAATGTGCCTCTGTTATATTGAGGACAAACCCCAGTAAACATTTGGGGTCAAGATCTAATGACAAAGTTAAATATGACAATCTCGTTCACGGAGGAGGGCATAGTATGTTCAACCCCAGGAATGCACTATTCAAACATATGCAAAATGATTGGAGCCTATGCAGGACACACAGCTATGATGGCTGTACCATTAGAGCCCAAAGTATTCACGTCTGGAATACGTGTGCTCATGGCAGGGCTGCCAGGCCTTGCCAATAAGATCATGAGGACTCCAGATGAATTTCTATTCAGACCAAGAATACCTATGCACGAGGAAAAGGGACAAGTATTTCCCTTAATAATACACACAGCTGCAGTACAAGGGAAGATGGCTTTCAATGATGGTTATGGTGATGAAGGCCAACAATGGTGCACAGTTATCGCCATTGAAGAAGGATAACGATTGACTGACGTCACTGATTACGATCTGTTTGATGAACAAGCAGATATGGGAAAAACAGCAGTTGAAGTGAGCCTCACCTTTTGGGCAAGAATGATCAAAAGAGAAGTGCCTCAGAGAATGATGTTAGCAGAGAACCGTCCCGAATATTTTGATGACGAAATGGCCCACGTGCATGTCTCAGTATGTACTACAGGCCCCTATGACGTAGGCTTATTGAAAGGTATCAGAGAAGTGAAAATCCAACTGAAGCCAGGAGCAATTCTACCAAAAGCATGGCAATACCCCATGTCCACGGAGGCCGGTGAAGGAATTTTTAAGACAATTTCGGCTATGATGGAGCAGGGCATCTTAGTGACGTCAGAGTCGTCATGCAATGTTGCAGTTTACCCTATCAAAAAATCAAAGGGCGGGTCTCGGAGTTTAATTCAGGATTTACACCCAATAAATTATATTGTTGAGGCTGAGTTCCCATTACTCCCGAACCCGGCTACAATCCTATGTAATATACCTGTTGATGCAAAATATTTCATGGTGATTGACTTGAAAATGCATTTTTCTCAATCCTGTTGCACCGTGACTCACAAGATCTGACGTCATTCACGTTCAGACAGATGCGTCTGAAAAGCACAAGGCTACCCCAGGGGTACTGTGAGTCTCCTTCTATCTTTAACAGAGTCCTGCAAATGGACTTAAGCAATATTGCATTAGAAAGTGTTGTCTTGCAATATCTGGATGACATCTTAATCTGCAGCACGACAGAGGAGCAATGCAGACACGATTCTCTTCAGATATTGCCTATATTGGCCGAGAAAGGATATAAGGTTGACAAAGAGAAGTTACAGTATTGTCAACAAGAAGTGCTATACATAGGTCAGCTTATCTCGCACAAGGGGAAACGAGTCACCCGAGAGAGAACTGAAGCCATACTAAACACAGCCAAACCACACACAGTAAAGCAGATGTAGAGCTTTTTAGGCTTTTGCAATTATGTCAGGGCATGGGTCTTCACCTGCAGCTCTTACACCAAGCCTTTGCTTCAGGCCCTAAAGAAGGCACAAGTGACGAGAGAAAAGATGGAATGCTCTGAGACCATGGAGGAAGGATTTGCTGAGCTCAAAAAAGCTATTTTCACAGCACCAGTTCTAGGAATCCCCCATTATGCAGAGGAATTTTTCCTGTTCTCACACACGAATGGCAGCATTATGACAGTAGTGCTCACACAGAGAACTACATTGGGGTACAAGCCCCTGGCGTACTTCAGTGGGAATTTGGACCCAGTGATGAGAGGCCATTTCCGTGCGGACAAAGTTTAACTGCTGCAGCGTTCGCCATTGAGAAGGCTACTACCATTGTAATGTGATGCTCCATGACACTGTAAGTTGAGCACTCGCTATTTGCTATCTTAGAGAAACCAAAGGGCACACTAACATCTCAGAGAGCTTCTGCTTATGAAGTGATCATATTGAATCCCTCAATTAAAATAGTCCGATGCAAGATAGTGAACCCAGCTATGTTTATAGCAGAGCCAGTCACTGAAGGAGAACCAATACATGAATGTTGAAATTATGAGGAATTCCCCAAAAGTGAAAGAAAATGCATTGGCAGAAGGAGAAATTGTCTTCATTTACGGCTCTTCTTGAATCAATCAAAACAATGGGCAAAGATGTACAGGCGTTGCTGTGATGAAGCACACAGCAAATGGAGAATTTCGAGTACTACTTAGTACGCAAATACCATCTCATTATTCAGTACAGGCTGCAGAATGATTGCCATTGATACTCGGGATTGAGAATCACGCAGACCAGGAAGTAACTGTGTACAGTGACTCCGCCTATGTGATGTCCACAGTGCACGTAGGCCTAGCGCACTGGAAAAGGAGGTGCTAACTCAGAGCGGACGACACACAAGTACAGCACGCAGCCTTATTGGACAGACTGATTAAGGCACTCCAGCTCCCAGTGGGCATAACGGTCGTAAAATGCGCCTCCCACATGAAGGGGACAGATTTTTAACTCATGAGGAAATCAAGCTGCAGACTCTGAAGCCAAGCGTATGACATCCAAGAGTGAGACGATCACACAAATGAGAAAATTATGGTTGCATGGATTGCACTTGAAAGCTACAATAATTTGGGGCAAAGTTGATGGAACTCCAAGGGGAGGCACCACAGGAGGAAAAACATTTATGGAAACAGCAAGGGTGTTCTTTAAACTCCTCTGAAAGCTTGTGGTGACAAGACAGCACTGGTAAAACAGTAATGGCTATAGCCCTGCTAAAAATAGCGCTGGAGCAGTTACACTATCCGGCACACATGACAAAAGAGAATCTAGCGGCAAAGAACCATACGAGGAAAAGGTGGGACGAACCAAGGGTTAATGGTCCCTTTACAGTAGAAGACTGCACTCCCTCTGCAGTAAAGCTACAAGGAAGAAGAGCTTGGAGCTTTTTGGGTGACATCAAACCATACATCAGGGAAGAAGGACGCATGAGCAGCAGCAAAGTAAAGACCAAGTACTTTTGTGAGATAGTTGTGGTTTCACTTTGGACATGCCTCTGTGCATCCTAGTTGCAGAGTGAAGAAGAAAACTGCATTTATAAACCACAACATAGTCTGTTGACTTTGAACTTTGAACTGAGGCACACTGAAAACCTGGACTAGAAATGAATATCCTAAATTTTGTTCAAGAACACATAAATTGGAAGAAAATACAGTACCCAGATTCCTTTCACACAGAGACTTTGTTTGGAATCACTTATGGTGCCCCACAGTAGCAACATCACCAAAGATGTGGTGACATACTTCGACCTAGTGCTAAGATTGTACCCGTCATTGGTGGGGAGGCTCACCAGTGTCACTGACTTCCTTCAAGATCCTGACAACAAAAAGACTATAAAGAGGTTACTTACTGTGATTGCCGAGCAGTTCCTCCTACTTCCGGAATACAGTGAGGAAAAGCCAAATGTCCCAAGTGGAGAAGGAAGTAAATGAGCTTGTCAACGTATTGTTCTTCCACCTAATCGAAGACTGTCCAGAACTTGTTCGGAGAATAACAGACGTATTAACTTTTCTTCGAGATCCAGCAAACAGAGAACGTCTAAGCATAATTCTAAACAGCATAGTGACTCAAGTCACTCTCCACGCAAACGGAAAGTGCAGACACTGTTCACAGTGAAGTGAAAGCCTACAGTCCTGAACCTCAGCAAAGACAGGACAAATGTCCCTGTCACCAGAAGACAGTAGATTGGCCAGCAACGTTTTCTCCCAGCTAATCTCAGATTTTCCAGAGCTAGTGTGGAGACCTGTAGATGTTGACACTCTCATATTCATCAGCGACCCAGCTAATACTACACAGGAATTGTGATGCAAGTGGAACTTTCTAACCACCAACAGAACTATTTGAGAAGATTTTAAACTTTCCTTCGAGAGACAGATCGCGGAAGTAGTGCGAGAGATCTCAACTTTTATTTATTTTTTATATATTATCTTTCACAGGGAGAAAGACAACATGTCTTCAGGAATAAAGCAGGTCAGGGGCACAGACTGAGAGTTAGCATATTTTGAACATGCACAATAGAGAGACTTGCTGTATTATTGTCTGTTTTTGACACACATAGAAAAAGAGAACTGTATCCAGAAATAATAGGCAGTCCAGTGGTCAGACAAAGAGAGACAACTGTTTAGTTCCTGCAGCTCACAAACAAGAACCAAAAGAATCCAGACACAATATTGTTAAAAGATTATATTAAAAGTTAACATTTTAATGGATGATCGAGATGGGGGTCCAGAGCAGTCATCTAGTCCTCCCGCAGGAGCAAAGACGTTCATATTTCACTGGAAATAAATTCTGACGCTTAGCCTACAGGGGCATAATGTATTTATGTATTATAATCATCATTGTTTTACTGTCATTAATGATCAGAACTGCATGTTTTATTGGTGCACAAAGCGCTCCAATTCCAGTGCACCCACCTAATGGTGCACGCATGAAGCCTACGAAGGCACCAAGACCGTACATAGTCATTCCAGTCCCTAGAAGATCTGATGGTGGAATCAATGAACTTGAGATGGATGTGACTAGCAATAATACACACACACTTGTAATAACAAGCAAATCGAAAAGCCGGAAACAGGGTCGGCAGAGTATGAATGTGAAAAGGTTACTGACAACCACACGCATGCAAACACTGAATGCAAATACACCAGGCCTAGTGTCAATGACTTTCAGAGCCACAATCCAAAGCATGGGAGAAGAAAAGACTGCCCACTATGAGAAATTCCACTATAATCATTGTAAAGAGCCAAATGAAGAAAGCGGATGTCATGAAGACACGAGAAGAGTCAGAAAGAAAGCCAACATAAACCATAGTATTAGAAATTCTTGATCCAACCACAAGAAAGGCAAGAGCAAACCCGGAGAATATCTCTGAACGAGCACGACTGATAGCAGATTCATTATGGCCGTTTATAGCCCGATCAAGAAAAAGACAAGAGGAGCTGAAGAATAAAACCACAGAGACAACATTGCAGAGTGTATATGTTCCGGTAAAAGGGACAAGTGCAAGTCCTATGCTGCAGCCATATACTGGACCAATGTCAAAGTGGATGATGGGAACATCTCTAACCAGTAGAAAAAAGATGCAAGAGGACAAAGACAAAATTGCCAGACTGTTGTCCACCCATATGGTACAGATGAGAAGACCCACACCATGGACTGGCATACCTGAGAATCCTCCAGCAAGAAGGAGCCATACATATGCATTCAGGGATGTGGCTATAGCGAACTACATGAAAACCTTAAGAATCAAGAGAAGCATGCATGGGGACGACAGTGAACTAAACGATTACTTGGACAGCACAGCACATTTGGAAAACGATATTTGGTACCAGCACATGTAAGAAGTTGGAAGACAGAGTTCAGAAGGGGAATGCTTTGGTTGTGCACTCCTACCATACAGCATGGGAAGTCCAAGATCTTCGTAGCTGTAGAAATTGATGTCCATACAGCACACTGTCTTTCACATGTAGCCATGTGCAAGACCAGAGGCCAGTTCATGGGTAGTGATGCCTCACTGAAATGGGCAACTGAGCCAACTGATCCTGATGAAGACGATTATGTCCAGGACATAAAAACAAGAAACAATGGAAAAATAAAGCACATTGTGATCAGATACGTGAAGCCTGGAGTTAAAGGAGCAGAAATCAGAAGAGAAGTGAACCAGAAAATAAATGTCCAATAAAAACCCCAGAAGAGGCTTGAAGTTGGAAAAACAGAGGCCAAGTGCAGATTTGGGGAACAGTGCTTTCCCCAGATGGATGGGAGAAATGAGTAGTGATATGCAGAGCATGGATGGTCATAGGTCAATACGAGCCTAGCATCAACATAGTGCGAAATGGATGCAAGCCATTATGGCCAAAGCTTGCAAAACTGCTGACATGGGTTGAAGACAGAGGGGGACCCTTGCAGATTGTGCCACTGGAAAGCACAAAATTCTGCTTCAGGAATAATGGCACAAGGAAGATGGGAGAGAAGCAGAACTGTGGACGAGTTTTTGATGCTCCAGGAATGATGCATGGAACTGCAGTAATTATAGATCATTACTGGGCATGTGGATCCAAAGCATACATCAGACTGCCAAGAAACTGGGGAGGTATATGCACAATAGTGAATGTCCACGTTCCAGCACTGGTGATCCCAAAAAGTGACTTGAATATTGACAGTTTCCTGAAAGCAGATGCTCATCTTCGAAGGAAGAGATCTGTGGAACTGCTGACTCGACTAAAGTGGGAAAATTACTTTTCTGCCAAATCTGAAGAAGCTTTTCATGCAATCCCATATAAACACAGACTGTTCAGCCTCACCTCATCAGTGTTCATGACAATCTTCATGCCAAGATTCCAAGTTGGAGCAAATACTAAATGGTTGCAGATAACCAGATCGGAGTTGCTGCAGACCATCAACACAACCATAAAGGGATTCAACGCAATAAAAGAAGAGTTAAGAGCCATCCCACTGATGACTCTCCAGAACAGATATGTACTTGACTTGATCAAAGCTATGGATGGAAGAGTTTGTGCCAAAATCAGAGAATCATGTTGCACATTTCAACCCTCTCGCGATGAGGAAAATGTAACTCTAACAGAAGCCATAGGTATGCTGACAAAGCTGCAGAACCAGATGATTGATGAAACTGACAAAGTTGATGAAGACATTTGGTTTGGATCACTATTCTCATGGGTTCCACAATGGATGGCAGACTCATTCAAGTTCCTGGGAGCCCTGCTGGTGATGATATTGGTACGATTCTGTGTTATCAAGATAATCTCTCAGTGCCAGAAAACTGTGATGAAAGCCATAGGGATGAAGATTAAGATCGATGTCAAGCCAGGATGGAAGCCCAAAGACCTGACTGACGAAGAGATAAGAGATTTTGGGAAAGCCAGCATTCATGCACCTGAGGGAACAAAGTTTCACTATCCCAGGAAGCATCAAAATTATGTGGGAAGATGGGTTTACTGCAGCCCACATGGACAATGTCAACTTATGACATGGAACAAGGTTGAACACGTGAGAACAGCAAGAAGTTTAAAAGGAGTAATAAAGATATGAACTCCAAAGAGACATTTCTTCAGACCATCATGTATAGACCCAGAAGATGAAGAAAGAATGAACCCAGGCGATGACATGAAGGTGAATACAGAGGAACCAAGGAAGGTGGATACAAAGAAGGAGGAGAAAGCGGTTGATGAATCGCCCAGACGGGGGAGTGTAGAGGAGGTCCCAAATAAAGCCTGCACTCCAACCGCCCATTTTGAAGTACCAGGAACATTCACACCGAGATACGTGACTTATGATGAGCAAATAAACCAGCAGAGAGCCGCAGTATGGCTCTGTCCAGTACCTATCAGAAGAACAGCACCTATTGAAGTACCAATGCCAAGGAAACCTTGGACAATAAGGTATCCATTGAGGAAACCTTATCAACAGGTGAGACGAAATGAAGATCGTCTGAGTACAGTCCCTGAAGAAACCAAATGGGTCTTAATGGAAGACGAATGGTGACGTCACGAGAGCCCAGACTGACTCACATACAGAGGAAATGACGACCAAAGAATGGTACAAAGAGACGAAACGCCATAAACAAGGATATCGTGAGCCTAAAGTGAAAGACAATGTCAAAAAAATAAGAAGCTTAAGGTATAAGCATGACAGAGACATTTGACCAAGTTTACACCTGTACATATGCTTGGAACTGCAAGAAAGCTAAGAAATCAGTGCGGCTTGCTATGCTTAGTAGAAAGATAGTGCGGCAAGTGCCATTATACATAATCTACCTCAATGAAGTATGTTATATAAGTATATTTCCACTTTGTACAAGAAGCAGAATCAACCAATGGTTACTAAAGGCCACACGAGGAAAGCTTCATATTTAGCAAAGTGTAACGCTCACCTTGTATCCACAGGGATGCCACCGACTGGTTTGGAGCACTTCTGGGACGGCTTCACCTCCCCCGGGGATACGCGCTGCCGTGGGTCTATTCTGGAAGACAGTTGTTCGGTTTTAGCCACAATCACCTTCTCTTGGGACCCACCTCCCAAGTGTTCCCCTTGGAGCCTCTCTCACCTTGTATTTCGATAAGATGCACTCTCCGTCCTGCTGTTCTGTGCAAGGGCGCGTCGTGGCTGGGCACCGTTCCGCCGAGTTACTTCACTGACGTGGGCCCAGGAGTCCAGCCCGGCTGTGACTCCACTCTTGAGGTAAGTCTTTAGTTTTTAAAGAATGAGTGTCTGCAACTGTTTTTGCCCTGTTGACCTTCTCCTTCTCTCTTTGATGCAGAAGGGGTGATGAAGACGTCGAGCTTTTGGAGACGGAAGGTAAGAGAATGCGCGAAGCACAGCGCTGTGAGCATCTTTTGAATACGGCTGACCTGTGCTATTCTTCCTTGCATGTCACTGAGAAGTTCCTGGAAGAAATGCGGCCAGATGGAAGCGGAGCGTAGAATGGAAGATGTCCGGGCGGCAGTTGAATTTCCAGGAGAGCTTCGGTAAGTAAGTGAAGTCTGGGCGCGATGGAGTCGGAAGACGAACGCTTGATAATTGTCCTCTTCTTGTGTCTTCTCTCTAGGATGTTGCTTGCGGAAGAAGACAAGTTCCTGGGAAGATTCCGGAGCAATCGAGGAGCTGGATGCGGAATAGGTAAGGTGGAATAACGGTGTTCTTCTTCTCCCTGAAGATGCAGGCCAAGTATGCTGCGAGCAGGTCTTGGTGAACGTCACGCTGCAAGAGCAGAACAATGCGAAGCGCGTGCCTCAGCTCGGGCGTGGCTTAAATAGCCAGCAGGTATCCCAGGTGCCTCCAGCGCGGACCACACCCTGGATGCTAGACTGCATGCTGCAGTTCCACGTCGATCCTTGTGGGGGCAGCCATGTTGGTCCATTCCCCAATGGAAACTCCACCTGCCATATGAACCTGGCGCCAAAGGCGCCAGGACTGGCTCCAGGACAGCCGAGGGGGACATGATTGGGCCCTTGGGGCATTGCAGGAATACTGTGATGAGGGCCAGAGGTTGGTAGAGACACAAAGTCAAGAAGAGACATCTGAAATGAAACTCAGCAGAGGCAACTCGTGCCAGAGAAGCCAAGGTTGTATCAGTAGAAGAGACGAACAGTAGCTACATTTAATTGAAACTAAGAACAGAATATCCTGCCTCTGAAAGGTCACGATAAGAAGATGAAGGCAGGGTGAAACGAACATCCAATACACAAATTGATGGAAATGAGGCAAATTCACGGTGTCCTAATCACATGACCAGCCGAGCAAAAAGAAGCGAGAGTGCATACCTACACATGGCACCAGTCCAGAAGAAGATATCAAAACTCTTTCCAGACAGAAGATGCGGCCTCGAGGCCAACCACAGTGAAATAATTGACACATGGCTACTAAAGTGATGATTGAATGTAACAATAATTGGAGGAAGGCTGGGTAACTGAAGGGCACCCCGCACCTGGCCGACCAATCTGCGTGCTGCTATGCAAAGTGGCAAAGTATGCATGGGGTTGGTGCCAATCACAATGGACCAAATAATCTAGGGTCCTATAGTTAGTAGAACCAATTGGACGTTGTACTTTTAGTGACGTCTGCAGTAGCCATTTTTGAAGGAAGGGTTTAGATGTCCATCTGACAGTGTTTATCCAATCCTCTCACTCCGTTACCATATACAGATATGGCACCTATATTAAAGTTACCTTTTCCTAACCAATAGAATTGCATGTCAACTTTTGAGTGTTACACGTCAATGATGACGAGTTTTTAGTATAAATGTTGTGATTTTTATGAAGTTCATTGGAGTTGAAACGAGAAGGAAGATCGTGCCATTGCTGATGTTCATAACTCCCTCTTTTTTGTACTCTTCATTAAACAGACTCCCTTTGCCAAACTATTTGAGTTGTCCTTATTGATTGGTGTTTGAAGTATAAATCTGCACCCCCATCCATCTCACGGTTGCTGCTACCTTGTCTTAAAGTGCTTCTGAGCTAACCCCGACTCTATGGGCCAGTTGGGGGGTCTCGGAGCGCAATATGAATAGAGATGTCAAATGAATTAAGTACAGATTGAAGGAATGATTTTCTACCAAGTTTATATTAAAAAACCTGAAGTCAATATGGCAGTTGGAATGTTCAGAGGAATATAGATCTTTGTAAATGTTATAAACACTTCCAATATGCCCTTATCAGAAGAGGCTATAACCCCATGTTCTTTCTTAATACATGACACTCTGGACATTTCTTGATTTGTCTCTCAATAGGAGGCAAGAGCATATATGGTATATTTTATCTTAGCTTTGTATTTTAATAATACACCACATGCATGTTCTGACATCATTTTATTGATATCAAATTGCAGGGCTATAAGGTGCCTGAATATATTCTCATTTGGTTTATCATTATATGTTTAATATTTTTTGTTGTTTAAACAGGGAGTCTAATGCTTTGCTTGTTTTATTTTTGATTGCAACTTATGAAATTGTATGACATCTTTACGCAGCCTTATATGAATCTCAATTATTAAGTAGAGAAGTGACTTCATCTTTATTATTCAAGAAAAATTGTTGGTGAAAGGATACGCTAGATTGTTCACATTCCTTATCACACAGAAGGGAATTGTTGAATCCTGATCTACTGGGAGTCCATAGTATATTGTTTTTGTCAGGAATTCTAATAACTGGGGCACGGGTAGAAGTAAAAATGTTTTCCTTTTTAGATTCACCCACAGTACCAGATAGGGATTTAGAGATACAAATAGCATCAATATGGGAGAAAATGTTGTACAGAGTTGAGTGGAAAGTAATCTAAACATCCGAGGGATGTGCAAGTCACCATGAATCTACCAATCCTACTTCTGAACTGCAACATAAGAATTCTTTATGCATTCTACCACTTTTAAACGTACACTTCAATATTCTCTCAAGGAAAGGATCAATTATATTGTTAAGTTAGGGAAGTCAGATTGTAATAAACCATGTTTAATAGTTGACCACATTTTCAAGTCTGGATTTGTGGGACCATATACATTGAGTATGCAGATGATCTGGGAGACAATTTGCAATTTAACAACTACCCATCTTCCTTTATCATCAGATTCCTTGTGAAATATCTTGTAATTCGTCTTCTTAATAATAAGGATAGAAACACCATTCTGTTTGCCACCTGATTGACTAAATATAATATCAACAACCCCAAATGTGTTCACTTTTGACTGCTGTTATGATAAATGGGTTTAATGTAAACATGTAATGGATAGTTTTAATCTGTTCAGGTAAGACAGCACGTGTTGCCTCTTGATAGAGCTGTTCAGCCCCTTAACATTCCATGTCATACCAGTGAGTTTAATTTTATTATGGCTACATGTTATTGGTACACTACCTATCATCACCATTGTGCCATACATCAGAAACATGTGACATACTTTACTAAATGTGGTTGGTATTCTCGATAAAAGACAGGCAGGCATCACTAAAGGTATAGGAATTAACTTGAATTTATTTCTGCTTAACATCTTGAAATTGAAAGCTATAAAAATGCAACTGAACGTTTATCTAGCCTTCATTGACCTAGAACAGGCTTTCGATACCATCAATAGAGAAAAAGTCTGGCAGAAACTAAGAAAATGTGGATGTCATGTCGATCTTCTGGAGGCAATAATGGCTCTTTATTCATCGATCACAATACAATTCAGAATGCCACAAGAGCGTTTATTGACCCTATTAAGAAAAGCAGAGGTGTAAAGCAAGGTTGCCCTTTGGTTGCCACTCTTTTTACCCTGTACATGTATGACCTGGCCACAACGCAAACTGTTGCAAGAGCCTTCCCCCCAAAACTATATGACAAGCTCATTCCATGGATATTATATGCAGATTACCTGGTCATGATGGATCTAACCCCAATTGGTCTGCAAAGAGGATTGCACCAGATTAACCTTTACAGAAAAGAGAATAATTTGAGAATAAACATGAACAAATCAAAAATAATGTTCTTAGCTAGCAGATGCGGAAAGAAGAAGTCTAATTTCTCCTGGTCCATTGACAACCACATGCTAGGGAAAGTGGACTCAATTGTATATCTCGGTGTCCACTTCAATTGTAGTTCAAATGAGAATATTTGGACTGATGGCATCAGATCAAAATATTTCTGTCTCACTCACCAAGCCACAATAATTCTCAGAAAATTTGGGGAATTCACATTGAGACCAGTAATTGTTTTCTACAAACTAAAAGTTGCTTCAATTCTTATTAATGGAGCCGAAACCACTTCGACCATCCAATCAGACTTGTGGGATCTGATCGAAGGGCTTGTAATTCTTAAAGTCCATGATTACATGGAGAATGCTAGATCTCTATCAGAAATGTATTGATAAAGAGTTCTTGCATCCTTTTGAGATACTAAAAAAATAGGGGCAAAACAAATAAGCACAGGTGCTGGATGTACACAAAGGGAAGTGCCAAGAATTCTTGGCCATTCTTAATCAATCTGAAGAAACCCTGACCATGAACACTAATAAGGTAAAACTCTGTGTAAAGAGACAGAACTGGATAGACACACATATTAAGAGATCTGCATACAAAGTACCCCTCCATTTAGTCCATGAAGGGAGAACTCTAAATCAACTTCTGAGATATCTTGAAACATATCCCAGTCTCAAACTTTGAGATGCTTTCATGAGACTGAGATTAAACATTTGCCCACCATGGAGCATCTCAGCGCAAGAAGCCTGACTCCTGAAAATACCTCTATATGCATATTTTGCAAAATTAATGGAAAGTTGGAAACTTTAAAACACCTGGTGACAGAATGTGAAAACCTGTTGTCAACGAGGCATAGATTCCTTGGTGAATTGGTTGTTGACCACAGATCGTTAAGCGTAGATGAATGGTGGAATTTACTATTGATGGGTGAAAAGTGACGCATGATTTTTCACATGATTCTAGCGGTAACACAATTCATAATTGACGTGTTAAAAATGTAATAGATTGTGACCATGATTGAGATAGTACAGCTATGTAACTATGAGCGTAGACACAAATGCATAGCTACATAATGAAATTAAGAATGATTTGGGAGTTTCTACTTTGTAGGGTGTGTAGGGTGGAGTAATTTGATGATATTGTTTTGAGATATTAATGTTTTATGTGCTATATGATGTATTAAAAGAATTAAATGGATATTAATTTATGAAAGGTTTGTAATAAACCAAACAAAGTAAAAAATAAAAAAAATAAAAAACATGATCTTTTATGAAAATGTAAAGATTTGCAAAATATGTTTTTTTATGATCACACTTAAACATAAACAATGGGTAAACAACACAAGAAAATGTTTAAGGATGCACATAACTGTGATACGTGTAGTATTAACAAATAGAAAAAGGTATCAACTCCCCAAAAAATAATGAATATTTCATGTGCTATGTCCAGATGTGAGTGTGTCCTTTTGCACCTCCCGCCTTTTGTGTCTTCCACTCTGTTACTCCAATTTAACATCAAGGACTAACAACCACTCTGTTTCCCTTACTATTTGTGTGTTCCTGTCAGGTTTTCTTCTAAGCCACGGGACCTGCAGAATTGATTTAAGTGTAATAAACATTCACAATTGAACCACAGGCTATTAATTAGTACTCTCTACGTGGGCCCTCAAGTGCATATACAAGGAAAGACACATTTGACTTGTCTTTCCAGCTCATAAAATAAACAATAGATTTCACATGTGTCATACTCTGATCCTCATACTTCAGTGTATTTTTCTGTAGGTACCCTACACTACGCCAATGTCAATTGCCCCTGAAGAAAATCCCTACAATCAGTTTAAGGGATTAAAACATGTAGGGCAGAACAATAGGGCCCAGACTAACATAGGATTAATCCCCCGTTCTAAGGGCTGTAACACAGGTTAATGGGCCAGCAGCCCAAGTTATCAGCCCAAGCCAAGTGAGGGCAGATGAGGGCTCCAGGCCGTTAACCCCCGTTCCAGCCCTTGGAACAGGGGCTTAAGCCATTGGCACCCCGGTATGCCAAAGCAGTAACCCGGGGTGCTCAAAAAAATATTTTTTATTTGTACAACGGGACGCCGTGCGTGTCCCGTTATACAAAGGAAAATACTTATCCAAGATGGCCACCATGAAAAGGGAAGCGGGGCTCCATTTGGAGCCCCGCTTCCCTTCCCATGGCAGCCTGCAGGTGCAAAGAATAAGGAGCAGCAGCGGCACGCCCCACTGCCGCTGCTCCTTCCTCTTTGCACCTGCAGGCTTACGGACGGAGGGTGGGGGGGAAATGGTGGCAGGGGGAGCCGGCTGTCAGGTAGGATGGAACATGGGCTTTCACCGGCAGTTCAAGCACGCGTTCCTAGGCACCTGATTGGCTGGCTACCCCACCAGGGTGCTAATCAGAGTTAGAGAACACTAAGTTATTTGGACCCTAAGAACTATTTGTGAATTATTGACCTTATCCATTAGTTGGCTGTATTATGTTGTGTTTTATGTATTCCTGATATGGGGCCTCATTATGAGTATGGAGGTAGCCATGCCCTTAATAAGGGCATGGTTGCCACCATAACAGGTTCCAGGTACGGGTTCCTTCAATGAGGAATTACCAGGCCATTCCAACCCGGTAATTCCTCATTGAAAAATCCCATCCACATTTCCATTTGAGCCCCCATAGGGCTCAATCGGAATGGGAAGGGAGCTAATAACGGGCCCGTTATTAGCACCCTGGTCCCCTTGCGGGACCCGCTAAGGACGTCTGATCTGACCAACGTTCTGAGCGGGTCCCGCAAGGGAACCTCGTAATAGGGCATCCTGTAATGAACGGTGCCAGTCCCGTACCGGCACCGTTCATTACTGGAGCGCCAGGGTCGTAATGAGGCCCATGGTGTCTTATGTATTACTGATGAACTGTGTTGTCTTTTTTGTACATTTGCACAGCGCCAATGCATTTTGTTATGTAAGTACGTGTTATGTCGATTGACTAGTGACTACTAGTCATTATTGTTGTCTGCCATAAATGGTTTTTAACACTTTATCAAGAAATTATATTTGTACCTTTATAAAGCCTCATCAAAACAGGTCCATCCCTGTTCCTCTAAAACTATCAAGGACCACATTGACAGCCTTGCTCCGGCCCTTGCCGATTTCTGCAACCACTTCTTTGCCTCAGGATCCTTCCCCTCTTCTCTTAAGCACTCCTTTGTGCATCCTCTCCTCAAGAAACCCACAGCTGATCCCTCATCCCAACTATCGCCCAATTTCTATTACTCCATTTCTGGACAAACTCCTGGAAAAGCTGGCCATCTCTGAGCTAAACCTTCATTCCGATGCTGTTGGTTGTCTCCATGACCTTCAGTCTGGCTTCAGAGCCGGCAGAAGCACGAAACTGCTCTCTTGAACATCCGTGAGGATCTGCTCTCCAACCTTGACTCTAACACTCCCTCATTACTCATACTACTCGATCTCTCCTCTGCCTTTGACACGGTCAACCATAGCATCCTGCTCAACCGTCTCTGTGCTAACCTCAGTATCACCGATCAGCTCTGGCCTGGCTGACCTCTTTCCTCTCTGATAGACCCTCCCAACTCTATAAGACCCTGCCAACCGTCTCTGTGATAACCTCGGTATCACCGATCAGGCTCTGGCCTGGCTGACCTCTTTCCTCTCTGATAGACCCTCCCAAGTCCAACTTGAGTCCTTCCTATCATCTATCTTCTTGTCCACCTCCGGTGTTACCCAGGGTCTAACCTTTCACCTTGGCTTTTCAACCAATACCTGGCAACTCTCGTCCGCTGCATTGCCTTTTTCTGCTCAAACTTCCAATGCAATGCGGACGACACTCAACTCATTTTCAGACTGCCCTCGGACACCTCCTCTTCCTCTCTCATCTCTGATTGCCTAACTGTCTTTCAAGATTGGTGTGCCGCCAACTATTTTTGTCTGAATGCCAGCAAGATGGAGATCCTCCTCATCGGCACACATTCATCATCCTTTCCCCTCACTCTCTGGCCGGCCTCCCTTGGCCCTCCTCCTATCCCCACCTGTGAGGTTAAGAACCTCGGGGTCATCTTTGATTCCACACGTTCGTTCTCCGCTCACATCGCTGATGTCTCAAAAAAGTCAAACTTGCTACTGCACCTCCTCAGAAGTACCCTTCCTTTTCTCTCCTTCCCCCAGAAGCTCACTGTCTCCCAATCTCTGGTTTTCTCTAGGTTGGACTATTGCAACAGCCTCTTTCTAAATCTACCTGCCTCTACTCTCCGCCCTATGCAACTTATCCAGAACAGGCCTTTGAGACTTGTCCTTGGCCTCAAAACCTGCGATTGTATCTCTCCAGCACTTAAGTCTCTCCATTGGCTCCCCGTGGATGCAAGAATTAAATTCAAAACTGCCTGCATCTTCCACAAGGCCTACTGGGGCCTGGGTCAAACATACCTTCAGCTATCTCTCTGCAAATACCTCCCCTCTCGAGCTCGCCGCTCCTCTACCTCTAACTCCCTCATGGTCAGGCATTTTTCAAAGAATCAAGCTGGGGGTCGATCTCCATCTTCGACTGGGGCCTCCCTCTGGAACTGACTCCTTGCCACTCTAAAATTCGAGGAGAACTATCTCCCGTTCCAGAAGCACCTCAAGACCTTCCTCTTTGCTTCTGCCTTCGCCTCCCCTCTCCCCTGCTGATTTTTATTCTCCTTTGGCACTATGCACCTGGCCTCCCCCTGTCCTTCGGGTCCAGGTACCTGCTCACCCTGCCACCCACCCGCACTGCCTCCGGGCCACCCCTTGCACTGGGGTCTGTATCTGTACCCATACAGGTCCCCCTTCTTTTTTCCTTCCAGCACTTATCAGACCTACTCAGTCTGCCGCCTTAAACCCAGCACTTGACACTTGCCACTTGCATTGTTGTCTTAATCTATCCAATTATTTTGATTTATCTTTGAACCACACTCTCCCTTTCACCCCCTTTCATTGCAGTTTTCCCCCTGTCCTGGAGAGACCCCCGACCTGCCCATAGAGTCAGAGTTTGCTCTGCAGTACTTTAAGACGAGATAGCTGCACCTTGAGGTGGATGGGGGTGCAGGTTTTCTTACTCCAACACCAATCAATAAGGACAACTCAATGGTTTGGCAAAGGGGAGTCTGTTTAATGACAAGTACAAAAAAATGGGGAAACATGAAAATCAACAGTGATGCAATAGCCCGTCTCGCTTCAACTCCCAAAAACTTCATACAAACAGTAACATTTATACCCAAAACTCGTCATCATTGACGTGTAATACTCAAAAGTTAACATGCAATTCTATTGGTTGGAAAAAGGTAACTTTAATATAGGTGCTATATCTGTATATGTTAATGGAGTGAGGGGATTGGAAAAACACTATTAGGTGGGCGTCTAAGCCCATCCTTCTAGCATTACTCTTGTGGACGTCACTAAAGGTACGATGTCCCATTGGTTCTACTATCTATAAGACCCTATGTAATTTGGTCCATTGTGATTGGGTTGGCTTCAACCCCATGCATAAATCTCTACTTTAAGTAGCAGCACACAGAATGGTCAAACAGATGCAGGATGCCCCAAGATTCACTCGGCCTCCCTTCCATCAATCATTACTTCAGTGGCTATGTGTCAATTAGTTGGCTATGGTCGGCCTCAAAGCTGTGTCTTTCTTGTCAGAAAAAGTTATGATATCTCTGCCTGAGTGACAGCCAGGCGTAGGTGTAAAACTGTGCCTCTTCTCGCTCGGCTGGTCACGTGCTAGCACACTGTAAATCTTCCTTCTATATGTGCATTTAATTCTTGTTCAGCTTGCCACCTGCCTGAGCCTCCCTTATCTCGGCCTTTCTGAGAGGGCTGTTCTGTTCTTGAGTTTTGATTCCGCAAAGCTACTGTTCACTCCTTCTCTTGGTCTGACCTTGGCTCTTCCTGGCTCACGTTGCCTCTGCTGAGTTTCGATTCAGCCGCCTCTTCTCGTTTTAGCTGGAATACGAATCCTGTCCTTTTTAACCTCTAGTAACCTGAGTTAATTCTGCTTTTGTGTAAAGTGGACTCGCCCTTATATAGTGTGCTTCGTTGAAGTCTATATGTATAGGTGGCGCTTGCCGCTATATTCGTCTACTAAGCATAGCAAGCCGCGCTGTTTTCTTAGCTTCTTGTGGTTTCAAGCATATGTACAGGCGTTAGCTGGTTGAATATCTTCATCCTGCTCACGGCTTAAGTTTCTTTATTTTTCAACATCGTCTCTCCTTCTAAGTTCATGATTTCCTTATTCATGGCATTTTGTCTCTGTGTTTCTTCTTTGGTTGTCGTTTCTTTAATCTGTGAGTCTGTCCGGGCCCTCGTGACGTCATCATTCGTATTCAATTAAGGCCTTTTGAGTTTCTTCCGGAACAGTGTTTAAGTAGCCTTCATCTCGTGTCGTTTGCTGGTAGGAAAATCTCAATGGATACCTTCCTGTCCATGGTTGTCTGGTTATTGGTACTTCACAAGGTATTATTCTTCTGATAGGTACTGGGCCGAGCCCTACGGCGGCTCTCTGCTGGTTTATTTACTCATCATACGTCACATATCTCAGTGTGAACGTTTCTGGTACTTCAAAATGGGCAACTGGAGTGCAGGCCATATTTGGGACCTCCTATACACTACCCCCTCTGGTTGGTTCATCGACCACTTCTGCTTCCTCTTTTGGATTCATCTTACTTGGTTCTTCTGTATTCCTTTCTACTTCATCTTCTGGGTTTGTACATGATGTTCTGAAGGAGTGTTTCTTTGGAGTCCATATTTGTATCACTCCTTTCAGGATTCCTGCTGTCTTTACATGAACAGCCTGTCTTCATATGGAATTGCATGAAATGCTTCTTCTGATTTGGCTGAAAAGTAATTTTCTCTCTTCATTCAAGTTATCAGTTCGACAGCTCTCCTCTTCATCAGGTGAGCATCTGCTTTCGGGAAACTGTCAATGTTCAGGTCACTTTTCGGGATCACTAATGCTGGAACGTGGACATTTACTATTGTGCATGTGCCCCCCCATTTCTTTGGCAGTCTGATGTGTGCTTTGGATCCACATGCCCAATAATGATCCATAATTACTACAGTCCCATGAGTCATTCCTGGAGCCTCATAAATTCATCCGCAGTTCTGATTCTCTGCCATCTTCCTTGTGCCATTGTTCCTGAAGCACAATTTCGGGTTTTCTAGTGGCACTATCTGCAAGGGTCCTCCTCTGTCTTCGACCCATGTCAGTAATTTTATAAGTTTTGGCCATAGTGGCTTGCACAGTCTCTGTGAGCTTTCAATGGCTTCCTTGCAGGCGCCGAGGACCATCCATGCTCTGCATCAGATCACTACTCCTGTTTTTCCAAATTTGAGCCTCTTCTGGAGTTTTTCCTTGGATATTCAGCCTTGGGTTTACTTCCCATTTTATTCCTGCTCCTTTAATTTCAGGTTTCTTGTACCTGATCACGTGATTCCTAGTATGGGCTCTATTTCTCGTTCTAATGTCCTGGACATAATCATCTTCATCGGGATAAACTGTTTCAGTTGCCCATGTCAATGAGGGATCCCTTCCCATGAACTGGCCTCTGGTGTTGCACATTGCTACGTGTGAAAGACAGTGTGCTGTCAGCACATCTATTTCTACAGCCACAAAGATCTTGGATTTCCCCATGCTGTACGGTAGAAGTGCACAAATAAAGCATTCTCAATCTGAATTTAGTCTTCCAACTTCTTTCATGTGCTGGTACCAGATGTTGTTTCCCAGATGTGCTGTGCTGTCCAGGTAGTCATTGAGTTCATTATTATCTTCATGCATGCTTCTCTTGATTCATAAGGTTTTCCTGTAGTTTGCTATAACTACATCTTTGAATGCCTCTGTTTGACTTTTTCTTGCTGGCAGGTTCTCAGGTATCCCAGTACATGGTGCAGGTTTCCTCATCTGCACTGTTTGAGTGGACAGGAGTCTGGCAGCTCTTTCCTGATCCTCATGCATCTTTTCTTTGCTGTGTGAAAGTGCCCATGCCAACCAGCCTAACACTGGTCCAGTATATGGCTGTATTGTAGGCCTGTTACTTGTCCCTTGCGTTGGAATATGTGTGTTGGGTAAATAAAGCCTCTGTCGTTTTGTTCTTCAGTTCCTCTTGTCGTTTCCTTGCTCTGGCTATGTATGGGAATAGTAGGTTTACTAACATGTGTGTCCTTGCGGAGAGTTGTTCCGAGGCCACTTCCATTTTCTTAAGGGCTTCTGATATGACTGCTTCTGTTGGTCTTTCTCTTAATTCTTCTTGTTTTCTCCCACTATCTCCTGTGAAGGTTTTTAGGGTAGGCAGTCTCATCTTCTCTGCTGCTTGCGTTTGTGGTCCTGTGGTCATTGACACTAGGCCTGTTTTGTGTGCAGTCTGTGTGTTTGTGCGTGTAGTTGTCAGTGTTTTGCCTTCATTCATTTCATGCCGACCCTGTGTCCGGCTTTCCTGCTCATTCGTTACCATAAATGTGTGTATATCACCATTAATCACGTTCATTTTGATTTCATTTACTCTACCATCAGATTTTCTAGCAACTGGAATTACTATATAAGGTTTGGGTGCTTTTGTGGGTTTCATGCGTATATCATCAGGTGGGTGCACTGAAATTGGAACGCTCTGTGCACCAATAAAAAATGCAGTCCTGATTGTTAATGACAGTAAAATAATGATAAATACAATGCATAAGTGCATTATGGTTTGATATGTAAGGTGACAGCATTTTCTTCCAGAGAAGCAGGGATGCCTCCCTGCTTGTGGGAGGACCAGGTTACTGCTCTGGGCCCTCATCTTGATCATTTACCCAATGTCAAATTTGTTGTTCCCCCATCCAATATCGTTCCTCGAGTTCTGTGTCAAAAGGGTCAGGTTCTTCACAAGTGTCCCCCCTCTTGTGAGTGACGATTGTCTCTTAATACAGGATACAGTTCCTGTGCCAAACTATGGGAGAAATAGATTAAAATAATACTTTGTTGAGTCACCTTTACTGTGCATGTTCAAAGTGTGTGAGTTCCCAGTTCACTCCTCGAATCTGCTTCAGTCCTGAGGACATGTTGGACACTGGTCAGTATGAAGAAATAAGGGAAATAATAACAAATATAACACAAGATTCTTGACTCTGCTCCCTCGATCTGTCCCTCGGCAGAAAGTCTTCTTAAAATCTCCTCAGATACTCTCTCTGATGATTAGAAAGTTCCACTTGGAGTATGGTACCATGCAGGAGCACCCCCATCTGTGCGATATTAGCTGGATCTCTGATGAAGGTGAGGACGTCAACCTTGATAGGTCTCCCCACCAGCTCTGGAAAGTCTGTGACTAGGTGAAAAAAGACACTCTGTGCATCCTTGTTGCAGGGTGAAGAAGAAAACTGTGTGTATAAGCCACAACACGTTTTGGTGATTTGAACTTTTGAACCAAAGCACTCTTAAGCCGCGATGAGAAAAAGACTATGACAAATTTTGATCAAGGATATTTACATTGGAAACAGATACAGTATCCTGATTCATCCAAAACTGAGACTTTGTTTGGAAGCACTTATGGTGTCCCACAGTAGAGACATCACAAAGGATGCGGTCACATATTTCAACCTAGTACTAAGATCATACCCGTCACTGGTAGGGAGGTTCACCAGTGTCACAGACTTTCTCCAAGATCCTGAAAACGAAAAAATAATAAGACAACTTACTGTCATTGCCGAACAATTCATCATACTCCCTGAGTACAGCGAGAAAGAAGCAAATGCTCCCAACACAGGTGGAAATAGATGAGCTCATCAATACACTTTTCTTTCACATAATAGAAGACTGTCCATCTATTGCCCGGCGAACTACTGATACATTAACATTCCTTCTAAATCCAGCAAACACTGAACATTTAAGCCATCTTTTGAAAAAGATTGTTATTTTGGTCGCACTCCACGCGACCGGACAGTGCAGACATTGTTTACATCGAGGAAAGAAGATATAATCCTAAACCCAACAGTCACCCTTGCACTGCCTCTAGACTACCACGCACTTAGGGGCTGTAACTGTAACCCTACAGTCCCTTGTTCTCCTTGCACTACCCAGAGCCGCACTGCCCTGGCTGCACTTACTCAGAGCATTACAGCCCTGTTTTCCCCTCCCTTCTTCCTTGCACATCCTCTCTCCCTTTCCCCTTGCATTTCTCATTCTCACACTTGCACGATTTGAATGACACAAGGCCTAGTAAGATGATTTGTCTTGACCACCCTTTATCTTCACTCCATTGCTTGTCGCGCCAAGAAACTCTTGTGTACAGGCGTGTTATAATAGACTTATATCATATCATTTTATCACAGATGCTCCAAAAAATATACAATGCTGCAGTAACAAATGGCTAGACTGGCAGCATCCAAATGCCAATCTAGCCAGGTAATTACACTTACCAGGACTGCTTTATCAGACATGCACAGTTAAAAAAAAGTCATACCAAACTGATGAATAACTAGATTGGCTCGACCAAAATGCCTCTATAGCCACTAATACCACATATCATGCCTGCTTAACCTGGACATGGTCAACCATCATGATTTATCGCACAACCCACAGTCCACACATCCTCTCTCCCTCTTATGCCCTACCCCAACCTCGAAAATCACCTACTTGGCCCAGAATTACCTTCACGTCCCTCTTCCTTGTCCCAGAGCTTACATATGAGGCTCCTTGTCTCATAGGTAAGTACTGGGATGTGGAAGAGTGGCATTTGGAGTAATGAAGATACAGGTAGCTAAGTCAGGCATTACCTCCATGCACCTCTACCTCATCCCAGTGCTTGTGTACTGCCCCATACACAAGTACAGGGACAAGGAAGAATAGGGCTAGGAGTAATGACGATTACCAGTAAGTAATTAAGCCATTAAACACAAGTAGGGGCTTAACAATATTCAGTTGACTGGGCTGCAGCACTCACCCCCAGAAATTGTGGGCTATGTTGACTCAACCTGGCTGACTTTCAGAGCAGTTGCCGGACAGAACAGGAGACGGATGTTAAACGGCACCTGGGTTTCGCTGTTACAAGGGCCCAGCAGTTATTAACGTAAAGCTTAGAGGAAGTGTCCAAGTTAAGCCACAACTTGCAAAAATTTCATTATCTTTGCTCTGCTGGTCATGTGTCCTTCTTCCTCGTCATGGATCTCGTCTGCACGTGCTGTGGTTCTTCCCCGTTGTCTATAGTCTGTTCGTGGTGGGGTGCAGGCAGGGGGGTTCCTCCGATGTATGGCTTCATATCACCCAGGAAGATCCAAGCTCTTCTTCCTTGTTGCTTGACTGCAGAAGGAGTAACATCTTCAACTGTGAAGGGTCAGTAGAACCTTGGCTCGTCCCATTTTTCCTTGTATGGTTTCTCACCAGTACGGCATCTCCAGGGAAGACGAGTGGAACATGTAGACCCTGAGCTGAGTCTGGTGTAGTGTCTCCTTCTGGGTTCTGTGCTGCACTGCACCCGTTTCGTCGTCGCTGCAGCTGGTCTGAAATTATAGTAAGGCAAGAAGTCATACAGTTCAGATAATTTTGCATTTCAGACCCTAAAACCTCTCCTGTTGATTGGGCATCACATCTAGCTCGGGGTATGAGGGGAGTTCTCATTCTTCTTCCTGTGACTATCTCGTGTGGCGTAAGATGATGGTCGGAGCCAGGTTGTTTCCGAAGAGCATACAATGCCAGTGGAAGGCAGTGCAACCATCCCTTCTTTAGAGTAAGCTTCAACTTGGCTATCCTTTCCTTTAACAGGCTGTTGAGCCTCTCACAGATCCCATTACCTTCTGGATGATGCACCAACAAGAACTTGTGCTTTATACCAAGCAGCAAGGTAATCTGCTCAAAGACTGCATTTACAAATTGAGCCCCATCATCTGATCTCATGACTTCACACACCCCCCACCTGGGGAACACTTCCCTCACTAAAAATGTTGCATCACAGGTAGAGTTTGGGTTTGTACATGGACCTGCTTCTATCCATCTAGAGAATGGACACACCACAACAATTAAGTATCTGTACCCGTTGCAGACTTGAATCATGTCGACGTAATCGACATGCAAGTGCTGAAAAGGCCCATTTGGCCTTGGGATGACTCCTCTCATTACTTTTAATGTGTGCCCAGTGGTGAATTGCTGGCAGATTATGCAGTTCACCATAAAGAATGCACCATGCTCAGCTAAATTCAGTGTGAACCAGTCTTCCGCGAGCGTTGCTGCTAGGTTCTCCTTTGTCATGTGCGCCGGGTAAAGTAGTTGCTCCAGCGCTATTTTTAATAGGGCTACAGGCAATACTGGTTTACCAGTGCTGTCTTGCCGCCACAAGCTGTCAGAGGGGTTTAAAGAACACCCTTGACGTTTCCACAGATATTTCTCATCCTGCAGCGCCTCCCCTTGGAGATCCATTAGCTGCGTTTGCCCAAAATCGTTGTACTTTCAGGTGTGGTTCATGCAACCATCATTCTTTTATGGGTGCACGCCAGTTCCACTTCCATAATCATCTCACTTCTGGATGCCAGACGCTTGGCTTCCATTTCTGCTGCGTGATTTCCGTGTGAGACAAAATCTGTCCCTTTCGTGTGGGCGGCGCATTTCATGACCGCTATGCCCACTGGGGGGTGTAGTGCCTTAATCAGTCTGTCCAATAAGGCTGCATGCTGCACTGGCGTGCCATCCGCTCGGAAATAGACCCTCCTTTTCCAGCCCGCTAAGCCTGCGTGCACTGTTGAGGTCACATAGGCGGAGTCACTGTACACCGTAACTTCCTGGTCTGCGTGATTCTCAATGGCGAGTATCAACGCCAATAATTCAGCAGCCTGTGCTGAGTATTGAGATGGTATTCAAGCACTAAGAAGCACTCAAAACTCTCCATTCGCTGTGTGCTTTATCACAACAATGCTTGTATATCTTTGCCCATCACTTTGCTCGATTCTCGAAGACCCGTCAATAAAGATGATCTCTCCTCCTGCCAAGGCATTTTCTTTTACCCTGGGAATTTCATCATAGAATTCTTCATAATTTGTGCAGTCATGTATCGGCTCTCCTTCCGTGACTGTCTCTGCTATAAACATGGCTGGGTTCACTCTCTTACATTGGGCTTAATTGATGGGTTTGATATGATCACTTCATAGGCAGAAGCCCTCTGAGATGTCAATGTACCCATTGGTTTCTCTGAGATGGCAAATAGTGAGTGCTCGACGTACAACGTCATGGTGCATCCCATTACAATGGTTGTCGCCTTCTCTACGGCGAATGCTGCGGCAGATAAACTTTGTTCGCATGAGAAGTGGCCTCTCATTACTGGGTCCAGATTTCCACTGTAATATGCCAGGGCTTGTACCCCAAGGAGGTTTTTTGAGTGAATACTGCCATCATAACACTGCCATCTCTGTGTGAAAATAAGAAAAATAAATATGCATAATTGAGAATTCCGAGAACTGGAGCTTTACAAATCACTCTTTTGAGTTCAGCAAACCCTTTCTCCATGGCTTCAGACCATTCAATATTTTCTTTTGTCACCTGGGCCTTCCTTAGGGCCTTAAGTAAAGGCTTAGTATAAGAGCTTTAGTCGGAAACCCATGCCCTAACATAGTTGCACAGGCCTAGAAAGCTCTGCATTTGCTTTATCGTCGTGTGTGGCTTAGCCGTGTTTGATATGGCTTCAGCCCTTTCTGGGGTCACTTTCTTGCCTTCATGTGAGATTAGTTGGCCTATGTACAGCACTTCTTGTTGACAATATTGTAACTTTTCCTTGTCAACCTTATACCCTTTTTCAGCCAGTACAGTCAGTAGCTGAACAGAATCGTGCCTGCATTGCTCTTCTGTGGTGCTGCAGATTAGGATATCATCTACATACTGCAAGACAATACTTTCTAATGCAATATTGTTTAAGTCCATCTGTAGGACTCTGTTGAAAATAGACGGAGACTCACAGTATCCCTGTGGCAGCCTCGTACTTTTCAGACGCATTTGTCTGAACGTGAATGACATCAGATCTTGTGAATCACGGTGCAACGGGATTGAGAAAAATGCAATTTTCAAGTCAATCACCGTGAAATATTCTGCCTCAATGGGTATATTATATAGGATTGTAGACGGGTTAGGGACTAAAGGGAAATCAGCTTCAACAATATCGTTTATCGGTCTAAGATCTTGAATTAGCCTCCAAGACCCCCCCTTTGATTTCTTGACAGGATAAACTGCCGTATTACATGGTGACTCTGACGTCACTAAAATGCCCTGGTCCATCATGGCGGAAATTTTCGTAGAAATCCCTTCATCATCCTCTCTGGACATGGGAAATTGTCGTGCTCTTGGTAAAATTACTCCTGGTTTCAGTTTAATTCTTGCTTCGCCCACCCCCTTCAAGAGACCTACGTCATAGGGTCCTGAAGTCCACACTGGGACAGGCACTTTAGCTATGTTGTCATCAAAATATTCAGGACGTTTTAGTGCCAACAACATTCTCTACAATACTTCTCTTTTAATCATCTTTACCCAAAAGGTGAGGCTTACTTCCACCATTGCCTCATCCGTGTCTGCTTGTTCTTCAAACATATAGTCATCAGTGACGTCAGTCACTCGATATCCTTCTTCGATGGCGATAATCGCGCACCATTGTCTACCTTCATCATCGTAAGCATCATCCAATACTACTTTCCCTCGCACTGCAGCTGTGTGTATCATCAAGGGAAATACTTCTTCCTCCTCCTCATGCATAGGTATTCTGGGTCTGAATAAAAACTCATCAGGGGTTCTCATGGTTCTGTCTGTAAGGCCTGGCAATCCTGCCATAAGCACACGCATGCCATATGCGAACATTTCCGGCTCCAATGGTATGACCCTCATGGCTATGTGTCCTGAGTGTGCTCTAATCATTTTACATACATTTGAATAGTGCATTCCTGGAGTGGAGCATACTATGCCCTTCTCCATGAACGAAATTGTCATGTTCATCTTTGTCATTAAGTCTCGACCCAAAATGTTTACTGGGGTCTGACGCGAATTCAATGAAGGTACATTAATTTCGCACTCTCCTATGGAGACTGGGAGTGTGTCTTTAATGGGAACTTGACTGTGAGCTCCTGTAAATCTCTGAGTATCTATGGCCTCACCGGACAAAGAAAACTTTTCATGTATACACGAGCGTGTTGCACCCGTGCCCACTAGGAAGGAATATTCTTTACCCCCTATAACGACATCCACCCTAGGTTCCCTATGGAGGTCTGGTGTCACTGATATGATAGAGCATGTCAGGGTTCCCAGTGAGCTGTCCTAGTTTATATATAAGTTTGGTCCACTGTGCACTTGTGGATTTTGTCCATTCCCAGTGTTACTTCCCCTTCCAGGGTTCTGGGTCTGCCCTGTGGTTATGGTGTGTGACACTTGCAACGGCGCCTGTTGGGTTTGTCTTTGTGGAAAACTGCCCATGCTCTGAGGTTGCACTCCTTGTTGCACTCCTGGTGCTTGTTGTTGCATTGTGTTATTCTGTGCAATGCCCTTTTGTAAGGCTGCAGGTGGATTCACTGTGCCTGGTCTTATTCCTTGGCAGTTCTGCATCATGCCTTGACTTCTGCATGTGGGTGCCAAATGCCCTGTCATTCCACACAGCCAACATACTGGTGGTGGTCGGATCTTTTGCCCATTTGACAAATCCGGGTTTCCATTTTGCATATCATGAAAGCCTCCTTGATTATTTTGGAAATCTCCCTGATTGCTCTGCCATCCTCTTCCCCTAAATCCTCTTCCCGTGGGTAAAACTCTGCATTACCCTGGTTATTCTATTGTGGACCAGCCCCCTGCTGCATGTTTTGTTCAGCTGCATTGGTTAGCATGGCTCCTTCAAGAGCATATTTTGATTATTTCTTTTGCACCAACTTCGCTTCCTCACCCTTTCGAGTTGCCTCCTTTTTGCGATTCTTTTCTTGCAACAGTCTACAATAATGTGTAGTAGTCAATTGTATTTCAGCCCAAGGCTTAGCCTCAAATCCTACCAATTTCTTGAGTTGATTCTGCACTGGTTCTGGCAACCCTTGGCACAATATATGGTAAAACACAGGTATTGATTTCGTCCATGATTCATGCATCTTGAGCACCCACGCGTCTTGGAAATTCTGTATATAAATTAACGGATCCTCAGAATAGTTCATTTTTTGAGTCATTATGGCTCCCATATCGGAAGTATCTGGGTAAAACACTCGTAACACTTTCCATACTGCTGCTCTACAATTATTAAATGGTGCTCCATCATGCGCAGTGTTAATTGTGGTTTCACCAGGGTACCCTGCCCATGTCCACACATCGTCTGCTCTCTCACCAAGTATGGCGATCAGGAGACCTTTGATGTCCCCTATAACTATTGTGTTTCCTCCTGTCATTTTTTCTAACTCATGTATCCATTTTCCAGCTCCCGATGTCAGCATTGGAAGCTTGTTTTTCAGGTTTTCTCGATCCATGTGTGGCCATGGAATATATTGTGGTCTTACTCCCCCCTTCTCTAGTAGCAGAAATTGGAATGTGCAGCCCTCTTTCTCTTCTCTCATAGTTCTTCTGTCTATTGCAGGGGTAATATCCCCACATCACCGTCTACCTGGCAATGTCCTAAGTCTGTCTACATATGGTGGTGAAGACACCCCACTCTGACCATGAGGTACTCATTCATGTCGGTCAGACTGCAGGGCTGACTCTTATGCCCTCAGTGCGGACTCGCTAGTGTCTGACCATCGTATCCCTCTTTCCCTTGGGAGTCGTCTTTCTCTCCGTCTTCCTTCCTCATTTTCCTCGCACTCCTCCCTTTTGGAGTCGGATATTGGTTGTCTCCAATTCACGCAACTTCTTGTGACTTCATTGTTTCTACTTATTTCAAATATATATAGGGACAGTTTCCTATTCCCACTGCCTCGTTTGACATCCTCAGTGTCATACAGCTGAGTGATTTCTAAGTGCTCATCCTCCCCCTCTCCTTGGGGTATTTGTTCTAACCCCATTTCATCATATATTCTATCGATCGTTTCCCCTATGCTTCTGGTGTCGAAGTCATATTCAATATTTGCCCTAGATGTGCCTGGTACTGAATCGAACGCAGGAAAGAATTCTTAGAAGTCTTCCCAGTCTACAACTGGATCAGGTTTTTTAACTTCCCTCTCCAAATATTCGAGATTGTGTGCTCTCTGTCTTCGCTTATGTTTGATATCGTCATTAAATTCTTTGCGCTTTCTCACCTCTTTTCTGACCCTATTCTCTTCGTTTCTCTTTTCATTTCTACGTTCCTCTGCCCTTCGAATTTCCTCATCTCTTCATCTCCTTATCCTTTGCTCACGTATCCTTTGCTCTTCTAACCTTTGCTGTTTCTGTCTGTCTTGATCATAGGCTGTCCTTGGGTTGCGATCAAGCTGTTTTTCTTGTTCTTCGCGATACAGCAGTTCTCGCCTTAGTTTGTCTTTCCTTCTCATCCTTTCGTCTCTTAACTCCTTCTCTTTCTCCTTTCTCTGTGCCTCATCTAATCTCTCCTTTGGTCTCATGTCATCAGTGCCTTTCCCATCGAGTTTCAATAAGATTTGTCCTCCCATCCATTCGTCTTTTGCAAATACTAACTCATCAGTTTTTTCTTTGCTACCTTTCGATTTCTTCCCTTCTCTCTCCCTGTCGAGAGATGCACTTGTCTGTGCCTGATCCTTCCTTTTGTCATCGCGCCTCCCCTTGTCCCTTGGGACTGCGGAGGTGAAATTCTTGTCCTCATCCTTCCCTTGATTTTCGTCACTACTGTAAGTAGGTGACTCATATGCGGGGTTGCTGTACCCCGTGGCTGCCTTAAATTCCCTCAATGGGTATAATCCCTCATCCTTACTTCCTTCAATTATCGTTTCGGGCAGGGCAGGTGGCGCAGAAGGCGGCTCACCCACCTCAGTGCATATGTTAAGTATCCAATCTGTAGGCGGCTCTTCCTCTTTTGTCTTTTCGAACATTTTCCAAAGTTCTAGAACAGCGAGGTGCTTTTCTAGCTTCTTACCTGTGTATGTGGCGTGCAAATATGTCGTCATATGTTGTAAGATGGCTTTAGATAAAGACCCATTTTGTGGCCATGGCATAAACATCTTGTGGGCAGTACCTTTTACCCACTCGGTGCTATACTTGTTAGCTTGGGTGCGTGTTTTTGCAATTGCTTGCATAAGTGTGCTAATGGAGTTATGAATTCCATGCTTAAATCTGTTCCCTTTCTTCTTATATAACACTTGTTAATGCTTTCGTGTGGTTTAAACACCTTGTGACAATATGAGCAAGCACCAAACACTGCAAGCTCCAATACAATATTTTACAAAAAACTTTTTATACTTCCAATTTGTTCAGCAACATCAATTCATGTACGATTATGTCTCAGCTATCAAATCGTGCAAACATTTTTAATCAGTTCTCTTAACAAAGATTTCCCATATGACGTCACAACAAAACATGTAAGACAGACGCTTAAGAGACTAGACAGACACCAGCTGGACACAAATATCTCTACCTCTAATCATTACCCCTTCTTTTTTTTTTAAAAACATTTTATTTGTTTTTGGTACAAAGACTTTACAAATATATATATATATATAAAAGATACAAAATGAAACATCCAACAAAAAAAACAATTCATACAGTAGATCTTCAATATAATTAAATCATATACGAAACCCACAATAACCTATTCACCCTAAAATTCATGGACCTTTACAAATATATAAAAAGGATACAAACGACACATATAACAGAAAAGACAATTCATGCGATAGATCTTCAACAAAATGACATTGTATACAAAACCAACAATAGGCTGTTTAACCTAACATATAAGACATATTTGTGATTGGCTAGATCACTATATCAAGTTCATTTGCGATAACATTTACCAACCTTACAGTCTTAAGTATGGAAGTGTTAGTAGTACCCCACATACATTTTAACCAAATCCAGTTTCTAGCTAAGATGGAGTTTGCCTGTAAAAATGTGTTCATTATTCTACAGCGATCATTTTCAAAGTATGTACAAAAAAGAAAAAGATGTTTTAGCGATTCCTGAATTAACTTCTGAATCTGCATATCTCATCACCCATGTCTGAATTGTCTTTATGCCAATACTTCGTTCTCACCCTTGTGTGGAGCAAATCTAGTCTGAACAGCATGTATGTTCTAAGTACCTGTGAACATGGACACATAGTTATATATGAAAGACATGGCGATTGCTTCTGGAAGAATTTAGAATATTCTGCAAATGATGGATATCTCTGCATTTGCAAGCAATCATCCGCCCAATCATATTCAAATATTTTTTTCTTGACCTTTGCTTGAAACAATTCTAAATCTTCAACAGACATATTGATTTTTTCCAACAGAGACAACATACGCAATTTATACTGTACCAGAGAAGGGGGGTTATTACTGACAAGCATATGATTTAATCCAGTGTATAGAGAATTTTTAGGTGGAAACATCATTATGGAGAAATTGGAGAGTAGGCGCCAATTATATCTTACCGATAGGGAATTGAGGCCCAATTTGTGCCTAAGAATTGCATTTGGCATAGTTGCTGATCTAGAAGGGGACCAAGGTTGTTTAGAAACAATTCCACTCCATATAGCATGATCACCTCAATTTTTTTATGATAGAATTCCAATAAAGGGATTAGCGAAAACTTGCAAATTTTATGAAGCAAGATTTTCATTTGGCCCTTCAAAGGAAGCACTTTTACCATAAGAAGTTCCTTCTTTTTTTATAAGAAATATTGTTCGTCAATATTAGCCCTAAATACGGTAAGTTTATGGATACAGCTATAGGTAAAGATTCAATTGTCCAAGAGAAGTGCCAGACTTTTTTCCTGTTGCAAAATACAATTATATTCGATTTCTGAGGGTTTACAGTTAAATTGTTAGTATTGCAATATTGTAGAAAGCTTTCCAATTTTATTTGAAGGCCTGCTTGCGTTCAATGGAACAACAGGATACCATCCGCATATGCTAACCAAGATAGGGTAAAAGACCCAACACAAACTGCACTATTGTCTGTGTTCCATATCTCATCTATATCTGCCAAATAGAGGTCAAAAATAATGGCTGCAAGATTGCAGCCTTGTTTGACACCAGTCCAACTTGGTATAGCCTCAGTAAGTGATCCTGCACGATTGATTTGCACTTTAAAATTAGTGTTAAAATGGAGCATTTCTATTAAAGTGATCAGATACTGAGGGTATTTGGCTTTACGCATTTTTTGCCATAGTTTGTCTCTTATAACACAATCTTTAGATCGAGTGATGCGAGAAAGATGGGGCTTTTGACAATGCAATTGGCAGATGCAATGATGTGGGCAAGAATACAGGCATTAAGTGGGGTGCCCATACCTTGTCTGAACCCTACTTGTGCAGTACTTAAGCAAGAGTTGTTGAGAGTTAATATTTCCAGCTCTTTCAAAATTAAAGATGCGAAGATTTTCGCTGCGACGTCAATAATGGCAACAGGTCTATAATTGTTAGGATCAGATATAGACCCCTTTTTGTGTAATGGAATAATAATCGAAGTGAGCCAAGAATTGGGAATCATTTTCGAACGAAAGATTTCTTGGAACATGACACTAAAGATTGATGACCAGAACAACGGATCATCTTTTATCAAACAAGGAGGTAAACCATCTGGCCCGGCACATTTGGATCCCTTCAATTTATGAATTGCGTGACGTATATCTGTATTTCCCCAAGGACAACAATTTGGGATAAGTTGACAATCAGGTGGATGTTCATTCAAACGGAATTCATCTGGAAGATCAAATTTAGTGAGAAAAAATGAAGTCCACGTTGAGCTATCAATTCCTGAGTCAAAGTCACAAGGTTCTTCCTTGTCTATAGATCTAATGATTATCCAAGTATCCTTTGTGTTCCGGTTGCATAACAAGTTAACTATTTTTTTATTTCGTTTTAATTTATTAAGGGCCTGGATTTGGCCTAAGGCACATTTATAGTTAAATATGATTTTTTTTTCCTCGTTACATACTCAGAGGTTATACTACTCAACCTGGACTTCCTCGCCTCTCGGAGGTCGCATTTTCCTTCTGTTTGAGTGATGCTTCTTCTTGAGAATATGATGCTTCCTCATTTTTGATTGAGATGTGGGCACCTCGCATATGGGTCGTTTTTAGA
The DNA here is from genome assembly GCF_040938575.1 of Ambystoma mexicanum. Classification (NCBI taxonomy): domain Eukaryota; kingdom Metazoa; phylum Chordata; class Amphibia; order Caudata; family Ambystomatidae; genus Ambystoma; species Ambystoma mexicanum. The sequence goes on along the minus strand of NC_090936.1, from coordinate 1,195,269,885 downwards.
AGATGAGAAGCAATCATCTGTAAATTCCATTTTAAAATAACTTCATTTTCGTAGCCATTTTTCCCTTTACTCTTCCTTAAATCTCTATTTACGAGTGCAGTGAATTTTCTACAAGTGGAAGGAGACCAGTTAATGGACACTCTAGGTCTGTCAATCTGAATTAGGGCTAGGTGGGATTCCTGACGTCGAGATTTCAAATAGTCTACAATGGAGGTTGTTATCATTAAGTGATCGCCCAAGAGAGTATCTATGGTGCTTACTTTTGCGAGCATACCTGATAAGCACTTGGACGAAAACATATGATCAATCCATGATTGAAGGCCCCCTCGCTTCCATGTGAAATTTGCATGCTTACAATCATGTTGTACGAGATGAACGTCCCATCATTTTAAAAAATTGCTCCATACATTTCACTTTTGTATAGCAGTATGAGAGTATGGTAAACTGTGGGAAACATTACTATTCTTTGACCCAAATGCTGCATTTAAGTCCCCTCCAATACGGATTTCAGTAAAGGGCGAATTATGGAAAGCCTTAATGAGGACATCTTTAGTATGCCACAAGCAATTTCAATTGGGTACTGACACGCGTTCCAATATAGTGAAATTATAAATAAGTTTCCATTATGTAAAGATTCGAATTTTATATCCATCAGTAAAAAAAGGTCAGATTCATAAACATGATTAATTGTGAAATTCAATTTAGTGTCAATCAGGATAGCCAAACCACCTGCTGGTCTACCTTTTATAGCTCTAGTCGCAGGATGTACACAGAAAGAAAAGCCATTGAATTCGATGTTTGCTACCACCACGGTCTCTTGGACCTTCAAAATGTGAGGAAGAGATTCTTGGTTTATCTTTTTCCTCCACTTTGTTAGATTCGAGAAGCCACAGCAGTTCCACGAAGCTACCCTGAGGTCATGAATTTATGAAGGTGCATGAGGGGTAATCGTGTTGCCAGCTGTTTTAATTAGCGGTTCAAGCCATTTTAGACCATTCAGGGCATTCGTCAGCGCTGACAAGTGTTCCATCATGTTTTTAGAGGGATCATTATTGCCAGGTGGATTTTGACCATTATTAACAACAGCTGTAACAGGGGGTGGTTGAAATTCTAAAAAGTCCATTGCCTCTTTAATGTTCGGAAAAGCATGCATATAAAGACCGAGTATCTGTAGATCACTTTGGTGTTCCCATATCAATTTTGCAGTGATTGGAGAAAACATCTTGGACAGCATTCAGTTGTTGTTCTCGTTTGGGAGCCGAATCCATTCAATGTCGTTTGAAATTTGTAACTAAGCTACGGAGCGAGGGAATCTTAAAGAGAGCATTCATTAAGAAAGAGCGATTGATATGAACAGCTCCATTGATGTTAGCATCGCTCTTCCATCCCATGGTGTTTTTCATCTCATTCGGAATTGAGTGAAATGTATGGGAGAGGATCGAGTAGGTCACCTGGGGGTAAGCTTCTAGCTCCTTTAAGTCTTTAATATCTTCATTTATCTGTGCCACCAGGCTCTCAGGAGGCTGTTTTGAATGATTTCTTGGATCTAGCTCTTCTTGAGCCATTTTTATGGTGTGAGAATTTGGATGGATCCCCAAAATCTCCTCAGGGGAGATTTTAGGAAGCATTGACATTGACTGTGGTGGTAAAATGTGTTCAGGTACCTGTTTTTGCTTGAAGTGGTTCTCAGGCCCCGCACCGGCGCAGTTAGAGCATGCATCTAGTGGGGCAATTTTTTTAGATTTTTCATCTGATATATTCGGATTCAAGACTTTCTCCTCCGTAAACTTGGGAGATGATTTTTTTCCCCACAATACCCTCTTTTTCTTGGTTTTTTTCCGTTTCTCACAAAGACGTTATTTTTTTTCAATGTGATGTCAGTTAAGAATGAAGTTAAGTTTGGTTGTATCGACATGGGAGCAGTTAGGGTTGTATCTATTTGCATTGAAAGATTTGCTTTTTTAACATGCTATTCCGACTCCGGAGCCAACGGTTTAGTATATGTTTTTAAGTTTGCCATATGTTTAGGGTTCTTTGCATGAGTGTTTAATGAGCTAATCTGTAAAGCTCTTTGGCTTTCTTCGTTCAGCTCGCTCAAGTTCAAGATTTGTTCAGAAGGTACACAATTTTGTGAGCCTTTGCCATTATTTGCTTGAGACTTAATGCCATTGGAGGTTTTGGGTGAAATCTCTTTTTTTTTTCGTGAAGAACCCCCTTTATTTTTGCGTCTTCTTTTTATGGCTTTCTAATGGTACTTTTTGGCCCTTCTCGATGTGAAGTAAAAATTATCTCTTGGGATCATTTCTTCTTTTTGCGATTCAAGGCGTTTGTCTTGTTCAGTGATGTTAATGAGAGTCGAGGGACTGTCTGGAGACTCTACAGTCATGTTCAATTTTGGATCTGCTGCTTCAGCAGTCGCAAGCATCTCAAGAATTTTTTATTTAGGATTCATCGGGACTAGAATTTGTTCAACCTGTAGTAGTCTTTCGTGTTGCAATTTTGCTACCTCCAGATAATCGATTGACTCGCTCACAGGTATGCTCATGGTATCCTTTGCTGTATCTTCTCTACGATGGATTATTTGAGCAAAAGTCAAAGGGACTCCATTTAGCAGTAGAGGATCAGCTAATCTTTGAGATCCCACGTGTTTTTCCACCTGTGGAGTACTATTTAGGAGCTCTTTTTTTACAATTAAGGCTGCTCTTTCATGGCAATTCAGATGATATTTATGACAAGCCTCCTGGGCTAAAATATAGCCCTCTATTTTCGTTAAATGTGTGGTGTTAGTGATCCAATCATTTTTTATCGCCTGCAATAGCATATGAGAGTATTCGTGCCCTCGGTCTAATAAGTTTAGAATTCTCGTGAAGACAAGCAAATCTTTGATGTTGTGCTCAATGAGTTCTTCTTCGATATTTTCTTGAGAAAGAGGCACTTCAGGAAGATTTGAGAAATTAAACACTGGCATAGATTCATGCAAGTTCCTTTGTGCCGGAATGAGATTTTGAGGTTTTGCTTCTATTGTATATTTCGCAGTAGGAGAACTGGTAGAAGGCAATTGCAATTTTTGTGCAAGCTGGTGCTCTTATTGTTCATTATCATATTGGGGACTTAGAGGCTCCTTTATGTCAGACTTATGAAAATGTACATGTTCTCTATATATCCCCTTTATTGATACGGGGGTAAAGGGACCAAGAGATAATCGTACTCTTATCGAGATCAGCCATGATTGCAGGGGCAAGCATGGAAATATCTGCCACGGGAGAGAAATTATTTTCGTGTATCTCTGCAACATTTTTTTTTATTATTCCTGTGCAGGTTGTCAGCTGCCACAAACGGATCTGTTGTGATATCCTCGTTTGCATTTATTAGAGAGCATAGTTCTTTTGTAGGTGGCTTGATATCCTGTATTTCCGGGTTGTTGCTCTTCTCATTGAGGGGAAAGGTTTCCTCTGAGTGCACACACATGGAAAGAAAAGAACGTTTCCCATTTAAGGAAGGGGAGGGGCTATTTTTTTTTTTGGTGGCATTTTTGGGGGATTCAAAAGTTGGTTGATTCTTGGAGGAGCAATCCTTCCGCTTGTTACCATTCTTAAGGGCAGTCTCCATGAAAAACAAGGGCTGGAAACAAAATCAAAAAGGACTTCAAAGGATTCGTATTTGATATTTTCTGAAAGGTTTTTAGAGCAATGTAGAGGTAAAGACCCCCTCCCGCCTCGTCTAAGTGGTTTGCACTTACCAGAACTAGAGAAGAAGGGCACTCCCTTGGCCCGAAAACAGCCTACAGCAGAGTCGCTGCACTGCTAACTGCTGTGTAATAGGAATCTCTTAAACCTCAGCCCGTGCGAACGGCGCTGTGCACAGTGAACAGTAAACAGTACATAGAGTACTTCACGGTGCGCGCACAGGTGCGCTGTCTTCTGGGAATTTATGTTGTTCAGAGGGGGGCGTGGGCACACAGAGGGGTGGAATTAACACGAATCAGGACCTTCTTTACTTTCTGTTGGCCAGGCAAGACGGTGTTGCTTGAAAGGACGTCCTCCCAGTGGACGTTCGTATACACCACAATGGCTCGGCAATATGAAGTGAAGAGAGTCGGGGTCCCAGCTCCAGTGCAGTAAAGATCAGCCTGCCGTGCCAGTAAACAGTACTTAGAGTACTTCACGGTGCGCGCCCCTTCATGGAGTGTAAACAAACCCCATTCACGACGTCTTTAAACGTTGTGGTAGTCTAATTGTTCCCCATTATGCATGACTCTGGGTACACGTTTCTTCTATCCGCTATATTTACAGCGCAGGAATAAGGCAAATCCTCTCACTTCTCAGGTGTCTGCCCTGGTAACCTCTCTCTTCTAGGGTGTCCACCCTCGTAATCTCTCATTTACCCTTTATTACTCTCGAGTTATTATCCCCTTATATATGTACAGTCTATTCTACTTCTAACTATATTTTGTTTTCCCTCCCCCCTCCGTTACCTTTTTTCCTTTACTTGTTCTAAGGCATGCACTGTTTGCCAAAGCACTACATTTTTGCTTCACTCACCATTCGCATGGTTCGTCTCTGGATCCTCGGGATCACCGCCTTTGTTACCGCCTTCTTTGGATTTTCGCCCGATCGGCTGCCCATAGGAATGGGAAGGGATGTGTTGGGAAAACGGGTCCCTTCAGGGCCTTACTGCAGTCTTCTTTTACACTACCATTGTCTACGAGGAGCTTCACGGTCTACTCAGCCGAATATCAAAGGGCTCGTGATATTGCAAAAGACCTAGAGTTACTTTATGTCGACGGTCAATAGGTGTCTTAGTTTAATCAATAATCGATGGTCACCAACCATCCTCTGCTACCAATTGTACTGGAGAGACCCCTGAACGGCCCATAGAGTCAGAGTTTGCTCTGCAGTACTTTAAGACGAGATAGCTGCACCTTGAGGTGGATGGGGGTGCAGGTTTTCTTACTCCAACATCAATCAATAAAGACAACTCAATGGTTTGGCAGAGGGGAGTACGTTTAATGCCAAGTACAAAAAATGGGGAAACGTGAAAATCAACAGTGATGCGATAGGCTGTCTCGCTTCAACTCCCAAAAACTTCATACAAACAGTAACATTCATATCCATAATTCGTCATCATTGACGTGTAATACTCAAAAGTTAACATGCAATTCTATTGGTTGGAAAAAGGTAACTTTAATATAAGTGTTTATCTGTATATGGTAACGGAGTGAGGGGATTGGATAAACACTATTAGGTGGGTGTTTAAGCCCATCCTTCTAACATTACTCTTGTAGATGTCACTAAAATATGACATCCCATTGGTTCTACTATTTGGTCCATTGTGATTGGGTTGGCTTCAACCCCATGAATAAATCTCTACTTTAATTAGCAGCACGCAGAATGGTTAAACAGATGCAGGATGCCCCAAGATTCACCTGGCCTCCCTTCTATCAATCATTACTTTAGTGGCTAGGTGTCAATTAGCTGGCTATGGTCAGCCTCGAAGCTGTGTCTTTCTTGTCAGAAAAAGTTATGATATCTCTGTCTAGGCGACAGCTAGGCGTAGGTGTAAAACTGTGCCTCTTCTCGCTTGGCTGGTCACGTGCTAGCACACCGTGAATCTGCCTTTAATTTGTGCATTTAATTCTTGTTCAGCTTGCCACTTGCCTGGGCCTTCCTTATCTCGGCCTTTCTGAGAGGGCTGCTCTATTCTTGAGTTTCGATTCCGCGAAGCGACTGTTCACTCCTTCTCTTGGTCTGACCTTGGCTCTCCCTGGCTCACGTTGCCTCTGCTGAGTTTCGATTCAATCGCCTCTTCTCGTTTTAGCTGGAATACTAATCCTGTCCTGTTTGATCTCCAGTAACCTCAGTTAATTCTGCTTTTGTGTAAAGTGGACTCACACTTATATAGTGTGCTTCGTTGAGGTAGATATGTATAAGTTGTGCTTGCGCTCTATTCTTCTACTAAGCATAGCAAGCTGCACTGTTTTCTTAGCTTCTTGCGGTTTCAAGCATATGTACAGGCATTAGCTGGTTGAATACCTTAATCCTGCTTACAGCTTAAGTTTCTTTATGTTTCAACATCATCTCTCCTTCTAAGTTCATGATATCCTTATTCATGGCTTTTCATCTCTGTGTGTCATCTTTGGTTGTCGTTTCTTTCATCTGTGAGTCTGTCCGGGCCCTTGTGACGTCACCATTCATCTTCAATTAAGGCCTTTTGAGTGTCTTCCGGGACAGTGTTTAAGCAGCCTTCATCTTGTGTAATTTGCTGGTAGGGATATCTCAATGTATACCTTACTGTCCATGGTTGTCTGGTTATTGGTACTTCAACAGGTATTATTCTTCTGATAGGCACTGGGCAGAGCCCTACTGCGGCTCTCTGCTGGTTTATTTGCTCATCATACATCACATATCTCAGTGTGAACGTTTCTGGTACTTCAAAATGGGCAACTGGAGTGCAGGCCATATTTGGGACCTCCTCTACACTCCCCCCTCTGGTCGGTTCATCAACCACTTCTGCTTCCTCTTTTGGATTCATCTTACTTGGTTCTTCTTTATTCCTTTCTTCTTCATCTTCTGGGTCTGTACATGATGTTGTGAAGGAGTGTTTCACATATCTCGGTGTGAACATTTCTGGTACTTCAAATAGGGCGACTGGAGTGCAGGCCATATTTGGGACCTCCTCTACACCTCTCCCACTCTCCCATGCACTTGCGCGTTCTCAATTTCACTTAGCCTAGTAAGATCGCTGTTAAGTTCTCCCCCTGTTCCCCTTCCCTTGCCTTGTCGCGCTCTGAAACACTTGTGTATGAGTGCAATATAAATAAAATATCATCTCATATAATATATATGGTGACTATCTCATTATAGTCTTATAGTGTTATAGGACATTTGTTCTCCCCTGAACACTCGTCATATGGGAGATTTTCGAAAAGTGAAAAAGAGTTTTTTTGTTGTCCTATTCTATATCCAGAGGTTCTACATGTGTGACCTTGTGTTTCTGACGTTCAAGTTTGCAGTAACAATCATATGGGAGAAAGGACACCTAAACCAGAAGAAAGACAGTCTGGTCTCTAACTCGCCCATATGATATGCTATATGGAGGTCACCACCAGTGCCATAAGATCACCATTAGTAAAATAAATCTAGAAGTTAATGGATGTTGGTTCATCAATGGCAAAGACGTGTCCATATCTTCCATTTAGTATAACCTGATAGCGATAATGAGATATCGAAGTTGTGTCTTTAATAGTATTCTTGAAAGTACTTGTGTCAACTAGTCCTTAACGGCCATTGAGTTGCTTTAATGAAGGGTGGAATTATAAGAATTATGTTCTGCATAAAACAGTTGCTTAAGAGACATCCTGGACAATGAACATTCTGTGACCATTCCAGAATGATAGTTTGTTACCTCTTGCTTTCCATACAATTGTATGCAGGTGAGTATACTCTAGCAGCAAGATGCCAGTAGCAGAATTATTTTGGGCTGTGAAATGTTGAGGCCCTACCATGTGAGCTCATTGGATATTAACAACCGTGGAGGGCAAAGACTGAAAAGCTTATGCAGCATTGCTTTCAAGAAATGTACAGGATCGTCATCCCCTGCAACTTCTGGAATGCCAATAAGCGATAGTTTATTTCGACGTCTTCTATTTTCCAACTCCTCTGTATGCTTCTGAATATCTGTTCACAGCTTCTCTGAGCCTATCGCAAACGTGCCATGTCATCTGCATACCTTATTCTCCATTATATTGGTTTCAAAAGAGGACCATCCATCACTTAATTGCATGAACGTTTTCAAGGCCTTCAACTCCATCAAAATGGTTTCCAGACCTTGGTCCATTGGTATTATGAGGGAGGAGGAGAATCACTCTTAGGCCTTTTTAAAAGAGTGGTGGAGGACGGAGATACCCGCTTGCATGACACACCTGTGTGTGCATTTTTCAGGGAGGCCAATTGAATATTTACTGACATAAAGCACTAAGATTAGTAATTTATTAATGGAAATGAAGGAGAGGTAAACAGTATTCTAAAAATAAATCAGAAAGTCAGCCAGAAATTGTTATTGACAAGATATATAGTATGGGATTTGTAGAGAAGATTCTGAATCATTGATAGTACCCAATGATGTTAATTGGAGAAGTGTAGAACGCTGGGATAGTGTTAGAAGTGTATGATAATGCCTGACTTTGCAGACCTGCCATTAAGCAAGAGAAATGGGAGCGAGGACAGATGCAACACAAGTCCAAAAGGTAACCTATTTGTAAATAGTTGTAAGTATTGTCTCTGTGTCAATGATTGCATATGTCAGTAAGTGATAACAATAAATTCAATACCCACGTCATGCGAGTTCACGCCCCGTCTCTGCCTCTGGGCCTGAGGTGAAAAAGACATGAAAGTGTGAAGAGACCACACCACAGACGTGCGGCTGCAGAGCCAGGCCGCTGCGCAGCAGAGGACCCCAAAATGCACCCGCCACCTCTACGGAGAGATCAGTCTCGACCACCATTTGTATGACCATGTCAACCTCCACCATAAAGGCACCGGTAAGACTCTTGTTTCATGGTAGGGTGGGAGGAAAGTTACTAGGCGGCCCTCTTTCAAAGTGCCAACTTCCCTGAAAAGCTGGACTACTAATATGGTAGGCCCAGGGCCTCCATGGTATTTGACTAACTGAAGGATTGTACATTTTGCCAGAATACAGATTGCTGGTGTAATCAATGTGGGTCATTTAGAGAGCTCTGCGTATACAATCAAAACTTCTCCACCTGTTTTGCGCACTGTGCATATTGTAGGATGAAAGAGTCCATGATCGACCCATCCACAAAACCTTGCAGCCCTGGTTCACATCCACTACGGAATCTCTGCTAGCAAACTGCTGAAATACATGAAGGAAATGTTCCTGCGTGGTGCATTCCATGCGCAGTGCCACACAGCATGTCTGCACCTGTGTGCATGCAGCACGCAGGGTCAGAAACTCTGCCCAGCGTAATGCGTGCAATTACTGAGGGTACCCGAATCACGCAAACTACACCGCGGGATCGCAGGAAACCTGCACCAGCTGAGACCAGGTGCAATCTGAAGCAAAGAAGTGTCTGGTATAGAAACATACAAGGACATCATTTCACCAAAATGCCAGGGGTAGTGTAAGTGATATCACACGACCCTTGACCCCTAATGACATCACAGGAAGTGATGTAATTTGACCCCACCCTAAAATGATATCGTGGGAAGCGATGGAACACGACCTGTCACCCGTTGACAAAACAGGAAGTGGCATCGCATAGCATTGTACACTACGAAAATGATGGTTACGATATCACTGTAATGTGATGTACATTTCATACCAGAATGGATCACCATATGTATCGTTAAGATCAATGTGTATAGGGCCGTATTACCAAATTACTGTGAATGCAAGCAGACGTCCATGACCAAATGATCATGATGTGTTATTATAAAGCACTTACGCTTAAGCGCTTTATACAGAAAAAATATACACCCAATATCACCCAACCTGTGTTGGTACTCATTTATCGACCTCAGAAGGATGAAAGGCTGAGTTGAGGCATTTAAGAACAGACTAAATAGTGACTCACCCCCTGAAGTGTGCCTGAAATAAACCTTTAATGAGTCTAGAAATTATTGTATAGAATTCCAGAAAGACACATTATTTGGTATTCTTATTCTTTCTTATTTAGGGTCAGTGTTGAAAGTGTTAGACTTCTGGCCCTCCTGTTCTTATTTTTCTTCCTTTTTTAAGGGGCCTGAACAAGAAAGCCAGCCACTCCAAAAAGTAAAGAGCCACATGGTGCTGGCCAGAGCCCAGGAGCTTGCATTACAAATATATATATATATATGTATATTTTTGTTTTGTTTTTTAAAGGTGCAAAGGGAGGCCTCACCTCTGGCGACCCTTAAATGATGTCCCTGGACACATACCAGGTGATGCCAAAAGGGGGTAGAATATTGTCATTCGGGAGGGGTCTACAATGGCAAATTACATCTCTGCTTTTTGCGTGCTCGGGTAATCGTGCACGTGCAGATAACATTAGGTACTAGTCCATGTGTTTGTTGATACAGGTCCAAACCATTCACCAAAGGCATGTGTTTTTTTATTTTTTATTCCTTTTTTATTTTGTCCTGTATCCTAATTTATGGAAAATCCAACACCTGGGTGTTTTTGCTTTTTTTTCCCTTAAGCATCAGTGTCAGACCGGTTAGATAGCTCAGCAGGTTAAGCAACGGATGCTTGGATGACCTGCAGGTCTCAGATTAAAATCCAGGCAAAACTGACTATGCCTTTCATCTTTCCTGAAGTTTTTAAATGAGTACCAGTTTCCGTCGGGTAATTATAATTGTATATACAAATGACCTGTGTAAAATGTTTTGGCAAAATATTGTATGTTATATCTTTGGGCAATATTATAACGTGTAGCTTCGGCCTATATAAATAACACATTATTATTATAATGATGATACAATATTGCGCGTTGAAAGAATGCATCTAAGCGATTTCCGTCCATTAAGGCATCGGTCACTCTATGAGACAGCCAATAACGCATCTTTTATTTATTTATTTGTGTTGCAATTTATGTAGCGCAATTTATATAGCACACATAACCGGCAGGCATCTAGGCAGCTGATGCAGGAACCAACGAGGCGCTAAAGGGGCTGCAAATGCTCCTGAGTGAGCTGGCAAAATCTATTGATACATAATTATCTACAAATAGCGTTTTCCTAACAGTTACTCTCGCGATAATTCAGACAAAATCATTAAGGAGAAATCCAATGGCCTGGCCGTCATAATGAGAGCGCGCTGGCGGTAATTACTTGTCGTCGATACTACTTGCATTAGTAATAACTCAAGCAAAAACAGTAAGTGGAAATATAATAGGGTGCCAATACTAATCACGTGACGGCGCAGGACGGGACTGGCAGCAGAAGCACACGCGGGTGTTGTTCTGCGCGTAATGGATTCTGAAAAATGCAACAACTGGATGTTCGAAGGAGCGCTGCCACGGAGGGAACGTGATCATGTCGTGAGGGGCTGCCACTGCTGCTCGCCTAAAGTGTGATTGGCGGGGTCGATCGGCCGTGCATCCAGCAGGGCCGCTGTGCAGGCCCGGGTAAGCTATGCACAGCTTTCTAAGGCGCACCCCACAGCTCCACTGGGGTGGGCAGGTGGAAAGGGGGTGCATGCACGCCAGCTAAAAGAATCCCCCAAATAAAGGATTGCAGCCTGCAGGCTAGCTAAGTGGGAGAATCGCTCGCACGAAGCCACCGGCGAGCTTGCATTTCCTAAGTTTCAGCTCGTGCATGGACGACTCAGCCTTTCATCCTGAAAGGTCAATAAAATTAGGACAATCGACTTGGGTAATGATAGCGCTTATCATAACAGCTTTTAGAAACAGGAGTAGTTCGGCACGAAGCACTATGTGAGCGTGTGATGCTATACGTTTGCTTGACTTAATGAGTGTTGGTTTTGGCAGTTCTTCTGCTATGCAATACTTTGGTGGCTTGCTTATAGATGCAAACCGATCCGCATTAAGACTTCATAGCGTAGCACATTACGGCACAGCATAGCAGCAACACATTATGGCACAGCATAGCGGGCAACACATTATGGCACAGCATAGCAGCAACACATTAAGAAACACAGGTTAAGATGTATTAAGGTGCAGTTAGTGCACAGCAGAGGGTGCCAGTGTGGGATATAGGCTGGGGGTGTCTGTTGAGCTGCAGCTTCTGTCAGACCAGAGGCAGGGTGTCCCACGTGGCCTCCCGGTGGCCCCTCCCTGTATACCAGTCTGCCAGTCTGTGTGTCTATGCTATGGTGCCATACTTGGGTGGGTGGAGTGTTCCCTCGCCTAGGTGCAACTGGCGTCAGTTGGAGCAGGACAACCAGGGCGGTGGGAGTTGGTGGGCGCCTCTCACTGTGAACTCACCCACCCCGTGTAGCTAAGTTAATTTCCTGATGACCCGACTCTAGACCCAACCTCCTTCCTCCGAAGCTGCATTTTTAATTGGTGATGAGTTGGTGCCATGGAGGTCTGCATCCCGACCTGTGTGATGGAGTAGAAGAAGCAGCCAGAAGCTGGATCTGCACCCCACCCCCTAGCACCACCGCCACCACCGCAAGGAAGAGTTACCACCCAGACCTACATATAAAAGCCCAGGGAGAGGCCCCGAGTTGGTGTGAGAGACCGGTGAACGTTGACGTGTTTCCTGGCCAGAGAGCGTGGCAGAGCTGAGTTCCCAGAACCAGGCAGTGTCTCAAATTGGGCAATGATTGGGAGGGAGGGGGAGTGCTTGTGCAGGGAAATAAACGGTGGACCCATATGCAGGTAACATAACCTGTATGGACAAAACCCCCATACTCCCCCCCGACCCCGCAGGTAGTACTCGGAAGCATTGGGTGAGTGTTGGCAATAAAAGGCCGTGAGATTTTATTGCATACTTACAGTCATTACAAAACATAATCATAATTACAATAACCATAGTATGTTGTACTTTTGGGCAACACTTCCCGAGGTTACCCCCTCTGGTCCGTGCCGCCACGCCCTGGATGGGTTGCCAGCTGTCCAGGTTCCCCCAAAAGTTGTTGCTCGTCTTTTCCCATAGCTGAGTTGTCTGCTCCTACTAGCCGGGGCTCGTCCCTTGGTCCTGCCTGGTACTAGACCCTGTGAGGGTTTTGTCATTACCTGGTCTTATCCTTCAACAGGATGCGTAAGTGCTGTAAAAATCCCCCCGCTATGTGTCCGCTCTATGTGTGGCCCTACTTCCTGTGTTGGCCTCTTATTTCCCCTTGCCTGGCTGCCTAAGCTTGTTTCTTAGTTTTTTTTTAATAGACCAATAAACCAGTTTCTTTAGGAATATGTAACCTTGCCTGCCCCTTGTGTAGGGTGGCTGGTATACTGAACGCTCCCGCTCAATCTACTTGGTGTAGTACTTACCTCAGCCCCACTCAGAGGAGCCTTCCAGCCCCTCCGATGAAGTAGGTTTTTTATCACTGTATTCGCTGCGGGTTGGCTTAGCTTTATTAATTTGCTTCCCGCATTGTGCTGGTGTTTGCACCTGTTCCTAGCGGGCCCCCCCTGTGCTGCCCCTGTTATCCAGTATTACTCCTCTTTCAACCCGTTATCGGTTATCCTGTTATTAGCTGCTTTCTGGCCCGGCCCTCGCGGCTCTGGCCTGTTATCTTGCGCTGCATGGTGTTTTACCACCAGGGGTGGACTGGGACCAAAAAAGGGGGCCCCGGAAACATTTGTTCAAAATCGCCCATGGTACATATTCTCGGCAGGCCCAACCCTTTTCTTATGAAAAGTGAGTTACCTCCTCCAAGAGACTCGGGGTGCGGGATCCTGTTGGGTAATCTCCCGGGTTTCCTATGGGACAGGCCACCCCTGTTTTCTACCAGCTTATTATTTTTTAGAACCCGTATTCCGGATCAGTGCTACTGGCAGCTTTCTTAGCCCCAGCCCTCTGGCGTTGACCTCTTGTTTGCTTTATTTCTTACTCATATTTTCTCAGAGTACTTTTGCTGCCTTGTGGGCTGAGTCGCCCTATTTTCTAGCATCCTATGTACTATCTGCATGACTTGTGATTTTTCTCTTTATCGAGTGTGTGTTTTAAATCTGCATGGCGACTTGAGTGCGGAGGTTGAAAAGGGGTGCACATATGCTATGGCCCATCTATGTGCTTGAACTTATACCTTATTCTTTTTAGTGTTCCTTTGCCCTTTATGTTTCCCCCCTCTTTTCTGTTCTGTACGGTTTGGGAGGATGGTGATTATGTTTAAAGAAATCTCGCCCTTTCTGTTACTTTGGATGCCCATTGTGGCAAGCCTGGGCTTTTATTCTGGCCCGGTCTGTGCTTGTTTGTCCTCCTTTCTTGTGTCGATGCTGATTCTTAATCCATCTCGATTGGATACACTTGTATCTGGGAATCTGATTTAATCAGCTGCCAGGCAAACATGCTTCTGTGTTTTCTTGGAATGGCTCAAACCTGTTCTGCCCTTGCTGTGGTTAGTCGCGCTGTGAAAGCTAGAAAACTGGTTGCCATCCGGTGTACTACCTGCTGCAGAATGCGCCTCGTTCTTTCTAAAAGAATGGATTTGGTTGCCAAAAGCACAATGGAAGGGATGCACAGGGATGTTGGAACTGGGAGTAAAGATATGGCAGAGAGCTTGCCAGGCTATCGAGAACCCATCCCCGTACTGCCCACAAGTACTGCTAGTGACATTAAGGGGAGTGGAGGAACAACTGCCGAATGTAATCCGTAAACATTGGGAGCCGAATTTTATTGCAACGATCAGGGATATGGGGCAAGAAGGCAAGGTAATGGAATTTGCCGCGCTTGTGCAAGACACTGGGCTGCCACGGGGACAATACATCACGTACACAAGGCTGGTACGAATAGTTAAAAATACATGGGCGGACATAGTGTTAGAGGGTGAGCCCGACAAGGTCATTGAAACATTCTATGATGTGTCAGACGGAGGTCATGGGATCTTCCGGATTTACGAGCTGCTTATGTCCCGGGTTGGCAAAGAAGTGCTCCAGTTAAGGTGGGACTGGGAGGATGAGGCTGGGGAACCTATGAGTGATGAGCTATGGGTAAGATCCCAAAGATATCATTAAAAAGTATCTAGAAATGCAAGGTTGTAGTAAATCCAGTTGTATATAACCCATAGGGCATATATGACTCCACAAAAGATTGGGCAATTTGAAGATGCCGGAATACAGACATGTCCTAACTGTGGAGAAGTAAATGCGGGAATGATACACATGTTCTGGGGGTGCCCGGAAAGAATGCAGTTTTGGCAGAGGTGGCGCATTACCTGGCAGAGAAAGATATGAAACTGGACATGGCATCCATATGGGCGTGCATGATTGGTGGGTTTCCCAGGCCGTGCAAGCAGAAACACGTGTGCAAGCTCAAGGATCTGGCCTATATTCTTGCTAAGCGCAGAATTGCTATGTGTTGGAAAACCAGCAGAAGGCCAAAGGTAGAGATGTGGTGGCACGACCTTCAAAAGTGGGTGGAGCCTGAGACGGTGGTATGGGGCGAGGCAGCCAACAGAGGGGGTGATGACCCGGGAGAGACACTGATAGCTTGGAGACAACTAGTGGCAACGCTGTTTGAACCGGCTTAGACCGAAGCAGGAGAAAACGACTCTGTGACAGGCGAAGCACAACTCATACTCTGAGAGTAGTTGTAGGATTGGTGATATGGAGTAAGCTCGGGGAGATGGGGAGGGGCCAGGGATAAAATGGTAGTCATGTTACTGTTGCATTGTAAGAAATGGGATTGTTTTGTTATTTGGTTGATTGTGATGTTAAAAAAGAAAAATTGTTTAAAAAAAAAAAAGGTTTACCAATGCTTCGTGTACCTTGGCATAATGTTTAGCAGTTGGCTAAACTCGAAGGACAATCTTAACAATCGGAAGATGAAAAATGAAACAATCGTGTGGCAGTATCTTCAGATTGGCCATATCACCGCAGTAATTTTCCATTAGTCATACGCTAACTACCCTCAGGGGTAAGAATGTGTCCAACAGTGTTCATGGTAGCAAAGTGCGGGGTGTGGCTGATGTGGGCAGACTTCAAGCAGAGGAGAACTCTATTATTTCTCCTCTTCTGGGAGTACCTCCAACAACAGCATCTTTTAATACTCATCTTGAAACAAGTCTCCTTTATATCGCAGACATCCTGAAGCTCAACCCTGTTGTTTTTGGGCTTTTGTTGTGGAGGAGCAAAGAAGATAATGGAACCAAAGTTCTGATTGGAAACTTATTGTGCTCAGGGAACTCCTGTAAACTCTCGGCTCTGTAGGACTGAAATGTGGTTTCTCGAGCCCAGGCTGTGCTGCTGATACGACTGCGAAGGAACTCAAACAGAGACTCCTGTACCTGTGGAATAGCATGGGGGGTATACGAAATGTGCAAAATTGACTGCAAGACAGTGGGCCTCATTATAAGTCAGGCTGTAAGGGGTTAACCCCGTACCGCCTGATTACGAGGTCCCCTCACGGGACACGCTCTGCACATCTGGTTTTACCAGACGTACAGAGCGGGTCCCGCGAGGGGAAGAGGGAGCAAACAACGGGCTGCTCGTAATGGGCCCGTTGTTTGCTCCCTCTCCCATTCCCATTCAGCCCTATGGGGGCTGAAATGGGAATGGGGAAGGTCCGGGCCCGGGTTCCTGAAGGGAGGAATTACTGGGCCCTCCGAACTCGGAATGGCCCGGTAATTCCCCATTCTGGGAACCCGGACCCGATTTTGGCAGCAGACTATTAGCGGCATTACTATACCAAAGTCGTAATGACGGGCAGTATCTTGCTCTCTCACCACTAAGAGAGAGCGCTGTGTATTTTGACTTTGTGGGCAGCTTTTACACCGCTCTCTCCTGTCACGAGCTAGACTGAATACGATGCAGGTAAAAGCCATATGTCGCCAATGGTCAGGAGCTAAGTACCCAAATGACCATCACCGTCTGTGGTCAGGCAGAATGACCATCACTGTCTGTGGTCAGGCAGAATGACCATCACCGTCTGTGGTCAGGCAGAGAGACCATCACCGTCTGTGGTCAGGCAGAATGACCATCACTGTCTGTGGTCAGGCAGAATGACCATCACCGTCTGTGGTCAGGCAGAGAGACCATCACCGTCTGTGGTCAGGCAAAATGACCATCCCCGTCTGTGGTCAGGCAGAATGACCATCACTGTCTGTGGTCAGGCAGAACGACCATCACCGTCTGTGGTCAGGCAGAGAGACCATCACCGTCTGTGGTCAGGCAGAATGACCATCACATCTGTGGTCAGGCAGAATGACCATCACCGCCTGTGGTCAGGCAGAGAGACCATCACTGTCTGTGGTCAGGCAGAATGACCATCACCGCCTGTGGTCAGGCAGAATGACCATCACTGCCTGTGGTCAGGCAGAATGACCATCACTGTCTGTGGTCAGGCAGAATGACCATCACTGTGGTTAGGCAGAATGACCATCACTGCCTGTGGTCAGGCAGAATGACCATCACGTCTGTGGTCAGGCAGAATGACCATCACCGTCTGTGGTCAGGCAGAATGACCATCACTGTCTGTGGTCAGGCAGAATGACCATCACCGTCTGTGGTCAGGCAGAATGACCATCACCGTCTGTGGTCAGGCAGAATGACCATCACTGTCTGTGGTCAGGCAGAATGACCATCACCGTCTGTGGTCAGGCAGAATGACCATCACTGTTTGTGGTCAGGCAGAATGACCATCACCGTCTGTTGTCAGGCAGAAAGACCATCACTGTCTGTGGTCAGGCAGAATGACCATCAACGTCTGTGGTCAGGCAGAGAGACCATCACTGTCTGTGGTCAGGCAGAATGACCATCACTGTGGTCAGGCAGAATGACCATCACTGCCTGTGGTCAGGCAGAATGACCATCACTGTCTGTGGTCAGGCAGAATGACCATCACTGTGGTCAGGCAGAATGACCATCACTGCCTGTGGTCAGGCAGAATGACCATCACTGTCTGTGGTCAGGCAGAATGACCAACACTGTCTGGTCAGGCAGAATGACCATCACTGTGGTCAGGCAGAATGACCATCACTGCCTGTGGTCAGGCAGAATGACCATCACTGTCTGTGGTCAGGCAGAATGACCATCAACGTCTGTGGTCAGGCAGAGAGACCATCACTGTCTGTGGTCAGGCAGAATGACCATCACTGTGGTCAGGCAGAATGACCATCACTGTCTGTGGTCAGGCAGAATGACCATCACTGTGGTCAGGCAGAATGACCATCACTGCCTGTGGTCAGGCAGAATGACCATCACTGTCTGTGGTCAGGCAGAATGACCAACACTGTCTGGTCAGGCAGAATGACCATCACTGTGGTCAGGCAGAATGACCATCACTGCCTGTGGTCAGGCAGAATGACCATCACTGTCTGTGGTCAGGCAGAGAGACCATCACTGTCTGTGGTCAGGCAGAGAGACCATCACTGTCTGTGGTCAGGCATAATGACCATCACTGTGGTCAGGCATAATGACCATCACTGCATGTGGTCAGGCAGAATGACCATCACTGTCTGTGGTCAGGCAGAATGACCATCACTGTGGTCAGGCAGAATGACCATCACTGTCTGTGGTCAGGCAGAATGACCATCGCCGTCTGTGGTCAGGCAGAATGACCATCACCGTCTGTGGTCAGGCAGAATGACCATCACTGTCTGTGGTCAGGCAGAATGACCATCACCGTCTGTGGTCAGGCAGAGAGACCATCACCGTCTGTGGTCAGGCAGAGAGACCATCATTGTCTGTGGTCAGGCAGAATGACTATCACCGTCTGTGGTCAGGCAGAAAGACCATCACCGTCTGTGGTCAGGCAGAATGACCATCACCGTCTGTGGTCAGGCAGAGAGACCATCACCGTCTGTGGTCAGGCAGAATGACCATCACCGTCTGTGGTCAGGCAGAGAGACCATCACCGTCTGTGGTCAGGCAGAATGACCATTACTGTCTGTGGTCAGGCAAAATGACCATCACTGTGGTCAGGCAGAATGACCATAACCGCCTGTGGTCAGGCAGAATGACCATCACTGTCTGTGGTCAGGCAGAATGACCATCACTGTGGTCAGGCAGAATGACCATCACTGCCTGTGGTCAGGCAGAATGACCATCACTGTCTGTGGTCAGACAGAATGACCATCACTGTGGTCAGGCAGAATGACCATCACTGCCTGTGGTCAGGCAGAATGACCATCACTGCCTGTGGTCAGGCAGAATGACCATCACTGCCTGTGGTCAGGCAGAATGACCATCACTGTCTGTGGTCAGGCAGAATGACCATCACTGTCTGTGGTCAGGCAGAATGACCATCACTGTGGTCAGACAGAATGACCATCACGGCCTGTGGTCAGGCAGAATGACCATCACTGTCTGTGGTCAGGCAGAGAGACCATCACTGTCTGTGGTCAGGCAGAATGACCATCACTGTGGTCAGGCAGAATGACCATCACTGCCTGTGGTCAGGCAGAATGACCATCACTGTGGTCAGGCAGAATGACCATCACTGTCTGTGGTCAGGCAGAGAGGCCATCACCGTCTGTGGTCAGGCAGAATGACCATCACCGTCTGTGGTCAGGCAGAGAGACCATCACCGTCTGTGGTCAGGCAGAATGACCATCACCGTCTGTGGTCAGGCAGAATGACCATCACTGCCTGTGGTCAGGCAGAATGACCATCACCGTCTGTGGTCAGGCAGAGAGACCATCACCATCTGTGGTCAGGCAGAAAGACCATCACCGTCTGTGGTCAGGCAGAATGACCATCACCATCTGTGGTCAGGCAGAATGACCATCACCGTCTGTGGTCAGGCAGAGAGACCATCACTGCCTGTGGTCAGGCAGAATGACCATCACCGTCTGTGGTCAGGCAGAATGACCATCACTGTCTGTGGTCAGGCAGAATGACCATCACCGTCTGTGGTCAGGCAGAATGACCATCACTGTCTGTGGTCAGGCAGAATGACCATCACTGTCTGACCCTCTTTGGCCCACTTTGTTCTGTTCTGTCCATTGTACAGTGACCGACGGAAACTATACCTCTTATCGTTACTTCGAAGTGTTGGTATTAATCACTGGAAAGCTGCTTATATGATGCTCTCCTGACGCAACTTCTGCTTTTTAACTCGCAAGTTATCTGCGACATGATGGCAATAGAAAAACCCGGCTGTGTTCTTCATGATACTAATTTATTGATTGCTAATTTATGATGTATCGTTTACAATTCTGAAGTTTTTTTTTACAATGATGCATCTGACCAAGATTTTAATATATGCTATATTTGTCTGAAGTTTTTATGTTGCTAATCCGAAAATACATACACACATTCTGCATTGATGTATGTATTGCTAGCGCTGTTTCTACAGCTCTATATCACCCCTGGGACCAGGTGTGTCCATTTTATATGATACTTTGTTCCCTACCTGCAATACCTGCTGAGATAGAGGGCCAGACTCATGGAATATTTGACACAGCCCCTGATTCATTGAACCGTGCAAAGTGTATTGTTGCAGTGCAAAGTAAAGGCATATTCATTTTTGCAGTACAAAATGACTTTGCACGTACTTTGCACTGCAAAAATACACTTTGCACGGTTCCATGAATCAGGGAAAAGTCACTTTTCAGCAGTGCAAATTCACTTTGAACCGAGCAAATATTCCATGAATCGGGCCCAGAGTGTCTACACTTATGAATGGGGCATGCACTCATGTCAATATCTTTTTAAAAAGAGGTGAAAATAGAGTCGTGAGTATCTTTTGATGGATATCTCTGAGCCGCTCATGGGTATGTTTGTTTTCAATCATGACATATATGAATCAGTTCAACTATGACACACACTGGGAGGATAGCTTAGGGGCAATGTGCTCGCCTTGGAAGTAAGACGACACAGAGCAACACAGGTTTGATCCCGGGTCTGCGCTTATAAACCTGTGAGTATTAAGCATGTTATAGCTAACCAATAATATCATACCTTTATGAACTATACTGGGGCGTCCTGGGAAAGAAAACACCTACCCAAACTGTGGAAGCTAACTAGCAACCCTGCTGTTGATATGAGCTGCCTGTTCTAGAAGCATCTATGTATACAAATCATTGACCCCCCAAAACTTTTTATAAGAACTTAACCGCGAGAAAGAGGAAAACGTGGCGCTAAGGTATAATGAAGGGCATTTTAGGGGTCTTCTGAGCCCCCTCCAGTATCCCCCCTTTCTCCTTCACTTGTGTCCCTTGTGTGTGTCTGTTGCTGTAAAATGAGGTGACTCCACAGCTGGATTTACTATGTCTTTTGAACCGCTGTAAAATGAGGTGACTCCACAGCTGGATTTACTATGTCTTTTGAACCGCAGAGAGAACACGGCTTCCCATACTTGCAACAGCTACTGACATTATAGCGCCTTCCACCATGTAGAACATTGAATGACTTGTGGCGCTATGATGTGCTCTTCCACTAAGCTCCTACTTGTGTACTCTTTTGTTTGATTACCTCAATAAATGTACAGCTTAAACAGAAAAACAAATATAGATACGGGCGAAAAAAAAAGGTTTTGAGCACTGAAGGCGTAGATGTTATTATTATAATTGATCATCATAATAACTATTTATTGAGCGTGGACCTGCCTTCGCGAATCAACTGAGCACTTTACAATCATAGGGGGAAGAACACAGTGAGGGAAGCTGAGAAGGGGAGCTGACAGGGGAGGGTGGGCAATCAGTGCCCTGCCTCATTGTGGCACACTCAGTGCTGTCCCAGAGCTAAACAAACCTTTCCGACAAGAAAAAAATGCCACCGCTGCTGCTGCCACTGTTCACATGCACAGTGCTCCTGTTCTTGAACGGTTTGTTTCCTGAATAAATTATGAGAACTTTCAGTGGAAACATATGTTTATTTCAGATCCATCTGTTCCTGCTCAAAACAAGTTCAGGTACAGCACCAACACTTTCCTTCCAGCCTCGAACGGAGGCTATAAATCTGGCGTATTTACGAGGGCGCGCTTCAGTTTTACGGATTCAGGATGATTTTTTGTATTTATTTATTTTACATGTTTAAAGCGCTCACACAGACTGCGGGCATCGAGGCGCTGTTGCAGGAATTGTTTGTTTTTTAGTTGCGTAATTGTTTTTGACTTAGTTGCGTATTTATAACGCGCTTAAACACCCAGAGGTTTTTAAGCGCGGACCGGGGATGGAACCTGTGTTGCTTCGTGTTGTTTTGCTTCCACGGCGCGCACGTTACCGCTGAGCTATCCTCCCGGGAATTGAAGGTGAATAAAGGCTATTTCTAGAAAGTGAAGACTGAAGAAAGAGATTTAGGGCTGACCAGCATTAGTTGAAGGGTCCCCATGAATCGATGACTTGTCGCTTCCTTTGTGCCTCTGCAGCAAAAGGGCTTGAAATGATGAGCGCTTGGGTGACGATGACCTCCAAGGAGCAGGAGTAGGGGATCCAGCCACCCTCTGGCTGGAACCTTTGGAAACCACCAGGGCCATAAAATCAATCACACATGGTGATGGGGTGTGAGTGAGGGGATGCTATATCACTCCAAGCAAGCAACCAAGACAGGGAAGCGCCATCACTCATGCCTGGCCAGGCCGACTCCTCGGAGGGGTCACCGCCGCCACCACCCCCATCCGCACTGGCTGGTGGTCAAGCCCATTAACCTTTCTGGCAGATGCAGATCCAGTCCTGGTGATATGGTTCAGTGAAATCCTCATTGCCGTGAGCTCCAGGTAAAATAGGAGAAATCAGACAGTAAACACTGGAATGGCGCTTGCTAATTAAATATATTACACCTGTAATGGACTTTCCACGCCCGCGTGCTCAACATATTTCTAAACTATGAAGACACGTTATTGGAAGCTCGTGAACCGGTATTCCTCTGAAATGCACTGGGCTATCTGTTTCAGAAAACTGCATACGAAAACCTTGAGAGCTGCTACTGGCATCCATTTGGGAACAACTAACGCAACGGACGCTATCTGCAGCTTAACATGGCCCCCATGCAAACGGTGTATGTGCACGGGGTATGGGAGAAAATGTTCATGTTTTGTGGGGTGTGGACACTATTTCGTACCCCGTGTGTATGCCCACGGTTACCATTGTGACCAAGAGCCTGATTAATTGCACGTCCACGCGGTCAGGATAGTGCCTGGGATTCTTAACCGTGCGCACAACCGTGCCCACACGTACAGGAGCTATGCTACTGATCAGCTTTCGCACTATGCCATCATTATTTATTTATTTATTTATTTATTTATTTAGCATTCATAGTAGTGCAGAAAGTCCGTAGGCATCTCAGCGCTGTTACGGAGAGAATACACAGTATGGGTAGGCATAGTTAAGTCCTGGTGCAGTGATTCAGGAAGATGTATTTATTTAAACAGGTGCGTTTTGGGCTTTTTCCTGAACACGAGGAAGGCTCTTCACGCAGTAGTTGTTGGAGGTTGTTCCAAAGGGAGGCAGTACCGAGCGGGAAGCTGGGGCCGCCTGCTCTTTTGCGCTTAAATCTCGGTATGCTGAGGCAGTGGTTGTGGGAAGATCGGAGAGGTATGGCGGGCACGCGTCACAGGTCAGGAATGAAGGTGCATTGTTTGACAGACACCGGTGGCTGATAGACAGGATTTTGAAAATGATTATTTCAAGCACAGGGAGCCGGTGAGCGGATCTTCTGGCGTCAGGGATGTGGTCATGCTTACCAAGGTCTAGCGCTGCACGCAGTGCGTTATTTTGAATAGCTTGTAATTTGTTTAAGTTTTTCTCAGAGGTGCCGCACGGCAATGCATTGCAGTAGTCGAGCTTTGACAAGATCATGGCACGTGCAATCATGAGTCGGGTTTCGGCGTAGAGGAAGGGCTTGCTTGCGATGATGAGTTTCATGGTATAGGCTGCTTGGAGAGACGATATGATTGATCTGTCGATTCATCGTGAGATAGGCGCCTAGGTAGACACCCAATGTTTTCACCAGAGTGGCGACTGGGACAAGATGGCCCTCGATGGTGTAATGGCTGAAGGCAGTATCAAGTTTGACAAGACCTACAGGGGAACCAATGAGAAGTATCTCTGTTTTCTCGTCATTTAGACAGAGGCTGTGTGCAAGAATCCACAGTTGAATTGTGTCATAGACGGTATTTACTTTGAGGGTGTCCTGTTTATGGTTGCCGGAGATGGGAATGAGGGTTTGGGTACCATCAGCATAGTTCGTGTAAGGGATATCCAAGGAGTCAAGGTGGTCAGGCTTAGTACACACATTATAGTAGGTGGGCAAGACACGGGAGCCTTGAGGGACGCCGCAGGCGATCAGGGCGGGTGGTTCAGCGGCATCATCAGCGAAGACTCTGGAGGATCTGTTGGGCAAGATGGAGGAGTTACATTCGGCAGCTCCTGGGAAGAAGTGAGGTTGTGGCAGAGAGTCTGTTGGTTGACTATGTCCAAGGCAGCCGAGAGGTCGAGAAGAAGGAGTAAAGAGAGGTTGCCGGCATCCATGATGTCATCAAGATAGTTTTTGAGGTCTAAGAGAGCTGTTTGGGCTCCATGTTTGGGGCGGATTCCAGATTGTTATGGGCTCAGGATGTGGTGAGATTCGAGAAAGTATTGAATTTGAAGGTAGATGACTGTCGAGAATTTTCAGGAGGAAAGGCATGTTGGTTATGTGTCGGTAGTTGGTAGGGGAGGATGGGTCCTAGGAGTTTTTCTTTTGTTTAGCAGAAGGGTGGCCCAGGATTCTTTGAGTGAGTCAGATACAAAGCAAGAGGAGAAGCAGGAGTTGATGATGGTGGCGATCAAAGTAGGGGTTCTGCGCATTCCTTTACAAGGGAAGCTGGGCAGCAGTCGCATTTGGAACTCAAGTGTTTGAGCCCTTTAATTATGGAGCCCAGGTTAGCGATCGAGGCGGGAAGGAACTTGAAAGGAGGGAAGTGGACTGGTAAATCGGGCAGGATGTTCAGTATCTGGGTATCAGATAGGCCTGTTTGTTTACTGCTGATTTTGGATTGGAATTGTGTGATTTTTCCCCGTGAGGGCATCTTGGACGTTGATGCAACAGATATTGTCTTTAACTTTGATGGGGGGCCAGCAGGTGTTTCTAGTTTGTAGAGGATTGTGAACAGTTCTCCGGAGCTAGAGGAGGCCTTAGCTATTCTCTCCTTGTAGGCAGAGGCTTTAGAGGAATAAATCGCATGTTTCTATTGGTGGGCTAAGTTAAGGAAGTGGGCTTTGTTGGCTGCTGCGGGGTCATTCCTCCTGGCGGTTTCCAGTGCTCTTTTGCCGGTGCGGATTGCGCAGAGGTTGATGGTAAACCAGGTGTTGCAGTGACTGTTATTTGTATAGAATAACCTTTTAGTAAATGACTCCAAAAAGGCAGTAGGCAAAAGGCAATGCTGCATGGGCATCCCACAAGCGAGGCAGGGTAACTGCTGTTACCATCGGCAGCTGGGAGAGGGGCAGACCCAACCTCCACGCGCCTGCTCCTCTCCTCCCCCTCCAGCTACGGAGACACGCAGTCTCGGCAGCACAAAAGCCACGGAAGGGTAAGGTGCGAACAGTCATCGCACCCTTCCTCCAAACAGCAAGGTGCTAAGCACCATAAGGAAAACAACCATCAGGCAGGGCCCAGGTTCAAAGATCTGCCCCCACCAGGGGTCAGACAGTCGGCTATCCGGCCGGGGGCTGCGCCAACAGCAGCCCCCACCACATACACAACAAAGACCCAGGGCCTCCCTGGGTCCTATAAATGAGAGCAGCATGCTCAGAGTAATCACAATCTGTTTGTGGACCCTGAACGGGGACCCAAGCAAACAGGAGGTTCACTGTTTACTCAGTGTCTTCCAAATCTTCTTGCTTCTTTAGCAATTCTTGAAGTTCGCTGTACATCGCAGTGAGTGTCTTTTTCCTTCCTGAACATTTTATTGTTCAAACCAATTGCTGATGCAGTTTTAACGAAGGAAGAAGCAGCAACCGAACGGCCAGCACGGGCGCTGTCAGCTTCAACATTTTCGGCATAGACCGAAAAGCGAGCGGCAAGCGTGTCCAAATCACAGCAAACAAAGACGCGTGCTGCGGAATCATCCACAAAACCATGCGAACAAAGGAGAAGCGGCACTCGAACAGAACGGCGCAGACGGCTTCCGATTCAACACTTTACAGGTGAGCCACAGCGCTGGGGCTATGAGGGAGGAAAAATAGACATTTATGCCCAGAAGAGATACATGTTATTACAGTGGCCCGGAACCCCCGCGTTATGAGGCAGACGGGGCAGTATAACACAGGCCAATTTTAAACTGGGCAGAGTCACAAACCAGCTTGGGAGGTCGTCTTTGCTTGACAGCCACACAGAGCTGGTGAACACAGTTCCATGCTCGGCGGGCCCAAAGAGTGCAGATTTAAAATAATTTCTGTAATACTGCAGGGCGACCTCACAGCGAAACCAAGTATTTAAATCAGTAAATCAAGCCTGGGGGCTCCCCAATTTTCTGAAACCCGGACAAGAAAGCACCAGTCAACAGTTACCCAGCACGGGCAACAAATAGAACAGGCACAAAGAACCCGCCGATAACAACGTTTTAACTCTGTGATATAACCCTGTTTCTTTTTCCTATAGCAGGCATAGAAAATCATGGGGCCCAAACGGAAAGCACGGGCATCCCCAACACAGACGCATAAGCCCAAATCACAAATCACCACAATTGCTAGCAGCCATTGAAGCGGCAGAGCACTACGAATGGGCATGGGTTAGAGAAAACATGTACAGCCTACCCAGGGAAGGAATTACCAGCCCACCCAGCCAGGAGGAGGTTTCTGCACCATTAAAAAGGATTAAAATATCCGAAGATGCCAGAAAAGGTACCAAAAATTGTCCAAATTATGCGAGAATATAGCGGAATTACAGCAACTAATGGTAGAAATAAGGGGGAAACAGACGCCGCCCACAAGGGAACCTGGGGCCTCAAACCCCCATCACAATAGCGCCCACAGCTATAAATGCAACAGCCTCCACAACTCCAGCAACTGATTCAACAGGTACCCTAAAAGCATGGGCAACCCCAGGCACAGACAACACGGGCGCGACAGGGACACCCGGCAGCAATACAACTGACATTGTAACAATCTGTAATGCACAATTAGAACAAAAATGAAATCTTTCCAAACAGAGATATTGAATAGATACAAAAGATGCCTGGCATGGAACATTGATACCACAATCAAAGAAGCCATATGGGCCAAAGAATTTATAGAAATCTTTTCCATAATAGAAGCACAGCGCAAAGGGAAAGACACTTTTAGAGAGCCCAAAAAAATAGAAGAAAAAGCCATTGCCAGGAACGCCCAGGTCGAACAAAACTGGGACAACTGGTTACAGGCTTTTGCCATCTTAGCAACAATATATGAAGAAAAATTCCCCATGGATGGTAGGAAGATCTGGGCATACGTTGATAAAATAAGGGAAGTAAAAGTAACACAGAGGGGGAAGACATGGCTTGCATACAACATCAGATTCAGGAGGAGCATGTCAGAAAGGCCGGCCATCGAGTGGGATGAAGTCCAGAACGATTTATACACCCTCAACGCCGAACCTCCCCAGGAAGAAGATACCATGCATTCTTCTTCCAAAAATGGCAAACATTTGCAAGTAAGCAAATCCCATGACAATGATAAATCCAAAAAAGGGGAACAGCCCTTTCGGAGGAACCAGCCTGGGGCGGCTAAAAATAATGCCCACAGACAGAACAGACAGCAGGCTGTCAGATCCAACATCCCGTGCAGAAATTATGAGAAAAACCAGTGTACATGGGGCAAAGAATGCTGGTACAAACACGCCTGCACAAACTGCAACGGCAACCATTCAACAAGCAATTGTACCAGACTTCAACCCAAGAAAGAATGATATCCCAATTTTAGAACCAGGACGAACACCCATCAACCCGGGCAATTTTAGGGATGCCCTAAACAGATACCCAGACATAGAAACCAGCAGGATAATGTTGCAGGGTTTCTCCAAGGGGTTTTTCATCCCATTTATAGGCTCTGGGTCACAATACATCCCGATGAATCTAAAGTCAGCCAGGGACAACCCCCAGACAGTAGAAACCAAAATCAAGAAATAACTGCAACTGGGCAGGGTACCAGGTCCTTGGGATGCCATGCCTCTAAAGGACTATTTAATATCTCCACTAGGCCTACTCCCCAAAAAAGAACCCGGAAAAATGAGACTAATTTATCACCTCTCCTACCCTAAAGGCCAGTCTTTAAACGACGGCATCCCACACACAGAATCCGCTGTATTCTACACGCATTTCCAAGAGGCGGTAAGGCTCATGCAAGAGTGCGGCAGAAACGCCTTGATGGCTAATCTGGACATTGAATCTGCTTTCAGACTCTTGCCAGTCCACCCAGAGTCACAGCAGTGGGTAGGTTTCAATTTTAACAACAAATTCTACGTAGATAGATGCCTCCCCATGGGGTGCGCAGTATCCTGTGCACTATTTGAGCAATTCAGTTCCTTTTTCCAATGGGCTTTCCTAAAGCAGAGACCAGGGACAAAAATAGTGCATTACCTAGACGATTTCATGGTCATAGGGCCACCAAACTCCGGGGAATGCGGCAGGGCTTTAGCAAAACTTGAGCACATGGCCGCACAGTGGGGAATTCCCCTAGCGAGGGAAAAAACCACCAAACCAGACACAAACATAATCTTTCTGGGCATCGAAATAGACTCAGCAAAAGGGCTCTGCAGAATCCCAAAAACAAAAATATCAGAACTCCGGGCTAAAATACAAAACCTAATAATGAGAGATAAGGGGACTGTAAAGGAAATACAATCCTTAGCAGGCAGCCTCAATTTCGCATCCAAAATAATACCGCAAGGGAGGATATTTTCTAGAAGCCTGGAGTTCAAAATCAAATCACTCACCAAACCACACTTGCATATCCGGCTAGGCAGAGAGGTGAAACATGGCCTGGAAACATGGGAAAAATTCCTCAGAGATTTCAACGGGTCTTTACTTTGGCGAATGCCTTTGAATACCCGGTCAAGAAGGGTCCTATACACCGACGCAGCTGGAAGCAAGGGGTTTGGAGCCATACTAGACTCCGAATGGGTGGCAGGACACTGGCCCAATTCTTGGCAAGCAGCAGGGTGGACAAGAAACATCACCTTACTAGAAATATTCCCCATCTGGCTAACATTACATATCTGGGGCAGGCGACTAGAGAATACAGAACTTTTGATTTGGTGCGACAACATGGCGGTAGAGGGCTCCATAAACAGAAGGTCTACGAAATGCCCTCTAGTACTAAAAGTATTACGAACCATTACAACAGTCACACTACAAGTAAACGTTGTACTCAAAGCGAAGCACATTTTAGGGGCAGATAATAACATTGCTGATGCCTTATCTCGCTTCCAGTGGACAAGATTCCGAGAGCTAGTGCCGCACGCCCAAGAACAGATGACGCCAATACCAGCAGAATGCTGGACAATAATGGGAAGATAAGAATAATGGCATCAACGCCAACACCAGAGAGCACAGGCTGGGATGCCCAACGAAAACCAGGCACCTCTAAAACGGGTGCCAACAACACATTGGCATCAACGCCAGCACCAGAGAGTGCAGGCCGGGATGACCAATACAAAGCAGGCACCTCTAAAACGGGTGCCAACAACACATTGGCATCAATGCCAGCACCAGAGAGTGCAGGCCGGGATGACCAATACAAAGCATGCACCTCTAAAAGGGGTGCCAGCAACACATTGGAATCAACGCCAGCGCCAGAGAGCCCAAGCCAGGATGCCCAACAAGAATCAGGCACAACAACAACGGGTGCCAACAACCTCACAGGCTTCCTAAAAGAGATGGCACAGAGGGCGGTGGCAAGCACCACAGCAACACAGTACAGTAAGTGTTTGCAAACAGTATTCAAAGCCACAGGTTTAAACCACGTAGAGCTAATAACGATTAAAGATATAGAAGTATTTTTAAAATGGGCCCAGGAACAAGGTTTCAAAAGGGATTGGGCTAAAAGACACCTGGTGGCAATCTCATACTTTACGAAAATACGGGGCGATTCAGACCCCACCCAGAACACCCTCATTTCTTATGCAATGAAGGGATGGGGCAGATTAGAGGGGCCGCAAGTGGACACCCGCCGACCCCTTGATTTCACCAAACTGGTACAGATAGCAAGCCATTTGGAAGCCATATGTTGGCACCCTTACGAGACAATGTTATTTAAAACAGCCTTTTTCCTAGCCTACTTCGGGGCTTTCCGGGTAGGAGAACTCATCGCTTCCAGCACCAAGGCCACAAATGGCCTGGGCGTCGTGGAAATCAGGGTGAGACAGGAGAGCGTTAATATAGAAATGTAACAGTCGAAAACGGGTGCAAAAAGAACCATCAATATTTGTTGCATCGATGAGGCAACAAACTGCCCGGTGTGCATCACCAACCTATATTACGCACAACAACCCAAAGTGGGGGGGAGTTTTTTTAATCCACAAGGATGCATCGGCCCTAAGCCGCTACCAATTTAAAGGAGTGCTGATGAAAGCAATCAGCAGAGCAGGGTGGGATCCCAAAAATTTCGGCACTCATTCCTTCACCACTGCAGCATGGCAAGGAGGTTTAGCACCACAACTACTAAAAATAAATAGGGGGATGGAAGTCAGACTGTTATAAAAGATATATCAGACCAAAATTGATATAGCCATCCGCCCTAAAATGTTCTTTCTTTTCCCCACCTCCCACCACCACAGAAACAACAGGTGAATCGAGGACCACACTACGATCAGCAGGGATAGCTGGCCACTCATTCGTTTTCAGGACAGGCAGATGGGCAGAAGAGACCAAAGAAGGGCCACCTTTCAGAAATACCATTGCTTCATGGTGGGGATACAGAGGCCTATGCTGGGCTGACGTCCACGAAACACTAGCAGAACTGGTGGCATACAGGGACCCCCCTGAATTCCTGATCATACATCTAGGGGGCAACGACCTAGTCAACACAGCTAGACGCACCCTATGCGAAGAAATGTGCTCCTCCCCAGCAGGCATTTCGCACAACTGGAGGGGTACCGAAATATATTTCTCGGCCATCTTACCAAGAAAGAAATGGCTAGGGGCCAACTGCTACAAATCTATAGACATATCCAGAAGAAAACTGAACAGGACTATAGAGAGATTCTGTATGACTAGAGGACTGGGTTTCATAAAACACCCAGCCATTAGACTAGGCAACCCAGACCTTTTTCTCAACGACGGCACCCATCTGTCTAGCCAGGGCATGGAGCATTTCTTTTCGGGAAATCAATACAACACTTGCTCACAGGGGCTGTCTCTAGGGCATACTCTTGGGGGAACACGGTCAGCCGGCAACCTGCCCGTGTGTGGCGGCACGGGTTCGAGGGGGTCAGACAGTCGGCTATCCGGCCGGGGGCTGCGACAACAGCAGCCCCCACCACATACACAACAAAGACCCAGGGCCTCCCTGGGTCCTATAAATGAGAGCAGCATGCTCAGAGTAATCACAATCTATTTGTGGACCCTGAACGGGGACCCAAGCAAACAGGAGGTTCACTGTTTACTCAGTATCTTCCAAATCTTCTTGCTTCTTTACAACAGAACCCACCCACCCTACAAAAAGGAGAGAAGAGCAAAAAGAAGTACAAGGCACTGTACGGTGCCCAAAACAAGTCGTGGGACACAAGAGGGTGGCACGGGTCCGAGGGGGTAACCTCAGGACCCGGTGCCCAAAAGTATGATACCATCATGATATGTGATATTGTTATTGTCATA
This sequence comes from Ambystoma mexicanum, assembly GCF_040938575.1. Lineage (NCBI taxonomy): Eukaryota > Metazoa > Chordata > Amphibia > Caudata > Ambystomatidae > Ambystoma > Ambystoma mexicanum. The sequence continues at coordinate 1,195,238,551 of NC_090936.1, read as the reverse complement.
ACCCATATCTGTACAATAAAATCCTACGGCCTTTTTATTGCCAACACTTGAAACAAGTTGTGAGCCTATCATTATGGGTGAGGGTTTGGGGTTCGGCCATTACTAATGCATGCATATGGGTTGAGCAGTTATGTATCTGTACCCATATAGCCCCCCTTTTTCTCCCTGCACTTATCAGACCTACCCTGTCTGCTGCCTTAAACCCAGCACTTGATGGCTGAACTACCACTGTTTGTTGCCTTCATTATTTATTCATTATGTATCTGTTTCTCCTTTGCTCTGCACTTTCCACTTCTCCCCACTTCCATGCACTTTTCCCCTCCCCCTCTCCCATGCACTTGCGCGTTCTCAATGTCACTGGGCCTAGTAAGATCGTTGTTTTGTTCTCCCATGTTCCCCTCCCTTGCTTTGTCGCGGTCTGAAACACTTGCATATGAGCGCGACAGAAATAAAATATCAATATCAAAAGTCAAAATTATAATATATTCGAACAAGAGAAATCTGAAAAAAAACGATTTTATGGAAGGTGGGGACCATTGTCTCAAAAAAGCGTCACCTCTTAACGCTACCTGGGGTTCACCATCTCCAATTCTGGATTGATTGCAGCTCTAAAGGATACACTCAGGGCCAGGACCCAGCTCTTGATTGCCCAGCTAAAAGGGATACATTGCAAGATGTCTAAATACTCGTTGCTTCCGGTTTTGCAATTCTATCTCCCAAAAATCGAACCGACTATCACATATGACCTCAATGCACTGCTGGTAGATTTTAGTACCTATGTAAACTCAATTCAAGGCACTATATCGAAAAAGATCTTGAGACTTCGATTAGCGATACCGAACGCTGTTAGGCGCCATGAAATGGCGCTAATTTCACTTGGAAACAATTATGCATCTTTGCGAAGATGAACAACCCTCCTTCCAACTCATTATTTCAAGACGTAAATGAGGCTTTGATGGATCATGCATATGTTTCAAACCAGGATGCTTGCACTTCTTTCTAACTTGGAATCTAGCCTAGAAGAGCCAGAATGAATCTGCTTAAAACCCAAGCCACATTATATCAAGAAGATTGAAGGGTGACGACTGAATTATGGACATCCTATGAACTCTACAAAGAATATGCCATTATTCTTAGGAGAAGAATCCTTCTAAAATACTTCTACTTGTTTCCGTGCAATAAGGTTCAATATATCTATTTGCGTTTTAAGCTGAACCAGCTGCCAACCCTTGAATGCCCAAGTCTCAGGAAGGACTGGAAGGGTACTAGTGCAGCCTGTAGATTTTGTGGTCATTTATTGTACTGTTCTTAATGACCTCCAAACCTTACACATGAACTCATTCGTCTATTTTGAACCGCAGGGGAATCTATCATTGGTGTCTTCCCTGCTGCAATGTTACACTGGGCATCAGATGTGAGCTCTGTATAGATGTTTGAGCAAACCTGCCAAGCTATTACATGCTAGAATCTAAAGCAATGCACCTTAGCTCTTAGCACTGCTGACATATGAGAAGCAGCGGATTTTCAGGATGTTCAATGGATTGCAATGTACTTTGATGCCCCTCGGATGTATGTGGATTTTATCATGTGTGGGATCATGTATGTACATGAATTTTACCTTCTCCCCTTTAATAGATTTTAACTGTTGTATATGCTGTTTGTGAAAGGCTTTAATTACAAACCATATCTCAATTAATAAAAAATATATACTCCTTATTCGCTTTGAAGTATTCAAGCTTGGCCAGAGGTTTTATTAAGTGGTTTGGAGATCTTTGCAGTTCCTCGGGTGGGATCTGAGTTGCTTTATGAGTCTTCAAGAAAATTTACTATAGCCTGAGTATGCCGGAATCTCTGCTGATGGGTGACGCCATAGCAGATGCTCAGGTGTTCAGAGGTGTCCCGCTGATGCCTCTATAGCAGATGCTCAGGTGTTCAGAGGTGTCCCGCTGATGCCTCTATAGCAGATGCTCAGGTGTTCAGAGGTGTCCCGCTGATGCCTCTATAGCAGATGCTCAGGTGTTGAGGGCTTCCGCTGATGACTCTATAGCGGATGCTCTGGTGTTGAGGGCTTCCACTGATGACTCTATAGTGGATGCTCAGGTGTTGAGGGCTTCCGCTGATGACTCTATAGCGGATGCTCAGCTGTTGAGGGCTTCCGCTTATGACTCTATAGCGGACGCTCAGGTGTTGAGGGCTTCCGCTGATGACTCTATAGCGGACGCTCAGCTGTTGAGGGCTTCGGCTGATGACTCTATAGCGGATGCTCAGGTGTTGAGGGCTTCCGCTGATGACTCTATAGCGGATGCTCAGGTGTTGAGGGCTTCGGCTGATGACTCTATAGCGGATGCTCAGCTGTTGAGGGCTTCGGCTGATGGCTCTATAGCGGATGCTCAGGTGTTGAGGGCTTCCGCTGATGACTCTATAGCGGATGCTCAGGTGTTGAGGGCTTCGGCTGATGACTCTATAGCGGATGCTCAGGTGTTGAGGGCTTCCGCTGATGACTCTATAGCGGACGCTCAGGTGTTCAGAGGGGTCCCGCTGATGACTCTATAGCGGATGCTCAGGTGTTGAGGGCTTCCGCTGATGACTCCATAGGGGATGCTCAGGTGCTGAGAGGTTCCGCTGATGACTCTATAGCAGATGCTCAGGTGTTGAGGGCTTCCGCTGATGACTCTATAGCGGATGCTCAGCTGTTGAGGGCTTCGGCTGATGACTCTATAGCGGATGCTCAGGTGTTGAGGGCTTCCGCTGATGACTCTATAGCGGATGCTCAGGTGTTGAGGGCTTCGGCTGATGACTCTATAGCGGATCCTCAGTTGTTGAGAGGGCTTCCGCTGATGACTCTATAGAGGATGCTCAGGTGTTCAGAGGGGTCCCGCTGATGACTCTATAGCGGATGCTCAGGTGCTGAGAGGTTCCGCTGATGACTCCATAGGGGATGCTCAGGTGCTGAGAGGTTCCGCTGATGACTCTATAGCAGATGCTCAGGTGTTGAGGGCTTCCACTGATGACTCTATAGCGGATGCTCAGGTGTTGAGGGGTTCCGCTGATGACTCCATAGGGGATGCTCAGGTGCTGAGAGGTTCCTTTGATGACTCTATAGCAGATGCTCAGGTGTTGAGGGCTTCCGCTGATGACTCTATAGGGGATGCTCAGGTGTTCAGAGGGCTTCCACTGATGACTCTATAGGGGATGCTCAGGTGTTGAGAGGTTCCGTTGACGACTCTATAGCAGATAATCAGGTGTTGAGGGCTTCCGCTGATGACTCTATGGGGGATGCTCAGGTGTTGAGAGCTTCCACTGATGACTCTATAGCAGATGCTCAGGTGTTGAGGGCTTCCACTGATGACCCTATAGTGAATGCTCAGGTGTTCAGAGGGCTTCCACTGATGACTCTATAGGGGATGCTCAGGTGTTGAGGGCTTCCGCTGAGGACTCTATAGCAGATGCTCAGGTGTTGAGGGCTTCCGCTGATGACTCTATAGCGGATGCTCAGGTGTTGAGGGCTTCCGCTGATGACTCTATAGCGGATGCTCAGGTGTTGAGGGCTTCGGCTGATGACTCTATAGCGGATGCTCAGGTGTTGAGGGCTTCCGCTGATGACTCTATAGCGGACGCTCAGGTGTTCAGAGGGGTCCCGCTGATGACTCTATAGCGGATGCTCAGGTGTTGAGGGCTTCCGCTGATGACTCCATAGGGGATGCTCAGGTGCTGAGAGGTTCCGCTGATGACTCTATAGCAGATGCTCAGGTGTTGAGGGCTTCCGCTGATGACTCTATAGCGGATGCTCAGCTGTTGAGGGCTTCGGCTGATGACTCTATAGCGGATGCTCAGGTGTTGAGGGCTTCCGCTGATGACTCTATAGCGGATGCTCAGGTGTTGAGGGCTTCGGCTGATGACTCTATAGCGGATCCTCAGTTGTTGAGAGGGCTTCCGCTGATGACTCTATAGAGGATGCTCAGGTGTTCAGAGGGGTCCCGCTGATGACTCTATAGCGGATGCTCAGGTGCTGAGAGGTTCCGCTGATGACTCCATAGGGGATGCTCAGGTGCTGAGAGGTTCCGCTGATGACTCTATAGCAGATGCTCAGGTGTTGAGGGCTTCCACTGATGACTCTATAGCGGATGCTCAGGTGTTGAGGGGTTCCGCTGATGACTCCATAGGGGATGCTCAGGTGCTGAGAGGTTCCTTTGATGACTCTATAGCAGATGCTCAGGTGTTGAGGGCTTCCGCTGATGACTCTATAGGGGATGCTCAGGTGTTCAGAGGGCTTCCACTGATGACTCTATAGGGGATGCTCAGGTGTTGAGAGGTTCCGTTGACGACTCTATAGCAGATAATCAGGTGTTGAGGGCTTCCGCTGATGACTCTATGGGGGATGCTCAGGTGTTGAGAGCTTCCACTGATGACTCTATAGCAGATGCTCAGGTGTTGAGGGCTTCCACTGATGACCCTATAGTGAATGCTCAGGTGTTCAGAGGGCTTCCACTGATGACTCTATAGGGGATGCTCAGGTGTTGAGGGCTTCCGCTGAGGACTCTATAGCAGATGCTCAGGTGTTGAGGGCTTCCACTGATGACCCTATAGTGAATGCTCAGGTGTTCAGAGGGGTTCCACTGATGACTCTATAGCGGATGCTCAGGTGTTGAGGGCTTCCGCTGATGACTCTATAGCAGATGCTCAGGTGTTGAGGGCTTCCACTGATGACTCTATAGGGGATGCTCAGGTGTTGAGGGCTTCCGCTGATGACTCTATAGCGGATCCTCAGGTGTTGAGAGGGCATCGTCCGATGACTCTATAGCAGATAATCAGGTGTTGAGGGCTTCCGCTGATGACTCTATAGAGGATGCTCAGATGTTGAGTGCGTCCGCTGATGACTCTATAGAGGATGCTCAGGTGTTGAGGGGGCATCGTCCGATGACTCTATAGCAGATAATCAGGTGTTGAGGGCTTCCGCTGATGACTCTATAGAGGATGCTCAGGTGTTGAGTGCGTCCGCTGATGACTCTATAGAGGATGCTCAGGTGTTCAGAGGGCTTCCGCTGATGACTCTATAGCAGATGATCAGGTGTTGAGGGCTTCCGCTGATGACTCTATAGCAGATGCTCAGGTGTTGAGGGCTTCCGCTGATGACTCTATAGCGGATGCTCAGGTGTTGAGGGCTTCCACTGATGACTCTATAGCAGATGCTCAGGTGTTGAGGGCTTCCGCTGATGACTCTGTAGAGGATGCTCAGGTGTTGAGGGCTTCCACTGATGACTCTATAGCAGATGCTCAGGTGTTGAGGGCTTCCGCTGATGACTCTGTAGAGGATGCTCAGGTGTTGAGGGCTTCCACTGATGACTCTATAGCAGATGCTCAGGTGTTCAGAGGGGTTCCGCTGATGACTCTATAGCAGATGCTCAGGTGTTGAGAGGGGTTCCGCTAATGACTCTATAGCAGATGATCAGGTGTTGAGCGGTTCCTCTGATGACTCTATAGCAGATGCTCAGGTGTTGAGGGCTTCGGCTGATGACTCTATAGCGGATGCTCAGGTGTTGAGGGCTTCCACTGATGACTCTATAGAGGATGCTCAGGTGTTGAGGGCTTCCGCTGATGACTCTATAGCAGATGCTCAGGTGTTGAGGGCTTCCGCTGATGACTCTGTAGAGGATGCTCAGGTGTTGAGGGCTTCCACTGATGACTCTATAGCAGATGCTCAGGTGTTCAGAGGGGTTCCGCTAATGACTCTATAGCAGATGATTAGGTGTTGAGGGCTTCCGCTGATGACTCTATAGCAGATGCTCAGGTGTTGAGGGCTTCCGCTGATGACTCTGTAGAGGATGCTCAGGTGTTGAGGGCTTCCACTGATGACTCTATAGCAGATGCTCAGGTGTTCAGAGGGGTTCCGCTGATGACTCTACAGCGGATGCGCAGATGTTGAGGGCTTCCACTGATGACTCTATAGAGGATGCTCAGGTGTTGAGGGCTTCCGCTGATGACTCTATAGCAGATGCTCAGGTGTTGAGGGCTTCCGCTGATGACTCTGTAGAGGATGCTCAGGTGTTGAGGGGTTCCGCTGATGACTCTATAGCAGATGATCAGGTGTTTAGAGGGGTTCCGCTGATGACTCTATAGCAGATAATCAGGTGTTCAGAGGGGTTCCGCTGATGACCCTATAGCGAATGCTCAGGTTTTGAGGGCGTCCTCTGATGACTCTATAGAGGATGCTCAGGTGTTGAGGGCTTCCGCTGATGACTCTGTAGGGGATGCTCAGGTGTTGAGGGCTTCCACTGATGACTCTATTGCAGATGCTCAGGTGTTGAGGGCTTCCGCTGATGACTCTATAGAGGATGCTCAGGTGTTGAGGGCTTCCGCTGATGACTCTATAGCAGATGCTCAGGTGTTGAGGGCTTCCGCTGATGACTCTATAGAGGATGCTCAGGTGTTGAGGGCTTCCGCTGATGACTCTATAGCAGATGCTCAGGTGTTGAGAGGGCTTCCGCTGATGACTCTATAGCAGATGCTCAGGTGTTGAGGGCTTCCGCTGATGACTCTATAGAGGATGCTCAGGTGTTGAGGGCTTCCGCTGATGACTCTATAGCAGATGCTCAGGTGTTGAGGGCATCCGCTGATGACTCTATAGAGGATGCTCAGGTGTTGAGGGCTTCCGCTGATGACTCTGTAGGGGATGCTCAGGTGTTGAGGGCTTCCACTGATGACTCTATTGCAGATGCTCAGGTGTTGAGGGCTTCCGCTGATGACTCTACAGCAGATGCTCAGGTGTTGAGAGGGGTTCCGCTGATGACTCTACAGCAGATGCTCAGGTGTTCAGAGGGGTTCCGCTGATGACTCTACAGCAGATGCTCAGGTGTTGAGGGCTTCCGCTGATGACTCTATAGCAGATGCTCAGGTGTTGAGGGCTTCCGCTGATGACTCTATAGCAGATGCTCAGGTGTTGAGGGCTTCCGCTGATGACTCTATAGCAGATGCTCAGGTGTTGAGGGCTTCCACTGATGACTCTGTAGCAGATGATCAGGTGTTGAGGGGTTCAGCTGATAACTCTATAGTGGACTCTCAGGTGTTTAGAGGGCGTCCTCTGATGACTCTATAGTGGATGATCATGTGTTGAGGGCTTCCACTGATGACTCTATAGCAGATAATCAGGTGTTGAGGGCTTCCACTGATGACTCTATAGCAGATAATCAGGTGTTGAGGGCTTCCGCTGATGACTCTATAGCGGATGCTAACGTGTTGAGGGCTTCCGCTGATGACTCTATAGGGGATGCTCAGGTGTTGAGGGCTTCTGCTGATGACTCTATAGCGGGTGCTCAGGTGTTGAGGGCTTCCGCTGATGACTCTATAGCGGATCCTCAGTTGTTGAGAGGGCTTCCGCTGATGACTCTATAGCAAATGCTCAGGTGTTGAGGGATTCCACTGATGACTCTATAGCAAATGCTCAGGTGTTGAGGGATTCCACTGATGACTCTATAGCAGATGCTCAGGTGTTGAGAGGGCTTCCGCTGATGACTCTATAGCGGACGCTCAGGTGTTCAGAGGGGTTCCGCTGATGACTCTGTAGCAGATGATCAGGTGTTGAGGGGTTCCGCTGATAACTCTATAGTGGACTCTCAGGTGTTTAGAGGGCGTCCTCTGATGACTCTATAGTGGATGATCATGTGTTGAGGGCTTCCACTGATGACTCTATAGCAGATAATCAGGTGTTGAGGGCTTCCACTGATGACTCTATAGCAGATAATCAGGTGTTGAGGGCTTCCGCTGATGACTCTTTAGCAGATGCTCAGGTGTTGAGGGCTTCCACTGATGACTCTGTAGCAGATGATCAGGTGTTGAGGGGTTCCGCTGATAACTCTATAGTGGACTCTCAGGTGTTTAGAGGGCGTCCTCTGATGACTCTATAGTGGATGATCATGTGTTGAGGGCTTCCACTGATGACTCTATAGCAGATAATCAGGTGTTGAGGGCTTCCACTGATGACTCTATAGCAGATAATCAGGTGTTGAGGGCTTCCGCTGATGACTCTTTAGCGGATGCTAACGTGTTGAGGGCTTCCGCTGATGACTCTATAGCGTATGCTCAGGTGTTGAGAGGTCTTCCGCTGATGACTCTATAGCGGGTGCTCAGGTGTTGAGGGCTTCCGCTGATGACTCTATAGTGGATGATCATGTGTTGAGGGCTTCCACTGATGACTCTATAGCAGATGCTCAGGTGTTGAGGGCTTCCGCTGATGACTCTATAGCAGATGCTCAGGTGTTGAGGGCTTCCACTGATGACTCTGTAGCAGATGATCAGGTGTTGAGGGGTTCCGCTGATAACTCTATAGTGGACTCTCAGGTGTTTAGAGGGCGTCCTCTGATGACTCTATAGTGGATGATCATGTGTTGAGGGCTTCCACTGATGACTCTATAGCAGATAATCAGGTGTTGAGGGCTTCCACTGATGACTCTATAGCAGATAATCAGGTGTTGAGGGCTTCCGCTGATGACTCTTTAGCGGATGCTAACGTGTTGAGGGCTTCCGCTGATGACTCTATAGCGTATGCTCAGGTGTTGAGAGGTCTTCCGCTGATGACTCTATAGCGGGTGCACAGGTGTTGAGGGCTTCCGCTGATGACTCTATAGTGGATGATCATGTGTTGAGGGCTTCCACTGATGACTCTATAGCAGATAATCAGGTGTTGAGGGCTTCCGCTGATGACTCTATAGCAGATGCTCAGGTGTTGAGGGGTTCCGCTGATAACTCTATAGTGGACTCTCAGGTGTTTAGAGGGCGTCCTCTGATGACTCTATAGCAGATGCACAGGTGTTGAGGGCTTCCGCTGTGACTCTATAGCAGATAATCAGGTGTTGAGGGCTTCCGCTGATGACTCTATAGCGGATGCTCAGGTGTTGAGGGCTTCCGCTGATGACTCTATAGCGGATCCTCAGTTGTTGAGAGGGCTTCCGCTGATGACTCTATAGCGGATGCTCAGGTGTTGAGAGGTCTTCCGCTGATGACTCTATAGCGGGTGCTCAGGTGTTGAGGGCTTCCGCTGATGACTCTATAGTGGATGTTCAGGTGTTGAGGGCGTCCTCTGATGACTCTATAGCGGATGCTCAGGTGTTGAGGGCTTCCGCTGATGACTCTATAGCAGATAATCAGGTGTTGAGGGCTTCCGCTGATGACTCTATAGCGGATGCTCTGGTGTTGAGGGCTTCCGCTGATGACTCTATAGCGGATGCTCAGGTGTTGAGGGCTTCCACTGATGACTCTATAGCAGATGCTCAGGTGTTGAGGGCTTCCGCTGATGACTCTATAGTGGATGATCATGTGTTGAGGGCTTCCACTGATGACTCTATAGCAGATAATCAGGTGTTGAGGGCTTCCGCTGATGACTCTATAGCAGATGCTCAGGTGTTGAGGGGTTCCGCTGATAACTCTATAGTGGACTCTCAGGTGTTTAGAGGGCGTCCTCTGATGACTCTATAGCAGATGCTCAGGTGTTGAGAGGGCTTCCTCTGATGACTCTATGGGGGATGCTCAGGTGTTGAGAGCTTCCACTGATGACTCTATAGAGGATGCTCAGGTGTTGAGAGGTCTTCCGCTGATGACTCTATAGCGGGTGCTCAGGTGTTGAGGGCTTCCGCTGATGACTCTATAGCGGATCCTCAGTTGTTGAGAGGGGTTCCGCTGATGACTCTATAGAGGATGCTCAGGTGTTGAGGGCTTCCGCTGATGACTCTATAGCAGATGCTCAGGTGTTGAGGGCTTCCGCTGATGACTCTATAGAGGATGCTCAGGTGTTGAGAGCGGTTCCGCTGTCAGGACAGGCATTTTAAGTAAAAATATTGAATGCATAAGTCCATGAGGTGGAAAGCATGCATGCATTAGTAGAAGAAGGCTGGATAGGGTGGTCTGCAAGAGGAAACTGAGTGCTGTACAGAGAAGACCGCAGACTACACTCTGAACTATCAGAAGCTGGCCGGTTTATAAAGAGTTCATGTCATACATGACTCGATAAAGGACCTGAATGTGTGTGACTCACCTGTTAAGCATGTATGATGCAACCTATCATCCACGTATGAATGCAATTAACATTGGTAATATTACAATTGGTCGTGTCAATCTTGAATCCCATGTACATCTGTGGCAGCATCTGTGGCATGCCACGCATGCATGATGCAGGCATTCATCCCACTGGTGTTCCTAAAATAGCACTCTTTAGATGGGTAATAGTGCAATATTCTGAGTTCTGTGAAAGGCCAGCACAACTCTTCCACAAGTGCTTTGCTATGATTATGTTTTTGCAGCTGAAACTAAAGACTTAATTTGGCTTTTTGTATGAGAGAAATTCACACACCAGCAGCAAGTAAATAGCCTCAAAGGCAACACATTATGCCTTGGAATAGCTGCTGGTAGAAAAACACAAAACATACACAATATGCAATGTCTAAGTGCAATATAAAGATGTCAGGAGTTAACCAGTCTGGTAGTGGGATGAGGGTAAAGGAGGGGAGTGGCTTACTATTCTATACCTATCGTCCTGCTGTTTTTGGAACAGGATCTATCACCTTTTCACAGGCAGAGGTTATCTTTTTCCTCCCAAAGTTAAACCGGGCTCTGCATTTTGCCGCTTCACGGGGAGTCTGAGGGAACCGGGCTCTGCATTTGGCCACTTCACGGGGTGTCTGGTGGAACCGGGCTCTGCATTTGGCCACTTCACGGGGCGTCTGAGGGAACCGGGCTCTGCATTTGGCCACTTCACGGGGTGTCTGGTGGAACCGGGCTCTGCATTTGGCCGCTTCACGGGGCGGCCGGGGTGTTTAAGACACAAGACTGCATGATTGAAATGATCAAAGAAAGAAATAATGTCAATAGTTCAGAGCATTCTAAAAACAAGTGCAACATACTCAATCCTAATACTTGCAAAAGGAATCAATGACAGCCCATTTTGTAAGACTGTAAGCAAACAGCCAATGAGAATGCATTTGTGTAGCTTTATGAGCCAATTCACCGTGAGCAACTCTGATGTACTCCCGACGTAATCCGGGAGAGGCCTATTTGGTCCACAAATAAGTTACACTCAGTACATATGACTTACTCCTGATATACTCCAGACTTAATATCAGTGGTGCAGGAGCAAGTCACAGTTACACTAACAACTTCTTTGTTAACCAAATAGCCTTCTTAAGGGCAAGTCAGAGACACATGACCACCATTCAGATGTCCATGTATTCCTCAGTGAGTCTCCGGGACGTTCACACCTTGTCGATGTGGATCAGAGATGTTGCAACAAATGACCATGCGAAGAAGGACATCAGGTGTAAGGTCAAAACCTTGAGGGTCCACTCAGTGAGTCTGGTGTTCCCCTCCTATGAAGAGGAAGAGATCACAGGGGCATCCTTCTCCTCAGACGTCTTCCCCAGTGGGATAGAATCTGAAGTAGTCCTAGTTCTCCTGGATTCCTTGGAGCCTAAAGTCTCAGAGGCTTATGTTTGCTTTCCAGATAACACAAAGCACTACCATTGGGAGTTTTTTGTGAATTCTGGGGTGGCATGTGGCATGCCTTGACACACAGCAGAGCTATCAGATGTCTGCAGCATGCATATCTGGCTGCCAGACCTCTGCATGATGCAGGCGGTAAATCCACTGGTGTGCAAATACACTATTAGAGACATTGCCCATAGCGAAGACGATTGAGATGAGGATGTTACAACAGAAGGCAGAGTAGGCGGCTATTCAAGCCCATGTGTGATGGCTGATTAATTTTCTTTCTGAAAGTCTTTGCAGCACAAGCTGCAGGACGGACACGAACAGCCAATAGAAGAGGTCCTGCTGAAAAAGGGCACTTTGCACTTTTCATTTTCTAATTAGGGATTCCTCTGAACATGAGCTCGTGGAGTCTGTGGAATGTGCGATAGTCTCAGGCAGGCTCTTTTCTCCATTGTTATTGATCGGGGCACCAGCAGTGTGGAAGGGCACAGAATGTGCATACTTTGTGTCACGGTTTTATTACACGGCACACTCCAGCCAGGGACTCCTTCCCCGACAATGAATGTGGCATACAATAAAGCGCTTTCTCTTTTTAATAAACCATGGGTTCTTTTCTTTTTGATTAGGCCTCTAACCCGTCTTGTACCCAACCTCCACAAACACCCTGTGTCGCAATAGACCCAGAATCAGGCCCATTTGTGGGTCAAGAAGATAGTTATTAATGTATAATTGAATGAAAAAATGAAAATCAAACAATTTCACAGCCACTAATGTTGTTGTAACACAATGCACTAATCTCTACAAAACAATTAGGTTAAGATGTACTGTTACAATTCTCCCAATCTTTAATGGCAACACAGAAAAAGAGCAATTTTAGAAAGAGATAACACAAACGGGTTAGCACTCCCCCCTGCAACACTCACCCCCAAATATCAGCTTGATTCCTTTGAATGGAAGGTAGTGGCAAGGAGTAGGGCTAGAGAGAGAAAATCGGATTTGGAGTATAGCCCACCACCCCCAGATGGGAAGCCAGCAAAGAAAGTGAAAACCCATTTTTGGAGCAAAATGGCAGAATGGAATTTTGATTATTACTCACAAATGCTATGGGACAGAATGAAAGGAAATGTGTGTTGATACACTTGAGTAGATAGGGAATTCTAGAGACTACTAATCAGCACACCAGGGCAACGTAGAAATAAAGTAGGAAAATCAGTTTTGGGAGGAAACAAATGCAAAAAGGAAAGATACAATGACAAATGGAAATTTGTTTTACACTGGATTACCAATGAGAGGCAGCTCAGGCAAGGGGTGTAGCTCAGAATAGGAAAACCGGTTTTCATTGGCATGGACAGAGACACATAACAGATAGACTTGTAGGCAAAAGGGATTACTCACAATGGGACTACAGTTTGCGGTTTTAATAGGAACAGATGCAGATAGGAATCTGTGGGGTAATGCACACAATACACGGACAGACTCGGTTTTCAGTCACAAGGAGACTAATTCTTTTGAGGCAACATTTTAATGACTATAAGCATTAAAGAAAGACACCAGGGACAAGGGGGTTAATTTCAAATTTTAACCAACTTGTACCGTGAATTTCAATGGGGAAATAAATTGATTTACTAAAAATATGCTAAGGATTTACACAGACAATGAGGGGCTTACCAAAGGGAATAAAGTAACATACATAGATTAAACACAGATTCTTCTATGCAAAGGTGACTGAATTACACTGGCAAGTCAGGGTTTTCAATTAGGTTTTCAATGGGGTTTTCAATGGGTTTTCAATAGGCGCAATGCTACAAAAGGAAGGGCTTATGCAATTTAGGGCTGGGGTTATTTGCTACTGGCAAAGTAAGCCTTAGTTTGGGATTCTGGAAAGCCAGATGGATCTCAGGACACTCTGGACAGCTGAGAAGTCTGTCACCTGCAAACACTGGCCTCATTAGGATTATGCCGGTCCAGAATTATCATGCAGGTAATTCAATTTACTGGCCCGTTTCTGGACCGGCATACTCCAAGTTTGCTGTTCGGGTGGGCTGATAGACCACCAGCCAAAAGCTGCAGGTAACTCAGGCACCCTACCGGCAAAAAACAGCTGGTATTGCTGGAACCAGTTTTAGCAGTGCTGTTCTACCGGCAATCCCTCATGGGGTCCTGTAGACTCAATGGAATGGGGATTGACCTACAGTTGCCGGCACATAGCACTTCAGCTTGGTTTGTTATTTGTCTTCCATTGAATACAAGGAACTTTAGCAATACACAGTGTTTAGTATGCACATTGTGTTTGGGAGCATTTGCTAAATTCACTTGTACTTAAAAAGTACTTTCTGAATTAATCGTTTTTGTTAAATTTCTAGCTTCTGCTGCATTCATTTCGATGGCACAGAAAATAAATCAGCTTTTTCATCAAACCTAAAGGGAAGGAAGCTGGCACTTTTCTTACTATTTTCATTGGAAATAAGGAGATGTTAGGCTCTGGGCTACAGCCCAAGTCCTCCTGAGAAGGCTGGGCATCCAATACTTTAGGGAAGAGCAGAAACACTGCATCTCCTTCAATAGATTGCAAGAGAGCAATTGTCCAGAATGCGGCAGACAGGCCGCTTCAAATATATAATCTTCTAAAAGGCCATTTTTGTCAATATTCTCAGACGGATGGATCTGCTTCTGGGCAAACTTGCTCCGGGCTCCTTTTATTTGGCACAGCGTCTAAGGGTATTGGAGTGTTTCACTGGCACTGCCTTGGACACAACAGTGGGCACATATTCAATGAGATTTACAACATGCAAATGCAATTTTCAACCCTCTCATTATGCAATAGAAATGTCCTGCTTCGAGAGTACTTGGCGCCCTTCTACAACATGGTGTACATATAGTGTAATGGATATGTAACTATATCAATATAGAAAGCAAACCTTTCACAACATTACAACTTCATATCATGTCAAAAAGTACACACAGTCGTCAAAATGATCACACATAAAACAATCCTTATATCACAAAACATAAAATACATCCATTTAGTTTTCCTCCATGTTTTCTAGGACATTCCATGCAACATTCATCGCAGGTGTACAGATTGCAATCTGATTCCCACTCATAACACACTTCCAGATCCCAGAAGCATCCTTGTTTTGAAAAATATCAACAAACCTAGAAAAGCATGCGGTATGTTTTTTGTTGTAAACATTTATTATTGCATAGATGCCTGTATGGGGTGGCCCCGTTGTATCTTAGATCTAAGTTCACTAGATACATTCCTAACACAACCTTGAGATCAGAAGCACGCGGCAAGCTGCAGGTACCACCGGCAAATCGAGCCATGGGCTACGGAAAATCCTTTCTGGTCTAGGCGGCCCTGCAGCGGAACAATCTCCCTGTGGCTATGCGCATAGAACCAAACCATAGAATTTTGAGGAAGCACCTGAAGACCCACTTTTTTAAGTAAATTCCTGCATAAACAGACTTTCCATTAGTATTTCGACTATCTATCTACTCTGCCCTGTTCTATGTCTCAGCGCCCTGATGCCTGCTGGCTTTCGGCGCATTATAAATACATAAATAAAAAATAAAATATATGTGTTGTTATCAAAATACATGTATTGAACAAGTTAACAGAAATATCAAACAAAATAGTACAGTCTACACACATTGGAAATGTCAACATTAAAGGTTAACATGTAATTAAACCAAAAACTAACATTAAAAGCAATGATAACCTAAAATAAACCCAAAAGTAAATATCTTGCTCTAAAGTGCAATTAATTCACCATCCAATGATATTGGCGTGATCCAGCTGATTAAGATCACTTAATGCAAAAAAGCATGATTATATACTAACGTGCATAGTGCATGATAACATTATGTACAGTTTTTATAAAACAGTATTCTCCATACCAGAGTGTGAATATCCTATAGTGGGATGATTACACTTATTATGGAAGCCAGAATACTTGAAGCTCGAAAGGTGCCTAATTTATTTAGTAGATCAGAACCAAATAAGTCTCATATCAAAATACCATGCTGTTACCTTTGCCATTGTGTTAACTAAATGTTAATAAAGTGTCATCATTATGATCTATTCTACCTCTTCTTCTAAATTATGAACGTGAATCAAGTACCCATGGGCAGACACTAATTAGAATCAGTTAAAAACAATCAATTGTACATATTCAAAGGAAAGAAACAAAACCCTTAGCAGTATAAATGTTTAGACCAGTACAGGTCTTCCAATCATATATCGAACGTGTATGACTGCCCTATACACATTCCAATTGTAGACAACACTGTCCAAGAGTAAGTCCAATACGTAATTAAAAAGGAACATTAAACAGATCAGAAACACACAAACGAATCAGGACGTAAGTTACAATCAAGACATCAAATAATGAGTCTTATACAGACACTTCCTCTAACCAGCATATACACAGCATTCATACACCTTAAAAGGTATACAGCTCTTCATCCACATTGGGACCTATGGGATTTTTCATTTCAAAATCAACAATACAGCTCATCTCTTGATGGCATAGCAGTCGTTCCCTGTCACCACCTCTGGGTCCTAGGACAACTCTCTGTATCCCAAAGAAGGAAAATCGATCCAATTTGCCATCATGTTTCTCTCCAAAGTGCTTCGTCATGAGATATGTGGCATCATGATTTTTAATCGCTCTAACATGCTCTAGAATGCGTAGCTTAAGCTTGCATTTCGTGTTTCCGATGTACCACTTGTTACAAGTACATTTGAGTACAGATACCACAAAGTCTGACTCGCAAGTGACCTTGCTGTTGATTTTAATGGTAGTGTTTAGAATCGGATGCTGATATGTGGTGCAATTATAGGCACATTTACAAATTTTTCACCTGATACACTTATGAAATCCCAAAGTTACTTCACTCAACCATGTATGTCTCACATTTTGTTGATCGCTTTCATAAAGCCGCTGACTATAGTGTATTTAAAAGACTTACATTTCCAGAAGCTAATGTCAGGGTGGGTCCCTAAGATTTGATTTAGATCCGGATCCACCATCAATATCTTCCAGTGCCATCTGAAATATTTTTCTGATAGATACAGCTATGGTTCCATATGTTAGTATAAGGCGAGTAACATTGTTATCTTCCATGATGTCATTTACTTGTCAATTATTGGATAGGAGTATTGTTCGGTCACAAGTGTGTGCTTTTATGTATGCTTTTTTGATAACTCTTTTTGGGTAGGCTTGTTGTTGGAACCCCACAGCATTATTTTGCTTTCCCTATCGTAGGCCTACATATTCGAGCAGTTTCTCCACAATATGATGAACTCTCCATATGGAATACTCCAAATCAAATTCTTAGCGTGGCCACTTGTAGCACGTAAGGGAGTATTGGTCCCCATAGGCTTGTGATATAGCTCACTTTTTAGCCGATCTCCTTCGACAATAACAGTTACATCAAGGAAGACGACAGTTTTGGAAGTATGCGTTTGCGTACATTTCAAATTCAGGTCATTTTCATAACGCAGTTTGACAATATCAATCCACTCCTCTTGACTCTCTCTCCATATTATGAAGAGGTTGTCAATGTAGCATAGTCACATTAATATCTTACCAGTATGGGCTTCATTCTCTTCACACCATACCTTGAATTTCTTCCAGTGTCCCATCGTTAGATTAGCATACTTGGGTGCAAACATGGTGCCCATGGCTGTACCTTATACTTGTCTGAAGTCCTCGTTGTTGAACAGAAATACATTATTCATAAGGCACAGCATGATCATTTCTTATACTACCCCAGTGTGTCTGAGGAAATTCAAGACATTGTATTAAAAAAATATTCACATCCCTCAACTCCACATTTGTGTTGGATGGATGTATAAAGTGATTCTACATCCACTGTGGCCATGATGTATTCTGATTCTCAGGGTAAATCTTCTATCTTAGATAGAAACTCCTTTGTCTCTCTCAGATAGGAAGGCAAGGAAGACACAAATGGAAACAATGGGCCTCATTCCGAGGGTTGCCGCTAGACTCAGAATAATTTACTGGCGCCTGACTTCCCGGTGCCACTGGGGGATTACAACCCCGGCAGCCCGGAAAGTCAGGTGCCAGTAAATTGTAATTTCCTATTCCCATAGAGTCCCATAGGACTCCATGTGATTGGGGAACACAGAAGCACCGGCACCGTTGTTAACAGTGCCGGTGGTTTCGTGACGGTCTGCCTACCATGGCTGCTGTGCCCGGCAGGGTCTGACCTATTGGGCACAGCGGCTCCGGCAGGCAGACCTGTAGTATTTTCAACAGAGGTTTTTCATTGATTTATCCCAAACAACTCCTCTGCTTGGCTGACAACTTCATCTGCAGGGACCAGCAGCTCCGCTTTTCTAAATTTAGGCTTTCACAGATGAATTTCTTGCATCTTCCCAGTGCCTTTATCCTGAGCCATGTTCGCCACCACTTCTGAGCTCAGATGGCAACAGGAAAAGTGTGACACAGGATGGATAGTGTTTTTAAACATGGCCGCCGCTGATCTTCCCATTTGCTGCATGACACTTTTCCACTCAGTGATGATTCCGCTGGTGTAATTACCATTCAGTAATTCTTCCAATTTTGCTTCAGTAAGAGAAATTCTGCTGACATTTGAAGGAATTACCCTTCTAAAATGGCTTTCAGCAGTAATTCTGCTAAATGGAATTACTGTTATCTCTGATGGTTTGGTCACACACCCGTCAACTTGTAATATGGTGGCAATTTCGCCAGTCACCAAGGTGGTAATGGTAATTTAATTCCATCTGGCGGACCTCCGCCAAACATACCGCCAAATTCGTAAATGTGTATTTGCCCACCATTCTGATCCTGGAGGCTAATAATCCAAAATCTACTTAATATTTTATTTGGGGATCTTGGCACTGCAGAGCTGAAAATATCACTCTTCAAAAGCTTAGTATTATTATTTCCTCATTCATAAAATGTTCAGTGACCTCCTCATTCAAAACTAGACAAGCTCACTCTGAAGCAGTCAAGGCAAGCTAGTTGCCTCTGTTCTAGTCTTTCTTCTCTTTCTAGTGTCTCAGTCCATAGCATGATTGTCATGAGGCAAGGATAAGGATCCACAGCCATGGTTGGTGGGCTGGTGTCATAGTTTGTTAATTCAGTATTGAGGAGATGGTCAATTGCTCATCTGACATGCTGATAGGTGATCGCTGTTATTTGGCGCAAAGGATCTCATTTAGAACCCTATCCCCTTTAGAATCTAGCCCACCCCCGAAACACAGGGATCAGAAACCTAAGACCACAGCAATCACACTATTCAGACAATTGCAGCTACATGGAAACAGAGACATCATAAGGACACTAAAACTCTTGGCCTCTAGTTTGGAGAAAACGTAGTTACTCACAGAAGAATTCATTTAACAGAAATTAAAGAATGAGGCAATACAGATTGATCTCTACTGGCTCTGTGGGGGCACACAACCCTCTCCTGAGGGCTAGACTCCATCACCCTGCTCCTATTCATCCCCTGGAGACCAAATGAAGACCACCTTGCCCTACAACTGCATAGAACCATTGCCTGCTTAGCAAGCTGATCCCACAACTGGACGGAATGGACTGGTGCACTCTTGACTGGTCATGAGGCAACATCAATGATTACATTCAGAAATAATAAGATCATCATAGCCATTGCCCAGTACCTTTCAGTCATAAACTACATCCCCCATGATGCCCTGAGATGACCTCCAGAAAGACAAGGATCCAGAACCTGCACTTTCCCGTTTTCTCAAGGTTGTCACTCTGTAAAGTGCAATGAACGTGCTGATAGAGAAAGGCCTAAAACATGATCCTACCATTCTGATTCTGGTCAACAGGCGGGCAGTGAATGCCTCTCCCAAGAAACGCCCTTATAGTTCTATATCTCTAAGCACGGGACCAGGATTCAACTCTGTGTTGCTCTGCCTTGTCTTACTTCCAAAACAAATGTGTTGCGCCTGAGCTATCCTCCAGGCTCCGTAGGTTTTACTCAATACCTCGCAGATGAGGGGCGATAGCCAGTGGTGCCGCCAGGAATCAAATTGAGAAGGGGCACATTGGGGTCCAAAGACAAAACTGGGGTTGCCACAGACAAAAATGGGGGGCCACCTACGAAAGGGAATGTGTGACATCACAAGCACTCCTGCAGAGAGGCGTTTGTGCACACCAACTACCCACACCCCACTGCACCTCCCCTCCCATCAGAATGCAGGCACGAAACCATTGAGTGACTAATGGCCCATCATTAGCAGTTTTGCACGCTACATTCTGATTGGAGGGGCTGGTTTTAGCTGCAGAGGGAGGCCGAGAGTCAAACCCAGTGCTTAAGAAGACTTATGACAGCCTCTGTTCACTATCTATTTCTGCACAACGATACACTATCCTGTTGTTCAGCTCCTGTGTTGTGTTGCGTTGACCGTGGAGACAGCTGTGGTAGGGGAGCGCACAAGGCAAGGGCAAGATTTCAGAGGGGGGGACCCGGGCCCACCTAGTCCTCACTAGCGACGCCACTGGGGATAGCTCAGGGGCAACGTGTTTTTCTTAGGATCCAGTGCTTAGAAACCAATCTCTGATATTAAGCGCTTTATAAAGAATGATTATTGCTGTGTGTGCATATTGTTTTATCTATCAAAACATATTAATTAGGGCGATTTCATCCAATTTTCTTTGAGATCATTAAACCTAATAGCTTATGCATCCAGTCGCAAGAGTTGAATTGCTGGCCCTCTGCATGCAATATGTTAAGGAACAAACGATGTTGACGTTCTTCATCCACTTTCTGCAATGTTGAACCCTTCACCAGGCGAGTGCGTATGATAAGGGTTACCTTTCATTATGCCCCGTAACCACTCTCTTCCCTTCGTACATATCATTTTTCCGGGGTGGGTTTTGCAAGTCAGAGAGAAGTTGCAATCTTGAAAGCGAGCTTCCTTCAGGAGGAGACTGAAAGTCATTGCTGATGCAAAGGCAGAGTGCAGAGGCGACTAGGAGCTTCCAATTATAGCTCGTGTGGCTCGGGCGACACATGCCTGGCAGACAAAAGGACAGGGATGGTGTATTTCCAAGAAATGTCAGGGTCTGCCCTAGATCCATTAACTCATAGGTGAGAACAATCTTGCTCTTGAAAACCCCGATTCTCAATGTCTATTCAAAGGGTTATAACAGCACAATAAGGAGGCACGTGCAGGATAGTACGTGCATTTTAAGTTGTGGAGTATTGTTCTCTAACAGCAAATGAATAGTTAGTAAGAACAATACAAGTAATTACAGTCTCACATGTTCAGAGTACATCGAGAATCTATGTATTTTTTAAATATTTGTGTTTGTTTCTTTGTTTTTCCCTGTGTTCTGTTCATGTGTGTTCTGCGTGAGGGACGCAATTCAACTTTTAAAATTCTAAAACTAGTCATGCTCGTTTTACTTTATTCGAAGCAGCTTCACGCCGACATCTCTAAAACCGATATTTTTGACGGAAGCCATGTTACCAGCCTCCAGGGCCTACCCCCAAACTTCCTCCTTACAGGGGCCAGAGTTAATAGCTCTCTGGCTTCAGTATAATGGCTCCAAAATCAGAACAGAGGTGGGGGAGCAAGAGAAGTCATGGTTAAAGTTGATCCGCAGCTGAGACAGGGGGGCCGGCCTACCTCTAAGAGCCAAACACAGGGGAAAGACCAAAAGAATGGCTGTAAAAATACCTGACACCCTTATGCACCACCCCACCATGATACACAATCCATACCTGCCACCCTAATGCCCAACTTGCCTCCCCATGGTTCCATGTGATATTTTCGCCGCAAAAATATCGTGATGCAAAAATATCGCCATATTTTTGCGGCGAAAATAACATATGGACGCTGTGGGGGACACCCCCGCAACCCCCGCATCATTTTTTTATGTGCAGGGGACACCCCCGCAGCCCCCGCACCTAATATTGTCGCCACCAAAAATATCGCCTATGGCCGACCATATGTTCGGCGACATTTTTGCTGGCGAAAATATTACCTGATAACCTCCCCCTCCCTGCCACGGCTTGCCCGCCACTGGCCTCATCGGAGAGATGGTGGAACCCAGGGCAGCTTCTTGGGTTTGATATTCCATTTGCAGCACAATAGGTGCTGGCCCACTAACTGGCACATGCATTGGCATACCCAGAAGCAAGACGCCTGGGAGGCAGATGGGTCTTTGACACTCAGTGGCATCTCTGGATGTGACCTTACAGGAACTTAATATGAGGGTGCTAAGAGGCAACAGGTGCCCACTCCAGTCCTCACCATTTATAATATCAGCCGGCACACAATGCACCCTTTGAAATAAATACTAGACTCTTTGGGCCCCACATACATGCACTAATTGAATCAGCATGACCATGCTGTCTTACCCCATACGGTAACACTGCATATCCCGAAATGGGGATTCACAATGAGGATTAACTAGTGAGTCTAAATCATGGTGGTCATTACTGTTGCGCCAGTGCCCAGATGCCTTTGGGCTTGGCGCGCTATATAAGCTTCAGAATAAATAAATAAATACATTGCTACTGGTAAAAATAATCGACTTTGCTGATATTACCGCTGGTAACATTGTGAAACTCCTACTGAGCCCCAGGGTCTAAGCAAGCAGCCTCTGGAAACTGTATTTGTTTTTTCCCCATTTGCTGATATGCCTAAAGAGAAATGAACTGCTCCTCACCGCGCATTCCAAGGTATGCCATTAGATGCAAAGCACACAAGCCATACACAAGGTGCTGGCCCGGCACGTGGTGGCATATGATGATGTCTTGTCTCGGGAAGATAGCTCAGGGGCAAAGCGCTCAGCTTGGAAGCAAGACGACGCGGAGCAACAGAGGGTTGATACCCGGATCCGCGTTTAGAAACCTCTGGGTATTAAGCGCATTATACATATCCAATTATAATGTGCACTACTTAAGCTTATGGATGCTTTAATGGACTTCCCGGTGATGGCATTGGTAATGCAGCATAAGGACTTGAGGGCTTATTTCCATGAAAGTGGATGGTCTAGCTGCCGAGTTTGAATCTCACACTCAATGACTTTTTTCAATTGGCCAAAAATGGCAACAATGACAGCCAATTATTAATGATTAAATTAACCTTATGTTTACACTTCAACAGTCCGGGCTTCATGATCAGAGCACATGTTGTGCTGAAGTTTGAATGCTCGACTTGGGTCTTTGGAGCTGTGTGTCTTTCACCCTTTGGTCACCAGTACTACTGGAGTACTGATTTTGGTGACCACTTGATGAAGTATAAAGGGTTAACATCCTGTAGAGCCCCAATACCGCCTGTCTCTTTTTGCAAGTGTATAGGGGTGCCCTCCCCCCCCACACATCCCACACCTCCATCAGACATCCATGGATTCTCATGCTCTCATCCACGAGGCTGAGACTGGAAAAAACAGATGCATGGGAGCCAAAAATATGTCTTTATTTATCAGGGAATAGAGCACAACCTTTCTTTATAGATGTTCCAAGATTATGCAACAATTGTATGCAAATTAGCACCTTGTACAGGGTAGGCTTTTCATAGACCAAGTAAGTTAAAGGCAAACATCCCTTCATTACCATTGGATAACTTATCACACATGCACAATAATTACACTTTTAGCATAACTGGCATCCAGAGCTTTTCTCTGATGCGCACAATGAATAGGCCTATTTTAGACTTGGCTGGACACAACTTTGAAAGTGCTTAACCCCTGCCAAGGACATTCTTCATGAATCAATGTCTGCACCATTTCTATTTCCTGATGTTATGCCAAATTTTCTGGTACTCAACACCATTAGAGAACATATATCCTCTTATTTTATGGTGCCAAAATAATACAGCTGGGCTTTCAACCTAACCTTATCTCATTCTTGTTTGATTTTTATGCCAATTCCATTTTTAACCTAACAAACCTCATTATCTCACTACGAGATGCTGCCAAAAACTGTCTACAAGTGTGGCAGTCCCTCTTGCTTATCTGAAAACATGGGTTATAGGACTGGAAACCATTTGCACTTGAGTATCCATTTTAAAGTAAATATTTATATGACACTGTGCTTTTCTTCTTACCAAGGGGCTATATTCTGAATTTATTTAAGCATTTTCATTTTGTAAAAACATTATTCATAATATATCCTTCTGCACATATGGAGTGTGTGTAATATAAATGTACCCTTCATTTCCTGTGCCACCGCAAACCAAGTGTGTGACTTTTTACTTTTAATAAGGGCAATCTAATCCTGATTTCTACAAAGATGGACAGGAGTGTGAACTATTTGACCTACCTACCATTTTATCTATATATCAGTTGAGGGGAGGAGTTTGTACCCCCTGTACACAAGATTCTCGCACTTTTTCAGATAGTTGTACACATCATGGTACTTTTGTGTGCATTGTGAAACCCTTCTTCACTGTGCCTTATCCTTTTAAAGAGAAACGATTTTGTTGATGACTGTACATTTATATTTTAGCCATACAAACTCAGGAGCTAGTTTACCTTGCTATATTCACCAGTGCACAATGCCTGAAATCATTGGCCAGGAGATGAGGGCTACAAAGCAACCTGTATCAACCACAGGGACCCGCAGGGCAGTGGTTCTATATTCATCAAATGAAAGATAACCCACTACCAACCAGGAAGGACAATGAACTCCAGTGAAGGAACTAGAAGCCAACATGGTGGTCAAACTCTGAAACATGCTGCCAAAGCAAGTCCACACAACTAGGATCACCTTTGTTTCAGGAAAACATTAAAGATCTGGCTTTCAAAGTCTAGTTTAATAAGATACCACTGAGCAACATTTTATGCAAACAACCATATCTGACCCAAGCGAGTGGCATGTGCCCACCCTTGGACAATCATCCAGGAAATGCCAATCGTGCTCCCCTTGACCACACACCACAATGTGACTTTTGATCCCAGATCCCAGACAAAGTGCCATTCTTCTATCGTCCCTCGGCTTGTGCTACCCAATCTCTGCCTTAGTTCATAAACAATGCCAAGTTGTGACTGGCGCCTGGCCATCCACTGGAATGTGTGCAATGAAACAATGCCGTCTCCTTAATGTGCCATTGCAACCCTTTATTAACTCCTCCCACTACTTAAGTTCTGCAACACAGTACATGCAAACCAACCATGCTGCTGACACGCAACTTTGTAAAACACCACACACCTGCAACAAAGTTACACACCACAGCCCGGGCTAATGCATTCTAGCACCACAGGCACACACGTTCTCCTTTCTGTACATAAACACCTCAATACCCTTGATGGAAAACATCTAGAAATTGCCTTGAATGCAGTGTTGAAGATACACCCAGCCTTCACGCATCAAAAAAAGAGCAAAGAAAATGAGACATGCAAATAACAGTGCCGAACAGTATACATGGCAATACCATAACACAGCAAACCAAATGAGCTTTACACTAGTAGGTATAGAACTTGAGAAATGCAGCAATTTGGTCCTTCATTTACTACCACACTGTGGGGAATCACATCTACAGAAGGCGATAATAATGCATGAGCATTGGTAAGAGCTGTGGGGTGCTTTGTTGTGTTGTACAGTGTACTGAAAGAGGAGGCCGTGCTGTACTGTACTGTGTTCTATGCATAT
The DNA here is from genome assembly GCF_040938575.1 of Ambystoma mexicanum. NCBI lineage: Eukaryota > Metazoa > Chordata > Amphibia > Caudata > Ambystomatidae > Ambystoma > Ambystoma mexicanum. The sequence continues at coordinate 1,195,213,453 of NC_090936.1, read as the reverse complement.
GTATGGAATATCCAATGCCGAGGGGCCCATGCTCTATAGAAATGTAATTTGGTGGCTGCGACCCATTACATTTACACTGTAATGTAAGCGTGCCCCCACCACCAAAGGTTCATCATTTGCATTCCAGGGTGCAAACGTAAAGGACAGAAGGCAGCGTACAATCGTGTTTGCAGCCTTTTTGCCCTTCACATTTGCACTCTGCGGTGCAAAGTGAGTAAACCCTGCCTGGCATGCTGGCATGCTAGGCAGCGTTTTCTTTCCATTGTGAGCACCACTTGCCATACTCACAGGGCAAGCAGTGCTCACAATTGAAACAAATCCCTCTCCGACATTCTTGCGTGTCAGGGAGGGTTCAATTTCAACTGGGAACACTGCTTACCATGCACGCATAGTAAGCAGTATTACCAGGTGAAATACACCACTCCCGATATGCTCCCATGCTCCTATGTCGGGCAGGGTTTAATTTCAATTGTAGACACTCCCTGCTAGCATGGCATGGAGCATTTACGATGGATCCTATGAGGTCTGACTGCTTTTTCCTGATGCATAAAGCAGGTGGACCCCAAGGGGATCTCCAGAGGAAGGGAGTGGTGGAAACACAAGTTGTGTTGTTCCCCTCCTCTCCACTATACAAATGAATGAAAATGAGCCATGGTGTAAATGCAAGGTGTTAAATCCATACTCAAGTTATTTACGCCTTGCATTCATGCTACAGCTCAATAGAAAGTGAGCCCCTGAGTGTTTTCAGTAAAGTAACATTCTCTTTGCTACATTGTTCTTTTAGACACCTGTGTGAGAACATTACATTTCCTGATTAATGAGGAGGCTGAACGAACACTGTCTTAGCTCTAAGCTCTCCTCTCTTCATTAGAATCAAATTATAAGATGAGTCATTTACTGTATTCTGTGAACTCAAGGGTGGACACTGTGGGCAAAAACATGTCAGCTACAGTAACCTTTTTCGTTAGGTTTTGAGGGAATAATATATTTCAGTTGCAAATAAGTATATTCCAGATACATTATATAAGGTTTTATTCATTTAATCAATCTTTATTCCATTGCAAAAAGTGGAATATATCTTGTTCAAGCTTTCACTAACTAGAATATCTCAATAAGTGATACTGTTTCTGTTTTTGCCAATCATGTAATTAGTAAATGATACAATATGATGTGGTATTTATAACACGCCTGTACACAAGTGTTTCTAGACACGACACAAAATGGAGGTGGAAACAAGGGGAGGACAAAATAATGATCTTACCAGGCCTTGAGTCATTCAGATTATGCAAGTGCAGGGAAGATGGAAAGGGAGAAGGAGCGGGGACAGGGAAGGGGGAAGTGAGATAACTCACAAGTGCAGCCAGCGTGTAACTCAAAGATGCAGAGAGAAGGTGCTGTAGGGTTGCAGATACAGACCCTTAAGTACTTTGGACCCCGGAGGCAATGCCAGGGAAAATGGACATGCAGGAGCCTGGGCCAGAGTTCAGAGGGTGACCAGGTAACCAGTGCGCGGAGCAGGTATCAGCAGGCGAGAGGAATAGAGAAAGCAAAAGCGAAAAGGAAGGTCTTGAGTTGCTTCCGAAACCGGAGGTGTTTCTGCTCAAGTTTGAGAGAGGCAGGGAAGCTGTTCCAGACGGAGCCCAGAGTCGAGTAGTTAGATCTGCCCCCTACTCTCTGCTTGGATAAGCGTCTGACCCTCAGAGAGTTGTAGGTGGATGAGTGAAGAGCTCCAGAAGGAAGATGTTTAGGAAGAGAAAGTTGGAGGAAGAGCAGTCCCAGGACCCAGAAAGCCTTGCGGATGATGCAGAGGGTCTTGAAGTTGTTCCTTGCAGCTACAGGGAGCCAGTGAAGAGATATTAGATCTGGATAGATACTATGCCTGGGATAGAGGCCAAGGGCAAGTCTTGCAATCCTGTTCTGCATAAGTTGTAAATGTCAAAGAGTAGAGGCAGGAAGATTTAGAAAGAGGCTGTTGCAATAGTCCAGCCTAGAGAGGACCAGAGCTCTGGAGACAGTGAGCTTCTGGGGGAAGGTAAGAAAAGGAAGAATACGTCTGAGGAGTTGCAGCTGATAGTTTTACTTTTAAAGACATCAGAGATGTGAGGAGAGAAGGGGAAGGTGGAGTCGAAGATGACACCAAGGTTCTTAGCCTCAGTGTAATGAGCAGGAAGAGGGCCCAGAGTGGGTGGCCAGAGAGAGAGAGGAAAGGAGGCAGCGAGTTCCCAATGAGGAGGATCTCAGTTGTAATGGCATTAAGGCAGAGATAAATGGTGGCACACCATTCCAGAATTGTGGCCAGACAGTCTGGTATGAGAGAAGAAGCAGAGGTGTCTGAGGGGAGCCTGAAAGTGAGCTGAGTGTCATCGACATAACATTGAACATTGGTACAGAAAGTAGCGATGCAGTGGGAAAGAGCTGTCAGGTAGTGGTTGAAGAGCCAGGGAGAGAGGTTAGACCCTTGGAGATCACCACAAGTAGAGAGAGAGATGGAAGAGAGGAAAGACCCCAGTTGGACCTTTGAGGGTCGGTTGGTGAGAAAGGAGGTAAACCAGCCGAGGGCCTGATCAGTAATAACAAGTTTGTCATGGTGAAGATTGAGCGGGATGTCAAAGCAGGATAGATCGAGAAGAATGAGGATAGAAGAGAGAGTAGAGTCATGATTGCAGAGCAAGTCTTCATGGATGTTCAAGAGAACAGTTTCCATTCTTCTGGCAGCTCTGAAGCCAGACTGGTGGTCATGGAGGCAACCAACATATTCAGTATGTAGATTAAGCTGGGAGCTGGACGTCTTTTCCAAAATGTTGCCTAGGAAAGGAGTGAGGGCGAGCAGGTGATAGTTAGCTGGAGAGGAAGGATTGGCTAGGAGCTTCTTTAGGAGGGGGTGCACAAGAGAGTGTTGTACTGAGAGACCCCCGGCTGGCCCATAGAGTCAGGGTTTTCTCTGCAGTACTTTAAGACGAGATAGTTGCACCTCGAAATGGATGGGGGTGCAGGGTCTCTTACTCCAACACCAATCAACAAGGACAACTCAATGGTTTGGCAAAGGGGAGTCTGTTTAATGACAAGTACAAAAAACGGGGAAACATGGAAATCGACAGCAGTGCGAAAGCCCGTCTTGCTTCAACTCCCTCGAACTTCATTCCAAACATAACTTTTATACAAAAAAATGCATCATAATCTGTTCTGCAACACTCAAAAGTTAATATTCAATTCTATTGGTTGGAAAAAGGTAACTTTAATATAGGTGCTATATCTGTATATGGTAACGGAGTGAGGGGATTGGGTAAACACTGTCAGGTGGGCATCTAAGCCCTTCCTTCAAAAATGACTACTGTAGACGTCACTAAAAGTAGGACGTCCCATTGTTCTACTAACTATAGGACCCTGGATTGTTTGGTCCATTGTGATTGGGTTGGCATCAACCCCATGCATAAATCTCCACTTTGCTTAGCAGCACGTAGAACGGTCAACCATGTGCAGTGTGTCCCCCAATTCACCCTGTCTTCCTTCAATCAATTATCACTTTATGGGCTATGTGTCAATTAGTTCACTGTGGTTGGCCTCGAAACTGCATCTTCTTGTCTCTGAAAAGTTCTGATATCTCTGTCTGGGCCAGTGCCAGGCGTAGGTGTGAAACCGTGCCTCTTCTCGCTCGGCTGGTCACGTGCTGGCACACCATGGATTCGCCTCGTTTCTTTTAATTTATGCACTTGATTTTTGTTTCACCATGCCACCGGCCTTCACTTTATTATCTTGATTCTTCAAAGGCAGGATATTCTGTTCTTAGCTTCAATTAAAAGTAGCTACTGTGTGCAGCTTCCATTTATGTGACCTCGGCTTCCCTGGCATGAGCTAACTCTGCCGAGTTTCGATTCAGCCTTTTTCCTCTTGATGCTATAATATGAAACATCTTGTATTTGGCCTGAAATAACCGGGTTAGGTTCTGCTTTTTATGCAAAGTGGACCCGCACTTATATACTGTGCTTCGTTGAGGTAGATATGTATAGGTGGCGCTTGACGCGGTCTATCTTCTACTAAGCATAGCAAGCCGCACTGTTTTCTTTAGCTTCTTGCGGTTCCAAGCATATTTACAGGAGTAAGCTGGTTGAATATCTTCATCATGCTTTCAGCTTAAGCTCTCTCGTATTTCACAATGTTCTCTTCTTTTAGGTTCACAATATCTGTGTTCCTCGCATTTTGTCTCTTTGTGTCATCCTTGGGTCATCATGCCTTCTATCTGTACATTAGTCTGGGCCCTCGTGACGTCACCATTCGCCCTCCATTAGGGATTTTCTGATTTCTTCCTGTACAGTACTTAAACAATCTTCATTTTGTTTCATTTGCTGGTAGGGTGTTCTCAATAGGTACCTTACTGCCCATGGTTGTCTGGTTATTGGTACTTCTATAGGTATTGTTCTTCTGATAGGTACTGGGCAGAGCCCTACTGCGGCTCCCTGCTGATTTATTTGCTCAGCATACGTCACATATATTTGTGTGAATGTTCCTGGTACTTCAAAATGGGTGACTGGAGCGCAGACTATGTTTGGGGGACTCCTCTCCACTCCCCCCTCTGGTCGATTCATCGACCGCTTCCATGTTCTCCTCTGGATTCATTTTGCTTGGTTCTTCTGTATTCATCTTCATTTCATCTTCTGGGTTCAACTCCTCTTCATCTTCTGGTTCTGTGCATGATGGCTTGAAGAAGTGCCTTTTTGGAGTCCATATCTTTATTGCCCCTCTCAGGATCCCTGCTGTCCTTACATGTTCGTCCTTGTTCCATGTGATCAGCTGACATTGTCCATTTGGGCTGCAATAAATCCATCTTCCCACATAATTCCTGTGTTTCCTGGGATAAAGAAACTTTGTACCTTCTGGTGCATGCTTGCTAGCCTTCACAAAGTCTCTTATTTCTTCATCAGTCAGATCTCTGGGCTTCCATCCTGGTTTGATATCAATCATGATCTTCATCCCTATGGCTTCCTTCTCAGTCTTCTGGCATTGTGAAATTATGCTCTCGATAACGTAAAATCCTAGCAATATCATCACTAGTAAGGCTCCTAAGAACTTGACGGCATCCGCCATCCACTATGGAATCCATGAAAACAGTGATCCAAACCAGCTGTCATCATCAACTTCATCGGTTTCATTGATCATCTGGTTCTGTAGGTTTGTCAGCATTCGTATAGCCTCTGTTAAGGTTCCATTTTCCTCATTGTGAGAAGGTAGAAATGTGCAACATGATTCTCCTATTTTGGCACAAACTCCTCCATCCATATCTGTGATCATGTCAAGTACATATCTGTTCTGGAGAGTCATCAGTTGGATGGCTGTTAGCTCTTCCTTGATTGCATTGAATCCTTTTATGGTTGTGTTGATTGTTTGCAGTAGCTCCCATCTGGTTATCTGCAACCATTTAGTATTGGCTCCAACTTGGAATCTTGGCATGAAGATTGTCGTGAACACTGATGAGGTCATGCTGAATAGCCGGTGTTCATATGGGATTGCATGAAAAGCTTCTTCTGATTTGGCAGAAAAGTAATTCTCTCTCTTCATTCGAGTTATCAGTTCCACAGATCTCCTCTTTCTTAGGTAAGCATCTGCTTTCGGGAAACTGTCAATGTTCAGGTCACTTTTCTGGATCACTAATGCTGGAACATGAACATTCACAATCGTGCATATGCCTCCCCAGTCTCTTGGCAGTCTGATGTATGCTTTGGATCCACATGCCCAATAATGATCCATGATCACTGCAGTTACATGAACCATTCCTGGAGCATCAAAAACTCGTCCACAGTTCTGATTCTCTCCCATCTTTCTTGTGCCATTGTTTCTGAAGCCGAATTTTGGGCTTTCCAGTGGGACTATCTGCAAGGGTCCTCCTCTGTCTTCGACCCATGTTAGTAATTTCACAAGTTTTGGCCATAATGGCTTTCAGCCATTTTGCACAATGTCGACAGTTTCTTTGTAGAGTCCAGTGATCATCCAAGCTCTGCAAATCACCACTCCTTTCTCCCATCCGTCTGGTGAAAGCACTGTTCCCCGAATCTGCATTCGGGCTCTGTTTTTCCATTTTCAAGCTTCCTCTGTAGTTTTTCCTTGGACATTTAGTCTTGTGTTCACTTCCCATCTTATTCCTGCTCCTTTAACTCCAGGCCTCTCATATCTGATCACACGATTCCTCGTATGAGCTCTGTTTCCTGTCTTAATGTCCTGAACATAATCATCTTCATCAGGATAGGCTGTTTCAGTTGCCCATATCAGTGAAGCGTCACTTCCCATAAACTGGCCTCTAGTTTTGCACATAGCTACGTGTGAAAGACAGTGCGCTGTCTGGACATCAATTTCTACAGCCAGGAAGATCTTGGATTTTCCCATGCTATACGGTAGGAGAGCACAAGCATAGCATTCCCATTCAGAATTACGTCTTCCAACTTCCTTCATGTGCTGGTACCAAATGTTGTTTCCTAGGTGGGCTGTGCTATCCAGGTAATTGTTAAGTTCATTGTCGCTCCATGCGTACTTCTCTTGATTCTTAAGGTTTTCATGTAGTTTGCTATTACTTTGTCTCTGAATGCATTTGTGTCGCTTTTTCTTGCTGGAGGGTTCCCAGGTATCCTGATCCAAGGTGCAGGACTTCTCATCTGCGCCATTTGAGTAGACAGGAGTCTGGCATCTCTTCCTTTTTCTTCATGCATCCTTTTCCTGCTGGATGCAAGTGCCCACACCCACCAACCTGGCACTGGCCCGGTATATGGTTGTACTGTGGAACTGGTACTTGTCTCTTGTGTTGGACCGTGTATTCTGGATACTGCAGTCATTAATGCTAGGCCTGTTTCGTGTACATTCAGTGTTTGTGTGCGTGTAGTTGTCAGTAATTTTTCTTCATTCAGTTCATGCCGACCCTGTCACCGGCTTTCCTGCTCATTCGTTACCACAAGAGTGTGTATATCACTGTAATCACATTCATTTCAAGTTCATTTAATCCACCATTAGCTCTTATAGGGACTGGAATAACTATATAAGGTTTAGGTGCTTTTGTGGGTTTCATGCGTATGTCATTAGACGGGTTCACTGAAATTGGAACGCTTTGTGCACCAATATAGAATTCAGTTCTGATTGTTAATGACAGTAAAATAATAATGAACACAATGCATAAGTATATAATGGTTCGATACATGAGGTGACAGCATCTCCTTCCAGAGAAGCCAGGATTCCTCTCTTCTTGTGGGAGGACCAGGTTGCTGCTCTGGACCCCCATCTCAATCATTCACCAATGTTAATATTAGTATTTGCTTATTCAATATAGTTTTTCAAGTTCTGAGTTTGTGAGTGTCTGGTGTTCAAAAGGTGTTCCCCTTCCCCTTCTTGCAAGTGGCAATTGTCTTTTAATTCAGGATACAGTTCGTTTGTTAGACTATGGAAAAAAATAAGATTAAGTAATACTTCAATATGTCCCTTTTACTGTGCATGTTCAAAGTAGGTGAGCTCCCAGTCCACCCCCCGAATCTGCTTAAGTCCTGAGAACACGTTGGACGCCAGTCAGTATGACGAAAAAGGGAAAAAATAACAAATGGAACTCTCGACTCTGCTCCCCCGATCTGTCCCTCGGTGGAAGGTTTCACGATCTTCTCAGGAAACTTCTCTGATAATTGGAAAGTTCCACTTGGAGCATGATTCCATGCAGTAGCGTTCCCATTTGTGCAATATTAGCTGGATCTCTGATGAATGTGAGGATGTCAGCATCGATTGGCCTCCCCACTAGCTCTAGAAAGTCAGTAACTAGGCGAAAAAGAACATTATGCGCCAGTCTGCTGTCTTCTGGGGATAGAGACATCGGTCCAGTCTGTGCTGAGATTTATCAGGACCATCTGTTCTATCCTTGATGTAAACAATGTCTGCACTGTCCGTTTGCGTGGAGTGCGACCAAGATTCTGGGTTTATCTAGACGGTGGTTTAAATGCTCAGTGTTCGCTGGGTCTCGTAGAAATGTACGTGTGTCAGTTGTTCTTCCGACAATGGTTGGACAGACTTGAATTATGCGAAGGAACATCGTGATGATAAACTCATTTATTTCCGCCTGTGTCGGGAACATTTGTTTCTTTCTCGCTGTACTCAGGGAGTACAATGAATTTTTCTGCAATGACAGTGAGCAGTTGTCTTATTATTTTTTAATTTTCTGGATCTTGGAAAAAGTATGCGACACTTGTGATCCTTCCTACCAATGACAGGTATGATCTCAGCACTAGGTTGAAATAGGTTACTATGTCCTTTGTGATGTCTCTACTGTGGGACACCATAAGTGATTTCAAATAGGGTCTCGGTGTAGAAGGAATCAGGGTACTGTATCTTCTTCCAATTTATGTGTCCTCAGTCAAAATTTGGCATATTCTTTCTAATCAAAGCTTTAGCATGTCTCGGTCCAAAGTTCAAAGTTAACAGACTATGTTGTGGCTTATATGTGAAATGTTCTTCTTCACCCTGCAACTAGGATGCACAAAGTGTCTGTTTTATGTCCTTATCCCCTTCCTAGCTTATAGGAATGTCCAAAGTGAAGCCACAATCTTTTGGCAAAAGTTCTTTGTTTTTACTTTGCTGGTCATGCGTCCTTCTTCCTCGTCATGGATCTCGTCTGCACGTGCTGTTGTTCTTCCCCGTTGCTTGTTGATTCCTCTCAATGGGGTGCAGGCAGAGGGCTTTCTCCGATATAATGTTTAATGTCGCCGAGAAAAATCCAAGCTCTCCTGCCTTGTCGCTTCACAGCAGACGGAGTGCAGTCCTCTATAATGAAAGGACCGTTGAATCTTGGTTCGTCCCACTTTTACCTTTTATGATTTCTCACCAAGACAGCGTCACCAGGGAAGATGAGTGGAACATGTAAACCTTGAATTGAGTCTGATGCAGTATCTCCTTCTGTGTTCTGTGCTGCGCTGCACCATTTTCGTCGTCGCTGCAGCTGGTCTGAAATTACATTAAGGCAAGATGTCATACAATTCAGATAGTTCTGCATTTCAGACCCTAAAACCTCTCCTGTTGAATGGGCACCACATCTAGCTCTGTCTCGGGGAGTGAGGGGATTTCTCATTCTTCTTCCTGTGGCTATCTCGTGTGGCGTAAGATCATGGGAGGAGCTAGGTTGGCTCCGAAGAGCATACGGTGCCAATGGAAGGCAGTGCAACCATCCCCTCCTTAGAGTAAGCTTCAACTTGGCTATTCTCTCCTTCAACAAGCCGTTGAGCTTGTCACATATCCCATTACCTTCCGGATGATATGCTGATGAGAACTTGTTCTTTATACCAAGCAGCAAGCTGATCTGCTCGAACAATATATTATCAAAATGAGCCCCGTTATCTGATCTCATGACCTCGCACACCCCCCACCTGGGAAACACTTCCCTCACTAGAAATTTGGCCGCACAGGTAGAGTCTGGGTGTGTACATTGACCAGCTTCTAACCATCTAGAGAATGGACACACCACAACAATTAAGTATCTGTACCCGTTGCAAACTTGAATCATGTCGATGTAATTGACATGCAAGTGCTGAAAAGGACCATTTGGCCTGGGGATGACTCCTCTTATTACTTTTAATGTGTGCCCAGTGGTGAATTGCTGGAGGATTATGCAGTTCACCATAAAGAATGCAGCATGCTCAGCTAAATTCGGTGTGAACCAGTCTTCGGCAAGCGTTGCAGCAAGATTTTCTCTTGTCATATGAATGGGGTAATGTAATTGCTCAAGCGCTATTTTTAATAGGGCTACAGGCATTACTGGTTTATCAGTGCTGTCTTGTCGCCACAAGCTGTCAGAGGGGTTTAAAGAACACCCTCAACATTTCCACAGATTATTCTCTTCATGCGGTGCCTGCCCTTGGAGCTCCATTATTTGGTTTGCCCTAGATCATTATAGGCTTCAGAAGTTGTTTGAGCAACCAACATCCTTTCATTTGTGCATGCCATTTCCACTTCCATAACCGTCTCACTTTTGGATGCCATACGATTGGCTTCCGAGTCTACTGCTTGGTTCCTGCATGTGAAAAAATCTGTCCCTTTGGTGTGGGCGGTGCATTTCACGACCGCCATGCCCACTGGGAGCTGTAGTGCCTTAATCAGCCTGTCCAATAAGGCTGCGTGCTGCACTGGTGTGCCGTCCGCTCAGAGGTAGCCCCTCCTTTTCCAGCGCACTAAGCCTGCGTGCACTGTCGACGTCACATAGGCGGAGTCACTGTACACCGTTACTTCCTGGTCTGCGTGATTCTCAATGGCGAGTATCGACGCTAATAATTCTGCAGCTTGTGCTGAATAGTGTGATGGTATTCGTGCACTAAGAAGTACTTGAAACTCTCCATTTGCTGTGTGTTTTATCACAGCAACAACCTGTGTATCTTTGTCCATCACTTTGTTTGATTCTCGATGACCCGTCAATAAAGACAACCTCTCCTCCTGCCAGGGCATTTTCTTTCACCCTGGGAATTTCATCATAGAATTCTTCGTAGTTTGCGCAGTCATGCATCGGCTCTCCCTCAGTGATTGGTTCTGCGACGAACATGGCTGGATTTACTATCCTAAATTGGACTACTTTGATTGATGGGTTTTATATGATCACTTAATAAGCAGTAGCTCTCTGAGATGTCATTGTGACCTTTGGTTTCTCTAGAATGGCAAATAGTGAGTGCGCGAAGTACAACATCATGGAGCATCCCATCACAATGGTTGTAGCCTTCTCTATGGCGAACGCTGTGGCAGCTAAACTTTAGGAAGTGGCCTCTCATTACTGGGTCCAGATTCCCACTGTAGTATGCTAGGGGTTTGTACCCCAAGGATGTTCTTTGAGCGAACACTGCCGTCATGACACTGCCATTTGTGTGTGAAAACAGGTAAAAGTCCTCGGCATAATTGGGAATTCTGAGAACTGGAGCTGTACAAATTGGTCTCTTGAGTTCAGTAAAACCTTCCTCCATGGCTTCAGACCATTCAATCTTTTCCTTTGTCACTTGGGCCTTCTTTAGGGCTCGAAGTAAAGGCTTAGTATAAGAGCTGTAATCGAAAACCCACTGACGTAATTGAATAGGCCTAGAAAGCTCTGCATTTGCTTTATCTTGTGTGGCTTAGCCATATTCATTATGACTTCAGCCCTTTCTGGGGTCACTTTCTTTTCTTCATGTGAGATCAACTGGCCTACGTACAACACTTCCTGGTGACAATATTGTAGCTTTTCCTTGTCAACTTTATATCTTTTTTCTGCCAATATAACCAATAGCCGAACAGAATCGTGCCTGCACTGTTCTTCTGTGGTGCTACAAATTAGGATGTCATCCGCATATTGTAAGACAACACTTTCTAATGTAATATTGCTCAAATCCATCTGCAGGACTATGTTTAAAATAGATGGAGACTCACAGTACCCTTGTGGCATCCTTGTGCTTTTCAGACGCATTTGTCTGAACGTGAATGATGTCAGATCTTGTGGGTCACGATGCAACGGGATTGAGAAAAATGCATTTTTCAAGTCAATCACCATGAAATATTTTGCCTCAACGGATATATTACATAGGATTGTAGATGGGTAATGGGACTAAAGGGAACTCGGCCTCAACAATACGTTTATTGGTCTAAGATCTTTAATTAGCCTCCTAGACCCCCCCTTTGATTTCTTGACAGGATAAACTGCCGTATTACTTGGTGACTCGGAAGTCACTAAGATGCCCTGGTCCATCATGGCAGAAATTGTCTTAGAAATCCCTTCATCTGCATCTCTGGACATGGGATATAGTCGAGCTCTTGGTAGGATTGCTCCTGGTTTCAATTTAATTCTTACTTCTCCCAACCCTTTCAAAAGGCTATGTCATAGGGTCCAGTACTCCACAATGAGATAGACACTTAAGTTATGTTGTCATCAAAATATTCGGGACATTTTAGTGCTAATATAATTTTCTGAGGTACCTCTCTTTTGATCATCCTTACCAGAAAGTTGAGGCTTACTTCTAGCATTGTCTCTCCCATTTCTGCTTGTTCTTCAAAAAGATCACCATCAGTGACGTCAGTCACTCAATATCCTTCTTCGATGGCGATAATCGCGCACCATTGACTGCCCTCCTCATCGTAACCGTCAACCAATACCACTTTCTCTCGCTCTACAGCTGCGTGTATTATTAAGGGAAATACTTGTTCCTTCTCATCCTGCATTGGTATTCTTGGTTTGAATAAGAATTCATCAGGGGTTCTCATAATTTTGTCTGCAAGGCCTGACAGTCCCACCATAAGCACACGCATGCCATATGCAAACATTTCTGGCTCCAATGGTATGGCCCTCATGGCTATGTGTCCTGAGTATGCTCTAATCATTTCACATACATTCAAATAGTGCATTCCTGGAGTGGAGCATACTATTCCCTTTTCAGTGAACAAAATTGTCATGTTCAACTTTGTCATTAAGCCTCGACCCAAAATGTTTACTGGGGTCTGACGTGAGTATAATAAGGGTACATTCATTTTGCATTCTCTTATGGAGACTGGGAGTGCGTCTGTAAAGGGAACTCTACTGTGAGTTCCTGTAAAACTCTCAGTATCTATGGCCACGCCGGACAAGGAAAACTTGCCTTCACGTATACACGAGCGTTTAGCACCCATGTCAACTAGGAAGGAATATTCTTTACCCCCTATAACGACATCCACCCTAGGTTCCCTATGAGGGTCTGGTGTCACTGATAGGATAGAGCACATCAGGGTTCCCAGTGAGCTGTCCTAGTTCATATATAAGCCCACTGTGCACTTGTGGACTTTCCCCATTCCAAGTGTTACTTCCCCTTCCAGGGTTCTGGGTCTGCCCTGTTTTCATCATGTGTAACCCTTGCAAAGGCGCTTGTTGGGTTTGTCCTTGTGGAAAACTGTCCATGCTCTGAGGTTGCACTCCTTGTTGTGCTCCTGGCGCTTGTTGTTGCACCGTGTGATTCTGTTCAACGTCCTGTTGTACAACTGGAGGTGGATTCGCCATGCCTGCTCCCATTCCTTGGCCATTCTCCATCATGCCTTGATTTCTGCATGTGCGCGCCAAGTGCTCTGTCATTCCACACAGCCAACATACTGGCGGTGGTCGGTCTATTTGCCCATTTGACATACTTGGGTTTCCGTTTTGCACTTTTTGAAAACCTTCTTGATTATTTTGGAAGCCTCCCTGATTGCTCTGCCATCCTCTTCCCCTAAATCCTCTCCCCCGTGGGTAAAATCCTACGTTATTCTGATTATTCTGTTGTGGACTAGCCACCTGCTGCATGCTTTGTTCAGCTGTGTTAGTTATCAAGGCTCCTTCAAGAGCATACTTTGATAGTTTCTTCTGCACTGGCTTTGCTTCCTCACCCTTTCGAGTTGCTTCCTTATTATGATTCTTTTCCTGTAATAGTGTTCAATAATGTGCAATAGTCAACTGTATTTCTGCCCAAAGTTTAGCCTCAAATCCTACACATTTCTTGAGTTGTTTCTGCACTGGTTCTGGTAGTCCTTGGCACAATATATGGTAAAACACTGGTATGGATTTTGTCCAAGATTCATGCGTTTCGAGCACCCACGCATCTTGGAAATTCTGTATATAAATTAACGAATCTTCAGAATCCTTGATTCTTTGAGTCATTATAGCTCCCATATCAGAAGTATCTGGGTGAAGTACTCGTAGCGCCTTCCATACTGCTGCTCTGCAATTGTTAAATGGCGCTCCGTCATGTGCGGTATTGATTGTGGTTACACCTGGGTACCCTGCCCGTGCCCACACATCGTCTGCTCTCTCACCAAGTACGGCAATTAGGAGACCCTTAATGTCCGATATGGCCAATGTGTTTCCCTCTGTCATTTTTTCTAACTCATGTATCCATTTTCCGGCTTCCGATGTCAGCATTGGAAGCTTGTTTTTCAAGTTTTCCCGATCCATGTGTGGCCATGGAATATATTGCGGTCTTACTCCCCCCTTCTCTAGTAGCGGAAACTGGAATGCGTAGCCCTCTTTTTCTTCTCTCATTTTTCTCCGGTCTATAACAGGGGTAACATTCCCGCATCACTGTCTACCTGGCAATGTCCTTTGCCTGTCCACATAGGGAGGTGAAGACAACCCGCTTTGACCGTGTGACACTTCTTCATATCGGTCAGATTGTGTGGCTGACTCGGATTCCCTTGGTGCAGACTCACTAGCGTCTGACCATTGTATCTCTTTTTAGCTTGGGAGACGTCCTTCTTTCTGTCTCCCTCCTTCTCTTTCCTCGCGCTCCTCTCCTTCAGAGTCGGACATTGTGTGTTCCCAATTCATGCAACTTCTTGTATCCTCTTTATTCCTACATATTTCTAGCCTATCCAGGGATAGGTCTTTATTCCAACTACTTCGGGTGACATCCTCAGTGTCATACAGTTGAGTGCTTTCTAAGCGCTCGCCTTCCCTTCGCCTTGGGGTACTTGTTCTAGCCCCATTTCATCATATATTTCATTGATCGTTTCTCCGATGCTTCTGGTGTCGAAGTCATCGTCAATATTCGCCCTAGACGTACCTGGTACTGAATGGTATGCAGGAAAAAATTCTTCAATGCCTTCCCCGTCTACAACTGGATTGGGTTTTTTAACTTCCCTCTCCAAATATTCAAGATCGCGTGCTCTTTGTCTTTGTCTCGATATTGTCATCACATTCCTTGTGCTTCTTCACTTCCTTTCTCTTTTCATTTTTACATTCATCTGCCCTTCGTATTTCCTCATCTGTTCGTCTTTTTATTCTTTTCTCACATATTCTTTGCTCTTCTACTAACATTTGCTGTTTCTGTCTGTCTTGATCATAGGCTGTCCTTGGGTTGTGATCACGCTGTTTTTCTTGCTCTTCTCGCTATAGCTGTTCTCGCCTTAGTCTGTCTTTCCTTCTTATCCTATTGTCTCTTAACTCCTTCTCTTTCCCCTTTCTCTGTGTCTCCTCTAACCTATACTTTTGCCTTGCATCATCAATGCCTTTACCATCGAATTTCAATAAAATGTGTCCTCCCATCCATTCGTCTTTTGCGAATGCTATCTCATCAGTTCTGTCTCCGCTCCCTTTCCATTTCATCCCTTCTCTCTCCTTGTCGGGAGATTCACTTGTCTGTGCCTGGTCTTTCCTTTCATCATCGCGCCCCCCCTTGTCCCTTGGGACTGCAGAGGTAATATTCTTGTCCTTATCCTTCCCTTGATTTTTGTCACTATTATGTGTAGATGACACATATGTGGGGTTACTGTACCCTGTGGCTGCTTTGAGTTCCCTTAACGGGTATTTTCCCTCGTCCTTACTTCCTTCAATTGTCATTTCGGGTGGGGCAGGTGGTGTGGTAGCCGTCTCACCCCCCTTTGTGCATACATTAAGTATCCAATTTGTTGGCGGCTCTTCCTCCTTTACCTGCTCGCACATTTTCCACAACTCGAGAATAGCAAGGCGTTTTTCTAACTTCTTACCTGTATATGTGGCATGCAAATATATCGTCATATGTTGTATGACGGCTTTAGATAAAGAGCCATTTTGTGGCCACAGCATAAACATTTTATGGGCAGTACCTTTAACCCACTCGTGCTGTACTTCTTTAGCTTGGGTGCATGTTTTGGCAATTGCTTTCATAAGTGTGCAAATGGCGTTAGGTCTTCCATGGTAAATCTGTTCCTTTTCCTCTTATATAACACTTGCCAATGCCTTTGTGTGGCTTAACCAACTCATGACAATATGAGCGAGCACCAAACACTGCAAGCTTCAATCCAAATTTTCACAAAAAAATGTATATTACCAATTTGCTCAAAAACATCAATTCATTTGCGATTCTGTCTCAGCTATTGATTCGTGCAAAAAAAATGTTTAAACAGTTCTCTAAAAAAAAATCACATGTGATGTCACAACAAAAACATGTAAGGCAAGCACTTAACAGACTAGATGGACACCAGCTGGACACAGTTATCTCTGCCTCTAATCATTACCCCTTCATGGGGTATAAACAAACCCCTTTCACGATGTCTTTAAAAGTTGTGTTAGCCTAGTCGTTCACTATTATATGGGACTTTGGGTACACGTTTCTTCTAGCTGTTACATTAGCGTAGAAATAAGGCGAATCCTCTCACTTCTCAGGTGTCCGCCCTGGTAACCTCTCTCTTCTCGGGTGACCACCCCAGTAATCTCTCATTTACCTTTTATTACTCTCGAGTCATTATCCCCTTATATATATATACAGTCTATTCTACTTCTAACTATATTTTGTTGTTTCCTCATCCCTCCGTTACCTTTTTCCCTTTACTTGTTCTAAGGCATGTATGGTTTGCCACGGCACCAAAGTTTTACTTCACTCACCATTTGCATCGTTATTCTCTGGGCCCTCAGGATCACCGCCTTTGTTATCGCCTTTGTCAGCTTTTCGCCCGATCAGCTGCCTATATGAATGGGAAGGGATGTGTTGGGAAAACGGGTCGCTTCAGGCCCAGACTGCAGTCTTCTTTTACACTACCATTGTCTACGGGGAGCTTCACGGTCTACTCAGCCGAATGGCAAAGGACTTGTGATATTGCCGAAGACCTAGCGTTACTTTATGTCGACGGTCAATAGGTGTCTTACTTCAATCAATAATTGATAGTCGATAAACCATCTGATTTTGCTACCAAGTGTACTGAGAGACCTCCGGCTGGCCCATAGAGTCAGGGTTTGCTCTGCAGTATTTTAAGATGAGATAGCTGCACCTCGAGATGGATGGGGGTGCAGGGTCTCTTACTCCAACTCCAATCAACAAAGACAACTCAATGGTTTGGCAAAGGGGAGTCTGTTTAATGACAAGTACAAAAAGGAAATCGACAGCAGTGCGAGAGCCCGTCTCGCTTCAACTCCCTCGAACTTCATTCAAAACATAACTTTTATACAAAAAACGCATCATAATCTGATGTGTAACACTCAAAAGTTAATATGCAATTCTATTGGTTGGAAAAAGGTAACTTTAATATAGGTGCTATATCTGTATATGGTAACGGAGTGAGAGGATTGGGTAAACACTGTCAGGTGGGCGTCTAAGCCCTTCCTTCAAAAATGACTACTGTAGACGTCACTAAAAGTACGATATCCCATTGGTTCTACTAACTATAGGACCCTAGATTGTTTGGTCCATTGCGATTGGGTTGGCATCAACCCCATGCATAAATCTCCACTTTGCTTAGCAGCACACAGAATGGTCAACCAGGTGCAGGGTGTCCCCAAATTCACCCTGCCTTCCTTCAATCAATCATCACTTTATGGGCTATGTGTCAATTAGTTCACTGTGGTTGGCCTCAAAACTGCATCTTCTTGTCTCGGAAAAGTTCTGATATCTCTGTCTGCGCCGGTGCCAGGCATAGGTGTGAAACCGTGCCTCTTCTCGCTTGGCTGGTCAACCATGGATTCACCTCATTTCTTTCAATTTGTGCATTTGATTTTCGTTTCACCCTGCCACCTGCCTTCACTTTTTTATCTCGATTCTTCAGAGGCAGGATATTCTGTTCTTAGCTTCAATTAAAAGTAGCTACTGTCTGCAGCTTCTATCTATGTGACCTTGGCTTCCCTGACACGAGCTGTCTCTGCCGAGTTTCGATTCAGCCTTTTTCCTCTTGTTGCTAGAATATGAAACTTCTTGCGTTTCGCCTGTAATAACTGGGTGTGGTTCTGCTTTTTATGCAAAGTGGACCCGCACTTATATACTGTGCTTCGTTGAGGTAGATATGTATAGGTGGCACTTGCCGCGGTCTATCTTCTACTAAGCATAGCAAGCCACACTGTTTTCTTTAGTTTCTTGCAGTTCCAAGCATATGTACATGTGTTAGCTGGTTGAATATCTTCATCATGCTTTCAGCTTAAGCTGTCTCCTATTTGACCAATTTTCTCTTCTTTTAGATTCATGATATCTTTGTTCCTGGCATTTTGTCTCTTTTTGTCATCCTTGGGTCATCATGCCTTCTATCTGTACGTTAGTCCGGGCCCTTGTGATGTCATCATTCACCCTCCATTAGGGATTTTCTGGTTGCTTCCTGTACAGTACTTAAACAATCTTCATTTCATTTCATTTGCTGGTAGGGTTTTCTCAATGGGTACCTTACTGCCCATGGCTGTCTGGTTATTGGTACTTCAATAGGTATTGTTCTTTTGATAGGTACTGGGCAGAGCCCTACTGCAGCTCTATGCTGATTTATTTGCTCATCATATGTCACATATTTCGGTGTGAATGTTCCTGCTACTTCAAAATGGGCGACTGGAGCGCAGGCTATGTTTGGGGCCTCCTCAACAGTGCTTTAGGGGGAGGGGAAAGTTCCAGTGGCAAAGGAGTGATTACAGAAATCTGCCAGGGCTGGAGCAAGGGTGTCTAGGTGGTCCATGATGGTTCTGGATGAGCAGGGGAGAACCTGCTTTGATGAGACGTTCATAGATCGGACTTATGTATAAACATTATCAGGGGTTAACAGGGGAAAGGAGGAGAAAAAAGGAGGAGAGACGGCCTCAGATGGGCTAGGAGTGGTAGAGGAAGAGGAGGCAGAGGAAGAGAGGGTGGACAGAATATCCTGAGTTTTAGTAGTGAAATGAGAGGCCAGGGCTGTGCAGAGGGGTTGGGAGGGAACAGTAGAGGTAGAGACTGCAGCAGGATTGGCCAGCTCCTTGCAGATTTTGAAATGTTCAGCTGAGTTGTTAGATTCTGCAGAGATACGGGCTTGGATGTGGACAGAGAGTCTGTACTGCCTTTGGAGCAGGCGGCAGGCCAGTTTGTCAGGGGGTGTGCCCGATGCCCTCCACTACCTCTCCGTTGCCCTACACTTGCGTTTAAGGGTTGCAAGGTCAGAATCTTACCAAGAGTTGCACTTGGATTTGGGCTTCAAGTGGATCCTCTTGACAGGGCAAGGACATCCAGGGTGTTAGCGATAGAGAGAGTTAGGTTAGAGAGGTCTGTGTCAGGGTGCGAGCAAGCCAAAGGTGCAGGAGGAGGAGAGAAAGTAGCAGCAAAATCCTCAACTGACACACGCTTCATTGGTCGGATGACCGAGAAGGTAGGTGGCAGTGCTGGGGCGGCTTGACCTGCAGGGAAGAGAGAAAGGTGGGAAGAAAGGAGAAAGTGATCACTCCAAGAGAGAGGCGTGATGAGAGGGTTAGAGAAGGGGAGGTCTGACATCAGAATATCCATGGTTGGCCCTGCAGAGTGAGACAGGGCAGAGTAAATAATAGAGAAAGAGAGAATCGCAGATGTTGCAAATGAGTCCTGAAGAAGGGTTGGTAGCATCCAAGTGGATGTTCAAGTCTCCGAGGAGGAGAAGCTGGGAGGTAGAGGCAAGGAGTGAGCAGGCGAGGTCAGCTCACTCAGAGAGGAAGAGGGCAACCTGGCCAGGCGGCCTGTAAATAATGGCCAGAGTGAGAGAGAGGACAGGAGATATAGAGAGCCTGCATATCAGGCATTCAAAGGAGGAGTAGTGCTGCATTGGGATGATAGAAGCAGGCATCCACTCTGGGAAAATCAAGTCTACACCTCCACCGGGACAGTTGGTTCAGGGTTCGGAGAGGATCTTGTAGCCATCAAGAAGGAGAGTGTTGAAACTTGTGACAGAGCAGGCCGTGAGACAGAGTACATCCAAATCAAGCTCTTCCAGGAGACAGCTGATGTCAGAGGAGTGTTTGACAGCTGAACGAGAGTTGAAAGTAGCGATCTGGAGCAGGTGGCCGTATTTGAAAGAATTTGTTGGAGGGGTACAGGCCAGAGGTTTACACTGCAGAAGTATTGGAGGTGCCCGAGAAGGCAGGGCAGTCAGAGAGGTAGAACAGAGTGCCAGAGAGGTGGCAGAGGAGGGAGGCAAGGGCAGAGGAGGGAGGCAACATGGTGGCCAGAGAAACAGTTGGTGGTCCCGAAGAGGTGGCAGAGAAAGGAGGCATCTATCAAAGAAGAGGGGATTTGCCTGATGGCCCTGGACCAAGACAGTGCCATTTAAGAAGACCTTAATGATGGTCTTAGAGCAGTGGAAGGGGGCCAAGATGGCCTCCCACCGGGTGCCACCATTAATGGGGGAAGAGGAAAAAGGAGAGAGAACAGAGACCACATGGGGTGTCCATAGGCCTGGTGAGGGAACAATAAAGAGTATGTCAGTAAAGGTCTGTCTGCAATCGGGAGGCCTGGACTGTCCCTTTTGATCCTCTTCCTGCCAGACTTAGTGAGAGGGATAGGCTAGTCGATAGAAAAGCAGTTAGAAAAGATCGGTGAGACAGAGAACACCCTAGGAGGTGCAGGGAGGAAAGAGGGGGGTAGGGAGAGTGGAGCCGAGACGGGGGAGGGGCAAGTGGAGGTCGCACAGCGGGGAGCAGACAGGAGGTGGGCATAGGTAGGGATGAAAATCAGATGTACAGAACCAAGGCAAAGCACAAAGCACAACAGGGAACCTGGAAGTAAAGAATGCAGATGCAATACAGGACCAAAAACAAGACACAAAGGTCAGCAGGGAACCTATAAGTGAAGAATGCAGGCAATTGCAATGTGACTCCACAAACCGTGGAAAGCTACACAATGTCAAGGACCAAAGAGGGCAAACATAAAGTCAATGCAGTGAAAAAGACACAGAAAACTACAGGAACGCTTAAGAAAAATGCAGGCAATGCAGGAAACACAGTGGGGTATGAGACAGTGTCAGAATAGTACACATTAGATCGAAGAAGGAAGGGAAACACAGGAGGGGGGAACGGAGGAGGATGGTGGGGACCAACGATGCGAGGGATCACAGGTGAAGAGAGAAGCAAGGGAATGCATGCAGCCAAGTTGTGCAAACCAAGTAGTGGCCTAAGTAGTTCAGCACAGCACAACACAACACACACAGATTCGACTTTCCTAAAAGGGGGAAAAAGGTTTAGGTTTTTGATCCCAGCAAAATACAACACACCCAGATTCGACTTACCTGATCAGTCGCTGCAAGTCGGCGGCTGCAGGCTAATTCTACCATGCCGAACACCGGCAGACACCACTGGAGCTGTCCTTAGCCTCTGGTCCTTGGCCGAGGGACTGCCATGGCAGGGGGTGCCTTGGGTGGTTGATTTAAAGGGTCCATCAACAATGGGAGCATGGCGGCAAGGAGGGAGGGTGGTGGGCCACCAAACAAGGAAGCAACCGGGACAAAGGGAGGGGGAGCGGGCACACATGCACTGCGGCTCGAGAATACAGCTTTTACAAATGCACAACTTACTGTGCCACGGTGCACCTATCCTCACCCAAGCACCGGAAAAAAATATGGCATTGCCTGATGATGGTGGGGATGGCCTATGGGGACAGAGGGGGAAATAACATATTGGTGCATGCTTACCTGCTGTCTGAGCAGATCTACGTGATCCGACTGTGGCTGATTTTCCCGCGGCCAAAATGTTTGCATGTGAAATGTACAAACCACAAAAGGTTTGTACATTTCCCATGTGAAAACACGTTCAAAACCCTTACATACCCAAACCCCCACCCACATCCAAAACACACCCATGACACATACCCCACCCACACCCTCAACACACCCCCACACACACCCCCGACATAAACAATCCCTAATTACCTTTTTTACACGATGAGTCCCTGCAGCACTGGTTCCCTTTCACTTCCGTGATCGAGAACCGGCGCCGAAGGGTCCTTTTCTTTTTTTTTCTTTCTTTTTTTGGGAGTTGCAGGGTTTTCCCCCGAAACGCCCGCTCACTATACTCTAAAGTATAGTGACTGGGGTGTTGCGGGGGATACCCCTGCAGCCCCCATTGTTTTTTTTCGGGTGTGCTACAGGGGTGTCAACTGCAACACCCCGCTCACTATACCACACAGTTTAGTGTGTGGGGTGTTGCGGGGGGCACCCCTGCAGCCCCCGCAGTTTTTTTATTATACTTACCTACAATGCTACCACCAAAGGTGCAAACTTTTGGTGTATGAACCTTTGGTGGTAGCATTTTGCAGACTTTTTGGACGGTCTGACCCTTTTTTGGTTCCGATCGTACAATTCAGTCTGAGCAGGGGTTCCGGCCCTGGGTCCTACTGGTCTGGACAGGTCCAAACAGGAATTACCCTTTTCTTCAACTGCCCATTGCTTCAGACGTCCGGGCGCCAGACACCCTTGATCTAAGAGTTAAGAGCAGATAGGAAGAGGCAGGGCTAGGAAGGTGGGTGGTGGTTAGGTCGGGTGACCTAGATCCACTTGCACCTGCTCGCCAACTGCAAAGGAAAAGAGTCTGGAGGGCTGCTCAAGTAGGGAAAAAGAGCGGTAACCAGGAAGGCACCAACAGTTTAAAGTGATTTACAGGTTGGCGGGGCTTCGTTCAAGTGACCTAGATCCACTTGCACCTGCTCGCCAACTGCCAATTATCTCAATGAAATACATATTCTTGGTCATCATGTGTTTCAATTGTTCAACATGTGGACAGTGGAGACAGCGGTGTAACATGTAGACAATGCTGCAGAAAACACAATACATGTCTGGATTCACCACTTTCATTTGTCCCTCTTAACCATGGCAATACAATGATTATCTGGTATTGTTTGCTGTCGAAAAGAGCACCTGTCATTTTGTCAATAGCACGCTCTCATCCGCTTGACATCATTCCATATAAAACTGGGTGTGAGACCGTTACCCCAAACTGCTTTGTTAATAAGTGGAACTGTCAGCTGACGCTCAAATTCTAAACACTGTATCAAATAATGACTTCACAGCATTCGTTCCATGTGGGGAAAATGTAGTAGTTTGCTTTCTTGCAATCCTATGACAGGTTGTATACCTGTGCTATTCTTTAATTGAGACGTGTGCCATTGCATAGATATTTATATATCAGAATCCAGAGGTGAAGGGCCCTTCGGAGTCCCTGAAATCCAGCAAGTAGCCATAGATGGAGGGCAAGATGATTAGACTCACTCCTGGGCATGCTTTGCACAGAATGATATTCAGGGCTTGAAGTTTTAAACATCAACCAAGAGCTCTCTGTTTTGCCTGTTCATTTCCACTCGGGTTGTGCAGTGCAGTCTACTCCTCCCTCCCCCATAATACTGAATGCTGCCAAAGTCTGCATCCCAGGTGGTTTCCTCCATCTTGCAATGAATGGTATGCACTGTTAAGAGTGATCCACTCATGATGCCATTTGAGTAAAGGTCTCCAGGCTGTGTTCCCCCTGTGTGCTCGAGTTTTTGATCAGTCTGTCTGTACAAACAATGAAACTAGCCAAGTGTGACTGGTATCCGCAGATTTGATCAACAACAAAAAAAAGAAAGGTAAATTTGTTCGGATTTCGGCTGTACGAAAAAAGAAAAAAAACAGCCGAAAATGTCGAATACTTTTACCATTCGGTGCCTATATCGCGGGCAAGGGGTGCAGGGGTTGTCCCAGGCACCCTTGTTCACTATAAAGGCATCAGGGGTATAATACAGTTAGAAGAACAGAGAAAAAAGAGGACCCTGCAGGGCTGGTTCCCAGGCACGGAAGTGAAGTGAACCGCGTCACAGAGAGATGCAAGAGATGGCGGCACCCACAGGTCAGAAAGGGTTTGGGGGAAGCGGGTTATCAGAAATGTTGGGGGGAGTGAAAACTGAAAGTCATTTCGTACAACCTGCTATAGAGTCCTATGTAAATATGTGCCTCCTTTGCAATGAGCAACATCTAACAAAGCTGCATAAGCCACACTTTTTCAGTATCAGTTGGGCTATTCTGCATCAAACTCGCAACACGGACCCAACCAACCTCTCTCGTTACAAGCACATTGTCTATGCTGGAACTTGTACATAAAATAGCCAGTTTCTCACTGTTAGTCTATTTAAAGTCAATGTTTGTATGGCTTTGTTGAATAAAATTGTGCATACACTTAGGGGGTGTTGCCCCACTACAAATTGTGGTCATGGGCTTGCCTATGCGTACCATGACTTTCCTTGTGATAAGTCTACAAATTGCATACTGCATGTGACGAGAAGGCAATGAACCTCACTCTGGGGATTGCATTTGGATAGAAACCCCATGTCTCGTCTCACCCACAGTGCTACAAACTCAGATGCTGCACTGATGAAGGGACGCAAGGCATGCTGCCCACAGCCTTATGGTCCCCGCACTGGTTTGCCCCCAAAGTGCTGGCCCATTGTTTACTGTTTCTGTCCGATTCAATGCCTAACAGCTTCCAACAACACCACCGACACTGCAGCAACTGTCGATAAGGGTCCACCCCAGGCAGATGGTCAGATAGTAGACAGACCCAGAAGACCAAACATCTCTAACCCTTGCAGATCATCGCCGGCTGCCCCAACAGACAAAAACAGAACCAAGACAGTTAACACAGACCCAACTCTCCACAACATCACAGCGTATCAAGGAGTCTCAGAAGGTACATTGTAAAGTGCTGGTGTGTTTCGATTGTTATGCAATATATTGGTTTTGTGTCATTTGTAATGAATGTGTGCACCTGTCAGTGTAGATAAGCGAGTCTGTGATCCTATGTGTGTATTGATGTCTGTATATATGTGAGAGAGTGTGTGTGCGTGTGCATGTGTGTGTGTGACTGCATGAGTGTATGTGCGGCTGAGTGTGCGTTCAAGTGTCTGGGAACATGCATTTTGTTTAGCAGGGCTGTAGGGGCATAAGGTATACAGCATCATGAAAGTAAAACACAGTGACATTGCTGACATATATTATAGGCACAACTTAATGAAAGTGGAATAGAGTGAAAATGTTGACATATATTTAATCCAGAACCTCGTTAAAGTGATTTACTGAGAAAAGGCTGACATATAATATGGGTGTAACGTCATGAAAGTGATTTACCCAAGCAAAGCTGGGATATACTGTGACTGTAGCGTCAAGAAAGTGATTTTCAAAAGGAACGTCTGTATATATTTATTTTATTTTTGCATTTTTTAAAGCTCTCACACAGCCCGCAGGCATCGAGGAGCTGTTACAGGAATATTTTTTTTCTTAGTTGCGTATTTATAACACGCTTAACTACCCAGAGGTTTCTAAGCACAGACCCGGGGATCGAACCTGTGTTGCTTCGTGTCATCTTGCTTCCAAGGTGTGCATGTTGCCGCTGAACTATCCTCCCTGGACATTGTGGGTGCAACATCATCAAAGTGATTTTTAGTGACACAGACAACATTTCGTTGGGTTGTTGCTTCATTACAGTGATTTGCAGTGACAATGAGAGCATTTGTTGGGGTGTAGCTTCATTGCAGTGATTTACAGTGATGTTGTTGGCATATGTTGCTGGGTACATCAAAGTGAGTTATAGTCTGAATACTGACATGAATTGGACTACAACATCTTGAAAGTGATTTGTAGCAGAAATACTGACATATATTGGGGGTGCATCATCATGAAAGTGCTTTCCCCTCGCAAAGCTAGCATATACTTTGGGGGAAGCATCATGACAGTGATTTACAGTCACAATACTGAGAATGGCACTGACCCACATCAACATGGCTGCCAAGAAGGAACCCACTATGGAACCTAAGATGGCACCTGGCAAAGTTCTTACATCTCTGGTGATCTAGTGTTGACAGGGCGTTGCCCAAGGCTTCAAAACCATGCCTCGGGCCGCACCCTGTGCTTAGAGTTTTGTCTGCTACATACCAGAGCAGTGTAATGCTTACGGCTCCTTTTCTTCCACGTGCAGTGAATATATTCACCCGAAGACCAGAGGCATCAACCAGGTCCCTCCCAACGTCACTGTCCTCTGGAGTTTGATTAACCAGTGGACCAGTGGGGAAGGGAGTGGGTGAGATATTCATCTTAGCAGAGTTATTCCATGTGGGCAACTCTTCGGAACAGGCACTCCTGCAGGGCACCAGAGGTAAGTGTTTCAGAACGCTAAGCCCACTTCTGAAGCCCTGCCTGAGTATCATGGAGTCAGGGGTCGACCAGTTGGGAGCCATTTTGGGGGATTTGCAAGCAGAGGTGCACGCACCCCGTTCAGAGAAAACCGCCATGAGAAAAAAAGTAGTGGTCAACAGAGAAAGAACAGATGACCTGGCAAAATGCCTGATGTTAGCACAAGCAGGTCAGGTCCCACTACCAGACCCATCTGATGGTGCAGTAGCTGGGCTGCCCCATATCCAGGTAACCACCCCAGTTACAGTTCCCCTGGCCCCTCCCGAGCGATCCCTAAGGGACCCGCAGAGGTATGCTATCTTCATGAACCAGTGTATATTACACTTCTTGTGCCGGCCTGGTGCCTTTCCTACAGACCAAACCAAGGTGGCCTTTGTGCTATCATATTTGGGGGCCATGCAGCCAATTTGTCAGTATCATTAGTGAATCGGGATGACCCCATCTTGCATAATTTTGCTGGTTTGCAACGTGAGCTAGACAAGCTCTTTGCACGCAGAAGTCAGGGGCAAGCCTTGGATGGGGAACTGTTGGCCTTACGACAGGTACCAAAAGACTTATGGTATACATCACTGCATTTAATTGACTCATTGCCGAAACAAATTGGCCAGAGGAAAAGAGAAATCCCCTCTTCTACTGAGGTCTTTGTGGTGAACTCAAGGAGGTTTTAGCACAAGTAGTCAATCTGCCTGAGGGTTGCTCGGAATATATAGATTTAGTGGTACAACTAAAACACCGGTTACAGGAAAGAAAGACGGACCGATCCCACTCTGAAGGGCAGGCCTTGTACGTATGCCCACGCAATGTACTATCACGTTCCTTGGAGAGTCCAACGGAACCCATGCAGTTGGGTAATGTGAGAGGGACGCTGTCCAAGGAGGAGAGTGAGAGTCGTCAACAACAACAGTTGTGTTGGTACTGTGGCAAAGCAGGCTACGTTTTGAAGGACTGTCCTAACAAACAAGGTAAACGACCATTAGGAGCAATTGAAGTGCACCTAGCAAATTCAAAGGATCCCAAACAAATGTTCGAAAACTCCACGACTCAACAAGTAGGGATCGGCTTGTTGAGAGAAGAAAAATCAACCATGGTCTCACACCTTTACCATACCCGTAATCCTCATCAACCCAGGGAAACCTCCGAAGAAATACGCCATGGAAGCCTATGTCAACTGCGGAGCAATCAGCAACTACATAGACTTGAAGGTCGCCCAGAGGATTGGCATACCAGGACGACGAAGAGAGAAGGTAGACAACACAGTCTTGGTAGATGGCTTTGTGCAGAGACGATCACCAAGAGCGCATAACCTTCGATCTGATAAATGCACCCCATTTCCAGCTCATACTAGGCATGCCCTGGTTGGAGTACCACAACCCTGTCATTAACTGGAAAGCGCACACAGTGATCTTCTCTTCAGAGTGCCTTCGTACCTGTTACCCGTTCGTACCTACCGTGACTAAACCATCCTTGTGTAGGGCTCTAAAACTGGGAGCTGCAGTGCCGTTTAGCCCGGCTGGACAATTACCTGCCATATACGAAGAGTACAAAGATGTCTTTCAAAAAGAACAGGCCAATATACTACCCCTTCATAGGCCATATGACTGCCAAATATATTTAATACCAGGATCACAGGTTCCGTGCAGCCGCATTTACGCTCTCACTAAAAAAGAAAATCAGCATTTACGTGAGTATCTGGACCAGTACTTAGCAAATGGATTCATTCGACCTTCAAAGTCTACAGCCTCCTCAGCTCTCTTTCATACGCAAGAAGGAAGGGGATCTCAGGACCTGCATGAATTATAGAGGGCTTAACAAAATCAGTGTAAAGAATAGGTACCCACTACCTTTAATTCCAGTGCTGTTAGACCAAGAAAAGTATGTGAAAATATACACCAAATTGGACCTACGCAGGCCATACCATTTATTCTGCGTAAAAGAAGGCGACGAGTGGTAGACAGCCTTCCACACAAAGTTTGGGTTAATTGAATATACTGTGATGCACTTTGGCCTGTGTAACGCACCAGCGGCCTTCCAGTTCTTTATTACCGACGTCGTACGAGAGCTCCTAGATGTTTGCGCCATGGTCTACATTGACGATATATTGATCTATTCAACCACCAAAGAGGAACAGGTACATCACGTTATAGCTGTCTTGCAGAAGCTCTGACAACACCGGTTATAATCCAAATTTGAGAAATGTTACTTTCATGTGACCAATCTGGAATTCCTGGGATTCATCTTGACTCTGCAAGGCATTCAAATGGACAACGGCAAGGCGGAAGCGATTCTGAAATGGCCCTCGCCTGCATCTGTCAAAACAGTACAGTGTTTTTTAGGGTTTGCTAACTTTTATAGATGATTTATACCCAACTTCTCGAATATTGCACATCCAATTACCTCATTACTTAAGAAGCACAAAACCTTTGTGCGGACCGCAAAAGCTGAACAGGCTTTTAAACAACTCAAAGTGCGGTTTACATCTGCGCCAATATTAAAACATCCAGATCCTGAACTTCTGTTCCTAGTTGAAACTGATGTTTCCAGTGTGGCAATAGGGGCCGTGCTATCTCAACGAGATCCGATAAACAATCAATTGCATCAATTGCATCCTGTGGCATTCTGGTCCAAGAGATTCTCCCCAGCCAAGTTGAACTACGCAATAACCGATACAGAGTTGCTTGCCATCAGAGCTGCTTTTAAAGAACGAGATCACCACTTATTGGGCGCACGGCACACAATCAGCGTTTACACAGACCACCGCAATCTGCGACATTTGCGGACAGCACAAACACAATCTCCACGTCAGTTTAGATGGGCCCAATTCTTCTTGGAATTTGATTTTACTGTAACATTCCATCCAGGAGTCAAAAACCGGAAAGGCAGATGCCCTGTCCCGCATTGGGTTGAATCTGGGAGGAAAAGATATGTATGAAGCTCCAGAACCCGTTGCCATAATACCTGGGAGTAAATTGCTGGTTTTGACAAGCTCCACTCTACCTCCATTGGACCAGCTATGGGCGGAAGTCAGACAATCTTTAAAACCAGAACAGTTACAGACCTGGGTTTCTCATGATCCTCAACGGACCATAGAAGATGGCCTACCTTAGTACCGAGGATGTTTGTATCTACCAGACCCGCCGATGCAACGCAAGTTTTACACAACTATCATGATACTCTAACACCTGCTTATCCATGAATCACCAAAAACTTGGTAAAGATCCAACAACATTTTTGGTGGCCGACGTGGCAAACAGACGTTATACAATATGTAAAAAATTGTCATGTGTGCGCCTGTAACAAAGCCTCAAAGACGAAACCACTGGGATTACTTTTCCCATTGTCTATACCACCAGCTCCATGGCATACGATATCACTGGATTTCATTACTGAATTCCCTCCTTGTAATGGATACAATACAAACCTGGTAGTTGTGGACCTTCTAACCAAAATAGCACATTTGATTGCTCTATAAAGCCTACCAGATGCTGAAATTCTTGCACAAACCTTCCTGACAAACATTGTGCGATCATATGGATTCCCATCTGTAATCATCTCGGACCAGGAAGCCAATTTGCATCCAAGTTTTGGAAAAACTGTTGTGACAAGGCCCAAAATCGAAATCAGGTTGTCAACTAGCCATCACCCACAAACCAATGGTCAATCCGAAAGGACCAACCAAACTCTAGAGCAATACCTGTGTTGAATGTTTGTCTAAGCAGACAGTTGGGTCGACCGTCTTTGGGTGGCTGAATATGCGTACAACAACAGTGTCCACAGTTCCACCAGGTTTTTACCTTTCTTTTTCCTTCATGGAAGGGACCCACGTACCACAGCTCTCAACCCACCCACACCTTTTGAAATGCCTGCCATAACATCATTGCATATCAGTATTCGAGAAACATTAAAGAAAGCCACCAAAACCCTGCAAGTCACCAAATCTGCCCACAAATACTTTGCCGATAAGAAAAGGAGAGATGTGCCGGTATATCAAGTAGGAGAAAAGGTCTGGTACTCAACGTAACATATTCAACTAAAAGGTCCCAAAAGGTTCCATCCCAAGTTTATTGGTCCCTATCCTGTTGTATCAATCATTAATCCTGTTGCAATCAAACTTGAATTACCTCCAGCTTTAAAGATACACCCTGTCTTCCATGTGTCACTAATTAAACCAGTACACCCGGCACACAAAACTCCATACATAATCCTCCTCCATTAGAAACATTAGGTGGGGAAAAAGAATATGAGGTATGGATATTTTAGATTCCAAAATTATCAGAAAAAAATGACATTACCTGGTCGATTGGAAAGGGTATTGTGTGCTAGATAGAACATTGGAACCAGCAGAAAACATTCATGACCCTTGTCTACTCGCTCATTATCGATACAATTATCCCACCAGGCCAGGATCTGGATTGGCTCACCTTGGGGGGGGGCTTTGGAGGGGAGTGCTGTCAAGATTCCAGTATGGGCACAAGGCAGGTGGGTTAGGACTAGGAGTACATCCCCCGCATGACAAAGTAGGGAGAAGGTGGACTTGTAAGGTGGCTGGCTGGCATAGGCGTTCAATGAGAATGGCATTGACCCACATGAACATGGCTGCCAAAAAGGAACCCACTATGGAACCTGAGTTGGCACCTGGCAGATACAAAGATATAACCTCTCTGGTTGTTTAGTGTTGACAGGGTGTGGCCCGAGGCTATAAAACCACACCTCAGGCCACACCCTGTGCTTAGCATTTCGTCTGCTACCTACTAGAGCAGTGTAATGCTTACCGCTCCTTTTCTTCCACGTGGAGTGAACATATTCACCCAAAGACCGGAGGCATCATCGTAAGAATTCCACTTCACTCTTCTGTCCTGACACTTACCTGGATCGTCATAGACCTGTAGCAGCAAAACCCGATAACTTCATGCATCGCAAGAGTTCTGTTTCGAGTTTCTGTTCTCTGATTGAAGTTCACAGCAACTGCAGCTCCTGAGAATGAGAAAGCAGAGAAAGACAATAGTAAGAGACTGCAAATACCATCTAACTCCCACCCCCGTTCCCTTTTTAGTGCCAATTTACCTGCGCCAGAGTTCAACCGCATCGCCTTTTCCTGCACTCTGAAGCAGTTCATGCAAAGACATTCTCTTGATTCCCCTCCTGGCAAGAAAGAGAGAAAGAGACTCATTAAAGCGCATCATACCATTGGGAATGAGACAACAGTACAAAATATGCAGCGCTTCACAACTAAAGCGGCCAAAGCTCCATAGCAGCATTCCACAAAGACTCACCTTCATACTTCCAGCATCCAGTGTGTCACAGCCGGCCTGGACCACTACCTTCAGTGAAGTAACTGGAGTCGGATGCTTACCAGATCTCTCCGCCCTGCTTTCTTCATCTTAATACGGTGAGCACCAACAGCAGCGCCCAGCCAGCCTACCTAGAGGGACACAAAGGGATGTGGGGGAGAAAACAGAGGGCAGCAAATACTGAATACCTGTATTTTCTTACCTTTAGGTCTTCTTCCAGCCCCCCTGGCACAATTTACCAGAGGCTCCAAGTTAATCCGGGTCACTCCCAACCTCACTGTCCTCTGGAGTTTGATTCACCAGTGGGGAAGAGAGTGGCTGGGATATTCATCTTAGCAGAATTATTCCATGGGGCAATGCTTCCGAACAGTCCGGACCAGGCACTCCTGCAGGACACCAGAGGTAAGTGTTGCAATCATGAAAATGTAGTAAAATGCATTGTTGGTGACCTGCTATTCATTGGATTTTTTTAATGTGCTACCCTAGCAAACTGATTGTATATTGTATGGCTTTTAACACCATTTCTCACAGAAACTGTTCTGCAAAATACTCTATTTCAACCCATTATTTCCAACACATTCTCACAGGGAGAACCTCCCTCCCAAACCGCCATATATTATTTTGGGCTCCCTCACTATTTAAGGATTCTGCAGTTATTTGGGGAGCTATTTAGCACCACCGACTGAAAATATGCACCTGCTGTGACTGACTGTTAATCCTTTAGAATGCTGGTGCACCCTTGTAAGCCTCCAACCCTGCCACCACCAAAATCTGCCTCTTTCACTGTACCAGGAGTCCATTAGGCAACAATATGCCAATGTGGTAGACAAACATGTACCTTTCTAAATAGCAAAGCACAATTGTGGGTCAATAGTAAACGTATATTCTCTCTTAGCAAAGAAACATTTCAGAAGAATGTTCCAGATGAATGTTGTAGCCCTGGCAATCCAATAAGGAGGAACAGAAGTTGAAAACCCTTAAGGTTCCCATCTCCTTACACACGGATCCGGAAGTACAGGGAGTGTGTGACATCACAATGTCCGGCTAATGATGCCATGTGAATAGCATCCATGTAACTGTCATCATCGCCCACCCTGGGAGGTTTGGACTCGATGGTTCCTATGCCATCAGTGTGCCGGTACACTCTCACTAGAACAAAGGCTTCATTCTAGTCTTTTTTCAAGATGGATTCTCCTTGTTTCCAGTAATGCAGTCCTCAGAATGAACACAGCGTGTTGCAACCCTCCTGTCTTGCTATCGGGTAAGACACTGTTTTTCTAACCCGTTTCTTCGCTATGTCTTTCTTTTTGGCTTGCAACTTCCACCCTCATTTTCCAGAGCTCCGTTATTCCAAAATTGCTACTCCGCTGCTAATTCTGCTAATGCGCTCAAATGCTGTTATTTTTTTCTCTGTACTATCCCTTGTCAAGTTGCGGCTCTCCAGTCAGGGCTGCTGTTTCTTCTGGCCTTTCTCTCTTGCATGCTACATGTAATATTCTGACTTCCTCAGCGTGGACGAACCTTCTGTTTCACTGGACAAGCAGTGTTCCTGGTCTCTACTAAGCAAGGGTTTCAATAGCTAGATAGGCCGAAAGACGATTCTCACCCCACTCAATCAAAGACATTCTGGAGACACTTCCTGGGGGTTCATCAACAGATCATTCAGAAACTTCAAGGCCTAAGAATGATTACTGTATTCCCTTGCTCCCTTCCCGCCTTGAAGTGCTTTGAAGCACTCCACCTAGGTATAATGTAAGGAACTCCTGGTGGCAAAAGTAAAGACAGACAAAAGTGATCACAGTTCAAGGGTGTTTATTAAACTGTATAAATGGGTTGTAAAAAAGCCTAATCTAAACCTAAATCTAATATGGGAGCAAGCTTTGACTATCAAACAAAATGAAGGCAGTCCTTGTGGCGTCATGTCAAAATAAAAGGGCCTATACTAAGAAAAACCTATTGCCAACCCTTAAGCTAAATACATAAAAAAGTGTGGGATAAAGTTCATAAGAAAGAGGTGTTGACAAATAATAAGTTGAGATGCAGTAGGTGGGGTGCTTCCTTCCCCATGTTTTCAGCAATGTAGACTTTGGAGCACAGCACACTCTCGAGCTTTCCCAGCATGAGCTAACAGTTCCATTCTCAGCAATCAGGGCCTTCGGTGGTTAAGTCTCTTTTCTACAAAAAGTTTCTTGCAGCCATGGGCCTGAAAAATTCAAATAAGAACAAAAGTTTGTTCATACTTGCACGCTTGGTGATGCCTTTTACCCTTGGATCCCCTTCTGCCGGTCGCAGATCCCTTCTCACTGTTAACTTACCACAGCCGGGTTCACCTTCATTTACCACAGCCTGGTTCACTACGGTTTTTCTTAAAACAATCTCTTCTGTAATATTCACTGATCAAAATGTCTTTTTGTACAATTCACGGTGGACAACCCTTGGTCGGGTTTACTCTTATCAACACACTGGGCCTCATTACGACCCTGGCGGAACGGGAGGGGAAAAGGGAGCAAACAATGGGCCATCTCGTTATGGCCTGTTGTTTGCTCCCTCTCCCATTCCCATTCAGCCCTATGGGGGCTGAAATGGGAATGGGTAAGGACCATGTCCGGGTCTTTGAGGGAGGAATTACCGGGCCATCTGAACTCGGAATGGCCCGCTAAGTCCTCATTCCGAGTACCCGGACACGGATGCGATTTCGGCGGCAGCCATGCCGCCAATAGCGGCATGGCTACCGGCCGAACTCGTAATGAGGGCCACTGTATTTCGGGAATGCAGACTTTGCCCCCTCTTAATCGGCATCCCTCGGTTCGGTCACTTTTGCCAATCTTGTCAAACACGCTGTATTTCGGGACTTTATACTTTGTCTCCTTTTTATCGGCATCCCACGTCGGGTTCACTCTTGCCAATCTTGCCAATCGTGGCTTTCCCATTCAACTCTTACGATGCAGAACTCACTTCCCTTAGTTTCACAATCATCTGTCGGTTAAAGACATTTTACTGTACCAAGGATTTTACAAGACCCCTGTAGGACCACTTTGACCACATTTTTGCCTTTCCCAAGGGCTTCTGGCTATGGTAGTTTAAATAATCTGGTAATCGCCCAGAGTTTCCTAAGTGAGCACCCACTCCTCTGTTGCTGGTTTTCCCCCCTCTTAGCATAAATACTTCTTTTAACTTTTCACAGTTCAATTAGCCATTTGCTACTTTTTGTTCAACACAGTTCGGTTTATGTTTATGTTTATTGTGTTTATATAGCGCTTTACGCTATATAAACACAATAAACATAAACATAAACCAAACTGCTTCTTATTGACTCTCCCCTCGACTTACCGGCTATGATGAACCGCTTGGCTTTCTTTCTCTTTGGAGTCAAGGTTGGTACCATGGATACAAGCGTCTCTTGCTTGGTTATCAGCGGAGGAGGGTCTAAGCAGAGGAGGGTCTAATGTACCATTGACCTCTGCTGCAACACACGCTGGCTATTGTTCGCAGTCTTACGATTCCTTATGCTTCACAGGCCTTGGTCGGAAAGGGCAAGGTCGCTTCTCCCCTTGTCACCCTCTCGGTATGCATTGTCTTTCTCCTCCTCTTGAACTGCTGTGCTGAGTTAACTCTCTCAACGTGCGGTCCGCCTTGCTCGTCTTGTGCTCTTGCGCTCACCTTTTATCCCTGTGTGGAAACTAAAGGGATGTCAGTTGTGTGTGGTCATTATCAACTGCCTGACGCTCCCCCACCCCTTGGTTGGTCACATGTCAGGTAAACAGTTTTTACATTAGTCCATTGTTTTAAGGCCGGATAAAAGTGTTGGAAAAGGAAGGGGTTAGAGTTTCTAAGGATTCAACAGGGTCGGAAGTGAAAGGGGTGTTATCTGAAAATCTACAAACTTAAGATTGGTAGGATTTTGGAGAAAAACTAAAATAACTGGGATTGTCATTGTGAACGGAACAGGGGGAATTGCGGGAACAGTAGTGTTTAGTCCAAGTAGACTGGGTGTCTGGGAAAGAATAACCTGAGGCATGTGAAAAAGAATGTCCGTAAGTGTTCGGGTAGGACCCAGGAAAACAAGGATTCTGAGATAGATAATCTTTGGGTGAAAGAAGGCGATTGGTTCTGTAGGGAGGGTTCATTGGATCTGGGCAGGAGAGATTTACAGGGTAATTCATAGAATTTCGCAGAAAAGTGTCGCAAGCGGCTGGCGCAGAGTGTCCGCGTGCGATTGACTGCGCCAGGCACGTGCGCTAAAACCGATTTCCGCGCTCAGCGTATTCATGGATTTCAGGCTTCCAAACCAGCCGTGGCGCAGAGAATCGCAGCGACCCTGCAGCAGCGCCAGTAACACCCCCAAGAACGCCCTCGCGCAAGGAAAAGCCATCAAAATCGCTAAATCATCGCAAAGGGCTGCGCTAACCCTGGACCAGTTCACCGGGCTGGCAAACAGCAAACGCCAAGCGGGGAACGTGTATTGCAGGGGTGCGCGGGAAGTTCCACACGCGACTGGCCCCGTGCAAGCAGGGTACGTGAATTTCAGGGGTGCGCGGGAAGTTGCACACGCGATTTCAGCAGGGTACGTGTATTTCAGGGGTGCGTGGCAAGTTCCACACGCGATTTCTGCAGGGTACGTGCATTTCAGGGGTGCGCGGGAAGTTCCACACGCGAATGGGCCAGTGCGAGCATGGTACGTGTATTACATGGGTGCGCGGGAAGTTCCACACGCGATTTCATCAGGGTACGTGTATTTCAGGGGTGCGCGGGAAGTCACACACGCGAATGGGCCAGTGCGAACAGGGTACGTGTATTCCATGGGTGCGCGGGAAGTTCCACACGCGATTTCATCAGGGTACGTGTATTTCAGGGGTGCGCGGGAAGTTCCACACGCGATTGGCCCAGTGCGAGCAGGGTACATGAATTTCAGGGGTGCGCGGGAAGTTGCACACGCGATTTCAGCAGGGTACGTGTATTTCAGGGGTGCGCTGCAAGTTCCACACGCGATTTCTGCAGGGTACGTGCATTTCAGGGGTGCGCGGGAAGTTCCACACGCAAATGGGCCAGTGCGAGCAGGGTACGTGTATTACATGGGTGCGCGGGAAGTTCCACACTCGATTTCATCAGGGTACGTGTATTTCAGGGGTGCGCGGGAAGTCACACACGCGAATGGGCCAGTGCGAGCAGGGTACGTGTATTCCATGGGTGCGCGGGAAGTTCCACACGCGATTTCATCAGGGTACGTGTATTTCAGGGGTGCGCGGGAAGTTCCACACGCGATTGGCCCAGTGCGAGCAGGGTACGTGAATTTCAGGGGTGCGCGGGAAGTTGCACACGCGATTTCAGCAGGGTACGTGTATTTCAGGTGTGCGCGGCAAGTTCCACACGCGATTTCTGCAGGGTATGTGCATTTCAGGGGTGCGCAGGAAGTTCCACACGCGAATGGGCCAGTGCGAGCATGATATGTGTATTACATGGGTGCGCGGCAAGTTCCACACGCGATTTCATCAGGGTACGTGTATTTCAGGGGTGCGCGGGAAGTTACACACGCGAATGGGCCAGTGCGAGCAGGGTACGTGTATTTCAGGGGTGCGCGGGAAGTTCCACACGCGATAGTCCCAGTGCGAGCAGGGTACGTGTATTTCAGGGGTGCGCGGGAAGTTCCACACGCGATCGTCCCAGTGCGAGCAGGGTACGTGTATTTCAGGGGTGCGCGGGAAGTTCCACACGCGATTTCAGCAGGGTACGTGTATTTCAGGGGTGCGCGGCAAGTTCCACACGCGATTTCTGCAGGGTACGTGCATTTCAGGGGTGCGCGGGAAGTTACACACGCGAATGGGCCAGTGCGAGCATGGTACGTGTATTACATGGGTGCGCGGGAAGTTACACACGCGATTTCATCAGGGTACGTGTATTTCAGGGGTGCGCGGGAAGTCACACACGCGAATGGGCCAGTGCGAGCAGGGTACGTGTATTCCATGGGTGCGCGGGAAGTTCCACACGCGATTTCATCAGGGTACGTGTATTTCAGGGGTGCGCGGGAAGTTCCACACGCAATTGGCCCAGTGCGAGCAGGGTACGTGAATTTCAGGGGTGCGCGGGAAGTTGCACATGCGATTTCAGCAGGGTACGTGTATTTCAGGGGTGCGCGGCAAGTTCCACACGCGATTTCTGCAGGGTATGTGCATTTCAGGGGTGCGCGGGAAGTTCCACACGCGAATGGCCCAGTGCGAGCATGGTACGTGTATTACATGGGTGCGCGGGAAGTTCCACACATGATTTCATCAGGGTACGTGTATTTCAGGGGTGCGTGGGAAGATACACACGCGAATGGGCCAGTGCGAGCAGGGTACATGTATTTCAGGGGTGCGCGGGAAGTTCCACACGCGATAGTCCCAGTGCGAGCAGGGTACGTGTATTTCAGGGGTGCGCGGGAAGTTCCACACGCGATAGTCCCAGTGCGAGCAGGGTACGTGTATTTCAGGGGTGCGCGGGAAGTTCCACACGCCATTTCAGCAGGGTACGTGTATTTCAGGGGTGCGCGGCAAGTTCCACACGCGATTTCTGCAGGGTACGTGCATTTCAGGGGTGCGCGGGAAGTTACACACGCGAATGGGCCAGTGCGAGCATGGTACGTGTATTACATGGGTGCGCGGGAAGTTCCACACGCGATTTCATCAGGGTACGTGTATTTCAGGGGTGCGCGGCAAGTTCCACACGCGATTTCTGCAGGGTACGTGCATTTCAGGGGTGCGCGGGAAGTTACACACGCGAATGGGCCAGTGCGAGCCTGGTACGTGTATTACATGGGTGCGCGGGAAGTTCCACACGCGATTTCATCAGGGTACGTGTATTTCAGGGGTGCGCGGGAAGTTCCACACGCGATTGGCCCAGTGCGAGCAGGGTACGTGTATTTCAGGGGTGCGCGGGAAGTTGCACACGCGATACCAGCAGGGAATGTGTATTTCAGGGGTTTTGGGGAGTACTACATGTGAATTGGCCGTGTGGGTCCTCCCAGGTGTACGCTCCACAACCTCCACGGCCCCTGCAGGCAGCCCACACCACGGGGACTACCCTGCACCCCTGCTCATGTCCCGCAGGCAGCCCATCCACCATGGGCATGCCCCCCAGCCAACCCACATGTCACCTTGCACTACTGATCAACAATGCATGTCTCCCACCACCCCCACCCCCCAGCAGTGCAGGGGCAGCCTCCACCAGGCCCCCACTCATGTCTCCCACCACCCCCAGCAGTGCAGGGGCAGCCTCCACCAGGTACCCACTCATGTCTCCCACCACCCCCACCATCCAGGGTCACCCTCCACCAGGCCCCCACTCATGTCTCCCACCACCCCCACACCCCAGCATCCAGGGTCACCCTCCACCAGGCCCCCACTCATGTCTCCCACCACCCCCACCCCCCAGCAGTGCAGGGGCAGCCTCCACCAGGCCCCCACCCATGTCTCCCACCACCCCCACCCCCAGCAGTGCAGG
This sequence comes from Ambystoma mexicanum, assembly GCF_040938575.1. Lineage (NCBI taxonomy): Eukaryota > Metazoa > Chordata > Amphibia > Caudata > Ambystomatidae > Ambystoma > Ambystoma mexicanum. The sequence continues at coordinate 1,195,174,859 of NC_090936.1, read as the reverse complement.
GGCAGCCTCCACCAGGCCCCCTCTCATGTCTCCCACCACCCCCACCCCCCAGCAGTGCAGGGGCAGCAGGCAGTCAGGCAGCAGCAGATGGCAGGTGGGAGCGTGCTCGAGGCTCTGGGGGGCAGTAGTTCGGCCTTCCGGGCAGGAGCGTGGTCTTCCGTGTGCTTACGCGTGGCCAGCTTGGTACGGAGTGATTTGGCACGTGAAAATCATGCACGTCAGCGTGAAACCGAGGAAAGGCCCTTAGCGCGTAAGCGCGTCAGCACGCATACGCGATTCTCTTGGACCAAAGGCCCTCAGCGCGTAAGCGCGTCTGTGACGTGACCCGCACGGGTGTTTCCCACACAGCACGTGATGACAGAGCACACGTGGAAAGACTGCACGTCAGAGTGTAATCGCGTGTGATTGGTGGAAATGGCCCTACACGTAGAAGTGACAAAGCGTGTAATTGGTGGAAATGGCCCTACACGCAGAAGTGACAAAGCGTGTAATTGGTGGAAATGGCCCTACACGCATAAGTGACAAAGCGTGTAATTGGTGGAAATGGCCCTAGCGCATACACGCCGCGTAAGTGACGCTGGACGTGTGGGCCTGTATAAAAGGTACGCGTAGAACACCATTTCCTTGTACGTGCTTTTCGTGGAGAGCGAGTGGGTGAATTCTGTACTTCTTGTCGGTTCACACGCGATTTACTTCACGGCGTTTCAAGTTCGTATTCCCTGTTACCTCTGACAGCTTTTTCTCTTTTTTCTCTTTTACTGGTTTACCTGGGCCTGTTCCCTCAAACAGTGTTCCCTTCTACTGTTGTCCTGTCTCCTCAGACAGCGTACAAATCTTCTTTTGGCGGGGGTGTTGCCAACCAAACGCGCTCCTTTTTCACGCTCTTTTACCTGGCAGACGGTGAGTCACGCACGTATGTAACATCTGTGCTTGCCCCGTGTGTAGCCTACCCCTTCAGAGGTCATTCTAGGCTGCGTGTGACACGCATATGTTCATTCTTGTGTTACTGGGTGCCACAGCGTAGTGCAGGTTTTTCTTTCTGCACACGTGGTCTAGGAGGGGTTGCGTGCACGTCATCTCCCTTTTTTGGGGCTCCTGTGCGTAGCGTGACCCGTCATCTTTCCCCAGGGGTTACAATCAGCCTTGCAAGAGCACTAGGGTACAATTACCATCTGGTACCCAACCCCTTTGACCCCTAATTGCCCAGGACAATATTTTACAGCCACTCCCATACGCACATTAACATCAGTGCCATGGCTGGGAGGCGAGGATTCCGTAAGGGTGGCAAAGGTGGAAGAGCCACAAGTGGTGGCCGTGGTGGATCCGGTAGGGGACGTGGTCGTTACTTGCAGGGTGAGCCTGTCTCCCCATGTGTGGAGGACCAGTCAAGGGCACCCGTAATCCCCCCCCCTCCCGTTGAGGCTGATGTGGCTGACACCATCCATGCTCAGCCCTTGTTGGACCAGCCCATTGTGGCACCAGACCTGGCTGACTCCATGGCTGACTTCCAGGTCACCAGGCCTATGACACGTGCGCTGGTGCACATTGATGTCACCATGCCACGTGCATCTGGGGCAGCAAGGTCATCTGCTGCACCAAGTAGGCAGGGCGGAGAGGCTGCAGGGGCAGCTGCGGCTCCATCCACCCCAGCCCTCACACACCGAGCCCGGACAGTGTCGGTCCTAGTCCATGCTGCTGACATTCCCCCAGACACCATCACACTAGAGCCAATGCCTGCACCAACTCCCATGCTGAGTGTGCAATCCCACACTCCTGATACAGAGTCCACCAGGGCTCCTGCCCCTAGTGTCCAGAGCGGCGCAGGACACTCAGGATCACCACCACCTTCCAAGCGGAAGAGGAAGAGTGCTCGTCCGGCACAGGCTGATGCCCCAGACACGGCTACACAGTCCGGCCCATCCAGGAAGCCCAGCTTCACAGATGACGAACTGAATGCACTTGTCGAGTATGTGTCCGCACATGACAACGAGATGGTCATTGTTGCAGGATCCAAGACCACACCTGCACAACGCCAGGCACACTGGCAGACCGTTGCGGACATCGTAAGTGCCCTTGGAATCGTGAGGCGCACAGCCAATGATTGCTATAAGCGCTGGAATGACCTAAAGCGCAGGGCAAAGAGTAAGCTGGCCTCAAGTCATGCCGCAACTCTAGTGACTGGAGGTGGGTCTCCAGTAGTAGACATGGAACTCACTCCACATGAGTCAGTCGCTGGGACCTACGTCACGGAGGAACAGATCCAAGGCGTGGGAGATTTGGCTGATTACGAGGCATTGTCCGGTGAGTGCACATGCATGTGTGTGTCATCCATGTGCATGGTGTGTGTGAGGGCTTCTGTTTGTGTGACAGGTGAGAGTGTGTGCGCCTGAGTCGTATGGGTCAGCCATGTGCTTCATGCAATACATCCTGCGCAGCTGCATTTGGCCATAGCAGTATCCCTTCTGCCAACAGTAGACATCTAGCCCAACTGCACGCCAGTTGCCCTTGAAGTGTCACCTTGCCACAACATTGTTGCTTGATTTTTCACTGTTCATTTAGTCAGATTGTTTGGATTCCACCACTATTACTAGGCATGTCGCAGTCCTCTAGTCACATGTCTGACATGGCTATGGTAAAGTGGAGTGACTTTGTTACCTGGATATCATTTGTTCAAACATGTCCCTGTGCAATTGCACCATTTCGGACTGGCAGCTCCAGGTGAAGAATCTGACCTGTTTGAATTAGAAAAGCTATTACATGCGGGAACTGGACTGAATGAATAGGTGCTGCCCTCCTCTCCATCTTCACTCAATAGCAATGGTACATGCCATCTGTGTGATGGCATGTGTGTTTCACCTGCCAATCACAGGCCAATGTGTGATGCCACTGCCAGGCAGCATGCAGAAAATGTGTTCATCTTCCATCTTGGTGTCATCAGTGTGTGCCATTTGCCTGCCCATCATACGCAGTGAGGGTGCATGCATGGGAGGGTTTTAGTCATGTGGGACATGTGTCAAACAAGTACTGGTTCTCTTGCTTCTCAGCCCTCATTGTGTGCCATGGTGCTAATGCCTGTTTCCATTTCTTTGTTTTTATGTCTTTGCAGGGGAAGACGCACCTGATACTGCTGGGGTTGTGGAGATGGTGCAGACCCAGGAGGGGTCCGAGGGCCGACCAACCACCAGTGAGGGACGTGTGGTGGTGGGTGAGAAACCACAAGTGCTGCAGGTCCTGCTCTCAAGGGGTGTCTCTGGCTGCACCTCCCCCGAGCTGTACTCAGGTGTTGATTCGGATGAGACCTACGTGCCGTCGCAGGTGAGTGTTCCAGGGAGGGATTCTGTTCTGTCTCACCCACCTGCACCAGGGTCAGAACCCTCAATGGGGATGTCAGTGTTGGCAGCTACGCCTTTGGTGGTTACGGATGCAGGGTCACACTCCGCGACATCTGATCCTGTTCCTGGGCCAGCAGATCAGAGGGGGAATGCAGTCCTGCAGCCTCAGGCAGTGCCGGCACAGCAAGGCGCAGTTCGCCTTGCCCCAGACAGGTGTGGTGCCCGCCGACGTGGTGGCCGTACGCCACCTGGCAATACCGCATGGGAGCAATCCATTTACGGTATGGCAACCCAACAGGCAGCATCATCCGAGATGATGGCTCAGGCCATGGATAGGGTGGCCACTTCCATTGTCCCCCCTGAAAGGCTGATGGAGCGACTAGAGCAGGCAACCGACTCCATCTGCCAGTCACACAGGGAGGACATGTTGGGTCCAACAGGGACAGGCGGGCGGCACTGGCGACTCTGCAGGAGGCCATCTCCATTGAGTCCCAGGGCCACAGGGAAGCCCTGAGGCAGGAGCTCCTTCACCTCAGGACGACTCTTGTTGAGCTTGAGGCTTCAACACACCAAAGGACAGAACAGCAGCTGGAGCGTCTCACCCGTACGCTTTCAGCTGAGATGCAGGCAACGAGGGCGGAGGTCCGGGCATCCCGTGAGTTGTTGCATGGGGACCTCCGCACACTCATCCTCCAGAACCAGACCTACCACACCCGCATGCTTGCAGCCATGGAGGAGCAGACTAGGGCCTTGCGTGGGCTGCCTCCCATAGTGCAACCACCTCCGGATGCAGCTGCACAGGGTGATAATAGCGACAGCAGTGATACTCCCACAATAGGGTAGCCGTGTGGGCCATGAGCCCATGGAGGTGTTTTTTTTTCCCAGGATCCACGCAGGTGGGTTCTGGTGTGCATCCTGTCCTCGGACCTCCTGGGTGGCCTCCTCAACCCCCCCGGGCCCTTCAATGGCCATTTTTTATTTTTTTTTATTTTTATTTTTATTTTCATTTTTATTTATTTTATTCCCAATTTTTTTGGGACGATTTGTTGGCTTCCGTGGTTCCTGTGGGCATACGCTGCATTGTGGCTGGGCACATGCAGGCTTGTAATGTATTTGGTTCAGATGCTTGGGTTTGAGTCACACACACCCCTCCTGTAACGCTCACCTGATTCCCGTAGAGGCGCCGGTCTTGACTGGGCGTATACCGTATCTTCAAAGGTGATGTGTAACACACGGCTGGCTCTTTGGGCTGGACCTCTGTGCACTGTATGTCTGACTCGAAGGGTAAGATGTCTGCAGATAGAAAATATGGGATTAATGAACTGGGTTATTGAATGTCTCTCTCTTCTTCCCTTTCTCTTCTCCTGTAGAACCCCAAAGGTTAACGCTCTCACCTTAGGTAAGTGAACGCCGTGCTCTCCATCTGCCTCGGGGCAGGGTGCTGTAACCAGTTTCTTCACTGGATAAGGGGAGCAGGCCTCTTGACTTCAGAGGACTGCTGTCCGTCGTTTACTGCACGAACGGTAAGTTTCGAGTAATTCTAATGTCTTTAAAAGTCTTTAGTAATGATGTCTCTTGTTTTGCAGGGTTCCGGCGATGGCGGATGACGGGCTGAAGTGAGTTGAAGATGGAGCCCGTGTGATGAATAGAAGCGCCTGGAAGCACGTAAGTAAGCGCTTGTTGCCTGCTTCACGATGCGCTCTAACTGTCTTTTTATTTTGCAGGTACAAGTTCGGAGCGGCTGCAGGGTGCCGGAATACCCACTGGGTTAGTTGTGGAAAGGAGTAATGGCACGTGAGTATTAAAGTTCCCCAATGTCTTTAAACGCACCTTGTTTTGTCTTTCAGATGCGGGATGCAGCGCCGAAGACCTCCGGAGCGTGCGAAGAGTTGGTAAGCTTTTGTCTTTCAGATGCCGGAATGCAGTGCGAAGACCTCCGGAGCGCACGAAGAGAAGGTAAGCCTTTGTCTTTCAGATGCCGGAATGCAGCGCGAGGCGTTGGTGACAGCCGATGGACCAGGTAAGTGAAGCGCTGTCACTGAAGACCGTAATGCTAACCTGTTCTTTCTTGTCTTTATAGGTGTTGCTGAAGACTGGATTCAGGATGGTAAGCCTTTTTCCTTAGGCCCAGGATCAGATGCAGAAGACACGATGAGCGTTCTGCTGCAGAGGATGCAGAATAACGCAAAGCAAGATTCATCCATCGGGTGTGGTTTAAATAGCCTCCTGTAGTGCTTAGGTGTCTCCTTCCACAGCCACGCCTAGGCAAGAAAAGAGTTCCTGCTTTCCAGAAGAGTTCCAGTGTTCTGAACCTAGGGAGTGGCTCCTGCCCCACCCAACAGGAAAAGTAGTTCCAAACAGAAGAGGATCAGAGGCTCAACTGGCAGGCAAGTAAGCAGCATGGTCTGCTGCAGGTAAGTCCACCCAAGCATTATGAGCCCGGCGCTTCCAGCGCTGGGACTGGGCATATTTATGAGCCTGGTGCCACTGGCGCCAGGACTGGGTCCAAAAGGTCCCAATTGGGACTGGTTGGCACTCGGAACCTGGGTTATGGATCTGCTTCCAAGGGAGTTGGGAAAACCCTGACCTTTTGGAAGCAGAGATCATGACAGTACCTCCCCTCAAGGCCCCTCCCAAACCGGGCTTCTCCGGGGGTTTTGGCTTGTCAGGAAATGTTCGGTGAAATCTTTTGATTAGGCGAGGAGCGTGGACATATTCAGCAGGTTCCCAGGATCTCTCTTGGGGGCCGTAGCCTTTCCAGTCAATTAGGTAAAATAGTTTAGATTTGGAGATCTTGGAGTCCAGAATGCTTTTGACTTCAAACTCGAGTTCTCCATCAACTAGGATGGGTTTTGGAGATTTAGTTAGTCGGGTTTGAGGTTGCACGGGTTTTAATAGAGAGACGTGGAAGACCGGATGTATCTTCATGTGCGGGTGCAAGTCCAACTTGACCGCTACTGGGTTTACTATGGTAGTGATAGAATAGGGACCAAGGTATCTTGGGTTGAATGTGCGTGGCCCTTTTAGAGGTAGATATTTGGTGGATAACCAGACTTGATCCCCTACTTGATATTGAGGGGCTTTCTTCCGATGTTGATCTGCTCCTTTCTTGTATTGTTCTTTAGCCCTTTGAAGGTGAGAAACAGCTTCCTTAAAGGCTTGGGTGATTGTAGAATGCAGGTAGTCTACTGCTGGTGTTTCAAGATCTTGGAGGGGATCCAACTCCGAGGTTCAAGGGTGACTGCCGTATAAAAGAAAAAACGGGGTTTTCCCAGTTCCCGAATGGACAGAGTTATTGTAGGCATATTCGGCTATCCAAAGGATATCTTTCCAAGTCTTTTCAGTTTGTTGCAGCATGCAGCGTAAATACTGTTCCAGAGTTTGATTGGTCCTCTCGGTTTGTCCGTCGGTCTGAGGGTGGTGACTGGTCGATAGTCTCACATCAATTTGAGCCGACCGACAGCAACTTCGCCAAAAATGAAAAATAAATTGACTACCTCGATCCGAAATTAGAACCGAAGGAAAACCGTGCAGTCGGACGATGTTTTCGAGAAATTCTCGGGCCAGAGTTGCTGCTGTTGGCAAGCCTTTGAGCGGAATGAAATGCGCCATCTTGGAGAATAAGTCCACGATTACTAGAATCGTATTGTATCCGGAGCATGGAGGTAGATCGGTGATGAAGTCCATAGAAAGCGTATGCCAAGGGCGAGGTGGGATGTCAATAGGGCGTAAGAGGCCTGCTGGTCTTTCCTTTTGACTCTTGTTCTGGGCGCATACTCCACAGGACATTATAAAGTCTCTGATATCTTTTTTCCAAGACGGCCACCAGAAGTAGCGCTTGATCTTTTCTGAGGTCTTGGCCATACCGGCATGTACTTCCATTAAAGAATTGTGATAACAAGAGATTACTTTTTTTCTGTAAATCTGTGCTGGGCAGGTATAATCGTTCTTGGAAATACAATAAGTTGTCCTTTACTGCAAAGTCCTTTCCCTGCAGATGCCAATTCTGTATGTCTGCTGGAGTTACAAGTTGCCTGGCTTTATCCTTAACTTCCTCTATGGATTGTGTGGCGATTACACCCAGAATTCTTTGTTCGGGAATGATTGGTACAGGTTTAGGGTTGATCAAGTGTTCTTCCACTCCCATCCGAGAAAGGGCATCAGCTTTACCGTTTTTTGTACCAGGTCGATAGGTAATTATGAAGTCAAACTCGGCAAAGAATAATGCCCAACGGAGTTGTCTAGAGGATTGGGCTTTTGCGGTTTTCAAATATTGCAGGTTTCGGTGATCCGTAATCACAGTAACGGTGTGTCGGGCCCCCAGCAGGTAATGCCGCCAAGCCTTAAAGGCAGACTTGATAGCCAGAAGTTCCTTGTCAGTAATCGTGTAATTGATTTCAGGAGGCGAGAATTTGCGGGACCAAAATGCCACGGGATGCAACTGATTGGTTACCGGGTCCTTTTGTGATAGAACTGCCCCCATGGCAAGGCTTGAAGCATCAGTTTCCACGATGTAGGGGAGTTCGGGGCGAGGGTGTTTTAAGATTGGTGCAGAGATAAATTTAGTCTTCAAATCCTGGAAAGCTTGTTCGGCCTCGGTAGACCATTCAAAACGTTTGTTTTTCTTTAACAAGGCAGTGATGGGCTGGACTATTCGAGAAAATTCGGGGATAAACCTGCGGTAAAAGTTAGCGAAGCCTAACATTCTTTGCACACCTTTTACGGAGGATGGTGATGGCCATTTGAGAACTGCATCGACCTTCTTTGAATCCATACGCACTCCGCTAGGTGATAATATGAATCCCAAGAATTCAACTTCAGTCACGTTGAAAACACATTTTTCCAACTTAGCGAAAAGTTTGTGTTGACGCAATCTTTCGAGGACCATTTTCACGTGTTTCCGATGTTCAGATTCCGATGAAGAATAAACGAGGATGTCGTCAATGTAAACAACAACACACACATCTATGAGCTCTCCGAGGACATCGTTCATAAAATATTGAAAGGCGGCCGGGGCATTGCAAAGTCCAAAGGGCATGACCTGATATTCAAATAGCCCATATTTGGTGCGGAAGGCCGTCTTCCATTCATCGCCCTCTTTTACTCGTACCAAGTGGTAGGCTCCTCTAAGATCCAGCTTTGTATATATGCATGCTTTTCTGACTTGGTCCAGGAGTTCAGGGATCAAAGGTAATGGATATCTATTCTTGACGGTGATCTGGTTCAGGGAGCAATAATCTATACAAGTTCTAAGGTCTCCTTCCTTTTTTGGAACGAAGAACAAAGCTGAAGAAGCAGGGGACTTGGAAGGACGAATAAACCCATTTGCCAGGTATTGATCCAGGTATTGTCGAAGGTGAAGGTTCTCAGGCTCGGTGAGGGCATAAATTCTACTACAAGGAGGAGTAGATCCAGGTATCAGGTCTATCTGGCAGTCATAAGACCTATGAGGAGGTAGAGAGTTAGCCTGATCCTTCCGGAAAACATCTTGGTATTCTCGGTATTCGGGAGGTAACTGGGGAGTCTCTGAAGAAATTGCTGCCAGTGCAACACCAGGTGGAGGGTGACAAGTAGAGACACATTCTGGAAACTGGACCGTTCTTGCTCGCCAATCGATCAGAGGATTGTGTTTCTCTAACCAAGGTATTCCTAGAATAATCTGAAACTGAGGAGCCTTGATCACATCGAACACGATCTTCTCATGGTGTCCATCTTGACTTACTAGCGTCACTTCTTGAGTGGTATGCGTTACTGTTCCGGAGGCTATCTCCGTTCCATCCACCGTAGTAATGACGTCCTTTACAGCCTTGGGACAAAGAGTTAGATTCATCCTCAAAACCATTTCATGATCCACATAATTGCCGATGGCACCGCTGTCGACGTAAGCTTCAATTGCATGTAATCGATCCGGATTATCAGGGCTAATGAGGACCATAGGTATCACGAAATGCGAGGTCACAGAACTGGTTTTCACGCTCGGCAAGAGGACCTCTATTCTTGTCGGGCGAGGTTGTTTCCCTGCTCAGAGTTTGTAACTTTGGTAACTGCAGCTCCTACTGCCTTCTTGGCAGGTTTCACCGGACAGTCTCGAAGAAAGTGCCCTGAGTTTCCGCAATAGAGGCATAATTGCAACTGTTTTCTCCTTTCCCGCTCCTTTTGTGTTAGAGGACCTTTCAGGCCCCCTATTTGCATGGGTTCCCCGGAGTCTACTCCTTTGGAAGGAGTTGGCAGTTTGGAAAATACTCGAGCATCAAACTTGGAACGATCGGCCTTCCTGTTCTGCAGTCTGTGATCTATTTGAACGACTAAGTCTATATAGTCCGAACAATCTTGTGGGGGATTCACTACTTGGGCTAACACATCTTTGAGCTCTCCACGTAGACCTCTATAAAACAGCGTAATCCTTTTGTCCTCAGGCCATTGAGTTTCCACTATCAGTCTGTTGAAAGACGCAATATAAGCCAAAAGGTCTTGATTACCTTGTCGCAACGAAAGAAGCTCATTGTCCAAGGCCTGCCCCTGTGAATGTCTTGCGAACAGTTTTTCCATACTGAGCTGAAAAGCTTGAAAATCATGGAGGACCGGATCATCTTGATTTACTAGAGGGATCGACCAGTCTGCCGCATTGCCACTAAGGTACGAAAGCACGAAAGCTACTTTAGCTTGATCAGTTGGAAAGGCTGCTGGCCGGCATAAGAAATGCAACCGGCACTGATTGATAAATACTGCAAACCTCTTTGGGTCACCAGAAAATCGTTCGGGCGGAGCCAGAGGTACATTCCCAGGTAGGTTGATCTGCACTGGATTCATAGAGGATGTAGAAGGAAGATTTCCCCCAGATGCGGGTAACGGGGTCTGTCCTGCTTGTGACTGTAGCAATTGTCTAGCGAGATCATCTGTTCGCTCCTTGGAAATAATCAGTTCCCTTCTTAGAGCGTTCGTTTCCTGACGGGCTGCATGCACTTCTGCCCTTAGTTCCCCAAGTAACTGGGCTAGCTGGTCGGTATCCGAGGTTTCCATAGCGCCTGGATGGGAGTTTTGCGGTAGGCTTTGCGTTCTGTAACGCTCACCTGATTCCCGTAGAGGCGCCGGTCTTGACTGGGCGTATACCGTATCTTCAAAGGTGATGTGTAACACACGGCTGGCTCTTTGGGCTGGACCTCTGTGCACTGTATGTCTGACTCGAAGGGTAAGATGTCTGCAGATAGAAAATATGGGATTAATGAACTGGGTTATTGAATGTCTCTCTCTTCTTCCCTTTCTCTTCTCCTGTAGAACCCCAAAGGTTAACGCTCTCACCTTAGGTAAGTGAACGCCGTGCTCTCCATCTGCCTCGGGGCAGGGTGCTGTAACCAGTTTCTTCACTGGATAAGGGGAGCAGGCCTCTTGACTTCAGAGGACTGCTGTCCGTCGTTTACTGCACGAACGGTAAGTTTCGAGTAATTCTAATGTCTTTAAAAGTCTTTAGTAATGATGTCTCTTGTTTTGCAGGGTTCCGGCGATGGCGGATGACGGGCTGAAGTGAGTTGAAGATGGAGCCCGTGTGATGAATAGAAGCGCCTGGAAGCACGTAAATAAGCGCTTGTTGCCTGCTTCACGATGCGCTCTAAGTGTCTTTTTATTTTGCAGGTACAAGTTCGGAGCGGCTGCAGGGTGCCGGAATACCCACTGGGTTAGATGTGGAAAGGAGTAATGGCACGTGAGTATTAAAGTTCCCCAATGTCTTTAAACGCACCTTGTTTTGTCTTTCAGATGCGGGATGCAGCGCCGAAGACCTCCGGAGCGTGCGAAGAGTTGGTAAGCTTTTGTCTTTCAGATGCCGGTATGCAGTGCGAAGACCTCCGGAGCGCACGAAGAGTAGGTAAGCCTTTGTCTTTCAGATGCCGGAATGCAGCGCGTGGCGTTGGTGACAGCCGATGGACCAGGTAAGTGAAGCGCTGTCACTGAAGACCGTAATGCTAACCTGTTCTTTCTTGTCTTTATAGGTGTTGCTGAAGACTGGATTCAGGATGGTAAGCCTTTTTCCTTAGGCCCAGGATCAGATGCAGAAGACACGATGAGCGTTCTGCTGCAGAGAATGCAGAATAACGCAAAGCACGATTCATCCATCGGGTGTGGTTTAAATAGCCTCCTGTAGTGCTTAGGTGTCTCCTTCCACAGCCACGCCTAGGTAAGAAAAGAGTTCCTGCTTTCCAGAAGAGTTCCAGTGTTCTGAACCTAGGGAGTGGCTCCTGCCCCACCCAACAGGAAAAGTAGTTCCAAACAGAAGAGGATCAGAGGCTCAACTGGCAGGCAAGTAAGCAGCATGGTCTGCTGCAGGTAAGTCCACCCAAGCATTATGAGCCCGGCGCTTCCAGCGTTGGGACTGGGCATATTTATGAGCCTGGTGCCACTGGCGCCAGGACTGGGTCCAAAAGGTCCCAATTGGGACTGGTTGGCACTCGGAACCTGGGTTATGGATCTGCTTCCAAGGGAGTTGGGAAAACCCTGACCTTTTGGAAGCAGAGATCATGACACTCCTGCTTCCCGTTTCCATGGGCTTGCAAAGGGTGTGCCCAAGTGACAGTGAATTACACAGTGACGTTGGACTCCCATGAGCTGTGTGGGCAGTCTGTAGTCAATACTGTGTATACATTCCTAGTGCATATTGCTGTTGTGTTGTACACTGCATGTTGCATTGATGTGTAACTCATCTTCTGTGTCTACCTCCCAATTTGCAGGTCCCTTCCTCATGTCTACACAAGGACCTCTAGTCTGGAGATGTGGTCCATGTTGGCAGCAGTGCACCTACAACTCTACATGGCGCCAACACTGCACAGTTGGTAGTGGTGGGAGTGCAGGCATTTCCAGGTGGTGAGACTACTAATATTTAACATTAGTGATGTCATGTTAATGGTAGTACGTGCTCAAGTTTGTTGTTGGTCCGGCATTACTGTGAGCATTTCAGGTGTTGCAAGTTTCTAATAGGGACACTGTACATTGTGACACTAGTGTCATGTTGTGGGGATTACTTTGTTTACCTGCAAATAGCATGACATGGCACGGTGTGTGGTGTGGCGGTGCTGGGGTTGGGTTGGCTGACATGGCACTGTCCTCTTGTTGCATTTTGCAAGTGGGTATTCATTTTAGCTGCTTGAATGTGTAACTTCACAAAACTGCATTGGTGGTGTCTGTGTGGGTAGGGATGCACACATTGTGACACTTCCAGGTGAACAATCTCAGGCTGATATGGTTTTCACGGTTCTTTCTCCAGACATTCAGGGTCAGTGTCAGGTTGAGTCATCATTGATTGTCAGATGGAATGTGCCAGGGCAGTGTGCACTCCACAGGGGTGTGATTTCTATGTGAAGTAATTAGCCACTAGCTGTGTACGGGCTGCCTCCCCCCGTGCCCTTTCCCCTCCCATGTGCAGTGGCTGTGCATGTGGTTGGGGATGGGGGGGCACCACCATGTCCACGGCCAGGCCCCGGCGTGTTGCAACGTTGTGCAGGACACATGCTGCCACTATGATCCTGCACACTACTGGGGGAGCGTACAACAGCTGCCCGCCAGAACGGTCAAGGGAGCGAAAGCGTGACTTCAGCACTCCGAATGTGCGCTCCACTATGCCCCGGGTTGTAATGTGGCCTGCGTTATATCTTACCTGGGGTGGCGTGGTGGGGTTCCGAATTGGCGTCATCATGTGGGGGCTGAGAGGGTAGGCACTGTCCCCTGTGGAGGTGGTGATTGGTATCATTGGGGGGTTGTGTCCTTGCTCAGTATCTGACATGCATGCATGTGCAGTGGCATTCATACTCACCAAGCAGCCATGTATCGCCATGCCGCCCAGCTTCTAGGTCCCGGCTTAGGGTGGACATTCGGTAAATGAAGCTGTCGTGGGTGGACCCGGGATAGTTGGCATATACTGAGGTGATGATTCCCTTGGCATTACATACTACCTGCACGTTGATGGAATGCCAGTGCTTGCGGTTCCTATAGATGTGCCCAGATGCCCTGGGGGGACGTAGAGCCACATGGGTGCAGTCGATGGCACCTAGCACTTTGGGGAATCGTGCCACAGCGTAGAAATCCAGGGCGGCAGCATGCCTTTCTGCAGGGGTTCTGGGCAGGTATATGTGCCTGCGGACTGATGGGCGTGCAGTGATGATGTTCAAGACCTGGTGTAGGCAGCGTGACTGGGTGGCCTGTGATACACCACCCACAATGGCACTTGTCCGCTGAAATGATCCAGTGGCTAAGAAGTCCAGTACATTGAGGACCTTCTCCAGGGGGCTGAGTGCTTGGGAGCACAGGGTGGGTGATGTGAGGTCATCCTCCCACTCACTCACCAGGTCCAGTATGATGTGTGGTGGAAACCTGTACCTCCCATGCACCTGGTCATCAGGCATCCCGAAAAGGCTGGTTCTGGGTGTGAATATTCTGGCCCTGACTATCCTCCTCCTCCTCCTCCTTTGGTAGGCCACGCCCACTGTTGCTAGGAACGGTATGTTCATCCTGGGTCTGAGCTTGTTATTTTTTTAGCGCGCAAATTAATGCGTTGCGCGTGTTGTAGGCGAGCGTGTGACCCGCGCACCCCTGAATTCCAGTACCCAGTCCAATAGCGTGTGGAAATTCCCGCGCACACCGGGATACAGGTGCGCTGACGTACTTGCGTGTGTAAGTGTCCGCGCACACCTGATATACACGTACATAGGCCAATCGCGTGTACGCGCACTTTTGTCCAATTACACGCGATGACACCCTGACGTGCTGTCCAATTACACGCAATGAGACTCTGCCGTGCTGTCCAATTACACGCGATGAGACTCTGACGTGCTGTCCAATTACACGCGATGACACTCTGACGTGCAGTCTTTCCACGTGTGCTCTGTCATCACGTGCTGTGTGGGAAACACCCGTGCGGGTCACGTCACAGACGCGCTTACGCGCTGAGGGCCTTTGGTCCAATAGATTCGCGTATGCGTGCTGACGCGCTTACGCGCTAAGGGCCTTTCCTCGGTTTTCACGCTGACGTGCAGGATTTTCACGTGCCAAATCACTCCGTACCAAGCTAGCCACGCGTAAGCACACGGAACACCACGCTCCTGCCCAGAAGGCCGAACTACTGCCCCCCAGAGCCCCGAGCACGCTCCCACCTGCCATCTGCTGCTGCCTGACTGCCTGCTGCCCACGTGCACTGCCATTTGCTGCCTGCACATCAGCCAGGGGTGCTGTTGCTGTGACCACCCCTGCTGGAACCGAAGACTCCCGACTGGAATTCCATCGCTCCACAGCCCAGCCCCAGGACCCAGTTGCCCACCCACTCCTGCCTCTGGGGTTGTCATGTCGGGGCAAACACCATCTGTGACCACTGACAACCCCCGGCCAGAGAGGCAGAGGGGCACCAGCTTCAGTGCCACAGAAGTTGGTGTCCTGGTGGAGCAAGTCCTGTGGCAGTATGATGCCCTCTTCGGAAGTTCCCGCGCCGACAAGGAAGGACGGACTCGGATCTGGACTGACATCGTGACTGCCATCAACGCGGAGGGGGTGGCAGTCCGGGACTTACAACATGTCAGGAAGCGCTGGGAGGACTTCAGGTCCAGGACCCTGAACAAGGCCCGGCGCCTCTTGATGGCAGCGGATGCCAAGGGGCGCCGGGGCCACTTGTCGGAAGAACAGATGGGGGTCCTGGAACGCATATCCCCAGCGCTCCACGTCCAGGTCCTAGAGAAGCAGACCCGTCTGGAGTCGAGCGGTGAGTGTACATGCATCCTGATTGTGAGCAGTGCGTGTGGTGATTATTCGGCATTGTGCCGGTTGCACATCTGTTTGTATGGGGTCGGGTATGGGTGGGGGTGTACAGGGCAGTGGGTCTGACACATGCGAGGGCTGTAATGTGTGAGACATGGATGGTGCTTGTGTGTGTGGGCTTGCATGGCAAATGCAGTTGTGCGTGCACACATGTTTGGATAAATGTGCATGTAAGTAGACATGTCCGTGATGTCAGGCATGTATGTTGTATTCGGCTGCATGTATGTGCACTGTGTACATGTGCATGTGTGTGTATTTGTCAAGGGTGCAACAGTGATGCTACATGGATGCATGTGACAGCGGTATGTGGAAGCCTGATTGGCAGATGTGACATGGATGCCCGTCTGAACAGTGCGACACTTGGCAGAGGTGTAGACATGCATGCAAGTGTGGTGGTGTGTGTACATGTGTGGTGCACTTCCTGTGTTGCATGTGATGTCTGGCTCCCCTTTGGCTGCTGATGCTGTTGTATGTGTATGGATGGTGGTGGCAGTTGCGATATGGCTGTGGTATGGCTCATGTGTGCGAGTTGCAATGACATGTGTGTTGGGGATTGTGATGACATGTCTGAGGTTTGCCAATGCCACTCATATGCAACTGTCATGCGTGTATGTGTCCATTGTACAGTGCCCTGATGCCTGTGTTTTGTTTCTCCCTGTCTGCAGCGTCAACTGATGAAGAGGGCGGAGAAGGTGCTGTGGAGCACAGCGGCGGGGATCCGACCGCCAGCCGGAGACGCAAGGCCCGGCTCCCCTCCCGTGTTGTCATCTCGTCGGAGAGTGAGGAGTCCGGTGCTGCGTCCCAGGCCGCAGCTGCCGGGAGGAGGTCCAAGAGGCGGAGGTTGCAGTTGGACTCCTCGGCAGCAGAAGGGGCAGCTGGCACCCGACAGGGCCCAACAGGGGAAGATGGCACGGAGTCATCCAGGTTGGTGGGGGGTTTGGTGGAGGAGGGGGCCATGCAAGCACCAGAGACGGGGTCTGGAGGTGGGGATCCCACTGGTGCTAGTGGTGCAGTGCAGGACCAGGGACAGGAGGCAGCACAGGCGGCCGCGGAGGTGCCTGTGTGCCATCCTGTCCCAGATCCTGTCCCTGCATCATCTTGCACCAGCAGGGATGCCTACGTCCAGACCCGTTTTCAGGCAGGGGATGAGCTGACGTCAACCTGCCGTCCTCTGCCTGCGGACGTGGCCATCCAGGTCCGGGTTGAGCCTGTCCTGGCTGGTGTGGCGTTGCGTCAACGGGCCATGCGAGGTGACCTGCAGTCTTTTCATGGAGAGACTGCACGTCATCTCGAATGGCTCATTGACCACGTCAGCCTGCTGGGACAGGTCACCCAGGCCGGATTCCTCTGTCTGATGGGGCTTGCTCCGACCCCCTCCTCAACTGGACCCCCTACGCGCCAGTCGTCCTCTGTGCCATCTTCCCACCCATCAGTCACCTGGGTGCCCTGTGGAGCTGCCTCTGACGGTGCGGCCAGGCTGGTGGAGGAGGCATCCCTGCCACAGTCGGGAGTCGGAGGTCCAGCAGGGGTGGCCACATCAACAACTGCACCCCAGCCGGCGGAGGATGTGCAGGCAGCAGGAGGCAGTGCACGGGCAGAGACAGAGCAGCAGCAGCAGCAACATGGTGGGAGACATGAAGGCTCGGGGCTTTCGACATCGGAGGGGCAGGCATCGGCCGGAGGGCAGGGGGACCCAGGACAGGGAGTGTCTTCCGTGTGGCAGCGGTTGGGCCACGCCTTAGGTGCGGAGCGGCGGCGGGCGGAAGAGGCGCGGCTCACAATGGTCAGGGCGGAGAACTCCATGCGGAGGGCCCTGAGGCGGGCCGAGTGCCTCGAGGCAATCCGCAGGGGGTTGGAGGAGGACACGGCGTCGTCCCTGCGGACCCTCGGGGCCATGGAACTGGACCGCCTCCGGGACATCGAACAGGAGTTCAATGATGCCCTGGCCCGGGACACCACGGAGTGAGCTGCTGGACTTGCCCGCCGCCTTTGTATATAGTTCTTTAGTTTTAGGTTTCCTTTCTTTCTTATTATGATTTGGAGTCGACGGACACTGCTCCACTTTTTGTATATAGTTGATTTTTAGGTAGGTTTTTTAGTAGGTTTCCTTTGTTCAGTTGGGCTCATGGACCCTTGGTAGTTTTTTACATAGTTCTTTATTGCATGGAGATTTTTTAACTTTTGACTTTGGGCAAATATTTTTTGGATTCTGATTTGCAGTTTTGTGTTTTTATACGGACATGCAGCTTTTTTTTTCTCATTCACATTGTAGTTTGTTTTCTTTCTTTAGCATTCTTTATTTTTTTCAATACAATTTTGTTTCCATACTTCACTGTGTGGTATCATCTCATTGGTTTCATGCATGTCATGTTGTGTGTTTTCCCATTCAATTGCAACCATTGTGTGTGACGGACATGGGTTCATTAGCTTAATGAACATTGGGGGTGTAACATGTGATTTCCATTTCCATGTGGGTGAATGGGTTACTTGGTAGGGCTTTTTGGCTGTGGAGGCTGACCATTACGCACATGATTGGGGATTGTGAGGACCTGGTGGGGGCTGCCCATGGTGGCAGGGGGGTGGGGGTGGTGGGAGACATGAGTGGGGGCCTGGTGGAGGCTGCCCCTGCACTGCTGGGGGGTGGGGGTGGTGGTAGACATGAGTGGGGGCCTGGTGGAGGGTGACCCTGGATGCTGGGGGGTGGGGGTGGTGGGAGACATGAGTGGGGGCCTGGTGGAGGCTGCCCCTGCACTGCTGGGGGGTGGGGGTGGTGGTAGACATGAGTGGGGGCCTGGGGGAGGGTGACCCTGGATGCTGGGGGGTGGGGGTGGTGGTAGACATGAGTGGGGGCCTGGTGGAGGCTGCCCCTGCACTGCTGGGGGGTGGGGGTGGTGGGAGACATGAGTGGGGGCCTGGTGGAGGCTGCCCATGGTGGCAGGGGGGTGGGGGTGGTGGGAGACATGAGTGGGGGCCTGGTGGAGGCTGCCCCTGCACTGCTGGGGGGTGGGGGTGGTGGTAGACATGAGTGGGGGCCTGGGGGAGGGTGACCCTGGATGCTGGGGGGTGGGGGTGGTGGTAGACATGAGTGGGGGCCTGGTGGAGGCTGCCCCTGCACTGCTGGGGGGTGGGGGGAGTGGGAGACATGAGTGGGGGCCTGGTGGAGGCTGCCCATGGTGGCAGGGGGGTGGGGGTGGTGGGAGACATGAGTGAGGGCCTGGTGGAGGCTGCCCATTGTGGCAGGGGGGTGGGGGTGGTGGGAGACATGAGTGGGGGCCTGGTGGAGGCTGCCCCTGCACTGCTGGGGGGTGGGGGTGGTGGGAGACATGAGTGGGGGCCTGGGGGAGGGTGACCCTGGATGCTGGGGGGTGGGGGTGGTGGTAGACATGAGTGGGGGCCTGGTGGAGGCTGCCCCTGCACTGCTGGGGGGTGGGGGTGGTGGGAGACATGAGTGGGGGCCTGGTGGAGGCTGCCCATGGTGGCAGGGGGTGGCGGTGGTGGGAGACATGAGTGGGGGCCTGGTGGAGGCTGCCCATGGTGGCAGGGGGGTGGGGGTGGTGGGAGACATGAGTGGGGGCCTGGTGGAGGCTGCCCCTGCACTGCTGGGGGGTGGGGGTGGTGGGAGACATGAGTGGGGGCCTGGTGGAGGCTGCCCCTGCACTGCTGGGGGGTGGGGTGGTGGTAGACATGAGTGGGGGCCTGGTGGAGGGTGACCCTGGATGCTGGGGGGTGGGGGTGGTGGGAGAGATGAGTGGGGGCCTGGTGGAGGCTGCCCCTGCACTGCTGGGGGGTGGTGGTGGTGGTAGACATGAGTGGGGGCCTGGGGGAGGGTGACCCTGGATGCTGGGGGGTGGGGGTGGTGGTAGACATGAGTGGGGGCCTGGTGGAGGCTGCCCCTGCACTGCTGGGGGGTGGGGGTGGTGGTAGACATGAGTGGGGGCCTGGTGGAGGCTGCCCATGGTGGCAGGGGGGTGGGGGTGGTGGGAGACATGAGTGGGGGCCTGGTGGAGGCTGCCCCTGCACTGCTGGGGGGTGGGGGTGGTGGTAGACATGAGTGGGGGCCTGGGGGAGGGTGACCCTGGATGCTGGGGGGTGGGGGTGGTGGTAGACATGAGTGGGGGCCTGGTGGAGGCTGCCCCTGCACTGCTGGGGGGTGGGGGTGGTGGGAGACATGAGTGGGGGCCTGGTGGAGGCTGCCCCTGCACTGCTTGGGGGTGGGGGTGGTGGTAGACATGAGTGGGGGCCTGGGGGAGGGTGACCCTGGATGCTGGGGGGTGGGGGTGGTGGTAGACATGAGTGGGGGCCTGGTGGAGGCTGCCCCTGCACTGCTGGGGGGTGGGGGTGGTGGGAGACATGAGTGGGGGCCTGGTGGAGGCTGCCCATGGTGGCAGGGGGGTGGGGGTGGTGGGAGACATGAGTGGGGGCCTGGTGGAGGCTGCCCATGGTGGCAGGGGGGGTGGGGGTGGTGGGAGACATGAGTGGGGGCCTGGTGGAGGCTGTCCCTGCACTGCTGGGGGGTGGGGGTGGTGGGAGACATGAGTGGGGGCCTGGTGGAGGCTACCCCTGCACTGCTGGGGGGTGGGGGTGGTGGTAGACATGAGTGGGGGCCTGGTGGAGGGTGACCCTGGATGCTGGGGGGTGGGGGTGGTGGGAGACATGAGTGGGGGCCTGGTGGAGGCTGCCCCTGCACTGCTGGGGGGTGGGGGTGGTGGTAGACATGAGTGGGGCCCTGGGGGAGGGTGACCCTGGATGCTGGGGGGTGGGGGTGGTGGTAGACATGAGTGGGGGCCTGGTGGAGGCTGCCCCTGCACTGCTGGGGGGTGGGGGTGGTGGGAGACATGAGTGGGGGCCTGGTGGAGGCTGCCCATGGTGGCAGGGGGGTGGGGGTGGTGGGAGACATGAGTTGGGGGCCTGGTGGAGGCTGCCCCTGCACTGCTGGGGGGTGGGGGTGGTGGTAGACATGAGTGGGGGCCTGGGGGAGGGTGACCCTGGATGCTGGAGGGTGGGGGTGGTGGTAGACATGAGTGGGGGCCTGGTGGAGGCTGCCCCTGCACTGCTGGGGGGTGGGGGTGGTGGGAGACATGAGTGGGGGCCTGGTGGAGGCTGCCCCTGCACTGCTGGGGGTGGGGGGGGTGGTAGACATGAGTGGGGGCCTGGGGGGGGGTGACCCTGGATGCTGGGGGGTGGGGGTGGTGGTAGACATGAGTGGGGGCCTGGTGGAGGCTGCCCCTGCACTGCTGGGGGGTGGGGGTGGTGGGAGACATCAGTGGGGGCCTGGTGGAGGCTGCCCATGGTGGCAGGGGGGTGGGGGTGGTGGGAGACATGAGTGGGGGCCTGGTGGAGGCTGCCCCTACACTGCTGGGGGGTGGGGGTGGTGGGAGACATGAGTGGAGGCCTGGTGGAGGCTGCCCCTGCACTGCTGGGGGGTGGGGTGGTGGGAGACATGAGTGGGGGCCTGGTGGAGGCTGCCCATGGTGGCAGGGGGGTGGGGGTGGTGGGAGACATGAGTGGGGGCCTGGTGGAGGCTGCCCATGGTGGCAGGGGGGTGGGGGTGGTGGGAGACATGAGTGGGGGCCTGGTGGAGGCTGCCCATGGTGGCAGGGGGGTGGGGGTGGTGGTAGACATGAGTGGGGGCCTGGTGTAGGGTGACCCTGGATGCTGGGGGTGGTGGTAGACATGAGTGGGGGCCTGGTGGAGGCTGCCCCTGCACTGCTGGGGTGTGGGGGTGGTGGGAGACATGAGTGGGGGCCTGGTGGAGGCTGCCCCTGCACTGCTGGGGGGTGGGGGGGGGTGGTAGACATGAGTGGGGGCCTGGTGGAGAGTGACCCTGGATGCTGGGGGGTGGGGGTGGTGGGAGACATGAGTGGGGGCCTTGTGGAGGCTGCCCCTGCACTGCTGGGGGGTGGGGGTGGTGGTAGACATGAGTGGGGGCCTGGGGGAGGGTGACCCTGGATGCTGGGGGGTGGGGGTGGTGGTAGACATGAGTGGGGGCCTGGTGGAGGCTGCCCCTGCACTGCTGGGGGGTGGGGGTGGTGGGAGACATGAGTGGGGGCCTGGTGGAGGCTGCCCCTGGTGGCTGGGGGGTGGGGGTGGTGGGAGACATGAGTGGGGGCCTGGTGGAGGCTGCCCCTGCACTGCTGGGGGGTGGGGGTGGTGGTAGACATGAGTGGGGGCCTGGTGGAGGGTGACCCTGGATGCTGGGGGGTGGGGGTGGTGGTAGACATGAGTGGGGGCCTGGTGGAGGCTGCCCCTGCACTGCTGGGGTGTGGGGTTGGTGGGAGACATGAGTGGGGGCCTGGTGGAGGCTGCCCATGTTGGCAGGGGGGTGGGGTTGGTGGGAGACATGAGTGGGGGCCTGGTGGAGGGTGACCCTGGATGCTGGGGGGTGGGGGTGGTGGTAGACATGAGTGGGGGCCTGGTGGAGGCTGCCCCTGCACTGCTGGGGGGTGGGGGTGGTGGTAGACATGAGTGGGGGCCTGGGGGAGGGTGACCCTGGATGCTGGGGGGTGGGGGTGGTGGTAGACATGAGTGGGGGCCTGGTGGAGGCTGCCCCTGCACTGCTGGGGGGTGGGGGTGGTGGGAGACATGAGTGGGGGCCTGGTGGAGGCTGCCCCTGCACTGCTGGGGGGTGGGGGGGTGGGAGACATGAGTGGGGGCCTGGTGGAGGCTGCCCCTGGTGGCTGGGGGGTGGGGGTGGTGGGAGACATGAGTGGGGGCCTGGTGGAGGCTGCCCATGGTAGCAGGGGGGTGGGGGTGGTGGGAGACATGAGTGGGTGCCTGGTGGAGGGTGACCCTGGATGCTGGGGGGTGGGGGTGGTGGGAGACATGAGTGGGGGCCTGGTGGAGGCTGTCCCTGGTGGCTGGGGGGTGGGGGTGGTGGGAGACATGAGTGGGGGCCTGGTGGAGGCTGCCCATGGTGGCAGGGGGGTGGGGGTGGTGGTAGACATGCATTGTTGATTAGTAGTGCAAGGTGACATGTGGGTTGGCTGGGGGGCATGCCCATGGTGGATGGGCTGCCTGCGGGACATGAGCATGGGTGCAGGGTAGTCCCCTGTGGTGTGGGCTGCCTGCAGGGTCCGTGGAGGTTGTGGAGCGTACACCTGGGAGGGCCCACACGGCCAATTCACGTGTGGTACTCCCCAGAACCCCTGAAATACACGTACCCTGATGAAATCGCGTGTGGAACTTCCCGCGCACCCCTGAAATACACGTACCCTGCTGAAATCGCGTGTGGAACTTCCCGCGCACCCCTGAAATACACGTAGCCTGCTGAAATCGCGTGTGGAACTTCCCGCGCACCCCTGATATACACGTACCCTGCTGAAATCGCGTGTGGAAATTCCCGCGCACCCCTGAAATACACGTACCCTGCTCGCACTGGGCCAATCGCGTGTGGAACTTCCCGCGCACCCCTGAAATACACGTACCCTGATGAAATCGCGTGTGGAACTTCCCGCGCACCCCTGAAATACACGTACCCTGCTGAAATCGCGTGTGGAAATTCCCGCGCACCCCTGAAATACATGTACCCTGCTCGCACTGGGCCAATCGCGTGTGGAACTTCCCGCGCACCCCTGAAATACTCGTACCCTGCTGAAATCGCGTGTGGAACTTCCCGCGCACCCCTGAAATACACGTACCCTGCTGAAATCGCGTGTGGAACTTCCCGCGCACCCCTGAAATACACGTACCCTGCTGAAATCGCGTGTGGAAATTCCCGTGCACCCCTGAAATACACGTACCCTGCTCGCACTGGGCCAATCGCGTGTGGAACTTCCCGCGCACCCCTGAAATACACGTACCCTGATGAAATCGCGTGTGGAACTTCCCGCGCACCCCTGAAATACACGTACCCTGCTGAAATCGCGTGTGGAACTTCCTGCGCACCCCTGAAATACACGTACCCTGCTGAAATCGCGTGTGGAAATTCCCGTGCACCCCTGAAATACACGTACCCTGCTCGCACTGGGCCAATCACGTGTGGAACTTCCCGCGCACCCCTGAAATACACGTACCCTGATGAAATCGCGTGTGGAACTTCCCGCGCACCCCTGAAATACACGTACCCTGCTGAAATCGCGTGTGGAACTTCCCGCGCACCCCTGAAATACACGTACCCTGCTGAAATCGCGTGTGGAAATTCCCGCGCACCCCTGAAATACACGTACCCTGCTCGCACTGGGCCAATCGCGTGTGGAACTTCCCGCGCACCCCTGAAATACACGTACCCTGATGAAATCGCGTGTGGAACTTCCCGCGCACCCCTGAAATACACGTACCCTGCTGAAATCGCGTGTGGAAATTCCCGCGCACCCCTGAAATACACGTACCCTGCTCGCACTGGGCCAATCGCGTGTGGAACTTCCCGCGCACCCCTGAAATACACGTACCCTGCTGAAATCGCGTGTGGAACTTCCCGCGCACCCCTGAAATCCACGTACCCGGCCAAATCGCGTGTGAGACTTCCCGCGCACCCCGGTATACACGCACACGTATTTTTTGTCAGCGGGTGTCCGTGTTTGTGGGTCCCCCTTTGCACGTCATTTGTCCTGGAGGGCCACAGTATAGGACATTCATCATGGCAGTATATAGGTGCTATTTGTTGGCGCACCTTTTGGCGCACATTTCTTACAGCCGCAGAGACGCTACCGCCTGCTTTCTTGTGGCGGTCGTGTTTGTGCCTGTGCGCTGGTTTGAGCGTGCGCTTTTTTGCCCTATTCTATTCCATGAATACGTGTTGTAGGCGAGCGTGTGGGCGTTCCGCGCACTTGTGCCCTGTACTTCCCCCGTGACGCCCACGTTTTGGCAAGTTGTTCCCCATTCCGAGTGTTATGCCCGTGTTCCGTCTACTTTTGTTGCGTGCACCGCGCTATGTGCGAATTTCGCTGTGGCCTGTGCGATTTTCGCTGTGACCTGGCGCACGCTGTTAGATGGCCTGTGCGCCAACGTGCGCCGCGCACTTTTTTATCGCACATCCGCTGGTTTTCTCGCGCACGGACTTCCATGAATCGACGTGCACTGCTTTTCGTGCGATTTTCGCACTTGCACTGCGATTTTCGCTATTCCACTGCGATTCGCACGTTTTTGCCCACTTGCGCCGCGCTAATTATTCCATGAATCGGCCTTAATGCGAGGAAGTAGGGAAGAGGTATTCTAGCCTATAAAGGCCTCAGGGATATCGTCCGCCTCTCCTTCTTCCTCAGCATAGTAGCGCGTCCCACCTTTGGCTTTTCTTTGAGCATACCCTACCCAGGTAATCCTTTTCCCATCATCTAGCCAAAGGGTTGGACGATGAGAGAGTGGGTTCTTCCTTGGCCACCTGAATGTGGGATTCCCTAGATGTACTTTGAAAATACCATCATGTTTCTCACAATAAGCGCTATATAAATAAACAATTACAATTACAAAAAGACTGGCTTTTTCCCTTTTTGCAGCTGATTCCAGGCTGGGTTCTCTTGGCTTAGCTGGTCTCACTTGAGGGCAAAGTGGCTTCCTCTTGGGATCGGCCTTACCTCCACAAGGACCGCTGATCCACCCGGAAGAAGAAGACAACTGTTCTTCCAGACAACGACTCACTAAGCCCATCTTCGGACGAAGAGTCAGGACAGGACATTAACTGGCCTCATTGATCTTCTGTGAGAGGAAAAGCACTGGAATTCTGAGTATGGTGTGAAGCTTGAGGGGTGAGATGAGCCTTCTTGTGATATGCCCTATTTGCTGGAAGAAGGGATCTTTTGCAGGTACACAGCATGCATGGGATGTGTGAGGCAGGGGTTGCACTGAAGCAGAGTCGCGCTGCAGAGATGAGAGCCAGGGTGCACATGGCGACCTCTGGCTAAACCCTAGCGGAGCCTTGTGGCACCTGGGACATGGAGTGGAGTGGCAGTACTGCACTGGGTATACAGCAGTGACCGGGGATCTAGCACACCAGAGGCCCGTGAGAAGATGACAATGCATGGGGAAATTCTTCCATGGGTTGCTGGAGATGCTGCCGTCCTGGCACTTAAGGTGAGTGCCAAGGAAGAGGTGGGTGGTTGCTGCCTGTGACTCTCCAGCCAAGAGAACAAACATGCTGGCTGTGCCTAAGGCCCCAAGCTCAAGTCATGATGAACCCCCCACTCAGGCTGAATCATGACTGGGGGTGGTCATGGCCAGGCGACGAGGGGGTGCGACCTAGCACACGGGTTTAAAGTCGGCTGTCTGGGGTGGGATGAATACCTGCTTGGAACATGGTTTCCCCCTTCTGTGAGGGCACAGGAGGTTTGAAACCAATGGAATAAAGGGCTTGGCAGAGGGATTTCAAGTGCCTATTATTATTCCAGAGGTTTCCCTCCATCACCTTTTTTGCCTGATCCATTGTAAGAGGGGTGGCTATGCCCAGACAACAGGCCCTAGGTTGCTTTGCTTAGAATAACTTCACTCATAATAATAATAATAATAACTTTAATGTGACATAGTTTAAATAATAAACTTTACACATATTAATCTTGTCGATAAAACGGTGCAGTAGATAAAATTACAAGACAATATATACACTAAAAATTTAAATTCAAACAATACTAAATTATGAATCATTCACTGTCTCTTAAGTTCATCATCAGCAATTTAAACCAAACATACTAATCATTCTTACCTCATAATCTTAGACATTATCACATACATTATGGTTCACTTAACAATATCACAATTTCCATATTGGGGCGGAACCTAGCCAACTCCTAGCAGTCATTATATAGATATACCCAGCTTAACTTCTACCAGATAGTATAGAGTGCAGTTAGCAAGCTCATGCTATTGGTGTTAATACAATGATTCCAGAAAAGCATATCCCCTATGGTTTCCCAATTATGTACATGCTTTCCCAGATGAGTTGTTATATCCTCTATCATTGCCAAACATTCCGTAAGCACATGCTTCGCTGTCTGAAGGAATTCCTGATTCTTACAAAGACGGCAATAGCGTTGTTCTTTGGGTATCTTATCTATCACCCTCGTAGTCATCGTTATGGGAAGATATTCAATTCTTAGTAGAAGTATAAATCTCCTGAGCCTAAGGGACGGGCATAGCAACAGATATTTCTGTGGTTTCTTAAATAAGTATAGCCTATTTTGCACAAAACGATATCTTTTTAGCTTACGTAGATGTTCAAAATTTTCAAGCCAGTCCCAAAGCTCTACCCGTCTCCCCATAAGAGATTGCATGGCTTCAGTATATAGCCCTTCTCGATGTCTACAGCAGATGTCCTTGAGTAGCTGTTCCATTTGATTTTTAAATTCGCTAATGGAACCCTCTTTATTACTTTTCAGAGAAAATGACATTAATAAGGCATTTCCCATGCCGTTCACCATTTTTAAATAAAATCCCACTCTCTTTTTCAATACCTGCGCTTTTAACGATATAAGCCCCAGCTAAAGTCTTAGCAGGGACATAGGGATGCATGCCTCATAATGCCCAATGAATCTGAAACATGGCAGGGGGACTGGGAGGAGGCCGGGGTCTTGGGGTAGGGGTGGCTTATATTCCAGTGAAGAATAGATGTGACCTCTTCTCCTCCACTGGCACAGCAGGCTGAAACATGATGTTATGGGAAGCTGCCGAGAGGAATTTGCAGTGGTTATGAATAATTCAAAGTTTCCACCTATCACCTTTGCTTCACCTCCTTAGATCTTACCCAGACTGTTGCAGTGTCCTGTGCAAAGAGCTCTCGGCAACATTCAGCTATCACTGACAGTCTCACTCATACAGTCAGTCACTCACACAGTCATCTATGCATCGAGTCACTCAATCAATCACCCGGTCAGTCAATCCCTCACCCCTCCACCCCCCCCATGGAATCACTTACCCACATGTTTACTCACTAAACCATCCAATCCCTAACATACTCACACACTCATGCATGCAGCACCTCACTCACAAAGTCACCCACTCACTCACCTAATGGGATCCATGTGACCACCTCGAAGAAAGAATTGCGAGGACGGACATGTGGATTATTATTTTTTGTAATGCATTTTGTCGCATATATATGCGGGGGAGACCCCATGCAGCCCCTCCACATCCCCCACAGCATATTTGTTAATACCCTTACCCAGGGTCAGACTGGGGCATAACATTGTCTCGGGCACCAATGACAAAGTGGCCCACAGTTGCAAATGGCAATTCATTCCTTTTGTGTCAGACTGTATGGATAGTACCCACAGGGGGAGTTTTTTGATAAAATGTGAAACAAATTGTGCAATTTAAAGAATATTTATTCAGCAAGAATGGTCATAACTACCAGCCTCACAGTGAAGTAACTCATCAAACTGATATGATAGGTTATTTATAACGCTCTTAATATCCAGAGGTTTCTAAGCGCGGACCCGGGGATCGAACCTGTGTTGCTCCGCATCGTCTTGCTTCCAAGGCGAGCACTTTGTCCCTGAGCTATCTGCCCCACTTTGACCCACGAGACTGGCACACGCTAGCATTTTGCGTTTTTTGGTTCAGGCATTGCCCTATTGCCCTATAAGCCAGTCCGAGCCCGCACCTTACCCACGCCCCCACATATATATGCAGCCTTCTCCACTCAGCATTTTCGTCCTCGCCATTTTGACCTCTGTTATTTTGGTGCGATACCATCTAATGTATGTCTGCATAAATGGCACTTCTAAAGTCTGAACCTAGCCAGGAAGCGAAGGGTATCGCACCCAGGCATTAACTGAGCTACTCCTCCTACTACTGAGTTCAAAAAAAGGCTGAAGACTTACCTCTTCAAGCTACCTCCTGATTAATATGATTCAGTTTCTAATGCTTCATTGCCCCCCGGACACCGTATCCTTGTTTCTACTTTTATTGTCCGTCCGTTTTGCTCGTTTTGTGTGCACGCTCTGAGGCCTCCGGGCATGTGGCACGGTTTATAAAACATGTGAGTAAATAAATAAATAAACACATGCAACCACCCACTAACCCACTGGCTGCACATACAGCTTCAATCTGTGAGCACTGATTCCTTTGTGAGTCTTTTGCTATAAATACTCATATTTATAGCAAAAGACTCACAAAGGAATTTGTGAAGAAACTTTGCCTGTAGCAGGATGTTTGTGAGCCCCAATCCACACACTGGTCGTTTGCAATAGCACCCAGCAGAGAGCAGTCTGCAATCCACACTGATCTGAAATACGAGTCTTTAGGAACATTTATTTTTCTATTTTGTTTGGAGTTGTGCAGCACCCCAGCTCCTGGGGGCCTTCTTAACCAGGTCAGGGAAATTCACATAACAGAGATGAGTGGTTGCAAGTCCAGAATTCAAAAGATCATTTACAGATTCAATCTTTGGCATAAAAGGGGGCAGGAAGGGACAGTTTAGATAACCATTCTCCGTGCCCAGAGTAGCATCGCCTTGGCCAACAGTTTAGGGTAGGTCCTAGCCATGGACCAGTAGTACTATTACATTCTGGTGAAGAGCCAGGCATACCTTGTGGGACTGCAAAGAGCTAAGCATACCTTGTGTTGCTGCAACGAGCTAAGCATACCTTGTGGGACTGCAACAAGCTAAGCATACCTTGAGGGACTGCAACGAGCTAAGCATACCTGGTGGGACTGCAAAGAGCTAAGCATACCTTGGGTTGCTGCAACGAACTAAGCATACCTTGTGGGACTGTAACGAGCTAAGCATACCTTGTGGGACTGCAAAGAGCTAAGCATACCTTGTGTTGCTGCAACGAGCTAAGCATACCTTGTGGGACTGCAAAGAGCTAAGCATACCTTGTGGGACTGCAACAAGCTAAGCATACCTTGTGTTGCTGCAACGAGCTAAACATACCTTGTGGGACTGCAATGAGCTAAGCATACCTTGTGGGACTGCAAAGAGCTAAGCATACCTTGGGTTGCTGCAACGAGCTAAGCATACCTTGTGGGACTGTAACGAGCTAAGCATACCTTGTGGGACTGCAACGAGCTAAGCATACCTTGTGGAACTGCAACGAGCTAAGCATACCTTGTGGAACTGCAACGAGCTAAGCATACCTTGTGTTGCTGCAATGAGCTAAGCATACCTTGTGGGACTGCAACAAGCTAAGCATACCTTGTGTTGCTGCAACGAGCTAAGCATACCTTGTGGGACTGCAACGAGCTAAGCATACCTTGTGGGACTGCAAAGAGCTAAGCATACCTTGTGGGACTGCAAAGAGCTAAGCATACCTTGTGGGACTGCAACGAGGTAAGCATACCTTGTGGGACTGCGAAGAGCTAAGCATACCTTGTGTTGCTGCAACGAGCTAAGCATACCTTGTGGGACTGCAAAGAGCCAAGCATACCTTGTGGGACTGCAAAGAGCTAAGCATACCTTGTGTTGCTGCAACGAGCTAAGCATACCTTGTGGGACTGCAACAAGCTAAGCATAAACTGTTTTTTAGGGGCGCGAACAAGTAGAGGTGAAGACTACGCTCTAGCCTTGAACAGTAGTTAACTTTGTTGAGCACAAGGGGGCAGATTAAAGTGTTGGTTGAGAGGTGCATGCGTTCTTAGCTTCCTGTCAAAAGGGACCCCGAGGTTCCAGGTCCTGGGTGAAGGAGTGAGGAGGTCAGGGGGAGGGGTGTAGGGGAGTGAAGATTGGATTATAGCCTAGGAGAACAATGACTTATGTCTTGGAAGAGGTTAGCGTGAAGTAGCGTAGAGCCATCCAGTGATAGAGGGCTGTGAGGCTGCTCGTAATATGGTCAAAGAGAGCAAGGTCTAAAGAAGGAAATGTGGAAAAGGCATGGGTGTCATCAGCAAAGCGGTAGTACTGAAAACAAACTCCCCTCATTTCTAGTGCTATGCAGACGACACACACCTCTCCTTCAAGCTGCTATCCTCTTCCTCCTCCCGCTCCTCCATCGTATCTGACTGCTTGACTGCTATTCAGGCATGCTGCTCTGGCAATGATCTCTGCCTTAATGCCAGTAAGACTGAGATCTTTCTCATTGGGCACCTACTCCTTGTTTCCCCACAACACTCTGGCCAGCCTCCTCAGGTCACCTCCCCTCACCAACTTGTGTGGCAAGAAACCTTGGGGTCATCTTTGACTTAACTCTCTCCTTCTCTCCACCCATCACGGACCTTGCCAAGAAGGCCCACTTTCAGCTCCACCTCCTCAGGGGCATTCCCCCTTTCCTCAACTTCCCACAGAAGCTCAATGTCTCCAGATCCCTTGTTCTCTCTAGGCTGGAATACTGCAACTCAATCTGCCTCTTTCTTCCCTTCGCCCTCTTCAACTAATACAGAATAGGACTGCAAGACTTATCCTTTGCCTCAAGCCCAGGGACCGCATCTCTCCAACTCTTAAATCTTTCCACTGGCTTCCGGTGACTGCAATCATCAAATTCAAGACCCCTTGCATCATCCCCAAGGCTGTCTGGGGCCTGGGACCTCTCCACATCGAGTTTTCCCTCCCTAAATTCCCCCCTCACAATGTCCTTCAGTCCTCTGGCTCCAACTCTCTGCAGGTCAAACATTTCTCCAAGCACAGAGTGGGAGGTAGATCCCTTTCCCTGGCTGGTTCCTCCCTCTGGGATCTTCGTAAGTTCCAGAAGATTTTCAAGAATTTCCTTTTCTCCTGTTCCTACCCTCTGCCAATGCGACTGGGGCCTGTTCAGAAAGAGTTTTGTAGTGTAAAAAGAAAGATGGGGCGAGCATGACGAATGTTAAAGAGACAGGAGCGGGTGATGGTGAAATATGAAGAGAAATAGAGAGAGAAGGATCAAAGATAACACACAGGCTGATCACAGGTAGTGAGTACAAAGTAAAGTTCACTCGGCGGGGGAACACCCGTGCCCGGCACCCTATCACTGGCTATAAAAAGCCAAGAGTTAAATGTAAAGTTGAACGAGTAGTCTCAATTAGCTAGATAACTATACAGTGAATATGCAGTTCTTGTGTTATTGGGTCATCGTTTCATGCATAGTGATATATAAATCATTTAAACATTCTTGAGCAGCACATCTTCAGACTTAGGGGGCCATTACGCATTTGGAGGCAGCCATGGCGCTATTAGCACCATGGCTGCCTCCAAACTTGTGTCCGGGTCCGGGTTCTCAGAATGGGGACTTACCGGGTCATTCCAACCTTGGAGCACCTGGTAAGTCCCCATTCTGAAAACCATTCCCCATTACCATTTGAGCCCCCATAGGGCTCAATGGGAATGGGGAAGGAGCTAATAACGGGCCCGTAAATTACGGCCCGTTATTAGCTCCCTGGTCCCTTAGCGGCTCTCGCTAAGGACGGCTGGTTTTACCAGCCGGACTTAGTGGGGCCCGCTAAGGGACCTCGGAATGAGGCAGTAAGGGGTTAACGGCGCCGGCATCCTTACCAGTGCCGTTAACCCCTTACTGCCGCACTTGTAATAACCTCCTTAGTCATTCTGTGTCTATCATTTTTTTTTAACAGAATGACCAACGCGTTTCGAGCTTTGCACTCTTCATCAGGGGGTTATACAAACTTCATATGTGTGTGATATAACAAATAATAGGATTCAGTAAGACATAACCTTCATACATTGTTTATAAAATACATGTAACCACATAAAATTATCATATTAATTCGATCATGCCAAATTAATCGCCTCCATCTCCTATTGGCATCATATGCATAGCAGGTGACTGTTTTATTGGTTTCCAAATACCCAGGAAAATTGAGTAAAACAAGTAACTGGTGTCACTAACTGTTACAAATTATAGTTTGTAAGTTTTGAATTAATGGAAGAGAGTGTCTGCTCTCACCTCGTCTCAATGTCCATACAATGTGGAAAACTGGAGACAGTGGTTCTCGTGTGTCAGAATCTGCAAGGGGAGACAATGATGAAAAGGAGTGTAGCAATGGAGCAGGAGAGAGAGAAGGGGACGCAGTAGCAGGGTGCGGGGGTGAAAGGTAAGTAAGATTGGCTACTTTAGATGTAAAGTAGTTTAAAAATCAGAGGAAGAGAGCGGTGAGAAGGCAAATGAATCAGGGGCCTTAGGAGAGAATGTTGTGGAGGACCTGATAGATGAGACGAGGGTGGTGAGAGGAAGAAAGTGTGAGTTCTGAGAAGTAGGATTTCGTAGCAATAAGTAGAGCAGAGTCAAAAGAAGACTGCAACATAGAGAGCATAGCAAGATGAAGAGGGGAGTGAGAATGTTTCCATAGCAGCTCGTCTTTACGCAGACTGCGGCAGAGGGAGATAAGACCTCGAGAGAGCAATGGCTGTGAAGTTTTGCAAGTTGGACATAAAGTGTGCAAAGGGTAAGTTGAGTCAAGGATGGATAGCACAGAAGAATGTACAGTGCTAGTGACTGAATTAGGATAAAAGGAAGAGAGGAGTGAGATTGAAGGAAGGAAAGAGTTCAAAGACAAGAGAAAAGATAAGAAAGATTACGACATGTAAACGTAGTTGAGGAGGAGACCAGGAGGCCAGGAGGGTAAACAGAGAAGGGAAGAAGTAGATCATCAGAAGCATAGAAGGGAGAAGAGGAGATGGGTAGAGGGGGGAAATGAAGAGAAGATTAAGTCTAGGCAAGAAACAGACTGATGAGAAGGAGGAGAAGAAAAGAAGTGCAAGTGGTAAGAGTCAGCAAGGGAAATTATGGTTTAGCATGGGGAGATAAAAGTCCCCAAGAATAAAGTAAGTGGAGGGGACAGAAGAAGGTGGGATAGAAGAAGATCAGTAAGTGGATCAGGGAGATGATAGACAACAAGAAGAGAGACAGGAAAAGCATTAGAAAAAGAAGAAAAGTGATAGTCAAAGGAAGTTAAGCTTGGGAGATTAGTACAGGGAGGTAGGAGAGTCCAGGCAGAATTAAAGAGAATCCCCATGCCTCCATGCTTATGTTGGTGGGGCTAAGAGAAGGAATTGGAGGCAGTATTAAGGAAAGCTGGGGGAACAGAGTTATCAAGGGTGATCCAGGTTTCAGTTAGACAAAAAAAGTGAAAATAAGAGTGAAGAAATAAGTCAAGAAGCGTACTTTTAAAAGACCAAATTGGAATTGGGGGGATCATCGGAGGAAATGGAAGGACAGTAACAATTAGAATCATTGGATATCAATGGAGAAGCGTGATAGGTAATCCTTGATGGGATAGGACAGTGCATGAAGACAGAGAGAAGAATAGCGAGAAGATACATAGGCGAGTAAAAGGCTAGTCGGCGCTTGATCTGCCACGAGCAGGAATTAATTATGAAGTTCAAAGGCTTTTAGAAGGTCACCCTTTGAGTGGGGTGTCCAGGGCTAAAGGTGTCCATGGAGGCACTTCCTAAACTAGCAGTGACGTGGAAACACGTGACTGCGCCAGTCACCAAGCACAGGAAGTGTGACAAGATTGAGGAACCCGCTGAAGCGGTGATGTAATGGCCACGATGGAAGTCAATTTGGAGGTTTGCAAATGGATGCAGAGCATCAGCAACAGATGACAATGGGAGGGCAGCGCAAATACACGCTACGACCAGCGAGTACTAAGGGTGATCACACTGTTCCTAGGGCAGTTCCTAATATGGCCTGACATCAGTGCAGAGAGATGGAGCAAAGTCGGAAAGCCTGAGGAGATGGTAACATGGAGACAGTGGAGAGGTCCAGGCACAGGCAGCCGAGGATAACAGGTAGAGAGCACTCTTTCTCTGGCACCTTGTGAGCTACGGGTCAAGCCTTGATGTAGACTATGTCTGGAGAGGTAGGCAAAGAGGCTGTAGACACCACCCCAGTTGTTAGCTGCAAGGGGTGGGGTGGAGCTCGAGCTGGGAAACTGGGTGTACAAACAAGGGACTCAAAAGCTAACTGCTCACTGTCACCTGTGGCACCGCACCTCTCCCAGACCCTCACCTAGACTCAAGCTACCATAAACCTAGGAAAAGGGAAAACCAGGGGAGGGAGGCTGTACACAGATTTATAAATGGTGGGAACTAGAGGTAAGGAGCAAAGTCATGAAAATGCAGCAGGGAAATCTTGGATTTGAGATGGACTATTGGCCCGCTACAGGGGTACCATCAAGCGATCAAGGCTCCATAGGCACCAATTGCCTTCTCCACACCTTCACCACAACTCATTCTCACAATAGGTTTACCCAGCTCACCTTGTCCACACCTGCCAGGCAGTGTGGGTCAGGCTCAGAGCCTACTGACCCACATGGGCATCATTCGTTTAACAGGGTGCCTTATGTGAAACGGCGCGTAATGGATGAGTCGTTGTTGTTTGGTAAGGTAAATGTTCAGGCTGCTATATGTACATATGTTCCTCTGAAGTGGCCTTTACTGGCGGGTCATTCATCCTGAGCCCTCACCTGACTTGAGCTCATTACAATGTCTGGCTCACATTTATCTCTATTGCCATAGCATTTAAAAACGAGGCCTTTTGCTGTGAGCTCCCACAGCTGAGCTTGTTCATCTCTGCTTAATCGACTAGTCACTGATTAATGGTGAGAGAGCCTTCCTCTGCATTCCTTGTCTTGAGAGCTGAACCCTGCATAAGCACTTCTCAGATTTAACTGGACTCAACTAAGCTGACCATTTTGACGTTACATGTCAAAGTGAAAACAAAATGCTTTGTTGAATTCCTCCAGGTAATGACAATTCAAAAAATATAGGTCTTTGCAACAGATTTAACTCAATCTGTATAATTTATAAAACACTACTAGCTGGGTCTGTGGCTTCGTGGACTAGTGCATCCACTACAGGGGCCTCTGGTTGACCCCGTGGTCCCAGGTTCTAACCCCAGCAGGTCCACTTAAACTTTTTCCAGGTGGAGAAAATTTGTACAGTTATAGTTGAGTAACAATAAACATCTGTTATGTGTCAATAGCACCAAGATTCTGAGTGTGCACTTTGCAAATACACCTGTTAGGTTGTCTTACTAGCTTCTTACAACAATGAAAACATAATTGTATAACTGCATTATTTTATATACATGAATTTAGAAACTCTCTTAGCATTAGGCAATTACACTTTTTTACTCAACACAATTCCTGACATATTTGACATAAAGTCACATGATATTATACAATCATTCAAAATCATTCAAAATGCACCTTTTTTAATAAAGCACATTGTTTTGTTTCAGACAATTCTACAGGATCAAATTAGCACAAACGATTAACTAGCTTGTGTGCTGCAACGCTGCAACAATGATTTTAACCATGTTGCAGAAAAGTAATGAAGTTGAGAAAATGCTTACATACAGTTGTGTTTTCAACATGAGCTTCCATGAGCATTAATGAGAGACTGGGGAAAATTATATTGGGGTTTATGGTGACAAGGAGTAAAGAGACCGACCAAGTGATGCCATATTGGTTGCTATAAACATTTATTAAATGAAAAAACACACCTATCTATCCCGATTTCTAAGATGATTTCCCTGCCTTAACTTAAGAAACTTGGTTGCTTGCCAGGAAGTATGTGTGAGTCAAAACAAAAGGGCACTGTCTCAGTCACAAATGCTCCCACTCTATGCCTGTCACTACAACAAAACACCATAAAGTCCAGCTACTGTTTGTTATCCAGGAAAATGACTCCCTTATCCTAGCTTGTTCCCCAATGTCTTTCACAGTTATTAATAAGGTTTGTAGTTCCCTTACAGAGGTTTTCACAATCTCTGGGTTTTGCACCTCTCTTGAAGATGAACATGTTCCTGGCGTCTTTCTAGACTCTCCAACACCACACTTTTATGGAACTAGACTGCAAATTGTGTCACAAAAATGGTTTACTATTTTCTCTATTTGTTTACGGCTTTACTGTCTCAAAGGATTCTCAGTTCTCCTGGCTTTTCAAGCGAAAAAGGAAATTACAAAAAAAAATAATTTTTCTTCTTAACTTGAGGAAGGCAAAGTTAACGTCATAAACTGACAAGACTCCTGGCAGGATTTGGTAATGAACAATCATCAATGCGTAATAGACTGATAACAGAAGATGATTGGGGTTTGACTTGATGGACCAGCTGTAGGTGATTCTGGGGTGTGCCCAGAAGGACCTTTATGTCTCTCTCAGCGATTGTGCTCCTGTGAACTCTGTTCTCGTCAATGATTCTGCAGAAGACATGTTGACCAGTTTCAGTTTGTTCATATTGTACTTGAGAAGGTAAACCCTTTAATACATTTCAAGGGGTGCCTGGTTTCTGGAGCGATACTGACAGACTTTAATCCCAATGGCCAAGGTGAGGGTTACCTTGGTTACTTTACAGCTCTTAATATTTTGGAATGTTCAGCTAACAGTTATTTTCACCACCCTGATATTATTGGTGTCTTCTGTGGCTCTCTTAAGTTTCCCTTGGCCCACTCATGGACTTTTAATAATTCCTGTTACCTCGTACTCGGTGTCAGGATTCTTCACTGGTTCTGCCTGTATTTTTGTGATCGTCAATTGCTTTTTTCCACTCTTGTCGCAGCTACCCTCCTGGGCCCTCTACAGCTGGCTATCGGGAAATGGACCAGGGGCTGAACCTTCTTTCCACATTTAGAAAATCAAGTCACCACCGCTCTGGATACTCTTCAGGTCTGTGTAGGTGGCTGCGTGAACGGGTAGGGTTTGCAGTTTTGATGCAGTTGCTGGACTGCCTGGTCCAACCACTACATGTCAGGCCACCACCACCCAATCTCCCTCCTTCCATAGGGCCAACTCTCGGCCGACAAGTGCCTAATAGACAACATACTTCTTGGTAAATGGGGCATTCTGCCACTCCTCCACTTGCTCTGGATGACACTCGCTGACGGCCACTGAGTTTAATTTGTAAAATGTTTGGCTTTTGGACACCTAGTTGCATCTTCATTTCTGTTATCTCCAAGGCTAACACCCCATCAGCCTGTGAGGTGTCATTGTGTTTTCCCTTGAACCACACCCTCTACATTTCTACCTCGAGTTTCATGACCCTGCCTCTGGGTTTTCTCTTCATTTCAATCTTTCTCTGGTTCTCAATTTCTTCCTCTGCCTCAGCTGTTCTCTCCATCTCATTTTCTCTCTTTGGTTCCTGTACTCTCTCTGGTACCCTCCTCTGTACTCTTCCACCTTCGTTTGTTTCTGACGTCCTGATATAGTAATGCCCGCACTGACTTAACATCCATTTCATTGACTACAGCTGTTCTGGTACTTTTCCATGTTGCTTGCATTATTCTCGAGCGCTTCTTCATCTCAGTACCCAAAACATCAGAATGGTTTGATGTTTCACAATAACACATGGTTTTTGACATGAGTTTAGACCCATGAGGTTCAGGTATGAACGCCAGCCTACCGGTTTGGAGTTTAAAGGGGGTATGCCTCCCAAACATGTCCTTATCTACAGCAGAGGAGTCTCTCATCCATGAGATCCTCCCGCATGCTACCACTCCTAGGAGGACTATTGGTTAGCTGCCTCCCCTCCCTATCCTCCTGGAGAGGGGTTCTCCCCTGGAGAGGTGACACCATCTGAAAGAGTGTCACAGGTTGCAGAAGGGTAGGTGTGTGAAGGAGATTGGAAAGGGATGCATACCTAGACTTTTAATATATTAGATTTACTCTGAACAATTGTATATATATTTGAAAGAGCAGTTAAGTCTCCCTAAAGTCACTATTAGGTTTTAGAACCTACTGTACTTCCAACTGAATTAGCATTGAATGCAAATGCATCTGTAGGATCTGCTCACAGTTTCCTAGTGTACAGAGAAAACATGCTAACAATATCTTCATCAATATGGACAGAAGTAAGACTGGGAAGCCTAATAAGGTACTGCGAGGGTTCACTCAAAGGCGCCCACCTTTACATGTTATCTGTTTCTCTTTTTAGTGCATACGGTGGTATTTTAGCCATGCCCTGTGACCAAAACAATTCTACTGACAGTGATATGGTAGAAGGTTGTTAAAATAAGACTATTTGTTTGCATGGTCACTGGTAGGCTTGTTGCATGTATCACTGCAGCTCTGATTGGTTGGTTTGATGGGCGACACAAGAATTAGCAATCTGGAGATGTTGTATTAAATGTGTAAGAAGTAGGCAGTATAATGTTGGGTGTTCTGTTTTCTTCTAGCCTTGAAAACTGCATGCAACACACAGCTCTTGTCTCTCGTCTTCCAAAGTGTGTCCTATTGGAGTTCCTTAGGACCCTCACTGTCCCCTTCACACTCACACTCCCTTTCCTTGCACCGCCACTCTCGCTCTCTACACCCTCTAATTTTCTTCACACCCTCACTTTCTCTATCTTTGCACCCTCACTCTCTCTTTGCACTCTGACTCTCTCTCCTCACACCCCCTCTATCTCTCCTTCCACACTCCCTATCCTCACACCCTCATTTTATCTCACCTCACACCATCCTGTGCTGCCTCCACACATACTCACTCTTTCCTCACACCCTAACTCCCTCATCCTATGCTACATAAATCTTTCCCTTACATGAATCCTCAGTCTCTCACACCCTCTGTCAGTGGCAACCTTCCATGCATCTCGTTTTTGACTCTGATCACCATCTCTCGCTCTCACCTTTGCACACACCTGTGTTTTCTATCTAATCCTTCTTCTACCACACCCCCTACCACTCTCTTTCTCAGCATCCCACTATCAGCCTCTGCTGCTAACACCTTCTGTTTCTCACCCTTGCTGGCACTCACTTGCACTCTCCTCCATCCTTGCTATCACACTGAGCATAGGCGCTGAGGACATGGGGGAAGTGGAGCCACCTGCCCCGGTACTGCTTAAACAAAGGGTGTAGGGATGTTTTTCTGCCCCCATTGTGAATCTGTTTCTTTTTGTTGCATTTTAATAGTTTTATTGTAGGAAACTATTCAAACTCTTACAAAAATAAATGAAAATTCTGATTGAGCTCCAGAGGAGCAGATGTATACATCCACAGGAGATCCTTCCCCCCTACCTCGTTTGTATTGGAAACATGAGACCGTGCCTTGCCTCACATTAGCAATCGTGCCAATACCACAGCCAATATTTGGAAGGAGATATTCATTGAGATAACCCTACTGAATGTACCCTTGAGTTGATGACAACCTACAGGAGGAACTCCCTGAAGGATTATGAGAAAGAGCTAAGAAATTGAACTGATGACGTCATAAGAAAGTGTGTACATCGTCCCAAAATACTGAATGAAGACAATGTATGGATTCTAGAGGACAAATGATGAAATAAACAATCAAGTAGATTATCAAAGTTAAAAAAGAAGAAGACTACATGTTAACAAAGTGCTACAGAAAACAGAAGTTCAATGAATGTACAGAAACTGAAACGCACTGTCGATCGAGTCATTGTATAGGCTAGCTATGAATAGTGAATAGAATGCAGGCGAAGCCGCCATTGTATAGAAACTGGACACTGGTATCATGAACTAAATAAGCCAAAACAATGAAAGGGGTTGAAAAGCTGCGTCACAGTAGAATAATAGGTTGCTGAAGCTGCGTGGCCAGGCTGTCTGGCCAGAAGACAAGATCCTAGGACTCGAGGTCAGCTATCTACACTGAAGAGAACAAGTGTGTGAAGGATGACACTTCTGACGTTAAGGTGCAAGAAAGAACACAATGGATGCCAAGTTTTAATAAATATAGAGCATTTAAAAGCTACAGAATGGACCACATCGTGGTCTTTTGTCACGTGAGTCAAGGATGGAAATAGAGTTTGAACTTGGAGTTCCAGACACGATAGCGAGTGTCTTCACTCCCGAGCATTCCGAGGATGAGAATACTCTTCAAGGCCAAGTTCAAAGATAATTTCATGGCAAAAGGCATGGTAATGCGAGATGTTGGGCTAATTGGGTGGTGAGGTAGCTTCATGTCCTATATCCCTGCACCTGGGTCTGGACGTGCGTGCTGCTAAATGAACCGAATGTTCCAGACATGGCACAAGCTTGCCAACCAATTGCATTAGTCTGTATAACAAAGGACCTTATAGCTTAGAAGACCAATGAAACACAGTGTAACTTTTTTTTTCTTAAATTACATGTTTGAAGAGGTAGGCATAAGCTGTCCACCTGATAAAGGACAGCCAATAACAATCCTAGCTCCTATATGATTGTATATCTAGAAGTTTCCCTTAACCAATCCCGACCCTTTTCACTATTGCCACATAGTATGACGTCACTCTGTTGCACAATGGAGTATATAAAGTGTATTTTATGTGACTATCATGGAGAGACTGAGCATATGCCCGTTGATGTTTGTTGTAACCTCCCTGTCTAGGATAATTGTTAATAAAACAGTAACTTGCCATCTTCTTGAGTTTGTCCGGTTATTTGGATTCAGAATTATTCTGGTGTAATCCCATCCATTAATAAATGCATGTTCCAAAGGCCATAAGCTAAGAACACTGCGTGGCAGGGCTGTTGCCTCCTCTTTTGCTGGGTGCATGCTTGCTGAAGTGTTAGCTTGCATCTTGCAAAATGAGCGAGTGCTGCTCACTTCGAAGTGGGAAGGCCGGACATCAAGCTGAATAATGGCTGTCAACAGATGACCTGAGCGTTGATTGTGGGGCAGGCCAAAACTGTTTGGCCAGTGCGGGAGCATGGAAGAGGTCAGAAGAAATTCATGATGAACTCCACACAAAAGTCCTGCTCAGCTCCTACTTCCTGGGTCTTTCTGAGGAAATGCACACCTGGATCTTCTGTGCAGCTGCAGCTTCGTGTGAACAACATCTTACATAGGCTCTCTATTATTTTGTCAGTTTTGCTTTATAGTTTCATATTTGTTGTTTAGTTTCTCCTTTCACTATTTCTTGTTTCTTTTAAGATTCTCTTGCTTTGACTTTCTGCATTTCACTTAAATTTCATTTTTCTCTCTCTTTCATTCTGACTGGCTTTGTTTCTGTCTATCCCACCTGTCAACGTTCATTTTTTATTTGTCTCTTTCATCTGCCTCTCACTCTCACATGTTGTGTCACTCTCTGTGTGTCCCTCGCTCTCTTAAACAGCTGGTCAGCCGACCCCTGTTCCCAAACCTCGGCACCTCTATGGAGCCTTCCTGGTGCCCTCGTTCTCTGTTTGGTGCCCACCTATTCATCTGATATATAGATCATTGATACACATATAGGTTTACATTTTTCTATTGAACAGTATGATTAAGGGTCATCCATCCTACTCCTCATCAATCCTACTCCTCATCAATCCTACTCCTCATCAATCCTACTCCTCATCAATCCTACTCCTCATCCATCCTACTCCTCATCAATCCTCCTCCTCCTTTGAATGCCTTGTCTGCAGGCTGTCTGTATCTCCTACCCTCTCCCTCACTGTCACTCACCACTATCTACAGGCCCCCTGGACCATTCCTCCTCTCTCCTGGCCTCCTCCCCCTACCCTCTCTTTCTTGGCGATTTTAGCATCCATCTTGATTCTCCTGAATTGGCCACTGTACTCTTTCAAGACCTCTGTAACTCTCTTTTCCTCACAATTGTTCCCTCTGCTCCAACCCACTCTGCCTGACACAACTTGGATGCTCTCATCTCCTCAGATACCCCTCTCTCCAACCATCTAACTACTCCTCTCTCCTGATCTGACCACTCTCTCCTCTCCTCCCATTTTGAGCTCCCTGGGCCCCAATGATGCCTTTACCCGCACTGCCAGTCTCCTTCTCCATCATTCCACGGATGAAGCGTGTGTCAGTCACTGCATTTGCTGCCACCTTCATCTCTCCTACCACCCCTACCTCTGACTCTCCTACCAACTCTGCTTTGGCTAACCTCCATCTCTCCATTTCTAATAGTCTGGACATCCTTGCACCTGCCACGAGGATCCACATGAAGCCAACCTCCAAATGCAACTCTTGGTATGACTCTGACTTGGCAGCCTTGAATCGCAAGTGTAAAGCTGCCGAGCCAACGTGGCAGACAAGTACATCTTCGGACAAACTGACCTGCCGTCTGCTCCAAAGGTAATATCATCTCACCATCTGCTCCAAGAAGAGGGCTCAGGTCCAAGTCTGCATCTCTGTGGAAACAAATAACACGGCTGAACCTTTCAAAATCTGCAAGGAACTTGCCAATCCTACTGCAGTCTCCCACTCTCCTCTGCCCTCCCAAGCCCTCTGCAGTACAGTTGCCTCCCGCTTCTCGACCAAATCTCTGGACATCCTGTCCTTACTGTCATCTTCTCCCCTCCCCACCACCCCTCTTCTCGTGCCCCGCTGGGCCCCACTCTCCTGCCCTCCCATTCTCTTCTCCTTCTCTCCCATTGCACCGGATGAGGTCTCTAGAGTAGCCCGCTCTATGAAAGTCTCCTTCAAGCAGGTACTCTCCTGCTCATCCAGAACTTTCAAGGATGACAACTCCTCTCTTGCCCCTTCCTTTCCTGACCTCTGTAACCACTCCTTTGCCACTGGTTCCTTCACACAACCCCTCAAGCACTGTCTTGTGCACCCTCTTCTAAAAAAGCCGTCTGCAGACCCTTCATGCCCAGACCTTGTGACTGTCTTTTTTAATATAATGATTTTGTAGCTTTCTCTTTTACCCCGCTCTTGGGCAACCTCATGGAGGAGTTGGTCATCCCCAACTGACCGACCACACCAAATTAGCTGGCTGCGTCCATGACCACTAGTCTGGCTTTAGAGCATCCAGAAGCACGGAAACTGCTCTCCTGAACAACTGTGGTGATCTACTCTCAAACATTGACTCTAACTCTCCCTCTGTTCTAATCCTTCTTGATCTTTCATTTGCCTTTGACACAGTCAATCATGCCATCCCCATAAATCATCTCTGTGATACCCTAGCTATCTCGAACCGGACACTGGCGTAGTTAACCTCATTCCTTTCAAACAGACCCTCCCAAGTACAATTGGCCCCTTTCCTTTCCTCCACCTCACTCTCCAACTGTGACATCCCTCAGGACTCTATCCAATTGCCATGGCTCTTCAACATCTACCTTGCCCCCCTGGCCCACCTGATCTCGTCCTTCTCTCATCACTTCCAGTGTTATGCTGATGGCACTTAGCTTTCCTTTAAGATTCCTTCCTTTCCCTCCTTCCCTTCATCTCTCATTCCTGACAGCCTGACTGCTATTCAGGCGTGGTCCTCTGCTAATGATCTCTGCCTTATTGCAAGTAAGCCAGAGATCCTTGTCTTTGGGACACCTGCTCCCTGTTCCACCCCCCCCCCACTCTCTGGCCACCCTCCTTCGGTCCCCTCCACTCACCCTCTTGTGAGTCTAACAACCTTGGCATTATCTTTGACTCCTCTATCTCTTTATCTTAACACATCGCAGACCTTGCCAAGAAGTCCAACTTACAGCTCCACCTCCCGAGGGGCATTCTACCTTTCCTCACCTTCACCCAGAAGCTCAATGTCTCCAGAGCTCTGGTCCTCTCTAGGCTGGACTACTGGAACAGCCTCTTCCTCAACCTGCCTCTTCCTTCCCTTCGCCTCTTCAACTAATCCTGAATAGGGCAGTGAGATTTGTCATTGGTCTCAAGCCCATGGACTGCATCTTTCCAGCCCTAGAATCTCTCCACTGGCTACCAATGACTGCAAGGATCAAATTCAAGACCCT
This sequence comes from Ambystoma mexicanum, assembly GCF_040938575.1. Taxonomy (NCBI): domain Eukaryota; kingdom Metazoa; phylum Chordata; class Amphibia; order Caudata; family Ambystomatidae; genus Ambystoma; species Ambystoma mexicanum. The sequence goes on along the minus strand of NC_090936.1, from coordinate 1,195,131,323 downwards.
TTGCATTATCCACAAGGATGTCTGAGGCCTGGGATCTCTCTACATCTAGCTTTCTCTCCCTAAATACCTCAATGCTAGAGTTCTTTGGTCCTCTAGCTCAATCTCTCTGCAGGTCAGATGCTTATCCAAGCAGAACGTGGGAGGCAGATCCCTTTCTTCAGCAGGAGCCTCCCTCTGAAATGGTCTCCCTGGCCCACTCAGACTTGAGCCAGATGTCCTTAAATTCCGGAAACTTCTCAAGACTTTCCTTTTTGCCTCCTCCTTCCTTCCCACCCTTCTGTGCTAATTTTGCCTCTGCTGCTGCCACTGGTCCCTGGTCCCTTATGAGTCTTACAGGGAGCAGGCCCACCTTGACCAGCCCCCCCCCTCCCCCAACATCTCTGCCAGCACTTGCCCTGGGCACTCCTCCCGGACTAGCCTGAACCTGGGCCACACCTACTTCGCGCTTCTCCCTTTTCCACTTCCCCTGCAATTGCCTTTCGTGGCTCCCCTCTGTACTTGCTTAGCCACCTGGACACCCCACTCCTACACTTCAACCCCTCTCCTCTACCCCTGCCCCCACCATAGCCCAACCCCCTACTTTCTCCCTCCCTTGCATTCTTTTGTCTCTGCACTCGCACAGTAAGAATGTCACACAGCCTAGTACGACCGTTCCTGTTGGACCTTTTTTCCCTATGTCCCCCCGTTTTTGTCTTGTGGCGCCTGGACACACTTGTGTACAGGCACCATACACAAGTCCAATAAATAAAACAAATAAATAAATACCCTTCCCCTTGTGGGGTGCAAACCCCTGTGCCCTCCACCGCCAGGCTGCCGTGCATCTTTACTTGCATCATGAATCGTGAAACCCTTATTTCAGGAATGAAACCTCGCCAGCCCTCACTCCGCTACGAGGACCAAGGATAGGGAGCCCGGCACCTCTTCACGACGCAGTCCCTTGGAAGGCACAGTCCTTTGTCCCTATATAGATGCTGCTGTCCTATCAAGTACTGTGAGGCCTGGGCTTTGCCAGAGGTGAGGTGTGGGACCGGATCTGAACTTAAAATAATGTTTCTCCTCCACAAGGGTAGAACTTAATTCTAGCACAGACAGGGATTGTAGTAGCATTTCCATCCAGTAAGATAGAGGATATGTCTCCAGCAGGCTGAAGTGACCTGCACCTTATCTACAAGTCGAAAGGACGGACAAGGCTCCAGTAAGATAACTCAGTATTTTGATATAAGTAACCACCTTTTGCAGAAATCAGTTTTTTTAACCTGGAAGCCACAGGTTACAATTCCAATAATATAGCTTGGCTTGTTAGCAGAACTACTGTAGAACACTGTGTTCAATCAGAGGGTGCAGCTGCAAAAGAGACTCGGCGAAAGAAATGGAAGGGCAGAAACTGTGGGAAAGATGGCCAGGGAGAGGATCAGAAATGAAAAGTGAGGGAGCAAAGGTAGGTATAAGCAGGGAGAGAAAGAGGCTGGGAGAGGTGCAAGGGTTAGCAATGTGCTGGTAGAGGATGGAGGGGGGTTGGCCAGGTGGGTTTGGAAAGAGAGGTGAGTAAGGAAGAAAGACTGAGGAAAGGATGGAGAGAAGAGGGATGAGAGGGCCTTAGGGGTATTAAGGAGTGTGAGAGATGGAAACCTACTTTCATAACATGAGAAGAGAAAGCGCTACACCACACCACAAACCTCTTAAAAAGAGTCTGAGAGATTAAGAACTTTTAATAATTCCCTAAGAATAAAAGGTGTGTACCTTGCATTCAACATATAGACATTATTGAGCTATAAAAACAGTACAAATCTACAGCAAAAGAGAAGCAAGAACAATAGTGTGGTAACATCCGTCCACCAATCTTCCCTTCCCATCTGCTGTTTCCTTTGTATTCCATCCACTTCCCTTTCTCCTTTGACCCCACTCAATCATCTTTCATCCTTTCCTTATTGCCTCCATTCCCATGTAACACCAGTCCCATGCAGTACACACACCCCCACCATGTCTTCTTGACCTGGCTGGGAGACGCCTCCTCCTATCTGCTGGGGCTCATTTATGTGGTCCCCAATCCTTACTCCAGCAAGGCCTCCCAGAAACATGTGGCTAGTCCCAGAAGGCCTCGGAGTAGGGGAAAGGGGGCCTGGCATCATGCTGTAAAAGACAGACCCCTCCTTCTACCAGACTACCACAATATGGAATTGGGCATTTTGTTGCTCAAAGAATACCAATTTGAAGCTCAGAAAGTATATTTTTTTGCTGCATTTTCACAGCACATTTTTTGTTGAGTTGAGTGTGCAAGGTGGTGCTAGTATGCAAGAGAGAGAAAGGGTGCAACATCAATTGCAAATGTAACCAATAATCTTAGCAAGACATAGGGCCTCATTACGAGGAGGGCGTTAAGGGGTTAACGGCGCCGGTAAAGGTGCTGGAGCCGTTAACCCCGTACCACCCTATTACGAGGTCCCCTAGCGGGACCCGCTCTGGACATCTGGTTTTACCAGACGTCCTTTGCGGGTACCACGAGGGGACAAGCATGCTAACAACAGGCCCGCCATTAACGGGCCCATTGTTAGCATCCTCCCCATTCCCATTGAGCCCTATGGGGCTCAAATGGGAATGGGGATTAATTTTTACCGGGTCCAAGAAAAGGGCAATTACTGTGTCCGCCTAGGTAGGCATGACTCGATAATTGCCCATTTCATGTACCCGCTAAAAATTAATTTCCGGCGGCAGCCATGCCCTTAAAAAGGGCAAAGCTACCTCCAGGGTCCTAATGAGGCCCATAGGGCCTCTTTACACATTAGGCGGTAGGGGGTTAACGGGGCCGGTAGAGCTGCTGGCCCCGTTAACCCCCTACCGCTCATTACGAGGTCTCCTTGCTGGGCCCGCGAGCAGACCAGGATGCAAACAACAGGCCTGTCATTAACGGTCCCGTTGTATGCATCCTCCCCATTCCCATTGAGTCTAGGGGGGGCTCTAATGGGAATGGGGAAGTACCGGGTCCAGGGTCCCTGAATCGGGAAATACCGGGCCCTCCATGGTCAGAATGGCCCGGTATTTCCCCATTCAGGAAACTCGGATCCAGTACCCGGAATGGGGGTAGCCATGCCGCAAAAAGCGGCATGGTTAACTCCAGGGTCGTAATGAGGCCCATAGACATTTGGAAACAATGGGCCTCATTACGGGTTTGGCGGTAGCCGTGTCTGTAACAAAGGCACAGCTGAGGTTGAACCCGTGATTTTACCGGCACCCGCGAATGGGCAATTACCGGGTCATGGCAAGTTCGGCTGACCCGGTAATTGCCCATTCGCGGGTGGCGGAAATAAGGAACTCCCCAGCTCCATTCGGCCCCATGGGGTTGAATGGGAATGGGGAGCTTGGATGTACCGGCACCGTTCATAACGTGCCGGTGCATCCATGCGCTGTGCTCGAGGGTGCCGCACTGCCCGCCAGGTCGGACCTGGTGAGCAGAGCGAGACCCGCAAGCACAACTTATAGTATGGCGGTACGGTAGCAACGGTGCCGGTAGTTATACCCGCACCGTTGTTGCCTTACCGCCATACTTATAATGAAGCCCAATATCTGCTACTGGTGAATTTGAAGTGTCATTATGAGTGTGGCTTTTTTCTAGAATAGCTTAAACTGCAGCAGAATCTCCTCAAGGGGCATCTATCATTGGCAGGCAAACCGCCGGGAGATTGAATGATTTGCCCAGGATCACACACTTTGGTTATGTGCTGAAGCAGGAATATGAGACTAGTCAGAAAGGCAGGTACCCCACCAATTATTTTACCAGTTCAAATGGTACAAAGATGTGTTCATGTTTGGGTTTGAAAATGTAAAATAATGCTACATTTTATACAGATGCCTTTAAAAGTGCACAACTCACATGATACACCAACTTGACAATGTATACATCATTGTAGAAATGTTGATTAAAAAGAGTATGGGGTAATTTGTTTTGAATCCTAAATTGCATAGAGGAGATCACTTATGTTTGCACTTTTGGGCAAAAGGGCCCTTTGCTTGGTAGTAATTGTTTCCACAACATAGTAGAAAAACAAATAGTAAACTATACGCATTAGGGTTAAGGATTCAGTACACGTAAAACAAAATAATGTTGCCCCTGTACTGAAAATCAAAGGTTGGCACCCATGACACCGAGCACTTAAAAGTTCAGCACTCTGTCCTACTTAGTCATTCTTCCCTCTCAGGTATTTCTATTTTGTACGGCCACCAGAAAGTGCTCTGTAATTCACATTGCATAGCATCTGCTGGGTATATGTGTGAAAGAAGTGACTGGGTTGAAAGAGTGCAACTAGAGTGCACTGATCTCAAAGGTATACACATAAGTCATTCTCGTTTATGTTCATAGCACAAATGTGCACCCAGGACATTGTTGCAAAAAGTGATGTCTTTAGTGTACAGCCATATATAGCAAGGTAGATTGCCTCCTATGTAGGCCTATGCAGAGTTGTAAATGTATTTATGCACCCAATGCACATCCACCAATGGGTTCAAATCGAACAGGCCCAATGTTGGAAAGGGGGCGACCCCGTCCCACCCCCCTAAGCTCTTTAGAGTAAGGCGAGCGGCATTCAAAACACTATGATGGGCCAGGGGGGAGGGGGGACAGTGGTATGACCTCACCCCAATATAACCAACCCATAGCCCAAGGCGCGAGCAAGACTGCCCTTTTGTATAGATGCTGGTGCATTCTGTGTAGATGTTAGTAACCATAGTCTGGAGACAAGGCCTGCGCGGTGAATGCAGCATTTCATGCACTAGGCCCCAATTGCGAGATGGGGGAAATCTCCAGCCATGCCCAAGCTCCTGTGAGGACAACCCACACCCCTGAACTCCATAAAGCTCATTCATTGTTCCAACAGTGGTGTAAAGGTGTTTTGTTTTTTATTAGCATTTAGTTTACAATCGAAACCTCTTGCTATGTTCTTAAAGAAAGAAAAAGAAAAAATAAACAACCACAAGGTACAAATAGGAAAATAAAAGTACATTCCAAGAAAAGAAAAAGAATAGAGTAAATCTATCCAAAGCTAAAAAAAAACATGAACAAATCTAAGAAGTAAAAGGAGGAAAGAAACTCCTTATCTAACAGACAGAACCCTAAAATTCCAGCTTTCCCACATCCTTCATTCATTATCAAAAAGTGCTGGGTTTTCTTTAATCTGAAGTGCTTTAGCCTCATTATCCCTCCTTTCATTGTTGGAATATGTCCTGCATAAAGGCCAACAAGCCTAATGTCAATGACAGTCTGTTTCCTTGTTTGAGAATGTCCCACCACTCTGTAGCCAATGCTTTTCTTAGTTCCATGAAAAATGTCCCTGGTCTGCTGTTTCTGGCCTGACTTACCAACAGTGTAAGATGGAATAGAGGGTTCCATTTCCAGAATCTACATGTTAAGTCTCTCTCCCGGCTGGATTTTCTTTTTTCAGTGACGTCCTTAGATGGTAACAAATTTAAACGGAATCTCATGAACTTGCTCCTCAGGTAAGGTGATGAAAACTTAGTCACGTATTTCAGGACCGTGCCTCTTCTTCTGTGGTCCTCAAATCTCATGCCACATATTTTTTATTTACTGATACGGTACTGTGTTGTCATCCAATCGTGATCAAACCGTTTTTTTACGTGTATTGGGTTATGTATTAGAGAGTCTTCAGTTAGTTCCAGCCTTTCTAGGATCAATATACATGTTGCTCAATGCTCTCCATTCCACCAGGATGGTCTCCTTGCCTTCTGCCAGGGCGGTTTTGAGAACCGCAAGCCCTCCTTCTCCAGGAGGAGACACACACTTGCCATAGAAGGATAATGTTTTCCAAAAAACTGACGCATAATGAGATGTCAATCCCATCTCTTTCCGAATCATCTCCACCGGGAGTGATTTCGGAAGACAAAGTACTTTCATCCAGAAGACGCCCTCACCTTTAGGCCATACGAACCATGGAAGGGAGAGCGACGCCTATGCTCCGTAACCAAGTATGGGGCTTACCTTGAGTTTGTAAAACTCCAGTAACGGAATCAGCGAAAATGTAGAGTGGCGTTGTTGAATTAGTTGGGTCTGGGCTGCCAAATTCATCGTTTTGCTCTTCAAAATAGCCTCCCTGTACGAGTCATTGATGCAGTCGTTTAGGGTTCGCCCCAGGTAAACCATAGATGATATTTCCGGTATTGTCTTTCCCAAGGTCAACATTTCTGATAATTTCACATTGATCTTAAAGGTATGGTTCGGTCAACATTTTTTATTGCCCCTACGGGTCGGCCATGTGTTTTTAAGCCTAAGTCCCTCGATTTTAGAAAAATTTCCTATGGACCTTACCCGAGTTTTCGTCCATTAAACGCACGAGAAAACAGGCATCAGGGAGCCGCCATTTTGTGATAATCCTATCACTTGCCCCATAGCCCTGGCTGACCTGCTTTTGCGGCACTAAATCATATCCCCCGCCCCTGAGCCTGACATTATCAAAAGATTCATATTCCCTGCCTCTCTCCGTGACGTTTCTGTGCTGCGTAGGCAAACACGCCCAGTCGTCTTCTACGCGACTTCACACAGAACCCGGAAACCAACACAGCTCAACTCACAACACAGCGCGCCACAATTCGGAATATGAAACTGTACTTTAAAATCAAACAGCAACATGGTACATTTGGTAAAGTGCATTTATTTGGCTCCCACCACATTGCTGCTGCTGCTTCGCCTCTGCCCGTGCACTGCCTCCTGCTGCCTGCACATCCTCCGCCGGCTGGGGTGCACTTGTTGATGTGGCCACCCCTGCTGGACGTCTGACTCCCGACTGTGGCAGGGATGCCTCCTCCACCAGCCTGGCCGCACCGTCAGAGGCAGCTCCACAGGGCACCCAGGTGACTGATTGGTGGGAAGATGGCACGGAGGACGACTGGCGCATAGGGGGTTCAGTTGAGGAGGGGGTCGTAGCAAGCCCCATCAAACGGAGGAATCCGGCCTGGGTGACCTGTCCCAGTAGGCCGACACGGTCAACGAGCCATTCGAGATGACGTGCAGTCTCCTCATGAAAAGACTGCAGGTCACCTCGCATGGCCCGTTGACGCAACGCCACACCAGTCAGGACAGGCTCAACCCGGACCCGGATAGCCACGTCCGCAGGCAGAGGAAGGCCAGTTGTCGTGAGCTCATCCCCTGCCTGAAAACGGGTCTGGACGTAGGCATCCCTGCTGGTGCAAGATGATGCAGGGACAGGATCAGGGACAGGATTGCACACAGGCACCTCCGCGGCGACCTGTGCTGCCTCCTGTCCCTGGTCCTGCACTACACCACTAGCACCAGTGGAATCCCCACCTCCAGACCCCGTCTCTGTTGCTTGCACGGCCTCCTCCTCAACCAAACCCCCCACCAACCTGGATGACTCCGTGCCATCTTCCCCCGTTGGGCCCTGTGGGGTCCCAGCTGCCCCTTCTGCTGCCGAGGAGTCCAACTCCAACCTCCACCTCTTGGACCTCCCCTGGCAGCTGCGGCCTGGGATGCGGCACCGGAATCCTCACTCCCCGGCGAGATCACAACCTGGGAGGGGAGCCGGGCCTTGCGTCTCCGGCTGGCGGTGCGATCCCCGCCGCTGTGCTCCACAGCACCTTCTCCGCCCTCTTCATCAGTTGGCGCTGCAGACAGGGAGAAATGAAACACAGGCAACAGGGCACTGTACAATGGACACATACACACATGACAGTTGCACATGAGTGGCATTGGCAAACCTCAGACATGGCATCACAATCGGCAACACACATGTCATTTCAACTAGCACACATGAGCCATACCACAGCCACATCGCAACTGCCAGCACCATCCATACACATACAACAGCATGAGCAGGCAAAGGTGAGCCAGACATCACATGCAACACAGGGAGTGCACGCACACCACCACACTTTCATGCATGTGTACACCTCAACCAACTGTCGCAGTGTTCCGATGGGCATCCATGTCACATCTGCCAATCAGGCTTCCACATCCCGCTGTCACAATCATCCATGTTGCATCACTGTTGCACCCTTGTCAAATACACACACAAGCACATGTACACAGTGCTGATACATGCTGCTGAAAACAACATACATGCGTGACATCACGACCATGCCCACTTACATACACATTCATCCAAACATGTGTGCCCACGCAACTGCATTTGGCCTGCAAGCCTACACACACAAGCACCATCCATGTCTCACACATGACAGCCCTCGCATGTGTTAGCCGCACGGCCCTGTACACCCCACCCATACTTGGCCCCATACAAACATATTTGCAACCGGCACACTACTGGCACATCACCACATGGACAGCTTACAATCATGATGCATGTACACTTACCGCTCGACTCCAGACGGGTCTGCCTCTCAAGGACCTGGACGTGGAGCGCTGGGGATATGCGTTCCAGGACCCTCATCTGATCTTCCGACAAGTGGCCCCGGCGCCCCTTAGCATCCGCTGCCTTCAAGAGGCGCCGGGCCTTGTTCAGGGTCCTGGACCTGAAGTCCTCCCAGCGCTTTTTGACATGTTGGAAGTAGTGGACTGCCATCCCCTCCGCGTTGATGGCAGTAACGATGTCGGTCCAGATCCGAGTCCGTCCTTGTTTGTCGGCGCGCACCCTTCCGTAGAGGGCATCATACTGCCCCAGGACTTGCACCACCAGGACACCAACTTCCCTGGCACTGAAGCTGGTGCCTCTCTGCCTCTCTGGCAGGGGGTTGTCAGTGGTGCCAGATGTTGCAGTGCCCGACATGACAACCCCAGAGGCAGGAGTGGGTGGGCAACTGGGTCCTGGGGCTGGGCTGTGGAGCGATGGAATCCCAGTCGGGAGTCTTCGGTTCCAGCAGGGGTGGTCACAGCAACAGCACCCCTGGCTGATGTGCAGGCAGCAAATGGCAGGGCACGTGAGCAGCAGGCAGTCAGGCAGCAGCAGATGGCAGGTGGGAGCGTGCTCGGGGCTCTGGGGGGCAGTAATTCCGACGGAATGATGCAGACCCTCGGGGCCATGGAGGAGGAGTGCCTCCGGGACATTGAGCAGGAGTTCGATGATGCCCTGGCTCGGAACATCCCGAAGTGAGCCGTTGGACTAGCCCGCTGCCCTTGTAAATAGTTCTGTAGTTAGTGTTAGGTTTCCTTTGGTTTAGCATTTTTTTTGGACCTTTTGGACAATGGCCCACATTTTTGTATGTAGTTTATTTTTTTAGGTAGTGTTATTAGATAGGTTTCATTTCTTCGGTTGGGATCATGGACCCTGGATTGTTTATCTGTACATAGTTGACTTTTGGATTTTCATTTTTTTTTATGATTTCCCCATGGAGCAATGGTTTTCGATTTTATTTTTCCATTGGATTAACTTTTGTGGACTGTGACTTTGGACACCTTTCGTTTGCATTATGATTTGTGGTTTTGCATTATTTCACGTACCTGCTGTTTTTTTAAAAAAAAATGTCCATTATTGTTTCTTTATTTTTGATTCAATTTATGTTGCGTTTATACATATTTTTTCTTCAAACTTCAATGTGTAGTATCATCTCATTGGTTTCATGCATATCATGATATGGGTTTTGACATTCACTGACACCCATTGGGTGTATGTGAGGGACATGTGTTCATTTCCAGACTTGCAATTGGGGTTCTATCATGTTTTTGCCATTTCTAAGTGGGTGGATGCAATACTCGGGTGGGTGTTTGGCATTTGGAGGCTGATTATAAGGGCCAGGAATCTAGATTGTGGTGACATGTTGGCTGGGGGACATGAGTGGGGGCCTGGTGGAGGCTGCCCCTGGATGCTGGGGGGTGGGGGTGGTGGTAGACATGAGTGGGGGCCTGGTGGAGGCTGCCCCTGCACTGCTGGGGGTGGGGGTGGTGGTAGACATGAGTGGGGGCCTGGTGGAGGCTGCCCCTGGTGGCTGGGGGGTGGCGGTGCAGAGGGACATGAGTGGGGGCCTGGTGGAGGGTGCCCCTGGTGGCTGGGGGGTGGGGGTGCAGGGAGACATGATTGGGGGCCTGGTGGAGGCTGCCCCTGCACTGCTGGGGGGTGGGGGTGCAAGGGGACATGAGTGGGGGCCTGGTGTAGGCTGCCCCTGCACTGCTGGGGTGTGGGGGTGGTGGTAGACATGAGTGGGGGCCTGCTGGAGGCTGCCCCTGCACTGCTGGGGGGTGGGGGTGAAGGTAGACATGAGTGGGGGCCTGGTGGAGGGTGCCCCTGGTGGCTGGGGGTGGGGGTGCAGGGAGACATGAGTGGGGGCCTGGTGGAGGCTGCCCCTGGTGGCTGGGGGTAGACATGAGTGGGGTCTGGTGGAGGGTGCCCCTGGTGGCTGAGGGGTGGGGGTGCAGGGAGACATGAGTGGGGGCCTGGTGGAGGCTGCCCCTGCACTGCTGGGGGGTGGGGGTGCAGGGGGACATGAGTGGGGGCCTGGTGGAGGCTGACCCTGCACTGCTGGGGGTGGGGGTGGTGGTAGACATGAGTGGGGGCCTGGTGGAGGGTGCCCCTCGTGGCTGGGGGTGGGGGTGCAGGGGGACATGAGTGGGGGCCTGGTGGAGGGTGCCCCTGGATGCTGGGGGGTGGGGGTGCAGGGAGACATGAGTGGGGGCCTGGTGGAGGCTGCCCCTGCACTGCTGGGGGGTGGGGGTGCAGGGGGACATGGGTGGGGGCCTGGTGGAGGCTGCCCTTGCACTGCTGGGGGGTGGGGGTGGTGGTAGACATGAGTGGGGGCCTGGTGGAGGGTGCCCCTGCACTGCTGGGGGGTGGGGTGGTGGTAGACATGAGTGGGGGCCTGGTGGAGGGTGCCCCTGGTGGCTGGGGGGTGGGGGTGCAGGGAGACATGCGTGGGGGCCTGGTGGAGGCTGCCCCTGGTGGCTGGGGGGTGGGGGTGGTGGTAGACATGAGTGGGGGCCTGGTGGAGGGTGCCCCTGGTGGCTGGGGGGTGGGGGTGCAGGGAGACATGAGTGGGGCCTGGTGGAGGTTGCCCCTGCACTGCTGGCGGGTGGGGTTGCAGGGGGACATGAGTGGGGGCCTAGTGGAGGCTGCCCCTGCACTGCTGGAGGGTGGGGGTGGTCGTAGACATGAGTGGGGGCCTGGTGGAGGGTGCCCCTGGTGGCTGGGGGGTGGGGGTGCAGGGGGACATGAGTGGGGGCCTGGTGGAGGGTGCCCCTGGATGCTGGGGGGTGGGGGTGCAGGGAGACATGAGTGGGGGCCTGGTGGAGGGTGCCCCTGCTGGCTGGGGGGTGGGGGTGCAGGGAGACATGAGTGGGGGCCTGGAGGAGGCTGCCCCTGCTGGCTGGGGGTGGGGGTGCAGGGAGACATGAGTGGGGGCCTGGTGGAGGCTGCCCCTGGTGGCTGGGGGGTGGGGGTGGTAGTAGACATGAGTGGGGGCCTGGTGGAGATTTCCCCTGGTGGCCGGGGGGTGGGGGCGCAGGGAGACATGAGTGGGGGCCTGGTGGAGGCTGACCCTGCACTGCTGGGGGGTGGGGGTGCAGGGGGACATGATTGGGGGCCTGGTGGAGGGTGCCCCTGCACTGCTGGGTGGTGGGGGTGGTGGTAGACATGAGTGGGGCCTGGTGGAGGGTGCCCCTGGTGGCTGGGGGTGCAGGGAGACATGAGTGGGGGCCTGGTGGAGGCTGCCCCTGGTGGGTGGGGGGTGGGGGTGGTGGTAGACATGAGTGGGGGCCTGGTGGAGGCTGCCCCTGGTGGCTGGGGGGTGGGGGTGCAGGGGGACATGAGTGGGGGCCTGGTGGAGGGTGCCCCTGGATGCTGGGGGGTGGGGGTGCAGGGAGACATGACTGGGGGCTTGGTGGAGGCTTCCCCTGCACTGCTGGGGGGTGGGGGTGCAGGGGGACATGATTGGGGGCCTGGTGGAGGCTGCCCCTGCACTGCTGGGGGGTGGGGGTGGTGGTAGACATGAGTGGGGGCCTGGTGGAGGGTGCCCCTGGTGGCTGGGGGGTGGGGTGCAGGGAGACATGAGTGGGGGCCTGGTGGAGGCTGCCCCTGGTGGCTGGGGGGTGGGGGTGGTGGTAGACATGAGTGGGGGCCTGGTGGAGGCTGCCCCTGGTGGCTGGTGGGTGGCGGTGCAGGGAGACATGAGTGGGGGCCTGGTGGAGGCTGACCCTGCACTGCTGGGGGGTGGGGGTGCAGGGGGACATGAGTGGGGGCCTGGTGGAGGCTGCCCCTGCACTGCTGAGGGGTGGGGGTGGTGGTAGACATGAGTGGGGCCTGGTGGAGGGTGCCCCTGGTGGCTGGGGGGTGGGGGTGCAGGGAGACATGAGTGGGGGCATCGTGGAGGGTGCCCCTGGTGGCTGGGGGGTGGGGGTGCAGGGAGACATGAGTGGGGGCCTGGTGGAGGCTGCCCCTGGTGGCTGGGGGGTGGGGTGGTGGTAGACATGAGTGGGGGCCTGGTATAGGGTGCCCCTGGTGGCTGGGGGGTGGGGGTGCAGGGAGACATGAGTGGGGGCCTGGTGGAGGCTGCCCCTGCACAGCTGGCGGGTGGGGGTGCAGGGGGACATGAGTGGGGGCCTAGTGGAGGCTGCCCCTGCACTGATGGGGGGTGGGGGTGGTGGTAGACATGAGTGGGGGCCTGGTGGAGGGTGCCCCTGGTGGCTGGGGGTGCAGGGGGACATGAGTGGGGGGGGCTGGTGGTGGGTGCCCCTGGATGCTGGGGGGTGGGGGTGCAGGGAGACATGAGTGGGGGCCTGGTGGAGGCTGCCCCTGTACTGCTGGGGGGTGGGGGTGCAGGGGGACATGATTGGGGGCCTGGTGGAGGGTGCCCCTGCACTGCTGGGGGTTGGGGGTGGTGGTAGACATGAGTGGGGGCCTGGTGGAGGGTGCCCCTGGTAGCTGGGGGTTGGGGGTGCAGGGAGGTATGAGTGGGGGCCTGGTGGAGGCAGCCCCTGATGGCTGGGGGGTGGGGGTGGTGGTAGACATGAGTGGGGGCCTGGTGGAGACTGCCCCTGGTGGCTGGGGGGTTGGGGTGCAGGGAGACATGAGTGGGGGCCTGGTGGAGGCTGACCCTGCACTGCTGGGGTGTGGGGGTGCAGGGGGACATGATTGGGGGCCTGGTGGAGGGTGCCCCTGCCCTGCTGGGGGGTGGGGGTGGTGGTAGACATGAGTGGGGGCCTGGTGGAGGGTGCCCCTGGTGGCTGGGGGGTGGGGGTGCAGGGAGACATGAGTGGGGGCCTGGTGGAGGCTGCCCCTGGTGGCTGGGGGGTGGGGGTGGTGGTAGACATGAGTGGGGGCCTGGTGGAGGCTGCCCCTGGTGGCTGGTGGGTGTGGGGTGCAGGGAGACATGAATGGGGGCCTGGTGGAGGCTGCCCCTGGTGGCTGGGGGGTGGGGGTGGTGGTAGACATGAGTGTGGGCCTGGTGGAGGCTGCCCCTGGTGGCTGGGGGGTGGGGGTGCAGGGAGACATGAGTGGGGGCCTGGTGGAGGCTGCCCCTGGTGGCTGGGGGGTGGGGGTGCAGGGAGACATGAGTGGGGGCCTGGTGGAGGCTGCCCCTGCACTGCCGGTGGGTGGGGGTGCAGGGGGACATGAGTGGGGGCCTAGTGGAGGCTGCCCCTGCACTGCTGGGGGGAGGGGGTGGTGGTAGACATGAGTGGGGGCCTGGTGGAGGGTGCCCCTGCTGGCTGGGGGGTGGGGGTCCAGGGGGACATGAGTGGGGGCCTGGTGGAGGGTGCCCCTGGATGCTGGGGGGTGGGGGTGCCGCGAGACATGAGTGGGGGCCTGGTGGAGGCTGCCCCTGTACTGCTGGGGGGTGGGGGTGCAGGGGGACATGATTGGGGGCCTGGTGGAGGGTGCCCCTGCACTGCTGGGGGGTGGGGGTAGTGGTAGACATGAGTGGGGGCCTGGTGGACGGTGCCCCTGGTGGCTGGGGGTTGGGGGTGCAGGGAGACATGAGTGGGGGACTGCTGGAGGCAGCCCCTGGTGGCTGGGGGGTGGGGGTGGTGGTAGACATGAGTGGGGGCCTGGTGGAGACTGCCCCTGGTGGCTGGGGTGTTGGGGTGCAGGGAGACATGAGTGGGGGCCTGGTGGAGGCTGACCCTGCACTGCTGGGGGGTGGGGGTGCAGGGGGACATGATTGGGGGCCTGGTGGAGGGTGCCCCTGCTCTGCTGGGGGGTGGGGGTGGTGGTAGACATGAGTGGGGGCCTGGTGGAGGGGGCCCCTGGTGGCTGGGGGGTGGGGGTGCAGGGAGACATGAGTGGGGGCCTGGTGGAGGCTGCCCCTGGTGGCTGGGGGGGTGGGGGTGCAGGGAGACATGAGTGGGGGCCTGGTGGAGGCTGCCCCTGGTGGCTGGGGGGTGGGGGTGCAGGGAGACATGAGTGGGGGCCTGGTGGAGGCTGCCCCTGCACTGCTGGTGGGTGGGGGTGCAGGGGGACATGAGTGGGGGCCTAGTGGAGGCTGCCCCTGCACTGCTGGGGGGTGGGGGTGGTGGTAGACATGAGTGGGGGCCTGGTGGAGGGTGCCCCTGGTGGCTGGGGGGTGGGGGTCCAGGGGGACATGAGTGGGGGCCTGGTGGAGGGTGCCCCTGGATGCTGGGGGGTGGGGGTGCCGCGAGACATGAGTGGGGGCCTGGTGGAGGCTGCCCCTGTACTGCTGGGGGGTGGGGGTGCAGGGGGACATGATTGGGGGCCTGGTGGAGGGTGCCCCTGCACTGCTGGGGGGTGGGGGTAGTGGTAGACATGAGTGGGGGCCTGGTGGACGGTGCCCCTGGTGGCTGGGGGTTGGGGGTGCAGGGAGACATGAGTGGGGGCCTGCTGGAGGCAGCCCCTGGTGGCTGGGGGGTGGGGGTGGTGGTAGACATGAGTGGGGGCCTGGTGGAGACTGCCCCTGGTGGCTGGGGTGTTGGGGTGCAGGGGGACATGATTGGGGGCCTGGTGGAGGGTGCCCCTGCTCTGCTGGGGGGTGGGGGTGGTGGTAGACATGAGTGGGGGCCTGGTGGAGGGTGCCCCTGGTGGCTGGGAAAGGGAAGCCAGGCGGACACGGTACCTTATTGTGGAGAGCAGCTCCGGCGGGGGCAGATGTTCCTGGAGGTGGATGCACGTCGGGTCTTTGCCAAGAGTAGAGAGGTTCTCGTCGTCGAAGAAAAAGGAAGTCCGGTGCACCACCAGGGAAGAGACCAGCCGCGGAGTGCTCCGTCACAAGGCACCACCTTTTGGTCGCGGTACAGGGGTAGTGGCTATCCGGTTGCCGAGGTGCTCTGCACGGGCAATTCGACCACTGCGTCCTGAGGCGAATAAAAAGCAAAGGGGACTGGTTGTTCCCACCAGTCAGGGGAAGAGACTCTCCGGCAGGGAGATCTCCTCTGTCGTCGGGAAGTGGTGAGTCAGTTCCGCAGGGCTCCACCGGTGGTGTCGTCATGCAGGTCGGCTCAGCGTTACCCTCGTCGGATTCTTAGGTCCTGTGGCGACTTCTGAAGATCCAGTCCCAAAAGCCCTGCTTTTATGCAGAAAACCCCCATTCATTCAGCCTAGCTGTCAATCAACACATGCTAAGTGGTGAGCGGGAACGCTCACCACTTGGGCCAATCACTCCAGAGTGCGACCTGAGTTGGCAAGGCAACTCAGTCCAGGGTGCCTAAACCCCCTCCCACACCCCTGAGGTAACCCAGACAGAATGGCACCACTTTGGCGGGTCTCTGTACAGAGCCCGCCAAATGTGGAACAAAGGGCTCGACCTTTGGTTTAGGAGTCACAGAGACGAACACAGACGCCATTTTACAAACCGAGTTCTGGCAGAAAATACCATCCGATAAAATTATTTAAGATAAGTAGATTGGTGGTACGTTAGAGATTAACGAGAAAAAGTATCAATCTCCAACAATGGGACGAATCTCATAGGGTTATGTTCGGGGTCGAACATAACAAGTAGTTTCCACTGCCACCAGCCAAAACTTGACGAGGGGGGACAGGACAGTGCCCCCTCGAGTAACAGATCCAGGAGTAATCGAATTACCCCTACTAGTACGTCCACAATAAGATGGTGTGTACTAGTTCTGCTAGTAAATTTAGGTCTAGTAAAGCCAATGGTGACTTTACATGCCCGGGGAGACAGTAGTCAGTCCCCGGGTATGGAGTCTATGGTGGAGGTCCGCTAGGACGCCCCAGTGTTACGGCACGTAGGGTGCGGTGTAACACACATAGAAAAACATATGAGACCCTATGGAGTAAAAGACCCCATAGCCCATCGAACACATTGACATCACAAAGGAATTACACACACATGTCCAAGAGTGGGAGAAAAAGAGCCTCACTCTTGGCAGGATGGAACAAAACAAACTCCAGAAATCCAGCAAAGCTGCTGGGGGACTCACTAGGTTAGGAAATTCAGCCTAAACAGAGAATTCTCCCTAACAGCACCCCGAAACACACGTACCCAGGCTAATCGCGTGTGGAACTTCCCGCGCACCCCGTAGTACACGTACCCAGGCTAATCGTGTGTGGGACTTCCCGCGCACCCCGAAGTACACGTACCCAGGCCAATCGCGTGTGGAACTTCCCGCGCATCCCGAAGTACACGTACCCAGGCCAATCGAGTGTGGAACTTCCTGCGCACCCTGAAATACACGTACCCAGGCTAATCGCGTGTGGAACTTCCCACGCACCCCGAAACACACGTATCCAGGCTAATCGCGTGTGGAACTTTCCGCGCACCCCGTAGTACACGTACCCAGGCTAATCGCGTGTGGGACTTCCCGTGCACCCCGAAGTACACGACCCAGGCAAATCGCGTGTGGAACTTCCCGCACTTCCCGAAGCACACGTACCCAGGCCAATCGCGTGTGGAACTTCCCGCGCACCCAGAAGTACACGTACCCAGGCCAATCGCGTGTGGAAATTCCCGCGCACCCCGAAACACATGTACCCAGGCTAATCGCGTGTGGAATTTCCTGCGCACCCCGAAACACACGTACCCAGGCTAATCGCGTGTGGAACTTCCCGCGCACCCCATAGTACACGTACCCAGGCTAATCGCGTGTGGGACTTCCCGACGCGCCCCGAAGTACACGTACCCAGGCCAATCACGTGTGGAACTTCCCGCGCATCCCAAAGTACACGTACCCAGGCCAATCGCTTGTGGAACTTCCCGCGCACCCCAAAGTACACGCACCCAGGCCAATCGCGTGTGGAACTTCCCGCTCACCCCGAAACACA
The DNA here is from genome assembly GCF_040938575.1 of Ambystoma mexicanum. NCBI lineage: Eukaryota > Metazoa > Chordata > Amphibia > Caudata > Ambystomatidae > Ambystoma > Ambystoma mexicanum. The sequence goes on along the minus strand of NC_090936.1, from coordinate 1,195,114,185 downwards.
CGTACCCAGGCTAATCGCGTGTGGAACTTCCCGCGCACCCCAAAACACACGTACCCAGGCTAATCGCGTGTGGAACTTCCCGCGCACCCCGAAGTACACATACCCAGGCCAATCGCGTGTGGAACTTCCCGCACATCCCGAAGTACATGTACCCAGGCCAATCGCGTGTGGAACTTCCCGCGCACCCCGAAGTACACGTACCCAGGCCAATCGCGTGTGGGACTTCCCGCGCACCTAGGTACACACACACACGCTATTTTTCACACAGCGGGTGTCCGTGTTTGTCGGTACCCCTTTGCACCTCATTTGTCCTAGAGGGCCACTGTATGGACCATTCATCATGGCTGTATATGGGTGCTTTTTGTTATCGCACATTTTGGCGCACATTTTTTTCAGGCGCTGGGACGCTACCGCCTGCTTTCTTGTGGCGTACTTGTTTGGCCCTGTGCGCGTCTTTGACCGTGCGCTGGTTTGCCCTATTCGATTCCATGAATACGGGTTGTAGGCGAGCGTGTGGGCATTCCACGCACTTGCCTCCTGTATTTCCCCCTGGACGCCCATATTTTCACGCGTTGTGCCCCATTCCGAGTGTTCCGCCCCGTGTTCCGCCTATTTTTGTGATGTGCGCCGCGCTATGTGCGATTTCGCAGTGGCCGTGGCGCACGCTGTTGGATGACCTGTGCGCCGGCATGCGCGGCGCACATTTTTAATGCACATCCAATGTTTTTCTCGCGCTCGGACTTCCATGAATCGCTGTGCGCTGGTTTCCCTGCGATTTTCGCACTTGCACTGCGATTTTCGCACTTTTCCTGCGATTCGCACGTTTTGGCACCTCTGCGCGGGAATTTTCGGCGCACATTATTTCCATGAATCGACCCCTAAATGTTTATAGAATATTCAGCAATTGCCATATGAACTCCGAATGCCATTTATTTTCTTTTATCTCTATCCGCAAACCCGTAAACGTTTATCGTGAGTCACACGCTGTTCCTTTATGGTACACAGGGTGTTGGTTTTCGTTAAAAGAAGCACTTTGGTCGCACGTTGAACCGCAAGGCTGTTCCATCAAGTAGGCACTAGGCCAACGTAAATGTTGATATGTTGCTTCTAGCCACTAGTACCGCGTAAGGGCATATTGGCGATCGTCCCATAAAATCATCAAAATGGTGCAGTTGTTTACAAGAAGCTGCAGCTGGCGGTTGAAAAAACCATCTGCTGGGGTCTGAAACTGGTGGCAGTAGCAGTAGGGAAGGATATACCTGTTTTGAAAACATAAAATTTATTAGTCTCGCCAGCCGATCTTTATTAATATTATTTATTTTATTTATAACGGCCGAGCTGAAACTATTTGCTTTCAAGGATAGTGCAATGGAGTATTTTCGGCTCTAAAATCAATGCGAAAACTAACAAAATAAATCGAGGTTAGTACACAATGAGAAACAACTTTTTGTCTACATGCGTGTGGAATGTGGACCTGCATGCCCATGTGCCCGCTACAAGGACGATCCCACAAACGTTTTCCTAGCTCTTCATTCATTCATTCATTTATTCATGCATCCATTCATTAATTCTTCATTCCGGTATAAAAGCGTCTAAAGAGTTACTTACATTATATATGCAATTTCCATTGTGCTGCTGCGTCATGCAGTCCGTAAATCCCACTGTGCTCTTGACAATGTTTTTTCGTATACTGAACTAACATGAAACTCGGTCTAGTTTCAGAATTCTCTGCCTTATCGTCTCTTACGTTATTGCACCCCCCTCCCTTCAAATGAAGTTCTTTCGGCATGGTCCCTGTCCCACAAGGTCAAAAAACAATAGAACCATATACTGCCAGTGCGAGATGTGGGCCTCTTCAGGACGCGAGCTGAAAATCAAAGCCGCTGACCTTCACTAGAAATGAGCATACATTCTTTCTTTGCAACATGCCGTAGTAAAGCCATCTGTGAGAACTTGACGTTTCGAATCTATCTATGTACTGCGCCTCAATGTGCAAATGCGAACTGGCTTCTCTCCCATCTGCAACGGCTCACTCGGCGCGTTCTAAGGCCCCCAATTTTGTCCTCGTTGTCTGCGAGCTTTGAAGCCCCAAAGAACCATAACTTTGGAGACTTTTAATTTTTTGGGGAAGGTCAGGGAAAGTGTAAAGTACCCGAGGAGTTGAGTTGAAAGTGAGATTTATTGTTTTTTTTTTTTATTATTTGCAATACACAAGCCTCCCCTCGGTTAACAGTGCGCAGCATTTACATTGAGATTGCGAAAATTAGTTACAGCAACACAAATATATACATACACATTCAGACAAGGTCAGCAATATGAGGTGAATAGAGAGAGAATTCAAAGATGACACCCAGGTTGTTCGCCACCCAGAATGGTGAAGGTAGGGGTTAGGGTTAGCGTACTTTGTATGTACACTGGACAATAAAATGTATTTACAAAAAGACAATCGTATTTCAATTATTTAAACCTGGATTTGTACTTCACTACCAGCTCTCTTTTGGGTGGACATGGCACAGTGGCAATGTTGAGTGGCAATGGATCAGTGCTCTGGAAAGAAACGTTCAAAATTCCATATCTGTGCTTCTCTAATACAGCAACAATAAGGCTTTTGACAAAGTCAAACTCAATTTCCTCATAGACTGGTTTGATCACCCATTGCTTACTTCTTTTTGAAAAGGCTTTAATGTAGCGAGGCATCCTTACATTACCGGTAGTCCTAGATTGTTCACGGCCGAGATTCTCTTTATGGGCCAAGACGGCAAGTAGAGTCTTATGTCTCATGCCCTGTATGCTGAAATGCAAGTGCTTTGGCCTGTACTTTAGGCACATATTGTGGAACACCTCCAAACCTCCTCTGTGACTGAATTCTGTCAGTCCCCTCGAATCTCTTGATAGAGTTTTATCGAAAACAATCTTCTCAATGGCTTTGTGTGTCGGTGAAGATGGATTCAACCACTTCTTCTTCGGTGCCTCCACTGGGGACAAAGGGCCATGTTCACATTGGTGGAAATGTAGGTTTTCTGATCAGCGGTGTGTAACGCTCACCTGGCTCCCACGGAGGCGCTGGTCTGGTCTGGGTTGCCGTGGCCTCTTCAAGCGTGATGCGCAGAATTTCAGACCACCGATTGAACAGGACCCCCAAATCTTGCTTGTCTGGCCCGTAGGAATATCCTTCTGCAGATGAGAAAGGGGATTAACTGTCTGCTGAATAGTGTGCTTGCTCCCCCCTTTCACCCTTCCTCCTCTGACTTCCTCCAAAACCCCCGGTTTAAGCTCACCTTATGGTTTGGAAGGATGAACTCTCCTTCCTGCTTCTGGTGCAGGGGCGCGCGTTCGTCCAGTTACTTCACTGGTTTTCAGAATGGCGCTGGCACATCCACTTGACTTTTCTGAGCGATACGCCGTAAGTATGAAGATGCAAAAGTTCAAGTGTGAGCCTCCTTTTATGTTGTTTTTTCTGTCCTTTATTTCAGGTGCAGAACAAAGGCGATGCGTTGAGGGGTTAAATTGCCGGTGGTAAAATCAGGTGAGTTAGTGATGAGGGCGACCCCTCTAAATGTCTTTATAGTTCCCCAGTAATGTCTTTTGTCCTTTCCCCATAGGGGCTGGGGTGCGATGCCTGCCAAAGATGCGGCGCCGACCCAAGATGTGGAACGGTTCGCAAAGAAAAGCTGGTAAGTAATATGGCTGAAAATTCGGCTTTCCTCTTGTGTTCCCTTGCTCACCTTTTATCTCTTCTTCTCTCCCCTAGGTGCAGAGATGTGGCGACCGGTGCTGAGAGCCGCGATGGAGCCGGGCGGCGTCTCGGGAACAGGTGAGTGAAGAGCGGCGCTGCAGCGAGCAACGCGGTGCTTTTAAATGGAAGTCTTCCTTCAGGAATGCTGGCGTGAAGATTCCGGATGCAGGTAAGAAGGTTGAATAAGTTCTTGGTTTTCACCTTTCTCTTCTCTTATTCCCTTACAGGTGTTCCAGGTTCGAGGCGGGCGTGGCTGGAGTACAGGTGCAGGAGCAGACACGGTGAGCGTTCAGCTGCTTGGATGCAGAACAACGCGAAGCACGTGTGGCTGTCCGGGCGTGGCTTAAATAGCTTTGGAAGAAGTTCCAGGTGAGTATTCTTCCACAGCCCCACCCAAGTAACAAAATAGTTCCTTCAGAAAAATAGTCCCTCCTAAGCCTCATTTGGCTTGGTTCTTCATGCAGCATGGTCTGCATCAGGTGAGTGTGCAGCATGGTCTGCTTCAGGTAAGTGCACCAAACACTTCCCCTTATGAGCCTGGCGCCAACGGCGCCAGGGCAGAGTCCAAAGAGCCCCTATAAAGGGCCGCTGGGCTTTTACCCGGGGGCGTGATGCCTGCTCCCGGGGGTGCTGGGCCTGGCCTGGTGCTCCGGGGGTAGGCATCATGACAGCACTCCCCCCCAAGGCCCCTCCCAAAGTCTTTTCCCCAGGAGGTTTCGGTTTGTTCGGGAAATTCCGATGGAAACTTTTTACTAGCCGAGGTGCATGTACGTGGTCGCTGGGTTCCCAAGATCTTTCCTGAGGCCGTACCCCTTCCAATCAATTAGATAGAAAAGTTTTGATTTTGAGATCTTAGAGTCCAAAATGTTCTTCACCTCGAATTCAGGCTCCCCATCTATCTGGATTGGTTCTGGTGGCTTTATTAATCTGGTTCCTGGTTGCACTGGTTTCAAAAGCGACACATGAAAAACGGGGTGAATCCGCATGTTAGCTGGTAGATCTAGCTTGACTGCCACTGGGTTAATTATAGCTTTAATCGAGTAAGGGCCTAAATACCTTGGATTAAAAGTCCGAGGTCCCTTGAGCGATAAGTGTTTGGTAGCCAACCATACTTGATCCCCTATTTGGTATGGAGGCGCCTCCTTTCGATGCAGATCCGCATTCTTTTTGTATTTCCCTTTCGCATGTTGTAAGTGTGCATTAGCATCCTTGAAGGCTTGAGTAATCGTAGAATGCAAATGGTCCACTGCGGGCATTTCGAGGCTCAAAGGTGAGTCCAAGTCTGATGTATGAGGGTGATGTCCATATAGGGTATAAAAGGGGCTCTGACCAGTTCCAGAGTGTATCGAGTTATTGTATGCATATTCAGCCACCCATAAAATATCCTTCCAATTACCCTCCGATTGGTGCAACATACATCGTAGATATTGTTCAAGGGTCTGGTTCGTTCTCTCCGTCTGACCATCGGTCTGTGGGTGGTGGCTGCTTGGGAGTCTTACGTCGATTTGTGCCAGTTGACAAAACTTTTTCCAAAAATGAGAAATAAACTGGCTTCCCAGATCGGAGATTAGTATGGACGGGAATCCATGCAGACGGATGATATTTTCGAGGAATTCCTTGGCAAGAACAAAAGCTGAAGGTAATCCTTTCAATGGAATAAAATGGGCCATCTTGGAAAATAAATCCACCACAACCAGAATAGTATTGTATCCATTACAAGAGGGCAGGTCAGTGATAAAATCTAGTGACAAGGTGTGCCAAGGTGCTGGTGGAATGTCTAAGGGTTGAAGAAGACTGGCGGGATTTGTTTTTTGACCTTTGTTTTGGGCGCAAACTCCACAGGACATCACAAAAGATTTACTATCCTTTCACCAGGACGGCCACCAGAATTGTTGTTTAATTTTTTCCTCTGTTTTGGCAATGCCAGGATGTCCTTCCATCAGAGTATCGTGATGACGGGAAATAACCAGTTCTTGCAATTCCTTTTCTGGCAAAAATAAACGTCCTTGGAAGTAAGGTAAGCCATCGTTGATTGAAAAGGCAGACACCCTTTTGATCCGATCCTGCAAGGCTGAAGAGTCCAAGAATAGTTTTGCCCGTGCTTGAATGTCTTCAAGGGTTTGTAAAGTGGTTATCCCCAAGATTCTTTGTTCGGGAATTATCGGCACAGGATCTGAGTTTGTGTCCATTTCTCCCATTCCAATTCGAGATAGCGCGTCCGCTTTGCCATTCTTACAGCCGGGACGGTAGGTGATTACAAAATCGAACTCAGCAAAGAATAAAACCCATCGGAGCTGTCGTGAAGACTGAGCCTTGGCAGTTTTTAAATATTGTAAATTTCGGTGATCAGTGATCACGGTGATGGTATGCCTGGCGCCAAGAAGATAATGCCGCCAAGCCTTAAAGGCGGACTTAATGGCTAATAATTCCTTATCAGTGATTGCATAATTTATCTCCGGCGGCGAGAACTTTCTGGACCAAAATGCTACAGGGTGCAGTTGGTTGGTTTCGGGGTCTCTCTGAGACAGGACAGCTCCCATGGCTAAGCTGGATGCGTCGGTTTCGACTATATATGGGAGATCAGGACGCGGGTGTTTCAAAATAGGTGCGGACGTAAATTTAGCTTTTAATTCCTGAAAGGCCTGTTCAGCTTCCTCGGTCCATTCAAAACGTTTATTCTTCCGCAAGAGTGCAGTGATGGGTTGCACCACCCGTGAAAATTCCGGGATAAACCTGCAATAAAAATTGGCAAAACCAAGCATGCTTTGGACACCTTTCACCGAACTAGGTGAAGGCCATTTGAGGATGGCATCCACTTTCCGTGAGTCCATTCGGACCCCTTTAGGTGTCAGGATGAATCCAAGAAACTCAACCTCGGTGGTATGGAAAACGCATTTTCCAGCTTTGCAAACAGTTTGTGCTGGCGCAATTTCTCAAGGACGGCCCTGACATGTTTTCTGTGATCAGATTCCGAAGAGGAGTACACCAGAATGTCATCGATATACACGACAACGTGTATAGACGAATAATGTGTCGGAAGCAAGTTGGTTAACCTACTTTGGCGTAAAATATCAGGAACCAGTGGGAGGACAAAAATATATAAGTGACAATGGAAATTGGGGTTTACATTTTGACAAAGAGGATATTTTGAATTTGATCACAAACTCCTCGGCGTCGCGATCCGCGGGCCCAAACGGCCTAAATTATCAAGTCCTTAACGGAAATGGGACATTGTGGGCTGAAATCCTATATACCTTGTACAAGAAAGTGATTGCAAATAGAATAATCCCATCTTCTTGGAAGACTGCAATTATAATCCCGATTTTCAAGAAGGGGGATCGTAAAAACCCTATTAGTTACAGGCCAATTACATTGCTTGACGTAGAAAGCAAGTTGTTCACTAGTCTGATACTAAGAGAACTTGAAACATGGGCGAAATTAAATAACATAATCCCTAAACTGCAGACCGGATTTAGAAGAGGCCATTCAACTTCATTGAATGGTATAATATTAGCTTCATTATCAAATCTGAAAGATAAAAATAATAAAGGAAGACTTTATGGAGCATTTATCGATCTGTCAAGCGCTTTCGACATGGTAAATCGAGATAAACTATGGAGCAAACTGGAACAACAAGGGGCTCCTAAAACTCTAATTAACATACTAGTAAAACTTCACGAAAGAAATACAGCGAGAGTAAGATTAAATATGGATGGACATTTGTCAGAACATATAAGTATAGATAGGGGGGTCAGACAGGGTTGTATGGTTGCTCCATTTCTCTTTAAGTTTTATCTGGGAGATTTTGGAGCCGCTCTAGAATCCTCATCACTAATAAGCCCTAAGGTGGGGTCCTCGGCCGTAAGATGGCTCATGTATGCGGACGATATAGTCCTTCTAGATAGGACTCCTATCGGTCTACAAAGATTGTTGAATGCCCTCGACAAGTACATGAAATTAAATGACCTGGTTGTAAACCCTGATAAATCAAAGATTGTAATTTTTGAGCAGAAAGGTTGCAAAGAAACAAAACATTGGTGGTCAATTGGCAGTAACCAGATACCGGTGGCAAAAGAAGTAATGTACCTGGGCATCACTATGTATGCGACCCCTACAGTTGGGAAACAGTATGGTGATATCCTGGCTAAAGGGACACAACTAATAGCCCAGATGAAAAAGATTGCCAGCCTTTATGGTTAATTTTTCGATTATGCCTATTATAAACTTCTATGTTGCCAAAGTAATCCCGGTACTATTGTACGGAATCGAATCCAAACCTTTGTTGTGGTCAATAGACTGGCAAAAAATAGAAGGTTACATTTGGAAACAGGTATTAGGATTTCCTAAAGGACTACATACGATAACCCTTAGATACGAGCTGGGATTAAAATCTTTAAAACACGCAGTAGATTGGAAACTTCTGTCCTTGTATAGGTTAATTACGGTACCAATGACAAATACACTATATGAACATCTCCTAGAAAACATGAATCTAGATTCCTCACTAACTTTGATAGAACTGAAAAAGACAGCAGAAAATTTGCTGGCTTACTGTGAATCAGATAAACTAACACTGAGTTCGAACCCGCTGAAAGTTAAGAAGTCCTTATCTTTGAGAGACTGGATCTCAACAGGGGACATGGTGAGATCATCCTCTATTCCCGAAGGGTTTTTTAAGTACGGGAAAAAACAGGGTATAGTACCAAGATACTTGATGAAGTTCCCTAACCCAAAAGGAAGACAAAATGTTATGAGGGTACGGTTAAATTTGATTAAAACTGGGTCAGTATTAACTAAATGGGGAATCACTGAGGGGGCTCAGAGTCTATGCACGGAATGCTCAGATTTAAGTAAACAAACGCTAGAGCACCTACTAAGATTCTGCAAAGGCACTTGGAAAACTAGGGTGGAACATCTAGGGAATTCAGTTGGATCATTGGATAGACTATCCTCTGATTCCTTCTGGGAAAGAATGATTGCGGGCCATGAAACAAAATTGACCCTAAATATTTTAAGGGTCTTGCAACTGACAGGTTTTATATCGTCAGAATACTGTTGATTGATTGTTGAAATAAGGGGAAAAACTGTTTTATAGGTAAACTAGATATTGGTGTGATGAATTCAATTTTAATATACTAATTTTAAAGGATTGTGACGAATTAGTTTTAAATGTTATCCAGATACAATTTATAAATATGATGTTTTGTATGTCTATATGTTTTACTTATGAATGTGAAAAAAAAAACCAAATGCGGTTATATCACAATAAAAAAAAAAAAAAAAAAATACACGACAACACAGACATCGCTGAGTTCTCGAAGGACATCGTTCATGAAGAATTGGAAGTCAGCAGGCGCGTTGCACAACCCGAAAGGCATCACCTGGTATTCGAATAGTCCATATTTTGTACGGAAGGCCGTTTTCCATTCGCCTTCTTTTACTCGTACCAGATGATAAGCCCCCCGGAGATCTAACTTGGTGTATATGCAAGCGTCCTTCAGCTAGTCAAGGAGTTCAGGGATCAAAGGCAGAGGGTAACGATTTTTAACAGTTATCTGGTTCAATGCGCGGTAATCGATACAAGTTCTAAGGTTGCCTTCTTTTTTTGGCACGAAGAACAAAGCCGAGGATGCCGGAAACTTTGACGGGCGAATGAAACCATTGGCTAGGTATTGATCTAAATATTGTCTCAAATGCAGATTCTCCGGCTCAGTAAGGGCATAAATCCTGCTACAAGGGGGTTGTGCACCGGGCACCAGATCGATTTGGCAATCGTACGATCTGTGAGGAGGTAACGTGTTGGCCTGTTCCTTTTGGAAGACGTCCTGAAAGTCTTGGTATTCCGGAGGTAGTTGCATGGAGACAGAGGTTACTGACGCTAGATTGATCTTCAGATTTTCTGGGTAGCAGGTTCGTGCACACTCCGGAAAGGTTATTCTCTTCGCTCGCCAATCAATTCGAGGATTATGTGTCTCTAACCAAGGGATTCCGAGAATAACCTGAAACTGTGGAGCCTTGATTACATCAAACACAACTGCCTCCCGATGGCCGTCTGGACCTACAAGTGTCACCTCAGCTGTGGAATGTGTTACCGGTCCCGAGGCAATTTCGGTTCCATCAACTGTGGTGATGACATCTTTGTTGGTTTTAGGACGCAGGGGAAGGTTAATCCTGGAGACCAATTCACGATCCACGTAGTTTCCTATAGCCCCACAATCGATGTATGCCTTTATTGCATGCAACCGCTTAGGCTGTTCCGGATCTACGAGGACCATTGGCACAGTGAAATGCGAGGTCTGAGAGTTCGTTTTCAAGCTCGGCAAGCGGACCCCTACGCTTGTCGGGCGGGGTCGTTTCCCGATACAGAGGTTTCATGGATTTTATCAGCGGCTCCTACCACCTTCCTGGGCGGCCTTGCCGGGCAATCTCGTAGAAAGTGTCCAGAGGATCCACAATAAAGACATAAGTGCATCTGCCGTCTTCTTTCACGTTCCTTTTGCATTAAAGGTCCTTTAACTCCTCCAATTTGCATTGGCTCAGAGGCTTCAGCCCCCTTGAGGTTAGCATGTGTCTTGACTAACACCCGGGTCTCAAACTTGGACCAATCTGCTTTTCTGTTTTGCAGTCTGTGCTCCAATTGGACCACTAAGCCTATATATTCTGAGCATTCTTGGGGCGGATTTACAACTTGGGCCAGGACATCTTTAAGTTCTCTGCGTAGACCTCGATAAAATAACGTGATTCTTTTATCCTCAGGCCACCTAGTTTCCACAATTAGTCTATTAAAGGTTGCAATGTAGGAAAGGAGGTCTTGATTGCCCTGTCGCAGAGATAGAAGTTCGTCATCTAGAGCCTGCCCCTGGGAGTGACGAGCAAATAACCTTTCCATGCTTGCTTGAAATCCTTGAAAATCACGAAGAATCGGGTCATCTTGAGTTACCAGTGGAACTGACCAATCGGCAGCACTGGCGCTGAGATATGACAATACAAAGGCTACCTTGGTCTGGTCATTAGGGAAGGCCCCAGGTCTGCACAGGAAATGCAAACGACACTGATTCATGAATACGGTGAATCGTTTGGGGTCCCCAGCAAAGCGTTCGGGTGGGGCCAGCGGCATGTTTCCAGGTAGATTAATCTGCACCGGGTTACTGGAAAGCACAGGAGCAGGGTTCCCTCTGGAACCGGGTAAAGGAGTTTGTCCAGCTTGACCTTGCAAAAGCTGTCTAGCCAGGTCATCAGCTCTTTCCTTTGTTACAATCACTTCCCTCCTGAGAGCATTAGTATCTTGACGAGCGGCGTGTACTTCGGCCCGTAAGTCCCCCAGTAGTTGGGCCAACTGGTCAGTCTCGAAAGTTTCCATAGCGCCATGGGTGGGAATTGGTAGGAAGGCTTCGCGTTCTGTAACGCTCACCTGGCTCCCACGGAGGCGCTGGTCTGGTCTGGGTTGCCGTGGCCTCTTCAAGCGTGATGCGCAGAATTCGGACCACCGATTGAACAGGACCCCCAAATCTTGCTTGTCTGGCCCGTAGGAATATCCTTCTGCAGATGAGAAAGGGGATTAACTGTCTGCTGAATAGTGTGCTTGCTCCCCCTTTTCCCCCTTCGTTCTTCTCTGACTTCCTCCAAAACCCCCGGTTTAAGCTCACCTTATGGTTTGGAAGGATGAACTCTCCATCCTGCTTCTGGTGCAGGGGCGCGCGTTCCTCCAGTTACTTCACTGGTTTTCAGAATGGCGCTGGCACATCCACTTGACTTTTCTGAGCGATACGCCGTAAGTATGAAGATGCAAAAGTTCAAGTGTGAGCCTCCTTTTATGTTGTTTTTTCTGTCCTTTATTTCAGGTGCAGAACAAAGGCGATGCGTTGAGGGGTTAAATTGCCAGTGGTAAAATCAGGTGAGTTAGTGATCAGGGCGACCCCTCTAAATGTCTTTATAGTTCCCCAGTAATGTCTTTTGTCCTTTCCCCATAGGGGCCGGGGTGCGATGCCTGCCAAAGATGCGGCGCCGACCCGAGATGTGGAATGGTTCGCCAAGAAAAGCCGGTAAGTAATATGGCTGAAAATTCGGCTTTCCTCTTGTGTTCCCTTGCTCACCTTTTATCTCTTCTTCTCTCCCCTAGGTGCAGAGATGTGGCGACCGGTGCTGAGAGCCGCAATGGAGCCGGGCGGCGTCTCGGGAACAGGTGAGAGAAGAGCGGCGCTGCAGCGAGCAACGCAGTGCTTTTAAATGGAAGTCTTCCTTCAGGAATGCTGGCGTGAAGATTCCGGATGCAGGTAAGAAGGTTGAATAAGTTCTTGGTTTTCACCTTTCTCTTCTCTTATTCCCTTACAGGTGTTCCAGGTTCGAGGCGGGCGTGGCTGGAGTCCAGGTGCAGGAGCAGACACCGTGAGCGTTCAGTTGCTGGGATGCAGAACAACGCGAAGCACGTGTGGCTGTCCGGGCGTGGCTTAAATAGCTTTGGAAGAAGTTCCAGATGAGTATTCTTCCACAGCCCCACCCAAGTAACAAAATAGTTCCTTCAGAAAAATAGTCCCTCCTAAGCCTCATTTGGCTTGGTTCTTCATGCAGTATGGTCTGCATCAGGTGAGTGTGCAGCATGGTCTGCTTCAGGTAAGTGCACCAAACACTTCCCCTTATGAGCCTGGTGCCTATGGCGCCAGGACTGATGTCCAACATGAGCCTGGCGCCAACGGCGCCAGGACAGAGTCCAAAGAGGCCCTATAAAGGGCCGCTGGGCTTTTACCCGGGGGCATGATGCCTGCTCCCGGGGGTGCTGGGCCTGGCCTGGTGCTCCGGTGGTAGGCATCATGACACTGTGCATGGTGGTACAGTGGTGCATCGGTGACTGCCATTTTTCAAGTATTATTTCCACTGACCCTTCACAAGTTTTGGAGCTCCACCAAAGATGGTTGCTGATAGACTGGGACCACTCTGAAATACTTTCCAAACCTTTTTTTTCCCTGCAGCCGAGATTTTCTCATTGATTGATTTAGCAAGATGCCATACGTCAAATTGATGTTTAATATGTGGGAACTGCTCTCTCATTGTCTTGGCAATTGAAACGTGTCTGTCCGTGGCTATGAGGTCGATGTGCATTCCCCTCGATTGTAGATATTCCACTGATTTTATAAACCCTAGTTTCTCCATGGCCACTGAGGATGTACATTGTGTTACCTGCATGACCACCGAACTCACAATTTTCTTACTATCCATGTCCTGAAAGTGGTAGGTGCAGTACTTGGCAGAAAATCCAGGGCTGTCGCACTGTCCATCGCCGGCTAGCCTGAATCGTTTGCCTTCGAATGTACTTGCTAGAGACAATTGTTCAATTTTCCAAGCATCACTAATGGCCGGAAACAGATAATCATGTTGGTAATTGTAGTACTACGTTTTTGAAATGAAATAGAGTCCCACAAACTGAAAGAAAGACTCTAACTTTCTAAAACTTGAGCCACTAAAAAGTGATGTAGCTGCACACAGTAGATTGCCTGCTGGCAGTTTCTCCAGCATCGGTTGTGCAGACCATGAGAACGTATGATGTAATCTACAGGCGGCATGTATTGTGACGTTACTGCCTTGTTTTTGACGAGTCACATGAATCAATGGCTTCCCACATACTTTCCCTCTGACGGAATGCCCACATTTCAGCATACTTATAATATCCATCAAACAACTGTCGAATACTATGTATTTGCCTTCTTTCATTAGACTGTCATCCTGCGTCAAAGTTGTTTCGGCCTGTGACATTGAGGACATTTCACCACATTTGAAAGAAATATCGCTGCTATCAAGTTCTGATGCGTCGATGAATGCTGCTGCTGGTTCATTCTCTGTCATTTCAACATCTGCTACTTCAACATTGATGGGAGAACACAACACTGTCGACAGCTTTTTTGGAGGCAATTCTTTGGCGGGTGTAGATTTTGTGAATTGATCTGCGACTACTTCAGAGCATTCTTCAATGCATCCAGTATCATGTTGTTGTGGTGGTGCGGTCACACTATAGCAATGGCCCTTTACAACTTTACTGGATTCTCTGGACACATTCATTTCATGTTCTGGCCATTGGACATGAGCATCTCTAGTCTCAACACGCGGCATCTGAATTAATAGTTCCGCCATAGTGTAAATGATCTGGCTAGCAACATCTCTCATTCGCTTCACTGTCTGTGGATGTATAGTTCGGACACCCACAGGTAACTAGAGGACAGATTGGAAAAGGGATGTTCAGTTTAAACACAAGATAAAGTATAGTACAATTGACTGGAAAAAAACATAAAATAGTCCCCAGCACAAAAAAAATTCTAAAGTTATGAACTGTTTGTAACTAACCTTATTTTTGTTTCTTTTCTTTGCAACTTTCTTGACTCGAACTTCAAGATCTGCACGTTGTTGCTCCGATTCGTTTCCGCATGTCTTCCCTTCCTCTTACGCTCCAACGACTATATTTTCTGGATCCGCATAGACAGCATGGAATGACGCTCCATCGACTCCCTGAAACATAGTACTTTCATTACTATGTATCACAATATTGAAAACATAAAACACACGTGAGGACGAACACACAGGTACATCTCAATAGCTAAACGCAAATTAAACATTGTGTAGAACAATCAAACGACAAGTATTCCAGCTCTGATGATCCAGTTCGATGGAACTGTCAGTATCCATACCTCTGGCTCCGAATGGACTGCCACAAATGATTGTATTGAAGAGGAGGCATCAGCAACTTCCTGAAACACAGTACTTGTATTAGTATGGTTTTCAATATTGTAAACATAACACACACTTGGGGTCGACGGCACAGTTACATATAAAGAGATAACCACAAATTATGCATTGTCTAAAAGAATCAAGGAATATCTAAATATGATGAGATTTCATTGACTTATTTCTCCGATTTCTTTACATCTGGATCACCTACAAGGAATGTTGTCATTGTAGAGGAAGCTCTGTCGTCTCCCTGAAACACAGTACTTGCATTAGTATTTTTTTCAATATTGTAAACATAACACACACTTGGGGTCGCCGGCACAGGTACATATATAGAGATAACCACAAATGATGCATTGTCTAAAAGAATCAAGGAATATCTAAATATGATCACATTTCGTCGACTTATTTCTCCGATTTATTTACATCTGCATCATCTAAATGGGATGTTGTGATTGTAGAGGAAGCTCCGTCGTCTCCCTGAAACACAGTACTTGCGTTAATAAGGAAGAAAGTATAGCAAATGGAATCACATCATATGATCACGCTCGATGGAGCTGTCAGTATCCATACCTTGTGCTGCTGAAGAATATCTAGGGATGTTGTAAATGTAGTGCGCACTTCCAAAAGCTGTTGCGCCGATTCGTATACGCATGGTCCCGCTTCCACTTCCCCTGGAATTACTTGAGTGTCAGGCTCTGCATCAAGTGCAGGGGTTGACGCTCCATCAACTGCCTGAAACATAGTACTTGCATTAGTGAGGATTACAATAGTGAAAACATGACACACACCTGGGGTCGACAGCACAGGTACATATCAACGGCTAACCACGAATAAAACATTGTGTAGAACAATCAAACGACAAGTATTCCAGCTCTGATGATCTAGTTCGATGGAGCTGTCAGTATCCATACCTCGTGCTCCTGAAGAACATCTAGGGATGTTGTCAATGTGGTGGACGCTTCAGCCTCTCCCTGAAAGACAGTACTTGCATTAGTATGGATAACACTAATTAAAACTGAAAACAAACACCAGGGGACGACAACTAAGGTGTCTATCAATTGGAAAGCACTAACAATAATTACACAATACATAAAAGCTATTACTTGACATGCATAAAACAAGTCTGTAGCAGAATAGCCAAGTAAGATTACCTGATACGCGCTAGAAGTGGTTGATAACTGCGAGCACGTCACGGATGTTGAATGTTCTTGCTTCAGATTCAAGGGAGGGTCAAGCAGTTGTAAAGGTAAATTATTGTTTGATAATGAAATGCCAATATTAGAAATTGCCATGTAAGGAGACAGAATACTTGAGAGTAATGCTATTGAAAATATGCAATATAGCACAGTTCCCTGTGCCCATATATAGATTTAGTTTGTGGGTTATAAAATCGAAAAAGAATATATTGATAAATGTCATTATTCAAAAAGATATACACTCATATCAATGTCGAAAGTATTACAAGGGACACAACACCTAAAATATCAATGAATCCATTCGGCTACCTACACACTACCTCAAGGCCTAAAGCTAAATCCGGACACTTGATTCACAAGTGGCGGAATGTGGACGAATAGAGTGGGAATAGCATTTGTGAGCAATTTTCGTGTCGTTCGCCATTTATTCTTCTTTGTTGCCCAAGATGTGGCGTACATATTCGAGGAAAAGTGCCGGCTGCAGATGCGGTATCGATCACCCCTCTTGTCCTCTAAGACTTGTTGGACTCTACTTTCCAGCTCAAACAGTGGAAATCCGCAATGTCTGACCCATTCTCTTATTCGATCAACAGTTTTCGGGAATACATGCATTGTAGTGCCTTCAGATTTAGCATGGGTCTTCGAAGGGGCAACCGCTAATCGAACAGGCAGGCATTGGTGAAAATTCTGAAAAGTAAATATCGACATTATTATACAATCTTGATGAATAAAAATGTGGTACAAAAGTAAAATGAACCATACAATGTTGAATGCAAGGTTTGTTTTCGTCGCCGAAACTATACCAGTTCCTCATGTGCGGCTTAGTATTTGCATAAGTTGCAGAAATGTATAAATGATGTGACTAAACTCTGAACATGTGACTCGTCCCTTAGGATGTTCTTTCTTGCACGAGAAGGAAACATGCTTATATTATAGACTGGACCCCCGAAGGATGCAATTCGATGACAATTGACACAGATGAAAATAAATACATCTATTGATAGCATAACAATTGAAACTCAAGTCAATGGCAATGAGACCAAAGAACATAGCACTATTGAGTGCTCTACTTGCAAATAAAAATCAACGAAATATGACTAGGATACATGGCCTTAGCTTGACCAACAAACAGTTGGATTCAGCAAGCCGAGCAGTATGTTGCAGGAGAACAGGTAGATGGCCACAGGTAGCACACTGACGAGTTTGCTCGAAGCGGTCACAGAAGTTCACGGATAGCACAACGATGAGCAGATTAGCATAGATCTTTGTGGTTGTCAGGTAGCATGTTCAGGAGTTGACTTGCAAAGCACAAAGATGTTCTCATGAGACATATCAAGTGGTTTATAAAGTATTAGAAACAGGGGTGTGTTTGTGAATGAATGACGTGTGTATGCTGTGGTATTATGTGGTTTGCCGGGGGCCGGCCAGCGTGAGGGTGGCGGGACATGCCTGGAGACACGGGGTCCGAGGAGGCCATGTGAGCGATGGCCCCTGGGCGTGGGATACTTTTTGAAGTGTACATGCAGTTTGGCACCTTGGCCGTTTGCGCCCCTGAAAGCCCCCAATGGCAGCGCTCATCCCCGGGTGCGAACTGCCTTTGATGGGGGGTGGATGGATGGATGGATGGGCCGGTGGGCGTGCAGACAAGGCACAGGAAGACTGCTGAATGGAGACACACTTATGTGGATTGCAGGGGGGTGGCCTGCTTCAAGGGGAGCCCTGCCTGAAGACACAGGGTCTGAGGAGGCCATATGAGTGATGGCCCCTTGGCGTGGGATACCTTTTGAAGTGTACATGGTGTTTGGCACCTTGGCCGTTTGCGCCCCTAACAGCCCCCAATGGCAGCGCACATCCCCGGGTGTGAACTGCCTTTGATGGGGGGTGGAATGGATGGGCCTGGGGCGTGCAGACAAGGCACAGGAAGACTGCTGAATGGAGACACACTTATGTGGATTGCAGGGGGGCGGCCTGCCTCAGAGGAGGCCTGCCTGGAGACACGGGGTCTGAGGAGGCCATGTGAGCGATGGCCCCTGGGTGTGGGATACCTTTTGAAGTGTACATGCTGTTTGGCACCTTGGCCGTTTGCGCCCATGACAGCCCCCCATGCCAGCGCTCATCCCCGGGTGCGAACCGACCGCCTTTGATAGGGGGGTGGGATGGATGGGCCTGGGGCGTGCAGATAAGGCACAGGAAGACTGGTGAATGGAGACACACTTATGTGGATTTCAGGGGGGCGGCCTGCCTCAGGGGAGGCCTGCCTGGAGACACGGGGTCTGAGTAGGCCATGTGAGCGATGGCCCCTGGGCGTGGGATACCTTTTGAAGTGTACATGCTGTTTGGCACCTTGGCCGTTTGCGCCCGTGACAGCCCCCCATGCCAGCGCTCATCCCCGGGTGCGAACCGACCGCCTTTGATAGAGGGGGTGGGATGGATGGGCCGGTGGGCATGCAGGCAAGTGTGTGGGAGTGAGGAGCCATCAGGCCCCTCTCATCCTTTACTTCTCAGTAGAAACTCAGACCAAGTGCCTCCAGTAGTGGGTTCGCCCCTAGGCCTTATGTGATGTTAACTTTGGTTGACATTCGCGTAGATGGGACCACTGAGCAGGACACATGGCATCCAGTTTTGTACCCCTTTCCAATCCATCTTGGTGACCAGGCCTCACTGCGCACAGCACATGGCCCCCACCCTCGTTCCCACTCTGACTGGAAAACTCCAGAGGTATTTGCAACAGCTAATAAATGTAACACATCACTCTTCCTCTTCGATCACTGTCCTGCATGTGAACCAGCCTGAACTAAGCACATAGCTCGTTCATCTCCACAAACGTGTCCTCAATACCTGCATGCATTATTGAGAATATATTATGTTAGCTTAGATAGTGACCACCCTGCTTCACAGCAACCTGACCTTCACCCATTCGGAGCAGAGATGTCTGACGTCCATCCTTGAATGGAGAGACACTTGATTCATTTAAAAAAGCGAAACAACCGTTGTTAAAATATATGTGGTGTTTTATTTTGTATCTTATTTTGATGACACAAAAATACAAGACTTTACACATTGTACAGGTCAGGTTGCAGCACAGTGAGAGAAAATCCCCTGTACTGACCGCTGTCACTCGGGAACGTTTTTCTTATGGCACGAACGGCACAGGCGGGTATTACTCTTCGAACGCGGTGTCCAAGCCTCCCGTGAAGCCACCATGTAAAAGAACGATAGGTCACCAGCCTGTACCACCTGTGAAAAGGAATGAAACAAACTGTTTTTAAATGACCAAGATAAGTTTAATAAACGTTTGTTGTCAATGACAATTCTTGTAACTAATGGCATTCTGCTCGGACAAATGCTATCTAGACACTGCACACTATTGAACGACTTTCATGCATTACAATGATATGTATATGTAATTTTGGATATAGTAGAAGACCATGAAATAGGAGTGGCATGACAAGCAGAGTATACTTACTCGTTACTCGGATTACGAGGACGAACAGTTGCGCGAAGTTCGTGCATAAGCACCATCATTATCCTCAACACGGACCGTGTGAGGCAGGCTGCCCTGAAGTCTGGCAGCTCGGTGATGCATTGCGGTCGTGGCTCGCCTTCCGAAATGTAGGCCATGCATCCCGAGTTTTCACAGCAGCAGCAGTTCTCTTCCTCGGTTGGCATTAGCTTGCACGGATTGCATGTGCACCAGGTGGAAACACCGTCCATGCAACTAGGTCCAGGCTCTTCAGCTGTTGAATCGTCCTCCCAACTGCCATCCGAAGACCCATCGTTTTTGCGTGTTTCCCTTTCCAGTAGTTCCTCCTCGGTATACTCGGGCTCGTACATGTAGGGCATTATTGTATCCATTGTGTGTTAAACAAACTAAAATAATTTATAGCGGTGGTACTGGTATCTGTTCACACGGGTTACAAGCAACGAAGGTAGCTGACCAGAGCACAGGAACGAGTCACAGAATACTCAAAGTAACACAGAGAGAGGAATGGATCGTAAATCTGCTGCTGTGTGTTGTGAAACGGTCTGTTTATACTTATTGAGGAAAGAGGCGTCCTGCCATTTCCATGGCGACACGTCATTAGCTGAAGCGCAGCGAATGTTGACACGACATGTGCTTTGACGTTGTGAAATGGGCGGTACGCGTCTGCTGATGACATGCTCAGGGGCGGGGGATATGATTTAGTGCCGCAAAAGCAGGTCAGCCAGGGCGATGGGGGAAATGATGGGATTATCACAAAATGGCGGCTCCCTGATGCCTGTTTTCGCGTGCGTTTAATGGACGAAAACTCGGGTAAGGTCCATAGGAAATGTTTCTAAAATCGAGTGATTAAGGCTTAAGAACACATGGCCGACCCGTAGGGGCAATAAAAAATGTTGACCGAACCATTCCTTTAAGTGAGTTTAGTTCTACATAAGCTACCAAAGCATCAACTTGTCACTGAAGACCAATTTGGGTCTGGTCTAGCAACAGCAAATCATCTGCATAAAGAAGCCTACTCAATGCTGCTCCTGCCAAACGAGGCAGTAGGCACTTACTCCAGTACATTAATGTTCTATGTCAGAGATGTATACATTAAAGACAGCCAGGGCTAGCCTGCAGCCCTGTTTTAACCCCTTTGATGTGGGGATTTCCTCTGACAAAGAGCCACGGTTGTCCAGTCTTACTCTGAAGGATGTAGCAGTGTGAAATGCCTCCAGCGCTTCTCTCAGATCTATCGGCACCCCCAAGCCTGGAGTTTTGACCATAGGATTGCTCTATCTACCGTGTCAAATGCTTGAGCTGAGTCTATTGAAGCGATCTAAATTCTTTTATACTTGTACACTTTTGTCCTGCACTTCAACAAATTCATAAAGAACAAGTTTAGCGCAGTTCCTGTTCCCTTTACGAATTCGGCCTGCTAGATGGTTGGTGGTTGTTCTCCATTTGTTCAAATCTTCCAAGAGAATTGCAACGAATATCTTTCCCACTACGTCAAGAAGGGCGATAGGCCTATAGTTGACTGGATTTGACCTATCGCCCTTCTTAAAGATAGGCACCACAATAGACTTGGTCCAATATGACAGGATGGTTTTCGTCGTCTTAATTGGCTCAAACAGGGGCAACATAAATGAGGCCCACTGTTGTGGGGCCCTTTTTAAGTATTGCATTCGTAAGGCCATCTGGCCCCACTGATCTTGCGGCACTGGACTTATGTATCAGATCTACAATGTCACTTCTTTCAATGTAAAAGTCCCAGGATAAGGGATCTTCGTTCTTGTCAATGTCATTTTATCACTCGAGAACAGTCGACCATAATAGTCCTCCCATGCTTTTGCTGGCACTGGGTTAGGTAGTTTTGATTGTTGTGGAGCCGTTATGTCATTGAAGACTGCCCACATTTTGTCTGTGTTTTTCGTTGCCAACCATTTTAACATCAACACAGTGTCACGTTGTAGGAGTACCTGTCTGTGTACCTGATCCAATTGTTGTATGACTGTTTCCTCGCTCTGGCTTTTTCTATGGCACATCTAGTAGGATGTCTTTTGGAGGCCCTTTGGAGTTGGTTCACAATTTTCTTTCTCTTGGCCACTTCCTGATCAAAGAAATGGAGTGCCTTAAATTATTTCCAATGGGCCACGTTGGTGTTTGCTCTGAACGCCTTTCGTAGCGTTGGATACTGTAGAATTGGTGGAATACTCAATTCCTCATTTCCCTGTTACGTGTCCGTCAGTCTTTTAGTTAAAGCCATTACCTCAACTTCAGTGATCCTTAGACGATTTCCACCCAGTCTAATCTCAAATTGGGGCCCCTGTGTATAGTCAAGGGCAGTAATGTAACCTTCCGTGCATGATTTTCCTTTGAGCTTCAGTATATTATTGTCGCTGTGTTTGGTCTCTATCACCGCTAAACTTTCCAATTTCTCATGGAGATTGTCTGTCATGAATATATAATCAAGGATTTTAGAGGTGATACCCCTTTTCCAGGTTCTTGCCAGTGGGATGTCTCCCTTCATATGGCCGTTTACAAGGTGGATCTTTTGCTTCTTTAATTCTTCCCTCCATATAAGACCTCTCTGTATACTCGAGGTCATGTTTTTTGGAGGGTCTTTTATCAATTCCTGTTCCTCATTGAAGCATTCAATGTTCATGTCACCACAGACAATAACATTGAGGTTGTCCCAAGTGGATGTAGCCTCATCTATCTGCTCCATAACCAATTCAATTAAGTTTTTTGCCTTTACTGCACTTAGGTTCCAGTAAACGTTAAAAATCAAAAGGGTCCAGTGTCTGCGGACATCATGTTTTCTATCTTTCAGTATAATAAACTGTGTCAGTGGTGTTGGATTTACCATAGAGACCACAGTAAGTCTAGTGGTTCTATTGATTGCTGTAAGGAGCCCTGCTGTGAGTCGGCCTGCAGCTCCTTTCTCTGTGGGGTTGACATGTATTTGAAATCCTTCCAGTGTTGGGGCTTCCCTAAGCAACGTTTCCTGTAAACATATTACATCGTAGCTATCGAAGCTTAGGTCACCCCTGCCGAAAAGATAGGAAAATCCCCTGGTGTTCCAGCAGCCCAGTACTGTTCCTGTGCTGATGGTATCCTCCGAGTGCTTTGGGTGTTATGATCTTGATGCAAGAGTAGCGGACAACCAACTCCAATCTTCTTCCTGTCTTTTAGGATGGTCTGACGCTTGAGGCTTTAGGTGTTCCATCTTTCCCTCTTTGTTGTCAGAACAACGTGATAACTGGTACCCTTTCCTGCTGCAAAAGGCCCTTTAGTGATTGGGGTCTCCCATTATGTTATATCTGGTCTGTTTCCTTTTCATTTACTTCTCACTCGTTGTGTGTCAATATTGTCACTTAACAGTGTTTTTAGTGACATTACTTCATCTTGCTCTAATTCCTTCAAAGATGTTTTCCTATCCGCAAGGAATGTGACCTACAAGGCAGCGATCATAGACTGGCGCCTGGTGTGCATGTCATCTCTCACTGGTCAAAGCATGACCCGCCCCATCCCAAGGCGAACACGAGTTATAGCCCATATAAATGACTAAACCTCAAGATTCCTGAATTCCATGGCACCAGGTGCCCTTTGAACACCAACCCAAAATTAACAAGTCCTGGAATGTTCGAAGAACACGGACATTGTACTTCTTTGAGCTACAATTATATGATTTGTATTGGGAGGTGCTGGGAGTGATACATTATAGTTCAAAACGAGGTTGGAGACCCTGGAGCCGGATGGCACGGAAGGGAGTGAGTGAAAAGTGTGTGTGAAGGTTAAAGTGCCCCAAAACCTCCTTTGTGCCAGTCTGAACGCCTGCCAGGCGTGCAGTATAATGATAAAGTAGCATTGTGTCAGGAGTGTAGTTAATTTTTTCTTTGACCTTCGTCAGTGAGAAGATGATTTCAGTGGCACGCACATGATGGAAGACCGACGGACTGGGATGGAACCAATGATCTGGCATCCCTTATGGGGCAGCCAGATCCTGTATAGGTGCACACCAACCAGCTGCACAGGTTTTTACTATATGTGTTTTGCGTCAGTATGACAATGTATCTCTTTTAAGCCTCTGCTTGTACCCTTTATCAGCGGAACATTCTTAGCAGTAGAGTTCATTGCTGCTGCTCTCATCTTTGTGTGAGATTTAAACGTGTTATCCTTACAAGATCACCTTGGGCCTTTCTTCCCTAGTGGGTTGTATTCTCTCTGGTGTGAGCGTTCATGGACTCGCCTTCACTACTTAACAAGTGTTCAGTTAAATTGCACTCAGACACCTAGTTGCAGCTCCACTTTGCTTCCTCTGGGTCAATAACAATGCAGCCAGTCACCCACCCAGCTTTAGCAACTGACACACCCCACCAAACTTTCATTTTGCCCATCGACATGACTAAACTGTGGGTTCTGCTAAGGATAGACTTTGACAACTCTACAATACAATGCAGTTGTTTCATGGAATGTCACTGAATTCTGGCATCTGATTACACAGTGGCATGTTGAGTCTTGCAATCTGTCATGTAAACATAGCTTATGGTTACTCTGTATCCTTCAGTCTGGCCTCCCAGAGCATTCTAACTTCAATGTTACTGTATTACAGCACTGACATGTGTTATGCTATGTCAGGAGGAAATGCCCTAATGCAAGATTGTGTTTTTCGACTGAAACATTGTCAGCAATAACCAGGTATGTATTACAATTTACTTCTTCACTCTTCTTTACGTTTGAGTTACAGTTAAGTCAAGAATATAGGCCTCCATGTAGGACATCCACACACATAGCATCTTCTCTGCTTGAAACTCACAAAAATCAACTGTTCGACCCATGCATAACACACTCAACATTTCTATTACATCTGTCAGTACTGATGCCATAGTATTATTTGAAGTGACCTTTATTGTCCAGTGTCAGTCTACCAGATACCCAGAAGGATGTAGCAGAGCACCTCCAAAAAGCACACACTACTATGTGGCCACATCAGTGGGGGAGAGCAATTTAAATATTACCTGTAACATAGCAGAAATGTCCTAAACTGACTAGCTAACATGGGTTAAGGGGGTGGACAGTTTGGTAGCAAGGGATCTCCAAGCAATCAGGGGAGGAAACAGTGGGGAGAAGTTCACCCAGTCTCAAGTAGGGTGGGGTGTGGAGAGTGTGTCCATCTAGGTGTTAGGCAGGAGCCTCCCTTTGCCCTGTAGATGCTTTGAAACCTGCACTTGCACGATCCGAATGCTCACAAGGCCTAATAGGACCACCTCTATCCTGTTCAATATTATATTCTATCGCTTTCTTCCCGTGTTCCCTCCCTTTGACCTGTGGGCGCTTTGAAACACAATGTCTTGCTGTATAAGCGCTTTACAAATGCACAATAAAATAAATGAAATAAATTAATTGAAGCGGAGGGTCTTGAGCTCCTTCTGGAACTTTAGAAGCATGGGAACGAGGCTGATGTTGAGGGGAATGTGGCTCCAGAGTCTTGGGGTGTAGACAGAGACGGCCTGTCTCGAATCTTGACTTACTTCTGGTGGACCGTATCCCCCTGGAGATACTGGCTTTCTCATCATCTCCGGAGGCCCACAATCCACTTGTTGTATTTTTTTGTATTACTGTTGCTATTTATAGAAAGCGTGTTCACCACCGGAAACTTTCTTGGGGCTAACCCTAGGCTGAGACAGTAGAACAAAATATTGATGGAAAGCGGACGAGAGAAGCCAGATTTTGGCTTTATAGTATTTGTATTTGTATATTTACATTTGTTGAGCGCCGATCTCTGAGGACCGGACTGGAAACCGTGTATCTGGTCGCAGTTATTCATTTAGAAAATATCCAACTAAATAACCTTGAGGTTAGTATCAGAAAAGGAAGGTTTACTGTTTTTTTTCTGAATAACAGAAGAGTGTCCATGCTACGCAGATCCTCAGGAAGCTTATTCCGCAATATAGGGCCAAAGCCTGAGAAACATCAATCCCTCCTTAATTCACAGCGCCGATGTGGATTGACCAAAAGGTTATGGTGAAAAGCAGGGTAGGAGAAATGGAGAAAATCTTATGCGGAATGAGGTTCACAGTGAGGATGTTGATACCAAGAGGGGTTGCCCTCCTTTAAAGAATGTACTGGGTCAGCTGACCCAAGGTACTGAAAGCGGTGCATGACTGGAAGATTGAAGCAATCTCATTAGTGGTCACGAAATGATGACCTGTGCCAAGAAGACATGAAAAGGGAGTACAGGTCACCTTAAAGTAGATTTTCTGTGTGGTAAGAAGAGAATTAAGTCAGGCCAGGAAGGCACAGATATTTGTGGTGTGACAGAGCTGAATATTAATTGAGTAGCTCATTCTAAAGGATTTTTGAGTCACCGAGGACATGGGCAGAGAGCCAGAGGTAGAGGGAGTTTTCATATTTGAGGCAAGAGGGTACAAGGGCAGAAGGAGCTGAGATGCAGGATGTATGTCTAAAACGGAATTGTACGATCGGACTGAAAAAAATGGTCTGACTGTACAAAAAATCTGAAAAATGCTACCACCAAAGGTTCGAACACCAAAAGTTCGAACCTTTGGTGGTAGCATGCATTGAAGGTAAGTTAATAAAAAAAAGACTGTGGGGGCTGCAGTGGTGTCCCCCGCAACACCCTGCTCACCATACTATACAGTATAGTGAGCGGGCGTTGGAGGGGACACACCCGCTGCACACCTGACATTAAAAAAATAATGGGGGTGCCGGAGGTGTCCCCCGCAACACCCCACTCACTATTCTGTGTGGTATAGTGAGCGGGGTGTTGCGGGGGACACCACTGCAGTACACCCGGGAAAAAAAGAAAAAAAAACAGGGGCTGCGAGGTTGTCCCCCGCAACATCCCGCTCACTATACTTTAAAGTATAGAGAGCTGGGGTTGCGGGGGAAACCCCTGCAGCCCCCATAAAAATGTTAAAAAAGGACCCTGTGGTGTGTTAGGCAGAAACCTGTGCAGTTCCCTCTGGGACCACTGCAAAAGATTTAGGACTACAGGTGTTTGGCAGTAAACCCACTTGGTAGCAGTCTTTACCACACAGATTCACTTGGTAGCTGTGGCTGAGCCGTCAGACTTCCCTCAAGAAGAGTTAGGCAGTATACAGAGTATTCACAATAGGTCAAAAGAACACAGTAGAACAAGTAAACACTGACCAGAGCTTGGTGTAAAAGAGATATCATTATTTATTTAAAACCACATCTAGTAAAACACACAGGCAATAAGGTTAAGCAGTTAAAAACACGGTCACTAAAAGATATACACTCCTTAAAAGAATATTAGACAAGTCTTAAGTAAAGCCCCACTTATTTTCGGACAGCGGTGAGCGCTTAACGCAGATGGCACTCTAATAATTCGTTTTAAAAAGGGAGAGAAAAGCAGAGTATAATTTGAAACAGATCCCAACACTTTCACAAGAACATAACAAGAGAGGAAGGCAAAGTAAACTGTGAAGTTAGAGTTCAGAAGGCCGGATCAACTTTAAGAGGATCAGAACGAAATGTGTCCAAGGTCACACGGTTGCAGTGCACAAAAGTCTTGAAAAGGTTCAAAAAGAGTTGGACCAAAGAAAGGGACCAGTTAGATGGTCAAGGCGGCCAGCCCAGTCCAGAAGGTTAAGGGATTATTGTTACCTTATAGCAATCTTTAGAAAGGGAGGCCTGGCGGACACGGTACCTTAAAGTGGTGAGAATACTCCGGCGGGGGCAGTTGTTCCTGGCAGCGGATGCAAGTCAGTGCTTCGTCCGGGGGAAGAGCTGATCTCGTCGGTGAGGAAGACAGGAGTCCGTTGCACTGCCAGGGAAGAAACCAGCCGCGGAGTTCTCAGGTAAAAGGAGCGGTCCTTTTATTCGCGGTCCAGTGGTAAGTGGCTATTCGGTTGCCGGGGTGCGTGGCACGGGCAATTCGACCACAAGACGTCCTGGGATGCGAGGAAAAGAAGGTAAACTGGTTGTGCCCACCAGTCAGGGGAAGAAGCCTCTCCAGCCGGGAGATCTTCTCTGTCGTTGGGAAGTGGTGAGTCGGTTCCGCAGGGCTCCACCGGTGGTGTCGTCGTGGTAGGTCAGCTCAGCTTCTCCCTCGTCGGATTCTCAGATCCTGTGGCGACTTCTGAAGTTCCAGTCCCCAAAGCCCTGCTTTTATGCAGCACACCCCCATTCACTCAGCCTAGCTGTCAATCAAGCATGCTAAGTGGTGAGCCGGCCGGCTCCCCACTTGGGCCAATCACACAAGAGTGCGACTTGAGTTACCAAGGTAACTCAGTCCAGAGTGCCTAAACTCCCTCCCACACCCCCTGTGGTACCCAGACAGAGTGGCACCACTTTTGGAGGCTTCTGTGGAGAAGCCCGCCAAAAAGTGGAACAAAGGGCTCGACTTGGGTTGGAGTCACAGAAGAGAACACAAACGCCATTTTAGAATCGAGTCCTGGCAAAAAATACCAACCGGCAAATTAATATTAATTAAATTAACCGGTGGTATGTTCGAGGCTATGAGAATTAAATAATTAAAGGTGGTAGCCTCGAACAATGGGAAAATACCATAGGGATATATTCGCGGTCGAATATAAAAAGTAGTATCCACTGCCACCAGCCAAAACTCGATCAGGGGGGACGGAGACATGCCCCCTCGACTAAAAGACCCCGGGGCAATCGAATTGCCCCGACCAGTACGTCCACAATATGATGGTTTGTACCGGTTTCTGTTAATAATTTGGGACTAGTAAAGCCAATGGTGACTTTACATGCCCTGGGAGACAGTAGTCAGTCCCAGGGTATGGAGTCTAGGGTGGGGTGTCACTATGACACCCCTGTGTCACTGCACGGAGGGTGCTGTGTAACACACATAGTAAAAACACATGAGACCCTATGGATTAAAGGACCCCATAGCCCATAAAACACATTAACAGTCAAAGGAACACCATAAATCATGTCCAAGAGTGGGAGAAAAAGAGTCTCACTCTTGGCAGGAGAAAAAAAAACAAACTCCAGAAATCCAGCAAAGCTGCTGGGGGACTCACTAGGTTAGGAAATTCAGCCTAAAGAGGGAATTCTCCCTAACATGGTGCCGGTTCCTGTTCACGGAAGTGAAAGGGAACTGATGCTGCAGGGACACAGCGTGAAGAAAAGGTAAATAGGGTATGTTTATGTTGGGGGTGTGGGTGGGGGTGTGTTGGGGGTGGGGGTGGGGGTGTGTCGTGGGTGTGTTGTGCGTGTGGGTGGGGATGTGGCTATGTAGGGGTTTTGAACGTGTGTTCTCATGGGAAATGTACAAACCTTTTGTGGTTCATACATTTCACATGCAAACTTTTCTGCAGCGGGAAATCAGCCACAGTCAGATCCCGTAAATCCATCTAAGATATTGAAAGATCTAGTGCAGAAGACACAGAAGGTGATATCGGGAGGAAGACAGCTGCTTGATCTAAGCAATGAGTGTCAGTTACTATAGAACTTAAAGCTGGGATTCTTCACACTAGTGATTACTCAGGAGCACAGTCCCAGTGAGGGAGGACACAATTATGTACCCCTAAAGGTTGACTTGGCCACTGAGGATGACCATCTCAGACTCATTGGTATAGAGACGGAGAGAGTTATGACTCATCCAAAAGGCAATGACAGTCATGATTGCATGTTAACGGGACACAGCGGAGGAGAGTTCTCTGTCCAACGGAACAACGAGTTGGGTATCATCTGCCTAAAGGAGTAGGTAAAACAATCTAGAGGCTGTACAAACAGATTGCAAATAATGTGTGACAGAGGAAAACCGATGAGTAACACCAAAGGTGAGTGGGTCACAGACGAAAGAGAACGGAAGGTGAGAGCCATACAATGATTGGCAAGACAAGAGTAAAGTCAGAAAACATAAGTATTCAGCTATTGTGATGGTCAAGATTGTGACTGTAAGGAGCTCGAGGGAAGAATAAGGTTCAAGATTGGGCAGGAACCCTAGACTGGCTCCGAAGACATTGCTGAGAAGTACTGTGGCCAGATTCAAGATTGGGCAGGAACCCTAGACTGGCTCCAAAGTTATTGCTGAGAAGTACTGTAGCCAGGTTCAAGATTGGGCAGGATCCCGAGACTGACTCCGAAGATATTGCTGAGAAGTACTGTAGCCAGATTCAATATTGGGCAGGAACCCTAGACTGGCTCCAAAGACATTGCTGAGAAGTACTGTGGCCAGATTCAAGATTGGGCAGGAACCCGAGACTGACTCCGAAGATATTGCTGAGAAGTACTGTAGCCAGATTCAATATTGGGCAGGAACCCTAGACTGGCTCCAAAGACATTGCTGAGAAGTACTGTGGCCAGATTCAATATTGGGCAGGAACGCTAGACTGGCTCCAAAGACATTGCTGAGAGGTACTGTAGCCAGAGTTAAGATTGGGCAGGAACCCGAGACTGACTCCGAAGATATTGCTGAGAAGTACTGTAGCCAGATTCAAGATTGGACAGGAACCATAGACTGGCTCCAAAGACATTGCTGAGAGGTACTGTGGCCAGATTCAAGATTGGCCAGGAACCCTAGATTGGCTCCGAAGACATTGCTGAGAAGTACTGTAGCCAGATTCAATATTGGGCAGGAACCCTAGACTGGCTCCGAAGACATTGCTGAAAAGTACTGTAGCCAGATTCAATATTGGGCAGGAACCCTAGACTGGCTCCAAAGACATTGCTGAGAGGTACTGTGGCCAGATTCAAGATTGGGCAGGAACCTTAGACTGGCTCAGAAGACATTGCTGAGAAGTACTGTAGCCAGATTCAAGATTGGCCAGGAACCCTAGATTGGCTCTGAAGACATTGCTGAGAAGTACTGTAGCCAGATTCAATATTGGGCAGGAACCCTAGACTGGCTCCGAAGACATTGCTGAAAAGTACTGTAGCCAGATTCAAGATTGGGCAGGAACCCTATTCTGGCTCCGAAGACATTGCTGAAAAGTACTGTAGCCAGATTCAAGATTGGACAGGAACCATAGACTGGCTCCAAAGACATTGCTGAGAGGTACTGTAGCCAGAGTTAAGATTGGGCAGGAACCCTAGACTGACTCCGAAGACATTGCTGAAAAGTACTGTAGCCAGGTTCAAGATTGGGCAGGAACCCTAGACTGGCTCCAAAGACATTGCTGAGAGGTACTGTGGCCAGATTCAAGATTGGGCAGGAACCTTAGACTGGCTCAGAAGACATTGCTGAGAAGTACTGTAGCCAGATTCAAGATTGGCCAGGAACCCTAGATTGGCTCTGAAGACATTGCTGAAAAGTACTGTAGCCAGATTCAAGATTGGGCAGGAACCATAGAGTGGCTCAGAAGACATTGCTGAGAAGTACTGTAGCCATATTTAAGATTGGCCAGGAACCCTAGATTGGCTCTGAAGACATTGCTGAAAAGTACTGTAGCCAGATTCAAGATTGGACAGGAACCATAGAGTGGCTCAGAAGACATTGCTGAGAAGTACTGTAGCCATATTTAAGATTGGCCAGGAACCCTAGACTGACTCCGAAGACATTGCTGAAAAGTACTGTAGCCAGGTTCAAGATTGGCCAGGAAACCTAGACTGGCTCTGAAGACATTGCTGAGAAGTACTGTGGCCAGATTCAAGATTGGGCAAGAACCCTAGACTGGCTCCAAAGACATTGCTGAGAGGTACTGTGGACAGATTCAAGATTGGCCAGGAACCCTAGATTGGTTCTGAAGACATTGCTGAGAAGTACTGTAGCCAGATTCAATATTGGGCAGGAACCCTAGGCTGGCTCCGAAGACATTGCTGAAAAGTACTGTAGCCAGATTCAATATTGGGCAGGAACCCTAGACTGGCTCCAAAGACATTGCTGAGAGGTACTGTGGCCAGATTCAAGATTGGGCAGGAACCCTAGACTGGCTCCAAAGTTATTGCTGAGAAGTACTGTGGCCAGATTCAAGATTGGGCAGGAACCTTAGACTGGCTCAGAAGACATTGCTGAGAAGTACTGTAGCCAGATTCAAGATTGGCCAGGAACCCTAGATTGGCTCTGAAGACATTGCTGAGAAGTACTGTAGCCAGATTCAATATTGGGCAGGAACCCTAGACTGGCTCCGAAGACATTGCTGAAAAGTACTGTAGCCAGATTCAATATTGGGCAGGAACCCTAGACTGGCTCCGAAGACATTGCTGAGAAGTACTGTGGCCAGATTCAAGATTGGGCAGGAACCCTAGACTGGCTCCAAAGTTATTGCTGAGAAGTACTGTGGCCAGATTCAAGATTGGGCAGGAACCCTAGACTGGCTCAGAAGACATTGCTGAGAAGTACTGTAGCCAGATTCAATATTGGGCAGGAACCCTAGACTGGCTCCGAAGACATTGCTGAAAAGTACTGTAGCCAGATTCAAGATTGGGCAGGAACCCTATTCTGGCTCCGAAGACATTGCTGAAAAGTACTGTAGCCAGATTCAAGATTGGACAGGAACCATAGACTGGCTCCAAAGACATTGCTGGGAGGTACTGTAGCCAGAGTTAAGATTGGGCAGGAACCCTAGACTGACTCCGAAGACATTGCTGAAAAGTACTGTAGCCAGGTTCAAGATTGGCCAGAAAACCTAGACTGGCTCTGAAGACATTGCTGAGAAGTACTGTGGCCAGATTCAAGATTGGGCAAGAACCCTAGACTGGCTCCAAAGACATTGCTGAGAGGTACTGTGGCCAGATTCAAGATTGGCCAGGAACCCTAGATTGGCTCTGAAGACATTGCTGAGAAGTACTGTAGCCAAATTCAATATTGGGCAGGAACCCTAGACTAGCTCCGAAGACATTGCTGAAAAGTACTGTAGCCAGATTCAATATTGGGCAGGAACCCTAGACTGGCTCCAAAGACATTGCTGAGAGGTACTGTGGCCAGATTCAAGATTGGGCAGGAACCCTAGACTGGCTCCAAAGTTATTGCTGAGAAGTACTGTGGCCAGATTCAAGATTGGGCAGGAACCTTAGACTGGCTCAGAAGACATTGCTGAGAAGTACTGTAGCCAGATTCAAGATTGGCCAGGAACCCTAGATTGGCTCTGAAGACATTGCTGAGAAGTACTGTAGCCAGATTCAATATTGGGCAGGAACCCTAGACTGGCTCCGAAGACATTGCTGAAAAGTACTGTAGCCAGATTCAATATTGGGCAGGAACCCTAGACTGGCTCCGAAGACATTGCTGAGAAGTACTGTGGCCAGATTCAAGATTGGGCAGGAACCCTAGACTGGCTCCAAAGTTATTGCTGAGAAGTACTGTGGCCAGATTCAAGATTGGGCAGGAACCCTAGACTGGCTCAGAAGACATTGCTGAGAAGTACTGTAGCCAGATTCAAGATTGGCCAGGAACCCTAGATTGGCTCTGAAGACATTACTGAAAAGTACTGTAGCCAGATTCAATATTGGGCAGGAACCCTAGACTGGCTCCGAAGACATTGCTGAGAAGTACTGTAGCCAGATTCAAGATTGGGTAGGAACGCTAGACTGGCTCCGAAGACATTGCTGCGAAGTACTGTAGCCAGGTTCAAGATTGGCCAGGAAACCTAGACTGGCTCTGAAGACATTGCTGAGAAGTACTGTGGCCGGATTCAAGAATGGGCAGGAACCCTAGACTGGCTCCAAAGTTATTGCTGAGAAGTACTGTGGCCAGATTCATGATTGGACAGGAACCCTAGACTGGCTCAGAAGACATTGCTGAGAAGTACTGTAGCCAGATTCAAGATTGGACAGGATCCCTAGACTGGCTCCGAAGACATTGCTGAGAAGTACTGCAGCCAGATTCAAGAGTGGACAGGAACCCTAGACTGGCTTTGAAGACATTGCTGAGAAGTACTCTAGACAGATTCAAGATTGGACAGGAACCCTGGACTGGCTCCGAAGACATTGCTGAGAAGTACTGTAGCCAGATTCAAGATAGGGCAGGAACCTTGGACTTGGCTCCGAAGACATTGCTGAGAAGGACTGTAACCAGATTCAAAATTAGGCAGGAACCCTAGACTGGCTTCGAAGACATTGCTGAGAAGGACTGTAGCCAGATTCAAGATTGGGCAGGAAACCTGGACTGGCTCCGAAGACATTGCTGAGAAGGACTGTGGCCAGATTCAAGAAAGGGCAGGAACCCTAGACTGGCTCCAAAGTTATTGCTGAGAAGTACTGTGGCCAGATTCACGATTGGACAGGAACCCTAGACTGGCTCAGAAGACATTGCTGAGAAGTACTGTAGCCAGATTCAAGATTGGACAGGATCCCTAGACTGGCTCTGAAGACATTCCTGAGAAGTACTGCAGCCAGATTCAAGAGTGGACAGGAACCCTAGACTGGCTTTGAAGACATTGCTGAGAAGTACTCTAGCCAGATTCAAAATTGGACAGGAACCCTGGACTGGCTCCGAAGACATTGCTGAGAAGTAATGTAGCCAGATTCAAGATTGGGCAGGAACCCTGGACTGGCTCCGAAGACATTGCTGAGAAGGACTGTAACCAGATTCAAAATTAGGCAGGAACCCTAGACTGGCTTTGAAGACATTGCTGAGAAGTACTCTAGCCAGATTCAAAATTGGACAGGAACCCTGGACTGGCTCCGAAGACATTGCTGAGAAGGACTGTAGCCAGATTCAAGATTGGCCAGGAACCCTAGACTGGCTTTTAAGACATTGCTGAGAAGTACTCTAGCCAGATTCAAGATTGGACAGGAACCATAGACTGGCTACAAAGACATTGCTGGGAGGTACTGTAGCCAGAGTTAAGATTGGGCAGGAACCCTACACTGACTCCGAAGACATTGCTGAAAAGTACTGTAGCCAGGTTCAAGATTGGGCAGGAACCCTAGACTGGCTCCAAAGACATTGCTGAGAGGTACTGTGGCCAGATTCAAGATTGGGCAGGAACCTTAGACTGGCCCAGAAGACATTGCTGAGAAGTACTGTAGCCAGATTCAAGATTGGCCAGGAACCCTAGATTGGCTCTGAAGACATTGCTGAAAAGTACTGTAGCCAGATTCAAGATTGGGCAGGAACCATAGAGTGGCTCAGAAGACATTGCTGAGAAGTACTGTAGCCATATTTAAGATTGGCCAGGAACCCTAGATTGGCTCTGAAGACATTGCTGAAAAGTACTGTAGCCAGATTCAAGATTGGACAGGAACCATATACTGGCTCCAAAGACATTGCTAAGAGGTACTGTAGCCAGAGTTAAGATTGGGCAGGAACCCTAGACTGACTCCGAAGACATTGCTGAAAAGTACTGTAGCCAGGTTCAAGATTGGCCAGGAAACCTAGACTGGCTCTGAAGACATTGCTGAGAAGTACTGTGGCCAGATTCAAGATTGGGCAAGAACCCTAGACTGGCTCCAAAGACATTGCTGAGAGGTACTGTGGCCAGATTCAAGATTGGCCAGGAACCCTAGATTGGCTCTGAAGACATTGCTGAGAAGTACTGTAGCCAGATTCAATATTGGGCAGGAACCCTAGACTGGCTCCGAAGACATTGCTGAAAAGTACTGTAGCCAGATTCAATATTGGGCAGGAACCCTAGACTGGCTCCAAAGACATTGCTGAGAGGTACTGTGGCCAGATTCAAGATTGGGCAGGAACCCTAGACTGGCTCCAAAGTTATTGCTGAGATGTACTGTGGCCAGATTCAAGATTGGGCAGGAACCTTAGACTGGCTCAGAAGACATTGCTGAGAAGTACTGTAGCCAGATTCAAGATTGGCCAGGAACCCTAGATTGGCTCTGAAGACATTGCTGAGAAGTACTGTAGCCAGATTCAATATTGGGCAGGAACCCTAGACTGGCTCCGAAGACATTGCTGAGAAGTACTGTGGCCAGATTCAAGATTGGGCAGGAACCCTAGACTGGCTCCAAAGTTATTGCTGAGAAGTACTGTGGCCAGATTCAAGATTGGGCAGGAACCCTAGACTGGCTCAGAAGACATTGCTGAGAAGTACTGTAGCCAGA
This sequence comes from Ambystoma mexicanum, assembly GCF_040938575.1. Lineage (NCBI taxonomy): Eukaryota > Metazoa > Chordata > Amphibia > Caudata > Ambystomatidae > Ambystoma > Ambystoma mexicanum. The sequence goes on along the minus strand of NC_090936.1, from coordinate 1,195,079,114 downwards.
TTCAAGATTGGCCAGGAACCCTAGATTGGCTCTGAAGACATTACTGAAAAGTACTGTAGCCAGATTCAATATTGGGCAGGAACCCTAGACTTCCTCCGAAGACATTGCTGAGAGGTACTGTAGCCAGAGTCAAGATTGCGCAGGAACCCTAGACTGGCTCCGAAGACATTGCTGAGAAGTACTGTAGCCAGATTCAAGATTGGGTAGGAACGCTAGACTGGCTCCGAAGACATTGCTGCGAAGTACTGTAGCCAGGTTCAAGATTGGCCAGGAAACCTAGACTGGCTCTGAAGACATTGCTGAGAAGTACTGTGGCCAGATTCAAGAATGGGCAGGAACCCTAGACTGGCTCCAAAGTTATTGCTGAGAAGTACTGTGGCCAGATTCATGATTGGACAGGAACCCTAGACTGGCTCAGAAGACATTGCTGAGAAGTACTGTAGCCAGATTCAAGATTGGACAGGATCCCTAGACTGGCTCCGAAGACATTGCTGAGAAGTACTGCAGCCAGATTCAAGAGTGGACAGGAACCCTAGACTGGCTTTGAAGACATTGCTGAGAAGTACTCTAGACAGATTCAAGATTGGACAGGAACCCTGGACTGGCTCCGAAGACATTGCTGAGAAGTACTGTAGCCAGATTCAAGATTGGGCAGGAACCCTGGACTGGCTCCGAAGACATTGCTGAGAAGGACTGTAACCAGATTCAAAATTAGGCAGGAACCCTAGACTGGCTTCGAAGACATTGCTGAGAAGGACTGTAGCCAGATTCAAGATTGGGCAGGAAACCTGGACTGGCTCCGAAGACATTGCTGAGAAGGACTGTGGCCAGATTCAAGAAAGGGCAGGAACCCTAGACTGGCTCCAAAGTTATTGCTGAGAAGTACTGTGGCCAGATTCAAGATTGGACAGGAACCCTAGACTGGCTCAGAAGACATTGCTGAGAAGTACTGTAGCCAGATTCAAGATTGGACAGGATCCCTAGACTGGCTCTGAAGACATTCCTGAGAAGTACTGCAGCCAGATTCAAGAGTGGACAGGAACCCTAGACTGGCTTTGAAGACATTGCTGAGAAGTACTCTAGCCAGATTCAAAATTGGACAGGAACCCTGGACTGGCTCCGAAGACATTGCTGAGAAGTACTGTAGCCAGATTCAAGATTGGGCAGGAACCCTGGACTGGCTCCGAAGACATTGCTGAGAAGGACTGTAACCAGATTCAAAATTAGGCAGGAACCCTAGACTGGCTTCGAAGACATTGCTGAGAAGGACTGTAGCCAGATTCAAGATTGGCCAGGAACCCTGGACTGGCTTTTAAGACATTGCTGAGAAGTACTCTAGCCAGATTCAAGATTGGACAGGAACCCTGGACTGGCTCCGAAGACATTGCTGAGAAGGACTGTAACCAGATTCAAAATTAGGCAGGAACCCTAGACTGGCTTCGAAGACATTGCTGAGAAGGACTGTAGCCAGATTCAAGATTGGCCAGGAACCGTAGATTGGCTCCAAAGACATTGCTGAGAAATACTTTAGCCAGATTCAAGATTGGGCAGGAACCCTAGACTGGTTCCGAAGACATTGCTGAGAAGTACTGTAGCCAGATTCAAGATTGGGCAGGAACCCTAGACTGGCTCCAAAGTTTTTGCTGAGAAGTACTGTGGCCAGATTCAAGATTGGGCAGGAACCCTAGACTGGCTCCGAAGACATTGCTGAGAAGTACTGTAGCCAGATTCAAGATTGGGCCGGAACCCTAAACTGGCTCTGAAGACATTGCTGAGAAGGACTGTAACCAGATTCAAAATTAGGCGGGAACCCTAGACTGGCTCTGAAGACATTGCTGAGAAGTACTGTAGCCAGATTCAAGATTGGTCAGGAACCCTAGATTGGCTCTGAAGACATTGCCGAGAAGTACTGTAGCCAGATTCAAGATTGGGCAGGAACCCTAGACTGATTCCGAAGATATCTCTGAGAAGTACTGTGGCCAGATTCAAGATTGGGCAGGAACCATAGACTGGCTACAAAGACTTTGCTGAGAAGGACTGTAGCCAGATTCAAGATTGGGCAGGAACCCTAGTCTGGCTCCGAAGACATTGCTGAGAAGGACTGTAGCCAGATTCAAGATTGGGCAGGAACCCTAGACTGGTTCAAAGGACATTGCTGAGAAGGACTGTAGCCCGATTCAAGATTGGGCAGGAACCCTAGACTGGTTCAAAAGACATTGCTGAGAAGGACTGTAGCCCGATTCAAGATTGGGCAGGAACCCTAGACTGGCTCTGAAGTTTTTGCTGAGAAGTACTCTGGCCAGATTCAAGATTGGGCAGGAACCCTAGACTGGCTCCGAAGACATTGCTGAGAAGTACTGTCACGACCCTCGCCCAAAACCCCCTCTGGCAAACCCATTGGCCAGGTGCTGTCAGGCATCCTTTTCCAAACCCTCTTGAGGCCACTCCTGGTGCCTATGGTGTCAGGCTCATACAATATGAAAAAACATGTGCTTGGGAACTACTTAATGTGTTATCAGCCAACATGGAGGCTTCCACATAACTTGGTTCCAAAGAACCAAGCTATGGGGTCTAGTGTTTTGGGTGTGGCAGCCTAGGGACTACTTTACCTGGACTATTTTGTTGGGGCTATTTAAACCACACCCGAGCAAGACAACACGCTTCACGTTACTTTGCAGCTTGCAACGTGACGCTCACCGTGTCCAGCTATTCCCTCGAACCTCGGAGAAGCAGAACCTGCCAGGAGACAAAAGGAACATCATTAGCAGCAGCATCTTACCTGCAGTCTTCATCTTTAGCCACTAACACAGGAGTCTGCAACCTTTGGCCCTCCTGGTGTTTTGGACTACAGCTTCCATCATCCCTACCTGGCATAGCCAGAAGTGAGAGATCATGGGAAATGTAGTCCAAAACCCTTGGAGAGCAGAAGGTTGCAGACCCCTGCACTAACAGATACTGAGAACAGCTTCCTCGAAGCTGCACACCTCCCGGACAGAACAACCTGAAAGAGGAAGATAGAGGCAACATTAAAGAAAGCAGTAGGGACATTTGCAAGTTACGAACTGCTCAAAAAACTTACCTGGCTGGTCGCCTCTCGGCTGGCACCACTTGCGCCGAAGAACACCGTGACCTACAAGGAAGGAAAACACAGGTGAGCAAAGGCAAGACTTTGCAGCGCTGTGCATAGCGCTTACTTACCGCATCATAGCGCTCTTAATACGCCATCATTTACCAGCGGGGCTCAACCAAGCCTCTGCAAACCAAAGGGAGAAAAAAGAGACATTTTTAAACAAAGAAAGGCATGCAGGATAGCAACAAAACTAAAGAACAGCAATAAGACCTACCTGAACAATATCAAACGGGCCAGCGTTAGTGAAGTAACTGGACCGCACACGCCCATGAAAGACAACGCGCCCCTGCAAAGAAGGCAGGACGGAGAGCACGCCTAACTCTACCACAAGGTGAGGAGAGGGTCCCAGAGGGGCTGAAATCATGCGGGGGTGGAAAGAGGATACTTACCCCGGTCGGTCAGCCTGGAACACAGTTCTCCTGTATTTTCAGGCAGAACCTTCCCCGCAGACCACATCTGGGCAAAGCTGGAAAGCATACCAGCGAGTAACCCGGCTGGGTGGCGTCCCTGTGGATACCAGGTGAGCGTTACAGAACGCGAAGCCTACCATAACACATCCACCTGGGCGCCATGGAGACATCAGAAATGGACCAATTGGGCCAATTCCTTGGAGAGCTTCGTGCTGAGGTTCATTCTGCCTGACAAGAGACTAATGCCCTCCGGAGAGACCTAATAGTGATCAAAGAATGCACTCAAGAGATTAGCAGGCAATACTTGCAATCACAGGCAGGACAGACGCCTCTACCTGGAAGCAATCCAACGATGCAAAACCCTGCCATACCACCCACTCCAGTACAGATCACATTACCTGGAACAGTTCCCCTGGCACCACCAGAAAGGTTCTCCGCGACCCACGGAAGTATGCAGCATTCATCAAACAGTCTCGCCTTCATTTTCTTTTTAGGCCTGGAGCATTTCCAAATGACCAAGCTCGGGTAGATTTTGTCTTATCATACCTGAGTGGTAGTGCAGCAGATTGGTCGGTGCCGTTGGTAACCCATGACGATCCTCTATTACATGACTTTGGGGGGTTCCAGAGAGAAATGGAAAAACCTTTTGCTCGCCATACCCAGGAACAAGCAGTAGACAATGAACTCTTGTCCCTCCGACAGGGGAATCAGGACTTGTTAACGTACATTGCTACCTTCAACAGACTGGTTGCCGAAGCTAGGTGGCCAGAAAACAAAAGAACCACGTTATTCCATCGAGCCTTACGAGGCTAATTAAAGGACGTCTTAGCCCAGGTGGTTGATCCACCCAGAGACTGTGCAGAATTCATAAATCTGGTGATGCAGCTAGACCACCGGTTGCAGGACCATAAGGCAGACCGGTCTAAGACAGACCCTCAGACTGTGTATGTTCGACCAAGGGAAAACACACCCCGTGTACCTGAAAATGCTGTAGAACCCATGCAGATTGGAGGGATATGGCCTCCATTAACAAAGCAAGAGCGGGACAAAAGAAGACAACAACAACTTTGTTTGTATTGTGGGAAACTAGGACATTTCCTGAAGGACTGTCCAGTAAAACCCCCAAGAACAGTCAGGGCCACAGAGAAGGATGAAGCTAAGGAATCGGAAAACTACCAAGCTCGACAAACGTAGAGGTCAGTTTGTCGAGTGAGAAGAAAGAGTTGTTGACCTCGCGCTTTGCAATACCAGTGATCTTAATTAAAAACCAACAGCCATCAAGAATGCATGCCGTTGAAGCATACATCGATAGCGGAGCAGTTGGAAATCATATTGATCAAGAACTGGCAGCAGAGATGGGGCTTCCTTTGTGTTCTAAGCCACCTATGGACAAGGTAACCACCGTGGATGGGACAGAAATCGCTTCCGGACCAGTAACCCAGTGCACAGACAGGGTAACCTTTCTGTGCCAGGACGGACATCGGGAGTCTATTTCATTTGATCTCATCAAGGCACCTCAGTTCAGGCTAATACTAGGGATGCCATGGTTGGTTGCTCACAACCCTTTGATAGACTGGCAGGCATGAAAATTAACCTTCCCCGGTGACTTCTCCCCTGCCTGCTATACCAAGAGGAGAAACCCGACGTCTGTATCCCCATGACTCCCAGAGCGACAGTATCAACCCTGGGAGCAACTAATACCTTGCCCAGTGAATACCATGATTTCCAGGATGTTTTCCGAAAGGACCAAGCCAATACATTGCCGCCGCACAGGCCCTATGGCTGTCAGATAGACCTTGTTCCTGGTACACAAATCCCTTGCGGCAGGATCTATGCTCTCACAGAACCAGAAAACCTTCAGTTGAAATCCTATTTAGACCAGTACCTTGCAAACGGATTTATCCGTCCTTTGAAGTCCCCCGCAGCCAGTCCTTTGTTCTTCGTACCGAAAAAGGAAGGAGACTTGAGAACCTGTATTGACTACCGCGCATTGAACCAGATCACTGTGAAGAAATGCTACCCCTTGCCACTTATCCCTGAGATGCTAGACCAAGTTAAAGATGCCCAGATTTATACCAAATTGGACCTTCGAGGAGCGTACCACCTGGTCCGAGTCAGAAAAGGAGATGAATGGAAAACCGCTTTCCGTACTAAGTATGGCTTGTTTGAATATCAAGTCATGCCCTTCGGGTTAGGCAACGCTCCTGCGGCATTCCAATATTTCATGAATGACGTTTTAAGGGAGTTAATTGATGTGTGTGCCTTAGTGTACATAGACGACATCTTAGTATACTCAGCCTCGAAACAAGATCATGTCAGGCACGTTCGTTCAGTCCTCACCAAGCTCCGTCAACATCGCTTGTTTGCAAAGCTTGAAAAATACTTTTTTCACGTCACCGAAGTAGAAGTTCTTGGTTTTATCCTTACTCCAGGAGGCATCAAAATGGACGTGCACAAGGTAGATGCCATTCTGAAAAGGCCTTCACCGACGTCTCTGAAAGGGGTACAAAGCATGCTGGGCTTTGTGAACTTCTACCGCCGGTTCATCCCAGACTTCTCTCAGGTTGTGCACCCAATCACAGTACTATTACGAAAAAACAATAAAAAGTTTACTTGGACCGAAGAAGCAGAAGAAGCCTTTCAGGAACTTAAACAAAGATGTACCTCCGCTCCAATCCTGCGACATCCTCGTCCAGACCTCCCTTATGTAGTTGAAACTGAGGCGTCCCGTTTCGCAATGGGGGCTGTCCTTTCACAGAGAGACACGGAAACGGGGCAGCTACATCCTGTGGCCTTCTGGTCGAAAAAGTTCTCACCTCCAGAGATTCATTATGCCATCACGGACAAGGAACTCCTTGCTATCAAATCTGCCTTTAAAGCCTGGAGGCACTACCTTGGGGCCAGAAATACCATTACAGTCATCACAGACCACCGCAACCTGCAATATCTCTAAACAGCCAAGGCCCAGTCCTCGCGCCAATTATGGTGGGCCCTTTTTCTTTGCCGAATATGATTATGTAATCACATTTAAACCAGGAGTCAGAAACGGAAAGGTGGATGCCTTATCTCGCATGGGAATAGATGAAATAGTATATACAACCCCAGACCCAGTACCTATTATACCTGAAGACAAACTCTTGGGTATCACAACAGCCTTAACACAAGCAGAACTACGGAAAGAAATCCAACGGACAATGAGTCCTGATGCCTTCCTCGCATGGCAAACTCAAGGAGAACAATATACCATCAAGGACCATCTACCCTTTAGGGATCGCCTATATGTACCCAAGAAGGAATTACAACAGCGTATTATTTCAAACTTTCATGATTCACTGATCGAAGGGCATCCTAGCTAAGGTGAAAGAGAACTTTTGGTGGCCTACCTGGCGTAAGGACATCATTCAGTATATTCAGACCTGCGGTGTCTGCACACAAAATAAATCTCAGAAACAAAAACCATCTGGTCACCTACAACCATTGGACATTCCTCCAGTTCCATGGCACACTCTTTCCCTTGACTTCATCACTGATCTACTTCCAAGCCAAGGGTACAACACCATCCTTGTAGTTGTGGACTTATTCTCGAAGATGGCCCATTTTATTCCTCTCAAAGGCCTGCCAGACGCAGCCACTTTAGCAAAAGTGTTCCTGGAGGGCGTGGTTAAGCTACATGGCTTCCCTTCGGTTCCGGTCTCTGATCGAGGCAGCCATATGTTTGTTTCAAACTTCTGGAAAAAATGTTGTGAAATGGCGCAGATCGACGTTCGGATATCTACCAGTCACCATCCCCAAACGGACGGCCAAACCGAGTGAACCAATCAGACACTCGAGCAATATTTAGGGTGCATGCTGCACCACGAACAAAGGAATTGGAAAGACCTACTATGGATACCCGAATATGCATATAACAATTCTTTGCATTCAAGCACGGGAAAAAACGCCCTTCTATACCCTTTATGGCAGACATCCACGTACCTCAGAACTAGACCTTCCAGCCAGCTTGGAAATGCCAGCGGTAAAGACTCTGCACACAACCATTACTCAGGCTTTCAAAAGGGCAAAAGAACACCTTATTCATGCCAAAGAAAAACAAAAGAGATTTGCCCACCAACACCGGAAAAAGGCCCCTGATCATCAAGTAGGAGACAAAGTTTGGTTAGCCGCTAAATTCAGACCCATCAAGGGAACCCGGACCTTTCATCCCAGATTCTTAGGACCCTATACCATTAAGGCAATTATCAACCCAGTAGCCGTGAAACTGGATTTAGCACCTAATCTACAAATCCACCTGGTATTTCATGTGTCCCTCCTGAAACCAATGCAACCCGGCACACAGATTGGGACACCACCTAAACCCATACATGTTGACGGAGAAACAGAATTCGAAGTCAAAGATATCTTGGACTCTAAATACTCTAGGACCAAGCTATATTATCTCGTCGATTGGAAAGGATTTGGACCACAAGATAGATCCTGGGAGCCCAGTGAGAATATCCATGCACCACATCTAATCAGAAAATTCCATCGGAACTTCCCAACCAAACCTGGGCCAGACAGAAGGAACACCATGGGAGGGGGCTTAGGGGGGAATGCTGTCATGACCCTCGCCCAAAACCCCCTCTGGCAAACCCATTGGCCAGGTGGAGTCTGGACTCGGGCCTCTAGAAGCTGGCATCCTTTTCCAAAACCCTCTTGGGGCCACTCCTGGCGCCTATGGCGCCACGCTCATACACCATGAAAAAACATGTGCTTGGGAGCTACTTAATGTGTTATCAGCCAACATGGAGGCTTCAACATAGCTTGGTTCCAAAGAACCAAGCTATGCAGTCTAGTGTTTTGGGTGTGGCAGACTAGGGATTACTTTACCTGGACTATTTTGTTGGGGCTATTTAAACCACACCCGAGCAAGACAACACGCTTAGCGTTACTTTGCAGCTTGCAACGTGACGCTCACCGTGTCCAGCTATTCCCTCGAACCTCGGAGAAGCAGAACTTGCAAGGAGACAAAAGGAACATCATTAGCAGCAGCATCTTACCTGCAGTCTTCATCTTTAGCCACTCGCAGTTACTGAGAACAGCTTCCTCGAATCTGCACGCCTCCCGGACAGAACGACCTGAAAGAGGAAGATAGAGGCAACATTAAAGAAAGCAGTAGAGACATTTGCAAGTTACGAACTGCTCAAAAGGATTACCTGGCTGGTCGCCTCTCGGCTGGCACCACTCGCGCTGAAGAACACTGTGACCTACAAGGGAGGAAAACACAGGTTAGCAAAGGCAAGACTTCGCAGCTCTGCGCATAGCGCTTACTTACCGCATCATAGCACTCTTAATACGCCATCATTTACCAGCGGGGCTCAACCAAGCCAGTTTGCCGTGACCTAAGGGAGAAAAAAGAGACATTTTAAAACAAAGAAAGGCATGCAGGATAGCAACAAAACTAAAGAACAGCAATAAGAAATACCTGAACAATATCAAACGGGCCAGTGTTAGTGAAGTAACTGGACCGCACACGCCCATGAAAGACAACGCGCCCCTGCATAGAAGGCAGGATGGAGAGCACGCCTACCTCTACCACAAGGTGAGGAGAGGGTCCTAGAGGGGCTGAAATCATACGGGGGTGGAGGGAGGATACTTACCCCAGTAGGTCAGCCTTGAACACAGTTCTTCTGTATTTTCAGGCAGAACCTTCCCCGCAGACCACATCTGGGCAAAGCTGAGAAGCATACCAGCGAGTAACCCAGCTGGGTGGCGTCCCTGTGGATACCAGGTGAGCGTAACAAGTACTGTAGCCAGATTCAAGATTGGGCATGAACCCTAGACTGGCTCCAAAGACATTGCTGAGAAGGACTGTAGCCAGATTCAAGATTGGGCAGGAACCCTAGACTGGTTCCGATGACATTGCTGAGAAGGACTGTAGCCTGATTCAAGATTGGGCAGGAACCCTAGACAGGCTCCGAAGACATTGCTGAGAAGGAATGTAGCCATATTCAAGATTGGGCAGGTTCAAGATTGGGCAGGAACCCTAGACTGGCTCTGAACACATTGCTGAGAAGTAGTGTAGCCGGATTCGAGATTGGGCAGGTTCAAGATTGGGCAGGAACCCTAGACTGGCTCCGACGACATTGCTGAGAAGTACTGTAGCCAGATTCAAGATTGGGCAGGAACCCTAGACTGATTCCAAAGATATCGCTGAGAAGTACTGTAGCCAGATTCAAAATTGGGCAGGAACCCTAGACTGGCTACAAAGACTTTGCTGAGAAGGACTGTAGCCAGATTTAAGATTGGGCAGGAACCCTAGTCTGGCTCCGAAGACATTGCTGAGAAGGACTGTAGCCAGATTCAAGTTTGGGCAGGAACCGTAGACTGGCTCCAAAGACATTGCTGAGAAGGACTGTAGCCCGATTCAAGTTTGGGCAGGAACCCTAGACTAGTTCCGAAGACATTGCTGAGAAGGACAGTAGCCGATTCAAGATTGGGCAGGAACCCTAGACTGGCTCTGAGGTTTTTGCTGAGAAGTACTGTGGCCAGATTCAAGATTGGGCAGGAACCATAGACTGGCTCCGAAGACATTGCTGAGAAGTACTGTAGCCAGATTCAAGATTGGGCAGGAACCCTAGACTGGCTCTGAGGTTTTTGCTGAGAAGTACTGTAGCCAGACATATTCTGACTGAAGAATGTCTGGGGGATAATGGATGTGCCACGATGCTTCAGTTGGGGAATTTATCTTTCCACATCACCTTTTCCAGGACTAGATACTTCAAGCACTTCAGAGATAAGCGCGATACGCTTTGAACACCTGTGTTTGCCCCCAGAATTCACCTAAGATGTCCTAACTAATGAGGAAGAAGTTGAATGAAAAGGGTGATATCAGCTTGGATGCTGACAGTTCACATGTGAATGAATGCATACAGCATACATTTACCCACCACCAAGTAAGTTTGCAGGGAAGTTAACTTTGCTAACACTCTGATGGCCATTACGGGAGACCGGTGGCCGAACATGTGACGCGCCCACGGTGTGAGTGTACACGACATGGTGTCTCATCCAGTAATTAGAAGGAATTCAAATGTGGTAATGCTTTTTCCTATGTTATGTTACGTTTATTTTACGTTTTGTTTTATTAACATATCGAGAGTTCTTTACCATAACATTCTCTGGGATGTAATTATGATATTTTAAATACTATTTAACAGTTGTATTTTGTAAGGTTCCTTGGTATAAAACATTATTTGGAGCTGAATGAGTGCAAAGAAAAAAAAAACGGTTTATGGATGTACATGCACTAGGCAAGCACTTCAATTCTCTGTTAAGCAACAGGAAGTGACATCATAATGGACACAGTTTAAAATCTACATCTCTTAAATGGCCATCATTAATGTCAGGAAAACTCATTTATCTCAGAGCCATGTGTTGTGTGTAACCTTTATGGTAAAACAGATGACTCTGTAACCTGAAGTGACATAGACAGCTTTACTGGGTTCCAGACTGAAGATAAGTACTTTAGGGGTAAATACAAGGTAAATTCATAGGTAGAGAAGCATGAAGCATCCACCGGCCCCCCTGTGCTCAAGCTTAGATCCCAACTGACTCTGGTGGAATGCTCGGGAGCCTTGCATCATAACAAATATAACATTCCAACGAGGACCCAACACTCCATGCTCAAACACACAGATTACTAACAGCTCAGAGTAAATCTCAACACCATGCTACCTTTATTAACATTGCAATGTTAGAGAACACCATTTTAAGTTCCAGTTAGACCTCATTACGAATTTGGCGGTGTGTTTTTTTGTTGGTAGTAATGAAATTACCACTGCATTTACCACACAACCCAACTACGAGTTTGGCCTTGACGTGGAGGATTTACCTCTTTGTGGTGGAAAGTCCTCCACTTTAACACCTGAAATCCGTGCATTTATCCCAGCAGAATTCCTGTTTCTGGTAAATCTGCCAAAATACCCTTGGAGTCGTATGGAGACTAACACCGCCATGTCACCACTCAGAAACCCATGGAAAGTCTGCGGGACACAGTGGCGGTAATGGTAGCCAATTTTGGTGGTAATTCAGTGGATTTACTGCCAAATTACCACTAAACCTGGAATGAGGCTCTGCGTTTTTTTTGTACACTTCTTGTCATATAAACATAATGTGATGATATACACCGAGGCGGGGAATGAGACTGCGGTGAATGGCCTGCCACCCAAGATTAGGGCTGGAGCGAAGCAAGGGTCCCGTAATGAGGGCAGAGGTGCTGTTACCTGTCACAGAAGCAGCGTGCCGCTGAAATTATGTTAAGTGCGTTTTTCTTTTTTTCTGATATATTTAAGCCTTGAACACCCACCTGTGCCTACTCACAGGTGCTAAAAGCAGAATGGGAGAAGCGGAGAGAATAAGAAAGAACAAGTCTAGGGTGCACAAGCCTGGGGAGCTCAGAACGCCAGATTGTACAGCCCAAATTCCAAGCTCCCTGATTGGCTAGTGCCACCGACCAGTCTTCTGATGGTGTATAATACATTTAAGTGTAATTAGCACTAGGGTAAACTTTGCCCTCGTGCCAGCAACCTATTGGGCCTGATTCACCCATTTAAAAATACTTTGCGAATCAGGTCCCTTGTGTTAATCCATTTTTTTAAAGTTTTAAAAGATTTTTATTATGAGAGATCAACATACAAGATATGTAATAACGATACATAATATGCAATAAACAAGTGCCAGTACATAAATATGAGATATTAACAGAATGTTTCAAAGAAGTGCAGATGATGAACACCAATGTCTGGTATGTGTAAATAGAAGGGTTTAGTGTGTTCATCCATGTTTGAACCATATCAAAGGACAACACTGAAGGTAAACATTTGCATGGTGCAAACATGCAATAAACGTCAATGTGCTTGCACCAGGGCACAGATCCTGAGACGGAACATGAAGTGAACCCATTATTTCTGCCAACAAATACAGCATAAATAATTAATAATTAATACTTTATTATCAGGCCAGGAGAGAGGGGTTTTACAATGAGAAATATCTCAACCAGGCTCCATTGCACTGGCCGGCCTCTGCCTTCTGCTTCTTCTATGATAATCAGCCCTCTGATTCTTGCTCCCGCATCCTGCAGGACGCTGTGCCCTGCTCTGCTGGGCTTAAGAGAAAAGGAATTGTCTGCTTTCCTGCACAGCATGTGAAACATTGCAGCGTATATGCATAAATCAGGCTCTGCGAGATGCGGGTCCTGGACGCATCTAAAGAAACCTGCGCATCTGTGGGAGGCAGAAATAGGTTCCTTGCACTATTAATTCCTTCTGTCTGTACAGTGCAACTTTTCTGCTGACTGCAGTCTTTTCCTTTCTACTCCCAAATGTGCTTTGATACTGTTGCTGTTGTTTTCATTTAGGTTTCTTTCAAATGTTCCTTAACTCCTGAATTCCCAGTCAGTTTGTTTTGCCCTGCTTCGCAATTGGTACAGGAAGCGTTCAGGGCCAGGGCAAAGGTTATGCCCCTGACTCAGGCCAAGCACCACCAGACCCCTGTAATGGGGTCCAGATATGCAAGTTGTAGGGCCAATGCCGAAAATCCTCCCCCAACCCCCCCCCCCCGCATCAGCAATGCTGCGCTACTGTATAAAATGGCAAGCTCAATACTGGCACGCTCCAGGTCTAATGCGCCTCACTGCTCTCGAGCTAGGCTTGTGCTATAAGCGGTCAAGTAAATATAATACCCCACCCGAATTCAGTTGCCTTGACATAAACCCTCCCCTGTATGTATTGCCCTGTTTTACCACACTTGGGGTTGAGTTATAGGAACTTTGCACTGGTAAACATTTTGCACAGTATCAGCACTAGTGCAAAACTGTTTTTGTGCAAAACACATATGCTATTTATCTTAGAGTAACAATCATTTCCAGTGACGATACTAGGAGCCTCATTACAGGTTTGGTGTAGCATCACATTTGTAAAAAATGTTGCTAATTGCCTGCAGGGGACCAACAATGCTTACACATACCTGTTCCTTGTCCCCGGCATGCAATTTTCAACACTCTCCAAGCGGAGTATTAAAGTCAAGACTAAAGCAAGTCAAAATCACCTTTACTGTTCTTTTTTGCTCTCCAGTATGGGAGAAATAAAACACTGCCTGCAAATACGCTTTGCCGGTGGCGTTTCATAATGGATTGCAATGGACTCCTTCTCCTACACACCAGGTGTAAAAGCAAGGCGTTTTCTGATAGAACCAATTTGTTTTATATCGTCATGAAAATCTATTCATCGATGATCCAGTTGCAACCTTCAATCACAGCATTGAACTAACCCGCCTGTCCCATGCTGACGTCAGACCGCCCGCCGGTGAAACGCGACTGTCGAACCAGTCATGCTGACCTTCACGATCCGTATCACTCAAGCATCGCATTGAACTTCAGCATCGTTCAGATCGACCCCACTCAACATCTACGTGCCATCTCGACTACCGTGAGTGCCACATTTGAGCCTGAATCGAACTGCCAGAACAGCTCTAAGAAGCCTGATTTGTCGTTATCAAACCACCAAGACACAGCAAATATTTGATTGTCTAATAACCAGGGTTGTTGCTACGTCTGGAAAAGATTTGGGGCTACACTAATGTTGGGACTGGTGGGACCCGGGGAGCAGGCCTTTTGGTTGTAGCCCCTGAGATTTCATCTGGGGCTACAACCTAGAGACCTGGGGCTATACCCCCATTACCCCCCCTCATAGCAACGCCTCTTCTAATAACTGTCCCCCTGGCAGATTTTCGGCTATAGAGACTGACAAGGTAACTAATCGCTTTGGCATTCAAGAATATGTCCTTTTTTAAGAACATTGTGATTTGTACTTGCCTTTCTCCCTCTGCAGTATTATCCAGAGGGCTGCATCTTGCTACATTGCATAGTCTGTGTTCTTTCTACAGAGGTTGTGTTTTGTAAAGTTTTCTATTTTAGTTGTTATTGCATAGGGTGTGTTTAATTAAAGTCTCTATATATATTTAGAGAACCTTGATTGGACATTCCTTCAATTTGGAATGTTATACTTTGCTGTTTGGGTTGCTACTGTTTCACATGCACACGCCCCTTGAGAGTCCAGCCTTCCCTCGCCCACGTGACCACATCACTATAATTGGCATCACTCTTGTTTTGTAGAAGTGTCGGATCCATGTTTCCTCGCATGAGGCTCATTTGGTTGATTTCTTTTACCACATTTTTCTGGAACAAATGTGGAGGGAAGACCCCCCGCAACCCTCCCAAATTCTCCTCCCCATCTTTTCAAGTATCTAAACCCATCACTCCGATCTACATTTACGGTGGTAAATAAACGAACGGCGAACGGGACCCCGCACAAACTGATCCGCGAGGAAATGGGGTTGTCGCAAGAGTGAGGGATGAGCAAGCGTGCATAAAACAAGTGGGTATGCACATAGATGCTTTTGGACTTGGTGCGCTACATAAATGGCAAAATAAATTAAATAAATAAATAAACGTATGGATTATCCTAAGTAGAGCAAAGTAGCATGGTCCTTAAAATTACTTTTCCTGTGAAATGCTCGAAAAGAAAATAAACAAGACATGCAAGCGGGACAGCAGCAGTTCATGCCGCTTCTGCATCGCTTTAAAAAATGCATAAAAGGGCCAGAAGTGACCCTCCCACACATTGCACGGTCAGATGTACCTGCTCCAAAGAGGTGCAGCTGAATATTTGTGTCTATGCACATTTCAAAATCCATCTCGTTCGAATTTAGGGGTGCACGGGACCTCCTGTGATGCATGACTGCACATAGGGAGGGAAGCCCTCTTAAGGCGTGCATCAATGATACGCACTTTCAGAAATGTTTGCATTGTGCACATCGTTTTTGGGGCACAAGTGAAGAGGATACACTGGTGCATTGCATCTTTTGCAAAGATTGGGTTCTTGGGTGCACACCAATGGTTCTAGTGAGATTAACTTTGAGGTATGCACTTATTGATGTTCTTTTTCTAGAGGTTGGAGGTGCAGAGGAGGAAAAAAAAGGCCTTGGCACAAGACCTAAAAACATACAAGAAGAACAGAAGAGGATCCAAGATTGGCAGCCTCCCGTCCCCTGCACACTATCAAAATCCGCTTCTGGCGGTTAATACTTCGTTTTTCAAATGGAGAAATCCGTTATCCTTTCTGGGTTACAATGAAATGTTTCAATCACAAAACACCATTACAAATCGTCGGATTTCTAAAATAACAGCATTTAATCAAGCAAACATTTATAAGTGAAAGCGCATCCACGTGTTAAAAGTCTATGGCCGATGCGTTTCATGTTCACTCCTCTTCCTCACAGGCCTATTAGAGTTGTTGATGTCTTACACAGAGAAAGAAAACATACAAAAGCCTTTTAGAATCCAACTGATACGTTCGATACAGTAAAGTACAAGATACATTCAAAACAATACATTGAGGAAAGTACGTGTGTTCCCAGGTAAATACGCGTATATTATATGTAACCTCGCTCCCTGGTTTCTACCTATGGCTGGGCTCATGGTTGAATACATAAATAAATAATATGCAGCGGGTCCGTAACTCAAAAGGAGCACACACTCACGCATACACTAACCTATAGAACAAGTAGGGGGTAGTAAATCAAATTCCAAGACCCTGATTGAAAATCTCAGCTGTTGATGCTTGTGCATGAAAGACCACACAGGGCTAGTCCCCGGACAAAAGCTAGACTAATGGTGGACCGGTCAACATCAAAGTGAATAAGGATTCCTAAATTCAGTTTCTATGTTCATATTGGCAAAAAGTGGCAGCTCGAAGTTTACAGAAGCAGTATAGGCACTCACCAAATGGTTTAATGTCTACATTTAGTCATGTGATGCTGTTAATCTGTATTATACAGAGTGCTGAAGGCAAGAGGGTAGGTAATCCAGATGCCCGGACAACTAATTCACATCAGGTGTGTCTTCTAAAAGAATATATAATTGCATCATGAGTAGGTGACCCGTAATATCTAAAGTATTTCGGGTGGAAAACATGCGAATAGGCAAGCAGCAGCGTGTACACTCACCCACGTTGGCTCCTCTCCCAAACGGTGGCTGGCCAGGACCAGCGGTGAGGAGTAGAACGCGCACGCAAAGGTAGGCTCCTAGGATGTGAAGGCAGGGTGAAGGAATAGTAGTGTCAATATAAAGACTAGCGCTCACCAGAGTATCTATACAAAATGAATGAAAGGTGCAGTGCCTGGAGAAGTAGGATTACCTTATAGGGCTTAGAATCTCGGGGAAATGCCGTCTAGGTCTCCAAGACAATGGCAGTAATAAACAGCTCAATGTACGCTGGACAGCGCACTCGACCTCTGCTACCAAAATGAGAGGGAAATGAAGCTACGTATTAAAACTACGTGCCTATTATCGACAGGCATAATGTACTTAACATTACATATACATGCACGAAGGTAGAATCAATTCAGTGGACGAGTGCCTGAAGAGCAGAGCTAGACTTCATCCCGTCCGGCGTCCATAACCAAGGAACCAGGGCCGTTGAATGGCGCTGACACCATCTTATGTAAGTAAACAGCAATGTGAGCCTAACTGTAAGGGAAGAAGGACCACGTCCCAGAAGGGAGACATACAGGGCATCAATCTTGGAGTGGATATGCCCATATAAACATGACTCCCGAGGAAGGGCAAAGAGAGTAAAGAAAATGCTGAAATTGCTGCATTTACATACCGCAACATTATTAATATATTCAAAAATGAACCAAAATAAAGGAACTGGACTGTAAACCAGAAGGTCTATTATTAAGGCGACCTATCTACTATTCATAACATACAAGCCTATTGTTAAAGTGACTTGCCCAATGTCCACTGCAAAAAACGTGCTACTCATGGAGCCGTCACGTGAAAGATCACCTCTCGCTCACCTGACTGACTCCTAACCCATATTCACAGACATACAGCAAAATCGATTTTGCATATTGTATTGCATATGAAAATGTGCTAAATGCAGTATTTAAAAAAATGTAGTTACATTGATTGTTGACTCTACTAACTCCCCCCAACATGTTGTCTTAGTTGCATACAGAAAGGTATGAAAGAGACTTTGCTGGACAATCTGCACCAACAAAGGATCTATTTATATATTTTGTATAATCTATGTGGACAATGGTTAACATATGTTATCAAAAATGTATATTTATCACATTTTTTTATTTTATTTTTTATTAGTTTAAAGTGCAATTTGGTTCATTAAAACCTTATACACTACAGAAAGGAATATATCAGCAAGAACAATTACATATCAGTCATAAAACCAATTAACAAACAATGATTTCCAATTTAAAAAATACTTCATGAAAGGAGGAGAAAAGGGGAAACATTGGAAAAACACCTAAATAATAAAAGACAATTACAATAGTACATTAACAGATTGCTGCTTCCAGATATAAAAAGCTGCCCCAATAAAATAATTAATCGCTCCATCATAAATAACTGACCAAAATTGGTCAGATTCGATCATTAGAAGATCCCCGACTATGTGTACATACCCTTTATAATACTATTTCTTTAACTTAGAACACATGGTAAGAATATGTCTTGCAGTCTCTACCCCTATATTACAATGCCTGCACAATCTTTCCGCTCGGGGGGTATCTGTCCATGCCCCGGTTACTTCATTACAAGGGAGGATATGCAGGCGTAATTGCAAAATGAATCTTCTTAAAGCCCTGCTACCAGTTTTTGACAGATATTCTCTCGGGTTGGCAGGTTTAAGACCTTGGAGAGCATAAGCAACATATCGTGACTTAGTATAGAGGTAGGACTGGTTTTCACCCAAATCCCAGATACAAGCTTTTTCCTTAAGACTTTTCAAAATACATACCCTATTAACTTTCACCATAGGATCCTTGTAGCCTAAAGCCTCAAGGAAGGGTAATACTGCATTTTGTAAACTTACAATATAAGTATTTGTGAACCTGCCTTCGCTTATATTTTTTCCTATAAGATTAAGCAGATTTCCTTCTTCCCCTTCCCCCGACATTATTCTAAAATAGAGTTTACAGCATCCAATTTTCCACAGGGTCAGAAGGGAGATGAGCCCCAATTCACATCTGATTGCTTGTATAGGCACGGCATTAGGTAATCCTAGGACAGGTCTCCAGAGCTTCCCTTCAAGTTGACCTAGTTTGCTCAGATATTTGCTCTCCACTGTTTCAAGAGCGTACATAATACTGGGGATGATGCAGCTCTTATATACTTTAAGAAAGCCTTCGATGGAGTGACCTCCTTTACTAGCCATGTATTTCCGTATAACATTCCATTTCTTTAGTATTATTAGGCTCCGCCTCTTGGAAAAAATGTATGCAGGGGTTGCTCAGAATGGGCATCCCCAAGTATGGGTAGGCCTCAACAACTTCCAATTTAATGGAGTTGATATACCTTCTATAGGTAAATCTTTTCTTCTCTTGTTTTGTAGCTCCAAATACCATACTCTTGGTCTTATTTATATTAATATTAAGATTCTTTGCCTCAGAATAAGAGAACAGACCATTCAGCATTTTTTGCAATCCTACCAGAGTCTTATCCATACGGATGGTATCATCTGCATACATAAGTCCACATATTGCTTTTCCCCCCACAGTGGGAGGAAAATTATTTAAGGCAGAAAAAGTCTCTTACATATCTGAAACGTCCAAATTATATAGTATTGGCGATGTAACACATTCCTGCTTGAGGCCAGTATTGGTGCTAATCTCGGGTGATAACATCCCTCCTTTACCCAGACAGATGGACACCGTGCTCTCCCTATACATTTCTTCCAAAAAATGAAGAATATTTGGACAGACCTTTTTTCCCCCAGTTTTTCCCACAACAAGGCCCTATTTACACAGTCAAAGGCTTTCGAGTAATCTATGAAGCACCCAGATAATGTTTCCCCCTTATCCTTAGAGCCAGCTATAATATGTTTCAACATGGTCAGATTATCCAGGGTACTATATCCTTTTCGAAAACCTGTTTGTTGGGCAGAGAGGAGACCCTTCTCCTCTATCAAGAAATTCAGTCTATCTACTAACAGGGAACACAAAATCAAATCTTACAGCTGCGATCAGCGATTGCTAGTAATCTATAGTTATCAGGCAGTTTTCTGTCTCCATTTTTAAAAATAGGGATAACTATGGCTTTCCTCCAGCTATCTGGTATAATACCTGTTTCCCTCATGCCAATAAGTAGGTGGAAGAAGAGCACAGCCCATTTCTTAGGATTTTGTTTTATAACAATATTGGCCAGCTCGTCCGGGCCAGGGGCTCGTGATGATTTCATTTTTGAAATAACTTTAAGGACGTCCAGAATACCAAAGGGGAACTTGTACGTGCCACATACATTTTTACCGGTGGGAATAGCAGAGATGTGACTTGTCTTGAAGAAGAGATCAGGAATATACTGCTTCCAAACCTCCTGCCCCACATCATTATTTTCTCTATTATTATATGGTAAATCGGACGTGTCGGAAGCGGCCTCAGGAGAGACGTGACGAGTGAGAGGTGCGGCTTGACACAGTACGTGCCGTCGGTACGTGATCTGCAAGCGCCGGCAGGTCCTTTCCTCTAGCACGGGACCCGATTGCTAGAGGCGAGTGGAGCTAGCGACGCTAGCGGCAGCAGTGTCCGCGCAGGGCGAGGCGCTGTTTGGAGCAAACCAGGTAACGGAGCCCCCCCTGGTGTGACACGGAGGTGCCTGGGGAAGGTGAGACAGCAGTACAAGGAAAGCTGTGCTTCCCCCCAGTATTTATTATACCTGTGGCGTGCGTGTCTGTGCTGAGATCGCCTCTGTGTGCACCAGAGCAGCCGGAGGGGGAAGGACGGCAGCTCCAAGGCGGCTCCTCGACTGTGGACAAGTAAGTGGAGGGGCCAAGGGGGCCGTGGGCTTCGGCTGTGCCCTAGGGTTTCCCCAAGGTTGGCCTGGGATGATCTCCAGTGTCTGACTTGCCCAGGGTGCCTGCTGACTTTTTGTGTTTGTGTGGCTCGGGGTACTTCATCTGCGCTCAGACTGTGGACCCGACGGAGTTGGCTAAGTGATTTGTAGGCTCGGGGTACTTCGTCTGCGCTCAGACTGTGGACCCGACGGAGTTGGCTAAGTGATTTGTAGGAGCCCCTGAACCCTACCGAGCTTAGTAAGGCGGCAGTAGTGAAGAGATGCAGCGGGGGAAGAGAGCTCCGCACTCTATATACAACCTGAGGAACAACAAGCCGCCTGCTGCGAAAGAGCAAAAGGAGTCCAACAGAAAGGGGACTAAACGTAGGAAAAACGCCAAACACGTACTCCCTGTAGTACATGGTGCCATTACCAAGTTTTTTCCGGCGAACCCTCCTCCCAAGACTAACTCCACCATAATCGACGAAGGGCCAGAAGGATCAGTACAAGCACCCAGGGATTGCCAATCCATCATTTCTTCCAACTATGAGGACATCGATAACAATTCCCTTCTGGACCTGTGCCTGTCAATAAAGAGAGGAATGCAGTCGGATACCTTACAACCCACTGTAAGTGGTTTACCGATTCAGAAAGATATCAGCATGAATGATGTAGTTGAGGAGCATATTGCGGTAGGATACCGCGATCGTCTCTCTGCATCTCCTAATCTGGTAATGGTTTCGATGGAGGACGAGCCGGATCAGGAGACAAACGAGGGCACGGGATCAGTAGCTAGCTCCACTCAATTGGCAGAATTACAAACATCTGTCGGAGCTCTACAATTTGCTCTAAAAATATTGCTTCAGATGACAGGGCGCATCCTGGCAAATTCCAATGCCATTGCACTAGCACTGGATATGAAGAACACACTACAAGAGGAGACGGAAGAAAACTTATCAGATGCACTCCGAATTGCCAAAGAGATGGAAGAAAAGGCAGCCGAGAGGGAGGAGAGCGGGGACCAAGTGATACGGGAGACTTACATCTCGATTCAAGAGGCTCCCAACGAGGAAGTAGACCTTGAGTTGAATCTCAGGCCGTGGAGCCCCTGCACACGGAAGCAAAGGAGACGTGCGAAAAAGGCTCTTAAAAACATACCTCCAAAAACGGGCCCCCTACCGTCCTCTATAGGAAGTGGCCCTGTTATAGAAACCCGCTCAAAAAAAGCCCGGAAAAGGATGATGAGAGCAGCAGCCCGGGCGGCTGGAAAAAAAGGCCCTCTTACCGGATGGCTGATGCCTAAAGAAAAGGAAAGCGAGGTGGACCTGGATTCCAATAAGGGGGAGGTCTCGGAATCAGAGGGGGAATTAAGCCTGCTTATCCCGGCAGAGCCTGTATATGAGGGACACCCATCGAGTGACATTTCGGTGCTGCTATTACCAGAGAGAACGAGGGATGCACAGGAAAATCATTCTAACCGCATCTGTCTCATAAAAAACCTATATACTAGGGATAACCATTCCTGGCTGGCACGCTCAGAGCTATTGACCAGGCTCGATCATATCCCGCAACTCCGAGTGCTAAAATCAGATGACTTTTTGTTTCTTGAGCCACTATCGGGGCCAAACCCGAATGTGTCTGCGTTACACTGTGTGTTTCTGAATACAGCGCAATTACTAAGAAACCATAAAGAAGAGCTGAGAGCAGTGGATATCGCCATTGATGTGGATTTGCAAGAAATTGACCTTTCAACAATCCCCGAGGCCCCAGAGAATACACCGGACTTGGAAACTGTAAACAAGTCAGTTTTAGGGGAGAATCCCCTATTGTATGAAGTGCAACAGGCAATCAAATCCCTACTGGAGTCCCTTCCCCAGTTGATACAGAAGCATTGAAGCTTATCATTATTATCCTGGAATTGCAGAGGCTCCTCCCATCTTCTGAGAGAGGAGGGTTCGGCTGATCTTCTATCCCAGCAGAATTGTTTCTGTCTACAAGAGACTTGGGCGTTGGATCCTCTTTTTATGGACGGCTATGTTGTACACCAGTCTCCGGCACGACGTGGACCCAAAGGACGCCCATTTGGCGGCCTTCTTACGGGGATCGATAATTCCCTGATGTCGCGTAAAATTCAATGTGGAGCTGAGGACCTACTACTGGCAGTAGAAGTTGCTTACCACCAAGACCAGGGAAATACTAAGTTTCTTCTTATAAACCTATATAACCCCCCCGGAGCAATTGCAAGAGACTCTCTCCAAGAGGCTTTACAGAATTTATTATCTTCCTGGTCATTGGGATCTAGTAATACTGCAGCTGTGGTTGTCGGAGATTTTAACTGTCACATGACCGACGAAACCTCTATTTCCTCCAATCCGGGCCTCAGTACCAGTTGTACGATGACACATAAAAAGAGAGAGCAGGAAGGGCTGGGGTGGCTGCAACTGTTTGAATCATGGGACTTGGCAATGATCAACGGCCGAACTCTGGGTGATAGGCCGGGGAAACATACCTGGTCCAATGGATCGTCTCAGAGCACATTGGACTATATATTTATGTGCCCTTTGATGCGATCTAGAGTGGAGGACCTGTGGGTCAAGTCTAACAGCTGGAGTGATCATGCGGCAGTTATATGCTCACTCCTGACCACATTACCTGACACTCCGAAGTTGAACATTGGAAACATTTCAACTAATTGCCCAGGAACTAGAATAGTTTGGTTGGAGAAGAATGTCAGAGCTGCCGCAGAAGCTCTTAAATGGGATACAGTAGAGGGCGGTAATGATTTTATGGCTATGACTGCCAATGAAATAGAAGAGTGGATATTGGGATTCTCAGGTCACCATGCAGCTATCAAAAAGGGATATCTCATAAAAGATGGAACTGTCCCCCCTCGATATAACGGGCAAATCCGGGATGCCAAGAGAGGACTGAGAAAAGGGATACACAGCCTAAAACACCAGAATTTCACAGGAGCTTTATATCTTGAGATATTAAGAACGATTAAAAGTCGTTACAGAGCAGAGGTGAAGAGTATCAGGAGAACTGAGAAGAACAATTGTTACCAGCGACTTGTCAAAACTATCTGCTCTAAAAACTCGCGCAGCATTTGGGGACTCTTAAATGAGAATAGAACCAAGGGCAAAAGTATTATTGGCAATCCTATCAATGAGAAAATCTGGGAACTATTCCTCCTAAATCGTAATATGGAAGAGGATGGATCTACAAGCTGCACCATGGGGAAGCCCCCTATTTTACAACCTTTTGATATTTCCCCGGGGGCTATTCTCAACAAAATTGCTACCCTTAAGTCGTCTAGAGCCCCGGGCCCCAATGGGCTAGCCAATGTGGTGATAAAGAGCAACCCGCCCTTCTGGGCAGAGTTACTCTCCATACTTTTCAATAAGGTCTTTGCATCGGGGGATATTCCTCGAACTTGGCAAACTGCTATTTTGATCCCGGTATTTAAAAAAGGCAATCGCACAGATCCAAATAATTACAGACTTCTATCCATGCTGGACGTCACTGGGAAACTCTTCGCCTCACTTCTGCTAAGTGAAATGCAAAAATGGGTGAATGATAAGCAAATCCTCAGTCCATTCCAGTGCGGTTTTAGGCGGGACTTCTCAACAATGCATAATCTCCTGGTAATGGACGTACTGCGCACGAGGGCACTTAGTAGGGATCAGCCCCCTCTCTATGCACTATTTATTGACTTTAAGGCCGCATTTGACTCGATCCCAAGAGCAAGGCTTTGGAACAAGCTTGAAGCATTGGGGTGCCCCCCGGGTTTGCTGTATTACCTCAGACTCTTGCACTGTGATACCTCAGTGCGCCTTCGTCTTAATCAGGAGGGCCAATCGACTCAAAATATACTACAAAATAGAGGGGTAAAGCAGGGCTGCGTTACAGCGCCTCTCATCTATAACCTGTACGTACACGACATCCCGGCGACTATAGCGGAGGTTAACAACTGTCCTCCAAAAATAGGGGATATGTTATGTGCGGTCTTGGTGTATGCAGACGACCTAGTGGTTCTTGACAACACCATCGGTGGCCTCAGGCGTTCTGCCCATGCCCTCTGGGAATATGCAAAGACCAATGGCCTGACCATTAACCTAGAGAAAACTAATGTCCTGCGTTTCACCAGGAAAATGGTGACCCGTGTGAATCTAACAGTACTCGAACACATAATTATGTACGTTCCGTCCTATCGCTACCTAGGTGTGGAAATAGAGCCCCTAGGTAATTATGAACTATGTAAACAGGGCCGTACCACCAGGGCCCTCCAAGTGATTTCACTTATTGCATCTTTCACTAGCAAACAAGGGGGTTTCACTCTGTGGGGAACACGTCATCTTTACATGCAAGTCTTTGCACCAATGGTCATCTATGGACTAGAATCTCTGTTGACGATGAACCTGGCATGGCTCCAAGTGCTAGAGGGAAAGTTTTGGCGACGTATATTGGGGCTTCCCCCG
The DNA here is from genome assembly GCF_040938575.1 of Ambystoma mexicanum. NCBI lineage: Eukaryota > Metazoa > Chordata > Amphibia > Caudata > Ambystomatidae > Ambystoma > Ambystoma mexicanum. Next base: position 1,195,054,214 of record NC_090936.1, on the reverse strand, counting down.
GGGGTGCCGATGGCCCTGATAAGATTAGAATTGGGCCTGCCATCATTGAAGGCCATGGTATTGAAAAGAAGAACTGGGTTCTACCTGAAAATGACAAGTAGATCGGTCAATCCCCTCATGGCAGTCTTACAGCAGGAATTTAGTAAAAAATGTACTTCTGTATCTCTGCACAAAGTCATGGGAAAATTTCTTAATGAAATTGGCTGGATCCACAAAGGGTCTACGGTGACCAAGGAAATGTTAAATGCCCTAGGGAAAAAGGTGGACCTATGGGATTGGCTGGAGAATTTCGCCCATCTGGATACTCTTAAATCTTATCATTTTGTGAACCATAGAATATTCAAGTTCATGAAACCGCAGGACTACCTGTTTCTCTGTCCCACCAGAAGACTCCGCCGATTCATTATCCTATTCCGTCTAGGTCAACTACCTACCCTGTCGATCACAGGAGCTAGGGAAAACATTCCGACTGCAGAGCGAACCTGTCGCTTGTGTAAATCTCCCTTGTACCCTGAAACTGCTAGACACGTTCTAACTCAATGCATTGCACTTAAGATGATCATTATTAAGTTCTTGGCTGAATTCGTGCACGATCCCTGTACTATACCTAAACTTCCATTTTGGTTGTATTGTACAAACACATCCAATATGCACCTATTCATAGCCCTTTATAACGTATGGCAACAGATAGAACCTGGATTGGGAATTTTAGCTTACCCCATTACCAATTAGTATAAAGTGGCGTAGGCTCATTGGCTAATTAGTGAAAGTAGTTGAAAATATCAGTAAAGAAGGAAGTTAGTTAGTTTCTTCGAACGTAGATTGTGTATTTTGCTTTAGATGCTATTTTTAGCGACTAATGCTTGATGATCTTATGAGTTTTTACTTTTAGGTATGATTTTTTTTATATGTATAACTTTTTGATTTTGACATATGTGTAAAGTTTGAATTTATTTTCTTACTACATCACATTAAAGAATTATTATTACTATTATCTTCGTCCATCAGGAATTGGCGTTAAAGGTACCAACAGTTTCCTGAATCATGGGTTTTGCATAGCATATATATACACCTCCAATTTGCATTATTGGTATTAAATGTATAATCCTTCAACCAGTTTTTATATTGAGTGTTAATATTACTGGTTCTCTTACTTCTCTCTTCATCATCTAAGTTACATAACTCCTTAAGTTCCCGAATATCACGCTTCATTTCTTTTTTCCTATCCTGAATCACTTGGTCAAACTTTTGGGAATGGTTTTTTCCATTAGGGTTTTTCAAAATAATATTACTACTCAATCTACGTATTAGACCCAGCAGGTTTGTAGTCAAATTTAAACCGTTAAGGGCAATGTCCTGGCCATCAATGGAGAGGCGATCAAACAAACCATTGAAAGAGGCTACATTTTTATCAGACCAAGTGATCCTATTACCACCTGCTGAAAATTGGATATTCATCACTTTACCCACTTGCCAGCTCTGTATTTTTGGTCCATTGGTAAATTTACCCCTAGGTGGTGTGTGATCACTCAAAGGGGTGTCTACATGTTCAAAAGATATACTAGAGTGACTTAGATTTTTATTCACAAACATATAGTCTAGCCTATACCCAACCTTCCCGTTAGTCCAAGTTTCCCTAATTCCAGACCCTATGTTAGGTTCCAAAAATGTAGCCCCCAACCAGACATCAAATTCATCCATCGGAATCCCTGTAAGGTTTGGGGAATCATCTCCCCGACCAAACAGTAATCCTGTGTTTCCATGGATACAGTAATGAGCGTTTCATCCCACAGTTCTTCACACATATCCATCTCCCTTTTGGCAAAATCGCAGTAGGCGTTAAAATCCCCTACTATGCAAATTTCTGAGTCTGGGGATTCCAATATCCAGTCTTTGATGGTAAGTTTTAGAATCTCCCAGATTTCCCTAAAGTTATCCCCCCCAAATGGGAATAGATGTTAATGAGAAGGAATTTCTCTAGTAGGTTTCCCCTATCTATAACTGCACACATAACATAAGGAGAGTTCCCATGACTCTCATATGGTCTATATGAAAAATTATTTTTCACCCCAATACATAAACCTCCAAACGGTCGGCCCGTTTCCCCATTAGAGGCAACTTTAGTCCATATATTGAATCCATCCAACAATATTTCCCCCATGACCCAAGTTTCTTGAAGGGCAAATATATCACTCTCCAACAACATTTGAATGCCATCCTTATGAAGTAGGGAGTTGAAACCCCTACTATTCCAAGAGAGGAGGGTGAATTTTTTATTACATACCTCATCTCAGTATGGAATAGATGAGTTACCCTCCAAGGTTCTTACTTCTATTTCCTTACTTCCCAATTCATTATTTCTTGAAGAAATCCCCCCCAGACCTCTGTTTTTATCGTTAGAATCTTTATAGATAGGGGAGTGGCATATTACAATTTCATAGTTATTTCCCCATACACCATTAGAGTACTCCCGTATGAGGTCGACAAAAACCGCAGATATAAATTGAACAAAAACCACAATTTTCCCAACTTCCAATTTCGGGCAAAATAATGGAATCAATATCCCCTGTATTAATATTTTGTAACTGTGGTATCTGTGACAATTTGTTCAATATCCAAGCACTATTTAAAAAAGGGCTTTCGTCAGTGGTGGATTGTTCAATGATCTTAATACTTTTTCCCACTGAAAACTGGGGTTCTTCATTCATCGAAGCAGAATTAACCATTCTAATGTTAGAACTATTATGCATGGCCAGTCGTTCCATCTCATTCATGTATATTTCCCTCTCCTTTTTTGTAAGAGACAAGGCAATGTTGTTAGAGGGGATAGTTACATATATAAAATTATTTCCCATTGGCGCTACATCCTCAGGTTCTAGTTCATCTGACAATTGTTAATTGTCCTTTAACCAATTATCCAAGCCCTTATTTTGGAGTTCCACTTTTTTTCCATCGTCCAACTTCTGCTGACATTCAAAGATTTCATAGTGGTTCCCCACTTCACTTTCAGAGTCTAAAGGAGCAGTGTTGGCAGGTGCCAAAGAATTCTTTTTAACGTTCTTATTGAGTTTGACCTTGGCCATTGCCACCCTATTTCGAGTGGGTCTCTTATTTTTTCTTTTTCGTTTTGTTAAGCGGCTTCACTTCAACACTACAGCTAAGTCAATGCCTAGTCTGGGATGCTGAGGGAAACCCTTATTGATATATTTTTAGGTCCAGTTCATGTACTCTGGATGCCAACCCTTATATAACACCCCTCTCTTAGAATCCCCCTGACCCCACTGAGCCAAGAAGTAGGTCTGTTTTGCAAATTTAAAAGGTTTATTTGAGAAATATAACAATGTATATCTATCACACTTTTATAATAAATTAATATTGGATATCACACTTAAAATATGACAGTGATCAACAATGGATAATGTTCTACTGGTAAACTGATTTGGTTACTTAGAAGTAGTATAGAGGATGAGGTAGCTGAAATGCTTTATGGTTTCAAGGAAATGCAAGGTGGAATAAGCGCAGTACAGAAAATAAACTGATATGGTTTCACAAGAGATAATATGTTCACTTTTCCCCTGGTGGCAATTCACCCCCCTATATGCAATGCAAGGAGATGGAAGTAACACACAGAGTCTTCGGGAATACAATCAAATACAATACGGAATTCAGTTTCCCCCCCAGCAAGCTTAGACAACAGGTATGCTTTTTAAAACACGGGCAAGAGTGCTTTGTAATGTGGTGGCAAGGAAGTGAAAAATGCTAAAATTGCTTTTAATTCCCTATAGGAGGTTAGCAGTCCAGGCAAAAGCGGCTATCTTTTTACAGATGACAAAATCAGGCCAAATCGCAAATCGCGGTAAATTTTGCGAGTGCGTAAATCGCGATTGCGGTAAAAGTATAAGGAGTAGGAAGTCGGTTCTAGGCTTGTTGGAAAGCATAGATTCTAAGCTTTCAGAGGAAAGTTAAATCTTGTTCCAACTGCGCAGTTCTCCTGGATTCTGGCATGAATGTGGGCGGCGACAGCTCATCCCCACATCCACCCAGTCTATTGATTTAGTTTGTTTTGGGATAGAATAATGGTCGGCGACAGCTCATCCCCACATCTACCCAGTCTAAGGATTCAACATGGGTCAAAACCCTTGACAAACCCCCCCGCCCGACTGCGCTTTGATTCGAGTCGAGGGGAAGTCGGGTGCCAAGGATGTTCTGAGCCCTGTGCTGGTATGTCCGCATTATCTTCTTCCAATTCTGTAGATGGCACAGTTCAGCATCTTTTCCTCCACCCAGTTGGATCGATCGGTTCTCCTCGCCGGTCCTGATGGGAATATTGGGCGGTACCCCGGGCCCCTCGGGTCTCTGCTCTCGGTCCCCGCTCGTCCTCCTTGGCCAGTCTCCATGGTTTCATCTCTCCTAGGATGATAAAGCAAAGCGGCAATACACATTCTTAGACATTTTTCCACCACTATTAATGGTGTGGCGAACATATACATTCTATAAATCCGAAGATATGAACATATACATTTTCTTTTTTAAATTAGGAGACAAGAACATAAATATATACAAGAATCACAGAATTTTATATGCTATATGTGGAATATTTTAGGGTTGGAACTGAATTACTCTGGAGCGGTCCCCTCTGGTATTGCAGAGGACTCCTCCAGTTGTTGCAGAGTGTGCCTGGGATGGCAACACTTCAGCTGATTTATATGGACCCACTTGTCTTCCCCTTCCGCCAGACTACCTTTGGGGATGCGGATCTTGTACGCTACAGGGGAGATCTTGTCTATAATTTCAAACGGTCCCTTCCATGTAGGCAAAACTTTTCACTGTTTGGCCTGGTTCCTTTGGAAATTGCATAGATAGACCCGGTTCCCCACAGTATATTCCTTCCTGGTGGTCTTCAGGTCGTAGTGGGTTTTCATGCTATCAGCTGATCTTTCTTGATTCCGCTGAGCATAGGCAAAAGCATGATGAAGGTGTTTCCTTAAATTCTCCCCATACTCATGAGTTGTGGAGGCATTTATCAGTGTCTGCTCTTGGGTCCTGTAGAGCAGATGCTGGTGAAGCACCATCTTGCGTCCGGTCATCAACTCAAATGGTGACATTTTAGTTGCAGACGAAGGGGTAGATCTGATGGCCATTAGGACCAGAGGTAATCGGATATCCCAACTTGGCCCAGAATCTGCCACAAACTTTTTTAATATGCTCACAATGGTGTGGTTGTATCGCTCTACTGCTCCAGAAGAAGCTGGCCTGTAAGCAATATGTAGCTTCCTTTTGACCCCCAGTATCTCCCACATCTTTGTCATTACTTCACTGGTGAAGTGGCTACCCCTATCTGACTCAATCCTTTGAGGTAGACCAAACCGAGAGAAGATGTGGTTAATCATCAGGGCAGCTGCTATTTCTGCCTTGCAGTTTGGGGCCGGGAGACATTCCACCCACTTGGTAAACAAGCATGTAACGGTCAACATGTACTTGTTTCCTCTAGACGAGCGAATTACAGGGCCTACAAAGTCGATTTGCAAATCTGACCATGGCAGTGTCATCCCCCTCTTTTGGAGAGGCGCACAGTGTGTGAGGGATGATGGCTGAAATTGTGCACACACAAGACACCCCTTCAAGTATTGGTCGAGGTCCTGCCCCATGTATGGCCAGTATGCAACCTCTCTTAAGATTTCCATTGTTTTGTGAAACCCCCTATGACCGGCGGTGGCCGCATCATGGGCGTGACTTAACATCAGGCTTCGGAATGAGGTAGGGACCACCCACTGATCATGGCAAGCTTGGGATTTCCTTACCAACAAACCGTCTTGGATTCGGAACCTTTTTGGACATTTCATCAACACTCTTAGGTCCTCTTTCCCAATGTAATCGGTATCCGTCAGGGGAAAGTTCTCAGGGTCCTCAATGTGTTGGTAAAACTTACCAATTATTGGATCCCCCTTCTGAGCTGTAATCAAATCAGCATCAGGGGTCTCCTTACTCCATTGTGCAGTTGAAAGATCATTGTGAGCATTGGTCTGGGACCTAGTGATGGCAGTGACCTGGATTTCCCCCAACTTGGACTCTATTTCGATTAGATCCCCTTGGGTGGCCCCAGTTTTGGCCAGCTGATCAGCTAAGTCATTTCCAGTTTTGTCTGGTCCCTCTACTTTGGAATGACCCTTGATCTTTTTCCAGTAGATGGTCATCCCATTCGATGTGACCAGATCATCAATATTTTGGATTAACTTCCCATGTTTCAGGGGTTTGTTATTAGCACATAACATGCCTCTGGTTTTCCAATTAACCAGGTGCTCCACGAACCCGTTCCGTACATAATCCGAATCTGTGATTATGACCAGTTCGTGGAGTTGATGTTGGACAGCAGTGAGGATGGCCTGATACACAGCCATCAACTCTGCCACCTGACTACTTCGGGGACCAATTTTGTATCCAGCGGAGGGTTCTGGAAACTCCTTCACCCATGCATTTCCTACGCCGGCCACCAGTTCTTTCTCCCCGTTGTTGTCAACATGGTAAGAGCACCCATCCACATAGACAGTGGGCATTCCCTCACACCTGTCTTCTTCAAAGACTTTGTGTGGGGAATTAAGGTATGCCTCCATGTTGTCCTTGATTTTTAGACTTTAGGTCTCGAGACAGTTTTCTCTGGCACAATCATGCAAGTCAGACAGACCTTCGCGAGGGTACTCTTCTTGTTTTGGCCATATCTGACCTCCACAGGAAAGCCTTGCATTGACAGAATCCAGGAAGTAATTCGGGAATTACTCACATTTCCGGCCCGGATTCTGTCACTCTGGAGATATTGCAGAGGCTGGTGTGGAGTCTCCACTATGATGTGTTCCCCATGGATAAACGGGCGGTAATTCTTCAATGCCCACACCGTTGCCAGGAGTGCCTTCTCACAATCGTTGAATTTTTCCTCCACAGAGGATAAAGTTTTGCTTGCATAGGAGATTACTTTGTCATGCTTTTGGTACAATACTGCCATCAAGCACGTATTAGAGAACCCTGTCTCCAGGAAGAACTCCTTGTTTCTGACAGGGTAGGCTAGGCAAGGTGCTTGTGAGAGGCTTCTTTTGAGTTGTCTTACTGCCTCGGCTTGTTCTGTACCCCATTGCCACTTGACCCCCCCTTCAGGAGATGAATCAGGGGTCTGGTGATCTCTGCATAGCCCTCAATGAACTTTCTGCTGTAATTAGTCAGTCCAAGGAGGCTCCTTAGTTCCCGCAGAGTGGTGGGGTCTTTCAGTTTCTGAAGTGCTTCCACTTTCTTTTCCTGGGGACAGAGACCCTGAGGAGTAATCTCATGTCCTAAGAAATTAACCCGGGTTCTACACCACTGTGCTTTCTGAAAGGAAAGTTTTGCTCCGGGGGCCCTCAACTGCGTCAGAACATTACAGATCTCCGCTATGTGTTCCTCCACAGATGAACTTTTGATGAGGACATCATCTACATAAGACAGGTTACCCCTTGCACCGAGGTCGGGCATGGCCTTTTGTAGGAAACTGTTGAATTCATTGCCAGAGTTGAGGTATCCGAAGGGAGTCCGGGTCCATGTGTACTGCTGGCATCCAAAGGTAAAAGCTAGTTTGTATTGGTCCTCCCTACTGACAGGCACAGTCCAGTATCCATTGGTCAGGTCTTTTGCTGTGAATACCTGTGACCCCTGAATCTGGGCCAGCCCTCGGTCAATGTAGGGCAGAGGCCATCAGGAAGTATGGACTCGTTTGTTGAGCTCCGTAAGGTCGGTGCAGAGTCTCCACTGGCCGTTTGGCCGTTTGGCTTCAATATTCCCAGCACCGGATTATTGAAGGTGCTGTGGACTGGACGGATTATTCCCCGGGACTCAAGGTTCTTAATTATTTCAGTAAAGGACTTCATGGATGCGAGAGGCAAGCAATATTGCTTCACAAACACTGGAGTCATTCCAGGGTCCGTGGGAATTGTTGTTGTGTGGATGTCGGTGCGACCACAGTCATATGAGTCTCCCGCAAAGAGATCTTGGAAATCCAAGAAAACTTGTTTCAACTTTTGCTTCTGTTCCAGAGTCACACAGGCATCAGCTAGGTTGACTCTCTCTTCCACCATCTGCCTGAAGCCTGGAAAGACTTCTGGTTTGGCTATCCCAGCGGCCTCCTCCAGCTGGGTGGAGAAGTCCCTGGTCAGAATGCTGATTTGGACTGGAGGCTTCAGGTGGGAAAGGCAGCCCTCATGGACCTGGAAAATCACCTCATCCCTCCTGAAGTCACAAGTCACATCTTCCTTACCATAAGGGCAAGAAGTGTACACCAGGAAGTTCCCCCCATGCCGGGTGAAAATCCTGTCTGGTGTTGTATTGTCCACACTGTCACTGTCAAAACAGTCCTTGGGGATCGGTCCTAACAGTTCATTTCCTAAATCAATGGAGAAATGTCCGTCATCAACCGCCATTCCAATAATGGTGCATGCGGCTAGAGTAATACTCTTTAAGTCGCTGTTATCCACCTCTATTGGAATGGTGTCATGTTCTATGTTGACTAATGGTGTTGGGTTTACCCCTAACCCTTGCTGTTGGAGAGAAGCATCTAGATGAATATAAGCATCAGGGTTTTTCAATTTTTGTCCTCTTTTAACTTTCACTTCCAGGTAGAATTGTCGGGTCCTTTCTGGGATGGTGCCTTCCTCTTTTAGCTGAATTTCAACTGCATAAGGTAGCAATTGAGCTGGCCTAAATGCTTTTTCTAGGTCATCAAAGCCCATGGGATTATCCGCTAACCGGGACCAAGCTTTGAAGTTTATTAGGTCCAAACTAATGGCAAAGCGATTGAGAATGTCACTGCCTAAGTAAAAGGCGGCAGTGACGTCTCGCACGACCCAACAATTATGGACTATGCTCTTGTTGCCAATGGAGATTTTGAGCATACACCTGCTTGGCAGGAGATGTTTGGAATTAGGTGCTTCCAGGTCCATTTCCCATTTGTCTATCAGTTTGAATGTGGGAATGGCTGGATCTTTTGGGAGTTGGCGGAACATGGCTTCGCTGATGAAGCTCTTACCGTTGTTCACACACACTCGAGCAAGAACAGAGTCCTTCCCATCATTTAACTGAACAGGGATGAACAACTGCTCTCCAATTTGCTGAATATCAGCCAGGCTCTGAGCTGATTTCACATCTTTCTGGACTATAGGAGTGGGAGTTTCTGATTGTGGATTAGTAAAGAATTTCAGGGTGTTTCCTTCCAGTGTGGAATACCACCTTAAACTGGAAGGAAGGTTGATTTTCAGAAATAGAGAGGACCCCCCATCACCAGTCTGTTGTCCTACTGCTATTACTGTCACGTCTGGAATTTGGTTGTTCTGGAAGTGAAATTCTACTTGGTCAGATTTTTGTTCAACCATGTGGCAGGTGCCATTTAAACTAACATGGTTGACACTCTGTTTTAATTTTATTGGTCGGCTAGTCTGGGTCCAGAGGACCTTGTTTACACAATCTATTAGGGGTGACAACCTTCTCAGGAGGTTGTTCCCTAGTAAACAAGGGGTGCCCTCTGTAGTCACTACTATGACCGGGTGTTTCACCTTGTGTCGCCCAATTTTGATGTCCAATTCTGCAGTCCCCTCGACAGGAATTTCCTTCCCGTCAAAGTTCTGCAGTTGTCCAGGAAGAGAGGTGAGAGGAATATGGTAATTCTCCCCCCTTCCTGCATTTAGTTCATCAAAGGCCCTTTTGGACAGAAGAGTAGCTTGGGATCCAGTGTCCACCAGTGCCAAAATTGTACCCTGCCCCTGTACTTGTACCGGGGCATAATATCTTTCCTCCTTCTCCTCAAGGGGGCACAGATAATGCACATTTTTGGACAACTGGTGGGCTAACTTTCTGGTTTTGGACATTGCTAGCGAAGAGATTTGGGCAGAATTCTGTCAAGAGCCTGGGGAATCTGAAAAAAAAGTTGGCAACTGGAGATCAGAGCCATTGTGGGTTCCCCTGGTTCCAGTTCGGGGCCGCCCCCCCCCCTTTTTGGAGGCAGTCACCAGGATGGGTTTGAACCAGGGGATTTCGGTATTGTGGGTTTTGGGATGAGATGATGGGCGGCGGTAGCTTAGTCTCCATATCTCCCCAGTCTGGATTGGAATCCCTTGGGACCCATTTTTCTTTGGGAGGAGTTCCCCCATCTCTAGAGGATTCCTCTCACTCAAATTGGAAGATCTGTACCTCCACCACAAACTCGGCCTGTTTGGGTACTTTGTTTCTCCTACCCCCCCTCTGCTCCTTTGGAGGCAGACTTTCAGGGGCAGGAGATTTCGATTCCGGTTCCTGGGTTTCCAGGGGCTGTTTACAAGTGAGTAAGGACGCTTCCTCCAAGGCTTTACACCCCTCTTCCCCTTGTGCCTCCTCCCTGGGAACCAGTGGGTTATCGGGGTGCTGACCCCGTCATTGTTCTGGAGCACCAGGCCCAGAGTTTGGGGCATTCTGCGGGGGCATGCTCATCTGAGGGTTCTGTTGAGCCCTCAGTATGTGACCCAGATCCCGTACCATATTTTGGACCTGGTGCTCAAGTTGTGAAACCCGCTCAGGCTGATACGGGGCTCTATTTTCTCCCCTGGGCTGATCCTGGGAAGGGTAGCTATCCCTTCTCTGGTAGTACCCCTGGTTGGGAAGATTTTGGTACCCCTCCACCCTTGGCCTCCCCTCTCCCGGATTAGGTTGTCTGGGCTCAGGGAATTGGGGGAAGAAGGATGGATGATTTTGGGGCTGGAAATTGGATGGATACCTGGGGAAAAAGTTCTGCCCATGATTGGAGAATTTTTGCCCTCCTGTGGGAAGTTGGGAGGGAAGTTCCCTGGGTTAGGTGCTTGGCTGGATCCACCCCCTTGGGCTGGAAGAGTCCACACATAACCCAGGATGGGTCGGTTTCCTTTGTAGGGAGGACTGACATAATCAAGGTAGTGAATGGCCCCAATTGTGGGACTACCTCCTTGGCTCCCTGTCTGTGACTGGCCCGAGGGCCTTCTGGGCTTGGCATTATTAGGTGCAGGTAGGTTTTTAGGCCCCCCCATCTCCAAATCCAAAATGGGGGTGACCTTTACCTCTGCCTGTTGGTTTTGGGGTTTTTCTGCGCATTATTTTTATTTTTTTATTTTCGATGGGCTTCTGCACCTCATAGATCCGGGTAGCCTGTTCAATGACCCAGTCTAAAGATCTTTTCTCATGAAAATCTCTCACAAGCTGGGTCATTATGTATCTGGGTAAGGCATGGAAAAACGTAATGATAAATTCTCTGCTATCCGTGCGCACCCTTCTGGTGGTCTGTGCAAAAGCATGCTTTAATTCTTGCACAAACTCTTGTGGGGCCTGATCCTCCCCACAATGCAAATTGTAGGCTGCCTTGCGAGCCTCTTGAGGATTTCTGTGCACAGAATTTTTTTTCAAGATTGCCGCCCTGTATGTGGACCACCTTGAATGGTTTTGATCCTCCAGCCCTGCAAAGAAACTGGAGAATTCTGGTGAGAAGGTCCATTTGACGTACTAGATGCAGCTACTGCTGTCCTTCAAATGGAAAGTCTCCATCATTTGCTCATAGAGCTCCAAGTGTTCCCAAACAGAATACTTGGCGTTCTTATGATAAGGCGTGATGACACTCCTTATTGCCTTTATTTGTTTCAATGGGTCCTTAAGCAAGGCCCTTTTTGCCTTATTGGCCTTTTTGGTTCGGGTAACCCTGGTCCATTCATCCTCTGACTCAGAAGCACTGCTCCCAGAGGTGCCCGTCTGATCTTCCAGGTTTTCCCGGATTCTGCGAGCCTGGGAATGGCTGGCAGAATGTGGGGACCTGGTCTCCTGTGTCCTGTAATGCTCAGAGGAGTCTTCACATCCCTCCTTGCTGCAACGATTTGATGGTTACCCCCCCACTGACCTAACTGGGCAGAGGTTTTCAGGATGCCCTTAATGGGCCTACTCTCCTGGGGTTCCCCACTAAATTGCACTGTGCTTGGGTGCCCATACCCGGATGCCCGCCCATCCATTCCTGGGAGGTACTGGCCTATGAGCCCCATACTTCTAGCTGGATAGTAATCTGCCATCCCCGTGGCCCTGGGCTCATGTGCGCGAGGGGACATGGGGGTGGCAGAGTCCAGGGACTGGGAGAGATGAAGGACTCTGGTACTAGGGCTCCTGAGGTTATGCTCAGGAGTTTCTCTTTCCCAGCGAACCTCATCTCTATCCGCCCCTGCTCCCTGTTGCAATGCAAGAGCCTGTGCTTTCAGTTCCTCAGTTAAAGCCTTACTAGACTCTATCAGTCTCTCCTGCATCGCTACCTGTTGCTGGAGCCTATCATTGTGCTGGCAGAGAGCCTCATTCTCTCTCTGTGCCTCCTGATTGGTCCTGGAGTACTGGGCCAGTATTTGCTGCAGGAGGGTTAGCTCCTGAGCTGTGTAGGCCTATTGGCCTGCTCCTTTCTTGCTAGAGAATCCTCTGCCCTCCTGGTGTGCTCTAACAAGTTCTGGTGTTCTTTTTGGAGGTCACCCAGTCCCTGGAGGGCCAGGTGATTTTCTTCCATTTTCCTTTTTAAGTGGCAGACTTCCTGGCCTAAGGCATCCCTTTCCTGACTAAGAGCCTGCATCTGCGCCGCCAGGTCGTCCCTTTGCCTTTGGAAGGCACCAGCTTTCTGGCGCTCCTGGTCAAACTCTGCCTGGGTATCCAAGTCTTTCAAAATCAGTTTATTGCTCTCTGCCTTCTCCCTATCTAGGTGGCTTTGCAGGGTGACTCTCCTGCTCAGCACATGCCCTATTGAAGTCTAACTGTTGCTTCAGCTTTTTCTGGCTCTGCAGTAGGGAGTCCAAACCTTCTTGGTACTCCTTCTGCAAGGCCAGAAATCTGGTATCCTGGTCCGCCTTTTCCTGTTGCAGCACATCCATATCCTACTTTATTTTAGTGATGTACTGTCTGCTGTCCTTGTATGACTCCTGGCTCCTGAGCAGCCTCTGCTCATAAGAGTTCAGATCAGATTGGGCCTTCTCTAACGCCATCTGTTGCCTATTTGCCAGATCTTGGCCTTCAGCACATTTGTCCTGCGTGCCTCCCATGTATTTGTACAAATATGCCGCTATTCTGCCAATCTTATTATGTTCATCTTTGGCTTTAGGGGCCATATATAGTTCACTCAGGGCCACATGTAGGGGACCCTGATCTCTCCATATATCTGACCCTGTTTCAGTGACCTGTTGCGCGATTGCCTGCAACCAGACCGTTTGGTCCTGATGAGTCCACTCACCTCTCACAAATAGCTTATGTAAGAAGTGCTCTCTGGCTATTTTGATGTCTACCAGTGTCGTCATTCTGGAATTTGAATTCCTTCCTGACTTACAGAAGTTTGTATTTTATTTTTGCAAAACAGACCGTTTCCTTAGAGTGTTCCTTTGAGGAATGCTTTACAGCGTAACACAGCGTGGTGATCCGACCGGATGTATGTATCCCGTCAGTTAGCACACTGTATTAAGCTGCACAAGTGCTAAATCTAACCCAGAATATCCCGGACGAGCCCCCACTTTGTTAAGCGGCTTCACTTCAACACTACAGCTAAGTCAATGCCTAGTCTGGGATGCTGAGGGAAACCCTTATTGATATATTTTTAGGTCCAGTTCATGTACTCTGGATGACAACCCTTATATAACACCCCTCTCTTAGAATCCCCCTGACCCCACTGAGCCAAGAAGTAGGTCTGTTTTGCAAATTTAAAAGGTTTATTTGAGAAATATAACAATATATATCTATCACACTTTTATAATAAATTAATATTGGATATCACACTTAAAATATGACAGTGATCAACAATGGATAATGTTCTACTGGTAAACTGATGTGGTTACTTAGAAGTAGTATAGAGGATGAGGTAGCTGAAATGCTTTATGGTTTCAAGGAAATGCAAGGTGGAATAAATGCAGTATAGAAAATAAACTGATATGGTTTCACAAGAGATAATATGTTCACTTTTCCCCTGGTGGCAATTCACCCCCCCCTATATGCAATGCAAGGAGATGGAAGTAACACACACAGTCTTCAGGAATACAATCAAATACAAAACGGAATTCAGTTCCCCCCCCAGCAAGCTTAGACAACAGGTATGCTTTTTAAAACACGGGCAAGAGTGCTTTGTAATGTGGTGGCAAGGAAGTGAAAAATGCTAAAATTGCTTTTAATTCCCTATAGGAGGTTCAGGGTGAGTGGTAGACACTTTAAATCAGTTCAGGTCAGCCCTAACAATGGTTCAGGGATGGTTATTAGGTTTCAAACAAATTTTCGCAGTTCAGGCAAAAGCGGCTATCTTTTTACAGATGACGAAATCAGGCCAAATCGCAAATCGCGGTAAATTTTGCGAGTGCGTAAATCGCGATTGCGGTAAAAGTATAAGGAGTAGGAAGTCGGTTCCAGGCTTGTTGGAAAGCTTAGATTCTAAGCTTTCAGAGGAAAGTTAAATCTCATTCCAACTGCCCAGTTCTCCTGGATTCTGGCGTGAATGTGGGTGGCGACAGCTCATCCCCACATCTACCCAGTTTAAGGATTCAACATGGGTCAAAACCCTTGACAGTCTAGTGCGTCTCTTT